>NW_026527002.1:14905273-16267356 GCF_024362965.1 Panthera pardus
GAGCTGCTCAGGACTTTGGGAGCCAACATCTGTCTGACTGGTGACGTCAGCAGCCCGTGTAATCCTCTTGTGCTGAAGGCAGATGCCTTATTTGTTTGGCTGGAGCGAGCCATTAATCCCTAATTCTGGATCAGCAAGCGAGGGGGAAAGACCGGACCGCTCCGACCCACCCCCACCCACCCCCACCTCCCACCCTAAAGCACCTTATACCACGGAAGCCTCTCAGCCTCCTCTTTCCTCCGCGAAGGCGCTCAACAGCAATTGAAAACGCTTTGGTCCTCTCCAGGTTTGATCAGAGCCAGTAGGTCTTTCTCCTTCGGATTTCTAGGGCTATGTGTATATGTGATTCTTTCATCGATCGTTTCGATTTTCTTGCTGGGACGCGCGGGTCTTGCAGTTTGCGGGGTCCTAAGCCAAGAAGGGGTGGGGATTGGAGAGTGCGGATGTAGAGTGTGGTCTGAGGGAAGGGGTGAGGCTGGGGCAAGGGAGCACAGAATGCGGGAACTGCTGGACTGCGCCGGATGATCCTCTGCGGACGCGTATTGACAGTTCCAGCTCCCGACGTCTCTTCTCCCGCAGCTGCGGTGCCGCAGCGTCTGGCCCCCACCTCGCGGCTTCCGCAGCCAGGACCTGCGTGCTCCGCCACCGCGCCGCCCCCCGGGCTGCGCCCCGCGGGCTCCGCGCGCCGCGGGCCCCTCTGCGCCGGGCTGAAGCCTGAGGACAGAGGTCGCAGCCCGCCGTCTGGGGTCCCGTCTCCCCGTCACCTTACCTCCCTCGTCTGCTCCCTCCCGCCTCCTGTTCCTCTGTCCCCAAACTCCCCCTCCCCCCACCTCTCTCCCTCTCTAATGCTGCACTGTGATTCTGTTTTTCAGAAGCGCGTGCTGGGGAATCTGCGCTGGACTGGCTCTCGGCGCTCCCTCCAGCCGCAGCCGGTATCTACACCGCCCAGGGACTGCGGTGGCTGAGGATCCTCGCTTCCTCGGACGCAGGAATCGGAGCGGGCCTTTCCCTTGGGCCGACCGCGCTGTAGGGGACGCCGCGAAAAGAGCCGCTGCGCCCGCCAGCTCCTGCCCGCTGCGCAGAGGGCTCCGCCCGTAGAGGTCAACTCCCCTCACCCCTTCCTCTCTCCTGCTCGCCCTCCCTCCGCCCGGCCCAGGTTCCTCCAGCCTCCAGACTCTTGCCGCAGTCTGAGGAGAGCGCGTCGGCTGCGCTGTTCTGAGCCATTACCCCCAGCCGGGCCCAGACCCGAGGTCCGCGCTCCCAGGCAGTGGGGAAGCCTTAGCGAGCTGCCTTTTCTCTCTGCACCAAAGCTGTAGCCAGACCAGATGGGCCGCCCAGCTCTCTCGGGACTAGGCAGGTGCGGTTGAGTTAATTTTTCCGAATTACAAAGAAAGACGACCCAGCCCGCCCTTGGCCTCTCATCTCTTCCCCAAACCTCCCAACCGAAACCACGGTGACGTTATCAGAGGACACAGAGCCTAGGCATATCTGCGTGTTTATCTTACACACACACACACACACACACACACGCATGATTACTTTCCCTTCTATATGCTAGATCTCATTTGCGACAGCAAGAAGTGATTGACAAAGCTTTCTGCACCAGAACATGCAATGGTGCGGTCCTTAAAACCTGCCATGCCTTACAAGTGACTTAGAAGGGATGCAGGGCGAACCAACTCGGTTAATTGCCTTCAGGAAAATAACACGATTACAAAATTAGATCTGTACCAGGGGGGTAATTAACTTCGATCCACGCTGTCATTTGAAAACTAGATTTATAGGGTATGTATGTTTTTAGGTGTGCTGTAAATGGCATGCAGATATATGCATATGTATACGCAGACACATGCATCGTCTACACTTCCACCGAAAAGACTAATTAGCAGCGGCTCTGGCAGCTGTGGCAGGAGGCGAGCTGAGACAGGAGCCCGGCTTATGAGTTACGACTCTGGGGGAGTTGTAGGGACTCAGAGCTCGGCGTAGGGGGAAGGGCAGGAGAAGTGATGTGTTCGCAGTGGGTCAGTTACTTTCCGGATCAAGATCAGACTCTGCCCTCCGTGTTCACAGCGGACCTTGATTTAATGTCATACAATTAAGGCACGCGGTGAATGCCAAGAGCGGAGCCTATGGCTGCACTTGAAGGACACCAGAGCGTCTCAGGACGAGAAAAGGGAAAAAGCAATCACAAGGGGGTTTGAGGGGTAGTAAAACAAACCCATCATTTGCCGCATACGGACCCTCAAACTGATTCCAGAACCAACCTAGCGTTTCCAAAGCAAACCGGTCATAGTTTTCGGGAAAAGCCTCGGAAATCTGCTGGCGGATTTTAGGAGAGTTCCGGTGACAGGAGCTTCAGCTGTCAGGAAAGCAGGAGTTCCGGTTTGTGCAGATATTCTAGAGTTGAACTGTTTAGAAAGCAGTGGATCTTTAAGGAGCAAGTAGTGTGATTGTTTGCGATTCTGGGCCAAGCTGCCGAAACAAACAGAACAGAGAGGATGATAATGCTAAATGGCGCCCTCATCACATTGCGCAAGAAACCTCGAATGGCTCAACTCCTTCGGGAAGCCCTCTACAACCACCACCACTGCCCTCTACCCGCCCCACCCCTTCTCCCTTTCTCTTCCTAGTATCCAGTCGGCCTTGCATGACTTTGAAAAGCCAAGATAATTTCCTTGTATCGACATAGTCTCAATGGTCAAATCAGTCAAAGGAGTAGGACAAGGGGAAAAGGCCAAGCCTGAAACTTTAGAAGGACTCTGCAAATTAATTTATTTGGAAGCCAATGAAGTGGACTTTGTTAAGGTAGTAGTTCCGCACCACGGCCTTGGAGCCAAAAACAAACCCAGATTAAGAAAGCAAGCCTTGATAGATGTCTTTGTTCTGCCTTGGCCTGCAGGGGCTGGGAACAAAGGAGAGGAACTGAGAGGATTCACCAAAGTGGCCGCGCCCTTAGCGCCTGGCGCTGTCCGCGGTGCTGACCTCGGCCCTCTTCTCTCTCCGTAATTTAACCAAAAAGCAATAGGACCCTGCCGCCCCCATCCCGAAGAATAACAGAATATTAGGTAATTTGAGAAAGAAAAAAAAATAAAGGCAGAGAAATGCCGCACATGGCAAAACCTAATATTTTACCAAAATAGTCCACTCTAGCTGTTGCCACACTTGACTTGCCCTTTACAGTCTTGGCGTAGTTACGTAGTTAGTGTATGTACACTGGGAAACAATTCCACTTTATTTAGACTGAAACCTGAATCTAGCAATGGGCGGGACTTGCAAGGAGAATGAGGAGAATGAAGGCTCTATTTTTTCTTTCTTTCTTTCTTTCTTTCTTTCTTTCTTTCTTTCTTTCTTTCAAGTCATCTTCCTTAAAACATACAAACTTATAGTCTTCAGCTGCATACCTAAATAGTGCTAGTGTGGTCAGTAAAGGGACTCAAAACGGACTCGAGTGTGGGCCTTGAGACTTACCAGAAAAGGACAGGATGGGGACTCACTAGATGAGACCAAGCAGGAGTCCACCCAGCCCCATCCCCTCAGGCAGAAAGGGCAGCCTTCCTAGGTGGGTCCAGAGCCCCAAGCTCTGCAGACCTCTCTGATGCGCGGAGCAAGCTCCGCGCTTCCTGGCCGGCGGGAGGCACTGCAGGCCAGAAAACGTGAAACCCGCACTGCGGAAAAACCAACTTACAGCATCCTTTTCCTCCTCAAAGCTCTGTCAGTTGCGATTGGAAAAGGGCAGGGTGGCTTACCAAATAGCAGGCAATGAAGATTTCCTTTAGGAGTCGAGGGGCGTATGGGTCAGTATTCATACATTCAATAAATCTTTTATATTGAGAACATTAAATATAAATAATAAGAATTTAAATATCTTAACTAAATAATCAAAGAGAGATAGAGAAACAGGAAATCAGCCAATGTGTAACCAGCCTGAGGTCGCAAAAGAAATTGCTACATGCTTGTTTGTGTTTATAAATCCACAAACATAAAAGATGTTAAAACTAGAAATAGATAATAGTAACAATAGATTATAGAATAATAGATCTATAAAAATAGAAATAGATAACAATCCAGACTGGGCAACAGAGGTGGCAACACCAATTTTGATCCAGATATAGAAATGGGCCACAAATGGGTCATACATTTCATCGGATTCATTCTTTTACACCTGAATGATGGAGATATATCAAATGATTCCAAAAATAAAGTGGTAAAGCACTTATTCTCAGGAGATAGTCATACTGCCTTCTCTCAGGGTGGATTTTATTTGTCCTCTGATTTTAGAATTCTGTGAATTAGGCCTTTCATGTCCATTGATGACTTAAATTTCTATTTCATTTTATATAATTTGAGAGGGAATAGGTAAAACACACTAAAAAAGGGGGGGGATTACTTGAATAATAAAAGGAAAGTGTTTGGAAACATTCCTCTTATGCCCGTTAAGAGTAGTCATTGGAAATTGAAATGAATTTAAAGCATCACATGTTATCATGGAAGCTTGATTTCATTCCAGGATTCATGCAATTGTGCCGATCTGCACCCACATTCCCTTGGATATTTCACGAAGCAACAAGGGTCCAAGGTTGCAAAATATTTCTGCCTGAGTTGTGTTATAATTCATATTACATAATAGAAACCCACCTAATTCCCCTTACTCTAATCCTTCCTGTTTAGGAAATCTAAATTCATCCTCCAGAAAACTAAGTTTTTAAATTACTTTCTAAACAGAGATGAGAAATACGGTGTGAAAGAGAGAAGGCAAAATACTGTTTAAATAAGGGAACATTTAGTATTCTGGTTACAGCGATTAAACCCAGAATGGTTACTGATCCGTAATATTTCTAAATTTTTAAGCCTATTTTATTTTCTACTTCTTTTAAAAGTAATCATCTGGTTTAATGTCCATCGCCAATTTGACTGCTATGAAATTCAGTGCTCAGCATTTTTTGCAATAAAACAACTTAAGCTTCGCAATTGGAGAATTTCGGCCTGGAGTGCCACGGGGGTCCTTTGACAATCACAACTTTCATTTAGTGGTCTGAAATTAAAGCTTTTTAGAATAAGTTGGGAGCAGCTTGACCCTTTGAAATACTCAATGACAACCTCCAGGGAAATAGCATGTTTTCTTCCTGGGAAGGAGATGCTAGCGCAGTGCACCAGGGAGTAATACGCTGTCAACAATGCCAGAGCGCCCTCTGCTGCCAGAAAGAGGCAAGACACTAGCTAAAATAATCCAGATGGCACTGAGTTGCTGGGTAAGCAGTGAAAACATTAAGCTCTTAGAAACATTTAATCTGTGAAATTTAAAATCTCTGATCATATTGTATTTTTGAAGGGGCCACCTGATTTTGATTTTGAGAACTCCTTGAATAATTTTCTTATATTTCTTCAAGGTAGTGAAAGGTCAAATGTTATGAAGTTTCAGTCCGTTGAATTATTTCTGTAGTTACATTTCTGCACTTTCTCTAATTTTATATGAAAATATGAAATTGCAGTTCGGAGTTAAAAAATCTTTATGCTGAATATATTGGCAAATAATTCTTTTCCTAGTTTCTCTAGATAACTAAGACCTAATAAAAAAAATTAGCTAAAGATATCAATCATAGATTGTTACATTTTTAAAAACTAAGGACTGAGGTAAAGAATCATTTTTTTATTTCAATAATTAATCCAGATTTTTCTCGAGCTTTAAGTCTAGGAAAAGAAAGTGAGTTATGTTTGAGGAAGAAGTTGAAAATTTTGCTTCGCCCTAATATATATATTCTTTTTACCCTTGAAATTTTTGAAATGAACGTATATCCATGCTTAGCTTAGAAAGATTTCATTAGAAAAGAATGCACTCTGACTATAAACGATCTGATGTGGCTGCAGCACAGGCAAACTCATAAAGAAGCAATACCTAAATTAAAATTGAGTTTTTCAGTATGGAGCAATCTCTTTTCAAATGAAATTGGAGAGCATTTTCTAAAAGGTTAAAAATTCTTTTTGATTTTTATGTATTACAGGGTTTGTATTGAGTTTTAAAATGTACAGCTGTATTAATTAAATGTTGTGAATCTCAAAATTACAGCCTATTTCTAAACACACACACACCTTTGCCATGAAGACTATGTTGAATATATCAGTGCTAATGTAATAAAATGCTTCTATTAATTATGTGGTTGTTAAATAAATCTTGGAAAATAAAGTTCTATTTATTTTATGGTGTCAGAATGAAATAGATATCCAATATCACTTATTTAATCCTACTTTAAGTGAAAATTCTTACAAGAATTTGTAAGCTATAAAATTGCTGACAATATTAAACCAAAATTTAAAAAATTACATAATTTTATAATTTGCTATAAGAGAAAAACTGTTGATTAAATATTAAACTAAGTTAAATATTTGGCCAGTTATGTAAAATTCCATAAAACTACAGGTACATTTGTCTTCTGAAGCTATTTCTCCAAAGAATGTATTTATAAGTTTATGGCATAATAATAAAAATAAAGAAAATTTTTAGAGTTTTTATACTTTCATTCTAAGCATTCTTTAAAAAATTAAATATTAAATTTATTTTTGTTTAGTTTCCATTTCTTTCTAAATAAATTCATATTTAACTTAGGAGAGAATTTACACAGTGATGTAATTTTTCTGTATTCCTAACAGTTATTATAATAAGTTTAAAACCAAATTTTAAGTAAATAAAATGCATAATACATATCAAAACATTTTCTCTCTACCTTAAAAACCATTTGTTCTATTAAAAAAAAATACAAGAGAACCAACTAAAAGAGCTTTTCAGATGTGCAGAAGACACTGCCCAATGGTTGCTGTTCAAATCTGCATGTAAGGATTTTTAACCTCTTCTTGTTTTTTATGCCTACAAAGGGTAACATTATATTTTATGCCTACAAGGGGTAACATTATAACTAAAACACTCCTCTTCCGGATGTTTAGAATCCATGGAAATGTTCACTTCCATAGGCGTACTATTCATCTAAACTATATATTTATGAAAAGCATTAATATAGTAAAAGCAACAAATTACTGATACTTTTATTCAAGAATTAAGCACAACAGTACTTGTGCCCTTTTTGCACCCACTCTTAGCTGAAATTAGTATACAATTTAATACTTGCTGACCACAAAAATCAAAGCCTTAATCACAGATTTCAGATTAAAAAGAATAGGCATTAGCAAATTTGGTATTTTTTTACCCACTGTTCAGACTCAGGTGTCACTGCAGTTTCCAACAGCTGCTATTAAGAGACTGGTACAATATAGAAATGTGGCTGAGTAGGAATTGAAAATATGATGCCTTACTTATTTAAGATGGAATAGAATTGGAACGTCCAGAAATTGGAATTGATTATCTTTCAGAATATCAGTAGTTGCAAAGTGCAGGACAAATATTTACACTGAAGACCAAATAGCCAGGAAAGTAAAAAAGCCCCATATTGGAAACAGAAGATACAGAAGGCCAAATAGGGTGAAATGGGAAGAAATGAAGTCTTTGAGATATATGTTGAAAGCACTAAAAATAATTTGACTTCAATTTTGTTTTTAATATTTTAGTGGAAAAAAATTATTTTAGATATATATTTATTAAGGAAGAATTATTGGATATTATCTCAGATTTCTTCATTGGAATGTGTTGTAATTTTGATCTTATTGTGTTAAAAATATTAGAAATCAAATTAGCAATATTACTGTATTATTTAACTCTTATCCCATGGATTGAAAAGCAGAATTGTGTTTCTCCTCTTCTAGTTGTTGGTCAAACTCTTTTAATTATAAAGAAGACATTAATTTAAATGTAATTGTATGCATGGTATAAATAATAGTATTATTATAGCATATGTTGGGCAAAAATATCTTCCTCTGTCAATTTAAGTACAAAACACACATACATGAAAAAGAAACTTGGTTTAGCAAATTGCTCCTTACTGATATCAATGTTCTAAGCAGTAGTCGTCATATATTTAGACAGACATCTTACTTAATTGGAACCTTCTCAGGAGTTCCCAGTAGGCGATGTTAGTATGAGGAGTGAGTGCCAGGCTGACTGCTAAATACTGAGAACATTGGTCAAGGTCAACTCAAAGTTTACAAAGTTTGAACTATTCTAAAAACATTAAGTGGAGAAAGGAGTTGTCTTGCCCAGGGAAGTACAGTGTCAATTTTCTAGTTCAAAAGAATTTCTCCCTTCCGTGAATGTCTTGACTTTACTTTCTCAATTCCCAGAACTAGGCTACAGTGGTTGTCCATTTTAATTGTCCTGACAATATCAGATAATCAAATAGAGATTGGCTGTATGCACTCCATGGATACATTTTTTTTTTTTTTTTTAAGTTTTTTTTTTTTTGAGACAGAGAGAGAGAAAGGGGGGGAGGGAGGGGCAGAGAGAGAGGGAGACACAGAATCAAGCAGGTCCAGGCTCTGACCTGTCAGTGCAGAGCCCAACATGGAGTTTGAACTCACGAATCATGAGATCATGACCTGAGCAGAAGCTGGACGCTTAACTGACTGAGCCACCCAGGCACCCCTCCATTCTTTAATAAATGATTTTTACAACGTGAATATCCTTAAAAGAGATTCTGATTCTATGATAGATTCTGATTCTATGATATACCTAAAAGAAAGAGATTCTGATTCTATGATATGATTCCTGAATATACTTAAAAGAAAGAGATTCTGATCCTATGTTTAAATTCAAAAAACACAATTATTTATAAATGCCCAGTAAACATCAGGCAGTTGTGCCAGTTGAATTGGAGAAGGAGGGTTGGGCTGAGTGTATATATACATATATATGTATGGAGAGAAAAGCTAGTAATTATGAATATCTGTGTTAGAGATTACAACTAACATTTAAAATATGGTTGAGGAAAAAAAATCAATTTTAGTTGTGGCCTGGACACATCTCTCCTGCAGTAATCTTCTTACTATCAGGTAATGAACATGGTACCACCCCATGATACAAGATAATTATTAATAAAGAAACATTAAAAAAAAATGGCTGGTTCTTCAAACTATTCTCCATACTCCTGCTGTTGTTATTGCAGTAACTTTCTGCAGTAATTATCATTTTCTCAATCTACAATGCCCTTTCAATAAATAAAATTTTTCTACATTATCTTCCCTCCTCTCTCTGCTTCCTCTTATCTAAATTGACTGATAGAACCCAGCAAAGTAAGTCTTTAAGCCAATAACATTGAACACACACATCAATCATAGACATAAAACCCAAATTTATATCAAAGAATCATACACATGAAAAGACTAGCTGATTTTTCCTTTAACTTCTCCTTGTCATGGTGAATACCTAAACTCTCTTAGATGGCCAACTATAAAAACATATGTGTTCATTCATTTCGTCACTGTTTCAATGCTTACTACGTGCCAGGCCCTGCTGTCTGTGTTCTATCCAATTGGGAGGGAAACAGATATGGTCTACCCTGACAGAGCTTATGGTCTTATCCAGAAACTTTGTCCAGTGTTAAAATTTATATTCCCATAAACCAATGTAGTCTCTATAATTTAAATCCCTTTAAGCTTTTGTATTCCAACAATTATTCTTCGTGATAAAAACAGATTTGTATTTTACTTTTCCATGATAAATGAAAACAATATTTTTACACTGGTAAATACATTTACTCTCCACTGGTAACAATGGATGCTTTTACTATCCCCTTTCAAATTTGCTGATAAATTGAGCAGAATATTAATATAAGCTGACCTAATGTTGAGGATAAACTATTAACTTCTATCATACTTGTGGTTTATTAGCCACACTTGACCTGTGTGTTTATTGATTATATTTATTTCCAGTTTGTCACAGATTTTGATTTCTCATGTATTTTTTTGTCATATATGTCTGTCTGAACTCTGTGCTGTGGTCCTTATCTGTCACTAATGCATGTTTCTGATAAGGTGTAGCTTTGTTCCTGTTCATTTTTTTCCTTTTTCTGTTTGTTTTCTTTCTTTTATTTTAATGAGCTATTTCTTCAATTATCAGGGTTCTTTTCAATTTATATGCTGTTTTTCTACAGGGCTTGTAAATGTATCTAACTCAAATCAACCAAATTGTTGATCAGTTTTATTGCATTGATTAAAAGGGCACACCAAATCTAATTTAGTTATTAACTGGTCATAATAACTAGACCAATTTCTTCATGAACTCATTATTTCAAATGTTTAAAGTAAACATCAAATCAACTCGTCATTCAAAATATTCCCACGAATGTAATTTTTAAACTCTTCTTTATTCCATCTCATTAGCTGTGAAGTTTTTAGATTTATGGCTCCAGGAAAAATGGTCATGATTAACTCTCCAATTTGTTGTTCAAAACTGTTGGCTATCACCTTGTCTAAGTCTTTGAAAATCAGATGTTTGTCAGATTTTTTGATAATGACAGGTATCATGTGTGCCAAAAGGGTCAAAGATATTTTCCTCTAAGTTGTGATCACTGAACTCATCAAAAGATCTGAGGTTACGAATTCTCCAGCTTTGAAATGTAGTTGCTATAATATGGTGTACCATGTAAGTAATTAATGTGCTGACATTAGAATGTGGAGACCTATATTTTAGACTGAATGCTTTCTGTAATTGGTTGAGAAATTTGAATTTCTTTCTTTCACTGGATCTTGGTTTTATGTGAACTTGATCAGTGACTTTCCATAATATGCAAATAAGAACTACCTTGGGAGCTAGTATAAATTTAGTTTTCTAGGTCCCATCCTCAGAGATTCAGCTTCAGCAGGTCTGGGATACATTAAAAACTTTTTTTAATGTTTTATTTTAGTTTTGCGAGAGAGAGAGAGAGAGAGAGAGAGAGACAAATTGTGACACTGGGGGAGGGGCAGAGAAAGAGGGAAACACAGAATCTGAAGCAGGCTCCAGGTTCTGAGCTGTCAGCACAGAGCCCAACACAGGGCCAAACCTACAAACTGTGAGATCATGACCTGAAACGAAGAAGACAGATGCTTAACCAATGGAGCCACCCAGGCACCCCAAGTCTGGGATGCATTTAAACAAGCACTGCAGCTGGTTCTGATGCAACTGGGCTACATTTTGAGAAACTCTAGACCAGTTCTCCAAGTGTCTCTCTAGCTCAAAACTTTCTAGCTATATATAAATGAAAGAAAACTAATAATTCTAAGATAGTGAATCTGATCACTGGATAAGCAGACCCAGAAAGAATTCGTGTTTTGGAGAAATCTTAGTTATAACATGGAGAGTATGCAAGTCTGAGTTCTTCAAGAAGCAAATTCCCAGATGGAATTAAGTGTGCAATGTCTTTATTAGGGGAAATGCCTGTGTGAGAGAAAACAGGAGGGGAACAGGTAAGCTGGTTGACCTATCAGACTGCAGTACAGGTCTGATCTTCCTGAGTGAGGAAGGGTAAGTGGGGTACCGGTGTCTTAAAACAACATGCAGTCTGAGGAACATTTGGCAGAATCATCAGGAAGTCCTTGAGCCAAAGTTAGCTCTCAGAGGAAGCCCAGGTTTTCCAAGAACATGCTACCCTAGTATCCTTACCATAGTGAGAGCAGTCTATAGGAAACACAGTCTCCCCCTGCATAATGATGGATTTCAGAGCACAGTGTCTGGGGCTTTTTGCTAATTACATTCCCTATAGTTGGAGATCTGTGAGGTACATCCTTCTGGCTGTCACGAAGAGGCAAATCATTGTTAATAAAAATCAATATTAATAAAAAAGAATCAGTTCCTAGGAAATTTAACATTTTTCTATCATCACATTAAAGAAAACCCAGATGGGATATGAACAGGATCAACAATCAGTAAAAGATGAGGGTGATTTAAGAAATACAGAATAATTACCTTGTTCCCCAAATGTATTAGTTAGTATGGCCTAGGTTATGCTATTATAATGAACAACCCCCAAATCTCACTAGTTCAAAATAACAAAGACTGGTATATTGCTTATACTACATGCCCACATAGATTGTAAAAGAGATTGTTCATATTGGTGTCTCAAGAAGTTCAGTCGATGGAAACTTCACTATCTAAAGATGCCATCATCTCAAACACATGACCTTCCTCAACAATATTTTGAGGGCAGAGAAGTCTAAAGATTCAAGTACAGACAAATATTTTGACCCAGAAGTCACAGATATACCTTCCATTCACATATTATTGGTAGAACCGGTCATAGGGCCATGCAGAGGATTCTGTATCTGGAACTTGAAGATAACAGATTATTAGTGAATAGTAATGCCTACCAAAGTAAGACTTCTTGCAAATCGTACTATCACTCATATATAGTGGCTGACTACCACATCCCTAAGGGTCCTACAATTCAGCAATCTAATTTGGCTGAAATAGAACCTGTGTTCAGTTGCTTTTTGCATTTTCAAAGGCAGTGAGGTGTGGTGGATAAGGCTTAAATGGGTAGTCAAGTAATCTCTTAACATAAAAGTAGGCTCTTTGTCTGAATTGCTGTGTGATTTCAGATATTCATCTTACCTTTCTGGCTCCTTGTTTCCTCGTTTGAAAAGTGAAAGGATGGAATTAGTTATCTAAGCTCTATTCCAGAATTCAATTAGTTCCGATAAGAACAGCAACATAAATAGCAATAGAAATGTGATATAATCTAATATACGTATAACAAACTGCTGAGAAAAGCCCTTCATTTTGACTTTACATGTGGGAAAACAGCATTGCTCTAAGACTGGCTACTGAGGGTCATCAATTTCTCTCCAGGTATTCCTCTGTGTTTGCCTAGGGGAATATGCCAACCACTCATGCATTGCAGCCTCTCCGTTTTATGGATAATACTCAACCACATTTTGCACAGCTCTTTCACAGGGTTCTGGCACGATCATATCTCACACACACACTGTTGGGTGGACATTTTCTCTTTCCCTTTTTTGTCCCCACCTCCACTTCATTTCCTGTTTTTATTCTCAAAATGAGTTAACTGCCTACAAAAGCCCTTGCCTTAGCGTGTGCTTGCTGAGAAGAATCTAGTCTAATGTTACACAATAATCCTAACCAGATAAGTATGTATGGGATCAAAGATGGCAAGGGACTTAAATGCTTTTAGGGCCAACTTTATCCAGTCAGTGACTTCTCTGTTGAGACCGTCTCTGCTTCTTCAAATTAGAAAGGACTCTTCATCGAAATATCTGGACTTTCTCTAGCTACAGCATAGGTGACACAAGAAGGTAGTTTCATGACAATGTGGAGATTCAAGTAGTGAGGAAGACTCCAATTAAGTACTCTGAGAAACTACAAAGCTCTGATCCAGTTGGTAGAGGACAGTGTGGTGGGGGAGGGGGGGCCACGGGGGCCCAGGGGGCAAGCACTGAAAGGCATCCAGGTTCCTGCAATTCTGCACTTTTCATGTGTTAATTTGAGAACTGGTAATGTGCATCAGTGAGGAAAAGAATAAAACAGCTCCTAAAAAATATAGGCACCTCTAGGGGTGCCTGGGTGGCTCAGTCAGTGAAACTGTCCAACTTCTGCTCAGGTGATGATCTCATGGTTTGTGGGTTGGGGCCCCATGTCAGGCTCTGTGATGACAGCTCAGAGCCTGGAGCCTGCTTTGGATTCTGTGTTTCCCTCTCTCTCTCTGCCCCTCCCCACTCATGCTCTGTCCCTCTTTCTCTCTCTTTCTCTCTCTCTCTCTCTCTCTCAAAAATAAATAAATATTAAAAAAATATGAGCACCTCTAAACTCCAATGTTAGTAAAAAGAGAAATAACTAATAGTCCTAACGTATAGCATATATACAGTTTATGGTGCTTCCTGAGCAAGCGGGGGTGCTGTCAAAAACGGAGGTGATGGTCTTCTTCTCCCCTGTTTTCTCTGACCAATCACCCTGATACGGAAACTGGTTACAAACTGCTTCTGTACCAATACCTCAGGAGAGAGTATCTGGGCTACACTGAGCACATGCAAGCTATACTGAGGACTAAGAAAAACTCAAACACATTCAGATGGCACACAAAGAAACCTATCACCCGCAAAAGGCTGAGAAAGGGTAGGAAATCTGACACTGACTCCAAGTACATTAGCTTCCATTTAGATAGATGTGCATGAAACTTAATAAATGATTTTTGATCTATCTGGGGAGACATTCTTTAACAATGCGTTTATTAATGCAGTGGGAATATGTTCTTAATAAATGAGGCTATGATCAGCATATTTAAGATTAATTGGATCTTGTTGGAATGGTATATATCCTTCTTTAGCATTTGATTTACATTTAATTATGAAGCATGGTATAAATGTTATATCACGTAATGCATAATAAAATGTCTATATATAGCAAACTCTCACAATGTGCTTCTAGTTTCAGGAAAAGGTTTATTAGCCTTTGTTGTAAAGGGTTAGTACACAGTAATTTCTTACCGAAAGAGATGCATTTTATTTAAAATTTTCAGCAATCGCTCCAAGTTAATTAACACAACATAGAGTATGGGCCCCAAGTAAGCTGTGGATTCTTCCGAAGGCTGTTCAATCTCTGTTGTGTATGCGTTTCTCATTATTCTCCCACATACAACAGCAACAACAACAAAAACCCACTGCCCAATGATACTTTATTGTTTTATAAAATAATCTTTCCTGCTCTTCATTTTCCTACTTCCACTAAGATGTGAGACTAAGGGAGAAAGTGATCCAAATCCATTAACATATTTAATTCAATGATACATGGTAATTAATTCGACAGCTAGGAAACCAGCTTCCAAGTGACTGATAACTGTATATTCTTACATGTTTCTGCCTTTTGGAATCATCGCTTTTTCACAAAGCTCAAAAGCATAAAGAGCTGGTGACAACTCACATATGCTTTTGTGACACTTTCTCTGAGTAGTCCCAAGGTCTAAGCAATGTGGGTATGAGCATATTATCTCTCAGACTGAAAATCATTCATATCAATAACTACTGTATGTTTCCCAAATCAATTAATAATGATATGATATAGTTATTGATAAGCTGTGACCTCTAACAAGTATCATTTTAAAAACTCTACAAAACAGCAAAATCCATTAACAGTTTTCAACCCTGCTGTTTCAGATACTCAGCCCTCAGCAGTCTGTCCATCAAACAGAGGCTAAAGAGGCTAGAAATTTTATAGTTGCCAGGATTGCTGTAAGTGCTAAGTTGAGTACAGGTCACTTGAGTCCCTTTTAATCACAATGACATTAAACTTCAATTGTCTAGCACTTAATAGTTTCCACAGCATTTTCACACATGTGATTTAGAAGCCTCACAACAGGGCTGTGAGGAAAGTATTGTACAAAGTAGGAAACAGTGGCTCAGAGAAGTGGTAAGAAGCCTAAGGACAGGACAGTGGCAGAGTTGGAACTGGGGCCCATGGTCTTCTGATGCAAAACCCAAGGCTCTTTCCTCTCCTGGGACCATGCAATTTGGAGTTTCTCACTGGCTGGTATCCAGGCTGCACACGAACTTCGACTTGCCGATGAACAGCAAGTGGCCTATTATTATCGGTCCTCGCATCACGGCTTTTGTGTTTGAGGGGCAAGATATCACCCTTAGGTCTGATCAAAGGCTGGATACTAGTTTGATACGGAAACTAACCTCCATAAGAAGTTCTCAAAAATATAACTGAGTTCCTTTGGAGCACAATTATATTTTATTTTTTTACCTTTTTTGATTTTTGTTTTTTTAATATAATTTATCGTCAAGTTGGCTAACCTACAGTGTATACAGCGTGCTCTTGGTGTTGGGGGTACATTCCCATGATTCATCGCTTACATACAATACCCAGGGAACACAATTATATTTTAGAAACCTCTCAATATTTCTCCTGAAGGAATATTAACACGTAGCATAAGAATAGCTTTCAGCCAGAGCATAGGTTTCCTTTGCTTTTTTAAGGACCAGTGTTGGGTCATAGGAAACTGAGATGAAGCAAAAGAGAGACTCAGAAACAACAGATAGTAAGTACTTAGAGTCTTCATTTGATTTCATTGTGGAGCCATCAGACAGTAGCAAAATAAACACCCAACCACTGTCTTTCGATAGTCATGCCCCTTGGTTTTAATGGATAAGGTGATACTCAACTTTACTCACAGGAAGCTCACAGCTTGACCCATGGCTTACTACCCTCTGCTTTAGAGTGGTACTTTTTCTATAAAGAGCAAATAAAAAATTACATATACTGGGTTCACTATCATGGAGTCACATTAAGAGAATAATAATAAGTGTTGCTGTCTGTGTCTGAGACTTGATATATTTTTTTAAGTTTTTATTTAAATTCCAGTTAGTTGGGACGCCTCCCTGGCTTAGTCGGTTGAGCTTCTGACTTTGGCTCAGGTCATGATCTCGTGGTTCATGAGTTCGAGCCCCGCATTTGGGCTTGCTGCTGGCAGCATGGAGCCTGCTTCAGATCCTCTGTCCCCCTGTCTCTTTGCCCCTCCCCTGCTCACACTCTCTCTGTCACAAATAGATACACATTTAAAAAAAAAAAAACTCCAGTAAGTTAACATACTGTAACCTAGTGTAATATTAGTTTCAGGTGTACAATATAGTGATTCAACACTTGCATGCAACACCCGGTGCGCATCACTGCACGTCTTAGCCCCATCAACCTATTTCACCCATCCCCAAACCTCCTCTCCTCTGGTAACCGTAAGTTTGTTCCCTATAGTTAAGAGTCTGTTTCTTGGTTTGCCTCTCTCTTGGTCTTTTCTCCCTTTGCTCACTTGCTTTGTTTCTTAAATTCCACATATGAATGAAATCATATGGTATTTGTCTTTCTCTGACAGACTTATTTCACTTAGCATAATAGCTCTAGCTCTATCCATGTCATCGCAAATGGCAAGAGTTCAGTCTTTTTTGTTGCTGAGTAATATTCCATTGTATGTATATATAAACCATATCTTCTTTATCGATTCATCAGTTGATGAATACTTGGGCTATCCATAATTTGGCTAGTGCATGTAAGGCTGCTATAAACATGGAAATGCATGTATCCCTTTCAATTCATATTTTTGTATTCTTTAGGTAAATACCTAGTAGTGCAATTGCTGGACCTAGGGTAGTTCTATTTTTACCTTTTTGAGGAATCTCCATACTGTTTTACGCAGTGGCTGCACCAGTTTGCATTCTCACCAACAGTGCAGGAGGGTTCCCCTTTTCCCACATCCTTGCCAACAGCTGCCGTTTTTCGTGCTGCTGATTTTAGCCATTCTGACGAGGGTGAGGTGATATTTCACTGTGAATGCTTTCACTCTTTCTCTTTCTCTCCAGCTACCTTAGGGTGAGTGCTTTTCTTGCATGATCCTGATGCACTGCACCCTCCCCCTTTCTCTTTCTTTTGTCTGCTGTCTGCAAAAACAGCTCCTGACCCTCCACAGCTTTTTGCTCCCCCAGTTCACCTCCCCGCACCATGTACCTGCCAAGTTCTGTGGCTCAAATTATGCAGATTATTGTGTTAATCTTCAGATCAATTTCTTAGGTGTTCAAAGTGGTTTGGTGCTGATCTAGCTGCATGTGAGGGACGAGACAAGCTCAGGGTCTCCATGCTGCTCCCCTATCTTTTGAGATTACCGAGAGAGAGAGAGAATCTTAAGCAGGCTCCACACTCAGTTAAGAGCCCGACATGGGTCTCGATCCCACAGCCCTGGGAACATGACCTGAGCCAAAATCAACAGTCTGAGGCTCAACCAACTGAGCCACCCAGGTGGCTCTGATATATTTTTAAATTATACAGAGCCATCCTTCCCAAGCGATTCCTAACTAGCCTCTCCAAGGCATGCTCCACTGACTTCAATATTGAGTTTTTTCTATGTCCACCTGGAATGCCTTTCTTCTCTCTTCTCAGCCTTCCTATATTCTACCGTCAATGCCCAGATCAAATTTCATTTCCTCAATGCTGCACTTCCCACACTACATATTTTACTTTCAGAACTACAGAATTTAGGATGAGTAAAATGGATTCTGGCGCTTACGCAGATCATAACTGGGTGTACCTACAGCAATGTCTACCACACTTCTTCCCACACCGTAGCACTCACTGAATTCTTTCAGAGACTAACACTGAGTTGATGAATGTGGACAACTCTCCGTCCCTTTTTTACTTGTGGTTCAGTCTGAACTGAAAACAAATATCTATTATTGTTGTTGTTGTTATTGTTATTAGAAAACAAATATTTCAGGATCCAGGAGTTTTATTAAATGTTCCTACCATCAACTGGAAACAATGTCACAAAATATCTATGTGTAAGTGAATCTTCCCCACCTCCAAAATATCTATTTACTTTCCAAAAAGAGTCACTAGAGTACTCACGCTGCAGCTCAGTTCCTCCCCAACACATACATGCATACCCTCATGGAATGAATGATATCAGATGTCTGAGTCATTTATCATAGTGCCTGGCATGTAACAAATCCTAAATAAATGTTGGGGTTTTTTTTCCCCTCTCAGTCCTTCCTTTCCCCATCATTCTTCGTCCTAAGTCTTTCCCTTCTTATTTCACAGTTTATTCTTGTGTTGTCTTCCCTTACCCAACAGCCTCTCACATAGGGAAATGGCATGCCTAGGAAGGGGAAAGAGTAGGGAGGATTACAGAAAGATTGCACAGAAGCTCTGCCAGTGGCCGTTTCACTCACGTGCCAGCATGGTCTGGGATTGATAAAAGCACAGAGAAGGCTTTACAAAAAGCCTACTGCTGGCAACTGCCACAAGGTTGAGGCTCTCAAGACTTCCACATGAAAGGGAAGTGGAGATTCTATATTTATCTCCTTCATCCTCCCAATCATGGCATTCAAACCAAAGAAGCCAGTGTGAAGATATTAAGTTTTTAGAACAGTTAGACACACAGCTTCAACAGGGATATTGAAAAGGAAAGAGAGAAAATGCTGTTCCCAGAGGCAGAGTGAGATATAAAAGCCTCAGAAAGTAGAGCAGAGATTAAAGCATCTATGATGCACAGTGGACAAATGTTCTGACATCCTATAAAAGGAACAAAATTAGAAGTTTAATGTGGCTTGAGATCTGATTTAAGTATGCAGTGGAAGCCAGTCTTAAATAGATACCCAAAAAACCCATGGAGTGTGAAAGTTACTGAATCCACGATTTTGTAGGTGATATTTGTTTCCAGATTATTCAGATCAAATTAGGAAATATAGAGGTAAGTCCTCACATTGGAAATGAAGGGAAACTTTGCTGCATAAAATATTATTTAGTAACTAATATTTATTAAATGCTACATGAATGCCCATGAACTCTTCCAGCATTTTATATATATCAATATTATATTTATTTACAACAACCCCAAGAAGTACATACAGTATTTTTTTCCTCTATTTTGTTAGCTAGGAAACTGAGGCTTAGGGAATATACTTAACTTGTTGAAGGTCACACGTCTAGTAAATGGTGGGGCTGGGATTTAAACTCAGGCGTCTAGTTAGCTACAAGATATTACACTTGATGGACAGTCTTGGCTTTTATTTTGTTCCTGACTTTGCTTCATCTTTCATTTGAGCATGGTGTAAAATCGTTTTGTGCATCAGTCAGTATTTTGTTTCTCCATTTCTTTGTCTATCTTGGAGTTTCTTTCTTTCTTTCTCTTTCTTTCTTTCTTTCTTTCTTTCTTTCTTTCTTTCTTTCTTTCTTTTTATACATCATCTCCTTTGTAAAGATTTATGGCATCAAAATTATTTGTTTGCATATCTCTCTGTCCCACTAGGTTGGAAATACCACAAGTAACTTGTACGGGTTTAATTCAAAAAAATTATTGAATACATGTCTGATCAGACTAGGTCATATTTTACATCTCTAATCCCACTTAAAATAAAAGCTACACTTATATTTAAAGATGCCTTAGTTGCAGCGAATTACAAAAAAAAATCCTATTTACATCTATTCTTTCAAAGAAAGGATCTGATTTAATGTGCAAACATATATTTACATCCTTCTAACCCTTACTAGAAATGGGCACATGACTTGCCCAATGTAGGTGGAAAAGAAGCAGTAACAGCATCCAAACATCCTTGGTACCACTGTGTGGCAAGTCTAACATCATCTAGAATGCTCTAGGATGACCATGCAACCCCTCCTCCTATCCCTGCTCCCAAGGTTTGAGGACTGGGACTTGGGGGTGGAGACAGAGTTGTAAAAATGACAGATATGTTATCTTAAGGTTTTTTGGTTTCTCTAGGATCAGCCTTTAGTGTGTCAAAGAAATATTGATAACTCATGGTTAGAGAATATGTGTGACAATCACAAATATGCCAAAATTGTCATTACTTGGAGACTCTCACACAGCATAGTCCACATGTTTTGAATATCTAATGTGTACAGTAAGATTCCTTCACCATCAGATTTGTGAAATTTACTAAGTCTTACAGTAAAAATGTTTTCAAGAATGTTAAGAAAAGAGAACTGCTAATCCACAATCTAAGAAGTAGAAATTGCTGGAACCACTGAAGAGAACATGCTGCCAATTTCTAATAATGGTGAAGATGTACATACCTGTGAATGGTTTTAGGCTTAAGTCTTATTCTCTCATATGTGCATGAAGAAACATATATAAGAATGTTCATATGGCATTGTTTGTGTGAGAAAAGTTGGAAATTGCCTAAATGTCCATCAGCAGGAGCACAGATAAACTGTGAAGTATTTATACAATACTGAAAACAAATAAACTATAGCTACACATATCAACACTCATGCATCTCAAAAACAATACTGTGTGAAAAGCAAGTTGCAGAAGAGCACATACAATATTTATTTGAAAGTGAAAACGTTGTGACACTATATTATATTGTTTATGAATACATAGTAAACGTATAAATAAATCCATGAGGATTACAGAAAGCAATTCAGGAGAGTGGACATCTTTAGTGAAGGAAGGAAAGGAGATGTAATTTAGAAAGGGGTACAAACACTATGCTTTTTGTTTAAGCCACGTGTTAGGTACACTGGCATTCATTGGATTCACTTTTTGTATATCTTTGGGCACCTTGAACAAACATTCTAAACGTAAAAGGCACTAAAAGGGTAGAGTTCTCAACATTAAAAGTATCTACCAAAGATACTAAGGTTTTAAATAAACAGCAATGGGTGTCGCATACCATAGAAGAAAAGAAACCTCGGTAAAGGAGCATGGAATACATATTGCAATAAACAATATATTCAATCAGAAGCTGACTTTTATATTTGGGTCCAGAAAATGCCCTTGACAAGATAGTGTGAAGATTGGGGGCCACAGACATGCAGTTGTTGAGATGGCCTTTCCTTTGACTCTAGACATTCTCATACAATGGCAACTTAAAATTTGGGAGGAGCTCACAAAAAGAAGCATGAAACCAAATTGTCTAGAGAAACAGAAAAGCACTCCTCTTGCATGAAAATTAGCTGTAGCTAATTTTAGTCTTCTCAATGCCAGTATGCATTGTGGCAAGAAAATTAGCTCAGAGTTTTATTTTGCTTTTTGTTTATATTCTCTTTTCAAAACAAGTCTTTGGTCCCAAGCTAACTGGAGGAGTATTTTTCTAATTTGAGTGCAAGGAGAATGCTTCGCTCTTGGTCTATCTAAATACCAATAGCAGTGAGTAACAGCTTACACTCTGTTAGAAATCTAAGGCATATTAGATTATAGCATTCATTTAGAGTGAAACACTTGTCACCTTTCTGATGAGTTGTAATTATAGAAATTCTATGGAGGACTTGAGATGAGCTTTCAAATAACTTTATTACTTAATATCTTAACAATGTCTTTTTCAGCAAGAAGTCCACAATGAACACCTTTGTTAGAATAGATTATTCTCATATTACATTGTCTTCGGCTCTCTGTCCTCCAGATTAGGAAACAGAGTTAGCATGCTATTACACACTTTCTCTCAGTAAGGGGTTACTTTATGGCAATGTGGCAAAACATTTTAATCAAAATAGAAGTTTATGAAATATTTATACTCCCTAGCCTTGGAATATTCTTGAAGTCCTATGAGAAATATTTTCCTAATTTAACAAGTATGGGACTTGAATGAGTCCAGCAAGCAGACCAATAAATCCTGATTTCTCAACAGAGATGTGGAACCCCATCTTCTCACAATTCTCCAGGCTACATTAGCCCTTCAATATTCAACCTAATCATTTAACAATGTCTCTTGTGTCTCTCCTATTTCACAGGTCATCAGTTTCATCGAGGTTCTCCCACAGTCCCTATAGACTCTTTCAGTTCCCACTATATAGGGAAGAGTGCTGGAGACATCTCTGAGTCTGACCAACCAATATAGACGTTCTGGGGGAAAAAATGTTATGGGGAGTTACGAATGGAGGTTTTATCATCTGAAACATCAAGTAGCTTGATCAATTAAGATTAGATTACTATGTTGTGTGTTTATAGTCAGAAAATAACTGACAGCCTCTGAAAGAAGTAAAGGTATTCTTGAATATTTATCATTTGAAATCAAATTATAAATCTTTAGGGGCTTTGGAATGTTGCAAGTCAATGTATTTGAGAATAAAGTGTCTGAAACCTGATTTTTAGAGATCCTGCTCATCACGGCATCAACATCTATGCAAGCCTATAGGGTATCTGGAAAGATGAGAACCAGAACATTTTTAATCTTAGTTCCCAAAGCAGAATACACTTGCCACAGGGTGTGTTGTTAATCGTAAAATGTATACGTAAAAGGAGCACACGTGTACAATTTATACAATATATAAAATGTGCTACTATGTATCTCCTATCTAGATTAAGTAATAAAACATCACCCTACCTTAAGCATTCTGCATATCCCTCTGTTACCATTCTTTTCCCTTTCTCTCAAAGGTAGCCATGATCCTGACTTTTGCAGTACCCATTTTTCTGATTGATTTTAATAATTCTACCAGTTACACATGTAACAGCCATAAACTGTTAGGTTTTGAAAAAGTGAGCAGCAAACTCAAATCTAGCTGTGTAAGGAAAAGGTAAATATTGCCAGTGTCAGAAAGAAGTTTCCAGAAAATGAGAAACTGTCCTGAGTCTGTGAATCTGGTTTCAGTTTTTCACAGTTTGTAAGAACCTCTTCTGAGAAAGTCAGTGAGCAAGGTCATAACTGAATCCTGGGAAACATAGGGCTCACCCCAGTGGGGATACCTGGCAGGGCTGAAATGCAGACCAAATTTAGGTATCAGGCAAGCCTCTAGTCAGAGAAGACAAGCAGCTCTGTATTTTATGTTTCTACGCTCACCAGAGCCTATCTCTCAGGAGATGCTCAAAGGACTTTTTTGTTGTTGTTTCAATCTTGGCCAAGCTCATTAGGTATTCCGTCCTCTTGATAAGAAGAGAGTACTTTGGGGGCGCCTGGGTGGCCCAGTCGGTTGAGCATCCAACTGCAGTGCAGGTCATGATCTGGCAGTTTGTGGGTCTAAGCCCCGCATCGGGCTCTGTGCTGACAGCTCAGAGCCTAGAGCCTGTTTCAGATTCTGTGTTCTCCCTCTCTCTCTGACCCTCCCCTGTTCCTGCTCTGTCTCTCTCTGTCTCAAAAATAAATAAATGTTAAAAAAAAAATTTTAAAGAAGAGAGTACTTTGTGACCTCGTGGTTCTCACATGCACCTTGTCTGGCTCTCCCTATCTGGTGCACACCTGAAGTCCTGGGTCTTCCTTTCTCCATTCTCCTTGTGTTTGCCTTTCCACTAAGTCATATCTTCAATATCCTGTTTTCTGTATCCCTCTTCCTCCTTTCTTCATTTCTCTCTTACCTAGTGGGACATATCCTCCAATTGTTTTTTGGGAGATGGTTGATGGGAGTTTTTAATCAGATCTTGCATGGTTGAAAATGTCTATAATTTATTTTCAGGCTGACTGTCTAGCTGGGTGTAGATTCTAGGTTGGAATTAAGGCTGCTACAGAATTCTGTAGGTATTGTTCCATTGTTGTCTTGCTTCCAATGTTGTCGAGAAGTCCAAGGTCATTTTTATCCCAGATCCTTTGTTTTAGATACGGTCTTTCTTTTCTCTCTAAAAACTTATAAACTTGCTTCTTTCCTTTAGCATTCTGAAATTTCATAATAACGATCCTTGGTGTAGGTTTATTTTTATTCACATTTCATGTGGGAACTTGGTAGACCCTTCCAAAATGTCAGCTCATGTCTGTTGTCTTCTTGAATCATTAATGATTTTATCCCCTCTGTTTTCTATATTATTTTTCTGGGATTCCTACCATTGGGGTATTAGAATTCCTAGAAATCCTTTTAATTATCTAATTTTTTTCTCTCCTGTTTTCTGTTCCATTATTTCTTGCCAAATTTTCTGGGAAATTTCAACTTTATTTTTCCATTTGACTTTTTAATTTCAAAGGTTTTTTTTTTTTTCTCTAAGTGCCTCTCTTCCACTTTTATATAGTATCTTGTTCTTGTTTCATGGATGCAATAACATATTCTTTAGGATGTTGGTTATTAATCAGAGATTTTGAAAATCAACTTTTTTGAAGTATAATTTACATACAGTAAATGTGCCCGTTTTACGTATACGTTAAATGAATGTAAACACCAGTGTCACCACCACCATAATCAAAATATAGAATTCTATCATCCTCCAAAAGTTCCCTTGTGCTTTATTTCACTTCGGTCAATTTCTTACCCAACCCCCACTCTCAGGCAACCACTGATCTGTTTTCTCTTACTATAGAGTAGATGAATATTTCTATAATAACAGTTTTACTTTTTTATTCTAAAATAATTTTTTTCTTCTGGATTAATCTCACTTTGTTTTTCTTCAGGCAGTGTTACTTGGTCTCTTTCGTGTAAGGGATTTTCTGAAATGTCTGGTCATCCATGGTAGTCTGCTCACTATCAAGAGTGAGGGATTAAAAAGGTGACTGGAATATCTGAGCACAAGGAGTGTGCTTCCTTTGAGGTTAGGTACAGTGTGATCAATGCGGGCTGCTTTTGGAAAACCTCTTGATTTTAGAGCTTTAGGTCTTTTTCTTAGGCTGGTGACCAGAGAAGAGTTATTCAACCTCTTGCATAGATAAAAGGCTGCTAGTGTCCTGGTGCCTGAGCGGAGCAAAAGGATTGTGTTTGTGTTGGGTTACATTTGTGTTTGACATACATACATGACCATTTATTCATTTTTGATAGGGCATGCAGCCCTAAAGTCTCAAGTGCAGTGACCTCTCCAACCACCCTTCACTGCTCCACAGAATCAATTTGTAAACACATGCTGGGATGCAGGACAAGCAGTTTCTCAGTGGTTTGGAGTGTGGATGGGCTTTCAGGAACCTACTGATCTTTTACTCCATCTTCTGTGTAAGCCTCTCCTTTCATTGTCTCTAAATACCTGGAATTGACAAGTTCACAACTTTTGAGAATTCTACGATACAGATTTACATTGGTCCCCAGTTTTCTCTACTGTCAGGTTCAGAGTCAGCTTTCTGGTCTCTGTTGAGTCAGTTGCCACTTTTCTATTTTCTAGCTCCCAATAGTTTGTTGTTACTGCATTGTCTCCTGTTTTTCTCATTCTCATGGGTTTGTTTTTAAAAATCCCTTCACTCTACTGCTACAGATGTTTAGAAAGAGCCAAAGTAGCTCAGTCTGTTTATCGTCATCCAAAAACTTCCCCCTATAAGATATTTCATACTTTATTATACAGAAAAAAGAACCAGTGTGCAGACTAATCAAATATACAAACTCTGACAGAATAAAGGATTTACCTTCTTTCAGTTGTTAAAAGTAATTAGGCCAATAGAAAATTTTCATAAAATTGTATGTTACCTCTATGCTATTTTCCTAATATAGAGTCATTCACTAGGCATAACTTTGCAGAATCCTATATTCATTATGCCATTAATCCACTATTAAAACTGAAAGGAGAATTTTAAAGCAACATATTAAGATATGAATTAGGTAAGAACCTGCAGTTAGGATTTTGAAATAATGAATTAAGTCCTCTGATGTTATTACTTTTAGGTTAAAGATCATGACGCTATTTAGAATTTGAATTTATGTCTACAGAGATGATTCCAGACTAAGAACATTAGTTTCATTGGATTAAAACACAGGTGAAGTTATCTGGAAAGGCAGGAGGAATAGGACGTTTGGGGTTCTGCTTCCATGCCAGATGACTGATATACTTACAGGGAAGGCTGTTTGCCAATGACAAAGGCCTCAGAAGCAGTATGAGAGTAAAGACCATGCCTTAACCCACAAATACTGCACCTGATAAGAATATACTCCCCCAGAAATGCAGGTTGAGAATGTTCCTTGGGGGAACAGCTGGTGCGTTGGGGCCAGGATTGCTCAGCTCCATTTCAATTTCAGATAAACAAGAAATAACCTCTTAGTAAATTATGTCCCATGCAATATTTGGGGGGATACTTGCACTATAAACATTATTCATTGTTTATCTGAAATGTATCTTTAACTGGGCATCCTGTATTTTTATTTGTTAAATCTGGCAACTGAGATCATAGCACTCAATCTAGAATCAGAGTCTCTAATAAACTCTAGGTCAAAGAAATAAAAAATTAAAATGCTTTATAACAGGCAAGTTAAAGCTCAAGGCAGGGAACATTGTATCAGGAGGGAAAGAGAGAATAATACATTGCATAAGGCAGATGCAGAAAGCTTCATGCTGTTAATGTTGCAGCGGGGTGGGAGGACAGAGTAGAAGAAACCCGTTAAGTCCCTTTAACCAGACTGGAGGGGGTGAAAGGAGAGAAGGTTCTTGGAAGAGCAAGAGGTGACAAATCTTTGCCATTAACAATGGCCTCACTGTGCTCTAAACCAGTGAGACCTGGAGGCCTGAGGTGAAAGTTGAGTGTAACGAGCACAGAAAAATGTTTATACTCGGGCATTCTAAATTTAGAGAAGGCAGAAGAAGGGGTTTACTAAAAGGGCATTAGACTAGAGTTAAATTATTGCATTTTAAATAGCATCTTTTTTGATAGGGTCAGACCATTGTTAAGTATCTTTATTTTTTCCCCAACCCCATACCCTGCATCTATTATGTCTATAAATAAGATTCAAATATAGATTTTCAGAACAGTTTTATGTGTTTATATTTTAAAGGTCTTTACTGTTTCTTTTTCGGAACACACATGATGGGAGCTTACTGCCCTTGAGCATTCTTCCCCCTGCCCTTCTTCATTCCCATCCCAGGAAGACAGGGATTTCTAAAACCAGAGAGCTCTGCCTGACAATGTCCCTTTCACCAGGCAGGCCCCCACTCATATCATCTTTGAAAGCTGCTCATCTGCCCTGCGTTTAAAGACCTTTAGGGACAGAAATCATAGAATGTCTCTCTGTGGGATTAATATTTTTTTTCACTTCCTTATTTGTTATTTTCAGACAACTTTTGACACACGATTGAAACTCTGATTTCAATTTATTCAAAAACCATGATTCTTTTCAAAACGAAGCAATTACTAAATGAAAATATGGCTTCTTCTTCCATGCCTGAGTAGTATGGCCACCCAGCTATCCAAGCCCTGCCTGGTAGCACTTGCCCATCAGGTGGAGGTGTCTAATGGCCAGAGTTTTCCTCATCTTTCCATGCCTGGCTCTCTATAACTGCCTTTTCCTTACTGGACATGTTGAGAGGATTATCACGATCAGTAATAGAGAAAAGGAAAATAAAGGCACAATAATTTTATCTGTTAGTAGCCAGTGTTTTCAGTAGTAATTTGTTAAGTTAAAACATTACTGCATGTCTGTCTCTCTCTGTCTCAAAAATAAATAAAAACGTTAAAAAAAATTAAAAAAAAAAAAAAGGGGGGGGGCTCCTGGGTGGCTCAGTCGGTTAAGCATCCGACTTCGGCTCAGGTCATGATCTCGTGGTCCGTGAGTTCGAGCCCCGCGTCGGGCTCTGTGCTGACAGCTCAGAGCCTGGAGCCTGTTTCAGATTCTGTGTCTCCCTCTCTCTCTGACCCTCCCCCGTTCATGCTCTGTCTCTCTCTGTCTCAAAAATAAATAAAAATGTTAAAAAAAATTAAAAAAAAAACATTACTGCATGTAAAATTAAATACATATATGCATTTTTAAAATATAGTAGATCCCTTCCCAATACTTTTGAAATCCTGTCATTGGACATTTTGATTAAAAAAAAAAAGCCTACAGCTTTTTCATGCTTTATTTTGAGCTAAATAGCCACAGCTTTGGGATGGTTGCCCATTATATTATAAGATATAATGTTGTGCAATAACCGATACTGTATCTATGTATAAATTCTCTAGGGATTTATTTTTCTTTCAAGAATAAACCTTATAAGTGGGAGCATAAAACACATGTGGGTCTTAGCAATGGGCTGGGCTTTTGCCTTTTAAGTCCCAGCCCTGCTCTTGGTGTAAGAGCAAAACTTCTCTGGGGTTGCTCTCTCTCCATCATTTATATAAAAGAAGAAATACCCAATGATTTCAATTGTCTCCAAGATGTCCTTTACAGTTTAGGATTCACGATGCCTCTGAGTCTTTATTTTTCTTTTATCACAAGTAGGGACTAAGGAGAACCAGTCCTCTTGACCACTGCCTTTATTTTATTTATTTATTTTTTATTCTGGGTCGCTCAGTAAGGGACCAGACAAGTCACAAGATGACAAGTACCCAGTGACACTTCAGCGAAGCCAGTTATTCCCAAATGGGGGCAATTTTACCTCCCTCCCCTACCCCCCCACCAGGGGACATTTGGTAATGTTTGGAAACATTTGAGTGTCCTGGTTGGAGAAAGAATTTAATGCAAAGGAGACAGGATGCTGCTAAACATCCCACAATGGGTGGGACAGTGGCACTCCCACTTTCCTCCCACGACAAAGGAGTATCTAACCCAAATGGTAATAGAGCCACTCTTGAGAAGTCCTGAATTAAACCAAGGAAGGGGGATAATCTGGCTTCTCTTCCTCATTTTTCTCAAGGGAACCTCTTCTATTTCCATGTTCATTCCTCAAACTCAGAATGGTAAGTCCTCAGTTTCTCCAGCCATATAGCAAACTGCTAGCCCCTAGTAGCCCTCTGAGCACGGAGACCAGTGCTTAGGAAGTGGTGGTCTCTTCTCTGTCCTTTACTAACTGACCTCGCTTAAGGGAAGTCCAGTCTAATGTACACAGCCCAGCAAAGGTGACAACATCTGCTCCTTCACCATTCTTGCCTGGAACCCTCTACATTGCCATAGCAGGAGGGCACTGGGCAGAGTTGGGGAATTTGTTTCATGACTTGAAAGATAATAAGACGAGAAGCACAGAGAAGAAAGCTGTATGAAACAGTACTTCCTGACCACTGTTCAGAATGCTCTCTCATACACCAAATACTATATTACTGGGGTAATGTGATGCTGAATGGATGGAATACAGGGGTTAATGGTTAGTTTTATCTTGCTATCGTTCTTATATTCCTCCGGTGAGTAAAATCATAGGGGTATTTCTTATACATGTAACATACTATTTAAATTAGCGAACGCAAAAAGAGCAGGCATTGAGGCACCTGATCAGTGAAACTGTTCTCAGCTAAGTGGGAACCCAGGACTGGAATGTCGAGAAAAGACAGAGGTTTTTTGGAGTTTTTCAAGGGAAAGGAGGCAGAGTCTACCACAGAGAGGCTGTTGAGGTTACACGGCCAGTTCAAAGTTCTCTTTTTCAAAAGATGCTCTTAACTCACAACTTCACAAAAGAGACTAAAAATTTACTTGGACACTATAAATAATGACAATAATAATAGCTAATATTTACTGAACTCTTAGTATGTGATAAGAACCATGACAATTGCTTTGTAGCACTATTTCATTTGCTAGAATTCATTCAATTTAACATTTACCAGAAGACTACAATGTGGTAAGTATAATGATAGATGCTAGAAGTTTTCAGTCATGTGAAATTGTCAGCAGTCAACTTAAACACAATTATACGCGTCAAATAAAAAATAATATAAAGTGCAGTCCCGGATGGTTAACTGGATCATTGGTGAAAGTTTTAGCCAAGAGAACCTTGTGTAGTTTTCTTGTTTTGGTATTCGTTAAGATGTGTATCCTCCAAAACACTATTACTGGCCCTTTGTGGTTATTTAAATTTAAATTAATTCAGTCAACATTTTAAACTCTAGTTTCTTGGTCACACTAGCCACTTTCAAATTACTCTTTAGCTATATGAGGCTAGTGACAATTGTATTGGACAATGCCAATATAAAATATTTCCATCTTCAGAGAAAGTTCTATTAGATAGCACTGAGTCTAGAATCCTTACGTTCAGGTGTCTTTAAGTTCTGAATCATTCATTTTTATGTAACACATTCGTCATTTTCCCATTCTAGTTCACACAAGGCTAATTGACCCCTGGTAGCTAGACTACTCCACAAATTGCAGAGTTCTGAGTCATTCAACAATATTCTCAAAACCTGATTTAAGAATTACTGGGTTTCCCTTTAAGAATCCCTCAAATGGAAATTTATTGCTGTAGTGATTTCCATTCTGTTTAGTATCATACACATCTATACCACATAGGAAATGCTGGGGTATGGCTGCATTCCAATGGAAGAACATTCCATAATGTGTCTGCAAACTCGTAGGCAAAATGCCCACTATGAATGCCATCCGTCATCGGGGTGGAATAGTTTGTATAAATCTTCCTGGTTTTGAATGGATAATTCATATGTACTAAGCTGAATGTTACCACAAAACTCTCCACATTTCCTTACATTGTTTCCCATCTCCTCCTAATGCTAAGACATCTCTCAAATTGTTTTCTTCTTTCTTTCCTTCCCTAGTTCTCTGTCTCACACTAGCATCATCTACCGTGGACTGCTACAGCCTCCTCGCTGGGCTCTGCACCGCTTTCAATCCATTCCCCACACAAGGAAAAATGTTGTGTTTGTTTTTTTTAAGTTTATTTATTTTGAGAGAGAGAGAGAGTATGTGCGAGCAAGGGAGTGCCAGAAAGAGAGGGACTGAGAGAATCCCAAGCACTGTCCGTGTAGAGCCCGACGCGGGGCTCAATCTCATGAACCATGAGATCATGACCTGAGCCAAGATCAAGAGTTGGATACTTAACTGACTGAGCCACCAGGCATCCCTACACAGGCACGGTGAACTTTTAAAATGGATGTCTGGTGCTGGACCTCCAGATCTTATCGTCTCCCTGCTTTTCACTCTTCTGTCCTTTAATTCAGCCCTACGTTACTAATGTGCCGGCTGCCTCCTCGCTGTTCAGTCCCATCTTGGACCACATGCTCTGCCTGAGTGAAGGAGCTACCATGGCTGTCTTTCACTCTGGTAGCTATAAACTCTTTGCAATGTTGCTTTCTCTGACAGGGAGGCTCTGGCCCCTCTTCCCTTTCACCAGTTAATACCAATTCCCCAATCTGCGACTAGTCAACTCAAAGTCTCTTTTTCAGGTAGCCCTTCCTCAGACTGAATCCAATCCTCCTTCCAGAGGCTTTGAGAACACAGTGCTTTTCTTTCATAGCAGTCATCACGTTGTGACTTTATATTTATTTACAAGATTATTGTGATTGATGTCTGCTTCTCTCCCTACACTATAAAATACTAAGAGGGAAACACTTTATCTGTTTGGAATAGCATCTGATCCCTAGAGGTGGGAACATAGCAGGCTTTCTATAAATATTTGTTGGATGAATGACTGATTGAATGAATGAATGAATGAATGAATTATAAGCCAGTATCCTCAGGGAACTAGAACAAAAGCTTGTCTGAGAACTGGGGTAAAATTTTAACATAAATCTCAAAGGAAGCCAAGTAGAAGAACCTGTACACTCTAGAAACAATGGTGGTTAGCATGCCAGGCCTAGGTAACAAGTATCACTGGGTTGACAAGCACCACTCTGAACAATACTATATAGTGTGGTGGTTACAATGCAGAATCTGGGGATTATCTGGGTTCAAATCCTGGCTCCCTAGTTTCCTCTCCCTTGAACTCCCTTTACTTTTCCCAGTCATCTGACTACCTTCTCCTCTTCTTTCAAGTGCCTCCATAGTATGCCTTCCCCAGAGAGGCCTTTTAAATTCTCTAGGCTAGATTAGCTATGGCAGCCTTGATTTCTCCTAACATCTTTTGTGCAGATTACTTTAAAAACTTTATTTTTAGAGCAGTTATAGGTTTACAACAAAATTGAGAGGAAGATATAGGGATTTCCCATATATTCCATACCTCCACATTTGTACAGCTTCCCCCATTACCAATATCATTGATCAGCATGGTACATTTCTTACCAAGAATAAACCTACATTGATACATCATAATCATCCAAAGTCCAGAGTTTAAATTAGGGTTCTGTCTTGGTGTTGTACATTGTTTGGGTTTGGGCAAAAGTATAGTGACATGTATCCATTATTATTATTATTATTATTATTATTATTATTATTACTATTATTATTATTATTATATAAAGAGTACTTTCACTGCCCTACAAATCCTCTGTGCTCTGCCCATGCATCCCCCACCCCTGGCAACCACTCATCTTTTTATTGTCTCTAGTTTGCCTTATCCAGAACGTCATATAATTGGAATCATACAGTATGTAGCCTTTTCAGATTGACTTCTTTCACTTAGTAATATGCATTTAAGTTTCCTCCATGTCTTTTCATGGCTTCATAGCTCATTTCTTTTCTGTGCCAAATACTATTACAATGTCTAAAAGTACCAGACTCTATTTATCCGTTCACCTTCTGAAGAACATCTTGGTTGTTTCCAAATTTTAGCATTTATGAATACAGCTTCTATAAACATCTTTGTGAAGGCTGTTGTGTAGACAGAAGTTTGCAACTTCTTTGGGTAAATACTGAGGAGTGTGATTACTGGATCCTATGGCAAAACTATTGTAGTTTTGTTTGTAAGAAACTGTCAAGCTGTCTTCCAAAGTGGCTGCACCATTTTGCATTGCCACTAGCAATAAATGAGAGTTCCTGTTTCTCCACATCCTCACCAGCATTCGGTGTTGCCAGTGTTATAAAGTCTGGCAACACTAATACATGGGTAGTGGTATCTCGTTGTTATTTTAACCAGTATTTCCCAGATGATATATGATATGGAACATCTTTTCATCTGTTTACTTGTCATCTGTATATCTTCTTCGGTGAGATGTCTGTTAAGGTCTTCGGCTCATTTTTTAATCAGGTTGTTTGCTCTCTTATTGTTGAATTTTAAGAGTTCTTTATGTATTTTAGATAACAGTGCTTTTTTCAAATGTGTATTTTGCAAATATGTTCTTCCAGTCTGTGGCTTGTCTTCTCATTCTCTAGATATTGTCTTTCTCAGAGCAGGAAACTTCTATCTTAATCAAGTCTAGCTATTGTATTTCACTCATGAAGTTGTTTCTTAAAAAGACATCACCATACAAGATCATCACAGTTTTTTCTTACGTTACCTTCTAAAAGTTTTATAGTTTTGCATTTTACATTAAATCTATGATCCATTTGTGTTGACTTTTGGGAAGTGTTTAAGGTCTGTGTCTAGATTCATTGTTCTTCATGTGGATGTTCAGTTCATCCAGTCCCATTTTTTAGAGACGATCTTTGCTCCATTGCATTGCCTTTTCACCTTGTGAAAGACAAGTTGACTATAGTAGTATATTTCTAGCCTTTCTGTTCTGTTCCATGTAAATTACATGTTTTATGATCTGTTTTCTCAGTAGATAGACCCTCAGCCTTGCGAGGATGGAGGTATTTCTCTTGTAAACTGCTCTGTCCTCATAACTAAGCATGGTACCTAGAAATAGTAGGTATGGTAAAATGTGTTGAATTTTGGGGCAAAGTACTAGATTTTATATTCTACTACAGAATATACATCCTATGGGAATCAAGACAAAGGGAAAAATATCAGCAAGTCTCATGGAAGAAGTAGATCTGGAAGAAATAGCTGCTGAAACAATGCCGCATTGGTGAAGAGAAGAGATGAGGTATTCAGGTAGAGGGAAGAGCTCAAGCAAAGGCAAAAGGAGAAGAGGAAAGATGGAGTATGGTATTACAAGGATATCAGAGTAACTGAATTAAAATGCTCACAAAGGACACTAGTGGGAAATAATGGTAAACTATATTCTCTGGGTATGAATAGTGCATGGGTGATTAACCTATGGACACAGTTCCCTAAGAGAGAAATCTTAGATGACAATTACAGGAACTCTTGGGGAAATGGTAACTCATTTATGAATATGTAAAAACTTGGCCTTATATAGATTTCTAGAAGTAATTAATTCTAGCCTAAGGCTCTTCGATGAATCAGATTCCTTTTGTCCACAGCGAGCAAAGACTATATGGAAACAGAAGGGTCACAGTATATGCACACAGTGCTATCATCTAAATGTGCATGTCAACACAGCCTGCCAATTTCAGTGCCTCTTCCACAATCAACCAGATGATTGCAGAGAAAGTAAAATTCAAATAATCTCCAGGATTGAGGAATCCATTCAGGAGGAAGGGAAAGACTGAGCTACCTGACAAATTCAACACATAAGAATACTTTTTGGCTTGAATTCTCTTGGCAACTTGCAAATACTACTTTTTTAGGCATTATAGAGTCTTTTATAGCTGGAGAGTCAGCTGATCATTTTCAAATTGCCTCAAAGCGATAGAGACTACCTAAATGAAATGAATGTTAAAACCGGGCAATATCTTGTTTTAAAATATATGCCTATAATTGCGACAAATTCAGATAGCAAAATTGTCTTTCTACCTATTGGCTTTTCTTGAAAAATAAAAACATCAAAGTAATGATCATGACAATCCTTGCCAGGGGTTGGCAGTGCAGATTTTAACAAAGAGATTTTTTTTTTTTTTTCCCCAATTCACCAGCTTAGCTGCTGGCGCCATCTAGTGACCAATCCAATTGATAAACAAAGAGGGGTTGAGAAAATGTACTCAGATGATACAATCTCTTCTTTAATATCTCTAGTTAATAATATTACAAAGAAAGAAAATGGGATATTCATAATATTTATGCTGTCATTCTAAAGTTATCAAAGAGAGGAAAAAATGCCTAATGTATGTCATGCCAAATACATTTAAAAAAATTTTTTTTAACATTTATTCATTTTTGAGAGATAGAGACAGAGCATGAGTGGGGAAGGGGCAAAGAGAGAGAGTCACAGAATCTGAAGCAGGCTCCAGGCTCTGAGCTGTCAGCACAGAGCCTGAGGTGGGGCTCGAACTCACGAACTGTGAGATCATGACCGAGCCGGTCAGATGCTCAACCGACTGAGCCACACAGGGACCCCAATGCCAAATACATTTAAAGGAAAAACTTCACATTGAGATTGAATAGTGATTTCTAAAACAAGCAAGCAAAGATTCCGGACCAACCCTTCTTGTACTAAAGACTAAACCTAGAAATAATGACAAATTGTTAAAAGTCCTCACTTTTCTGGGAATATTATGTAAAATGAAGTACTAGTATATTTTTACATCAAGAGGCATGGCAGGATGGGAAACCCAAGCCTTATCTGACACACAAAATAATTCTTCTTCATCATCATCGTCATCATCTGGTACGAGAATGGTTCCAGTCCCAAATTTGACACCCCACGACTTTCTTCTTTGCAGACATCTCCCTCCTAGGCCTTTGAGTGAACACATGCCTGTATTTACATAGAGATTTCTCTGAAGAAGTTTTTCTCACCATATCTTGCTACTTTGTATTAGTGTTAATCCCACATCAGCACAGTCTGTCTGGTTGGCATTAAGTGCTACAAAGAACAAGGATAAAGTGCAAAGTGTTGCTGTTTAAGCATACCTTGGGTTTCTGTGGGAAGACAGATGCAATAATCCGCAATGGCCCTGAGAGACCCCGAGGCTTTGTGAGAGGGCCCACCTTCCACAAAAGGCCCACAGCTGAAGATGCCGTCTAACCTCTAGCCTCCTATAAGGGAACACAAGGATCTTGACCAAGTAGGTTTTAAGTCACTCAATTGCTTTTATGGTTGTTGCTGCTGCTGCTGCTGTTATTAAGAAAGGAAGTGAGGGAATAACATAGTCTAACAGAGAACCTGGTGAGGTTTTGATGAGCTTCTCTAACGTGAGAGGATTGTGCTCCTGAAAAGTTTTCAGTAAAAAAAAAATGTTTGGTTCCTCTGTTTCTGTGGGTGAGCTTGTCCTGAGTCACTGCCACCTTCCTGTCCCATTCATCTTATGAGCAATGGCTTTCCCCAATATCTAATTAATGGTTGGAGTCATCCATGGAAAGGAAGGAGCCCCCACCACACTATACTCCTTTCTCATGATATTTTTACAAAGGTTATTCATAGTTAAAATTATGTGCATATTTGTTTGCTTACTTAGTGATTAGTTTCCTAAACATTTATCAATTAATGTACATAGGCCATTATATTCAGGATGATTAAATAAATCATTGTCCTTGTTCTCAAGGAACTCCCTGTGAGAGAAAGCAAGAATAATTTGGTCCAAAAGGGACACCCAGGGTTCTGGTCACCCCAGTTCTAGGCTGTCTCTTTTGTTACCCATCCTGCTCACCAGACGGGTACATGTGGCCACTCTGTTAGCTCTTCTAAAACACTGCTCTTGCAAACTCTCTTATTCCCAATTTTCATCGACTCCATTGACTAGCAAATGAAGTCTTTCTTTTAGAGTCTGATATCCCCCTGGTACCCAACTTTTTCATGAGACAGGTAAACTGGTCATTTTGTAGTGCACCATATCGACAATTTCACCATGGAATGCCTTTACGTCTCATTGTTCTCTATCGTAATCTTTTACCCCTTTTTCAACATGTAGGTTAGTGGCCGTGATTTAAAATGTCCCCACTCCTTTCCTGACTTCTCAGCTCGCTGAGATTTTTGCCTCTGAATTCTAGAATCCTTGTTTATATTTCTACTCCTTAGCCTTCTATTGGGGGTATTGCAGAGCCCTGAGTTTACACAGAGTTAGAAAAGGCCATCTTGAGAGGTCATCCACAGGCATCCCGGCGTGAGGGGGAAAATCCCTATTACTCGAAGCCAAGAAACTTCACATAGAATCGTAGCTCTACCACCATTTAGGAGTGAGGACTTTGAGTTTCAGTTTCTTCTTTTCTAAAATGAAGGTAATTATACCCCGGTCTCATGACGTATCAAAATCAAAACAGAACAATGAAGTAAACTGCGTGTTACACAACTGTACGAGCCAATATTGGAGATGAGGGAACTGAGACACAGATTCCCCCAGATTAGAGAGATGTCTCTGTGCACTGTTAGAACCAGAGAGTGTCTACTGGAGTGGGGCGGAGTATCCTCTAGTCACTCCACTAAAGAAAATGAGAGTGTAACTGGGCCATGCTCACCTTTTCCCTACCACTGCCAGTCACTAAAACCTATTGCTTCTACTCCTCCCCCCCCCCACAAAAATAGCTCTCTAATCCCCTATTATAATTGCCTTCATTCACTTCTTCAAATTCCATCTGCTGGTTCACTCAACCATTAAATAAATGGACTTCTTACCATGCCCCAGGCGTAATACTAGCCATTGAAAATGTAAAGATGAATAAAATTTTATTCCAGTTTTCCAAAAGGTCACAGTTTGTTTGTTTGTTTTTTTTTTTAAGTATGTCTTACATCCATCAGGATAAGTGGAATCAAAAGGCCAGATTATACAAGTGTTAGCAAAGATGTAGAGAGATTGGAAGATTTCTACACTACTGGTGGGAATTCAAATGCTGCAGCCACTTTGGAAAACGGCCTGGAAGTTTCTCAAATGATGAAACATAGAGTTACCATATGACCCAGCAATTCCACTCTTAAGTGAATGCTCAAGAGAATTAAAAATACATGTTCATGAGCACTTGTATGGCTCAGTTGGTTAAGCATCTGATTCTTGATTTTGGCTCAGGTCATGATCTCACTGTTCATTAGATCAAGCCCACGTCGGGCTCTGTGCTGACAACACGGAGCCTGTCTGGGATTCTCTCTCTCTCTCTCTCTCTCACTCTCTCTCTCTCCCTGCCCCTCCCTCATTCTCTCTCTCATGCATGCGTGTGCTCTCTCTCTCTCTCAAAATAAATAAGTACATGTCCACACAAAACTTGTACATGAATTCTTCTGTAAATGGAAGAAGAATTCATAATAGCCAAAAGGTGGAAACAACCCAAATGCCCATGGATGAGCTAATGGACAAACAGAATGTGTTATGTCCATTCAATGGAATATTTTTCAGCCATTAAAAGAAAGGAAGTAGTGATACATGCTATAACAGGGATGAACTTTGAATACATACCATGTGAAAGAAGCCATTCACAGAAGTCCATACATTATACGATCTCCTTCATAAAAGTCCAGAAAAGGGAAATCAATAGAGACATACGCACTAGTAGACTAATGCTTGCTCGGGGTTGAGAGTAAGGATGGGGTCAGGGAGATAGGAAGGGGGCAACAGCTAAAGGCCATGCTGCTTCTTTTTAAGGTGATGAACATATTCTAAAACTGGTTGTGGTGAGGGTTGCACAACTTTGTGAATATACTGAAAGACACTGAAATTGCATACTTCCAGTGGGTGAATTGCATAGTATGTGAATTATATCTCAATAAAATGGTTTGGTTTTGTTTTGTTTTGTTTTTTAAAAAAGCAGAGTCACATAAGTGCCACAGAGGATTTTAATTGCCAACTCTGGAGTCCCTAGAGATTATTAAGGAGGAACTTCACCCTGAAGATCAAGAAAGGCTTTATAGAAAAGTGATGATATGGCCAAGACTTGAAATATGAGTGGGTGTTTGTTGTTCCAACGGTCCTCCTCCATTATGTTAGTTACACAGCCATCACAGTGATCTTTTACAAATTAAAATCTGATCATGCTAGAGAGGGGTACACAAGGGTCTTTGAGGCACTGCTGATGCTCTAATTCTTTCTGTGGGTAGAGGGTACGTGAGTTTATTTCTCTGTATATAAAGATCATATACATTCATTGGAATGGATGATACATTGTAAAATGAAGAAATATCATTGTATTTTCCTACCTAAAATCACTCATCAATACAATATCACCAACATAGTAGAGATTCGTTTGCTTGTACAACATGGCTTTGTCTCACATTACATCCTCAGTTATTTGCACAGTATCTAAACACACCAGGCCTGTTGATTTAGGTTGTCTCAGAGCCTGGAGCCATGACTTGGGTGCAGGCAGTTTATTTAAGAGGTGATCCCCAGAAGCAAGAGTGAGGGAGGGGCCAGCTAGCAGGGAAAGCCAAGAGAAGGATGCATTACTAAGGTTGCCTCTGTAGACAGTGAGGCTTTCCCTCCACCAACACCTGTGAGAAGCATACGGAATGCCTCCCAGAGTATGCTGGGGCACACCTGCTCCTATGCCCCATGGCAGCTAATTTAAGAACCGGCCAAACAGATTTCTTAAGGGATCAGAAAGGGCCCTGAGTCAGAAATGTGTATATACTACCTAGATGTGTAGCTGGAAAAGGGAGGTGTATTTTAATAGCCTTTTTAGGCACTTTAAATATTCTTTGAAGCTTTACTGAAACTCATTGAAAAGCTACAATGTGGAGTCAGAACCCGTTTTTTTTTTTTTAATTTTTTTTAACGTTTATTCATTTTTGAGAGACAGAGCATGAGCAGGGAAGAGAGAGGGAGACACAGAATTTGAAGCAGGCTCCAGGCTCCAAGCCGTCAGCACAGAGCCTGACGCGGGGCTTAAACTCACGAACCGTGAGATCATGACCTGAGCCGAAGTCGGACGCTCAACCGACTGAGCCACCCAGGCACCCCAAGAACCCGTTTTAAGATCATGCTTTGGTCATTTAGAAAGTATTGCTTCACTGGGTCATGAAAATTTTCCAAATGTTCACAGAGTTTATTATACAATACCAAAAAATCTTATTTGTTGATATCACTACCTACCTCATCAGAAATGTCTTTAAGTATTAGAAAGCCTTAACGCCCACTGTGGTAGGTTCAAGTTTTCAAAATTTCTAATTTCCATCTGAAAATTCAAATTTTACCACTGGCAACAAATACTGTGAGTCGTTTTCCTTCAAGTGATAGATTCATTTTCTTTCGTTTTTTTTTTAAGAAATTGTCTGCCAAATGTCAAAGTCTGAATAACCATAGTTTGTCAGTCATTCTTTTAAGTAAAACTGGTGTTTCATGTACTCAAAAGTCTAGATTTAATAAAACTAATACTTTTTTCTGAGTCTTTAATGGCATTGTTTGTTTTTTTTTTATTTTTTTTTTAAATTTTTTTTTTCAACGTTTTTCATTTATTTTTTTGGGACAGAGAGAGACAGAGCATGAACGGGGGAGGGTCAGAGAGAGAGGGAGACACAGAATCGGAAAGAGGCTCCAGGCTCCGAGCCATCAGCCCAGAGCCCGACGCGGGGCTCGAACTCACGGACCGCGAGATCGTGACCTGGCTGAAGTCGGACGCTTAACCGACTGCGCCACCCAGGCGCCCCTTTAATGGCATTGTTAAGTGAAACGTTTTCTTTTTCTTTTTCTTTTTTTTTTACTGTCAGTGTATGGTGTTGAAGAATACAAATAAAAAATAGTTAGATACCACTATCTCGATTCACACAGTTTTGCCCACTATTGCTTTTGCACAATTAGTGCAATGTCAACCCAGTAGAAAAGGTCCCATAATATCTTGGCATTATTATGACAGTTGTTTTTGCCTCAGGGACACCCAGAGTCTCAGGGACCCCCAGAGATGCCTAAACCATGCTTTGGGGACTGCTGAATTAGAGTCCTAGTGTGCCATAAATTATTTGCAACCTTGAAAAGAATTTCAGGAGTTTATTAAACTCGACACATTCAAACAGGCTCAAAAGCATGTTCTAACACCGGCTAATTACTTAGCTCATCCTAACAGTGTCTCTTCATTAATTCTGGCCTATTTAGTTATACCCCAGACCTGTGCCCCAATTCATTCTCTGACATACACAGCATCCAACCAGAGAGACCCAACACAACACATGAAAACAATCAGGAAAGAGAAACAGAAGTTCTTTTGCCATTCTGAAACACCTAGTTTCATTGTCAGTGGGTTCCAGAATCATCAGTTTGCAGTCAAGATTTTCTTGAATAGCTCAGCTACTTTTAGGTGTCCAAAGAGAAATTAAAGAAAGGGGCCATTGTCCATAGTCAGATTTGAGTTCTAATACATTCCTATGGACCAGATTAAAATGCAGGCAGCAGGAATGAAAATGACTCTACAGAATGGTAAAGTCAAAGACTAGAGGTGAACTTTCTCCTTTAACACTTTCCTTGGAATGTACCACGTTTTAAAGAAGAAAGGTCATATCTTTCAGCAAGGACAACAACAGAGGAAATACTTGATAAAAATTCAAATGAAAAATACCCAAGGATTTTAGTTGACCAGTGCTTAGGCTGATTTTTCAAGACCTAGCAGGTCATATGCTTGGGAAAGCCATCTGCTGTGTGCCCTAATTTTCCTTCTGACTCATCTCTTACTGGACCATGACTGAACTGAATGCTTCATCACTAAGACAAGCACTAAAAATATTGAGATCTTACGTTTGAATAGTGCTCCATAATTTATAAATATTCTCCTAACATTTGTTAATCACCTAAACTGGACTAGCCATATGTGTATCTGTGAGTTCATTTAGTGATAGTAGTATTTAAATTTATTGAGCATTTACTAGGTTAGACTTTGTGCTAAGCACTATATATATACTAACACTATACTATACATATATACTATATACATATATACATATATTCATAAATACATATATTTAATATATTTAGTATTTATTTAAATATTCCCAACAACCTCACAGGTAGAGCTATTAGTATTTCAACTTCATGATGAGAAATCTGGTCTCGGGGAATTTAAATAGCTTGCCCAACATCATGCAATTAGAAAAGAGTCCATCTGATTGAAGCTGAGGCTCTTAACCACTGGACTATTCTAGTCTAGTCTAGAATGTGCACAAAAAAGAGAAGATTGCGTTGTTTGAAGTGTGCAAGGCTGTGGGAGAGAAGGAGACGTCTATTAAGTGACAAGCAAAGGCATTTTTCTCTCGCTGCCAGTTTTATTTTTGGTGGTTATTGCTCTAATAACTAGAAGGAGAAAAGCATGCCTCCTCTTATGAGGCTCTGTGGCAAGTCAGACACCTGAGAAGGGTGCAAACTCCCTGGGCCCCAAGTTCATCACTGTCATGCAAATGCTGCTACTGGGAAGTATATGGCAGTCAAGTCAATTTTAGGTTTTAGGTGGTGGAGACTTTGTCAATATGAAGCAGGCCTCTGGGTTTGTCAACCACTCCTTGCAGGCTCTAAATGAATGGTGACAGTATCCTTGCTGCTCCTGGAATGGTCCTGGACCTAAGATGGTGGCTGCCATTAAGGTCTTCCCCTACAGGTAATTGGGGTCCCTGACGCACGCACGGTCAGATCTCTCAGGCCATGAGAGAACCACTTCCCTCAGTGGAGCACCAATGTCGAACGCCCAGTTGGCTCAGTTATTCCCAGGCCTGTGCTAATGAGCATGGCCTCAGATTTCAATTCCTTTAGGAACCAATTGTCTCTACTTAGAGAAAAGTCTGTGCTGCTGATTCTAAGCTCCCATAATCAGAACCTTTCCTGTGGGATGGCTTGCAGGCAAGTCTTTCCTGGTGCCGGGTGCTGTTCAGAGAAGCAGTGAGGACTGAGGACAGAGGGGTCTCTGTGGAAGTAAAGGACATGCTCTAAAAACTGGCTGGTTGTAGAAATGACTTGAGGTCTCCATTCACCTATTTATTTAGCTTAATCAATATTTGTTTGATAAGTGGATAAATTCACTGTTTTCCCCTAAAGATCTTACAGCCATGATCTCTGTCTCTGATGAGAAGAGAAGAGAGGAAAGTCTCAGAATTAAAGGTGTCATTTTTTTCACAGACCCTCACACAGGATGGAGACTAGAACAGGATCCATTTTAATAGAGTTAGCAAAAGATCAAGTAACTCTATAAGGTTTCTGACTCAGACTTCTTATGTTTCCTCTTGGGATTTCCTGTCTTTGTTTTGTTTCACTATCAGTAGATAATTAAATCTGTCTTTAAAATGTTACCCTGTTTTACATGTAGTGAGAAAAACTAAGGACAGGAGTGTGGCTGTGCTCCACTCGAGCATTTAAATTTGGCTTCATTCACTCCTGGGGACCAGATTTGGCGTGGACAGTACAAATCAGAATGACTCCAAGGACAAACTGAAAGTCACAGGACAGAGGGGAACGCTCCCTTCCTCCTGTTCCCTGTCAGGGTGTTCTCTTTGAAGAAGGAAGGACCATGCAAGGCTACATGACAGGAAGTGCTTGATAGCTATTCAAATGAAAGATCAGGTAGGGTTTTGGTAACGAATTCAATTAAGCTCACAATGTAATGTGGCTACTAACATTCCCGGGCTGCGTGCGTCCAAAGAAATGCAATGTCCAAATTAGAGATTACAAAAGCAAGTAGTCTCACTGTGCTTTCTGCTGGTCACTAGAAACGGCTGGAGCTTACCTGGGCTCTGCCTTTCATTAACTACATGTGCTCGGGCAAGTTTCTTCATTTCTTTCAACTTTACTTGTGTTGTCTTTAAATGGGGATTTATAGTAATAGTTCAAAGGAGGTGGTGATGAGTAAATAAAGAGTACACGGCAGAAATGTAGCCTGGCACATGGCCCATAAGTAAGAGCAATGAATAACAATGCAGATAGTACTGTAGCTGCTTTGTATGCTCTGCCTCTTAATATAAGTGAAGGCCCCTAGGTTTCAAAGAACAAAATATCTGCCTCCCATACATACAATGAAGACTTTAATAAAAATATATGGAGGCTTTATGGGGCACCTGGGTGGCTCAGTCAGTTAAGTGTCTGACTTCAGCTCAGTTCATGATCTCACAATTTGTGAGTTCAAGACCCACATCAGGCTCTGTGCAGCACAGAGCCTGGAGCCCGCTTTGAATTCTGTGTCTCTGTCTCTCTGCCCCTCCCCTGCTCACACACTCTCTCTCAAAAATAAATAAACATTACAAAATATATATGGAGCCTTTAAAAACTTCATGGGGAAACTGGAGGGGCAAATGAGGCAAATGAGAAGGGACAGGTAGTGTTGGAGGTCCAACCAGCGAGGGCAATTTGGGCAGGCATGTGCGGACACTTCACCATTTTCAATCTTGCAGTCATTCTGCCTAAGATCCACATGCTAGCTTGGATCACATTTGCAGTGGGGAAAAATATTCCCCCCAAAGAAATCTTGCACTGTTACTTGTAAGAAGGCTGGCTATCTAAGAAGTCAACAAATACTTCTAATATATCTAATAAGATACTTCTCCTTTAAAATGTAAGTTAAATAATTTAAGTCAGAATTGCATTTACTGGTGTGGGGAACTGATTGAAAGCATACTTGAATCCCATTTGTAAGGGATTTCAAGAGCCCAGGTGAAAAAATGCATCATGTAATTATTATAGTTTCCACTAGATGGCAGTCATAAGGGTTAGGCATTATTTAAAAACAAGTCCACAGCAAAATCTCCTAAAATGTTAAGCACTTTAACATTTGTTTTCTAATTAGCTTCACACAATAGTCCAGCAATCGTGAAATTATTATCCCAAGAGTTTCTATCTGAGAAAACTAATTTGCAGAGAAATTCACCAACTTGCCCTATGCCTGGAGTTTAATAATTAATCTAGTCTATTTTCTGTGCCTTTTCTACTAACCTTACTTCTACTAACCTTAAATTCTTCACACTTAAAAAGTTTCAAGAGCTCTAAAATTTTCAAGCTTAAAAATTGGAAGGGACCTTTAAAATCATCTATCTAATCTGTTCATTTTCAAGGTGAGGAAACAGGGTGCCAGAGAATTTAACTTACTCAAGGTCATAGCCAAGTCTGGGCTAAACCCTGAGTCCCACCCAGACCCAGGGTCTTTTTAACAAAACATACTTATTTCAGGGTGCCTGGGTGGCTCAGTCAGTTTAACGACCTGATTTCGATCATGATCTCATGGTCGTGGGATCAAGCCTAGCATCAGGCTCTGTGCTGACAGCATGGAGACTGCTTAGGATTTTCTCTCTCTCTCTCTCTCTCTCTCTCTCTCTCTCTCTCTCTCTCTCCCTCTCTCTGCCCCTCCCTAACTCTCTCTCAAAAATAAGTAAATAAACATTAAAAAAACACATATTTCTTTCTCATACACCATGTTGCACCACAAGTATACTCCCTTACCAAACTTCACTAATAATACCTGCAGAATTGAACCACTGTCTTTTTTTAAATTTTTTAATGTTTGTTTGCTTGTTTGTTTGTTTGTTTGTTTGTTTCAGAGAGAAAGAGAGAGAGAGACAGATTGCTAGTGTGGAGGGGCAGAGAGAGGGACACACAGAATCGGAAGCAGGCTCCAGGCTCAGAGGAAGCTGTCAGCACAGAGCTCATCGTGGGGCTCAAACCCGACTGTGAGATCATGACCTGAGCCAAAGTCGGATACTCAGCTGACTGAGCCACCCAGATGCCCCCGAACCAAAGTCTTTAGTAAAGCTTTGTAGAGCACAGGTATGCAATTTGGCTAAAATGTCCATCCTCAGGATGCCCGTAAACCCTACAGCCATCTTCAGTGACAAACAAAACCAGAGTCTACCTGTGTCAAGAGTCCTATCTGGCATTGCAGCTCACCTCTTCTGGCTGTAGGACAGCTGCTACAATGAAATGTGTGTTTTGTGGCTTGTCTGCTAAATGTTATGCTCTCAAGTAGTGAATTAGGCAGTATATTGTGTAAGATAGCCCAGACACATAAAAGAAACATCTATGCTGCCAAAGAGGAGCTAAGACCTACAGCATCCACAGAAGATCTACGGTCACCCCAGGAACCATTGGCAATATTGTCACCATTCATTACGGAAATGGCCTTGAGCTAATGGCCAACTCAGAGGATATTGTTCACACTGACAAAGAGCTCTGCTCATGCTGTTCTCTTCACCCCCTCCACCTCTGTCCAACACATACAAACCCTGAGAATTACAACCCCTTCACCTTGGTCAGTTTTTTTAGTTCAGGGTATAATGAAACTTTTCAACATTCCTACGTGTCATTCTTCCATATGTACTGGTTCTGCATTGAAAGCATTCTTTCTAAGCTTATCATGCTGCACCATGAAACCTTTAGCCAAATATAACATCCAGCTAGTTCTGGAAAACTTCTGTTCTTACATAGTAAAAGGAAAGATCATGTACTAGAAAGGGCTCATCAGGTAGAAAACTGATGGACAGTGGACAACTACCTTGACTACTAATCAGTAGAGGGCCTTTGATTTTGCTGTCGTGTGTGTGTGTGTGTGTGTGTGTGTGTGTGTGTGAGGTCCCCCAGTCTTTCAGTGTTCAATGAGATTTAACATTGTTGCTATCAAAACTGGGTAAATAATATCTGCCACGGTTGGGGCTATTTATGTGCAAGTAATAGTAACCACCTTAAGCTAGATTAAGCAAAAATTAGAAGAATTTGTTCAGAAAACAAGGATGTATTACAACCCAGAAAAGAAGTAAAACCTTAAGAAGAGCTAAAACCAGAAACTGAAAATAAAAAATGTTTCCTCATTCTCTATCTCTTGTCTCTGCATCTTCTTCAAGCTTCATCGTGGCAGGCCAACTTCTTTGCCTCTCTGTTCAGACACCAGAAGGCAGTGGAGAATGGTGGCTACAAGGTGACCAGCTGAAGGCATTTTACAAAGCTCTCTAAGAGCAGTTTTCAACGTAGGTAGAATGGGTCTGTTAATAGTTGCCTTTCTCCCTCAAAGATTAAATAAGCTAATACATGTAAAGTGCTTAGTAAAGCCCTAACATACAGTAAGCATTGAACACAGCTATTGTTACTACAGGTGCAAAAGCTCTTACCCTTAATTTAAATCCAAAAGTTGTAAAAATCAAAAAGCTTTTGTAAGTTTTTAGCAAAATTATTTGGTGTCAAAACATGACCTGAATTGAGTTGACGCAATCGAATTCTTTATTCCACTTAGTGTGCGTGTGTGTGTTTTCAGACAGAAATAATAGTATATTTGGTTATGGTGTGCTGCTGGGTGCCCACTGGGGACACTAGGAAGTATAGGGTATATGCCCCTAATCTTCCTAAAATTCAAAAATTCCAAATTCTGAAACAGATCTGGTTTTGGAAAAGGGATGATGGGCTTGTTTTACTACTACTAACAAATTTACTTTAAGGCCCAATGCTTTGGATCGTGATGTGTACTGAATGTTAGAGTCAATATTTGAACATCACTGGCAGAGCAAACTTCTTCACTGCATCTCAGTCTCAAAATAATTCTGTCCCATTTGGCAACTGAAAGTCATTTTATTTCTTTAACAACAGCAACAAAAATAACGCAACTCTAGCCAGTGTATTAGTCAGCTCGAGGTGCCATAACAAAATACCATAGACTGGGTGGCTTACCCAACAGCAACTTATCTGGAGGCTGGAAGTCTGAGATCAGGCTGCCACCATGGGCAGGTTCTGGTGAGACTCCTGGCTTGCAGAGAAGCATGTATGCATGATGAGAGAGAGCAAAGCAAACCCTTTGCTGTCACTTTTCATAAGGACACTGATCCCTTCATGTGAGTCTCACCCTCGCGATCTCATCTCATCCTAATTATCTCCTAAAGATCCTATCTCCAAACACCATCACATTGGGGGTTAGGGTTCAACACATGAATTTAGAGAGGACACAAACATTCAGTCCCTAAGAGCTAGTTATCCAAATGGCTCACACAAGGTATGTGATATTTTTTCATTCACTCCTTCTTCCTTCATTTATTCATTAACACTTTCAATTGAGCATCTTCTATATCCACAAACTAGTACTTATTCAAGGTCAAGAGAGGCTGATATGGGGACTACTACCACATTGCTAGTGAGATCCAGCTTGCTTCCTTTTTCTCCAAGTTACCACTAGCAAGCACACAGAGGAAAGTAGTTAGAAAGAAGAAGTGTCGGTGTGTGGTTTACTGTAGGGAGCGCTCTCCTGTCATTTGGACACTGGACTCTTCAGTTTTTCATGTCTCTACTTCCGGCAATGAAGTGGAGTGAACATCACAATTGCATCTTACATGCCTGCCATCTGACCCACCCCTGGAAATCTGGTCTCCAAGGCCAGCTCTCTGGTGAAGGAAGCCATGCAGAATGGATCGTGGCCTAATTGTGTCTGCTTGTTACAACGCACTGTCCTTAGTCTCCCAAGGGCTCTGCCCCAGAGCATTCCCTACACAGCCAAGTCCATTTGGCAAGCAATGCCTCTAACAAAGCAATGAGCTTGGCCTCATTAATGTGTTTGCCTCAAGGTCTGTAGTGCTCCTCCTTTCACTCTGTGGGCTCAAATTCTTTGATTTTCCAGGGCTTAGTATACTCAAGGTAACAGATGGAGTAGAGAGACCTGGACTTCTTTGTCATAAATGAACACCGCTCCAACAGGCTTACAGTGAACTTGGGCAATCCTTTTACTAGATTTATCCTTTATCCTTTACTAGATTTATCCTTTACTAGTTATTATGTTCCCAACCTATACAGTGAGGAGTTTGGCTAAGACAGTGATTTCAAATGTTGTAATAGCAGCAGAATCACTTCTACCAAACAAAGCTTATACAGGAGCCCAATATGCTTCATGCTCCAGTAATAAGTATTACTGGCCAAATCCTAGCAGAAGGCAGTACAGTTCATCGGGATTGCCCATAAAAGTCAGCCTCCCATGACCCAGGCGATTTATTTTACAGATGAAGAAACTAAGGCACCAAGATGTTAAGCACTTGGCCAAGATGCCCCAGCCAGTAAGTCCTGAAGGTAGAATATGAACCCAGGCAGCCTCAGACTAGAGGTCACCATCTTGTCCTTGAAGTGATGCTCTGCCTTGTGATAGAGTAAGAGTATAATCACAGTACAAAGAAGGTAATGAGCTCTGCTGGAGTGGGCCTTGAAGGATATGTAGAACTTTGCCAGACATAATAAGGGTAGGGCTGGGGAGGAAGAGGATGGAAGTGGATTCGTAGCCAGAACAGGATGTGCAAACCATGTGTTTCCAACAACATTGGTGAGCCTGAGAATCATTCTGACCAACTTTAGAGAAGAGTCTGGATGTGTGTGGGAAATGAACCTGAAGAAGTGGCTCGAGGTCAGATCATGGAGGGTCTTGTATGTTATTCAGGGTGGTGTGGACTGAAGCTTATATACAAAGTGATAAGCTTGAAGGCTTTTAAGCAGTGGAATAACATAAGCAGATTTGCCCTTTAGAAACTTGGCAATGTGGTGAATGAATTGGAGTAGGCAAGATGTTGGGGGTGGGGGGGGGTCAGTTAGGAGACTATTACAGAAGCCCAGGAAAAAAGATGATCAGCATGTTACTTAAGGCAGTAGCAGTGGAGAAAAACAGAAAAGCAGAGATTCTTGAGAGATTTAGAAGGGAGAATCATCACAGCCTCGTGGACAGGTGGATGTGGGAGTTGGAGAAAGGGAGGAGTCCGTCACAATTCTCAGGTTTCTAACTTACAGAATTTCTATGCCATATATGCCTCTGTTTCTATTATTTTACTTCCGGTTCAATTATTTTTATAGGGCATTTATTGAGTGCCTTCTCTGAGCCAAAATCTATGCTAGATGCTGTGGAGAGAAGGATGAGTGAGACAGAATGTTTTCCCTAGTTAAGGAGACAGACACATATGCAGACAATTTCAACACAATGTAATAACTGTTATCATAAAGATATGCACAGGAATCGCATTCTACTGTAATTATTCATTTATACCACCTACAGCATTTTTTCTTCACTTTTGGGTCCTCAGGTGTCATGGCCATTGCCTCTCAAAGATTAAGCATTGGATGGGGTTAGATCTTCAGGGCAGTCCCATTAGGATCAAAATCAGTTCCCCGTGAGTCTTATAGGGCTCATATCTGTCAGAGAATGAGTAGTATATCCTAACCCCAAGACTGCATACATTCTTGGCCTACCATAGTTCATTAGCTTATGTCTATACAAATGCCCAGTGAAACACAACAAGGAAGGAAAAGCAGAGCCTACCTGACTCGGGAGCCCCCTCCCTACTATTAGAATCAGTGATTTCAGAATATAAAATTTCCAGGCTCTTGTTGGAGAGCAAGCTCCACCCAGGTTAAGATAAAGCCCTTCCTTCCACAATTACCCCTTAAAAATACATGGTTTCAGTGTAATCAAAACATTAGTCAAATCTTCATTCAATTTACTTTGCCTTCTCTACCCCAAATGAATGGAATGAAACATTATTCTGTAAATGTTGCAGTCCCCATTATAAGCTTCACAATATGGAATTATTTCTAATAATTTCTGAAAATCTTTGAGACAAAAAAATACATGTTATTTGTAGTCTCCCTTCCCCCACCAAGTATCATCTAGTATTAGTTATTGTAGAAAACTTTACTTGAGTTATCCCAAAACTAAATTGTCCAAAATTCTATATAATGTCCCTGCACCAAACTTCCATTTATGCACTTCACAGAAACACAAGGTGTTTCCTGCCTTCCTCAACAGATGAAACATAATTCAGAGATTCAGGCTCACATTTGGGTATTGGATTCAACGAATAGAGTCTGATTCCTAAGTCCCTGACTGAGACAGTTTGGAAAACATGCAAATATGCAAACATATAATTTAAGTCATTGTTCCAGTTACTAATGCTACCTAAAATGTTATCCAATATTTGGTTGTTTAAAACAACGATTTTTTTATGCTCACAGATTTTGTGCATCAGGAATTAGGATGGGAACAGTGAAGATAGTTTGGGGAGCAGGTGGACCCAAAGACTGGGGTTGATCTAATGTCTTACAGCGAGAATTACATGAGGGCATGTTCACCACAAGGCTGGTGCCTGACCTGGGATGACTCAGACAAGGGCTGTCGACCACAGCCCCTCCCCTAGAAGCTCCGTGTTGACTTCCATATAGTATGGCAGCCAAAGGCTACTTAGATGTCATACATGGCACTCAGGAAATGTGAGTGATGCAGCCAGAAAGGCAGAAGATACATGACCTGTTATGCCCTGGTCTGAGAAGTCCCGTACTGTTCCTTCCACTGTATCCCATTGGTTGAAGCAATCACCACCCTCCCAGACTCAAGAGCAGGAGAATTAGATTTCTCTTCTTGATGGGGAGAGACAGGGTCATGTTGAAGAGCACGTATGATAGGAGATGTCTTTGGAAATTATGATGTGACATAGTTATTATAATTTAATATAACTGGAATAAAATTTCCTTTCTCAAACATTGCAATTTTTAATAATGCTAAAAGTTGTAATATTCAAATTCTCGGACTATGCAGCTGAAGTCATTGGGCCTCTGGAGATGACAGTGTGCTTTCTAATTATTTGGGGCGGGGGGAAAGTTGAAAAGTCGCTAGTAATAGTAAATGGTTTCAGTTCCCACTATCCTCAAATGCCACTTTGGGGCAGAAATCAAGGATGGAAGAGTTTATTTTCAGAGTTGTTAGGGTATCTGCCTCAAAAAGTCTGATACATCACAGCACTGTTGTAGAGGCCATATCTAAAAAAAAGAAAAGAAAAAGAAAAAGAAAAAAAAAACAATTTCCTAATGTATTTTGTTGCTTTATAATTTGGTATTTTTGTTTGTTTGCCTTGTAACCATTCCAACATGTTGCCTCATGGAGATACCATCTAAGTAAGGATCCAGCAGAAGAGGAGTTCGTGGGGCGCCTGGGTTGCTCAGTTGGTTAAACTTCCAACTCTTGATCTCTGCTCAGCTCGTGGCCTCATGGTTCTTGTGAGTTTGAGCTTAGCTGACAATGCCAGGGCGGGGCCTGCTTGGAATTCTGTCTCTCCCTCCCTCCACCCCCTCCCCAACTCGTGCAAGTAAGGGCATATGCTCTCTCTCTCTCTCTCTCTCTCTCTCTCTCTCAAAATAAATAAACTTTAAAAAAGAAGAAGGGGCGCCTGGGTGGCTTGGTCGGTTAAGCATCCGACTTCGGCTCAGGTCATGATCTCGTGGTCCGTGAGTTCGAGCCCCGCGTCGGGCTCTGTGCTGACTGCTCAGAGCCTGGAGCCTGTTTCAGATTCTGTGTCTCCCTCTCTCTCTGCCCCTCCCCTGTTCATGCTCTGTCTCTCTCTGTCTCAAAAATAAATAAACGTTAAAAAAAATTAAAAAAATAAAATAAAAAAGAAGAAGAACAAGAGGAGGAGTTCCTACCCTACAGTTGAAAACCCTTCCATGACAGGGAGGAAAGGGCAAGAACTGGTAGATGGGAGCCTTCCCTAGCTTTGGTGCTGAATCTCTGGAGGTGTATAGTTAAAAATAACCAAAGAGTTTTGGGGAAATCCACAGAAGAGATGTTTTTCCTTTCGCTACGGAAGGCTAGAAAAATTTCAAGCCTCTTAAGGAATTCCTGTGTTGAGAGAGAGCTGGTGCCGCATAGGAGGTGGTTCAAGGCACCTACTCAAGAGGGCCTGGGGCAAACTCAGCCTCATTCACATTCATACTTCTAGCACCCCTACAGGGAATGCCAAAATGCTGAGACCCTGGGGACTGGAAAAGACCCATGATGAGACTCGGAAACTTAAGAACTCTAGTCTTCAGCCACAGCCATGTCTGTCACGTATGTCCAAAGGGGTGATCACTCAGTGATTGTGGATAGGACACTCAGTGACCAGTAGAACATCGTTTGTAGAGACATCACAAGTAGGCATCAAGTATGTCTCCTCCCACAGAACAAAACGTTACTTGAATACTACCTCTCCCAACTACCTGCCTCTTCCCCACTTTAAAGTTATCAGTTCCCCGGAAAGGAACACAGACGGGAGGGCCAGGTGTATGCGACAGGGAATCTAGAGCTCACGATATTTAGGTTCTGCTATGGTCTGAATGTTGATGTCCCCTCAAAAGTCATATGTTGAAACCTAACATTCAAGATGATGGTATTAGGAGGTGGGGGCTTCGGGGACTGATTAGGCCATGAGGGCAGAACCCTCACAAAAGCCCTACTGAAAACACTCTGGGAAAGCTCCCTAGTCCCTTTTCACCATGTGAGGACACAGAGAACCAATAAGAGGGCTTTCACAGAAGCCAACCATACTGGTAACTTGATCTTGGATTTCCCAGCTTCCAGAGCTGTGAGAAATAAATTTCTGTTGGTAACAAACAACTCCGTCTGTGGTATTTTGTTTTAGCAGCCCAAATGGACCAGGACAACTACCCTGAATTGATATTTATCTAGAGAAGACTGAGTTTATCCTGAAGACATTGTTTGTTCCAAAAGATAATGAGATTGCCTTGAATGGACAGATGCAGTTTCTTTATTCCACCACCAGGTAGGAGCTGGGGTAGAATGGAAGAGGGGAGGCAAGAACTGTGTGAGGTCAGCGAAAAATAGAAAGCATTCCTCTTTTTATACATTGGAATTGTAGTGGATACTTGAGGTCATGCTTCAAGTAGTGCACTGTAATAATCTGTTCATAAAACTCTTTCTCTCCTAGACTTCAAGCTCCCTGGGGGCAGGAATCTTTCCTGTGCATCTTTCTATCTCCAGGCCTGGCACAAAGGAGGGCAATCTATAACTTTCTGCTGAAAGAATAAACGTCCCATCAGGGTACCAACCTACAGAAAGGGGCTCAGTTGTAGGTTACTCTGGGTTTGTATAACCATTGGATAAACAGGCCAGGTTTATTTAGACAAATAGCAAAAGTCCCAAAGTTTGAAAACTCATTTCCCCGTACTCTTCTAGCCTTGCTGTGTGACTTCACCTTGAGTTATGAAACAGTTATATAATAGAAATCCCCAGCAGAGCACTGCACTTGAAGCTGATTCTGTTTTGTTCAAATGAAACCCAGATTCCAGGTACATAATGATGGCACCCCAGAGCTATTATCAGTGTATATTGTGGCTTTGGTGTTGATAATGAGCATGTTCAAGTACATTCCATTCCTCTTTCTGTTTTAATCTCAACATCCCTCTGGTTACAAAGCAGTGAGCCGGCCTTATCTCTTCCTCTTCTGTCTGCTTTGGTTCTTTTCAGCATATTCTTGGGTCAAGGGTGAGATTCCATTCCTGGCTCTCAGCTGTAACTCACCTGGAACAAACCCTTCTTTGCTCTTACTGTCCCCAATTGTGCTTTCAAAAAAAGACAGGCATGGGGACTACTCCATGTTCTGTCCTAGAAAATTTCTTTTCACTCAAGTCTGTAAAAGGAATGTTCAAAACGTGATAACTATATTCCTTTTGGTCACACCCCACCCAGCCATATGTTGTTGTTTTTCCAGCACACTTGGATTTTTTTGCAGGATGGCAATATGTTGTTTTTTTGGGTTGCTGCTTGTTTTGGAGTGCTTTTTTTTAGTCCTGTGGTCGTGAGAAATATGCCACATTTCTGGGATCAGCCCCCTTGACTAGACCCCACATTTCATTGGAGTCGGTGAGTCTCTGACTAAAGAATTTGAAGACAGGGGAACATACTTCTTTTTCTTGTCCTGGTAGGTCTCCAGATATGGAAAAGAAGGCAGTTAGCAAAGCAACCATCATTTTTATTCCTAAAAGTGAAAATGGTCTCCAGCTCCACCAACTTCAAAGACACCGGTGGAATATTCCTGTGTTTTTGTTATGTGTCTGAGTTCCTGTTCACACACGCACACGTGTGTATTCGTACAGACAAATTTTTCTTTCTTGTTTAACTATTTCATTTTTTTCCCTCTGTTACTTCTATTCTTGAGCATGCCCTTAACTAGGGCACTTACTTTTCTTCTTTGTGCCTCTAACCCTGAGCTACCTGGAGAAATCATAATAATAGCATTGTTGATTGAGGCACTGGGCATGTCTGCCCCTGATTTTCACAACCCCTGAGAGCCAGAAAGGCTGAGATCAAAAACTTGCTGGTAACAGAGCCACCAAGCGGCAGCGCGGGGAAAACACAGGTTTCACTGGCTTCTGGCCTGGCATTCTGTTTGCCTCGCCCCGAAAAGCTGTCTCCTCTCCATCTCCTGCCCTTAGCTCTGCCCAGGAAAATCAATATCCCTTCTAGAACTGGCTCACCGTAAAGCTTATCCTGATCCCCATCCCCATGTGACTTCTCTCCCTTGAACCTCTCTCCTTTGAACCTCTGAAAGCAGGAACTTCCTCCATTTATAATCAGACTCCCGACCCTGAAACGTTTCCATTTTTGTCTCAACTTCCACCATTTCCATAGTTGTCCTAACTTCCAAAGTGACACTGATAAGCACTTTACATGCAAGGGCCTTGGTCTTGCTCATGGTTTTATCCTGCTAGTGGGTAGTTATAGGGATTCTGGAATCAGACAAGCCTGAATTTGAGTTCAGAGCAGTTTGCCTTTACACACTAAGGTATGCTTTCTTCACATGTAAACATGTAACAATGCCAATCTCTAGTTACTACAAGGATCAAACAGAATAACTGCCTATAGATTAGTAGCTCTAAATCCTCCATTTTTTAGGAAAGTTCTATGGTTCTCTGGGACTTTCATGTACAGAACTGTTGGTCTTTATCAATGCCTTGCCTCCCCAACATCAATAGACATATTTATTCTCCAACACAAATCCTGGAGCAGCACAGTGTACCTGTTTTTCTGGCATTTGATACATTACTGTGTAAATGGAAACTTGATGTGAGTACACTTCATTCTGGCTGGAATACCCAAGGGAAAAAAAGAAGCATTTTGCTGGAAGTCACTAGTTGGAAAATTTAGTTTATCCACTATTATTTCCTGGGCACCTTCTGTCTGCATGCCAAGCCCTATACTAAATATTTATAACAATTATTTAATTAACCAATAATTAGAACAACTATTGTTACAATGATGATAATATGCATTGACTTTATGCAAGCTTATTCTAAGCAGTTCTTCGTGGATTCTTTTAATCTTTACAACTCTGTGAAGATGTCACTATTATTATCCCCATTTTGCAGAGGAGAAAACTGAGTTTTACGGGTTTTAAACAACTTGCAGAACGTTCACATACTTAGCTTGAGGCCGTCTGATATGTCCCCTATTCAACATTGACCCTTTTTAACATTTATGATAAAACTGGATTCTTACTACAAGCCGTGGAGGCAGGTGAGGTCAGTAGTATTTGAGAAGAGGAACTAGGCTGGGAGAGGCTAGGGGCTTGTACAAGTTCAGTTCCCTTGAAAGTAAAAATGCAGGGCTGTGAGCCAATCCATGTGCTTTGTTGCACTCCAGTCTAGTGTTAAAAAAAAAAAAATTAAATAGAGTAAATGTGAAGGTCAAATTGGCTGTATTAAGCAATTCAGGAATCGGGCAGCATCCCACCTAGCAAGCAGAGGGGAGCTCTGAGGAACTGTACAAGATAGGTTTCTATTAGGAGAAGGGTGGGGCAGGAAATTACCAGCAAAAGAAAAGAAAGGATTGCTTCAGGCAAGGTCACCTTCCCTTGGGGGGGTGGGGTGGGGAGTGGGGGTTCTTGTTAGGGGGAGGTGGATTACCTCATCTTCCTTTGGGAGATGGAGGAAGCCCACTGACATGGGTGCCAACCCTGAAAATTCCTGGCTGATTGGTTTAAAATTCCACTCCTAGAGAGGTTGCAACTACAATTGAGTCTTGGTTTGCTGTCGTGGGAGCTGGTGACTCCACCTTGGCACTGTGGTTTGCTTTTTATGTTTCCCCTCCTACCATAATTAGATTCTTCTTCATAGGGTAAAATGGAGGGACACGAGGGCAGAAAGGACTCAGTTCATTATTCTCCAATCCACATGGTCAAGGAGAGTTAATGGTCTCTTTCCAAATCCTTATTAGAGATGGCAGAAACTCATTTATTTTCATTTTAACTGTCAGCCTTAAATTTCCTGTCAAAGTCTTAACAATAACATTTTGAACTTCACAGACATTTGATACACACAACACTCCCCTCTTTGACTAAGACTTGATTTTGTTTTACCATATCTATACTCCACGTCTTAAAAATATTTTTCGTTTTCCTCTCTTTGAGCAAGCGGTGAATCCTGCAATACTGGCCCCCATGTTGCACTTGAAGCCACAGGCGGGTGTGACAGTTGACCTTTCGGCAGGCGGGCAGGCAGAATCCCATCAGTATTCCTTGAAACCAACTTCCTGTTTATATCAGAATATCTTAGGCGGCTACTCTGTGATTATCTTGCTGATACACTTTATCTCTTCCTTGTAAATTAAAACAAAAGAAAGAAAACTTCTCAAATCATTATTTACGTCTCATTCAGAGGTGCTATTTTGATATTTCCCTTCCACCACTGATGCTCTGGTTTGGAGGCAGCCAGAGCAGGGCCCAGAGGGTTCCACCTGACTGGCTTCTGAAGGAAGCAACGCCCTGGCCACGGGCAGCACACATCCTGTGACATAGAAACTTTAAAGCGCACAGTTGGTCTTTTATGTTGGCTCCAGGACAACCCCCGGCTTTTATTCTCCCATTCCTTTGTTGGTGATGTTTTCATGGATAAAACTGTCCTTTCTTCTCATTTTTAAGGTTACCTTTTGTAGTCTCACTCATCCTTCGGGGATCAGTAGAATGCATGGCGATATGGAGGAAAATAAAGCAGGAGAGCAAAACACAATGGGTAGCGGGGGGAGTAGGGGGGGGTCAGATTTCATTCTAATTAGATGGGGTTGAGGTGGACCTCACCGGAAAGGTGATATGGAAGCACGGGAGCCGGCAATAAGGATAACTGGAGGGTGGTTGTTCGGGCTGAGGGTAGACAAGTGTTTGAGGAGAGCCCATCTAGCCGGCGTGGGGCAGCAGCACTTTAAGAGAGATGGTTAGAGCTTGGGGCAACGGAGAGTTGCAGAGGTTGAGGCGAGAGAGGAGAGCCTGCAGTAAAAGGTGGGGCCAGATATTGTGGACCATTATTAAGAATGTGACTTTCACTCTAAGTGAGATGGGGATTACTTTCATAATGTTGGTAGAGTTAGTTATTAGGTAGCTAGCAGCTCTGCAAGTAACCAGCATAGACAGTTACCTCTTTGTCATGATTTGAGAAGCGTTCATAGGTTACTGTGTTCAGGCTATCTCTCCATCGGTCATTTGACAACGAGAAGATGAGTATCCTTTGAACCAAAGACTTGGGTTCCAGTCTTACCTGTAGTATTACTGTTTGGGTGTCCTGGGGTAAGTCACTTATTGTTGCTCTATTGTTCTACTGTTGCTCAGTTTCCTCATATGCAAAATGGGGATGATGAGACCTCTAATTTGTTTAACGGGACATGTTGGAGAAATGAGAAAATGTTCCTGAAAAGACTTTGACGTACAAAGTATTATACAAATCCTATATTACTTTCATCCAGGCAGAAAAATCTCTAGAGAAATCAATGCAAGTGCGACCCACAATTATCAAGACATGCAGATAAACCTTGGTTGATCAGATGACATGGCTGTTCACGTAGCCAGATCCCTTTGAAATAGCACCACATCACTAGTGAGTGGAACTTTGGTGAGGTACAGTGAAGAATGCTTCTAGAATGCAAGAACATCACAGGACGCGTATTAGTTTCCCAAGCCTGCTGTAACAAATGACCACAAACTGGCGTGGCTTAACACAACACAAACATACTCTCTCTCTCAGATCTGAAGGTCAGAAGCCCAAAATTAAAGTGACAGCGTAGCCACTATCTCAGCATAGCCACTAGATGACAGCTATCTCCCAAGACTCTTATGGGAGGATTCTCCCTCACCGATTCCAACTTCTTGTGACCCCATGCATTCGTTGGGGTGTGGCTGCAGAACTCTACTCTCATCTGTCTTCACATGGCCTTCTTCCGCTTTGCCAGTGTATCTTCCTAAGGACACTTGTCCTTAGATTTAGGGCTCACCTAAACAATCTCGAGTTCCTTAATTAAATTGTATCTGCAAAGACTCCCTTTCTAAATAAGTCCATATTCACAAGTTCTGGGGATTAGGATGTGGACCTATCATTTGGGGGGCATCATTCAACTCACTACAAGGGGATTCCTGGCAATAAAAGACAGCTTGAGGACAAGAGCCAGTCACTAGAGAAAAGCCATGCGAAATAACGGGACAGATTGGTATTTGGCTGTAACATACTCAGAATTGAAAAGTCAGTTCTCCTCCTTCTCCTAGGAAACTCAAGCTCTCTCTCTCCCAAAATGAAAAAGCTCAGTATTTTATTCTGTCTCATCTAATCTAGTTTAGAGTACCTGTTGATATGAATTTTTCCTTACCTAAACTAGATTATGGATATTAGAGCTTGAAAGGTCCATTGAAATTATCTAAGTTAATTTTGTCCTTTTAAACCATAGTGAATTTTTCAAGTTCTACAGTGAGTAATGAGACGAGACCCCAAGTGCCCTCCTTAATGTCCATCACCCATTTACCTCACCCCCACCAAACCTCAGTTTGTTCTCTGTATTTAAGAGTCCCTTATGACTTGCCTCCCTCTCTGTTTTTATCTTATTTTTCTTTCCCTTCTCCTATGATCATCTGTTAAGTTTTTCAAACACCACATATGGGTGAAATCATAGATCTGTCCTTCTCTGACTTATTTCACTTAGCATACTACCCTCCAGTTCCATCCACATTGTTGCAAATGGCAAGATTTCATTCTTTTTCATTGCCGCATGCTATTCTATTATATATACCTACACCATATCTTCTTAATCCATTCATCAGTTGGTGGATATTCGGGCTCCTTTCATAATTTGGAAATAAGAGTCCTGGGTTAGATGGCTTCCCAAGGGAATTCTACCAGACATTTAAAGCAAAGTTAATACCTACTGTTCTCAAACTGTTCCAAAAAATAGGAATGGAAGGAAAGCTTCCAGACTCATTCTATGAAGCCAGTCATTACCTTGATTCCAAAACCAAAGACCCCACTAAAAAGGAGAATTACAGGCTAATATCCCTGATGAAACTGGATGCAAAAGTTCTCAACAAGACACTAGCAAATCGAATTAAATAGTACCTTAAAAGAATTATCCACCATGATCAAGTGGAATCCATTTTCTGTTTTGTATTTAATAGAGGTACACCCAACTAACTTCTTAGTGGGGGAGGTGGTAGAGACTCTCTAGGAACTTACTAGAGACACATTTTTAAGCGTGAAGCCTTACTGAGAAGCACCAAAAAAAATTGTTTTAAGTGTTTCCTCTTCTTTACTAATGTTCTTTCATTGTGTGTGTGTGTGTGTGTGTGTGTGTGTGTGTGTGTGTGTGTCTGGCTCCAGCATGTATGGCACATGAGGTAAACCAATAATGGGTAATGTCAATAATAATAATAATAATAATAATAATATTAATAATAGCAACATATTTCCACTTATGGAGACAGAACCTCTGAATATGACTAGGTCTTCTGAGGGTCTAGATGACCCTAGGTAACTTACCCTATATTCAATTTTAAAAAAGGTTTTTTTGAGGGCATGCCATTGATTTCACAGACGTTTATTAATCTCCTGGTACGGGCCGAGCTCTGAGCTAGCCGACCCGTCTCCAGCAGCAAGTCCCTCATAAGCCAAACTCAGTGGGCTGGGGAAGAGTCAGGGCAGGGCAATTAAAAATATTCAGCCAAGTGTGGCTACCTCCAGCTGCTCCTTTGCATCTTAACATTCCCTTCTATCTCATGCCATCCCCAACTCACTGTTGTCACCTAGTGACCTATTTATCATTATATAAAATCATTATATAAAATGCAGAATAAGTATAAGTGGAAGATTAAAGTAACGCTTTTCCTTCTCTCTCCCTAGACAACTAAAACAAAACAACAAAACAAAACAAAAATACCTCGCGTAAGCATTTAGTTGAATCCCTAAGAGGGGCCATGGTGAACCAAAGGAAACGGATGCTAACAAGTTCAATTACGGGACCCTTGAACTCATCTGAGTTTTGGATACTTACGTTCAACCACCTGCATTATATCCCTCACCTACAGCAGCTTATGAGTAGACAGACATCTCAAACTTAACAACCTAACCGGAGTTCTTGAATTTTATACCCCCCGCCCTCTCACCACTACCACCATCACATGTCAGTGGGGCAACATTTAACAGAGAGCACTGTGTTGAGGGCTTCCAGACAATTACCAGGAGCAAAACAGCTGTTGATCCAAGGCCACGCTGGGAGTAACTGAGAGGAGTCCACGGCGGTGAGGCTGAGCACCAGCCACCCCGCACAGAGGGCCCTGGCTCCAACCTCCCGGTTCCCACTGCCTCTGGGAGGACACCAATACCGAGGACAAAGTGAGGGGAAAGACTGCGGCTACCCTCGGCCCTCCTGTTGCTCAGGTTTGACCTGTGAGTCTCAACCTTCCTTCTCAAGCTCCGTTTGGGTTTGCTAATATTTGTTTGTATTTGTCTTCAGCAGGACAAGCTACATAATTTACAAAGCCCAGTGCAAAATAACAACGTGGGCACTCTGTTTAAAAATGATTAATAACTTCAAAAAAATAATAAAATAAAATAAAAATAATTAATAACTTCAAGGTGGCGACAGCAAGGCATTCAACCTAGCTCAGGACCCTTCTTAGGATGGGGCCTTGTGGGACTGCACAGGTCACATACTCCTGAAACCTTCCATGGTCCTCTGTAGTCCTCCTCTGGGTTCAGAGCACCAGCTCTGTGCCGTCTGAATGCCACTAGCTGAACTCAGCATTTTAGTTGCTTTTCTGAGACCCCTTCACCATCTGTGTCTTAGAATCCTTACTGTCTTAGTTGTATAAAAATTTCATTTATATTCAGGGTTTCATCGTATTATTGTTTCGAAGACCGAGAATAGATTCTGATAAGTTTTAAGTCGTTCTATTCATGCTGACATGGAACACAAAGACATATGTCCACCCGACACCCTCAAATGGGGTTACTAATGAAGCGAGGATTCGTCTTCACCTGACGCAGTCCCAGAACATCCCGCAAGCAGTCACGGGTTCAGGTAGCTTCTCTAATCCACATCAGGTCTGCAGGGCTGTGCTCTAAGAGCAGTTTCTTTCCCCATTTATTTTGGGGACCTTACTCTAACATGCTTATTGACCAGGTTGGTACCTGGCATAATAAACAGAACTCCAGTCACAACCTCTCAGAAACATTACTGACACAATGCTGTCCTCCTTAAAAATACTCTTCTTTAGAACTCAGAGAATATCTGAGGCTGTAATCATAGAATGTTCCAAAAGACAGGGAAGACCCACAGAGTAGCATGTATTCTCTCTGTCTGTCTCTCTCTCTCTCGCTCGCTCTCTCTCTCCCCGATTCAAAGCTTCTTGAGATAGGGACTCCTATAATCTCATTCACAGATTAAAAATCAATCTTCTTAAAGACATACTGCTTTACTGCATGCAACACCCTTGGAAAGAAAATTTCTCTACGGCCTTCCACTCTTGACAAATCACATGCATCTCAGACTTTCCTTCAGTCATAGCAAGGCCACCCTGTCACTGGGCGTGAGGTGATTTCCTCCCTGTCTCTCTCTTCCTTATGTGTGTTCCAATTTACCCCTGGGCATTAAGGCAACATGACATAAGAATATATTTTCTAAATTTGCATAAAATGAAAACTTCACAGATGGGGAGCACATGCTTCCCATAAGTCCAGTGTGAAAATGGCTCGATAGCACTTGTCGCTACACACATTCTTTCCACATTTCTGGCACACATACATCTTAAACAAACAGGAATTGCGACAAGCAAAACAGATGGGCAACAAAAAAAAAAAGTTTCCAAGGCACGCATCCCAAAATTCTTCCTTGAACATGGTACCGTATCACTTGTCACAATAAATCTGAAAGTACTCGGGGTATTAACAGACAGTCTTTGCTGGAGGGAAAAGCTCAAGATACTCATTTTCTTAACGCAGGAAGAAACATTGGGAACACTTTTGCCTGCCCTAATTACAGGGGGACAGGCTCCAAACCGCCCTCCTGGATATTATGTGTAGGAAGCTTCCTCTGGCGTCCTCTGCTTTTGTCAGTACACAGAAATGGAAGTGGTGTAACCAGAGATCAGGAGTGGACCAAAGCATATTTCACGTTCCACACATTGTCAAGCACAGCTCTTGATCTGTTTATCTGAAGCACTCTCTCCCAGGTAGTTTCTCCCCAGACACATGCACATCCCCTTCAAGAGTGAGACACAGTACAGTGACAGGGTTTGCAACATTAGCATCTAAGAGTTACAGGCACCATTATACTCTAACCAAATATTTAAATTGCTAAAAGGCCTTGGAAGGAAGTTGAAAGAGGATTTGATGAGAAGTTAAGAAATCACAGCTTTCGTGCTACCTTTATCCCAGGCTACCGGAGAAAACTTAGCAATCCACTCAACCTCCCTGGACTTGTGTTGCCACCTGTTGGTCAAGTTGGTCTGCCAAAGGCTTTCATTCCCCACTGCTATCTCTTCAGGTTGTTACCTTGAACCTGAGGGCTCAGGGAAATCTCGAACCAATGTCTAATCAAAGTCATTACCACTGTTCCAGGCCCTGATTTCCCCGGGTGCCAAGTCGAGAGACTAGCACTGTGTCAGCACTGAAGTTCTCACCTTGTCAGCCCTGTGCCTTAACACTGTCCTTTCCCCAGAACCACTCTTCTGCTGTCTGAAGGCAGCCGGAACAGTCTATAGAAAGCAACAATGGGGGCACCTGGGTGGCTCAGTCAGTTAAGCATTCGACTCTTGATTTGGTTCAGGTCATGATCTCATGGTTCAAGCCCGGTGTTGGGCTCCACACTGACAGCGAGGAACCTGCTTGGGATTCTCTCTCCCCCGCCCCTCTCTCTGACCCTCCTCTGCTCCCTCTCTCTATCTCTGGCACACTGGTAAACTTAAAAAAGAAAAAGTCAGGGTGCCTGGGTGGCTCAGTCCAGTTGAGCATCCGACTTTCGGCTCAGGTTGTGATCTCGAGGTTTGTGACTTCAAGCCCCGCATCTGGCTCTGTGCTGACAGGTCAGAGCCTGGAGCCTGCTTTGGATTCTGTGTCTCCCTCTCTTTCTGCCCCTCCCCTGCTCGTGCTCTGTCTCCTCTCTCTCTCTCTCTCTCTCTCTCTCTCTCTCAAAAATAAATAAACATTAAAAAAATAAAAAAATAATAAAATATAAAGGCAACAATAATAGTCCCATTTTCTAGATCTAGGATTTTTAGCTTGTGTGGGGCACCACAACTTTAAATCTTAAATTTTTCAGGACATTTTTCTTCTGTCTTGAAAACTAAGGGCAATGATGCATACCATTTACCTCTCTAAGCGCAGCACATGTCCACCTAGGCCACAGCTTCTCCGTGTGTTCCAGGAAGTCTAACATGTTTCACTAAAGGCTCATCTTAGAGAGTTTATCAACATGAATTCGTATCGTTTTTCACTTCTAGAAACTGAAACTGCCAACAACCTTCTAAAGGGTAATTTCTCCAAAAAGAGTGTTTTTAACTAAAAAAATGTTTTATTTAAGCACAGTTGACACGCAATGTTGTAATAGTTTCCGGTGCACAACATACTGACTAAACTCCTCTATATGTCGTGCTAGCCACACTGCAAGTGCACCTACCATCCGTCACCATAACCACACCACACTGTTGCACTATCATTGACTATATTCTCTATGCTGTGCCTTTTATTCTTATGACTTGTTCATCCCATAACTGGAAGCCCGTATCTCCCACTCCCCTTCACCCATTTTGCCCATCCCCCCCTCCCCTCCCCTCCAGCAACCTTCAGTTTGTTCTCTGTATTTGTAAGTCTGATTCTGCTTTTTGTGTATTCTTCACCTGTTTTGTTTTCTAGATTCCATATACGAGCAAAATCATATGGTGCTTGTCTCTCAGTCTGACTTATTTCGCTTACAGAATACACTCTAGGTCCATCCATGTTGTGACAAATGGCAAGATCGCATCCTTTTTTATGGGTGTGTAATATTTTATCTTTATTAAATATTTACACTGAATTATTATATATGTATAGTCACATATTCCTCACCTATTCATCCATTGATGGACACTTAGATTGCTTCCGTATCTTGGCTATTATAAATAACCCTGCAATAAACATAGGGGTACATATATTTTTTTGAAATATGTATTTACTTATTTATATTTTTTAAAAATGTTTATTTATTTTGAGAGGGAGGGAGAGGCACAGAGAGACATAGTGTACACATAAGTGGGGGAGGGGCAGAGCAAGGGCAAGAGAGAGAGAATCCCTAGCAGGTTCTGTCCTGTCAACATGGAGCCCAATGCAAGGCTCCACATCACGAACTGGGATCGTGACCTGAGCTGAAATCAAGAGTCAGACGCTTAACCAACTGAGCTACCCAGGTGCCTTTGGCAAATTTTTTCAAATTAAAGTTACTTTAGGGTGGGCAACTTGTTATACATATTATGCTCAAAACTTAAATGAATATTGATGAGCACTGAGTCATATATGAAACAGTTGAATCACTACATTCTACGCCTGACACTAAGATAACACTGTTGTTAACTACAGTCGAATTAAAATTTTTAAAAATATATATATTGGGGTGCCTGAGTGGCTGAATTGGTTAAGCCTCCGACTCTTGATTTCAGGCTCAGCTGGTGATCTCATGGTTCGTGAGTTCAAGCCCTGCGTTGGGTTCTGTGCTGACAACATGGAGGCTGCTTGGGATTCTCTCTTTTCCCCTCTCTCCCTCTCTGCCCCTCCCCCTTGCTGCATAGGCACACAAGCTCTCTCAAAATAAACTTAAATTATATACGTAAATATATATATATGTATGTATATATATATATATATGTATATAATGATCTCAGTTATTTCAAATAAAATAACTACAAAACAACAAATCAAAACTAGCTTGAAAATTCCAAATTAATAATAGCTGGCATTTATTAATCTTAACATATATGATGTATCAAGCACTGCACCAAGTTATTTGTATTAACTGATTCATTTAATCCTCTTAACAGCCCTATGAGATAGGTATAATTATTATCATCCCCATTTTACAGATGAGGCTATTATTGCACAGAAGGCTTAAGTCATTGCTCTTGAGCACAAAGCCAGGAAGTACAAGAGCCATTTTCAATCCCGGGAAGTCAGGCTTAAGAATTAATATTCTAACTAGGTTTTGTTGGTATAGTTGTTTTGCTTTTGTTGTTGGTCTTCCTTTCTTTCTTTTTTTTTTTTTAATGTTTATCTATTTAATTTTGAGAGAGAGCGCGAGCATGAGAGGGGGAGGGGCAGAGAGAGAGGGAGAAAGGGAGAGATCAAGGCCTGAGCTGAAATCAAGATTTGGACATTTAACTGAATGAGCCACCCAGGCACCCCTAGTCTTATTTTCATTTTGCATGTTTTATGACACGGAAAAAACTTTCAAAGATTGAAACTGGTATACATTTGAGCTAGTTTGTCTTCTAACACAGTTGTGGTAGTCTATGATGAAATTGATGTTGAAATTTAAACCTCTGGGATTCAATAAGATTCTGGGTCATCAAAGTAAGATGTTCACTATACTTTCCTTAAAACAAAATATATGTTTTTAAAGGTAATCTATAATAAGAACTAAAAGCAAAAGAAATTTCTAACTCTTGTAAAATGTTTACGTATGCACAACGCGTTTTGTATTTTGTCTAAAACTTTCCCTTTCACGGTGCGATTTTGTCGTGCTGATGTCAAATGAGTTTATATTGCTGATGAGGGTGGGCTATGATATAGGAAGGCATCAGAAGTACATTTGGGTGGCAAAGGAAGCCAGTGTAGACAAGCAACTTGTCATGGACAACCCACTTAGTGGGCAGTCTACCAAGGGACTGTCCGTAGTTAACCATGGAAATAATTAAATTTCCTGAAAACAACATTTTCCCCAAACCTGCATTTCTAAAGTCTTCATCACAATTAGAGCATTCGGGTTACTGTCCTTTCAACACTCAATCACTTATTTAATCCATTAGGTTAATTTTCTAAACTCCAAATTCACCTCAAAAATTTCTTGTGAGAAAATGTCAGTGTGACATCATTGTAGGCCACAGGGGACAAATTCCAATAATTCAGAACACTATGGTGGAATCTTTTCCTCCTGTTTGCAGGAAAAGGCAAGCTCAGGGAGCCAAATCTTTCATCCAGATAATTAGCAACTATCCAATCTGTTAATTGAGGACATGTGTGCCAAACCTTCTTGGCAACCTCAGACAAACAGTTGTGGGGTGGTCAGTCAGTCAGTCATAGCTACCGAGTGCCAAAGTGTGCCCGGCCCTACATTAAGAACTTTGCGTTAAAGACAGTTCAGATGTGCTCTTTGACTTGGAAGAATAAATGTGCTAAATTGTTAGGAAATTGGCTCTTCTTAGTACTAAATTTGGTGATGCTAAGAACAAAACGATTTCATTAACCTACCTCTTTTTACGATCTTCAATGAAAAAGAAATGATTCCTTTCTGTAACTTCACTCTAAGTTAAGGGAAAATTTTAAGAGCCAGGTGCTGCTTTGTCGAAACACAGGCAAATAAGTACAGGTGGAATGCTAATGGAAACGGGACACATCCGAGAAAGGGATGACGGTCCCATTAACAATTGGGATTTTCCAGGAAGACTCAGCCAGGTTTCTGGAGTATTTCTGCAGACTTACACACAATTACCTGGGTCTCTTCCTACTGACCAGGTATGACCATCCCATTACTGATGCAGATATCTCCAACTAGAACAATACCTTAGAAAGGAGAAAGACATCAGACCTAGGGAAAGAAGAGGGCCTGGGTGAAGTGTCTGGCAAACAAATTATGGACTAACGTCAGTTTAGAAAACAAAAACTATCAAATTTTTGGTATGCCAATAAAAATGCCCGTATGTCTTGGGTGAAACGAAAACCTTCTTTCATGTTTGGAGAGTCATGTTGCTCCCAGGAACAAAATGCACATTGCTTGGTTTGAAATGTTTTTCTAAGAGTAGGAGATCAACTTGCTCAGTTTAACTAGAACTCATAATGCAAAAGAAAGCACAAGAATTGAAATTGTGAGGGGAAATTTAGGGCTAAAAGTAAACTAAGCAAGAACAGAACTCCTGCCTGCCAGTTGTGAAAAAAGGGCAATTACCTAAATTCGTGTACATTGGACAAAGACCCACTTGTGAAAAACGTGCAAGGGAGCCCTTTGATATTAAGGTCCGTTTCAGTGAGTTGTAGCCTGGTAGTAAAACCATGTTTGTCAAACATGTGAAAAGTGAGTAAGCCGCAGCCACAACTTATGTGCATGTGAATACCTCAACTGAAACACATTTAAAGGATTTTTAGTGTGTTGTTAACTACTTTACAGTTTAAAAAAAATAGTACTTGACATTTGGAAGTGAAATGATATGTGCAAAACATTAGTCAGATGGAGCTTCTTGCTTTGTGAATGAACTGTTGTAGTCTGAACGAGTTAGATCCAAGGTTTGGTGCCGTCGACTTCTCTGTCAGGGACCCACAAACAATTACACTCCCCAAGCACCTGATATTTTCACTGCATAAACAGCCAAAATCGGTATAATGGCTGATGGCGCGCTGGTAATGGGAGGCAGCTTACTGAACAAGGGAAAGAAAAGAAGCCCTGGAGAAGAAAATGACAGTCTATACTGTAATAGTTAGGCTTGCTAGACCGTCAGCTCCAGCTCCCCACGTGTCCTCTGCCTTGTTTGCTCTGGTACCTCCAGCACATAGTAGGTGTGCTACAAGTGCTCACAGGCTTTGAAGCCAGAATTCCTGCTCACATCCCCGCCACAGCATTTACTGTCAGACCCCATTGAGTGACTAACTCACTTTGCTTTTCATATCAGCACCTTTCCCACAGGGCTGCGGTGAGTAGGTGAGTAAGAAACTAATCCACCTTAGTGCTTGGGACATGTGAGTGCTTGATAAACAATTTTCTGACTAGGGTAATAATTTGGATTTGCATGGGTCCTTTGTTTGAAAGATCTCCAGAGAGTTCACATATACAACCTTCCCACTAGGGGAAAAATTCAGAGTTTTATTTCATTTTCACAGCATAGAGTTAAGGATATACTTTTTTGTTGTTGTTAAGAAATAGCCAATTTGGGGGCGCCTGGGTGGCTCAGTCGGTTAAGCGTCCGACTTCGGCTCAGGTCGTGATCTCGCGGTCCGTGAGTTCGAGCCCCGCGTTGGGCTCTGTGCTGACAGCTCAGAGCCTGGAGCCTGTTTTAGATTCTGTGTCTCCCTCTCTCTGACCCTCCCCCGTTCATGCTCTGTCTCTCTCTGTCTCAAAAATAAATAAAAACATTAAAAAATTAAAAAAAAAAAAGAAACAGCCAATTTGGGGTTCAGAAAGAAAATGAAGTCTGAGGAATTTATCTTGAACATCAACACTCTGAAAACTCACAGACAACAATGATATTAAATGATGTAGTGTCAGTAATTTCCATTCACCTAAAATAATGGTGCTAACTCATCCTTAAATTATACTTCACAACTAAGTTTAGGGAGCAAATCATCAATTATTTATGGAGCAAATGTGGCCTTTACTGACAAGGAGGATGAGTTACAAAGTGTGGCTGGTCCGCATTCCCTCCTGCTCTCCATTTTTTTTGTTGTTCTAAAATAGTGTCATGCTTTTTTTTTTTTTTGCCGAAAACATCATTATCATAGTAACATTATCAGAGCACTCAATAAATACAGAATGAATGAATTAATAAACATGTTTTATCTCAGTGAAATATTTTTCTAATTAGCTCTTTTTTATTTTTTAAATGTTTATTTATTTTTGAGAGAGAAAGAGAGCAAGCAGGGAGGGATAGAGAGAAGAAGACAGAGAATCCCAAGAAGGCTTCGTGCTGTCAGCACAGAGCCTGATGTGGGGCTTGAACTCACAAACTGTGAGATCATGACCTGAGCTGAAATCAAGAGTCAAACACTCAACTGACTGAGCTACCCAGGCACCCCTAATTAGCTGCTTTTTAAATTGCTGTCAACAAACATTTATGGGCCATCTTGGAAGTCTCAATTGCGATTTGAGACATTGTGTATGAATAGCATGATCCCGGCAACACACTCGGTCTAGGCTCTTCTTACAAGTCTTTAAAATTGGTCTTGAAAGACATTCTGTAGGACCACTGTCTTCAGAGACACGTTAGTACGTGGACAAGCAAATCCAAAGAGACACCAGTGGATGGCCCACCAATTGAGAGCATGCTATAAGGTTATTGATTGCCACCACCATCAGATGGCAGTCCATGAGAGCACAAAGTTTATCATTACAAAACAAATTCATTAACAAATTGAGAAGAACGTCCTTTAATACTATTTGTAAAATGCTTGATATACATGGTTAATCATTAACTCTAGTAAATTGTTGAACTAGTTCCCTAACTCATAAATGAATCCAATTTTAAGCAGTTTTAATGAATTTATATTGTTCTAAAGATAGTTTTATTAGTTTCCGAGGGCTGCCTTAACAAAGCACCACAAACTGGGTAGCTTAAAACAACAGAAATGTATTATACCACAGTTCTGGGGGCTTAAAGTCCAAAATCAAGGTGCTGAGAGGTTCAAACTCCCTCTGCAGCTTGTAGCAGAATCCTTTTTGGGGGGAAGAATCCGCAAGGAAATCATTGGTATTCCTTGACTTGCAGCTGTACAATTCCAGTTTCCTCCTTCATCATCACGTGGCATTCTCTCTTGTTTTTTTTAAGTTTTTATTTATTTACTTGGCGAGTGAGAGAAAGAGAATATGTAGAGGAGGGGCATAGAGAGAGGGGGACAGAGAATCTGAAGCAGGCTCTGTGCTGACAGCAATAAGCCAATGCAGGGCTTGAACTCACAAACCGTAAGATTATGACCTGAGCCGAAGTCTGGCACTGAACTGACTGAGCCGCTCAGGCACTCTGCTTCTGTCTTCATAAAGTCATCTTCTTATAAGGACATCAGTCACACCAAAAGATGGGACCCGTTCGTATTCCAATGTGACCTCATCTTAAATAATTATAGTTACAATGACTCTCTTTTCAAATAAGGTCACATTCTGAGGTACTGGGGACTGGGACTCCAACAGATCTTTTTTGGGTGGACAATCCAACTCATAACAAAAGTGAACCTTGAAACTAGATATAAATGTGTTGTAACATCACACAAAAATAATACAATGCTTTTATCCCGATAGTCTGATTGACTATTTGATCAAAGTGTTTAAATTTCTCTGGGTGTTTGTTAAAGTACGAATTTTCTACAACAATTGTCAGTGTCTCCAAACTGGAATCAGGAGTTGATCTGGGTAAAAAAATATTTCTAAGCAGCAGGAAATAACTTTGGGACTCTCACATCTCCTAGAAAAAGTTATTTATGAAATTGTTGACTACATTGATGTGTTGAGCCATATGTTTTTTTTTTTTTTTTATTTGAATCATGGCTTTTTTTATGGACCACCTGACAAGACTATCTTTTTGATATAATCTGGTCGGAAAACCCTGAGTGGTAATGAGGGGGATGAATTAGTTTCCTTTCAAATCTATAGTTGGAGTTGAATAAGTATTTTTTTTTAATTTTTTAAATGTTTCATTTATTTTTTAGAGCGACAGAGTGAGAGCAGCAGAGGGGCAGAGAGAGAGGGAGACACAGAATCCAAAGCAGGCTCCTGGCTCTGAGCTGTCAGACAGAGCCCGATGCAGGGCTTGAACTCACTAACTGTGAGATCATGACCTGAGCTGAAGTTGGACACTTAACCAACTGAGCCACCCAGGTGTCCCAAGTATTTAATTTTTACAGAGTTTATTAATTTGATGTGTTTGGGCTTGATTCGCATTTGGCCAGGAATCCTTTGTGGTGCATTTCTTACAAATATAAACACGACAATGAAAATTTATTGCTGAAAAATGTTTAAAATATCAAGTAACTGAACAAGGTGGGGGGAAAGCTCAAGAAAGGTATTTTTGTGAATAGACAGATGATTTTTTTTTTAATTTTGAGAGAAAAGCACCAGATTATTATTTTCTTCTCAGCATCTAAAGAGAAGTGGATGAGAAAGTTCACTGTGTGCTTATACAATGTGCTTTCTCATTGAACATGTCCACGTGAAAGAGGCTACAAGTCTGAAGAAATCATCAAAACATGTACGATTGACTATTCCCTGCCTGACACTTAGTGGTAAACTGGGAGAACTGCAGCTTTTGACCTATAGGAGATCTGCCGGGAAAACACCAGAAGGGAAAGTTAGTCTTTGGAAGTTATTGTTCTCTGCATTCACATGAGCCCTCAGATATTTTCAGAACCATAATAGATTACTAAGAACTGACCCTAGAAAGATAAAAGGCAGACTGTGGTGACTGAGCCTGGAAAATGTCCGATTCCCTCTAACACTTCACAGAGGCATCCACAAGTAGAAAAATATGCTTTCATATTTGCTTTTTTCAGTATCATTTTACTTTTATCATCTAATTATTTTATAGAGAAAACAATGAAAATTAAGGTAGAGCTTCACAACGAGAAAAAAAACGGGAAGAATTTAAAAAACAGACAAACAGACAAAAAAAACTTGATGGGATTGTAAATTGGTGCCACCCTTCTGGAGGCCTATTTGGCAATCTGTAAAAAATTTTTTTAAAAGAATTGCCTCTTTGTTACAGACTGAATGTTTGCATCCTACTCCATCCCCTGTGGTCTCGAAGTCATATGTTGAATCAGAATCCCCAATGTGATAGTTTTATGGTGGCAGTCGGGGGTGGGGGGGCGGAGGGGAAGGTGATTAGGTCATGAGAGAGGACCCCTCAGGAATGGGATTAGTGCCCCAGAGTAAGAGGCCAGAGAGCTAGCTCACAGTGTTCCTGCCAGGTAAGGATACAGTAGGAAATTGGTAGTCTGTAACCTCTAAGAGGGTTCTCAGCAGAACTCTGATCTCAGACTTCCGCCTCCAGAACTATGAGAAATAAATTTCTGAAGTTTATCATCCACTCAGTTTGTGGTACTTTGTTAGAGCAGCCCGTGCTAAGGTATAGCTCACTCAGAAATTCCACTTCTGTGAATTTATCCTGATGAAGTAATTCTTCGTCTATTTAAAGCTTTAAATATCTGTATATAACGATATTCATTACTTCACTATTTATTAGCAAAACTTGGGGGGGAAATCAAATATGTCCAATAACAGAGATAAGAGAAATTGAGGCAATTTTCTTTATCATTAATACTATTGAAATAATATTGCATGGGAATACTTAATGACATAAGAAAATGCTCACATATTTTTAAAAAAAAAAGTGGTTACAAAAGCTATGATCAAAATTTTGTAAGAAAAAGTATAGTGTAACACAGAGAGAAAAAAAGACACTATTGTTTTAAATGGTCACTCTTCATTCATATTTCTCTACATATTTACTCTTTGAGTGTCCTTCATTCCTTCCTGCACACCCCTGTTTCCATACGGGATTACATTCCTCCACTTGGAAAAAGTTGTTTAAATATTTCTTTTAGTGTGGGTCTACTGGCAGTCTTTGTGTGTCGAAAATGTCTGTATTTCACTTAAATTTACTAGGGGTATTTTCTCTTCATATAGATATTCCACTGGGGGTGCCTGGGTGGCTCAGTCAGTTGAGCGACCGACTTCGGCTCAGGTCATGATCTTGCAGTTCGAGATGTGTGAGTTCGAGCCCCACGTTGGGCTCTGTGCTGACAGCTCAGAGTCTGGAGCCTGTTTTAGGTTCTGTGTCTCCCTCCCTCTCTTTCTGCCCCTCCCCTACTCACACTCTGTGTCTCTCTGTCTCTCAATAATAAATAAATGTTAAAGAAAAAAAATTAGATATTCCACTGTCTTTTAGCCTCCACCCCCTTCCCCAGAAAAATTTGCTGTGCGTTTTATTGTTGTCCCCTTGAAAATAATATTTTTTTCCCCATTCTCTGTCTGATTTTAAGATGCCCTCTCTTTGTGGTCAGTTTCTGGTAGTTTCTGATACAATTAAGTGTGTGAAGTTTTTTGGTATTTTTTTTTCTTTTTGTGTTTTGTTTGTTGGTTGCTTTTTATGTTTCTTCAACTATTACTTCTAGACAATTCTCTGTCTTTGCTTATGGGATTCCAATTACATGCATGGTGACCTGCCCCAACTCGTATGCTATTTTCTGCTCTGTGCTGTGTTTTCCATCCCTTCTCTGTCTAATGACCTGATTTCTAGTTTTCTAATCCTCAGTTCTGCTCTAATTTTCTAATTAGACTCATTTATTAGATTCTTAATTTCAGTTATTGGACATTTTAATTCTAGAATTTCCATTTCACCTTCAGAAGCTCCATGTGTCTTCTGTAATTTTTTTTATCTTTTATTCTATTTTCTTGGTCATGTTAATCTGCTATTTTAAAGTTTCTATATGATAACTCTACCATCTGAATCACCCATGGTATGATTTTTACTTTACCTTTTTTTAATGTGTATTTATTTTTGAGAGACTGCACGTGGGGGAGGGGCAGAGAGGGGAGGACACAGGATCTGAAGTGGCTCTGTGCTGACAGCAGCGAGCCTGATGTGGGGCTTGAACTCATGAACACCAAGATCATGACCTGAGCCAAAGTTGGACACTCAACTGGCTTAGCCATCCAGGTGCCCCACTTTCTTTCTTTTAATATTCAGTCACTTGGTCCTGTTGTTTTATTAGCATAACAAATAATTTTGTATTACATGTTGTACATTCCATATGAAAAAGTGTGGGGTTGCTAAGCGATGTCCTCTTCCTACAAAGGGAGTTACATTTTCTTTGGCGGGTATGTGTAGAACCAGATCACTTTGATCTCACCAGAGGTTGTTTGTGGCTTTGTTAGCAGCTAGTCTATTTCAAATTTGCCCTTATTCCGATGGCAGGGTCTACATGAGACTTTCTGCAGAAGGTTCAGGGCCTACATGAGACTTTCTGCAGAAGTTTGATATTTGCCAGATCCCATCCACCAGGGCAGGAATTGGACACCAACCTCTGTCTCTCTAGAACTACATGGCTACTGAAATATCTACTCAGCAGTTCAGGCTTTCAGTGTCTGTTTCTGCTGGCTGGCTTGGTGTCTCCCTCCACAAAGTTCAAGGGGAAACAGTGAACAGATTTTTTGTTAGCTCAATTCTCTATAGTTTTCTGCCCTCAAAGATTTTGCTCTTCCAGTCTTACTTGCTTTAGAAATTATGAGTTCACACTTCTGTTGCTCAGCCCAGCGTTTTCTGCTGAGACTTAACTACCCCCGCCCCCGTGCTGAAACTAGAAAATGCTTTGCGGGGTGGGGGGGAACCATGGTGTGAATGCTGCACTGACCCGAATGCTTCCCCCTTGCAGGAATCACAGCCTCATGTGCTTTCTGCGTTGGTTACTCCCCCGTGCCTTCAAATATGTGCTTTATTTATCTTCCCTGGCTTTTATAATTGTTTCCAGTGGGAAGATTAGACCAATCTCGCCACTTAGTTATGGCTGGAAGCCAATGGCTTGAAGCACATTAAGACAGAAAAAGGAAGTCTATGAGGAATCTCTAGGGGAAGAAACCAATTTCCAGCTGGCAAGAAGATAGTAGCAACTCCCACCAGTGTCATGGGACCCTAATATTTGGTGAATAATAGGTAAATAATAATAATAGGTGAAGCCAAAAGCTTCGGTAAGGTTGGAGCCAGGTTGTTAATGCATACATTGAATATGCACTAAAAGAGATGAAATGAATCAGATCCGGAAGGACAAAAGGACTTTGGAGGAATAAGGTGTGGGGAAGGGTGTGATAATGGGAAATGCAGTACTCTCCCTTTTTGGGAGAAACACGGATTAAGAAAGCTTCCCAGGGAGAAGTCAGAATCTCACCAAGAAGAGCAAGAAATGTGGTTTCAGTGTTAACACTTCAGAGAGCGACTTAATCAAATCTCACTTGGTTGCAAGTAACAAAAACCTCTAACTAGTTTAAGTAAATCATGAAATGATTTAAAGGATGTGAGAGTATGGAACCAAGAACTTGAATGCTGATAGAAACCCAAGGGGCTTCTATGCATGCACGTGTGTGTGTGTGTGTGTGTGTGTGTGTGCATGTGTGCGTGTGTGTGTGCGCGCGTGTGTGTGTGTGTGCGCGCGCGGTATGTGGGCACCAAATTTTGGGAGGCCAAATGAATGCTTCTTCTTCACTAAAAGAACTGACTTAGAAGACAAGAGGATATATCCATATATGTAAAGAGATTTTTCAGGATATACCAGAAGCACTGCCAAACCCCAAATAAACAAACCAAGCCTACTCTGGGCAGCTGAGTACGGCACCTAATGCAAACAGGGTTGAGTCCACTGACTTGCGAGAAGAGAAATAAAGCCCCTTTTCCTAAAGGAAGATTTACAGCAGAGATTTCCCAAACTGTAAAGAGTGTTGCCCTGCAAGAAAGCCAGAAAGGAGAGAGCTTTTGTTTTCCCACCTGCCACAAGTCTTGTCACCTGGAGGCAGAGATGCCTTGAACCGTAACACTTAGCTGTAATCCTGCAGACACTCCTAGGAGATTGAAGTAAATGCACCAGGAATGAAATTCGGAAACAAATTGCTATGTTTGTATCAGATTCATTGTTACCTACACTTTCAATTTATTCAGTCATCCATTAAGCAAACATTTCCTGAGTATCTACTATGTGGCAGACTCTGCACGAGGTGTTAAGGGCAGTTATGAAGACAGTGTCTGTACTCACAAAACTTACCATATGGTTGGGAATCACAGTGTTAGTGATTTTCTCCCAACCCTGGTCAATTTGCCTAGTTTACCTACTGGGATTTCTACCTCTGTTCCCTGACCAATGTATCGGTCCCCCCACTGGGACTAGACTTTGACCTTGAGGAACTGTTCCTCCTCTTCCCACACCCCTCTCCTAGCAGACTGTGTGGTAATACAGTAACTGCCCAAAGGTTATATTGCTACACTATGTGCCATGCATTGTTTTTTTAATATATGAAATTTATTGTCAAATTGGTTTCCATACAACACCCAGTGCTCATCCCAAAAGATGCCTTCTTCATGTGCCATGCATTGTTAAAAGCATTTCGCATATATAAATTCATTTGTCAGCACAATATTACAAGGTAGTACTATTATTATCTCTGATTAGTTATTCATTTACAAAGGAAGGGTTAATTAAACTGTTAATATACACAGGAAGAACATTGTTGCTTACTGGAGTTCAGTTTCAAACTGCATGTACTGCCTGGATCCACATGGGTATTCTTAGCAGCGTTCCCACTTTCTACAAATTCTTGTTACTCTGCCCTACCCATGAGATCACACTCCCTTAGACACTGGTTTGGATTGCTGGCCTCCTTCAATACTTGAGTCTTTATCCCTAAACATGCTTGCGCCTCACTGACCCACTGGAGAGGTTTCAGAATTTCTATAACTAGACCATCTACATAATGACATACACACTACATAAAGTGTGTTGATTCTGGAAATTCTGTGTGAGCTATGTTTTCAAGTTTTCTAGGATTACAGAGTTACCTATCCCAAAGGAAAATAACCATAGCCCCCTCTTATATAGTGCAGAAAGTTTAGAGTCCTTCTCCAAATACTTTTAAGAATTCCTAAAAATAGGTATCTGCAAATCCTAGTTGTCAGTTACCGCCCCTTGCTCTGGACCATTGCTACATTTTCTTTCCTAATCTCTTCCTCCCACTTTCTCACTTAACCATACATTTAGATCCCAAGTAATGAATAAAAATTTACTTAGTATTTTGAGAACACAAGAGAAACTGAAGCACATGAAAGAAAAGCCTTTGTGTCCAGAGAGAGCCTTCAGGCAGACTTACAGATACAGTAAAACCTTGGTTTGCAGGCATAATTTGTTCTAGACACATGCTTGTAATCCAAAGCACTTGTATATCCAAGTGAATTTCAAGAACCATTGGCTCAGTTGTGATCATGTGACGTTCGGTGTCACGTACTACGCATATTGCAAGACATCGCTCATTTATCAAGTTAAAATTTATTAGAAATGTTTGCTCATCTTGTGGAACACTCGCAGAACAAGTTACTCGCAATCCAAGGTTTTACTGTACTTGCAACAGGAAGCTGTTGGCATGCACGGGAACATGAGTACCAGTGGGATACAGGTGGGGTGCCTACAGCCTCTGCCCCACCAGGCATTAAGCATGCATTGCCTTTATTTTACTGGTGAGGGTATCAAAAGATACCGACATATACCCAAGGGTCACAAAGCAAGAAAGTGGGAGAGCCAGAAATTGAATTCCTATCCACCTCTAAAGTTCATTGTCTTTTTCATTTTGCCACGCCTCCTTCCCCGCTCAAATGGAATATGCTGAGGGAGTAAATCCCATGTTGTGGTTGATCTGGATGGAAGCAAAGTTAGGAGAGGAAATGGTTGATAGCACAGAGGGAAGAATATCACTGTCTGAGTTCCAGAATCTGAAGAAGGAAAAGAAAGAGCATTCTGTTCATGCTTATACCTGGCATTAACTCCTCTTGGGTTTGCCGAATAAATGAACAAATGACAAATGGTTACTAAATGTCTGGAGAAGTAAACATCGATAGCACTAAAGTGCATCAGACAAAGTAACATTTATTCATCAATTAATTCATTTGGCAGGAACAACTGAAGAAATCAAGTGCCTCGCTCGGTTTTCACATTAACAAGAATTGAGAATCAGTGTCCGCACATTTTTTTTAACTTTTTAACTTGAAATTTTAAAAATAGAAGTAATAATGGAGTGAATGGTAGAGTCAGTCTCCATAAACTGCTGATCTACACTGAGCAATGATCAACATTTTTTCCATTTTGCATCTTTTTATCTGTTGAGATTAAAGTAATTCCTAAACATGACATTTTATTTATAAGTACCCCTATAAACATCTCTTAAAAAGTTATTTTCCTGTATAAACACACTATCATTATTATAATGAATAAAATCAATAACTCCTTAATGTCACCTAATACTAAGCCATATTCCAACTACTGACTATGTTTTTTAAAGCCATTTTAAATTTATAACGGCTCTCCTTTTCATGTCATTGCTTTATTGAGAAGAACAGATCAGTTGTCCTCTAGAATGTGTAGAATATCCCAAATTCTGAATATGGTGTATGTTAGGGTGACCCGTGACAAGGGTGGCAAAGAATTGCAGCAAGAGTGGAGCACTAAGCAGGACAGAGGTTATTCACTCCAAGGGAGGAGAGGCACCAGACATCTAGAGAAGTGTCAGCCCTGAGGTTCTGTCAGGCTGGGCTTTTTAAGGGGCTTTGAAGAATGTGAGAGGGTTGCAGATGTACCCATGAAGGGGGAGGCGGGGAGAGGGCATTGATTCTCCGTCAGATAGAGCAGGAAGTGGCAGGCTTCTCGAGTGGCAACTGGCAATTCCCGGGGCTTGTCCGGGATGTGGGTTGTGGTCAGGCTAGAGAAGAATGTGTTTTGTAGTTGGAGTCTACTTTCCGGGGGCACCTTGACCCAGAAGAACAAAGAGTTAGGGCCAAGTGCAGACAGCAGAGTAAGTGTGGTGGGGGTTTTGTGCTTTGAATAGATTCCCTTCAGTGTATCAGTGAATTTTTACCTCTTATTATTCACAGAGATGTCCACTGACCTATGCTCATCATTTTGGCTACTTGATAAAGCCAAAGGACACTCAGTCAGGTGTTTCTCAGAGGTCTATACAATCTCGCGTTCTCTGTTTCTGCTGCACGTCAAGAAAGCTAATAAATGATGGTACCACAACGAAGCTGTCAATGGTGCAAGTCTCAGGCAAGTCCCAAGTTGATGAGTGGTGAAAGGAAGGTCAAGAACATCAGTAGATGGAGCTACAAGTCAAACCAGGGCTGTTTCGTTTATGCCTGTGTCTCCATTCCCTAGTTCTCCCTTTTTAGTGTAGATGCTCAAAAGGGGTTTGCACAAAGAGTCAGAGCTGGAGATTTGGGAGAAAGCCTGCCTCACTGATACGCCATAATGAGATTTTCATCTTTATTCATTGTGTAAGAAATGCCACTTTTTTCAGGTCTAGAGAGTCTGTGCATTTAAGAGCTATCAAAGTGACTTACAGAAGCTGTCAGTACCTATCTCAGGCTTTTTGAGACCCTATCAGAGTGAGGGTTCCTCTGCTTTGGGGGGGATGTCACTAACCACACACTTCCGACTGAGGAGGTCTAAGCTCGTTCAGCTCAGCCTCTCCAAAGCCAAAGGGAAAGGCTTCTGAACCTTCCAGACTCCATCCTGACTCCCCTAGGTGTCCAGCATCCAACCAACTCTGCTTGGGCTTGGCACCCAAGTCACACAAAGTCCTCTGGTAAAACCCTGGGTGTTGATGAGCTGAACTTCTCGTTGGCCCCTGAGAGAAGGGAGCACTAGTAAGGACCCCGGTGCAGACAGTGGGGACTCTGCTGAATGCTTTGCAAGCCTCTGCACTTTCTCATCACTTGAGCCTCTAAGAATCTTTGCAAAGACTCCGGCCTGATCAACCCAGCTGTACCTTGCAACCCTCCTTCTCCCTCAGAAGTCCTCGCCTCTGGAAGGGTGCTACTGGGAAGCAGGGCCTGGGTGCTCCCAGGACCACAGACTCACCTGGGTGCTCCCAGAACCACCTTCTCCCAAGTCCAGGGAGAGCTCGTTCATCCAGGAGGTGAGGCGGAAAGTCTGTTCTCCTCACTGCTTCCCTTAGACATCATCTCCGTGCCACTTAATTCCCCTTCCTTCCCAGTCACCTCCTCCTCAGCACACCACCCCCTTATTCTTGCCCAACAGCCTCTGATGGCCCTTTATTTTTTTAATGTTTATTCATTTTTGACAGAGAGAGAGAGAGAGAGAGAGAAAGAGTAAGCAGGGGAGGGGCAGAGAGCGAGGGAGACACAGAATCCTAAGCAGACTCCAGGCTCTGAGCTGTCAGCACAGAGCCCAATGCAAGGCTTGAACTCACAAACTGTGAGATCATGACCTGAGCCAAAGTTGGATCCTTAACCTACTGAGCCACCTGGGCGCCCCTCTGATGGCCCTTTAATCTTAAGGCCCCGAATCAGCCTGAAACTGGTTCTCTTTTCCTCAAAGGCTGGGGAGGATTTAAACTTCAATTCCCTCTAATGAAACAAAGAAAAGAGAAAAACTTTTTGCCTGAAAGTAAGTCTGAACATTCATATCTGGCTACATGCTTACAGACTTCCCTTCCATTTTGCTTCCTGGAAATATGATTCCTGTCCCTTGAGTCAGGGATACAAACCTTTCCCTAGTGGTTTGAACAGAGGCTATCACTGCTTTGGAGAACATGAAATTTGATGGGCTTGAAATTAGTCTAAACAACTCTTACTAGAAAGAGTTTTACCATGGTTCCTTTATTTTTCTTTTTAATTTTACTAAAAAAGATCAGAAGTTGTGATCTTACTGACTCTTCCTACATGTGGTGAACTGTCCTGTTTTTCCATTTACTCTAAGTCACACATGTGGTGTGATTTTGGAGTAGTCTTCAAATTCTTTGTAGCTGTTTTTCTACTTGTAAAATGAAAGCATTGACTCCGCTGATCTAAAACTTATCCCTTCCTACTCAAAATGGTCTAACCTGCATTTCACCAGAATAGCCTCAGGCCACATTGCCTGGAGTGTTCCTGCCCTGCCACCCAAACAATGGCCTCTCCACCACACACACACACACACACACACACACACACACACAGACACACACACACACACTCACAAGCAGCCCCTGACAATATAGGCTATGCTTAATCATCATAATTGCCCTATTTATCATCACTTGGGTGTCTAAGAATCTTTGCAAAGACTCTGGCCTAATCAACCCAGCTGTACCTTGAAACCCTCCTACCCCAGTACTCCCCTTTCCGGAAGGGTGTTACTGGGAAGCAGGGCCTTGATGCTCCAGGGCTTACAGAACTTTTTTTTCTATTTTCCTAACGGTTTGATTCGTTTTTAGAAAAGTGTCAATTAGGTGCACATGGGTTGAGCATCCAACTCTTGATTTTGGCTCAAGTCAAGATCTTACAGTTTGTGAGATCGAGCCCTGCATCAGGCTCTGCACTGTCAGCATGGAGCCTGCTTGGGATTCTCTCTCTCTCTCTCTCTCTCTCTCTCTCTCTCTCTCTGTCTCTGTCTCTCTCTCTCTCTCTGTACCCCTCCCCTCCCTCTCTCAAAATAAATAAATAAATGAACTTAAAAAAATATTAGAAAAAGTGTCAAGTCTTTAAAACCTAAAGAATGATACCAGAACCCTGCAAGAGCTTAAGATTGTTGTAAAGAAACTTGCCAGGGGCACCTGGGTGGCTTAGTCAGTTAAGCAGCCTACTTCGGCTCAGGTCATGATCTCACAGTTCATGGGTTCAAGCCCTGAACTGGGCTCTGTGCCAACAGCTCAGAGCCTAGAGCCTGCTTCAGATTCTGTGTCTCCCTCTCTCTCTGACCTCTCCCGATTGCACTCTGCTTCTCTCTCAAAAATAAACAAAGATCACAAAAAAATTTTTAATTAAAAAAAAAGGAAAGAAACTTGCCAAAAGTTAGACAAAAATCACTCCTAGTGAACAAGGCTGTGTTAAAAGCATGGACCAAGGTCATCCCTCAGTATTAATTGGCAATTACACATGCCCTTTAGTTTGACTAATGTCACAGACTTATCATTGATGATACATTTTATAATTTGACTCAAACTTCTCTTGTGATCCTGCTAATCCCAAACAAATGTTTCTTCAAAAGATTACACCTTTATAAATCCCAGACTGTTTCCATAACTGAATGAGAGAATGTCCATCTTTACAGAAGCCCCTATAATCATCTCCACAGTACAAACTGCTTAGTTTGTTACTGATTTTCTTGAAACACAACAAGACTTCATTATTTGAATTACTGCCTAAATATCAATCTCAGAAACAAACTCCACTGGGCATTATTTGTGAATGTTGAGGTCTTAAATGATTCAAACTCAGCTTCACTCACATCCACAGTAATTATCACCACCAAAGAGAACATATTTTAGAGAACAAGATGTTAAATTAATGTTCTGAAGGACTTATCAAATGAAATCTGGGCTGTTTTCTCCCACAAAGTTCTCAGTGAATCACTACAGACTCCTAATGACCTCAGTGAGAAACTTCCGTCTGAGGCAGGGATGAACTTAGGGACAGATGACGGTGGTATGTGGCACCATGTTTGGAAAATGTAGAAAACAAAACCCTATGCTTCACTCTGAGGCCTGATGAAGGTCAAGAAAGTGCTTCAAATCACAACTTATGTTTTTCTCTGGAAGTACAGAGAAGTAACCCCCTCCTCAATACTGTGTATACTTGAGCCCCCCCATTCCATCTAGACAGAAGTTGAACTGCATATATTCAGGGGACATGCACATATTGTAAAGTTTGGTTGGGTAATTGCCTGGATGGAATGTTAGCTACCACAAGGACAATGGAGTGCATCCAGGCCAGAGTGGATAAAGTGATGAACAAGTTGTTGATGAAATAGTACATGTTGAAAGTCCCTTACATTCTGGTCCCTATTTCAAGTGCCTTTTATATGATGTTTCATTGTTTCTCTTAGCATCTCTTTTTTTAAATTTTTTTAATGTTTTTATTTATTTTTGAGACAGAGAGAGACAGAGCATGAGCAGGGGAGGGGCAGAGAGAGAGGGAGACACAGAATCTTAAGCAGGCTCCAGGCTCTGTGCTATCAGCACAGAACCCGATGCGGGGCTCGAACTCATGGACCGTGAGATCATGACCTGAGCCAAAGTCAGACACTTAACTGACTGAACCACCCAGGCGCCCCTCTTAGCATCTCTTTAAGCAGGTGCCATTACCAGTGATGCCTCCACAGAGCAGATGAGGAAACGGAGGAAAACGGAGGCCAAACAGCTTTCCGACGGCCACTGCAGATCCAGGATTCATTCTTAAGCGTTCTGGTTCTAGCCTACACAGAACCACTGTGCTGTACCCAAGTCATGCATGTGAGGGATAGTGGTCGCTTGGGACTGGGGGGGGGGGGGGGTAGTGTGGAGGCAGGGAAGCTGGCTGACTGGAGATATACTTATGTTTATACTCATCTACCAGAGCAGGAAGTTGGAAACAATGTTAACGTCCAGCATTATGGGTTTGACAATAAATGATAAAGTATTTATATAAAGTACCACCATGTAGTTATTCAAAACCACTTCTTTCCAATCATATTTAATAATAAGCATGAAAGGTACCATTCATTCTTAACTGAGAACATCATGCTAAATGAAAAACATAGGCATATAAAATAAACAGTTTAGATTATCCCATTTCTAATAAATGTGTGTGTGTGTTTGTGTGTGTGTGTCCATGCACACACATGCATGTGCATGTATGTACAACACTGAAAGGTCTAGAAAATAGCACAAAATGGTCTGGGGGTTGGGACTCTTAGGAATTATATTTTCCATTTTGTACCCTCTATTTTTCAATTATTTGTGCAAGAGCATGTATTGTTTCTGTAATGACAGCGAAACTGTTTGAGGGGAATAAAAAGACAACCAAACCACATTTTAACCAGGAGGACTAGAAGATCAATGGGGATTTGAGACAGGGGCTAACAGGGAGGATGGCAAGAATGTTGGCCTAATGCTATGTCAGCCCTGCAGCCACAAGTTCTTCTGCAAGTGCCCAAGGCTTGGTCAGCCTTGGCCCAGGCACCACAGGAAGCTGGGCTTGCAGAGAGATGATCTTCAGCATCTGCTCCCAAAGAACACATTGACAAGACCAGAGATGATAAGAATAGTGCACCCAGAGTCCCATATAGAACCTAGCAGCTTGTGCACTGGAAGTAGGGACTGAAGAAGACAAGGAGAAGAGGCGGGGAGGTCAGGGAAGAAAGGGGCTGGAATAGAGCAGGTGCGGTGTTTTGTAGTTATTCACCTGCTGGTAGGGAGCCTTGATGTAATTTGCACAAAGTACTACATGTGCTAGCTGAAGTCAAGATCAGCAAGATGAGCTGTGGCCAGACACAGAGGCCCCTTTGGAGACCAAAGTCATCAGAGATAAAGACCACAGTTGGGATAGTTTGGAAAAACTACAAGAGGAAGGGGATTTGATGATGGAGTGGGATTTGTATTGGAGAAGTGAGCAAAAGAGGAAGCAATTTTGTACGGGGATAGAAAGAAATTTAAACATCAAAGTTCAAGGTGGGGACATTAGTTGGATTTTTTTTAAAAAACTATTGAGGTAACAGTCTTTTCAATCTGAGAAACTCTGGGCTTTAGCCTCCAAAGCACAGACATACTAGCACAAGGATGAATACATTAAAAAAAGATGCATATAACCAGATGCTCTCTCATTCAAAGGCCTCCTTTCTCCTGTTCCTTCCCTGACTATCTGCTCCCAGGCTCTACGTCGACTTTTTGGAACTTGCATCTCAGTTCAGACTCTTCTTTTGCAGCAGAATTAGAACTCCAATAAGCACATATACCACATAAGGGACCACAGTCTTCAATTCCAGCCATGCTGAAATCCACCCCTAGTCAGCCCATTCTGTCCAATGAGCTGAGCAGAGCCAGTAAAACCTTTGCTCATCATTTTAAAGGTGTTCTGCCAAGAATATGTTCAAGTCCCCTCATGCAAATTTGAGCAAAGCTTACTTTTCCCAGACAAATGCAATTTCTACTCCATTTGCATGCTGTTAGTCTTTTGCTTTTCTGCAGAGCATTTTATTGCCAAGCACGTTCTAATGATTTATTAGCCAGTCTTCCACTAAAGGCTGAAAAGTTGTTATTTCCTCCATGTTTATGGATGATAAAAAAAAAAAAAAGAGCTACAGATTAGTTAAGTGTCTTCCATAAGGTCATCCCACGAGTTTGAAGGACAGAGTTGAGGTTAGAACTTGTACTCTCTGACTCGCCCCGCCCCGAGAGGTCCACTGGACCACACTGCCTTCTCTGCAGGACAACATAACATGCCGTCAGGGGCAGATGTTGCCTGTCACCCTGACCATCCATCATGCCTATAAGAAGGTGCAATTACAAAGAGAGATTTAAAAAAATAGCTCTTATCCAGGTGGCTGAAATCACTTTACTAAAACAAAGCCTTAGGAATCAATGTCTGAGTCGTGGTCACATTTTAATCCTCACCTAGCTTCTTGCTGCTGGCCACCCAGCATGAGTCAGAGTCACCTTCCCTTGACATTAGTGACAGGTACTCAAAGAATGAAAAATATGATCTTTTAAACATTTTTATAAGCAATTAGAAAAAGGAAAACTTGGGGAGGGGGCAGAGTCATCTGCTGAATTATGAAAGCAAGGAATAGGATTTGGGGATTGTCTATTGCCCCAGATTTATCGGAGCCACTTCTCAGCCCTACCTCCTCCCACCTGTCCTTTTTCTCTGTTAAAGAGTCATTTATCATAGGTGATGGAGAAGGACCTTAAATGTCAGTAAGAAAAATAGGCCATAGAAGAGCTCTAGAAGAGAATAGCTACTTCAACTCCTTTATTATACCAGTGAGGAAACTGATGAGAGAAGTTAAGTAAATTCCTGAGGAGTCTACAGCTAGTTACTGGCAGCATCGAAAATATAGCATAGATTCCTTGCTTCCCAGCCTAAGGTCTATTGTGTCACATGTCCAGAGCGCAACTGCATTAACAATATTCATTCATTTGTTTAATAAATTCTTATTAAGAGCCTAGGATGTACCAGGAGTTTGGCAAAACACAGCCTTTACCTTCAAAATGCCTACAGCCTAAAGGAACCACAGCAATATATGATCTCACTAATAACTGTAATAAACCTTAGAGTGCTTCCAAAGATAATAGAGGAGGGGATAAATCAGCTTTTGATTGGCTTAAAATGTATCTTCTATTACTAATTATTTAAAAATTAAGACAAATGTCTCTTAAGAGACACAAAGGAAAAGGGGCTTGGTATAGTTTAGAGAAAGCCTAGACTTCCCCAAATCCTCTCAAATCATCACTAGTGCTCCACACCTAGATGCTAAGACCCTTTCAATTCCAAGACTGATTATAAATAGGGCTGCGAGTAAAATTTAGACAGTGCAGGGCTGGTATGTGGAAATGTGTTATTTTAAACTGATGTCATTCATGGTTGAAAGAATTGATTATCCACATAGCCTTTTTCAAATGCAAAAATGTTCTTGAGTATTGAAGCAAAAAAACACATTTAGCTTTTTTCCCCTCTATATTCTGATTATGAGAATCATAGACCTTGGATGGATGTAGTGGGGGAGCACAGAATGTAAAGGTGGTACCATTATACAGATAGGATCAGGGATATGTGGGTCGGGGGTGTAACTCACACATACAAAGAAGATTCTACCTCTCAGCTCTTGTTCTGTAGATTTCCTCCACGGTGAAGTCCAAGGAGAGCCATGCTGAGCGTCTGAGCTTCAGCAGAGCCCTAGGAAGTAAACACTCCAAAAGGCTTTCCAATTCTGAAAACCTAGAGGGAACTAGGATAGACACTAAGACCATTAACCCTTTCATTGCAGTATCTTGAGAAGACTAGCTCAGAAAGCATCATCTTTCTAAGGAGAGGAAAGGGCAGAGAGGAAATGAGTACATGCACAGGGAGACAACCAATAGAGTAATCTAAAAAAAATTTTAATATTTATTCTTGAGAGAGAGAGAGAGAGAGAGAGAGAGAGCATGAGTAGGGAAGGGGCAGAGAGAGAGAGGAAGATCCAGAATCTGAAGCAGGCTTCAGGCACTGAGCTGTCATCACAGAGCCTGATGCGGGGCCCAAACTCACAAGCCGTGAGACCATGACCTGAGCCAAAGTTGGACACTTAACCAATTGAGCCACTCAGGAGCTCTGACCAATAGAATAATTAATAAAGGCTGTTAGACAAGTATTGACAAAGGACCACATCAAAAGCTGTTACAAAAATTGATTGCCTTGGTGCCAGAGAGAATGCTGCAGTAGGATAGTCAAGTTAAGTGGTTAGAATTTCCACGAAATAGCACTCAAAAGAAAAATCTGGAAGAAGCAGATTTCATTACAATTGTAAAAATGTCTACACTTTCTTCAACCAAACTACAAAAGGACATACACAGCTAAATAAGTGGCTATATAAGGAGTAGGCACGCTTCAAGGCAGGTCAACATAATAAGGTAACATGTTTAGAGGAAACAGAGTAGAAATATGAACTTATTAGAGACTGAGTGAAGCAGTCCAGCTGCCACAGGGACAAGACCCATTATACTTTTTAATATGATATGATAGGATATAATATAATATAATATAATATAATATAACATAATATAATATAATATAATATATATTAATTGAGGCGCCTGGGTGGCTCAGTTGGTTGAGCGCCTGACTTCGGCCCAGGTCATGATTTCATGGTTCGTGGGTTCAAGCCCCACGTTGGGCTCTGTGCTGACAGCTCAGAGCCTGGAGCCTGCTTCAGATTCTGGATCTTCCTCTCTCTCTGCCCCTCCCTAGCTCATGCTCGCACTCTCTTTCTCTCTCTTTCTATCTCTCTGTCAAAAATAAATAAACTTTAAAAAATGAATATAATATGATATAATATAATATAATATAATATAATATAATATAATATAATGATTATATCCTAAGGGCATTGGGAAGATGTACAATAGAATTAAATTGCTCTCCATTGCCCTGCTGCTTAACCAGATATTTGGTTGTGTTCCTCGATTCTTATACTCGTTTCCATTCTGGAATAGAGTTCTGAAAACTCCGTGGAGAGATTTTTGTTTCCACTTTGTAAGTTTCAAATACCATTGGCTGGCCCTCCTGGTGCTAACTTTGCCCCATAGTTCACCTATTGTTGGTCATTCCTTTCAGGTAATGCTGACCCGATGCATTGCTGAATTCAACTTTTGTCCAACTCATTTGGATTTTGTTTCTGTTTTTGTTTTGTCTGCAAATTTTTAAAAATTGGGGGGGGGGGGGGAGAATACCATAGTATAATAAATGGATAAATGAGTCAGACAGATAGCATCTTTTCAACACTAAAGAATGTTGATGTAGATGTAAGGAGAAAATAAAATGTAAAACTTGTATTATTTGAGGAAATAAAAATAAGCGTAGACCCCTTTGATATCCATTCTATGACAGAGAAATGACTATATGGCATTCATAAAATATTGTCAGTAAACCACAGAACCTTAATCTGGACAGAACTTTAGGTGTAATCTAGAACAATCCCTCCCCAAATGCAGAAATATTCTCCATAATCTCTCAGAGAACAAAATTTCAATAAGTACAGTGGCAACTAATTCACTACCCCATAGTCAATAGATGCCATTTTCAGAATGCTGCAGATGTTTAAAAGTTATTTAATTTACAAGGAAATATGGTGACATATGGCATTTTTGATATCACTCCTCATCAAGACAAGAACAAGAACTATTCAAGACACCATGGAAAGAATCCTAGAACATGGGGGTGAGGCTGAAGCACCTCCCCCAGCACCTCAGACCAAGACAGACTGCTTTAGAAATGTCAGAGAGGGGCACTTGGGTGGCTCAGTCGGTTAAGCTTCCAGCTCTTGACTTTGCCTCAGGTCATGATCTCACAGTTCATAGGTTTGAGCCCCGTGCAGTGCAGAGCCTGCTTGGGATTCTCTCTTTTTCCCTCTCTCTCTGCCCTTCCCCTGCTCCCATGCTCGCTCGCTGGCTCTCTCTCTCAAAATAAATAAATACACTTAAAATAAAAAGTGTTAAGAGAAGTACCTACACATCGGCTGCATTGCCTCTCCCCAAGGGCAACACAGCACCAAGTGGTAAGGTCTTCCCTGAGTCTCTGTTTCCTCAGGTGGGAAAAAAGAACCCGGGGTGACAACCAGCACCTCCCAGCATTGTGGGTCACGTTGCAGGAGACCCTACTCTGATGTCACACCATAGGGATTGCAGGGGCATCAGTGGGGCTCAACCGCTGGGAATCTGTGGGAAAAGAGGAGAGGGAATTGCAACAACCAGCACGCGTTTCTTGGCAGACAGAGTTCATACCTGCAGCGTCCAAGCAGTAATCCCAACCAACAGCTTTGCTCATCTGCGGAGCTAAGTTGGGGGGCATCTGACCAGGCAGGGTGCAGATCTGCCTGATTCAGAACCTCAGAGAGTTTTGCCAGACCTTGAGCCTGGTTTGCCCACACCCAGGCAACGTGCCGTCACAGCCCCAACTGCTGTAGAGAGTGTCTCCAGCCCTATCTAAACAGAAGGGCTGGTTACAACTTCTGGAAGCTGTGTAGCCCAGTGGTGCTCGAGCCAAGAGATGGGCAGGCAGAGCTGATCACCCTCAAAGCAAAACCAGTACCAGGTATGGAGGCTTCCTATGCTAAGCACAGGCAGGGGCAGTCATTCAGAGCCCACGCTGAGGGAAGCTCCCGGCCCCTCCTAACTGGAGAGCCCCCTCCCCCTCAGGCCTAGGCAAAGGGGTTGAGGGTAGCCTCACCCTCTGTGGGGAGAGTGTTTAGGCCCTGTCTAACTGGAACGGCTGGTGAGAACACCCAGTGTGTTTGAACCAAGAAAAGGGCACACACAGCCAACAGTTTTCAGACCAAAGCTAGGAGCCCTGTTCAGTCAGGGAACTTGGGGTGTAAGCCAGCTTGAGATAAGACAGCAAACACGGGGTTTTGCTCATTTTAGAGCTGCTTCTCTTACTGCACAGGGGCAGGGAGTCTAATCTGTAGCCCCACCCATCACTGAATACAGCCTTCAGTTTATCCAACCAGGCACCTAACCAGTGCACACGGGAAGCTAGGTGGCCCAGTCAGCAGCTCTGCGTACCGTGGCACTTGAGCACAGGATGTGGCCTCGCCCATCTGTAGAGCAAAACTGGGCCTCACCAGGGAATTCAGTACAACTCAGGTTTGATACGGGCCCCCAAATAACAAGCTGTACAGACCCTGCTAGGACAGGGAAGCTAATTCATGGCCCCATGCACTACTCAATATAGTACCTACTCCCGACCATCTAGTAAGCCTGACCATAGAATTCAAATTGCAGAGCCCATCCTATAGCCTCACTTGGGTAGGGAAGCAAGCTGGCAGTCCTGTCCAATCTAAAATGTGAGGGGCAGAAGGAGCAGAAAGTGTAAAGTATATGAATTCTATTGAGGTCAACTTGTTATCAGTTTAGATGGAGGGTTATAAGTTTCAGATAATTTACGTCAGCCTAATGGTAACCACAGGGGAAAATCTTATGGTGATTAGAACACATTCAAGAACTCAAAAGCATACTGATACCGGAAGACCTCAAAACACACCAAAAAAAAAGACAGCAGAATAAGAAACAAGTAAAAATGGATCTCCAAACCCACGAGAAAACACTGAACAATTACTTAAAATTAATAAAAAATAATTTCTCTATAGTCGGCCTCTTAGCAATTGTTAACGATGTGAATGTTAAGATTATTAATTTTTTGATGACTACTTTCTCAAGCTATCTCAGCTGCTGGGAATATAAATTGCCTAAAGCTGGGTTGTAACTGAATCAAAGTGTGTGTGTGTGTGCGTGTGTGTGTGTGTGTGTGTGTGTGTGTGTGTGTTTATTTTTGTTGTGCCCAATACAGGATTTAGCTCTTCTCTTCCACACCGTTTCTTCATGTCCCTGCCACACATGTGCATCTACATCTTCAGGTGTGTGTAGTGAGAAAAAGGACAGCCATGGGGACCCCTGTCTCCTTCGAGGAACGACCCCCTGTGGTATTCCTAGCATGAAGAGTATCGACTTGGACCAAGGCTGTTGCTTCAGAGCAAGGGCACTGGGCACTGTTGCTACCAGAGTCAAGTGCCTGTGTGGTAGCACTTTCCAGGGCTTACAGATCAGAACGGCAACAGGAAACCCATTTTTCTGTAATTTTTCAATAAACATGGAAACTACTTTTTTTAAATGTTTCTTTATTTTGAGAGAGAGAGAGAGAGAGAGAGAGAGCAGGGGAGGTGCAGAGAGAGGGAGAGAGAGAGAACCCCAAGCAGGTTCATGCTGCCACCAGAACCCAACATGGGGCTCGAACCCACAAACAGTGAGATCATGACCTGAGCCAAACCAAGAGTCAGATGCTCGACTGCCACCCAAGCACCCTGGAAACTGCTTTTTAAGGTGCATATCCTTTGACCCAGAGCTTTCATTTAAAGACATTTATTCTGAAGAATTGATTGGACAAGTAGTAAATGATAGTTATATAAAAACACAAACTCTACCTTATAGAAAAGTATCAGAAATTTTCAAACAGCTGAAAATTTCAATAACTGATTCAATGAAGTATGATATTTCCATACTGTGGAATGTCATGTTGAAGTTTTTATGTGGAAATATATTTCTTCACACAAGAGACGTGCACGTATATAGTTAAGGGGTGAAAACAGTTTACAAAAAAAAAAGAACTTCGTGTTACTGTCTCACTCTGTTTACATAGGTGTGTGGGGAAGAATATATATGAATAGAAATAGTAAGAGAGGACTACATAACACATTTTAACAACTTTCATAGTGATTATCACTAGAAGAGTAATTATGGTCAAATAGTTTTCTTTTTGCTTATTTGTATTTTCTTTTTTTCTACAATGAATATGGATTTTGTACCCAAAAACTGATTTCATTTTAACAAAAGGAGCGACAGACAAAAACCCTAACATATCATAATGGGTAATTTCATGCAGAAGAAAAAAAAAGATCGATCATTGACACAGAGGCAGCATCTCTCTTCTGGCCCTTTCCCTCCCCTAAGCCTGCCCTCTCCCCCACCCATGTGTGGGTTGCTTGGGCAGATTCCATAAGCAAATGAGAAAAATAAATAGTGGCTTGAACATGGTTCCGAAGGCTATGTCATGGTAGCATTTTGTTATGAAGGCTAACCCTGTGACACCCCTGAGCAGAGTCAGCACGAGCCACACTGAGAAATCAGCCACCTTACTGTCATTAGAAATACTTCCTCAGATGATATATGTCACAGACGTAAAGAAACCACTAACTGCTTCCCACAGCTCAGTCTTTCTGAGGTTTGCAGAGATGAGACCCAGCTCATGTCTTAGGGCTTAATCCATGCAGAAGGTGGGTCCACTTCCAAAGTCTCCACGGGAGCCCTCATTTCCTTCATCTGTCATTCCTGAGAGAAGCCTGCAGCTTGCCTGTGATTTCACCAGCGTGTGTGTGTGTGTGTGTGTGTGTGTGTGTACGTGCACATGCATGCTGAGGGAGAAGCTGTGCAGGTAGAAAGAATAAAGGCCATGGTATAGCCTTTCCCCTCTTCAGAAGGCAAGGAAACTCTCATGCAGACATCAGTAGCATCAGATAAGAACATTGTCTTCAGTTGCTTAAGAACCCATTAACCTGCCTCTGACCTAGACGAGGTGCCACTGACACTGCCAATATCAATATACTAATGTCTTATCACACTACTTTGAAAACACTGTATATTCCTCCAAAAAAGTTAATTAAGAAACAGAAACATTCTTCTCATGTCCTAAAGACATTGATTCTGTTTTTATGCATTATACCTTTCATCCCTTCCCATGTATTTATCTATTTTTGAAAAATCACCTATTAGCCCCAAGACGCAGCGAAAAGGACAGGAACTTTGGCAATAAAAAGACAAAAGATAACATACTAACCATCGGATTCTAGAGAGTTTTCATAATTTCTGTGAGCCCTCAGTTTCTCATCAATAAACAAAGCTAATTAAGAATTGTGACCGAGGGCTGGAGGGAAGTTAAACGACACTATGTATATAGTCACCTGGTGAATGTCAACCTATTGAAAGTTACAAGCAAATGGTTCCTTCTCTAGTGACCTGGGCACCATTTCTGCAACTGCAAAGAAAATAGGAGGTATCCAAAAACTCTCCTGTCGATAGGTACTCAAATCTTTATGAGGATTGCACGGTCATCTCCAGGAGGCATGTAATAACTTCCAGCACAGCAGAGAAAGACTAAAGCAGTGATTAATTAAAAGTGTCAGGTGCATGTTAAAATTCCTGTTGAACGTTAAAACTGCTAGTGACAAGATTTGTAAAGGAGAATGATTTAAGGAACTCACTAGCCACGGCACAACCATATTCAAACACTATCCTTCTAGTAGAGTTGATCAGAAAATGGCATGGTCAACATGTGCAGGGATTTCATTATTGCCTTCAATCTCAGCACTCCCCTTACAAAGTAAACAAAACCAAAATGATTCAGGTGTTGCTTTTGTATTTTTTATGCTCAGACTTATGTTGCTGTCTGACCTAAAAGACAATTTTATCTAACTAAGTTATAGATCATTAAGCTGAAAAAAAAAAGTTTGCCTGTTACTACTGTTTTACCATCTTGCCCCATCTTGTCTCATTAGCAGGAACTGATTGAGCATGAAGGTGTTCTCTGGCTGTCAGTAGATAAAGTAGGTGCTCTTGGCTTTCATCTGTTCTGAATTCTCCTTGTCTCATTATCTTCCCAAGGTCAGATTCTCTGACACTGCGGCTGCTTGCTTAGCACTCCATCCTGGCAATTACTTGCCAGGCAACCTTAGCCAGAATGAGATTTCTTGTCTGTGGCACCAAGGCAGGCACAGGCACCAGAAACTCTGTGCTTGGCTTCCGCCCCATGTTCACTCCCAACCCCCTTCTCCGGTACTGTGGTTTCAAGGATCAGTGTGGCTTGTTCAGAGTTGCATCCTGGCACCTCCAAGATGCCATCCCACTGCGATATTCTGATCCAGCTACAGTCCCAGAGAGATTATAGAGTGATGCCCAGTCTGATTTTATACTGGGGCAAGTTGTTTTATCACAGACCTCACACTTTGGACTCCATCCTTAAACCTCCTTGCTCTGCTTCAGTGAAAGGCATAGAACCACAAAGCTACACTATCTTGGTTCTTAAATCCATCGTCTTTTCCCCATCAGTAATTCCTGCCGGACTACCTGGTCTTTGAGAGGCTGTCATGAGCGGCTGAGCAAAGAGAGAATGTTCCAGGCTTACTTCCTGGGAGCACAGTTACAACCAGAGCAGTTTGGGAAGGTGAATTTGGTCACAGTGGCTTTGTCTGAATCGAGTTCTATGTTGCATTGGGCGGGCGATACCTTTAGGGTATTGTTTTACTTTATAGAGAATCTGTAGGGAAAAGGAGGAAACGAATGTCTGCTATAATTAATTTAAAGGTGAGTATGGTTTGGTTAGCAGTCACATGTTCTTTTGAAAATGTTGGAGAAGAATCTTGGCCATTTGGATTGTAGAAAGAAGTACACACACCTGCTCAGTAGCATTTTGCTCAAAGAATCTGATTTCTCCTCAGATTAGACACAAATCCATTAGAAGTATCCACATCCTTTTCCAGACCGAAAAGACAGTGCACAAACGCACACCCATCTTTGTGGAGCAGGAGTGACCAAGTCATCCAAGAGACTTCCAGATAGCCAGACAGCAGGGCAACCAGGTGCAAGTCTTTGCAGGGTGAGCAATCTGCTCGCCGGGAAAAATCTAGCCATCTGCGCTCTTTCTAACACAACCCACTGACCCTTATTTCCCAGACTTAACATGTGCAAACAGAACAATTGTTGGCCCAAGAATGGATATGTGATCATTATACTTGTTGCACTCTCCAAACACAAATTTCAGGTCACTCTCCTAAAATGTGGCTGTGTCCTACAGTGGCATCTATTCTGTGCTCACCACAAAAACAAACAAAACAAAGGAATTTGAAATATGTGTCCAAAATCTTCAGACCAGAACAATAATTCTCAAGAACGCTGAAGCAGTAACCACACACGTAAGCACAGGGAGTGAGCCAGTAGATTGGGTATCTACATAGAAGTGGTGTGGGTCACAGACTTGTGGTTTTCTAAAATTCTGAAAGTTTGTGGGGCGCCTGGATGGCTCAGTCGGTTGAGTGTCCGACTTCGGCTAGGGTCATGATCTCGCGGCTCGTGGGTTCGAGCCCCATGTTGGGCTCTGTGCTGACAGCTCAGAGCCTGGAGCCTGCTTCGGATTCTGTGTCTCCCTCTCTCTCACTGCCCCTCCCCTGCTCACGCTCTGTCTCTCTCTCTCTCCCTCTCTCTCTCTCTCTCTCCCTCAAAATAAATAAACATTAAAATTCTGTAAGTTTATAAAGCCTTAGGCTTTTTTGTGTGTGTCTTTTGCATCTTCAACATATGGGTCTATAAAAATGTGCAAGGTTATTTGACCCAATATACAAAAATGTAACAATATAACTTTAAGACTAAACCCTTTGATGGCTATTCTCTGCCTCCAAATCTGTCATCAGTTAATAACCCTATAGATGGGGTGCCCATGTGGTTCAGTCGGTTAAGCATCCAACTCTTGATTTCAGCTCAGGTCATGATCTCATGGTTTATGGGATCCTGCCCCACGTTGGGCTCTGGACTGACAGAACAGAGCCTACTTGAGATGCTCTCTCTCTCCCTCTTTCTCTGCTCCTCCCCTGCTTGTGCTCTCTCTCTCTCTTAAAATAAATAAACTTAAAAAAAATTAATATTCCTAACAATCTGATAGAGTAGATGCTCTTATTATTCCCATTACTATTCCCAAAGTAAATAACTGAACTTTTGTAACTTGCAACATATAACACAGATCATAAGTGCTTAAGCCAAGTTTTAAGTTGGTACCTGGAATAAGGAACAAATTTAGAAAGTCCATAGCCTAGCCAGGTAGCTACAAAATCCTATCAGTCCTGGCACAAGAAGTTACTAAGACAGGAGCAGAATCCTTTGTTTGTTTTTGTTTGTTTTTTGTTTTTTTTAATTTTAAGTTTATTTATTTATTTTGAGAGAGAGAGAGAGAGAGAGACAGCATGAGCGGGGTAGGGACAGAGAGACAGGGGAGAGAGAATCCCAAACGGGCTCCACACTGCCAGCACAGAGCCCAATGCGGGGCTTGAACTCACAAACAATATCATGACCTGAGCCAAAATCAAGAGTCGGATGCTCAACAGACTGAGCCATCCCGGCACCCCAAGGAGTGGAATCTTTTCAAGGCTCGCTATTCTAATACTTTTTACATTTCTTCACATCCTTTGTGCATTGGTTTCCTTATTTTTTGCCTTTGAAAATTCTGTCTGCCTTAAACCAGGTAAGAGAAACCAAGGAAGAGTTTTATACTACTTCTCATACTAAGGAGTTAAAGAGGTTCATAGGAATATGGCCATAGTAACTATGCTAAGCAACCCCATGGGAAGGTAAGGTTGGATAGCTGGACAATATTATGATTCATTTTATATGCCTCATCTCCTTACATAGAGATTCTTTTTCTAAAAGGATTTTTTGTGTGTGTTTTAACAAAACATCAGTTTTTTGTTTGGGGATTTTTGTTTGTTGGTTTTTTGGGTTTTTTGTTTTTGTCGTTACTGTTGTCGTTTTTCTGAGCTGGGAATGAAAATACAATGGAGACACACTTGCCATCGATTGCCTTCTGCAGTGGCTTCCACTCTCTATTTGCCCTTTAAGGGATGAGGCACCGTCTCACGAAGCCCAAAGAGAATCTATTACCATAAAACATCACCCAGCAGTCTTATCATATCACTTGACAATATCACTTTAGTTAACGTTGAGTTAGTGTTTCTATTACAAACCCAATTTGCTGAAGGGGTGGGGGGGAGAGGACATGAAGGAAAGATGGGCTCATATGTCAACCGTGTGAAATGACATGAGGCTGAAAGCAGGTTGCCAACCAGGCTAGGACTCTCAAACCATGACATCTAAAGGAGAAAGAATTTATTTATGTTCCATACTTACACTATTCAAAATAGTGTAACACGCACATTGTCCATACAGCACAGCGCCAGGAGCTTGCCTATCCCGCCGGCAATAGGATATGCCTATTATCCTATTAGGATAGGGGAGGAGGGGAAGCAAGGTCCAGAGCAAGGTGTAGGAGGAAAAGCCAGAAACTAAGAGACAGAACAACTACGCTCTGATCCTGTTTCTGGCATTTATTAGCCGCTTCATGACAAGCCAGTTTACAAGTCACCTAAGGAGCCATTGCTTTCCCCTTCTTTAAAATAGAGCCAATCATGCCTCTAATGGTGTCTTAGCAGATCCCTCCGAGGAGCAAATGAGGTCAAGTCAGAAGAGCCCGCTGAAGTGTGGTGCAAGGATCAGGAGCCACGACATGCATGAGCAACGCTCCCACAGCCCTCGAGGAGTGAGACAATGCCAAATCATGTAGACTCGGCCTGGCATGCCAACGGGAGACTCACCAAGTACCTACGTGGCTGTGCCCAGACCTCACCACCCTGAGCCCACTCTGAACTGCTTCTGCTTCCACTCTTGGTTTAGCGGCCAGAGATCTCCCCAGTCACCGTTAGGAGAGAAGACCACAGAGATGATTCCTTCAGAGATGAGACTTCCAGGCTACAAGGGAACCCTAGGCTTTATTTAAAATGTTAAAATCACACGTATATATAAAATCATATATAGGAGAGACACATGGATTTTATATGTGCATGATTATATATGTGTTTCTCTCCTATACATGATTTTATGTATATATGTGACACATAGATATGTCCTATTTATTACCTTATACATATATTATTTGATACAGGATTGATTTATCTTATGTATTTTTATATACATGCTTTATATGTTAATATTTATTTTATTTCAAAAATGTTATATAATTGTACATAATTTACGTGTAAAATCATATATAAATTTTGTCATATATACTAGCCTTACCAGTTAATCAATAAGTTTGGGTTTTATAAGGAAAATGTTTTCATAAAAAATTCTAGCTACCTATTTATGACCTCACCACTTAGCAATCTTTGATGTACCTAAAATGTGATAGGTGGTAGACAAAAAAAATGTAGATATATGGCCTGAAGAGAGAGCAAAGCTCAAAAAATGTATTTTGTCATTGAGATCAGGAATTTTGATGAGGGGCTGGCATAAAAATCACTAACCATTGCTTAATTGTTTGAGGAATAATTCTGCCTTTGGTTGCATGTTTTGTGTTATTTCCACCGAGTCCTGTGTTAATTTAAGGATACTATAGAGATTGACTCAAGAAATACACAACAATAGGTTGCTATCGGCTTGGAATTCCATTCTAAGAGAAGTGGTACTTGTGAATTTCAGAGGAAAAGTAGGGATGTGGCAGAAGCAAGGAGAAATTTAAGGACAGAATGAATTATAACTAGGAACATGTGGAGCAAAGGCAGACAAATTATGATGTAAATGCCTATGTAGGGAAACAGCATTGATTGAAGAAAAGGATTCCATCATAGAAGGAGAAATCACCCTGTTGGCTGATGGCAACAGAGGTAACAGACAAGGAATGTAGGTATCCTCTGCCTGGTATACTCATGATATTCTCTTATATGACAGTTATGTCAACCACTCAGGTGGAGTGGAAGCAGTGTCCAAGTGACCCAAGGTCCTCAGTGAGGGAGACAGAACCTATCCATGTGCTCAAGAGTTGGGGCTGTGGAGACAGACTGATTTGGGTCTGCCTCGTGGCTCTGCTGAATCAACCCCACGACCTTGGGCAGCTGAGTTAATATCCTAAGCTCTAAGTCTCTCAACTATGAAATGGGACAATGATATCACCAATATCCTAATATGTGTGTGAAGATTAAATACAATAAAACAGGGAAAAAGCTTAGCCAAGTGCTTGGCACCTTGTGTGGACTGCTGTCATCATCGTGAGAGGACAGAGGACGAGGCTGACCCTGGAGGTCAGAGGTCCTCACGAAATGCACCCACGGGGATAGTTAGGACACCTGATATTCCGGGTGAGCCGGAGGCAATGAGGGGTGCTTTCTGAACCCAGTGGAAAGTGTTCTGAGTTCTCACTTTCAGGACTGTTGAACAGCAGGATTGTGCCTTGCAGTTAAGAATCAGGAAGATAAAGCAGAGAGAAAACAAAAGGACATGGGCACAGATAATTGAGTCCTTCTAATTTTCCTATGTTATAATCTGTGCCACACTTGGGTGCAGCCCACTTCAGTCTTGAGTTTCAAAGACTGAGTGCAGTCAGGAAAAAACCAATTCTTCCTCTGAAACTTACTGGCTGGGAGTCATTAAGTCATTTGAACTCTTTAGACCTCAGCTTCTTTTCTATAAAGTGGGAACAGAAATCATAAAAATAAGGAAACGAGATATGGAGAAGATCAAAAGAGAAACCATATGTGAAGGTAGTACATGGCCAGCTTTAAGCTCTATAGAAATGTCATTTTTTAAATTGCCATTTTCTGGGATCCACACAGTTTTATTATGAGGTCAGATCTCCCAGCTTATAATAAATAATAATCCCTCTTGAAAAGCTCACCCTGCAACTTGCCCAAGGTCAAGTGAGATGTGTTAGAACATAGCTCTACACTGCCCAGAGCATTCCGGCACCCCTCATGGGGGCCAGGGAGGTGAGGGGCGGGAGGAATGAGGAGGGTTACTGCCTTCCCCTCTATCCTAAGGTGGCTTCTTCCTTCTGCGTCTGCTCTGGTGCTACAGAGCCTCTGTGTTGCAGTCCACATGCAGCTCCCGTGCAAAAACCCACAGCATCTTCTTCCCCAGAGGGAAGGTGATATCCCCCATCAAGTGTGAGAGCCCTCCAGGAATCTGAGCAATGGCAGGCTTTATATCGATTTGAAACACTCCCAATGGAGGAACCTAAGCCTGGCCCGGAAGCTTTGCCTGTGACTCACCATAAGCCACACTCTGTTTTCCCTGATGGCCGTCAACCTAAAACCAGCAGATGCTTAGAATGTGGACCCTAGACTCAAATCCCAGCTCTGCCACTTATTGAAAGCCAGTAGTTTTCCAGGTACACAAAGAATTTCAACGAAAATCACTGTCACAATATTAAGAATTAGTCAATTCATAGCACACAGATATGTTGGGCATAGATGCAGGTGTACACGTAGATACAGATATGGATACATTTTGTACACTTAGGAAGACGGCACTCATCCTTGATTCCACTCGACTTCTCTTTCCAACAGTCACCAATAGCATCCTCATGTCCAGTTTACTGAGTGAGAGTTTGAACTTACAAGTAAAGAATTTTTTTCAAAGTTTGAAGGAGGCCTAGACAACCTTTCAATCAATTGTAGAAGATTATTCCATCTTGACAAACGAAGATGGAAATGCCCCCTTTTTGGAAGTATGGCAAAGCAGGAGAAATGGAAAACTGGCAAAAAGAGAAATCTGGCTAATTAGGTATGCCAACTGAGGCAGATAGAAAGAAGTCAAAAGGAGAAAGTCTAATTGTAACACTTTAAAGGAAGGAAACAAAGTGTCATCAGGGTCAATTTTATTATCCTGCTGGCTAATTACATGAAGGCATCTAAGAGTGTGTGTGTGTGTGTGTGTGTGTGTGTGTGTGTGTGTGTGTGAGAGAGAGAGAGAGAGAGAGAGAGAGAGAGAGAAGGGTTATACATCCAGTTTCCTCATTCTTTGCTGGAGAACTGAGGAGGATTCCCTCATGGCTTTTCAAAGATTCTTCAGACCCACCTAGACCTAACAGTCCAGCAGTAACCTGCCGGTTAACACATGGTTTATTTCACTCTTCCTTTCCCTGTGTTGCTTTCTCCATTCTTTCCCTCGCACTTCCTGTGAACTCCTCCCAAATGTAGCCAGGTACTCATTTCAGGATCTGCTTTTGGCAGCTCTCCAAGCCAAAAGATCCCTATTCTCTTTATTCTCTCACTTCCAAGATCTCTGAAAGTGGTTAGAAAGGAGAGTAATAATACACACACACACACAGACACACACACAACATTGGAAATAACTACATGAGTTTATTACCTTCAGGTTGTTTGTAAGAAAAGTTTCTTACTTTCTATGTCCCAGAAGATACTGGATTTTCCTAGTATGTAAGAATGTCAAACATAACTTTGCTCATAAAATTAAAATTGTACTAAAATTTTCTGTTATAGGAAGTAAACATCCCGAACACATCTGTAACATAATGATCTACTTCATGCAAAGATCTGGGGGCCAAAAATGTTCAGTCAGCCAACAAACCAAATGAACATACAATGCTTCCCAAGGGCCTTCTTATTCCATCCCATTGCACATTTACCACATGACATTACTTCCATTTCACTTTCCTGAAATGTATCAGACCTGTTACATCAAGAATCAATACATCAATACATCAAGGAACTCCTTCCTCTGTTTGCCTAAACTCACTATTGAAATACCATACACAAAAGTCCAATTCCTGGCTTTGGTTTTCCTGCATTCAGAAGAACTTCTTGTGTATACATTTGAAAGTTTATGCGTTGCAGTATCCAACATAGTTTACTGGTGGATAATAGCTTTCTGCTTCCTTTGACTGTTAGTAAAAACATAATTCTTATTAATAAGGGAATTCAGCAAGTATAAAACTGAAGGAAGAGAAGTTTCAAAGCTTTTCATTTCTAAAACGTTTTATTCATATTGCTTTATATTTGTATACACTTAATTTACTGATCTGACTCACCCTTCATTTTGAGAACTATAAACTATTGGAAGCATAACTGTCACCATAACAGAGGCTGCATTATCTTTCACTTGTCATCTTCCCAATTAGATAATAGATGTACAGAGACTAATCTTAATGCAACACTGCTCTGTGTGTATTAAACTTCATAATAACAAATCTTTTTATTTTAAAATACAGGCCTTGAAAAAACACAGAAGCCAAAAATTCAACCCAGCTAACTCCAGGAGGGTTTGCTGCTTCAAAATGCAATTCTTGCCATGAAGTAATGGATGACTAACTAGCACATTTAATGCTTTGCTTTTAAAAAAATTTTTTAGTGTTTATTTATTTTTGAGACAGAGAGAGACACAGCATGAACGGGGGAGGGTCAGAGAGAGAGGGAGACACAGAATCTGAAGCAGGCTCCAGGCTCGGAGCTGTCAGCACAGAGCCCAGTGTGGGGCTCGAACTCACGGACCATGAGAACATGACCTGAGCCGAAGTTGGAGGCTCAACTGACTGAGCCACCCAGGCGCCCCTAATGCTTTCCTTTTAAAGAAAAGCAGTCCAACAGCCAAGACAATGAGTATGTGCAGACTGACCCCTTCAAAAAGAGATACATTTGCTCATCACACTGCATCAAGTGGGACCAAATGGCAAAGGTCAATCCCATGAGGTGCTCTTACTGCCCTACTTATTAGGCCTTTGATCATGTTTGGTGTCTCATTGTTTCCTGCTTTCTAGAACTTGAGGTCAGATCAGTGCTTTTCTTGCCAACTTTACACAGGGCAGTGCCATATAGAACCATAGATGGGGTGGATTGCACCAGCTTGTGGATCCAATTAAGGTTGCCTTTATGTTAGTGCTGAAATTGAAAAGACTTGGAGCTGTATCTTTCCTGACAGGTGCTTAACCATCTTCAGGGGGTCTTGGGTTACTTTTGAGGGAACCCAGGTGTGTTGTCTCACGCCTATTTGTATCCACTGCTGCTGCCAGAACTTTCTATAGGCACGCAGCTCCATCACGCACACCTACCTAAAGCTCTCTACCTAGTTTCCTCAGCTTTCATTCCTGGCAGTCCCAGATTCTCCCAGGGTCCCATGCCTTGGTCTGAAGAACTGGCCTCTCCTCAAAGTATCACCCCTGGGTTGTTGAAGAATGTGGCCAGAGCTAGTATCTCACCAAGTGTCTCAAGAAGGCAGTTCCTTCAACATCTGGCTCCAGTACCCGATCCAACAAAACAGGAATCTCACCCAGGGGAAAAAGGAAAACATTCCCCCTGAATCTTTAAGGAAGAAACAAGACAGTTTTTCTCAGGGGACTCAAACGCAGAAGAAATACAATTCTGCTAACCACACATACAAAATTTTGGATTATTCAGGAACACTCAAGCATGATTACCAAGCTTTATATCCTACCCCTCCTCAAATTCTCTACTGATCAGCCTAGAAATAGAAGTTCAATTCTGAGATACAAGCTGTAGGACCCACCACATTGTGCTTCACAGATGCTGCTTACATTTAATTGGGCCTGTTTTTCAGAGAAACTTTAAGATTATTGCTAAAATAATGTCTATCTGAAAGAAAATGTTAAATAAAATAAGCAACATTATGACTACATATATGATCTCCAGAGTGATTTCTGTTGCTTAAATTTAGAATTTAAATTTCAGATCCTTACACAATTAAAATTAAACATAAAATACATAAATATATGTAACATATAAATACATAGAATATATAAATATAAAATAAGTAAGTACTGGGGATGTAATACACAATATGATGACTATAGTTAATAATACTGTGTTGCAAATTTGAAAGCTAAGAGAGTAGATCGTAAATGTTCTCATCACAAGAAAAAAAATTATAACTATGTATGATGAAGGATGTTAACTAGACTTATTGTGGTGATAATTTTACAATATATACAAATGTCAAATCATTATGTTGTACACCTGAAACTAATATAACTTATATGTCAATTATATCTTAATTAAAATATTTCTAAATTAAGTAATAAAAATACTAAAGATTACAAAAAGAATTTATCTCAATGCCATCATCTTGATATGAACTTTTGAACATAAAAACGATGTACACTCATAATCAAAGTCTGGAATATTAATGAAATTGAAGAGAATATAATACCAATCTACAGTTACACACTGTTAATATTTTGGGGCATTTTAACCCTTCTCTACAAACTCTTGTGTATAGAAAGATCTAACATTTTCTAATTCCACAATCTACTTCTGTCACCTCAAATATATAAGAATATAACTATGATTCAAAAGTTTCTCAAATGCTCTTTTTAATGACTCCATAATATTCCATCAATGGATAAACTATAGTTTATTTAAGCATTACCCTATTTTTAAACATTTAGATTGTTTTGTTTTTAGCTGTTATAGAAAATGTTGTAATGCATAGCATAGCTTTATGCATACATCTTTATCAGTGTTTTGAATTATTTCCTTAGAACATATGCTGTGAAGTGGAATTTGAGAACATAAAATATTTTGATATAGATATATTGCCAAACTGCATTTTAATAAACAGTAACAACTTATAATCCCATAGTTATATGAGAGCTCATCTTACTACATCCTTATCAACTTTGAATGCTATCATTAAAAAGTCTCCCATTTCCAGTCAAGATGGGGTAACATGAGACTTAATTTACATTTGGACCTAAAACAACTAAACTACCAGACAAAATAGATGAAACAATGACACTCAGGACATTGGGCATCAGGCAGCAAAGGACAGTGCTCCTTGAGAGATGGGAAACAAATGAGGTGAGCACTACGATTGCCCAGCTAACTGTCTGATGGAAGTGTCTGGGTGGCAGCACAGGGAGAAGGAGCCCAAGCAAAGCTCAGAAGTCTCCCTGAGTTGAAGAGAAGGAGCTAGAAGTCTGGGAAGTGAAAGAAGACAGAGTTCACAAGGCAGAGTACCAGAGAAGCAAACGCTACATAGAAAGAAAGCTCCAGAGACCTGCATATGGTCTCTTCAAGTCTTGAACTGAGTACACACATGAGGGGAAAAGCATGGAGATCAGGGCATACACGAGGGGAAAGCCCAGGGAAAGAGAATCATGATAAGGGAATAGAAGGAAAAGTGTTCAGACCTAAGACAAGTATGGAAATTGGGCTTATATCCAACAGCTAGAATGGAAAACCTTATCTTTTGGGAGTTATTTGTCAGAGAACTAAGAGTCTTGGGTCAGTAGAGGGGAAAATTAACCCTAGGTTAAATACGGCTCTAGTCCCACCCAACAAAGCTTAAAAGCAAAACCTGCTTGCAACTGAAAAGTTGCAAAGTAATCTAATCACACCCAGAACAAAGCTGAACAAAAACTGCAAGAATAAAAAAATATCTAATACCTAACAAAGTGAAATTCACAATGTCTGTCATCCAATCAAAATTTTTAACACTGAAAAGAAACAAAAATACAACCTATAATGAGGAGAAAATAAATTAATTAAAACTGGCTCAGAAATGACACAAACATTAGAAATAATAAACAAGGACATTGAAACAGTACACATAGCTTCATTCCATGTGTTCAAGAAATATTGAATATATTAAAAACTCAAATTGAACTAGACATGAAAACTAAAACGTCTGGGATGAAAAATACAATGGTTGGGATTTATTGAAGATAAGATTATAGAAGAAAGAATTAGTGAACTTGAAGACATAGCAAGTTCTATTCAAAGTAAAACTCAGGGAGAAAAAAGAACTAACAAAAAATGAGCATCAGCAAACTGTAGGATAACTTCAAGTAGTCAAATATACATGCAATTGGAACCCCTGAAGGAGACATGAGAAAGAGAAAGAAATGCTGGAGAAATAAAATGGTCAAATTTTTTCCAAATTTGAAGAAAACTGTAATCACACAGATCCCAGAAACTCAACAAACTCCAAGCACGAAAGATACAACAAACCTAGAAAACTATGCTGAACCACATAATAATCAAATCAACCTGCTACAAACTTAATGTCAACTCTACACACACCACAGCAGCGTTTTTTTTTACAGAATATGACAAGCTGAATCTAAAATTTATATGGAAATAGAAAAGACAGAATAATTAAAGTCTAAAAAGAACAACATTTGAGAACTTTTAGGACCTGATTTCAAGTCTTAGTCTACAGCTACATTAATCAAGACAATACGGTATTGATATAAAGATTGACATATACATTATAAGAATAGAATAAACATATCAGAAAGAGACTCACACATACGTTGTGAATTAATTTTTGATAACAGCGCTTAAGGTATTAAATGGAAAAAGAATTGCTTTCTTTTTTAAACCAATGGCATTGGAAAAATTGCATTATCCATGTTCTACAAAAGAATTTTAACTTTACCAACTTTATCTCACATCATAAACAAAAGTTAATTCAAAATGAATCATAGACCCAAATGCAAAAGCTAAAGATATAAAACACATATAAGAAAACATAGGAGAAAATATTTGAGAGCTTCGGGCAAATATTTCTTAGTGTTCAAAAGAAAAACTACTCTTAAAGGAAAAATTGAATTGGACTTCATCAAAATTAACATCTTCTTTTCTTGAAAGGACATTTCAAAAAAAAATTAAAAAACAATCTACAGGCAAAAGAAACCATTAGAAACACATGTGACACAGGGATGCCTGATTGGCTCAGTCGGTAGAGCTTGTGACTCTTGATCTCAGGGTTGTAAGTATGAGGCCCACACTGGGTGTAGATATTACTTAAAAAAAATAAAATCTTTAAACATAAATACATACATACATACATACATAACACAATATATAAAGAACTGTTACAACTCAATAGTAAAAAGGCAATTCGATTTTTAAAGAGTGAGAAAAGTCAAGCAGACACTTCACTAAAGAGGTATAAAAATGGCCAATAAGCCCTTGAAAAATCTTAGCTTTACTAGTCATCAGGAAAATAAAAATAGAAATCACAACAAGACACCATTTCATTCACATCTACTAGAATAGCCACAATTAAAAAGACTACAAACAGTCAGTTTTAGAGAAGACGCAAAGCAACTAGATCTCTCATGTATGGCTTGTAGGATTATAAAATGAGTCAGTGACTTTGGAAAACTAGCAGTTTCCTATGAAGAAACTATGACCCAACATTTCCACTCCTAGGTATTTATCCCAAAGAAATGAAAACACACATAATAAGTCTGACAACATTTTGATGTTTTACCATGAGGTTTGATGTTTTGACAGCTTTCAAGCTTCCCCTTCTCCCTCTCCCTTTTTCCCATATCTGGACGAGCCAATAAGAAAGCCTGGACGCCCATTCCTTTGGCACTGGAGGGAAGGTTCAAAGCATGCAAACTCCAACTCATGGAATACTCGCCTTGGCTCCACCCCCGACCACAATAAAAACTGAAGCCTTTCTTTAGTCCATTTCTTGCTCATGTCATCCTGGACCAGCTTGGGTGCTTGCCTTGCTCTTCAAAGAAAGTCTCATTCTGCGAATAATAAATATTTTCATGTCCTTTTGCTGAGTATGTGGCATCATCAGTCCAAACACTCAAACCAAATTGTCGTGTAGGGTTGACCAAGTCCTCCATGAGACAACCCTCCCCATCCACCAATTCAATGCATACTCTTTTTATTCATCTGTCTGAGCAAACTTTTGCCAGTTTTGGTATCCTAAGTTTTCCTTGGGATCTCATTTAATAGATATTACTAATAAAATTTCCACTTACAGCTATGCACACATGAAGCTTTGTACAAACAGTCATGAAAGGAGGCATTTTATTCACAAAATACCCTAAGAGTCATGTATGCACGCACAAATGCAAGCCGTCCCCTCATACAATTCCTATTGTGCCCCCGGCATGCACCAACTTCTGTCTCTTCATGCTTCTCAGTTGGCTTACCTCCAAGAGAGAGACAAGTAGGAGCTGGAATGTGACAGAAGCAGCCATTTCAGCAAGGATAATGACCCCACCACCTTATGCCACCACCATTCAACCTTCATCAGAAACTTTGGCCTTCAATGGTTGATGGGAAAAGAAACCGGAAACACAATTAGTCTCTCTTCACATCACCATCTGCCCGTTGTTCAGAAATAGAAGACAAAGACCTAGGCCTAAGATAGGACTGAGCACCAAGATCTAGGACTAGATACTAAGAGGATCTCCTGATGTGGCCTATGCATCTTTCAGGACATCCAGTTCTTGATCTGCCCCATGTGCATTCTTCAACCTGTAGACTTCACTGAAAACCTAAGAAAACTTCCCTAGTGCAAGGCAGAGATTACACTGCTAATGTTGGACCAATTTTAGTCGTGCTAATTACTAACAAGAAAGGGTGTGAAACCCTGAAGTATACCAATGAACAGAAGTAATGCCTATTTGCATCAAACCTACCTTTCAAGTGTTATTCCTCTTGAAGGAGCATGATGTTATTCTACAACAACAAGTGAGAAACTTGTATGCAGCGTTGTCTATTTGTAAGATGAGGCACATTTGGAGTTTTCTTTTTGAGTAACAACTCTATAAGGCCCTCACCAGAGCTTATAATACACACCAATGAAGATCCAGGGCTCTGGATGCAGCCTGCCAGAAGCTGAGTAGTATTCGTTTTAAATACAATAATAACTTTGTGGACTAGACAGCATTCATCCAACTGAAAACAACATATGGTCTTCAATAAAATGAAAGGTACACTAGGAAAGGCCAGCTCTGAAGAGTATTTTTAAGAAGCAGGGATAGAATTAAATTTAACATTCCCTTTCCTAATAAAAAAAAAAAAACTAGAAAATTTTACCTGCTTTTTTTATTCCAAGAAATTCACGAGGGGAAAATTTATGTGACTCTCCATTTTCTCACTCAAAAAGAGAATGCTCAGAGCATTTTTAAACCACATAGAGAAAAGAGAAGTGGAATATTTAAGGGCTGTTAGGAGGTACAAGAATCCAAGTGCCTACATACAAGTGCATCGTCACCAACCCTTGTGTGCCCCTGGAAGTTTTGTGTCTCTGACATTTCTAGCCTGTCACACCATCCATCTTTAAAACTTGAGAAATCATGCTTTAAAAATGTACTTCTCATTTGTGTTGTACCCAATCCCAGAGTTGTGGAAATCAGCACATACCATTTGCCTGGAAGAGTAAACCTCTCTCACTTTCTTCCGTCTGAAAATTCTATACAGTGTTTTTCAGTAGAAATCATTTACATTTAAGATGTAACACAGGGCTGTGAAATGTAGTCATGGAAACCATGACAGTAGAGGAAGAAAAAAGGGAGATTTGGGAATTTAGTGAATGTTTTTGATTTTTCAAATACAATAGTCCCCTTAGCAAACTTGGTTATGCCATATGGTGAACTGTGTGTGGTAATTTTCTAAACTTGCAAATAGAATTCTGCAAAACATGATCAACTAAGTCACTGCACTCCACGTGAGCCCAAATTCCACCCCTGCTCACTGTCCCCGGGGATACCTGATGCCAACACTTCACATACTGCAAACAAACAAGCAACACCTAGGATTTAATTTTAAGAACCTCAAAGAACGATGCATGGGATAGAAATTCATTCAAGCCAATTTGGGAAAATAGAAAAATGGATAATTTTAGAAGGCCATAGACCTCTTTCAAATCATCTGTCTGGAATTCTCACCTGGCCTGAGATTCAGTACTTGTCCTCCCTCCACCACCTACAATCCGTAACATTGCTTCTATTCTCTTCTAAAAGTGAGCATTTTCTGTGACTTTAGATGTAAATCAGCTTTTGTGTAAAGAAAATGATCACAGAATCTCAGTGGCACAACAAGGAACATGTATAATTTCCTCATGCAGCCACAGGTTGGCTGAGGCACGTCTGCTTTAGACTGCAGGTCTGTGGGCTGGGGACAGCTCTGCTCTAAGCATCTAAGGCTGGAGCCAGGCTGGAGGGCCAGCAGCTTCTCTGGCATACCTGTCACGGCAATAGCCTGGAGAGTAAGCCCAACCACGCAAACACATCTTTTAAGTCTCTTCTTGCATCACATCTGCTAATATCTCATTGGCCAAGTAAATTACAAAGTCAAGCCCAATGTCAAGGAGAAGGAGGATATGATTTCCCATGGAGGTAGGGTGAGAAAATGCATGTTTACTTAACAATCAATCAACTTACCACGATTCACCCTTTGGTTCTCAAGTAGTCTCTATGTTCCCACATGCAAAATACACTCATCCCATTGCACTCCTAAAAATCACAATATCCGGGTCAAAATCTGGCCTGAATGAAGGGTCAAAATCCAAAATTTATATCCGGTCTGAATGCAACTCCTTTTGACCTACTGACTTGAGGACCAAAAACACAAGTTGTCTGTCCTCACATACCCAATATACAAGGGTAAAACTTGGATAGGATATTCACAACAAATAATCCTATTTTTCAAAGGAATATGTAACAGTCACTGGTCCATAGCCATTCTGGACTCTTGCAGAGCAAATGTTGTCCAGTCTTCAAACTGGGTAGGGAACTAAAATCATTGCTTGCTAACTGCCCTTGCCCTAAAGAGGGACCAAAATCAGATACATACTGTAATGTAACTAGAAGGAATAAGAGCAATCATGAGGGATACCTGTGCACTCCCCATAAGAGGAGAATGAGCTTTTCAGCACAAGAATAGTCAATGGAAACCTTTATCCGTACAATCATGTGCACTGAGAAAAGGTGATTTGCTTCATCCTCAGCTAATATGGAACCCATTAATAATAGAATGGTCCTTAATAAGACCCTGGTTCTGCTCCCTGGTAGTGACTCTCAGTCCCCTGTTCTCCACAGACTTTGAGTTGGCTCTGGGGGTCCTTCCTCTGCCATCATCCTGCTTGAGTTATTCAAAGAGGGCATTTGAAAATAAGCTTTTCTTGGTGGCCAAGCAGGGTTGTCATTTCGCGGGGATGTGGGGGAGAGAGTTGGTTTTGTTTTGTTTCATCTTTGCTCAATTCCTGACTGTATAAAGCTGGGAAGCAAGGGATCTTTTTACATCTGTAACAGTCTCAGTGTCCTTCAGTCGAGGCTGGTTGTCGCCAGCACAGGTCTCTCAAAAGTTTGGTTTATTTTCTATGCACTTAATTCAAATTGAATCCAAGTACCAAGAGCCACACCCCAAATTATTTCCAAGGCACGTCTCTCTCTAGGCTGACTTAATTACAGGTACTTTGAATATATTAGCATTCTGTGAGACCTTAATTTTTCTAGAAGCCCTTTCGTCCAGCTGAGAAGATCCACTAAGCCACACTTTAATCTGTTCATATGTTTTAACAAAGGATGTCAGGTCCGTTGTTGATTTGGTCTTTGTAATAACCACATCTCTGTTTTGATTTAAAAAAATAACTTTTATTTTCTAAACCTGAGATTTCTGGGCTCTCTAAATTTCTTCCAAACACTCCTTGCAAACTAACAAGTTTTTACTAAGCTTACCTTTTTCCTGTAGCACTTTATAAATTATGATTCGTAGTTATCAGTTCATGCTTTTGAAATCTGCGAACCATTGGGGTGCCTGGGAGGCTCAACTGGTTAAGTGTCTGACTTTGGCTCAGGTCATGATCTCACAGTTTGTGGGTTCAAGCCCCACACTGGGCTCTGTGCTGACAGCTCAGAGCCTGAAGCCTGCTTCGGATTCTGTGTCTGCCTCTCTCTCTATCTCTCCCCGCTCAGGCTCTATCTTTCTCTCTCTCTCAAAAATAAATACACGTTAAAATATATATATGTGTATATATATATAAATTAAAAAGAAAAGAAATCTGCTAACCAGATGCTACAAGTTTATGAGGTACATTTTCTATCTTCTGAATTACTGCAAGCAATAGTTTTATATCATGGTTTGTCATTTTATAACACAGATTACCATTTTTCAACATCCTATAACAGTTTCCTCACCACTTACGGTGTGGTCCCAAAACCAAAGCCATGCCAAATATCTGAGGTTTTGATACAGCAGGACCTCATTTCCCTGACTGATTTATATATCATTCAATTATTGCTGCAACGATGCTACATAACAACCCATCCCAGCCATAAACATTTATTCCCATGTTTATGTATTTTCAAGCTGACTACTGTTGAACTGATTCAAGATGAGTTTGGAGTGGTGGCTCTATGTCAGGCTGTAACTTGACTGGGCTTGGTCCCACATGGCAATAGATCTATAGGAAATGGCAGAGGCTGGTGTTGGGAGACAATACTCCATGGATCACTCACATTTCTGTGCATCTTGTGCACAGAGGCACGGACTGCCTTTATCATGCACTATTCTTTTAAAGGTAGATAGCAAGCAGCCTTCAAAAAGAGAAGTAGGGTCTCCCTCCAGAATATGAGCAGACATACTCACTGTCCTGGATAAAAGATTTGGGTCCCTTAAGCTTGGGGCTTCTCTCCTGCAGTGCAACCCACTGTGAATGCAGGTGTCAGCTGGCCCTCTTCATATCATCCTGTGGGAACAGGGCTTGGGGAACCAACCCAGCAAAATGTTGATACACTTGTTACTGTTAATGGCATAATAAAGTTCTTTGTCTCTGACATCGGAGTCTCATGTCTCCTGCCAGCATCCATGAAACTTTGGCAAAATAATTTGTTAGCTTGCAAATAAGGTAAAATAACAGACTTTTTTATGGTTCCTGAGCATTAGAAGCAAAGCAAGTCACATAGCCAAGCCCAAAATCAATGGGGGGACAGTATAATTCTCCCATGGAGATGGAGCAGAAGGGAAGGTAGGAAGTGAGTATTTGCTGAATAAAACTGAATGTACCATGTCCACCATTGTATCAAACAGCATGTCTTCTCATTCCAAATACGTGGATTTTATTGGGAAAATTGTAACACCCAAGTCCTGAGTCTTAGAAGGATCAAGAAGCAAGTAAAAATGTCAATGGCTCTAACCTCTGTAGTATTTGTCCTTTTCTATTTCTTATGGACACATAACTTCTCCTTCCCAATTTTAAAGATTTTTCTTGTTCCTTCCCCCTTTTCCCACCAAAATCTTTCCTTAGATCTTAACACCAGCTGGAGTTTTTAATATAGGCAGTATTTACGAACGCCTTAAAAATAAAGAGAAAATTGTTAAAATGGCATTTTAGGGTTGGATCTGAGTATAAAGAAGCCAGTGGGACCTCCGGGGTTTCTCTAAAACCAAACTAGAGAGGTAGTCAATGTCATTCTTCTTATCACATCTGCCACCATTTGGACTATACTACAGCAGCAGGTATTATTAAAGACAGCATGGTGAAGAATGAGTTTAATTTAGTTTGTAGAGTATGCTGTGATCTTACTTGCTCAAACCATGATTGTTAAGTCAACAGCTTTTGTAACAAATTAAGACTATTTCCTCGAACCTGTATGACTACAAGGGATTCATAAAACACTAGAAGCAAACTCATCCCTCACGGACAAGCTGTTCTACAATAGGTACTGGATAAGGACCTCCTACTAGGTTTCTGTAACATAGGACACAAGGCTCGCAAACACATGACAGATCAGATTCTGGAGCTAAAGTTGGGTGACTATTTCCAATTAACAGAGAAGGTAATTGAAACTCCAAGAATTTAAGCATTTGAATAAAATAAATTCCTTGCAAAATTAGGATGGAAATCAAAATTTGCCTACTAGTATTGTTTTCAATCTACCTACCAATCACACATATCCATATGCAAGAAACGCCAAAAATGAAACCCACAAATCAAATCCTCAGCTCTTGCACGATATTTAATTTTTTTTTTAATGTGTGGAGTTATTGTCACAATCTCAATATGTGCTTTACATCTCATTCTTACTGAACAGGTATTATGTTGAAAACATGATGTTTTTAGGGGCGCCTGGGTGGCTCAGTCGGTTGGACGGGCAACTTCAGATCTCACGGTCCCTGAGTTCGAGCCCTGTGCCGGGCTCTGTGCTGACAGCTCAGAGCCTGGAGCCTGCTTCAGATTCTTTGTCCCCCTTCTCTCTCTCTGAGTCTCCCCCACTTGTGCTCTGTCTCACTCTGTTTCTCAGAAATAAACATTAAAAAAAATTTTTTAAAGAAAACTGATGAGTTTTTAAAGGAAATGGACTTTTCTAGGCACTGTGGACACCAATATACACCCAATACCTAGTTACTGAAATGTCTAAAATTAGTCTCCTACTTACCTAAGACTTTCAGATACCCAGAGCTTCTATTTATTTCAAGGCATCTTCCCAAACCGAACAAGAAAAGTAAAGTCATCTGGATTTGCACTCATCTTTACAAGTGTAATGGACAGAGTAAACAATGATGAAAGCACGCTAGGTGGGCTGGGGACAGGTGGCCTGCAGTGACTGAAACACAGTGTCCTATAGCAGGAAACCAACCAGAGAGGTAAACAGCACCTGAGCTGTGGGATTCTTTCAGTGCTAGGTTGGCAAGTTTAGACTTTGCCTTGCAAACTGTTTTGAAGCAGAAAAATGACATGATCTACATTTTACAAAGACCTCTTTGGAGCAGAGTCAGGAATGGCTTGGAGAGAGCCAAGCCTGGAGGCCAGCACAGTTAGAGAATAATCACTGAGCCCTTGAGAAGAGTTTACCAATGACCTGAATAGGTGTGTCTAAGTGTTGAAGGGCGGTACTGAGGTCAACCTGACTAAACTTAGTGACTGATGTTATAATTCTACAAATTTGTAATAAAATTATTTTAAAAAACCTCGAAGCAATCAAGCATCTATAATGACCCTTTTATTTTTTTTAATAAAATACAAAAAATATACAGAAAATGTGTATCCATTCACTTACTACCCAGCTTAAGAAATAAAATGCTACAAATATAAATAAAGCCCACTATATGCTCTTCCAAAAACCCAACACTTTGCTTCTGCCAAGAGGCTAACTCGATCCCAAATTTAGTTTTATCGAAGCCAGTACTCAATTTAGTATTCTCTTTTTTCTACTCCTTTTATCCCTTCCTTGTCTACTGTTACCACTATCTTTGTTCAGTGAAGCAATATTCACTTGCTAAACCACAACTTTATTTGCTTATACTATGTCTGCACTCTGGAGGAATTTTCTAACTAGCCTCCTTCTCTGTACATTGGGCTCTCCCACTATGGTCATAGCAATCCCCTCCTCCACATGTTGTAAAGCTACATGCATTTTCCACTTCACTCTTTGAACATTAGTTGCAAACCAATTACGTACCAGCTATTGTGCTAGGGATTGGAAATGCAATAGATGCTTAGTAAATATTTGTTGAATAAGTGAAAAATGGATTCTATTCCTGCTCTTAAAAGCATAGATAATATGAAGGAGAAAGACACAACAGCTATTTGGTAAGTGATACTGGACAGATAAATAAAGGGCTATGGGAATACAAGCCAGATACCTGATCAAAGTACTCCTGTCGTTGCTCCTATGGTATATCAGAATCTTGTCACTTCACCTGATGATTTATCACTCAAACATTTGCAGACTACTCATGTAATCTTTACAGCCTCTCTATTAAACTCCCAATATTTCTGGAAAAGTCTCCCACTGGCCCTCAAGGGTGCTAAGTAAACATCCAAGAATACAGAACCAGAAAAGGCCAAGGCAAGCCCATCTGAAAGCTACCAAACCTTTAAGAAAATATTATGATAGTAAAAGTAAGTTTTGTTGTCATTAGTAACCAATTATTGGCAAAACAGTAGTAATAACAACAATAACAGCATGGTGCCTGAAAATGGGACAGCCTGGGCAGAAAGAGGAGTGATCTTTGATGGAGGAGGCACTTTGTCAAAGGCAAGTGCAGGGACTGTATTGCTAGCATTCTTCATTTGTTTAGCAGACTACTAAGTACAGGAAAGGATTCACCTTCTGCATACTTGTCACACCATGCTGTGGTTTCATATCGCCTGAGGCAGCAGGCCCTCGGTTGCTGTTTGTGTTAGTAACAGAAGAGTCATTTCCATGGTTCCCTTATGGTTTCTAGAGACAATTATATATATTTTTAAAGCTTGGCTGATTTTATTCATGGAATCCACCCAATAGTTGACTCACTACAAGTGGCATAAGTCCACATTTTGTAACATATATCAACATCTCACAGTTATGAAGTATTACATTCCAGAGTAGAAAGGTCTTTTAAAAATGATATGCATCTACAACATTCTTGCTCAGAGCACCCATCCGTAGGCTCCTGTTGCGGACGGGAACCAGGATAGTTTCATTGGCCCCTGCTGGCCACGGCCTCACGGAGGCCCCCTGGGACAGCACAGAGGCAGAATGGCAAATGATCTCACCTCAGGTGCCGATGCCAGTGGATGGTTGAGGCTGCAGAGAAAAACACACCGATGGAGGAGAGGGACTTAGAGATCCTCAGGAAATACAATCTGTCCTTTAGTATTCTTTAGGACAGAACGATCAACCCCTTTTATGCACCACCTTCCCCCAAAACATTTCCACAAAAGGTATAATATGTAAGCTGAATTTTTAAGGAAAACTAAGAATTCACCAGGTGGGAAAGTGGGTGAGGGCTTAGCAAATGCAAAAACATTAAGGCATTGGAATGTTCTCAGCCTGTACCAACATGAGTCATGAGGTACACATGCATTTTTATGTGAGATCATGCCATTTACCAGTCTGTGTAGGGCTTTTTCTTAAATGTTATATCTGAGTTGTATTTAAAATCCTTTAAAAGGCTATTTTTGGAAATGGTATTTTGTTATATACATAGGTCCCAATTTATTTAACCATTCATTTATTGTTGGGCATTTAGTTTTCTTCCAACCTTTCTATATTACCAACAAGGCTGCAAAGGATATCATTGTATGAATTTCTGATCATTTCAGCTGGTTTTTTGATAATTTATTTAAGATATATTTCCAGAAGTGGAAATATCCAGCAAAAGGGAATGGAAACACACGAACTTCTAAATGTATATGGACAAACTATCTTCCAGAAAGGCTGTGTCATCTGACTTTGCATCCAGCTAGGTAAGAGAGTGCTTGTTTCTCTCACCCATTTCCACTTTGGGGCATTAATTTTTTTTTTTTTTGGGGGGGGGGCATTAATTTTATCAAGGCTTGCTAATGTAGTTGAGGTAAAATAGAGTCATTTTTTTGAATTTTTATTTCTTTGAACAATTTCATCCCCAAGCAAAATTATCACGTGTTCACTGTGTATAGTAACACCCCTCCTCTTTTGAAAAAGTTGCTCTGACCGGGAGAATATCAAGTTCTATATTGCTTTTATCTGCTTAATCTAGGGAGTAGGAGTACTGCCTAACACTTTGACCTGGTGGGAGGAAGGAGGTGGGCCTTTAATTCTTCCGACTAATGCTGGAATAACTAAAGGTTGTTGTTGTTTGGTATGTAAGTCCCTGTGAATTGCTCTTGCATAATAATGTAATGTTCCATGTTGCCTGTAGGAAAAATCTCCTCTCTCTTGTTTTCTGGCAGGTACTATCTGTCTTTGGGGGATGTGTGTGTGTGTGTGTGTGTGTGTGTGTGTGAGAGAGAGAGAGAGAGAGAGAGAGAGAAAGAGAGAGAAGGAGAAAGTGTATTCTCTTCATAATTATATAAGTCAAAATTTACATGGTTGCATATGACAGAAACTGAACTAAAAAAGCTTAAACAATAATAGGCATTTGTTGGCATCAGTCACCAAAACTTAGGGGCTCCGTGCAGCAATTAAAATGACCAGCACAAGCCCTGTGATTTTCTCACTCCTTGTTTAGGCTTTATTTTCCTCTGTGCTGGCTTTTTTCTCAAGCAGGCTATTTCTACATACTGGTCCACATGACCTTCACCAGCTCCAGACATTAAGGGAAATTAGCATCCAAAATATCAAAAATAAAGGGTGCCTTTTCCCCAATCATTTTAGCAAAGTCAGAGAAGACTTTGATTGGCCCATCTCCTAATATTTACCCATTTTTACATTGATCATCAAAGCCAGGAAGGATGTGATGCCCAGCCTACCTTTAGAGCTAGAGAACAGGGTCAGCCCCACCTGAACGACCGAGGCTAAGAATGGAAGAACTGTGGTCCGCCCAAAGATGCTGTGAAAGTGGTGTGCTAGTAAATGTTTAACAACTGGCTCTCTGGAGTAGGAAAAAAAGCCTATTTGTAGTGATTCTCGCCTTCCATGGTGTAAACACTCCCACTACGACTGGTTACAAGCTACCCACAAGACATCTCTGAAGGAATGGTGGGAAGAGGCACACACAGTTGGCTCTCTCACATCTCTGCCGCTGGTCCAAAAAAGAGGTCTCAAGCAAAAGCGCTACATCCCATCTGAATTGTCCTGCTGAGTCTCCAACCCCACTCCATAGACACTTCATATATTACATACACAACAATTTATTATCAGACTGATAAATTAGACTTCGGGAACTTTCATCCCAGGAGCTTCCCTGATATGAAGAGTCTGAATCAGAAAATAACTAAACCCTATGACAGAGAACAGAATTTTCCTACACTGGGTGGAGGTTCACAATAGGATCTGAAGGAGAGATCCTCTCAAGGAGAAAGGGCAGAGTGTAAGGTGAACTTCAATACCATGAAGTAATTGACTATGATGACTAATAAAGATTTTTAACTTTTCCCTCTTAGATTTCGGAAACAGTCATTTTTAGTCTTTTGGTTTAATGATTTTTTTCCACAGTGAAATATTTTCTACCTACCCCTGAACCCCAAGTACACCATCCCCCAACCACAGCGGCCAATGTCACAGCATAAGCATCAAATTGAAGGACAAAAGTAGGCCCAGGGTTTTCAGGGGCAGCAGCAAAGTAAAAGGACGTTCACAGCAGAGCGGAGAGGAACTGGGGGATGGGGGCGGAGGGGTTGGAAGCGTTGTAGACATATTAAGGAACCATGGATGGACTAGGGAGCAAATGAGGCAAAACTCTGCTTTTCCCCCAAATACACGAAAGAAAAATTACCCTTGAAACAGATGTGTTTTCATTTTGTGTGTGAATTCCTAGTCTATGTTATAGTCTATGTAGTTCATTTTTTTTCCTATTTTACTCTTAGTATTTTTACTTCGATTTATGCCATGGTTCAGTTCCCTAGAGGTCTCTGTGATGAGGAGTTGTACCAAAGTGACTTCTTAGAGATTGTTCCTAGGAAAAAGTAGTTGGGAACGGAGAGGTGGGACAGGAAGGGGGGGGGGCAAAGAATTCTGTGGTATCAAAGTCTCACGGAGGATAACTTCGGCATAAGCCTCCAGGGAAGCTCTGGAGACAACAGAGGTCATGCCTCTAAATTGTTCTGATCAGGGGACAGGAGAAATCTTACTCTCCTTGGTTAAGGACTATCTTGGGGGTGGGGGGAAGAAGGCAGGTGGGCTAAGAGAACTCTCCAAACAAGAGATGCAAGTACCAGTATTTAGAAGGGAAACATACCAGAAGCCAGTGTGACAGAAATAGTAAAGGATCCTCGGGAATATGAGTGAAACACTGATGGTGTTTGCTATAAATTACTGCATGTGTTCTTTATACGTTAATGATATTAACTTGTGTCATACTCATTGAATATATTTTCCCGAGATCACTGTTGGATTTTTAATTCTGGTTATTTTCTGACGTACACATCTTTTCTGTGTTTATGTAGAAGAATTTTAATTATAATTTCTTTGCAAAGAAGGGACCATATCAATCTTGCTTATCAGTATTTACCAAAAGGCCTAACACATATTAGGAGGTGAATTAATGTTGGAATTACATTGCATATAGAGCTTTGTATATTCAGTATTTTCCAGTTTGGGAACCTGTTGTTAAAATCCTATCATTTTTCTCACATTTTACACCATTGTTCTCAGGAGTCCCATTTCGGTGCAGGATGTAGAAAGACACAAGAGAACCATCAGAAGGGGAAGAAATACATCTGAGCACAGGGCCTTGCTCTGATACAAAGCTGTGCTACAATTGGTTAAGAGTGATGCAAGACCCTCCTCCGGGATGCTTACCACGAGCCTCACACTGGTTTACCAGCATTCAGTTTCCATGAAGGAAGAGCAAAAACATGAAAAGAGAGCCCCTGTGTGCTCCAGACATACACCGTCTGCTGAACGTTAAGGGTAAGGTAGGAATACTGAAAAAAAACACCAAACCCACACCACGCACAACATAGCTGTAGCCCACTGATGGAAGAAATGAAAGACTGTGCCACGCTGAGCACAGCGGTAGCAACGGCATACCTCAAATCCAACTCAAATACAAACTAAGTGACTCACATACCCACACTAACAACTTGGGAGAAGAAGAGGCTTTCCCCTTTCCAGGCAAGAACAGTGTTTAGTTTACACTCTTCTTCGATATGCAGTGTCCAGCATTCCATAAAAGTTTATGAGATACACATAAAACCAAGGGGGAAAAATCAGTGCACTGTCAGAAGATAAAACAAATAGAAGAACCAAACCCAGAGATGCCCCAGATATCATACATGGATTTTTATGTAACTATGATGTGTTCGAGGGTCAAATGGAAAATACGGATGACATGTATGAACGCCTGGAGAATTGAGCAAGGAGACGGAAACAATTAAGTCCAAAGGAATTGCTAGAAATCAAGATTATCCTACAAGAGAATTTTGGCATACATACAGAAAAAACTGATAGAATTGAAAAGAGAAATAGACAAATCTATAATTAAAAATTTGAGATTTCAATACTTCCCTCTCTGTAATCAACAAATAGAACAAGCAAAAAATCAGTAAAGATATTGGAGACCAGAACATTACCAAACAAATTGATCTAATTCACATTTATGGAATACTCTATTCATCCCCAAACAATACATACATTCTTTTCAAGGGCACATGAAACATTTATCTAGACAGACCATGTTCTCAGAAAAAACAAACCTCAATAATATAAAAGGAATGAAATCATAAAAGATGTGTTCTCTGACCACAATGGAATTCACTAGAAATCTGTAACAGATACAGCTGAGAAATCTCCTCATATATTTAAAAAGTAAACAATGCATTTCTAAATAAACCACAGCTTAAGGGAAAAAAAAGCAAAATAAAATTGTAAAATATTTTGACTTGAATGCAAGGAAAACAGAACATAACAATATTTATTGGATGCAGGTAAATTAGTGCTTAGAGGAAAAATTATATCATTAAATATGTGCATTAAAAAAGAAGGAAATCAATGGTCTGAGGTTCCACCTTAAGAAATTAGAAAAAGAAGAAAAAAATTACAGTGAAACCTACAGCAAGCAGATAGAAAAAAATGATAAAGTTCTAATGCAATGGAAAGCTGAAAAAACAATAAAGATCAATGTATTCAAAGGCTAATTCTTTGAAAAGATCAATAAAATTGAGAAATCTCCAAGCAGACTGGATCAGAAAGAAAGAATATTGGAAAACGGGGGAAGACTGGGTTGTTGGGCTGGGGAGGAGATTTGAATTACCAATATCAGAAAGAAAAAGGGGGACATCACTATATAACCTACATTTTAAAGGATAAGGAATATCACAATTAATGCTATGCCAGGAACTTTAATAATTTAGATGAAATGGACAAGTTCCAAAAGATACACAAATAAGCAAACTTTTTCAATAAGAAATAAACTGAAGAGTTCTATATCTATTAAAGAAATTGGATTGGTAGTTCAAACCTTTCCCACAAATAAATGCCAAGACAATTTGACTTGACTGGTGAATTCTACCAAACATTTAAGGAAGAAATACTACCAATCATACCAAGTTTTTACAGAAACTAGGTGAGGAGAAATACGTCTCAACTCAACTTATGAAGCATTTATACTTTGACTTCAAAATCAAATAAATACATTAAAGAAACAAAGCTCAGGCAGTGCCCTGGGTGGTCTGGCAGATCTCTATCTTGTTCAACAGTGGACAGAACAGGCCCAGGGACGCTCCTTCTATCAGCCTCTGACCACCCTCCAAACCTTTTTTTTTGTTTTTTGTTTTTGAGACAGAGAGAGGCAGAGCATGAACGGGGGAGGGGCAGAGAGAGAGGGAGACACAGAATCGGAAGCAGGCTCCAGGCTCTGAGCCATCAGCCCAGAGCCCGACACGGGGCTCGAACTCACGGACCGCAAGATCGTGACCTGAGCTGAAGTCAGCCGCTTAACCGACTGAGCCACCCAGGCGCCCCCACCCTCCAAACTTTTTAACAGTGACAACCTTGGGAGCCATCATCCCGGCCACCCTCTGCCTCCAGGGCCAGCCAACACCCTGTTCTCAGTTTAACTCCTTATTAGCGGTTAATCATGACCTCCCAGATTCGTCAGAATTAATCCACCGAGGTGGAGGTTGCCGTCAGCAACCTGGTCCACAGCATCTGCGGGGCTCCTACCTGTCTAGGCTTCTATTTCTACTGCAAGGATGTGGCTCTGGAGTGCGTGGGCCGCTTCTTCCCGGAGTCGGCCGAGGAGAAGCACAAGGGCCCTGAGCATCTCTTGAAGATGCAAAACCCGCGCAGCCTTGGCACCCTTTTCGGGACGTGCAGAAGGCCTCCCGGGATGAGTGGAATAAAACCCTGGACGCCATGACAGCTGCCGCGCTCTGGAGAAGAATCTAAACCCGCCCCTTTGGGATGGGCAGGCTCTGGGTTCTGTCTCGCAGACCGCCAGCTCTGAGACTTCCTGGAGATCCACTTCCTGGATGAGGAGGTGAAACTCATCAAGAAGACGGACGACCACCTAACTCATCTCCCCGAGGTCCGCGCAGGACGAGCATCTCTTGGAAAGGCTCACCCCGAAGCACAACTAGGAGCCTCTGAAGTCCAGCAGCCTTTGAGCGGCCCCTCTGGGATCCCCCTGGTGCCAGGTTCTGCCCGAGCCTCTCCCTGCTGCGGCTGGGCAGCTGTTTAACCACCTGGAGCCCTCCCAAGCTGTGGACCACATGGAAACAATAAAGCTTTTTGTAGCAAAAACAGAGCCGCAAAACAAAAGAAAACAAAAAAAGGGGAGTGCCTGACTGGCTCAGTCGGTAGAGCATAAGAGTCTTGACCTCAGGGTAGTGAGTTCAAGCCCACATTGGATGTGGGGGCTACTTAAAATAAAAATTAAAAAACAAAAACGGGCACCTGGGTGGCTCAGTCAGTTAAGCATCTGACTTTGGCTCAGGTCATGGTCTCCCAGTTTGTGAGTTCCAGCTCTGCACCTACAGCTCAGAGCCTGGAGCCCGCCTTGGTTTCTGTGTCTCCCTCTCTCTACCCCTCCCGACTCGTTCTCTCTCTCTCAAAAATGAATAAACATTAAAAACAAACACAACAAACGAAAAGCTCAGATGAAAATCCTTAATGAACACAGATACAAAAATCCTTAACAAAACATTAGCAAACTTAATTTAGTAATGCACACACACACACACACACACACACACACACACATACACACATATGAAGTATAATATATCACAACCATAATTTATCCTGGAACTAAAGTTTAACATTTGGAAGCCAATCAATATAACTCACTATATCAAAAGACTAAGATCAAAAACATGATCATCTCAATAGATGCAGAAAGAGTATTTGCCAAAACTTAACCATTCACGAAAAAACCTTTTAGCAAACTAGTAACAGAAGAGAACTTTTTCAACTTGATAAAAGGCATAATTATGGGTTGAAATATGAACCCACTCCCCCCCAAAATATGTTGAAGTCTTAACCCCTAGTACCTCAGAACGTGACCTCATTTGAAAACAGGGTCTTTGTACAAGTCGTCAAGTTAAGATGAGGTCTTTAGAGTGGCCCTAATCCAGTAAGACTGGTATCTTCATGAAACTGGAAAATTTAGACATAAAGACAGACATACACAGAGAGAAGACTGTGTGAAGAGAAAAAAGATGCTGCAGGAAGGTGGAGGGCTGAAAAAATGTACTTACAACCCAAGAGATACCAAAGATTGCTGGGAGACCATCAGAGGCTAAGAGAGGGTCATGCAACAGATTCTCATTCACCGTTCTCAGAAAGAACCTTACCTACACCTTGATTTCAGACTTCTACTCTTCAGAGCAGTGAGACCATAAGTTTCCGTCATTTGAAGCCACCCAGTCTGTGGTCCGTTGTTATGGCAGCCTAGGAGGCTAAGACAGGCAGGTAGCTATAAAAACAACAGCTACAACAAAAATACCTGACATCACACTTATGGTGAACAACCGAATGCCTCCCTACGAAGATCAGAAAGAAGACAAGGACAAAACTTCTATCTAATAATGGACTGCGGTTCTGACCACTTGCAGAAAAAAAGAAGTAAAACACACAGAGAATGGAAATGAAGGAATAAAGCTGCCTTTATTTGCATATAACTTCATCATCTACAGAAACAATCCCAAAGAATCTAAAAAAAAAGAAAAAAAAACAGACTAGAGCTAATAAGGAAATTTAGCAAATGCTGCAAGACACAAAAAGTCAAAACACAAAAAAAATTGTATTTCTATATATTAGCAGTAAACAATTGGAAAGTGAAAAAAATCTGTCATTTTCCAAAAGAGTCAAAAAACATAAAATATTCAGGAATAAACCTAGCAGAATATGTTCAAAGTTTGTATGCTAAAAATAATAAAACATTATTGAAGGAAACTAAAGATCTAAACAAACGGAGAAATATTCTGTACTCACAGATCAGATGTTGCTAAGATGCCAGTTTTCCCCTTGACATGCTAATTAAAAATTTTTTTTAATTTATTTGTTTTGAGAGATAGAGAGCAAGCGGGGGAGGGGGTAGAGAGAGAGGGAGTAACAGAATCCCAAGCAGGCTCCATCCTATCAGTGCAGAGCCCAACGTGGTACTCCATCCCACAAACCATGAGATCATGACCTGAGCCGAAATTAAGCGTCAGACACTTAACCAACTGAGCCACCCAGGCACCCCGCTAATTTTAAAAGTTATATGGAAAAGCAAAGGACCTAGAATAGACAAAACTATTTTGAAAAAGATAACATTGGAGGAGTGATATCACTTGATTTCAGGACTTAGTATAAAGCTACAGTAATCAAACAATTATGGCATTGGTATAAAGATAGGCATATAGATCAATGGGATAGAATACAGAGTTTAAAAGTAGACTCACATGTGATTTACCAAAGGACTTTTGACAAATGTACCAAGATAATTTAATGGGGAAAAAGATCATCTTTTTAAGAAATAGTTCTGAAAGAACTGTCCATTATACTAAAAACAGAAAAAAACTTCAACTCCTCCACTGCATTATATATCTAAATTAACTTAAAATGGATCATAGACCTACATAAAATGTTAAAACTATAACACTTCTAGGAAAAAATATGTAAGAGAAAGTCTGTGACCTTGGCATAGGAAAGATTTCTTTAATAAGATACAAAAAGCACAAATCATAAAAGAAAATATAAATAATTTGAACTTTATCAAAATTAAGAACTTTTGCTTTTTTAAAGCACTGTTAAGTAACATAAAAGACAAATCACAGACTGGGAGAATCCATTTGCTAAATATCTGGTAAGTTATTTTTATCCAGAATATACAAAGAACCCTTACAACTCAACAAAAAGAAAACAACCAAATTGTGAAAAAAGTGACAACAAATATGGACACTTTACAGAAGAAAATATATGAATGACAAATAAGCACATCTAAGAAGCTCAACATTAATAGTCATTTGGGAGGGCCGCCTGGTGGCTCAGTCTGTTAAGTGCCCAACTTCAGCTCAAGTCATGGTCTCAAGGTTCATGAGTTTGAGCCCCACAGCGGGCTCTGTGCTGACAGCTCAGAGCCTGGAGTCTACTTCAGATTCTGTGTCTCCCTCTCTCTCTGCTCCTCCCCTGCTTGTGCTCTCTCTCTCTCTCAAAAATAAATAAACATTAAAAAAATAGTCATTTTGGAAAGCAAATTAAGATCACAAGTAGTCAGGAAAGGGTTGACTCTCTAGGTCTGGGTTGCCTAAACCCTGCATATTCCAAAGAAAGGCCTGTGTTTAGAACTGACTTTTGGAATATTCCATGGGATATTCTGCCTTACTAGTAAGAGTGTTTTTGTATGTCTGAGCCCTTGAGTCATGCTACATTTATGTTGAAAACCTGTTTTTGTATGCCTGAGGCCTTGGAACATGCTATACCAATTTGACCCAGTAAGTTTATCCTGACAAAGTGATTTGTAGGGAACACTTGGTTTTGCTTGAGGCAGAGGGGGACCTGGGTGAAGGTAGCTGAGGTCAGTCACACAGGTGCTGCATGCCTACATTATTGACCCCTGGTAAAACTCTAGGCACTGGGTTTCCAGTAAGCTTCCTTAGTTGGCAACATTTTGCACATGTCATACATCATTGCTGGGAAAATTAAGCATATTCCCTGGAATATGCACTTGGAAGCTTGCACTTGGTATTCCCCCCCCCCCCCCCCCCCCCCGGACTTCAGGTATCCAACGTACTTTTTCCATTTGCTAATTTTAGTGTATGTTCTTTCAAAGTGATACATTATAACCATAAATATAACAGCTTTTTTGAGTCCTATGAGTTCCTCTTGCAAAACACTGAACCTGAGGATGGTATTGGGGTCCCCCAATACAATGAAATAATATTTATTACACACCAACTTGAATGACTAAAATTAAAAAGATTGACATGCCAATTGACAATTGCCATTTTGTCAAGGATTGAAAGCCCCTGGAACTTTCTAGATTGTTGGTGGGGATGCAAAATGTTACAGACAGCTTCTTCAGAAACAGTTTGGCAGTTTTTTTTTTTTTTATAAAGATAAATACACTTATCATATGACTCAGCAATCCCGTTCCTGGATATAAAACAAAGACATGAAAGTATATGTCCACACAAAGACATGCATGCCAATGTTTTTGTCAGCTTTATCCATAGTAGCCAAAAATTTCAAATGTTCAATGCCTGGTAGATGGATAAACAGATTGTAGAACATACATAAAATAGAATATAGAACATATAGTCTACATAGAATATAGAATATAGCGATAAAAAGGAACAAATTACCAATATATGCAACAACATGGATAAATCTCAAACACATTATATTTGGTGAAAGGAGCAAGACACAGAAAACTACATACTCATATGACTCAGCTTATGTGACTATTTGGTTAAAAGCAAAACTATACAGACAGAAATCAGATCAGTGGTTGCTGGGGGCTGGATTGAAAGAGGGGAGATTGCAAAGGGGAATGAAGGAAATTGGGGGTAATTATTACATAAATGTATAATTTGCCAAAACCAAAAGCATCTTTTGGGCCTAAAATCAATCTATGGGAAATATGACAAAATACATATTCTGATAAAAGAAATTAAACAATCATACATGAGACTTAATCACATATTCAAGTAAGATGTTCAAGGATAGAAACTATTGCCTAAGTTCTGTAGGCCTAGCACGGTGTACTTAATAAATGCTAATAACTTGAAAAGAAAAGTCTTGGGGCGCCTGGGTGGCTTGGTCGGTTAAGCATCTGACTTCGGCTCAGGTCATGATCTCACAGTCCGTGAGTTCGAGCCCCGCGTCGGGCTCTGTGCTGACAGCTCAGAGCCTGGAGCCTGTTTCGGATTCTGTGTCTCTCTCTCTCTCTGCCCCTCCCCTGTTCATGCTCTGTCTCTCTCTGTTTCAAAAAAATAAATAAACGTTAAAAAAAAATTAAAAAAAAAAAGAAAGAAAAGTCTCTCCTAAAATACGCATAATATTTTACCATAAAAATTTGTCTTGTGTAATTTAATCATTTTCCTATTGTTGGACATGTCAGTAGTTTCTAATAATTAACTATTATAAATGGTGTCATAAGAATAGATACATGGCTTTTTTTACATAGTTTTTATTTTTTCATCTTTTTTATGTTATTTTTTGTATTATAGAGATTAGAGAATCTCTTAAATTTATTATTTTTTCCTAGTTATCTAATTTCCTTGAAATTCTCTGAGACTTACAAAGTTGAAATCCACTTTTTCCTCTATCACTGCTTTTAACTCAGAAAGCCATCTTGATCCAGATACTTGAGTTAAAAGTACTTGAGTTCCTCCTTCTTGTTTTCTTTTGTGATCTTTAAGGACTGGGTTTAAATGTTCAAATTACACAGTTACCACTGTTATTTCTATTGTAACATTTACATACTGCTTTGTAATGATCTGTTTGTCTGACTTTCCCCTGATAACGGTGAGATTCTCATGAGAACAAACTATTTTCTATTCATCTTCCATTGTTCCCATCTCTAGAGTGGGCACATGATAGGGGCTTGAGAAGGGGATCTTCGGTATATAAATGAATGATAGGGGTCTGGACAGCTGGGCCCTATTCCTACCTGGCCCTCCGCCCCACTGCCACGGTGTGAATGCAGGCCTGCCTGTTCATTCCTCTTTACTATATAAGATAAATCCCTGTTTTTCAATGTCTTGTGGCATAACCCTAGAAGAATACAGCAAATCTCACCAGAGAAGCATTTGAGTTGTACACATTTCTCTCTTCTTTGCCTCTCTTGACATTGGAGGGCTTCATTAAATTATCTGTAGTGAAGGAGTTTGCTCTGCTGTGAAATAGCATAGCTAGACAATATAGATCACTGACTCTAAAAACAGAACTGTTGAGATTAGAGGTGAGTTCTGCCACTTACTAGTTAGTAGTAAGTTACTTACACTCACAGGTTTTGGAAAGTTAGTATCTTTCCCAGTAAAGTGGGGAAAGAGCGGTTCTGATCCGGTCATTTTGAGGACCGCAGAGATAAGGTATGTAAAGATCCTGGCACAGCTCCAAGCATAGAGAAAAGCACAGTAAAAATAAGATCTCTTTTGGGGCACCTGGGTGGCTCAGTCAGTTAAGCGTCTGACTTCAGCCCAGGTCAGGATCGCGTGGTTCATGAGTTCGAGTCCCACGTCGGGCTCTGTGCTGACAGCTCAGAGCCTGGAGCCTGCTTCAGATTCTGTGTCGTCTTCTCTCTCTGCCCCTCCCTGCCTCAAAAATAAATAAATATTAAAAAAAAATAAGATCTCTTTTACTAGCTACATTCTCTATTAGCACTATCCCACCTTTACTACTAAAGTGTTCAGCAGGCTCTGTCATACCAGCTAGCACTTTGAGAAAGGGGGCCAGTGGCAATGTGGAAATGTGTGCCCAGTGCTCACTGGTCTTTCTGGCAGGGCAGATACAACTCCCTTGTGGCTCTGGCCATGATCTGGATGTAGGGCTGCCCTGAATCCCCTCTACGTCCTGCAGTCCTGGGATTATCCCGTTGGGTGTCCATGATTGATGGAAGGGACTTCACAGCAGGCTTTGCTCTTGTGATCGGTTTATGCAGGTGAACCACTATTTTTCATCTCAGTTCTGTCATCAGCGTCCCTCGGTCATCACTTGGTGCTTCCTTCCTCTTACGTATGTGATGAAAGGTCTGAAAGCCTGGAGACCACCCTTGTTCTGGCTTCATTCATGCTGTGATTTCTCACCTATTCAAAACTGTTTGGGTGTCGTTCCAGCATCTGGCTTGTTCCTGCTCTTTTTCTTTCTCTTGTTTGCTTTACAAATTAGGGAGAAAAATTCTTTCCTTGTTTTTTTTTGTTTGTTTGTTTTTTGTTTTTTTTTTATCACTGTCATGGGACTGGGGGGCTGAAAGGAAGTTGGTTTTCAAATGTATCTTTCTGAGTGCCCAGAAAACAGGAATTCTAAGGGAACTATAGAGTTTGCTTTTAAGATTAAGTACACCTGGAGCTGTACCTGCAGGGTTTCTGGGCTGTAAATAAATACTAAACTAGGAGCTCTTTCACCAGGATTTTAACTACAGGCTCATTTGCTTCTGTGAAATACTAAGTGAGACTCATTTCTGAAATGACTGGTGAAGACAGACTGCAAACCCTGTATTCTAAGCAAATGGTATAGCCTCCCAAGGCCATCCACCATCTGCCAGCCAAGTGTCTAAATTGCTACAGCTCAAATCCCTCTTCAGTAAACAACATTAACCAAAAGGTTCACTTTGCTGAATCAATTTCAACTCCCGAAAAGTGGTCCATGCTGACAATTCAGTGTGGCATAGGGAGAGAAACATCATTTTAGAAAAAGGATCACCTGAGTGAGACATTTGAAGGAAAGTATGAGGATTAATAATAATGAAATCATCGTAGATAATGCTTGTTGGGAACTTACTCTTCCCTAAACCCCGGGCTTAGCGCTTTACCAATACCATGTTGAATCAGTTCAACCCTTTAAGGTGATTACTAACATTGCTCGGTTTTGCAGGTGACAAGAGTAAGACTTAGAGGACTTCAATGACGTATCCCAACTCACACACATGGTCAATGGCAGAACCAGGATTCAAACCCTGTCCTGCCTAAACCCCAAAACTATGCTCTGAAGCGGTCGTCCTCCAACCTAGGGCCGGACCATGGCACTGGAGTTACACAAACATCCCCTGAGGAGCTTGTGAAAAACTATCGGCTGAGGGACGTGATGCAGAGGGTCTCAGATGTGAGCCGAGGAATTCCAATAGGACCACAGCTTAGCCTCTACTCTGTAATGACCCCAGCATTCTAAAGTTGTATCAGAAGATTACAGAAATGCCCTGTAGATTGCGGTTACGGAAGACAGAAATACTGGTGGTTTGGAGTTTTTATCATTTGAGTACGTTGCTTGATTGATGGTATACGTCAACTTTGCATATCTGAGACAGGTGTCATTACATACCCTGATATATTCTAGTCTCTTCCAGGGTTGTAATGGAGATCAGAAAAGAGAATGAGGCAAGGCGAGTGCTATGTACACACATATCGTACATTTATTGCTATAGTATTATATTTCTTATTCCCTTGCTGAAACAGACTTCAACGCTCTATTGAGAATAACTTAGATCCTGTTTTTTCTATTTCTGCAAACCTCACTCCCCATACCAACAACAAGTACCTGTAGCCCTTCGGAGGCCTGCCCTGGGAAGGCTGAGGCTGCCTTTCCCTCAGACATTTATGTGCATGAAGGGAGGCCCTGGTCCAAAGGCTGACACTGTGTGGAAGTGAGAAAGGACAGCTCACTGGCACAGGTCAGAGCAACTGAGGCGTAACTTACCACGCAGAGCATCCCTGCAGGATCAGGATTCTAGACTTTAGCCTGAGATTGCACTTTTGCATAGCTTTCTGCCCTTTTCTACCCCATCCTGCTCACTTCCCTACTGGTCTCTCCCAGGAACCTTTCCTTAATAAAGTACTTGCACAATAATCTTCCACTTAAAATCTGCTCCTGAAGAATCTAAACTCTGAGTTTTTTCCCCAAAGTCTAAGAACGGTGCCCCTCTGTTCACGACCCACCAACATGGACACGCTCATGGCTTCCCTTCATCTTTCCTTCTACCCAAGCTGTGTCACTTTCTAGTTGGAGGTTGTGAAGGTTCTAGACTCTCAACCTGCTCTTCAATGCTTTCATCCCTGCCTTTTCATTGATTAAAAGGCCCTAGGCATTGGGGATGTTGCCGGTAGAGGCAGGCCAGGGGTAGACAGTGGACCATTTGCTTGGTACCTTTCCACATTTCTTCCCTGAGGCAACGAATGAAATAGCGGCTCAAATGTGAGGAAGGGGAAAAGAGGAGAAATTGATGGGGGTATCCTAATGAACATTTCCAATATATTACTTTACCGTACTACTCAATGTCAAACTGACTTTTTAGTTTTTGCCTATTGCTAGTTTGCTTTGTCCCCTTGTTCTCACTGGCCAACATTTTGGGAATGAAGATTCCCAAAAGCCACTTCTGCTGCTTGTCTCATTTGTCCGCTCCTATTCTCTTTTGAGTAGCAAATAGGGGCTAGATATTTGATTCTCATGATACTTGATCCTTCTCTTTGACTCTCATATCATGGGTTGGACAGGAGTGGTAGGGTGTGAGGGAAGTGAAATCTGAATTTTCTAGATGAAAAACAAAATCTCTAAACACTAGGAAGACTAATTTTTTGCACAAATCTTTTTCACAATATGGCTATTTCAGTTTGGCTTATATATCCAAGCCACAGTAGGGAAAAACCTAAATAAAAATCTGAACTCTTAGAGTCAGTGCATCCTTCTGCCTGAGTATCTATAGGCCCAAAATAGCTGGAAGAAACTATTTTAGGGAAAGCATTGACACAGTGATCCTAAAATGAATGTTCCCAACTGCTTCATATTATATATTTAGAAGGAATGTGTTTATGTTTTTTGCTGTTCTAATGAATTGAATCTGAATGGTTTAGTCATCTTTCAAATATCAAATGATCTCTATGTTGACAGATGTCCTTCTTGGCCCAGGATTTCAAACCCAAGTACCTAGAGTAAGACAGCACAGTCATTTTTCTACCAGCAAAAGAAGCAACTCTGGGGCCTTGCAGATAACAAAATCATGGTACAGCCCAGCCTACTTCCTGGTACAAGCTATGTGATGCTGAAACGGCCAGAACTTTCCACCTCTCCAACATCTATCAGCTGCACATTGACAAGTAGTTGGACTGATTATATTTTTACTTCTGGCTGATAGATTTAAGTTTTGAATTAATGACTGAGATGGCCAGATTAAAAAAATAACTGGGGTACCTGGGTGGCTCAGTCGGTTAAGCGTCAGACTTTGGCTCAGGTCATGATCTCGCGGTATGTGGGTTCGAGCCCCGCGTCAGGCTCTGTGCTGACAGCTCAGAGCCCGGAGCCTGTTTCAGATTCTGTGTCTCCCTCTCTCTGACCCTCCCCCGTTCATGCTCTGTCTCTCTCTGTCTCTCAATAATAAATAAACGTTAAAAAAAATTAAAAAAATAACTAAGACTGAGATGACTTGAAAACGGGATCAATTTCTAACCAGTTTGGGGGAAAAAGATGACTAAGAGCTCTATAAATAATGCTAAGTTGGGGTGCATGGTGATGATTACATCAATGCTAGGGGAAGGAGGAAACACAAAGCCCAAGAAAATGCATCAGTGCTTTTACGCACGTTGGATGGAAAAGACTGAATCCCATTTGAGAATTTCTTTAGTAAAATTTTAAATGATGGCTTTAAACATATTACAGCAACTCGAAAAAATAGTAAAACTATTATTAGATAATTTATGACTCAATGTCACATACACGAGGAAATCCGTGCACGCCACCTCATCCAGTCAGTGACCATGTCCGTGTGTATGTTAAGACACACGTGAAACTGCCAATAGTCCAGCTAGACTTGGCATATTTTCTTTTCCTTTTCTCTGTCTTCAAAACTTTTTGTAACGTGGTTAAATTACTCATAAAAATATGAAAATATACATCCATTTAAAACTCCATCAATTTTTAAATGAGCACTTAGGCACACTTTACTGAGCTCTGAAGTCGAGTCTGTTAGCAGTCATGCTGCAATTGGCAAGGCCCCTCTATTCCCTGAAACTTGCAGAACAGAGTTCAGTAGCTTGAGGAAAATTCCAGAAACAACAGCAAAAGTACCCTCAAACTGCTGCGTCGTCAACAATCATGGATGACTTGGACTTAGTAATACAGAACAGTTAGACTCTACAGTGTGACAATCTTTTAGCGATACTTGGCCAATTTATCCTGCTTATGGTTTCCTTTTTATGTATGCATAGAAAGTGAGACATGATAAAAGATATCTAATCAAAGTCTAATCAAGGCTAAAAGAATTCTTTTCAACAAGTATAAAATGAATATTCTAAGCGATAAGGAGTTATGCTACGGTTTATTTGGCAGCAGTTTTTCTTCTGTATTTAGTGCCAAAATAATGGCAAAAAAAATCTTGCAATCAGTGATGTCTTAGATTGAGTAAAACACAGCCTTCCCAGTGGTGATCAACCACAGGCAGAGTTTGTAGCCATGCATTATTTTGGAACTACTGTCTCCTCCTGGATCGTTTACCATCATACCCATTATTTAGGGGGATATAATTCACCAAACTAACAGGTAGTCATACATGAATAGAGGTCTCAAAAAAATGTGAAAGCCAGTCACATGACACAGAGCCTGAGGGTGGTTATAGATAATTTCCGGAAAAACAGGTATAAAGGACTTTCTATGCCTTCTAATAATATGAGAGAAATAATGATCTTTAGGGATAGGAAGAATTCCAAGTTGCAGAGAAATCTAGCCCTGGGGAATAAGTCAGATAAAAAGCCCACCCTCAGTCAGTGAAGAATTCTCTCTCCAGGCAAAAGGATTGTGCCCCAGGGAGAGCCTATGCAGAAGGGGAAAGAGAAGATGTCAGGAACAAATGCAGTAGAGAGAGAAAGAAAAAAGAAGAGAGCAGAGGGTCCACTTTATAGAGGAATATAACAGCACTGCAACTGTTCTAGTCATTCATTTAGCAACTATTATGGAGCATCGCTATGTACCAGGAACTGTGTTATGATGAAGGGATTCAAAACTGACGAACAGCCAGTCCCTACCCTCCTGGTCTAGTGGGAAGAGAGACTATAAATAATTTTCCAACTATGTATTGAAGGCAAGATGTACAGAGAGCTACTGGAGTTCAGGGAGAATGAAGGGCCATTTGCAGACAGTACCCAACATTTCTTCTCCTGGCTGGTGGCACATAACTATGTATAGTTTGTCCTCCAAAGTAGGGGATGACAGAGGGACAGGGAGTGTGGACATGCACAGGTGGGCAGCTATAGGGTTGAGGGCTGTATTTTCACCATCTCCATAGAAATAAAACCCAGGAAACAGAATGTCTGAGCACAGTTGACTCTTGAATAACACAAGTTTGCATTGCATGGGCCCACTTATGTGGGGATTTTTTTTTCCATCAATATGGTACAGTACTGTAAATGCATTTTGCTTCCTTGTGATTTTCTTAGTAACATTTTCTTCTCTCCAGCTTGCTTTATTGTAAGAATACAGAATAAAGTACATGTAACATACACAATATGGCCTCATCAACTGTTTAATTGGGAAGGCTTCTGGTCAACAGTAGGCTATTAGTAGCTAAGTTTTTGGAAAGTCAAAAGTTATACCTCGATTTTCAACTGTATGGAGGGGTTGGCATCCAAACCACTGTCCTGTTCAAGGGTCAACTCCTTGCCTTCACCTAATAAGTGGATTAATAAACCTGATTTGACGGATGGTTACCACTTACTGGAGTATAATAGAATTAACATGTTTATGCTTTACCAAGATGTGAATTAAGCCCATAAGACTCCTTATTTCAAAAGAAAAGAAGAAGAAGAAGAAGAAGAAGAAGAAGAAGAAGAAGAAGACGACATTTGGTGACAGTTTTCCCTAATGTATGAACATTTCAAAGTCCAAACTTTTTGGTAAGGTCTCTTTTCTAAATGTTTACTTAAAAAAAACTTAACAGAATGTCCTAAGGTAAAGCTGAATTTCAAGATTTTTTTCTTACCCTCCGTAGAAAGTTAAAAAAAAACTGGACTGTGATTGAGCTATGCTATGGGCATTCTACATGTTCTTTTTTTTAAGTTTTATTTATTTTTGAGAGAGAGAGTGAATGAGCAGAGGAGGGACAGAGAGGATCTGAAGTGGCCTCTGTGCTACCAGCACAGAGCCCGATATGGGGCTCAAACTCACGCTCTGTGAGATCATGACCTCAGCTGAAGTTGGACGCTTAACCTACTAAACCACCAAGGTGCCCCTCTACATGTTCTTCTTGAGCCCCAAAACCTTAGCTTTCAGAAGCTTGTAATGTCAGACATTCATACAACTACCTCCTTGGTTTTATAGTACCAGTGTCTCCCTGGCATGGAGAAAGGTTTCCCTAGAGAGAATTAACTTTTCTAAGGTCAATGGTCCTAGGAAATGATGAATTCTGGGTCAGGAAATGAAGGCTCTGGGGAGAGGTATTAGCTTAGGGGTTGCAAAGTTTTAGCTGGGCCTGAGCCGTGTGGTGTGGAGACACCTGACACATGTAGAGGAGGTGGGCAGGTCACTGCTGCTGTTGCCTATAGGAAGGTGAGCTGGGACAAGGCAGAACTAACTCACCTGGACCTCTAGGGCATGGGCTCTGACCTGTTGCAGTTTCCTCTCTGTTATATTTTCCTTATGTGTTGGGAATAAGAGTTTTAAACCTCCTTATGTAACTTTCTTTTTACTAATAGTTTTTCTTCCCTGCTTCCTTTCTGCGATGGCATTTATCACTACAGAAAAAGGAAAAGCAGTACATGCCAGATTCTGTTTATGCACCAGCCCAGATCCATGCAGGCTCGGCTTTCCGGCCTATCCAGTTCTTGGTAGGATTTACCCTCTTCCATAGGTCATGGAGCCAGTTGTCTCTGTGACTACAGACAATGCCTCTCCTTCTCCCTCCTGTTGCACTGGGGTGGGGGTCACCCTAGGACTTCTTGGCAACCATGTCTCCCCATTAGAGCTCCATGGGGTTGACTGTGACCCATACAGTGTGGGAGCCAGTGTTCAAAAATTTCTCACTTCCTCTCCCCTAGACAGACTATTAGATATACGATCCCTTCATGTATCTTCCCTAAAAATATCCTGGGAGACCAAGAAATGGACTTGCCACAAAGCTCAATAACACATTCCCTTGTATTTTCTCCCCTTCTTACCCTGCTTTACTTGCCCTTCCCTTACTTCTGCTTCTTTGGGATGCCATTTCTAACATCAGTCTGGTCTCAGGCTCTGCTTTCTGGGAAGACTAGACTGATACAGTAACCCCAAAAGTCCATCCTAGGAAGGAGGAGACCAACTAAGAGATCTGGCCAGATGGGAAGGAGAAATGAAAGAGAAAACCAAATGATGAAATCATGGATTCTGAGCCAACCTTCCTGGATTCAAATTCTGGCTCCACTCCTTACTAGCCATGTGACCTTGGGCAAGTTTTTCAGCTCTTAATGCACACATTCCTGATCTGTAGACCCGGAGTAATAATAAATGGAACTTGCCTCAGGGTAAGGTGAGGACTAAATGAGTTAATAATAGAACATGCCAGATACATGGTAAGGTCTATATTAGTATAAGCAGCCATCACCATCATTGTAAGGCCGCATTGGTGCTGGGAGAATGAGGAAGAAGGGGAAAAAGAAAAACAAAGCGGTAGCTGCCAGCCTTCTTAACTCTGACCCCCATCGAATGAAGTAATGGGGGACTGGGGTTTGGGGAGGTGGTATAGCCCCAAAATGGAATGGGCCACATGAGTTTGAAGGGGATCTAAGATATCAGGGCCAGTGCCCCAATTCCTGGAGGTACAGGTAAGTTGAAAGCCTCTCCAAGAAGCACTCAGTTCAGCCCCATGCACAATGTGGCTCCAGCGGGTGAGCACGGTACTGGTGGAGAGAGAAGTGAGATGCAATGTGCTGGCTCCACATGGCTTGCCTGTGTTAGGCCAGGAATCCAGAAGCACCAGCATTAGCAGGGGTGGAGGGCAGGGAGCAGATGTGCGAGTGGAGAGGTGAAGAATTCTGAGAGGATGGGGAGAATCCAGATTCTTGGAGATAAGAATGTGCAATGACACAGGACATTGATAGCTGAGCTATGGCAGAGGCAATCGCCTGCATCTGGGGCTGTCAGCAGAAAGACCAGGATAGGACCAGACCTCAGTAGACACCAGCACCGAATACCCAGTGGGAATGAGGAATGAGGAGATTTCAAAGGAAGTCAGCCAAAACTTGGAAAATAGCACACAGACCAGAGCCACCATCCCCAGTCACCCTCCCACCCCCAACAAATTAGCTCTGATTTTCTCCGCACACAGATACCAACTTGGGAAAGTGAAGAGGAAGAAAGGAGTATGTAAGAAAAAGGACTCACTCCCAAAAGGGAATGGATCTTTTAGTTGGTTAAATATTTACCAAGAGGTATATTGTAAACTAGAGGACAATGAGTTACATTTTTATAGGAAATTTTAGCTTACCCCTCCCCTCTCCCTACTTCATCAAAGAGAAGGAAAGCTCTGGTACCAGATAACATCAGTTACAAACCACAAAGGAAGTTACATTATCTTTGCACATGAGAAGAATTCTTAGAGGGGCTCCTGGGTGGCTCAGTCTTTTAAGAGCCTGGCTCTTGGTTTAGACTCAGGTCATGATCTCACAGTTTGTGAGTTTGAACCCTACATCGGGCTATGCACTGTCAGTGTGGTGCCTGCTTGGGATTTTCTCTCTCCCTCTCTTTCTCTGCCTTGCCCCATGCTCGCTCGCTCTCTTTCTCTCAAAATAAATAAGTAAACTTATGAAAACGTTTTTTTTTTAAGTTTTTTTTTTTTTTTTTTAAAAGAAGAGGGGCTCCTGGGTGGCTCCATCAGTTAAGTGTCTGACTTCAGCTCAAGTCATGATCTCACGGCTCATGAATTTAAGCCCCACATCGGGCTCTGTGATGACAGCTCAGAGCCTGGAGCCTGCTTTAGATTCTGTGTCTCCCTCTTTCTGCCCCTCCCCCACTCTCCCACTTGTGCTCTCTCTCTCTCTCTCAATAAATATTGAAAATTTAAAAAAATAAAATAAAATTTTAAAAAAGGAAGAGGAATTCTTTGAAATAATTGGGGGTTTAAAAAACATCATTGCAGAACTCAGGTGCGTAGTGATTATTTCCTACAACAAAACTCTTCGGGACTTGTAACATTGAATTTTCAGATCTTTATAACTTTAAAAATTCCCTGGATGTTTTTATCATTCCCTTAGGGCTACTCACACTTATTGGTATCTGTTTTTCCTCCAAAGGAAGGACTGGGGTGAGGGGAGGTGGGTACCAGATACTCAATGTATCTGAAACCACAAAAGGGGATGGGGAGGGGATCAGCTATGTTCATTCAGAATGGGCAGAGTATTCTATTCTATTCTCATTGGAGTAAACAGCACATATTCCTTAAGGTCAAGCAAGTACAGAGTCTCAAGCATGAATAATTAATAAGGATGTACAAGATGTCAGAACTCACATTCCCCGGATTTGCTAAGATACAGATAAATTGGAATCTGACAAAAACAAATTGTGTTTAATAACCCTTACAGACGTGATCTGTGAAGCATTCTGTGCTGCTCTAGTTGTCCCTTGTCCAACTTCTTCTGTCTTAATTTGTAGTTGACAAAGACTAGTAAGAAAAAAGTGTTTGAACTTAAGTAATAAAATCAGTTACAAAACCACTTACTTTATCACATATTTAATGTGCTCTCCTACCACTTTTTTATATATATATAACTTTCTAATCTCTCTATTTAGGATAGACACATAAAGTATCATTTAGTTTCAGCTGAGAAAGCATCTTCCAGAGCCAGCTCTGGGCTCAGCATCATGGAATGAATCATCCTTGTGAACTTTCTTGATTAAGTGAAAGAGATGGGTGGTAGAAACTTGCTTCGCTTACAGCAGGAAAATAAAATGCCCTCTGGTACCTCAAAAGCAGAACTTTCCAAGACTGGACATAGTTCTACTCTGGCAAAATTATGAAGAGAAATTATATTGCTACAAGATTCTGTATGCCTCCAAATTTTTACTTATCATTTCTCCTTGGGTGATCCTCAAACCTCTCCACTAGTACTTTGCAAACGTTATTCATTTGCCTTTCTTAGATTATGCAAATATTTCCTTCCTTCAAGGCAAGATGAGCTCAGTTAGAGATCAACTGTACATGTCTCACAACTAAAGGACAAACAACGTGAGAGCTCCAAGTTACTGCCAAAGGAATCTAATACAAATAACTCCCTCTCCCTCCAAAAGAAAAGCATTCATTACTAAAACTCAAGGTAGCATTCAAGCTTAAGTGGGTCCAAGATTTTCAGCAATTCTATAACTCTAGGTAGAGTTAGATTATGTCTACAGTAGTGTCTTTCATGGCTCTATGTGTGACATACAGTATTAGTTATACAACTCTTCTTCAGAGCCTTGACGTAACACCCCCCCACTCCAAATTAATATCCTGTTTTTCCATCTCATGTTGCCAAAAATTATGGGACTAAATGTGGGGATAGGAAGGCCACATTTTTATAAATTATCAACTATTGAGTATAAACACTGCATTAAAAAATAATACTTTCTGATAAAGCTGGAACTTTCAGTCACTGAGGAAATGATGTATTATTCACTAAATGATGTTGAAACACATTACCAGTCATTTGTATGACAAATTACAGTAGTTCATATATTATACAGCACCAAAATAAACTCCACATGGATTCCAGATTTAAATATAAAAATAAAACCATAAAATATTAAAGAAAGTAGGAGTTATGATTTATATAACCATGGTGTGGAGAAGGCTCTATAAGGATTGTGCCAAAAGCAAAAATCATTTTTTTAATGACTTAAAAAAGGATATCCTTTAAAAAAAGGATATCATTAAATTTGATCCTATAAAAATTAGGACTTATGTATACATAAAGATAAGAAAAAAATCAAAGCAACATGAACAGTTCAGAAAAAATATTTGCAACATATGATGAGAAAAGAATTGATGTATTAAAAGTTTCTCACAAATCAGAAAAATGAAAACCCAATAGAAAAAAATTACAGATGAAATGAAAAAGCTCTTTACAGGATGAAATCAACCAGTTTTGTAAGCATATGAAGAAATGTAAAAAGCACTAGTAATCAAGGGAACGCACATTGAAACAATAAGGAGACGCTATTTTTCATCCACCCAATTGCCAAAGATTTTTTAAAGCTAAAATTCAGGGAATTTGCGAGTGTTTGGAAAAATGGTCCTTCTGAGAAGGATAAATTAATATACATCTTCTGAAGTCAGTCAAGAAATACGTATGAAAAGACCCAAAATTGTTCTTGCGCCTTGTCCCAAGGCTCTTCTTAACTCCGGGAAATACTCCTTCAGTAGTAAGCGCAAATGGCAACTGAATTAAAAATTCTGATAATCACAAGGCAGATTGGCTCGTTCACCTCTATCCCACCTCCCGTATAGCCTATTTCTGTCAATAAATGTAGATCTACATAATAGATTTAAATGGCTTCATAATATTGCATTGTGTGAGGGTATAACTTATGCATCCATTCCATGCTGATAGACATTGAGTATATTTCAAGATTTTGTTTTCATTAAATATGTTTCAGAGAGCATACTACGAATTACATCTTTGTACATGTCTCCAACTATTTCCTTAAGATGGATTCCCACATGTAGAATTACTAAGTCAAAGTGTACCCATTTAAAAAGCTGTAGCAATTTATTCCCACCAGTAATTTATATGTGCTATTTTTTCTATACCCTTGCTTAAGAGAATGTCAAAAATCGTTAACACTGTGTTTCTTATAGGTAAAAAAAAAATATGTCTCATTGCTGTATTTGATAATTCTTTTTTAACATATGGAACATAAATTTGCCTATTTTTCTATTCTAATTTTTCTATTTTTTACTCTTCTATTTAAAAAAAAAGCTTTGTTATATTAAAAAATATTAACTTTGTTTGCATATGTGTTGCAAATAGTTTCTCCAAATATAGTTGTTTTGACCTTTTTTATGTTAATTTTTTCATTAAAAAAATTTTAATTTCTACATGGTTATACCTTTATGCCATGTACCATGGTTATACCTTATAAATTATAGTTTCTATAGTTCATGTCATTTTCAAAAAGTCCTTCCCACCTGGCACAAGTAATGTAAGTGTTCATTACATTTACTTTTTAAAAAATGATTCATTATGAAAAATTTCAAACATATATAAAAATGGAGAGAATACCACATAGACGCATCATAAAGTCAACAATTATCAAGCCTTGGCAATTCTTGCTGTATTCATCCTTATTTCTGTTTTACCAGGTTTTTGTGTGTGTTTTTTTTCTTTTTTCCTTTTTTTTTTTTTTTTTTTTTTTTTTTTGCCATAGTATTGCAAAACTGATTTCTGGTAGTCAGTCTATCACCCCTCTATCATTCACTACACATCTCTAAAAACACTTTTGTTACATGTTCACAGTAAGATTTCCTATCTAACAAAATTAACAATGATTCCTTTGGAATCATATATTTCAACCATTATCATATTTCCCCAATTGACCAAAAAGTATCTTTTTATAGCTGGTTGGTTTACACTGTCCCTAAATAAGGCCCAACACTACTTTGGATTTCTCATCTTTTAGATCTCTTTTAACCTAGGGAGTTTTTGCCTATTTTTTTTTTTCTTTCTTTTTTCTTGCTGAAAAAAAGTGGATGCCACTGAATTGTGGCAGACACCAGATCGATCATCCTAAATTAAGTTTCCACTTTTCAGTAGTTGGCTACTTTCTCATGGTGTCATTTAATTTATTCCTTTAATTCTTAATTCATAATTCAATTTATGTAACTAATTCCTTTATTCCTATAATTTCTGTAAATAGAAGTTAACTCTAGAGACTTCATTAAACTTGGGGTTGGCTTTTTTTTTTCAGGAATATTTAATGGATGGTTACTATAAGCTTCATACAACACACACAAATCTAATTGCCTCACTGATGTTAAGTTTGACCAATGGATTAATTTCCTTTTCTCATCAACTAGAGCTGTGTAGTTGCCCTGAATTCTGTTCTTGTAAATTCATCACGGACCTATGAGTTTTTGTGTATTCAATGTGTGCCAGTCATCTGTAGTTACAAATTACCTCATTTTCACCAATGGGAGCCCTTTTATGTTGGCTTCTATGTATCCAGTATACCATATTACATTTAGTCATCATGGGCCCTTAAATTCCTCTTGGCCAAGAACTTAAGGCAGTTTCTCAGACCTGTCTTGACTATTAATAGTTTTAATATCTGAGGTCATCTCGTACATTTCCTGTCCCAGATCTGTAATCACCCCTGCCTCAAAGTACTTTGTTTCCCAGAAGGGGGAATCATGTTTAAAGATCACAAACTAGGAGTGCCTGGGTGGCTCAGTTGGTTAGGCGTCCTACTTCAGCTCCGGTCATGATCTCACTGCTAGTGAGTCGGGGCTTCGCGTTGGGCTCTATGCTAACAGCTGGGACGGAGCCTGGAGCCTGCTTCAGATTCTGTGTCTCCCTCTCTCTCTGCCCCTCCCCTGCTCGTGCTCTGTCTGTCTCTCTCTCTCAAATATAAAAAATAAAACATTAAAAAATTTTAAAAAACCATAAAAGATCACAAACTGAGGAGTGGGTATGCTCAGTGCTATCACATTGTCATGGCCCTTAGGCTTTTTCATTAAATACAGCTAGAAAATACATATTTTTTTGGAGAAAAGTAAATTCATATGGCTATTTCCCCCCCAAAAGTTAACATTATAGGATTTTTACTTGAATTATGTTATTTTATACTTTCATCTCTTTTCTTACACTGAAAATCTTGACTCTTAAACCAAAGTCATAGTTACTTATTAGTAATGTTTAAACAGTGTATAAAAAATAGTGTCAAAATAATAATACCAATAACTTTACTGATAATTAGACTACTAAATACAGTTTAAGATTTCCTGGGAGATTTTTTTTATCCTTTGAAGATGTATAATCAAAATACTTTATTGCAAACTCATTTGAAATAATGCCTCTCTCTCTGTAATCTGATGTAGTTAGGTACATTTATTTCCTTTTACTCCCTGTTTTCATGGATTGCTGGTTTTATATATAAGTTCATTTTTGATTATGTAAAACATTTATGTTTCCAAAGCCATTTGCAAAATCTATGTTTAATTATTTTAAAATATTTATAGGTAAATATATATTTAAATACATTGAATGCAGAATATTTTCTATATTTATTAATAGATAAAAGATGTTATTCAGAAGAGTCTCATGCCCCTTACTGCTCCCTCTACTCTATTCATTTCTCCCCCACCTCAGGAAACTATTTAAACTTAATTTTGTTAATTATTCTAGGTGATCCTTTTAGCCAATATAAACAATGTATATTTGTGTGTGTATTTTTGTGCATGTATGTATACATATATACATACATGTGTATATTGCAGGATAATATATAGCAAGATAATATGAATATATATTGCAGGCTAATATAAATAAGTCTATGGTAGTGATAAGAATGAAGAACTTTTGGGGAGCCTGGGAGGCTCAGTCTGATGAGTGCCCAACTTCGGCTCAGGTTGTGATCTCAGGGTTCGTGAGTTTGAACCCCACCTCAGGCTCACTACTGTCAGCTCAGAGCCCACTTTTCATCCTCTGTCCCCTTCTCTCTCTGCACCTCCCCCACTCACTCTCTCTCTGTCTCTCAAAAATAAATAAACATTTTAAAAAATGAAGAACTTTAGTGTACAGTAAAAGAGATAAAAGTGCAAAATAAAATAATATTTTATTAACTGTTTAATGAAATAAATTCTGTAACATTAAAGTTACATTAGAAATATCATTGTGGGGGTGCCTGGGTGGCTCAGTTGGTTAAGTGTCTGACTCTCAATTTCAGTTCAGGTCATGATCTCATGGTTAGTGGGATCAAGCCCTGCGTTGGGCTCTGTGCTGACAGCATGGAGCCTGCTTGGGATTCTCTCTCTCCCTCTCTTTCTGCCCCTCCCTACTCATGCCCTCTCTGTTTCTCAAAAATAACTAAATAAACGTTTAAGGAAATAAATATCATTGTGAATTCAGGATTGTTTTCCTATTTCAAAAATATGTATTTCCTGGCTTTGTTCACTAAAAATATCTGAAGCAACGAAAACTTATGTACTTTATATACGCTTCTATATCTTTCTTTTTTCACTTAACAATGTATGCAAGAGGTCATTGTATCTTAGCCCATGAATATATTATTAAGATATAATTTGCATGCCAGTGACTTTAGCCAGCTTTTAGTATATTATTGAGTGATTTTCAGTAAATGTACTGAGTTGTGCAGCCATCGCCATAACCCGGTTTGGGGATATTTTCATCAGTCCAATAAAATCCCTTTTACAGTTAATCCACATTGCTATCCCCAACCCTAGGTAACCACCTGGGGTTTAGTATCCACTTTTTACCTTTATTGATTTGCCTTTTACATCTGCATAGTATTCAACTGTACAGATGGACAATAATGTATTCAACCTGTCCCTTCTTGGTAGACATTAGGATTGTTTCTCATATTTTGTTATTTCAAATAATGCCAGGGTGAATAATATTATGCATAAATCAGTCCATATTTTTACCTATGTGTGTTGAGTTAGACGCTTAGAAGTGGAATTGCTGAGTCAACGGTAAATGTATATGTCATGATTTTAATTCCTTTCCTTATAAGTTGTTTCATTTTGGATTCCCACCAGAAATTCGTGAGAGTGTTCATTTCCTGACACCCTCGTTAAAGGAGAATTTACTGAACTTTGGATTTTGTCATTCTGTAATGGAGGAGTGTATCTAGGATAATTTTAATGTGCTTTGCTTTTATATTGGGAATATTTGAGCCCATTTTTTTGTGTGTTTAGGAATGACTTTCCTACTTCTGTAATATTTGTTCATATCTTTTTCTCCCTTGGTTATAAGATGGTTGATTTTTTTTCTGTTTTAGGGAACGTTTTTATATTTATACATCATTGTTATAAAAATTATAAATATGTATTTCTTTTCTGTTATTTGTCTTTGATTTTTTTGCCATGCAAAGGATTTTTAACATGTCATATCATATATTTAAAATTTTTCTTGTATTGCTTATGAATTTTGAATCAGAGTTCAAGTTTTTCCCACTTCCAGATTATGAAATTATTCATTTATTTTTTCTTCTTGAACTGTAATGCCATGACAATACCTGACTTTAGTGGAACTTAATTCATTTAGTGAGAAGCTTTCACAGTGAGGAATATATATTTCATATTAAGGATTCATCCATTCCCATTTTATTTTGAGGAATGAGTTTTCAATGTTGTCTTTTTAGTATCCATAGAGATGATTATATTGAACATCTTTTCATTATTTCTTTGATGAACTCCACTTAAATATTATGTTGCTTTTTAATATGCTGGTGGATATCATTTGCTACTATTTTGAGATTTTTTAATCAATAATAAGTGTGATTTTAAAATAAGTGTGATCGGTTCATTAATTTACTATTTGTGCAATCATCAGTTTGAAATGAATGTCATATTTACATAATAAAAAAATTGGAGGGGTGCCTGGGTGACTCAGTCAGTTAAGCATCCTACTATTAGTTTCACCTCAGGTCATGACCTCAGGTTTGTGAATTCAAACCCAGCATCAGGTTCCACACTGACAGTGCAGTGTCTACTTAGGATTCTCTCTCTTCCCCTCTCTGTCTGCCCTTCCCCTGCCATGCTCTGTCTGTCTGTCTGTCTCTCTCTCTCAAAAATAAATAAACATTAAAAAAAAAGATTTAAAAAAATTAGCTAAAAAAACAAGTAGGATCAAGCAAGGCAAGATTTAAGGGAGGAGCCCCTCTGAATGGGTCTATGTGTGTGGCAAGTCCCCCAAGTTCTCAGAAGGCATTGGTATAATTGGAAGTCACCTTACTTGGCTGGAAGTTGTTTAATCCCGTCTCTAGTCCAATAGGACAAGAACAGTGAACACATTCAGAAAAGGGACGCACTCAGTGGGATGGGCTCACCATCAGGGGAAAAGAGCACATAAAAAAAACGAGCAGAAAGATGGCATTAAATGTCAAACTTTTGCACAAGTTTGACTTCATTAATTAGGGATTTCTTACTAAAGTTTCCTTAAAATACCCAAAGCAAATAGTCTATGATCCAGTTTGACACTGCCCCTTGGATAGTCTAACCGGCTAGCTTGCCAAGTTCTAAACCCTAATTATTCTTGGGAATAGAAAATGCAGTTAGGATTAAATTCTACTGAAGTTGTCCTTATGCCACTGAGAAACTTATCAACAGAGAGGTCTTATCCACAGAAAATCCTGGTAGGGAAGTTTTGGGTAACTGATGAAGAGTTATAAAACATGTTGTCATGTTTTATGATGTCTCAGATCTCAATACTGTGACATCATAGTCACTACTGTCAGAGTACCTTAGGTACTCCCCAGGTGCTACACTAGATTATCAGCATCAGACAATGTGAATGGGGCAACGCAGGTTGTGAGGTGGGGCATCTAAGGCATAATAACCTCAAGTACCTAATTGGGATACTGTGGAGATGTGAGGATTTCACCTGCAGACAGTATTTACCAAGGATTCTGATGCATTCAAGACCTCTAGAAACCTTTGCTAGCATTTCTATCACTATACATTTCCACTGGAATTAGACCAAGGAAAGCTATTTGCTATAGATATATCCATGAAGCTAAGTATACTCCTTTACGGAGGTGGGCTATTTCTCAAAAGAAAAAAAAAAAGACATATTTAATTTAGCTCCCTGGAATGTTGTGACAATTTTCTAATTAATATTATAAAGAGCTCTGGAAACATCAAGTGAAATAAAAATGCTAAATATCGTATAACAGCTTTCTTTGAATAGCATCTTCAATACTCAATAATGTAACCTAACTTAATTAAACTATACAGAGTTAAATAATAAAGAGCAGAGGAAGAAATAAATCAAGAGGCATAGTCCAGGGAGAAGGGCATGTTTCCAGACGAGTTTTGAAAAGAGAGGGTGAATCAATGAGGCAGAGAGACACTAGAAAGCTGTTTTACTTGAGAGAAGATACAGACAAGGTCTCGCCTTAGACAATCTGCTACATTCCCTGGGACCTCGTTATAACATTAAATGCATCAGCATCTCAAATAACAGTGAATGTTAATGGCGATCATTGGTGAGACACAAAAGAGCACTTAATTACCCTTCGGGAGAGTAAATGCAATCATTACTGAGAATTGTCCAAGTCATATAAAAGTTGAAAAATGTAATAAATTGTGGCTGGCTAACATTGAAGATCTGTGCTCACTTCTATAGCTTGAGTTGCCACTGGGTTGCCTCGAGTCTAAGGGAAGCCATGTGGCTAGTCTGGCAGTGTGAATGCAAATGATGTGTGTCGTTTCCAGACAGATACAGATAATTAGTAGTTGTGCTCTTGCCATTCTTGTTTTCCTTCCCACAGTACCCTGGGAGCCTATATGTTGAAGATAATAGCAGCAAAAAAAATGGAAAGATCCAGAATCCCAGAATCCCCACTTGTGGGAAAGCAACTTAAGAGAGTTCCCCAAATAAGAACAGACACCTTGGGCCAAGAATGGATCAGAAATAAAGTTGTATTTGCTAAACTACTGGTATTTTGCAGTCATCTGTTACCATATATCACCAGTTCTGGTAATTAATTTTTATTTCTAAAGTTGGATATTTTATGTAAAGACCTACGTATTAGAAGAGACACATCACAGAGTAGACCAAGAATGGAGCGAAAAGGCAAGGAAGCAAACAAAGGATCTGCTTGGAATAATACCCACTCCACATAGAGAAGCACAGGACACTGAAGCAAGTGCGTCAGCATGGCTGGAACCAAGAGCTGGGCATTGTCCACTCTTACATACAATGCAGAAGTCATGTAAGATAAGAAAATTTTCTTTAAAATGAATTAGAGATCAGAAACATGATATCAAAAACACTTTGAGTGGGGGTGCCTGGGTGGCTCAGTCGGTTAAGCTTCCAACTTCAGTTCAGGTCAAGATCTCACGGTTCATGGGTTCGAGCTCTGCTTTGGTCTCTGTGCTGACAGCTTGGAGCCTGGAGTCTGCCTTGGATTATGTGTCTCCCTCTTTCTCTGCCTCTCTCTCTCTCTCTCTCTCTCAAAATCAAAAATAAACATTAAAAAAATGCCTTGAGTGAAAGCAATTTTTGCTGAGTATGGATAGGACAAGTCAGACTGTAGTGGACTGAGCACTGGGGGAGAACATAAGTAGAGAAAAGGAATGCAAAATGCTTTTTCAAGAAACTTGACATTGAAGGGAAAGGAAAGGAGAGAAGGTAGCTAGAGGAAGCTGTAAGGATGAGGACAATCTTGTTTTGTTTTCAGATTGGAGTGACAGGTGGCTACTACTAGAAATACTACAGCAGAAAGGAGGTGGTGTGAGATACAGAAGCATTCTTTGAGAAAATGGAAGAGTGTGATACCAAGTCCTTGGGGAGGGACGTGCCCTACGTGGCAGGAGAGGTGCCTCTTCGTCTAAGAGCAAGAGGCAAGGACAGGTGCTGCTGCATATTCGGGGAGTATAACGGAGAGATTTGGCATATCTGACTCCATATTGCTTTGATCTCCCTTGCTGGTCTGACGTACAGCTTAGAAACCTCTTCTTTGTGCATAGACATGGTAACATTTATGCAAACCGCCCCTATAGGAAGCCATACACCACTGAGGAGATAAGGCAGTATGTACAGGAATAACATTTGCCACGGTTAGATTTCTAGGAGCATCGTGACTGGAATACTGTACGCAAAGATCAGCCCACCAAAGTCAGGAAAGTATCATAACCTTCCTCCGATCTTTGCAGGTGCCCGAGAGTCTACAGATGTCTACAGACTTCAGTCACTTCTGGATTCCAACCCCCTCCTGCTTTCCCCTTTTCCTAACATAAAAGAAGCTCAAATTTCAAGTTGGGTGAAGATGATTCTTTAGGAAAATAGTCCCTCATCTTCTGGGTGTGCTGGCTTTCTGAATAAAGTCGCTTTTCTTACCCCGACTTCTTGCTTCATGACTTATTGGCCTGTGGTAGGGAGAACAGAACAGGCTCAGACATGGTTACAGGAGGAATGGTTGTCTGCTTTCACTATGGGGATTGCAAAGAATTGAGAGATATGGGCAATGTTTTGATCAATAACAATGAAAAAAATGGGAATAATGTCAAGACAATATACAATCAAATAAGAATGAAAACATAAAACCAAGCAAGGTGGACAATTGCAAGGATATAGAGATAGAGATAGACACAGGGATAGATTCACATATAAGGACACAGGTGTAAAATATAGTAAAACAAAACATAGAAGGAAAAGATAGGTTTTTCACAGATATTGGGAATATAGTTGATAGTTACACTGCAATTTGAATTAAGTGAGAAAGAAAAAATTATTATCAAGGGACCACAATGTGCCACAGAGTGGATTAGTTTTTTTTATTTTTTTAAGTTTATTTATTTTGGGGGCTGGAGGAAGGAAAGAGAGAGGAGAGGGAGAGAATCCCAGGCAGATTCTGTGTTGTCAGCATGGAACCCAATGCCGGGCTCAAACCCACAAACCAAGAGATTATGAATTGAGTTGAAATCAAGAGTTGGACACGTAACCAACGGAGCCATTCAGGCGCCCCCAAAGTGGACTAGTTTTACAAATATTTTTTTTTCATTTATTCCACATTATAACTGCATGAGGTATCATTTCCTTTTTTAAAAAAAATTTTAAATATTTTATTTATTCTTGAGAGAAAGAGAGACAGAGCATGAGTAAGGGAGGGGCACAGTGAGAGAGGGACACAGAATCTGAAGCAGACTCCAGGCTCTGAGCTGTCAGCAGAGAGACTGACGTGGGGCTCGAACTCATGAGCCGTGAGATCATGACCTGAGCTGAAGTCGGACGCTCAACTGACTGAGCCACCCAGGCACCCCTCATGAGTAAACTGGAGTTCAATCCACAGTTACTAAGTACAGAGCTAGGGTTCAAACTTGTGTCAGTTGGTGCGACTTAAAAACTCATGTTCTCATTATACTTCAAAACTGTGATTGCTTTATGGAATGAAAGAATATCCCCTTTGGCAACAAATAAACCATAGTCACTATATTACTTCCACATCTTACTTGCTATATGGTCAACTTTCTGATAACAGGATCCATGTCTTTTTTACCTTAGGATCAGTTAGGCATTGCACAGTGTTTAAGTGTATCAAAGGTGTCCATCAGTGATTGTAGTACTATCTAATTTCCTTATGGCTGTTTCAATATTCACAGCAGGATGAGATGAAAATATTACAAACGAAGACAAATGAAAGAAAGAACGTAACTGTAAAGGACAACTTATGATGAGATAATCAAGAAATAACCAAGATCGAGGAGCAATCGATGGTGTAGATTGCATATGATCATTGCAAGGGTTATCTGAGTGATTTGCATATGCTGATGATGGTGGAGTCATGTCACTGTCAGTGGACAAGGACAGAACATTCCTGCTCTGGGCCACATCCTCTTATTTTCATGTGGGTGCACTCAAAAAGTCTAAACATCGTATTGTCAATTAATCACTATCAAATATGTCAAAAATGCTTTGTTTTTTCTCAAAACCTATATTGAATTTTAAAATACATTTCCATGTTCACACCACAAATAATGACTTTTGCGTTACTTGGTTTTTAACCCTTTTTCAGACTCCATTGGAGAGGCCCAAAGAGGCCTTCTTTTACAAATCACATTTTAACATATACAATTTTAACAACATAGAGTTAAGAGTTTGAAAGCAAAATAATGCATATTCTAACAAAACTTCACAGTTTTAGGTATCGAAGGAAATCATGATATGCATAATGCACAATAAGCAACATTTGCCAACTACCCGTACGGAGCGTGGGTACATCTGGTATAATATTTAATTTGAATACTATCTTTGTGTTACGCACTCAGCATGTCAAATAGTAGCAGTTATTTCAGTCACTTAAATTAAGAAAACATTTAGATGCTTCATTCCAAGTCTATGGCCAAAAAAGCCCAAAAAACAAAAATCATAGGAAAAAGGAATGGTAGGAGCTAAAGGTAAGACACTGGATTATATTCTTTTATTTAAAACTGACTTTCAGGGGCGCCTGGGTGGCTCAGTTGGTTAGGTGTTCGACTTCGGCTCAGGTCACGATCTCGCGGTCCGTGAGTTCGAGCCCCATGTCGGGCTCTGTGCTGACAGCTCATAGCCTGGAGCCTGTTTCAGATTCTGTGTCTCCCTCTCTCTGACCCTCCCCTGTTCATGCTCTGTCTCTCCCTGTCTCAAAAATAAATAAAACGTTAAAAAAAAACTGACTTTCATAAATGATACATGTATTTTTATGAGATTCAAGCCAAAAACCAAAGAAATTAATGACTTTAAATGCAAGTAGCCAGAAGTTTTTCTTCTTAAACATAAGTGAGCATACACCTGGACATCTCCATATGCATATATTGATAAATGATACATAGACAGATACATGAATGGTTATAAAATAGGGATTGCTCTGTGCATATTTCAAAATTATTCAACTTTTTTGCACTTAACAGAAAAACAGAAGAGAAACATCAAACATTCTAATTTCAGATGAATTCTTGCCACTAAAATTAATCAAAGTCACAGAAAAATTGAGTAGTTAGACTTATTAAGGCTATTTTTAAACTATATTTCAGTTTTAAACAGTATCGATTGATAATACCAAGAGATGAGGATATTGCGACACTAACACTTCTCCTACCTTTCATTTCATTTTTTGTTCATTAAATATTTCCTTTGGGCCATCAAGGTGTACATTCTGTCCTAATTCTAATAATCCCCATAGATGCTTTGTCTTCATTTTAATTGGAATAAAATGCTCACCTCCATTCCTTTTCTCAAGCCCTCTGAATTCCTGAGTTCTTTAATTAATTGCATGTCTGGCTGAATTTCCGCATCAAGTGGTTCTTCCAGGATGGACTCAACAATGTTGAGTTTGTTCCTGTTTGGGAATAGTTGCCAACTTGCCTTCAGACTTATTGACAGCTTTGATGGAGGTACCATTCTTGGGCCATACCTTGCCTCAGACTTCACCTTTACTCCATTGTCTTCGGGCATTGAATATTGCTATGAGGAAATCCGAAGCTGGCCCAATCTTCCCCCTGATAGATGCCAAATAGGAAAACACTACACTCATTATATAGACTAAGACACTGAGGATCAGGTAAAAAAGACTTATTAATGGTCATACAATCTAATTAACAAAAAAACTCCAGGTCCCAAGACTTCCTAAAGTTCATAATATGGAGTCAAGGAAATGCTTGGTTAGCTAAGTATGCACCTTGTTTTCTTTCTCCCCCATGAACATCAGATTTGAATGTGTTTCAGAATACGGCTGTTCCCTACATATTTCCCCGGGGCTGTGGGATGTGAAAGAGGAAGTAACGAAGCCATCTGCATTCCTGTATATAAAAGCTATAGAATATGGCTGCAAGCATTTTTTTTCCGAAGACATAAAATAAAGTGTGTAATTATTCACAGTCACAAATTAAAGTAAAATCATAATAAAAATAAGATGAAGCCTGAATATGATGAATATAAAATATCAAATATGTGTTTACAGATGTGTTGAAAACAAATAAAGATGAGAATCAGTGAAAGAGAGACAGCGAAGATATATGAAGGCATTCACCAGCCACTCTTAAAAACCTTAAATAATTACAAGGATGTGAAGTGTTGAAATTATGTTGTGCATTTGAGCAAATGTAAAATCCATAAAATCCATTTTTATATTATAAAATGAGATTTTAAGAAGTATCTGTTTGTCTATCTAATGGTCCATTTTGCAATAAGTGCCTTTGTAACCTCCAAATAAATTTACAAGCCTTGCAGACTGTGATTATTTTCTATCTCTTTCCTGAAGTAAACTGTATATGCAATTATAAGGGCAATGGAGTGTATATAGAGTTAAGAAGAGGGGAGATTGTGATAAAAGGGGGTGTCTTTCCTGAAGGTAAAGAAAAAGCTACAATTTGATATTTTGAATCACTAGTAGAAATTTCTTTTTATGATCTCTAGTATAATGGTTGTGCTATTGAAATTATATTGAATTAACTAACAAGATACTTCGTGTACTGCCTGTATCATGTATATAAATTCATGCCACTAGGTGGCAGTGGTACCATCTAGGGTAGCAATGACCTCATGAAATAGCTTCATCTATATCTATCTATCTATCTATCTATATATATATATATATATATACAATATACACACACACACACACACACACACACACATATTTTCTTTTTTGAGAGAGACAGAGAGAGAGAGAGGAGCGGAGGAGGGGCAGAGAGAGAGGGAGACACAGAATCCGAAGCAGGCTCTGCACTGTCAGTCAGTGTAGAGCCCAATATCAGGCTCGAATTCATGACCTGTGAGATCATGACCTGAGCCGAGATCAGATCGGAAGCTTAACTGACTGAGCCACCCCGGCACCCCCAAAACAGCTTCGTCTTAATTGTGCAACACCTTCTCTCCTCTACAACACCTGGAGCTTCCCAATGGTTAACACATTGGAATATTTTCGTTGTTACTAACGTACAACGACACTAATAAATAAAAGATTAATTAGATGTCTGCCTCCAAAAGCAGAAATCGTAGAATCAAGATTTTGAAAAAGCTCTGTACATAACGGGTGGATATTTGCTGCCTTGCCCTCTGCCTCCAGTTGAGTTGAAGTGCACTGCACGAACTATATCAAGTTCATACAGATAGACGCATTGCTGGAGTGTTTAAATAGGTTTTGTCACCACTTACCTTAATTTAGGTTACAAAATTACTGTGACATGCTTCGTAGAGGCAGGAGCTCTCCTGATTCTGCTCCTTCAGGTGAGTTTTAAACTGGCTGCTTACTCTCCTCAAGATGAAGATCACATTTTATCCTGCTAATGAGTTTTGAAGCATAGTTTCTCCTCGCAGGACAGTTACTCTTCAAAAATAGGCTGAAGAAATTCTTCCTGGAGCCCTCTGCATTTTCTCTTACATCTCACTCCTACCCATGGTTCAAAACTGTCACCTCTGTTATGAGTCACACTCACTAAGAATCAATGCTTTCTTGGATATATTGTCATCGGTAAGCTTCTCTGATACATTTCCTCTTCTGAAGCTTCTTATCATGTGAGAAGTTCTTTTTTTTCTGAACATTCATTTAAGATATTCTATTAAGTAAGTTAGCAGTTTTCAGATCTCTCTGTCACTCCTTAAAATTTGGTTCTCCTGTCTGTCATTACTTCTCAATGTAATTTGAAGTAGATGAAAGAGACTGATGTTAAAGCCCCTGTAGATCGCAATGATGTCTTCATACCCTACCCTGCATCAGGTTCTACCAAAGATGCCTGTATTCATTATATATTCTCTTGACTGTAGGCGGAGATTGTTTTCAACATGTCTATTTCTGTAGCATAGTATCTTTTTAAAATTAACAAAGAAGCCCATGCATTTGAAAGAAAACAAGCTGTAACATCAGCCTGGGTAACTAGAAAATGTAAGGAGTTTGAGAGTACCAAAAAAACCCGCGCGGTGAAGAGCCGTTCTGACCTTAAGTAGTATGCAAATGGCTTTCTTTTAAATGGTAGCATGATCAACACAAATGATATTTCTGGGTCTTGGCACATCAAACTACCCACAGATGAAAGATGACTTAATTGCTTTGACCACAGTCCGAGTCAGAAGAGCTCAGTTGGCAAATATAAAAATAGCTTGGTGCTATTTGCATTTGCATTTGAGTAAGGAGTGATTTTATTTTAACGTTTAAAGTCTAAGTAACAAAGCAACCCACAGGTAGCTAAACACACCTCAGCAAACAATGGATACAATCCCTAACCAGAGAGTGTAAGGGGTGCAGAGGACACATTGATCTTGTCAGCCACATCCGCGTGCATAGGAAATACTGCTGTCAGCACAGCACCTTTAAATTCAGATCACAATATATTGAGAGTTTATGTCTTTAGAGGTTAAGCAGTTAAGCATTCATAGAGATTTGTTGCCTATCCCATCACCTTTAAATAACCTCCTAAAAATCTTTTAATAATTAATTATTATTCTGAATGTCTAATATCCCTGTTAATAGCTCACATTGCTGCTCATAATTTTATCTAACAAAGTATTTCCAATAAATAGTCATAGGGAGTGAGGCTTGCTGTATTTTAGACTTTACTATGTAGCAGCCCAAATAAAGCAAAAATATATAGAAGAGAAAAAACATGACACAAAGAATAGGAAATTTCTCCAGGCCTTGTATGAAATGTGATTCCAAAGCAAGTCATGGTAAAATGGGGACTATGGACTCTTCATTTCTTCTAACTGGTTATCTTTGCGATGACTTTATTTTCATACCTTCTAACTTTGTGATATAAACAGCAAACTTAATTCAGAAAAAAAAAATCTGCCATCACTGATTACCATAGCCAGGCTCACAGACATTTAAATCAAAAGTCACCTGAGTTGGATAAGGTTTAAGTTTTTTCAATAAATTATTTTTTATAATGACTATAAAAGTTATATAGTACACAGAGGCTAGCTGGAGCTAGATACTTTACTGTACCTGAATTGCAAGGAATACTTTCTGAGACATAAAGCTGACAATCAGACATCTGAGTGGGGCTGGAAAATAGCAGTCCCTGAAAGATGAGAGTGTGAATTTTAGTAACCTCGAAGGCAAAGACCATTGTTCTTTCCCTCTTGAACCAGTAGACAGAATGAGCAAATGATGAGACAAACACGTGTGAAGAGATCAAAAGAGTAAACCTGTACCCCAGAATCCCTTAGTCAGAGCTGAAAGTGAGAATTCTGTTCCAGAAAAATCTATATTTCTTTTGGCACTTAAAAACCAGTTCTGTGATCATGCTAAAATCATAAAATGGCTCAATTTACAAAGTAAACTGGAGTTATTCTTTACTGAAATGCAGTAAAGTCACTGATGTTGCAGTACAATCACTGTGTATTTATAATGCCATCAATTTTCTTCAAAAATTTAATTATGAGTAAAAAAGGGCAGATGACTGTGGGCAAGTGAAAATACATATTGTTCACAATATCACTATTATTTCAAAATACATTCTTGATCCAAAGAACATAAAAGAAAATGGTTTTAGGTAATGAAACTTGGAGGGCAAAAAATATGGAGAGCGAGTGGTTAAAATTAAGAAAACTATTGTTAATATTTTTTAAAAGGAGAATAAATAACAATGCAAAGAACCTAGAGAAAATATTAGCACTTTATTTAATCTTTTATTCTTAAGATTTTTTTTAATTGTAAAAAAAAAAACTATACACATAACAAATATCTGTCACCCATAATCTTTATCAAAGGATTTAAAGTAACTCATAAGAAACCTCACCCCTGGGTCTCCAATTTGAGCTCCCAGGGGGAACCAGGATTAACCGTCAGTAAACTTCATACAGATTTTTTTCCTGCATGTATCTATCCACATACGTTTTTTGACACCAAAAATGACCACATTATATTCTACATCTTTTTTTTTGAACATAATTATGTGTCAGAAATGTCACTCCAAGTCAGTTCATTTACTTTTTATAATAGCCTACTATTTTATGGAATAGAGGCATCATCATTTTCATAATCATTTGTTTACTGAAGAACATTTAGGTTATTTCAAAATTTTCTGCCATTTTAGAAAATCTTTATACGTATATGTATAATGCGCACTCCATTATTTCTGTAGGACAGATTCTTAGGTGTAGACTCCAAATCACCTTCCCAAAAAGATTGTACTGATTTTGACTACAACTGTACTCTTTACAATTCTGAACATTGTTAATTTTAAAATTTTTGGGCCTATTTTAAAATTTGTTTTAATTTATATTTTCTTTTTATTAATGATCCTGAACATTTTTTATATCATGCTTTGGACATTTATATTTCTTCTAATTGCCAGATTAAATTACTTTCCTATTTTTCCATTAGATAAGCTTCTTATTGTTTTGTAGAAGCTCTTTGTATATTGTATGTGTTTATTTTCTCTTCCTAGTCTGCCATTTGTCTTTTAACTTTGTTTATGGTCTCTTTCTTTGCAGAACAGGAATTTTAAGTTTTTCATGTGTAATTAAATGTGTCAAACTTTTCCTGTGTGAGTCCTTGGATTTTTGCCTTGCCTAGGAAAGCCTTTCTACTCTAAGTCTATAAAAACCATCCATCTCTATAAATGTAGTATGTTATCATTGCATTACCTTAAATGTATTTCTCAATCCACATGTAATTGATTTTACTCTGATTCTAATAAAATAATAAAACAAATTTTAAGAAGAAATTTTCCTCAGGTACTTACACAATATTGAAACATGGGGGCAATAAAAAGCTGAGGTTTAAAAAGAAAAAATAATTGAGACAAACCTGATTTCCTTTCTTGATAAAAACAACTAAATTAGTGGGAAAGGGGAGGCAAGGTGTGCAATAAATTTAGACCTTTGATATACATTGTCTCCATAAATCTTTCATAAAAAATTAATTCAAATTGGCTTTGAGATGAACACTGTCAATTGAATTGAAAACTGTCTGATGGACCATAAACAACAGAAATAATAATAGCATTGATGTATCCACCCAAAGGGAGGAAGAAACAAAGACCACGCTAGGATCAGTGATAGATTTGGATTCACAAAGCTTTTATGTTAATGATCTAGAAGGAAGAAAGAAAAATGATATAATCATTAATTTAACAAATGTTACTAAACTGAAAAGTATGCTTCACACATCTGGAAGCATTATAATAGAAGATTGTGAAGGATAGAAACACAGTCGCTATCTGAGTGAGAATTGACTTCGAGCCAAATCCACAGCCATTTCTCTATCCATATACCAGTTAGTTGAGTCAAATCACACTATGGTGACCACTTTGTAACTGACTAGAGACAAATTCATTCAGTTCAAGATAACAGCCAGCACACCACAAGCAGAGCAGTTAGGGATATTCGGGAAAAGGGAGAGAGAGCAGAGATATGGACATTGAAGCCATTGAAGTGAATATAAAGAATCCAACCGCTATGGCTCCTACTCTCGTTGACCCTCCAGCGTGGCCCAAGCAGTGAGAGATGCTCTAAAATCTGCCAGCATCTGAATGTTGTGATGGAAAAGGTACACAAAATACAAACCAATAATGATAATCAAAGGTGACTGAACTGGTTTAAATGGAACAGTTAAAGAAGCATAATAAAGTGTTAACATTAAATTCACATTGCATTTTAATGTTTACAAAATGCTTCCACATGGTTTCATTTGATTAATACCCTGAGACAGTCAGGAAAAGCATGATTAATAGATCCATATTCCTCCTGAACCTAAGTAGGATCAAGCAAATTGCCAAAGAGAGGATCTGCTTTTTCTACTATACCTACTCATACCTTTTAAAGCAACTCACAGAGAAGTGCAACCAGGTTTGGACACAGATAAAAATCATAACTCAAAAACTTCTTTTTAAAAGAAAAGCAGACTGTATCTTCATAAGACAAGGACTTTCCACAAACACCGAATATACTAAATGTATTCTTTGGCCCCAAATCTGCATACCTTTTTTCCTTGCCTTTTTCTTCCTTTTTTTTTTTTTTTAATACTTGTTCTCAAAAACAACGGGAATATGGGAAGCAACTCAAGGGAGTAAAAATGTTTAGGTACACGGATTACAAAACAATCTTTCTGGGGAAATCTCAAGTTCTCATCCATAAAAGCAATGGAAGCTTTTTAAAAAAAAATTTCAGAAGTCTCTAAGGCCAGGAGGCTCTTAAATCACCTATTTATTTTATTTATTTATTTTTTTTTTTTGAGAGAGAAAGAGAGAGAGAGCAGGGGAGGGGCAGAGAGAGAGATTCCCAAGCAGGCTCCTAACTGTTAGCGCAGAGCCCTATGCAGGGCTGGATCCCACGACCCCAGAATCGTAACCTGAGATGAAATCAAGAGTGGGTCGCTCAACTGACTGAGCCACCCAGATGCGCCCTCAAATCACTTTTGGCGTTAACTTTAATGTCTCCATGCCACCCACATAGTAACATCCATTCTCCACTGGGGCATTGCTCTACCATACACAGACATACAGCCTGGTTAGTCTGCCAACACGATTGTTTGCAAATGATGGCCCCTTTCAGGTAGTCTGAATGAAACATTCCATCAGAAGAATGTTATTTTTATGTTAAGGCACTTTTGTCATGATGCCTTGCAGCTGTTGGCTTCCTTTTTATAATACTTGCTTACCAAGGTGTAAATATAGCACAAATGTGCATGTGCGTATGTGTGTGCGTGTGAGCGTATTTTTCCAAGTGGACAACTCAATCAGTATAGTTTTCAGCCAAACACATTAATAGAAAAGCCCAGTTAATGTCTCTTAAACATAAGTTAAAATGATTATGTACAACAATACTGCATTGCTAGAGTAGATCAAATGACCTCATCAAAGATGTTGGAGAAGGTGTCAAACTTCTCCATTTAAATTTCAAAACTTAACTGTGAAAAGCTCTCTAGCTAACCATCTGTTTATCTAGTTCCTCCTATATATAATCAAATTTCTTTCTAACAGGAACTCTTACATTGACAGAGTAAATGAGTCCAAATATTTGGCTTAATAGATTTTCACTTTAATGAATCAAATAAAATTAATCTTTCAACTGAAGTAAAGTTTACATTTGTCTGTTTGATCTACAATATTTTTGAAGGATATTCATAATATTTTGTACACTATCGAAAGCATATCTACTTTTATTTGTATTACAAGCAGCTGGCCTGTGTATATAATCAAAGATGAGAAATGTTTTTAATTAGGATATCATCTCAAAGTTTTACTGGATTTTAACTGCATTTATAAAAAGGATCAAAGCTTGTGAAAATATACTTCAGAAACATTTTAATTCATAAAAGTGTTAGGTATCCATAATTCTATTATATGCATTAAATTTAGGGAAATGATTTGGCTACAGACAATATTGCAAGCTCAGAAAGCCTAAATAAGACATTCTGAAAGATTCTGTGGTGAGAAGATTTATTAAATAAAGAAAGCAAAGGGCTACCGAGGAGAATGGGGAAGATTATTTACTAATGTTGATTGGTAAAAATTGATGAATAATTAGGAGAATTAATATTTCAACACACCACCATCTCACATTAGTCTCCTTTCTACCATAAATGCTAAGTATTTCTACCATATATGGAAAGCAAAGGAAGGGAACTATTTATACTGAAAATACCTACACTTCAAAAAGAAATCTTTTGGTGATTAAAGTATCTAAATAGTACTCAGCACTTGGTTTTCACTAGTTAATTAATTCCTGAGAGCACTGAGGTATTTATAAAGTTACAGTATCTTTTGCATAAAATGACTAATTAAAATCCTGATTTAGAAATTAATCTGTGGATATTTTCTTCCTTCAAATTATGTATATATGATAAGGAATCATACTTTATTACCAATCCTCAGAATAAGAACTATATCTGCACCTATAAAAACTACGTATATGTAAATATAACATGCAAACTTCTATTTACAAATAATTAGCTTCCAGGATTGTTTAAATGATCACAAATTTCCAGCTCACGCCTTGCAATCGTAATCAATTTATCACAGAAATAATTTTGGAGGCGTAAAATCAAGTGACTCATATTTGAATATTTCATATTCAGCGTTTAAATATTATTGTCATCCACCTCTTTATTCTCCTCATTGCCAGGAGATGGCGCTGTGGGTTTTAAATCGCGGCGCTAAAATCCCACAGCCAAACTGAACTCTCGGCAGTGTTTCTTAATTGATGGACACAAGGCAAGCCTTAAAATTGTTCACCTTTTTTCGTGCGAACAATTTGTCTTTTAAAAATGCTTCCCAACATTCGGTGAAGATAAGGTTCCAGGGAGGAAACAAATAAGTGTATCAGCCCTAAGGGAGTGCAACCGAATGCAGGAATGCAGCTAACCAAGGAGGGAATGAACTCTTCCAGAAACTTCACTAGTCTTCCTCTATCTCCATCTCGTTCTCTGGGGTCTCTGAAGTGACAGGCAAGCGTGAAGTTTTTCTGCTTGCCTTCCTGCGCCCCTCCCCTTAAGAGTCCCCACAATCGGAAAGCCCTCGCGGAAGCCAAGTGGCCCTTGGTGGCGAGCTAGGAAACCCACCAGCGCGCCCCTGTGGGTCGCACAGTCGTGCTGAAAAAGCTGTTTCTCCGGGGCCGAGGGTTTCCCTTCTATGTCTGTTCAGTCTTGAGGATGACCCTCTTTTCTTTAAAATAAAGGAAGATCTTCCTGAAAGAACTTTATTTTTAGATCAACAGGTTTCAACTTTTTCCTGGGCGAAGTCCTTGGAATTGCCAAGCGCTTCTGAGCAATTGCAGTGCTGGGGGCCTTGGCGCGCTGCCAGGAATGTTGCAGCTCCGGTAGCCCCAGCACTCTCGCTGCCCTCTTCATTAGCCCCGCCAATCCCAGGACACACGTGGAACCACGGTACGTCTCTGCAAGTGAGCTGTGTAGGAAGCACCTGGCGAAGAGGGTGAGAAAATACTGATGACAGAATGACACAGGAAGGCTTGACTTCAGGCGCTTGATAGGCTTGAGTCTTTCCGCCACCGAATGGATCGTGCTTTCCCAAACGCAGCGAGGTTCGGGACGATGAACCCCAGCGGTACAGGCTTCAAGCTGACTCAAGTGCCACCAGACAGCACTGGGCTGGCGAGGGGCAAATGAAACTTCAAGGTCAGCGCGCCTCTGATTGGCGCTGGGGGCACGCCCTGCTTGCGCGCTTCGGACACGGCCCGGGAGGGCTCGGAGACCGCACTCCGGGGGCGGTTTCCCCGGATGGAGCCGCGCTGGGTTCTCCGCGGTTCTGGCCACCTGCGACCCTCCAGGCTGGGCTCCTCCAGGAAGGGGCAACCCGGAGAGGGTTCCCATCACTCTCAGGAAATTTGCTCTTTCAGAACAGCTCCCAAGCGAAAGTTCATGTCATTTTTGGCAAAGTTTGCTTTTCCTTTTTAGAATGTTCTCTCTCTCACACACACAAGACAATTTTCCCTTTCAGAAAACACAGACTGACACCCAAATCCCAGTGTTGGGGGTTCTCCTAACTTTTTTAATCTAGATAAGTAAACTGTTCAGTAGAGCTATAGAAACAACAAAGAACAGCTCCTGGGTTTGCTCTTTCAAAGTACGTTGGATTGTGTTCTGTTCTTACTTTATTTAGGTTCCTATTTAAAATTTCAAGCAAATATTCATAAAGAAGACCACTAAGAAATTTAATTATGACCTAAAAAATTAGTTTGAAGTTCAGTGCTGTAATTTCACTGGGGTGCTGGTTGCTGAATATTTTAGAATCCTTTCAGAGCCTTAGGTATGTTCCCTCCTGCTGTAACAAAACTGTATCCATCTTTGCACAACATGCTCCGGCGTCTGTACATTTGGTGTTCAACACGCAGCAGAGAAAGCTCCCTGGCCGGATGTGTGTCAGGCTATGAGCCTGGCGGCATCAACCCGGGTAGCACCAAGGGCACCCTGCTGGACGTTGGTGCCTGATGTCCACCCGCCCTTGCGGCCCTCGGAGGGGCTTGATACGCCTCCACCCTGCTGGGGACGGAGGAGACGTCCCCCGTGTTTCTTGTCCCCCAATTGCTTAGGTAACTCACAGTGACCTTCTCTGAAACTGCTGAGTCCGAGTATTTAACTTCCTATGCATCATTCTCAAGGGGTCATCTGTGGGTCAGGAGTTTTCGCCGCGGTCTCATTTCCTACCCTTTCTTCCCGGGCAGCCACTGGAGGGGTTTATTTTGGTTTGTTCACTGCTACCTTCCTAATTTTCTAGTTGCATCGGGAGCCCGGGTCCTTTCTCAGCTTCTTGGCAGAATAAAGTTCAAGCACAGTTATCCAGAGTTCCTGCGGCCAGAGCAGCTGACGCCAGTCCTCCACTGGTAGAAACCAGGGGCGGGATCCCACTCAAGTGAGGAGAGGGAGTCTAGGCCATGACTGAGGGTGGTGACGATTAAACCAGGTAACGAGACACCAGGCAGATGTGTTTTCATTGCCTTGTAAGATAAATGCAGTGTTAAGTGCCTGACAACTTCCCAGAAGCAATCAGCAAAAGTTTACGAGTGCATAAACCTCAAAGAGCATTCCCCAACGGTTGTTATAAGGCCCACATTCAGAGCTTCTATAAATTCTCCGGCAGTTTCCCAAAGCTAAGTTTCCAGTAACTATTAAGCAACCACCTCCTCCGGGGAGACCGGGGGGATTTTCTTGAACCGTCTAAGAGAGAGGTTTTTGGCTCCTACTAAGTGAAATAAAGTTGCGCAAAAGTTTGTTCCAGAAGTTTGGGTGGCCAGGGAAGAGTAGGGAGGTGGAAGAGGGGAAGGAATGGAGGTGAGGTCTGGGAAGGGCCACGAGGTGCTCTCCTCGGTGCTGAGTTATACAATAGCGCCCATGGACCGGGGTCCGGCGAGGGCCCCAGGTCTAGCCAGGACGGGCGGTGCCTTTGCCACCTTGCGTGGTGCTCCACCTCGGCCATTTCGGCCCTGCGGGGCATGGCCCTGTGTGGCGGCCAGCAGCCAAACACGAACTCTACCGGACTGGGGCATGGTCGATCCTTCGCCCGTCTAGTGCCCACAGAGGGGCCATCAGGAACGCAGGCGTAGCGCGGACAGTGCGGGCCCACAAGATGGGCAGGCTGGATGGAGAACCACGTCAGACATCCGGGGACGTGTCGCCACTCCGGCCAGAGACGCGACGGTGCCAGTCTCAGTCCTTCGGTAAGTGGCCAGAGGACTTTGGGGAGTTGCTGTCACGCACACACCAGGCTCACCTATGTTTACAGAGAACCTTTGTTTATGATCCCAGTGAAAACAAAGCTGCTAATTGAGAAGCAGCACCAGGAGCGTGTCTTCAGCTTCCTAAAGGGAGAGGTTAACAGCTGCAAGCGCCGGGGGAGGGAAAGTGGGAGGGAAGCGGGGAGCGAGAGGCCGCCCTGCACGTAAACGTGCTCTTAAGCCCCCAGCGAGACACGTGGGCCGGCTCAAGCCTTCCAGAACCCCCGGCCTGGGTCCTCGGCTGGATAGCTTCCCACAGCCCGATAGCATTTTCTCAGTCTTCGGATTCCAGTAAATCCGAAGGCGCGAAAGTAACCGACGACAGCGTAGTAGTTCTGTCCCCTTGAGACTGACTCTCAGGCAATTATTTTGGAAAGATGCCGCAGAGCCCCTTTTCATTCTTTCCAGGTGAAAATGCAGACGCCTCGGTGTCGTCCTCACCCCTCCTTTATGAAATAAGGCGCCCAACTGTTCTGATATTACCATTCAAAAACAGGTTCTGTGGCGAACCTCATTTGTGAATCTATTACAGAGATTAATAGATTATTTCTCCTTTTTCAACTAATTCTCAGTGGGGAAATTTAACCATATGGTAAGGAGAGAATTAGAATTTCATCACATTAGAGCAAAATGTAATGAAAAGAGTCCAACACCTGGGGCCAACTCTGAAAGCCACAATTAAAAGGTTTTTAATGAAACCAGAGAAACCAAAAATTTCATAGGCTTCAGTAATTCTGCCACATAAGAAAGATTTATTGGAGGCGTTGGGAAATATTGTTTTTACTTATGTCATAAGGATGAAAACCAGCCGCTAAATACCATGTGCTCCCAGATCGAACTCAGGAGCTAGAGGACCGCGTGTACCATTTCCCATCCGGAAAGGAGCACTCGTTTTCACAGCTCTCCCTTCCCAGCCCTCCAAGAACAACCGAGGCACATCCAGATGTCCCTGAATGGCTTCCTGGCTGTCGGTTATGTCTCCGGGTAAATAAATACGCTCAAGTGCCCCACTTGGTGTGTGAGAGGATTTGACTCCTGGTGGAGTTGACTATTCTGAAACAACTGGATTTTAATCTTGAGGAAAGTTTGAGAAACCAGTTTTCTCCCGCGTAGGAAATCATATGCTTCGTGATCACCATCACTGTCACAGTCATTTGGAGACCGCTGAAAAAGCACCCCTTCCTTCTTTCTTTTCTTCCTTTTTTATTTTTTAATCTAATGGGCTGCATAATCAAGTTGTTCTCCATTTTCTTTTTTTTTCTTTTCTCTTTTCTTTTTTTTCTTTCTTTTTTTTTTTTTTTTTTTTTTTTTTGGTCATCCAGATAGGAAATGGGCAATGGGCGTGCGGGGTGGAAATAAGGCAGTGTGTTCCAGGGGTACGACTGCTTTGCTCCCTTACTAGCTGAGAATCTTGGGTGAATTTTCGGCAAGCCAGCGGGACACTACTTCGCCCCCTCCCCCCGGAAAGTCCCGTCACCAAATCCAGATCATTCCACGAACAGGGGTGGAGTATAATTCTCTCCCGGAAGGGTAATTTAGCACAAGATGAGACAGCAGTGGCGAGGGAAGGGCAGTGGGGGTGGGGTGCGGCGGATGGGGGCGTTTGCTCTCCCCGGGACTCCCAGGCTTTGCCGCCGAGCCACAATTTGCTGAAGGAGCAAAGAACATCCTCGGCTCTAAGTAGGGCTTTTAGTGTGCTCATTGATGAGTGAAAGTCGCCACACATGTCAAGCTAAAGGCAGTTGTTGGGTTACTAACAGGACCCAGCGCCTTGCAAACATATGCGCTAAGCTGTGTATACAGATGGCACGCAGAATAATGGAGCAGGCGCCTTTTATAAAGCTCTAGCTGCTGCCTGTCTTCAGACCTGGGAAATGAAACTATTCAGACTCGCGGCCAGATAGCGCCTGCGATTGTTTGTTACCGTTTTAATCCTATTAATTAAAACGTTAACCTGATTGGGTAGAAAGCGCTGTCCCAACAGGCGAGTCTTCTTCATAATAACCTACTCAGAGATAATGATGTAAAAGACTCCCCCGTCTGTGGCGGCGGCTGGTTGATGGGTCCGGAAATCTCTTGAAGGTGAATCCAAGCAAGATAAACGGTGCGGAGAGGCGGCGCGGGGCTGGGCTCAGAGCGGCGGCGGCAGCGGCGGCGGCTCCACTCCCTCCGCGCCCACCCTCCCACCATGCGGGGCCGCGGCCCATGGTGAGCCCCAGCAGCCAGCACCATCGGCTGGAGACGAAGAAGAAGAAGAAGAGGAGGCGGAGAGCGCGGGGGAAGGCGAAAAAGAAAAAGAAGGGGAGAGGGCTGCCAGCAGCACCGGGACCGACGCGCGCACCAGCCCAGGAGCCCGGCTCGGGCGCGTCTGCGGCGCCGCCTGACTCCCCTGCCGAGGCGGCGGCGGCCGGCGCGGCGGGCCGGGGCTGTGCGCCGGCGCCGGACCATGGAGCGCGGGCTGCACCTCGGCGCAGCCGCCTCGGGCGAAGACGACCTCTTTCTGCACAAGAGCCTGAGCGCCTCCACCGCAAAGCGCTTGGAGGCGGCTTTCCGCTCCACGCCCCCGGGCATGGACCTGTCCCTGGCGCCGCCGCCCCGGGAGCGCCCGGCGTCGTCCTCCTCCTCGCCCCTGGGCTGCTTCGAGCCGGCTGACCCCGAGGGGGCAGGGCTGCTGCTGCCACCGCCTGGGGGAGGCGGCGGCGGCGCGGGAGGTGGCGGCGGCGGCGGCGGCGGCGGCGGCGGGGTGGGCGTCCCCGGGCTGCTCGTGGGCTCTGCCGGCGTTGGGGGCGACCCTAGCCTGAGCAGTCTGCCGGCTGGGGCCGCCCTGTGCCTCAAATACGGCGAGAGTGCGAGCCGCGGCTCGGTGGCCGAGAGCAGCGGCGGCGAGCAGAGCCCCGACGACGACAGCGACGGCCGCTGCGAGCTGGTGCTGCGGGCCGGAGGCGCCGACCCGCGGGCCTCCCCGGGCGCGGGAGGCGGCGGCGCCAAGGCGGCCGAGGGCTGCTCCAACGCCCACCTCCACGGCGGCGCCAGCGCCCCCTCGGGGGGCCCCGGCGGCGGCGGCAGCGGCGGGGGTAGCAGCGGCAGTGGCGGCGGCAGCGGCGGCAGCGGCGGCAGCAGCAGCAGCAGCAAGAAATCCAAAGAGCAAAAGGCGCTGCGGCTCAACATCAACGCCCGGGAGCGCCGGCGGATGCACGACCTGAACGACGCGCTGGACGAGCTGCGCGCGGTCATCCCCTACGCGCACAGCCCCTCGGTGCGGAAGCTCTCCAAGATCGCCACGCTGCTGCTCGCCAAGAACTACATCCTCATGCAGGCGCAGGCCCTGGAGGAGATGCGGCGCCTCGTCGCCTACCTCAACCAGGGCCAGGCCATCTCGGCCGCCTCGCTGCCCAGCTCCGCGGCGGCGGCGGCGGCCGCCGCTGCCCTGCACCCGGCGCTCGGCGCCTACGAGCAGGCTGCCGGCTACCCGTTCAGCGCCGGGCTGCCCCCGGCCGCCTCCTGTCCGGAGAAGTGCGCCCTGTTTAACAGCGTCTCCTCCAGCCTCTGCAAACAGTGCACGGAGAAGCCTTAAACACACCCCCGGAAAACACTAGACCGACCCCAAAGCTAGAGGAAAGTGAAAAGCTGCCCCCCACCCCTTTTACTTTGGTCCTCTCGTAGTTGTGAAACACTTGCAAACAAAACAGAGGCGAAAACTGAGAAGTATCAGAGACAAACGGGACTTTTAGCCTCGACATCCCCAGAATCTCGGTCTTTGGGGTGGGGAGGGAGGGAGGAGGGAGGTGGAGTTGGGATGAAGTATGGATGTTTTTTTTTTCTCAGAAAAGTGGCAACTTTGGTGGCAGCCTAGACCGCAAGGAAGCTTAAAATATAAGTTGGGAAGTAGTCGCTTGGTTATTAAGCGTGGAGAGTATTTATTAAATGGCAAAATACTAATCCTACTAATAATTGTGAATTTGGCTAGTGCTGAGGGGCAGAGGAGGAGTCCGGGGTTGGGTGGCTTGTGGGATGAATATTCATTCAGACAAATCAGAAAGGGCACTTGAAAATAAATTTTGATTCTGAGCCAGGAGAAAAACTTGAAATGTAGACTTATTTAAGTGGGGGAAGAAAACCAGAAAGAGACACATTGCTATGAAAGACTTGTATTTTTTATTGTCTCTGAACTTTAATCCTGTGAAAATGCTCAAAAGTTTTGGCAAGAGTGATATAAAAAAAAAAAAAAAAAACTGACTGTGGCTGAAAGAATTGCATTTAAAAATATTTATGTGCACCTTGTTACTTTTCACTCTGCAATGATGTATTAACAATTCATGGTATTTATTTGTTATTCTTCAATGACCCTTCCACATCAACAATATTTATCATGTGTTAAGGTCATGGGTCTTTTGTGCAGATTTTTTTTAATGCCTCTAAAATTCTGTTTTATAGATTAACTTATACTGTGTGCCAAGTGTTTAAAAGGTTTATTTGCCAACAAGTATGAAGAGACATATTGATGTATCTGAGCTGCTTAGGTTTATCAAAGGTCACCTGGATATTTTCAGTTGCATCATCCCTGTATTTAAATTGAGCTTTAATAAATTGCTTCAGTCCAAAAATTACAGGAAGGTGTATTCTTAATTGATGAATGAATTGATCTCTTTTTTTGAAAGGGGACTCCTTTGCATTCTAAAAGGGAAGGACATCACAGCAATAGATCCTATAAGTAAGAACATGCTAAGCAAATATTTTTCCAGGCTGTGCTGTGCATTTTTAAAAGGTCTAATTTAATTGCTTTTAATATATATGTACATATATAAGTTATTTTAACTGTGGAGAATTATTTAAGTTAAAAGACTGGTTTGATTTGCCTATGGTGTGAAATCCTTTGTTATTTTTCTAAAAAAAAAAATAAAATTTAAAAAGAAATAAAATAAAACTAAGGAAGAGCAAGAAGCTATTTACCCAAAGTGAGCTTTCAGTTTTAGTTTGCATGGCTGTTTGCCTGCCTTTCTATCCTATGAAAATCAAGAAAACCTTTTTTAAAAATGGAGTCCTGCTATTTTCCACTCCTTGCAGATAATACAAATTCAGCTTGTCAGGTTGGACGGCGAGTTGGGAGCTATGATGGATTTACTGGCGGGTTTTGGATGTGTAAAGAATGATATATATATCAAATAGGTCAATCAGACTATGACAGCTATGTACGACCATTTGTATGTGTATCTATGTCAGAAAGAATCTTTATTAAAATATTTTGATCAAACATTTTATTATGCTGTGCTTTGTGGAAGGAGCAGTCACCTCTCTTCTGTGTTACTTTGCTTGAAAGGTAACAAAAAAGAAAGGAGTTTCAGAGAAGGTGGAACTAGGGTTTGGGCAGGGATACCCACTTAGGAGTAGCCCCACTTCACTTGTTTACTTGTCTGTAGGATGATGGCTGGGCCTGGTCATGGGAGGAGAGAGCAGTGGGGTCACTGGTGAGACCCAGAGGAGATCCAGAGCTCCTATCTGCTGGCATGAACTTTGAAGGCCATGCTGCCTCTGGAGCTCTTCCCACTTGTATGGCACTGTTAACCATGCCAAGGCCCATCAAAGAGGGTAAAGTTTCTTAAAGAATTTAATCAAAATTTCTATCTCCAACTGCCTGAAAGCCCAGGAAAAGAGATGGATTTGGATTCTCTGAGAATGGATTTTGTTGTGGCTTTCCACTTGTTTTTCTTTTGTAACAGGAAAATCAACCAGGCTTAATTATAAGTGTAAACAATGCCCATAGAGATTTTCAAAACTTACTAGTGTTGCTTGTTAATGAGATTTTTAGGGACTATATTGGGATCGGGTTGAGAATTGATTCTTTTAAAGAATGTCTGTGTAGGCTTGTATTTGGATCTTAATAATGTCCTCAAGTGTAGAAGGCTTGATTTTTGCTGTGGTGGAGGTTATGGAGATGGTGGTGGTGGTGATGGGTTGTTAGAGTGTTTCCTCTGTAGGCAGTAGGCTACATGCATTTTTGTCTGCATAGCCTCTGCTCATAATGATATCCCTAAATGACATCAAACTTAGTGGGGGGTGAGGGAGGATATTTTCTGCTCCACTTGCCATCAAAAAAGATTAATCAGAACCTGTAACTTTTCAGAAAACATAACAGCAAAAGGCCTTGAAGCTGGAGCCCTCCCAGTCAGGGAGTGGGGGTAGAGGGAGGGAACAGACCAGGGCAGCCCCCAGGCAGGAAGAGACCGTCTCTCAGCATTTACCAGACAAAGCCTGGGTGCGTCTAATTATGATTATTAAAACAATTTCCATGACGATGTCTAATATTATGTTAATTTGAAAACAACTGTGTATGAAAACTGTCGACTATAATACCTAAATTCATTTAATGAAACACATCGTTAAGGCAATTAAACCTCCTGGATGTGATTAAGAAACATAATTACGACACTGTTCTGCGCCATAATTGGGTGTCTTTAATCAAGGGGTAAAGTGATCAGCAACACAGCCATTAGTTTGTATTGTTCTGGCCCTGCTGTCCATCATTCTGATTAGGAATTAACCACAGCCACCATCAGTAGGTTTTTTTTCTTTTTGCATATTAACATTATAGGACATACATTTGCTGCAAGATTTACTGCTTGATATTTCTCATTATTAAGAAGGCCTCCTTGAAATACTCTGTAACCTCTGTGTTGTTTAGCTATTATTAGAAATTGTACAAATAACAAATCTTGAACTTCAGGAGAAAAAGAAATGCTCATACTTCTTTTATTCTTTGATCACTCATTCAATCTCCAGTCTTACTCTTGGAAGAGACTTGAAACGGATGGGGAAAGGAGAGGATGTTGAGGATAAGTTGAAATGTCAGGCGAATATGTACAATTATTAAAAATGGCGAGGTTAATAATATTTATTTTCATGTTGGTAATTACAGACAAATCAATTCTCTTTCCAAATCCAGGAGTTGGCCAGCGTTTGGTTCTAGGAGTAAAGGCAGGACACCTGAAAGGACCAGGAGAGGGGTTTCCCGTGATTTCTTAGGTGGCTCTCCAGATGGCCTGAAACTTTTCAGTTTCTTCAGCAGCAACTTTCCAAGAAGGAAACTGATTGCCGGAGGAGCAATTCTTCTCCATCCCGGCAACCAGCAACCCCCCCCAACCCCCGCCCCCGGGGGCTGCTTCCTTTCTGAGGTTTGAGTCCTGAACTGCGCGGCCCAGTCTGGAAAGTTGGCCCACACGCTTGTGGGCCGCAGATGTATTTCCAGTATGTACCATCCACGTCGGGACCGAGTGGCTGAGCACCAGGGGCATCAGTGTGGTCTTGGGGAAGTGTTCTCTGGCCGGAGCAGACAGGCTGGCCCCTGAGGCTGTGGCTCACCAGACGGCCAGAGCACCTCGCCCGCCTCTGAGCCTCCTCCACCCGAACCGCGCCTTAGGTAGGGCGCTTCTTCAGAGAAACCCCGCAGCATGGATCCTGCTACTTGTTTGTTAGAGCACAGACAGTAGGCAAATGAGGTTGAGCGAGGACCCTGGGTCCCACTTGGCTTTCTATTCCACCGGTTTCCTTCTCTAATTTCTAATTTCAATTGTCTTCTCTAAATTCTAATTCCTACTTAATCTCTTCTCCAGCTTGACACTAGGCACCTACAGAAGCGTCGGGGTTATTCGTGGGCTCCTACAGGACCAGCAAATGATCATCTTCGAAGAGCTTGCTAGTACCCCTCCTTCCCCTCCCCGTCTTGTGTGTGTGTGTGTGAGTGTGTGTGCGTGTGCGCGCGCGCGCATTCTGTGCTGCCTTCTCCACTCTCCGCAGCTGGGCATCCCCCCAAGATCCTGTGTTGAGCTTAAATTCTACTCCCTCCTATCCCACCCACCACCCATCCTTACTGTCTACAGCTCACCCAGGAGAGCCCAGGCTCACAGGTTTCCCTTCTCCACGAACTCTGGGACCCGGACGCTGGAACCGAACCTTTCCACGCGCCCTAGACCCTGAGATTGCCCCAGCATGAGTGGCATTGACTTTCCAATATAATGACTTATGAAAGATATAATCATGTGTTAAATTGAATCCTCCGTTTAACTGTTAATGGTGTGCTCTGGGCACATTTACGTATTAGATGCTATGGTAACTAATTACCACTAGGAAAAAGGATAATACACTTCCCAGACTTTGAAAAATAATGATGAGAGTTCACTTCCCGGCTCGCAGCACACTGTGGCGGCTCTGCCGCGTGGAGCGACAGAGCGAGAGGAGACCCGAAAGTGTGCTCATAGAAGGCAGGAGGTAATGAATCCTGGTCAGGCGAGGCTCCTTAGCAAAACCTTTAATGAAACTGTGATTCAGTTGGGCAAGTGGTGGTAGGGGGAGGTTACCAAGTGCACAACAGTGCCTCCAAACAAAATTAAATTGCTCAACGTAAACATCGGAAACATAAATAAGTTTTCTTTTAATTAAAATGCAGGTCCGATTAAATTATCCTCGTGCCAAGCAACTTTACATCAATTAACAGTTTTTTGTTGTGTGGGCAAAATAAATGAGCCCCGCTCCTGCGCGCTCCGCGTTGGCACTCACAACTCGGATGCTCCCGGCTTTGCCAATGTGGTGCAGGTTGATTTCAATTTGGCCTTTTAAATCAGACATTGGGCACGGTAGATGGAAGGAGGGGAGCGGGGGGGAAAACAGGAGACAATAACTTAAGTTTAAGAGCAAAAACAACTCTCAGGGTAAGAGCCCTTTTCTTCCTGCTGGATCTCTGGCTCTTCTGATGTGTGGTTACTAGAACCAGGATACTGTAGTTTGTGCTGCATAACCAGGTGTCTGTTTCACCCCAAGCCAGGGCAAATGTTTGTACTGGGGACCCTGGAGGGCAGAAGAAGGGGGGGAGGGGGGAGAGTCAGTTTTCCAGGCAGCCCAAGGTTGTAGACCGAAAGTCCACAATACACGTGCCCACCGCGCCGCTCTGCTCGCGCTGCGCCCTGGGAGGGACTCTATGTCCGCAGCCGCAGGGCACCCCTTCTCCCAGTGTTCCCCATGGACTGGGTCCCCAGCCCCTCCCGATCCCTCAAAAACAACCAACCAGCCTCCAAGTTTCTTGGCACAAAAAGCGAAGTTCAGGGTTCTGCCTCAAACTCTTTTTTCAGAGTTGGCACTTGGATCCAGTTGTCCCCTGTGTCCCCCGGCAGGTGGGTTCACGGGCAGATCCCAGACTTCTCAGGAACACCCCACAGCCTTGCTAACCCCAGGAATTCTGTGGAAGCGCCCCAGTTTTAAACCTCAAAGAGCTCTTTGCTCCCTAGCAAGGCAGGGGAAACTCTTTGCTCGCTGTTTCTGAGGTTTAATTTGGGTTAAATTCTACCACTTTTTACTCGTCTGAACAGGATCCAGGAGATTTCTGGATAATTGCAAAATTATCAAGTACCCCTGAATGCGTGTGGATGTGTATGTGTGTGACTTTTCTTTCTTTTCCTTCCCCTATGTTCTCTAATTCGAGCAATATAGAAATACAGATTAGAAACTTTAAGAGAAATGACTGGGCTGGGAAGGTTACATTGCGAAGGGGAAAGAGGATTTTGCAGTTTCCAACCCCCGCCCCAACCATATATAATAAAATAGACAAGCCTATCTTACAAGTAAGTCACCAGGATGCTTCGATAGGGAGTTACCTTTAATTATGCACCCTGTGATATCATTCTCCTTTCCGGCTTGAGAAAGAGTTAATTCTTTCCCAAAGACCATAGTTGCCCTTGTCTTCTCAACCTGATTCAGAGATGCAATAAAATATGAAGCAAATTTATGATCTGTTTCAAGCATTTTATTGCTGTATTTTTAAATTCATATATGCACATATAAGAACTATGATCTGTGAATAATTTGAAATGCTATAGTAGAATGATACATTTTAGATAAAACATAACCATATCTTTATATAATTGTCTCAGATTAAAATAAAAAAGAAAAATAGATTTCTAATGTGGACCAAACTGAAAAACTAATGACAGCCATAAACTGCTAACCAACCATAAATTAACATCTTCATCAAATGCTAAAATGGTATCAGTGGTTATATAAAGCAATTATTATTTCTCCTTATAAGTTTTAGAATAAAGTTCAGGGATATTTAAAGGATCCATTATTTACAAATGCTTCACAATCTTAAAGATTTCACATTTTATTAGGAGGATGGTTGCAACTCAAATCTGCTGTGTTAATAGAGATGTTTAGAGATGAGAATTTAGATTTAAACATAAAAATGCTTCATGGCCTAAGCTCATTTTATGCATTTATTCTGCTCTGGCAATTACTGAAGAACTTGGTATAAGGATTTCTTTGTTAAATATCCTCACCTACTCTTTGAGAAGAGAAGACAAATAATACCTTATTATAATGGGAGACACCTGGATTATATACCTAACGGTTAAAACATTAAATCATGCACTGTCTGTTCAAGTAAGTACAGCTACCTTTGCCATGTACAGTTTCTCTGCAGAGCTATGGTCACAATCCTGGTGTCAGGCTGAGCCATGAGACATCCACGAAAGGAAATGATTTTCCAAACCAGGCCTCCACAGAAACATACAGCGCCTGGAGGGAGAAAGGAAATCTATCTATTGAATGCTCCACATATCAGGAAGCAGGGTCAGGGAGTAACTTACTTTAATTTTCTTTTGGAGAAGCATCAGGCGTATAGATCTTTGAAGTGTACATTTTTTAAGAAAGCGAAATTAAGTAAAATCTAGAATTATTGAAGTAAGATCTTTTTAAAATTTAGAAAAAATGGTGTTTATGAAAACCATACTTAATTGGACAATAGAGGATCTGTTCACAATACATACTCAAATTCTCTCTGCCACTCTGTTATTTATAGCAGGTTGTCCTAGAGGGTAGTTATTATGGATAAACATCTCCAAAGTTCAAGGATTAACTAAGGTCTCCAACTGGCTAAGTGTTGGGACCACTCTTTAGTTTAACATTTTGTAAACATTGTTTAGTCTGAGGACTTTCTTCTGTAGAAATGAATACTATTTTACAGATTTCGTGTAAATCTAAAATTAATTCAAAATAAAAACTTAAAAAATGGATACCTAACTTGAAAACACAGAGACAGTACTTTCTGTAGACTTCGAGACTCATTAAAAAAATTCAAAACTGATTTAAAATACTTAAAAAAATTCCATTTAACAAAACAAAGACATTTGTAAAACTTTAATATACTGGACAGTTCTTAGAAGTTGTGAAATAAAAGTATATTTCATTTAAACACTAAACATAAAAGATGAAAGAATTTACTAAAAATATGGGGTATTTATCACGTAATAATGACATAAGTTCTTAGAAATAAATGTTATATGGAGTAAATGTTCTCTTGTAAACAAATGAAAATCTTAAATTAACACATGCTTTATATTGAGGAGTGACTCATGGATGAATCATTAGATATTAGTACCTTTACCTATTATTTATTATTAGATTATAGTTCTCTTTACCTCTAGTTTCTTCTATAAGCACCAAATGTTATAAGGGAAATAAAATGCTTCATGAGTGTATCACTAAACACTTACTTCCTGTATATTTAGCAATATATCCTACTTTTCCTCAAATAATTGACAACAAACTATATCAAACCCAGTTAAAATTATCCAGCATAACCACTGACTATTTTTTCTATCCAGCTATATCCTGAATAGAAAATGTATATTATTATTCACATGGTCATGGCTGCTTCCAGACAGTTAAAAAAATAAAATTTTTATTTACTTGATAAATGGTTTTTATAGTAAAATTGAAATCATAGATAATTATTTCATAGACTGCCCATTTAATGACATAATTTATCTTAATTTTTAAACAATACTGAACTGACTAGTTCAAATACACAGGAACACCTTTAGAGCTAAGGCAAGTTCCTGTAAAAACGTTAATGACTCACAGGAGTGTTTCTTAGAGAAGTCAAGTGTCCAGGAAAAAGCTGTATGTATAGTTACTGAAGGAGCCACATTTCATCTTCAACACCATCCCATATTACTTGCTTTATCTACAATTTGGATTTCAGCTTTATGAATAAATAGAACACTGGCCAAGTATTATTCATCTTCATTCATGATCTGTGTTAAGCGACCTTCAGAAGACAAAGACCTTGTCTAATGGGATCTCTTTTCTATTTTTTGTTGTTCTTTTACATCTCTCCACAGAATGACTACAATTATTCAGAGCTAGAGACTAGCAAGGTCAGCCTGGTTAAAATAAACTTATTAAAAAACGTATTAGTCCCTGATATTTCTTGGGTCTGTTTTTATTATTTCCCACATAAACAGCTAAGTTAAAATATTTGAAAAATACTCTGAATATAACAATGAATGCACTTTTAGGAAGAGTATCAGAAAATAACAATGTGTGTGTGTGTGTGTGTGTGTGTGTGTGTGTATGTGTGTGTGTGTGTGTTTGGGGTGGGGGAAGACAAGAATGTGAGGATATTCAGACAGCAAAAGTATTTTCCAAATAACTCGCTATTTGCAACCAAATCTTCTGTCACCCAACATGCTCCTAGTAGGGAAATAAGGAGACACAGTAATTCATCTGTGTTTTAAAAGTTAATTTATTGAATTATTGTTGTAAATAAAAGTAGAATTACAAAGCATTTGCATTTCTAATCTAATGCCTTTTTAAGATTTACTTCCTCATAAATCCACATATATACCATTTTAAAATCAAAAGATATTAAACGAACAATTCAGAACAACAGTTTTTTTATAACATACAGCACTTCCCTTTGACTAAAAAATATTGTTAAACATAAGCATTGCCAAATTATCTCCTTTTTAAAATTGTGCAGTAGTTTTTTTCACAAATTAAATTCATCTTACTCAAGAAAGTATTATAAACAAAATAAAGGCTTCAGCTAAAAAGTCCAAACATCAATGATCACTGATTTAGATTAACACTATGAAGCAAAGTAAGTAATAATTGCGTTAGAGAAATAGTAGAGAGTTTTATGTGATTACTCATTATAATTTAAAATAATGCTACAGGGAATGTAATCTTGGCTTGCTAACTTTTTCTTAATTGAGTATGTGAATATGAATACCTAATAATGCAGTTCAAGTAAATAATAGTTTGCAATATGGGTGAATTTAATAGGTTAAGAACAGTGCATATTCTAAAGGCATAGAGTTCTTATTTTATCATTATTGACATTATTTTATACTAAGATCAAAACTTAAATAATTTTTGTGCTTTGATCTTTGAAATTGGTTTTAAGTTTCCACTGTTAAATTAGAAGTCATTTACAGGAAGTGTTACCCAAATTATTTTTTTTGTGAGAAAATAAACAGAAGTAATCATGCAGATTTTGAGTATAGAAACTCTTTTACCTTAGACTTGTGACCCCAAACTTAATGATAAAATGGAGAAAATATAATTAAGTGTTCCAGGAAAGCCAGAACAAGGCAGACAGATGTCCCCACATGGGTTGCTTAGCAGTGTGCCTTATTTTAGTAGTAAATAGCTTTTTTTCTTAATATCTTCAGAGCATTAAGTTTTTGCCAACTGAATGCTTCGTTACTGTTAGCCAATGATATATAAAACAATATTATTATTCATTTCCTTTAATTTGAAACTAAGGGAGGGGCTGTAAAAATGAAAAAAAAAAAGAGTTCTTATGATATATAAAATATAGTTTGTAAAAAGATTCTGGAGCCTCAATGACTGTGTTTGGTTTGCTATTTTTATCATATAATCACAATACCTGATGTATATGTTTTATTGTGCATAATTATGCACATGGTAATTTCTCATTACAGAACACGACTCTGGAATGACTGATGGAAGGTTAGTTAGAACTAGTGGTAAATCAGAATTTTAGAACCTTTTTAAAGAGATGAATTTATTACTTCCAACGACACTTATAATAAATTGGTTGTGTGTGTGGTTTTCCCTAATAAATTGTGTGTTCTTGAAGAAGGGTAATCCAGTGCACAGCCTCATGTCTAGAATAGAGGCAATGCTCAATAAATGTTTGACTGAATAATGAACTATATGATGACTAAAAAAATATTCCCTTTAACAAATACATAAGAACAGTTTTTAAAAGGTGCAACCTTGTTAAAGTACCTCCTTTACAACTTTATGTTCGCATATTGCATTACACTTTTCAAAATAAATTCACACGTCTCATTATGTTTAATCCTCATCATGAACCCTCATTTCAAAAAGGCCTTATTATTTTTTTATTTTGCAATTAAGGAACCGAAGCAATGAGAAGCAAAATGACTGGTCGATGATAACAAACTAGTCATATCACAGCTAGAATCCATGTCTTTTAGCTTATTTCTACATGACATTTTTTTTTTCCGATTCATAAACACTCTTTAATTCCTACATGTAAGCCTGTGACATGATTCTGGTTTGGTTCTACTGCCCATTCCTTTTATATAATATTTTCTCAACCCTTTTGTTTATTCTTACTTTCTATTCTAAATTCCTGGACACACTTTGAAGTTAAGCAGAAATTAGAAGTGAATAATTTCCCATGCTCTCTCTGCTGTAAGACAGAGTATACTGCGGAGACAAATGGAAGAATATGGTAGCTTCTCCTTCAGGGAATATGGTGGACTAGTTGTCCTCGTAGTACAAAAAGAATGGGCTACGCTTTGTGGCAGGCAGAAGATAAAACCTAGGGCCTCAGTTGGGAGTGTGTGTGAAATCCAAGACTGCTGCACCAAGCCAAAAACTTGCAAAGGGAACATCCTTGGTTGGTGAACTAGAAAGAAACCTTGCTCTAGATTTGCCTGACTAGGCAAGACTGACTAGATTTGCCTCTCTCGGTGGTGGCTCTGGGAAAAGAAAAAAAATCCCCAAAGCAGAAAGTCTATCCTGTCTATTCCTTATCACAGAACTGCTTTGTAGCTGATTTAGGGTTATAACCCACATTACCCATATATTTCCCATCCCTCATCTCCTCTCAAAGTACTCAAGCTGAAAACTTAAAGTGATCTGAGTTTGATAATAACATCAGTACTCACACAAAAGAAACTCAACTTCTCCCCAAAGGAATGAACCTTAAAACTCAGGTCTTAAAAATTTTCCAGAGATAAAATTCCAAGGAATACGGGCTCAATAAACAAGCCATACTGAGTAAGAGTTAAACTAACAGACACAGAATCAGACCCACAAAATACTAATGATTTAGAAATTTCAGATACATAACATAAAATAGGTTTCTTCATATACTTAAAGAAATGAAAGAGGATATTGACTGTATGACAAAGGAAAAAGACATAGAAAAGGACCAGGCAGATAGGAAGAACAAAATTAATCCTTGAACTTAGCAAACTCAGTGGGATCAGAAGAAAAACTGAAAGCTAAGTTGGCAGCTGGCACCTGACTCAAAATCAACCCACAGAAAGGAGAGGATCATAAGGATCTAAGGATGGAACATAACAACTCTAGAACATCTTGGGGAGAATGAAGGCAGTCACAAACTGTGTGTGTGTGTGTGTGTGTGTGTGTGTGTGTGTGTGTGTGTGTGGTGTGGTGTGGTACCATCGTTGGGGACAGAGTCTGTGGCAGCCCAGGGTGAAGGATGGCTGCACACAGCAGTGGGAAGACAGGTGGGGGTAGAGTTCCTGCTTTGGCCTCTCCCCCAAATTAAGTTTCCCATGGATACAATTTCCATCGTGGGGTGAAGAGGTCATTAAAACACTGTGGGTGCATGTTATGGAATACTAAACAGCAGTTAGAAGAAACATATTAAATATACGTATATATCTGTGTGTGTGCATGTATGTGTGTGTGTGTATAGTAATATGGATAGATCTTTAAAAACATAGGGCTTAATACAAAAAGACGGATCTCATGTATAGAAAAAGCACTTGTGTAAATTAACCTGCACATAGGTAATATGTTTTATAAAAATACATACTAATAAAAAGATAAGCATCAAACACATCAGAACGTTTATGATGGGGAGGCGTATAATGGTGAAGATTAGGGATAATAAGATAGAGTAAGTAGATAAAGCCAGAGAGGTGTTGCTTGGACAAATCGTAAGCGTGTACCATGAATAAGAAGGGTAAGGAGTAGGATTACTCAATCCTCTGAGGTGAAATAAGAAGCAAGAAACAAACTCCATGGATGAGTTAAAGAGCAGATTAGGTACACTGTGAGAGTGAGATCTATACCAATTACCTAGAATATAAATTAGAGCTAGAAAACATGGGGAGAAAAGGTCAACCAACATGGAGTATCGAGCGGGATGCTCTAATACAGACTCTGGGAGAGGTGTTATTCTGACATCATGGCTGAGAATTTTTCCCACCTGATAAAAGACACATATTCTCAGACTCAAGAGGCACTGCGACATGCAAGCATGATACAGAAAGACCAAGAACATCAAAGACAAAAAGAACATGTTAACACCATCAGAGAGAAGAGGCAGACTACCCTTTGAATAATTAAACTGACGGAAGGCTAACCTCTTGACAGCAGCAACAGAAGCCTGAAGACTATGCAGTATCTTCAGAGTGCCGTGAGGAAACAGACTTGTGCGCATAGCAAAGTCATCTTTTAAGGATGAGGGCGAAAATAAAGACATTTCCAATCAAGCAAAAATCAGAGTTTAGACCAGCAGAACCTCACTAAGAAATGTGTAGAGCATGTACTTTAAGAAGGAGGATACGAATGCTAGAACATGTATTTACTATTAAGTATTGTACTTTATAATGTTATTTTAAAAATCAATCGCCTTTTAAAACCAATAGCACAATGCTGAAATAGTAGAAGTTCCAATCATGCCATACAAATTAACTGAATTTTATTACCTGCTTTTCCTGATTATACACAGTATCATCATTTATGTCAGATGGCAAATAATCACTTGGTACCCTGAAATTAGAAAGCTTTGAATCATGGACACAATGCTGCGTTATGGCATATAAAATTATATTGCATTATGTAATCAATCCAAATAAGCTCCAAGTCCAAAAGATGATGTGTCAAGAACAAATCCTGCTATCTAGTTTCTCAGTTTACATAAATGGAAGCGTCTAGGAAAGAGTTCATTGCAATGCTGATATAACCCTTCCAGTTTACACTGAAACCAAACACTACCATGTAATGATTTCAACATTTGCTCCTAACAACAGACCTAATACTAATGTCTCGGGCAACTGCTGAATATGAATAGGTTTTGTGTGTTCTTATACATCTTATCAGTATCTAACTTAACATGAGTGGTCTTACCTAACAAAAAATTTTGTTGCATTGAGCCATAGTATACAAAGTAATAAAGAACATTTATGGATGATTAAATATTGAAGTGAAGTTGAAGCATTTAATCTACTGCAAAACTCATTTAATGCAAACGTACTCAGGCGCTATAGATATTATTGATATTACACTTGAAGGGAACATTTTCATCCGGTTTATCTCATGAAAATTTAATTTCCTTCTTCTCTGAGAATTTTGCATTTGTTAGACAGTGTCCATTTCTAGCACAAATTTCCAGTTGTACATAAAGTGTGGTTTTACATATTAGAAAAGAACATGAATGACTTACAAAATCCCACAGTGCCAAATTTATTGCGGTACATTTACTATGACAGGTGAAAATCACAGTATGTAGAAAAACATAAAAAAGCTATTTTGAGTTTATCATTATGCTTATTTTGATGTCCATTTTCATGTCGACATTCTATTTTATTTTATGATAGGTTTTGTGCAGACTGGACTGATCACAGATCAAATATAAATTGACACTTCTTAAACAAACAAACAAACAAAGCAATTACATTTGCAGAAATTCAAAACAAATTGATAAGCCAAGGACATTTAGGTTAGTTTTGATAGTTCTTTTCTTTCTTTTCAGCTTCTTTAAGATTTTACCTTGTACCTAAATAAAACATCAGAGGCTGGATGCCGAATACCAAACAGAAAACGGCTGCAGTTTGCTTCTATAGGTTTATCATCAATTATTTCTAAATCAAAATAAGTTAAAAGTACAACCAACAATTGCTTTATTTCAATAATTGCCAAAAATCGGCCCGGACATTTGCTGGCTCCAGTTCCAAATGGCATTAGGTAACACTTCAGTTTTTTTCCTTTTTTGAAAAAGGTGGTTTTCTTCTTACCATCTTCTACAAAACGATTAAATCTGAACTCCTGTAAAGAAGAAATAAGGAGTATGAAAATTAAACATTTACATGAAATAGTTTGACCTCCGTTCCACAAAGTTTCCAGCTCTTCTTACAAGTTGCCCTTCTTACAAGGCCTCTCTGCATCCAGCAAATGCCAGAAAGCAAAGCGTGACCAAGTGCAAATCATGTATGAACTTTCAAAAATCTCAAATGCTGCTAGGGAATTACTTCTCCTCTATCATAGTGACATGCACACACTGATAGGACTTTTCTTCCTAATTCGTATTTCTCTCTTAGGAAATAGATACACTTAGGAAACTCAGTGTAGAGGTCATCTCTTAGTTTTTGTTCTCTAAGATGGGTTCTGACTGATGGGCCCTTGGTGGACTGATGTTCGGTACAAGGTAAGGGCTCCTGCACTGGCCACCATTGTTACTCTGGAATAATGGCTCTTATTGGCCACAGGAGCTGCCTAATATGCTTTCTCTGCTCCTTCCCAGTTTGCTACTGACGGACGAGGGCTGTGAGCTTAGGATCCAGTGCTTATGTCTGGATTAAATGGACATAAAATGAAATGTGAAATCTATATAAGGCACTAGAGAGGAACTAAGCCACAAAATTGGTCTTGCTTGCTTTTGGACGTTGTACTGAATTTCTCTTATCACACTTCTATTACAATGGACTCTCTCTGGGTTAACTCTAGGGTTGTAGGTATTTCTGATATGTTTTCATACAGAAGTTACATTACTTGTCACAGAAAATTGTAGGCCTGGTTTATCTATGGTGGTTAGCCTGGCATTAATTTACTCTCGCTTGAGTTTCTGAGAGGAAACTGAGTGACCTTATTTCAGCCCATGGCAAATTAAGCCATTGATTAAATTACAGCACGTGGCATGCATGAAAACGACCAAGTATTTCCTATACTTGGTGTTCATTAGCATTAGACCTGCTCAGCACACAACTTTGATATGAACTATATGAAGTCAGAGGTAAAGCAGCAGGTCAGATTGAAAGCATTTCACATTGCGGTGAAAACCCTACAATATGTGGATGGATTCTGAATCCATCACAAATCATCTAATTTTCTCACTCAATATTAATGTCATCAAAATAATTTCTTTTAAAAGTACTGGGTTTGTCCTTACTCACCTAGATACCTTTTGTGATAAATACTCAATCTTAGAAAACACACTTTGGGTGGTTTCAATTCCATTTCAACTTGCAAGCTGATGCAATCACAATGGCAAAATTAATCTGCATTACAACACAAGTATTCCTGGCCCCTAGACAGTTCTCGGATGTATCTGAATAGGATCTAACCAGAGCTGAGCTAAAAATATCTGTGCATCCTTGTATTAATGACCAAGGACACTCTTGTTGACGTGCATTTTGTTCCTGGAGAAAGAGTTACAATACGGTACTCTCTCCCGACGACTTTTTCCATTACTGGTGCCCAAGCCTGCTTGCCTGAGTTTAGGACTGCCGCTTCTTCCTTCTCACTGACCAATCTGAGGAGAGAACCCTCCACAAGAGCTTCTCACATAGCCAAGTCAGTTCACGTTAATTTACTCATGAGATGATTTGTTGGAAAAGGTCTCACTGTACCTGCACTATCTAAGGCAGGAAGTACAAAAGGAACAGTTAGCTTGGGTTACAACTTCATAGTGTCCAGATTATATAAATAAGCCAATAATTGCTTTACTTCATGGCTGTTCTGTTCTTCCTTGTGAAAGTGAATGTGCTCCCCTCCGAGAGGCCAGAGGGGCAAACATATAATGTGCTGCCCAGCCCTGTGACCTGCAGGTGGTGTTCACGTTCAATTCCCTCAAATTTCTAGTCAATCAGCAATGATACTCTTCTAGTTTTCTACCACCTTCTATTAAATTTCCTTATACTAAACATCATAGGAATTCTTATTTAGTTGTTTATATTATTAAACAAGAAGAGAAAAGGCCAACTTCTGTTGTTCTGTTACTACCACCAGGCTCAAAGGACACATGGGCATAGGTATATTTTTGAGTTAAAATTTATTTTCAGTTTGTTTTCCATTGTCAGGGCATGGGGAACTAGAGCAGAAACCAATATTAGGAAAGGCCCATAGCAGATACTAGAGAGATGGTCTGGTTTTTACCAAAACGAGAAGGGGTATAATAGTCTCACCTGTAATATTCTGGGGTCACAGTGACAAAGAACAAAGTGTGAAGAACTCAAGATACACACATTCATTTGGAACAACTTAAATACAGGATTCATCATGTTGACTTAAACTCTTTGCAGTAACCATAATAGGTCAGCACTTCACAACTAAAGAAGGTTAATTAAATGCAATAATAATTAAGTGGATGAGAATAGAGAAATCATTTTTAAAAAGGTATGACACTGTAATTCCCCTTACTTCTCTAATCATTCTGTGGTTGACTTCTGAACATCTTTCTTCTGCTGAGGTTTGTCTAGGCATCCATCATGGTAATCACATGGCTGTGGCCACTGACAGATTTAGGATAGGGTGTGTGGACAAGTGCTACAGGGGTAACAACTGTGAGGACATCTGATAGAAGTGCCTTTCTTGTGAAGAAAAAAAAAAAACAAATGTTTACTCACCGCTTCCCTTCTGGACCCACCTATATGTGAATAGTTATAACTGCTGTGGCCACCAGGCTGAAAATGGAGCTAACCCACAGGAATGGTAGAGCCAAGAAATCTCAGGAGATTGGAGTTGTTACGCTGTCTTATTGATCTCTGTATTTTCGAAGCACCCAACATAGTGCTATGCACATAGTAGAGGTTCCATATATGTTTGTTGAATTAATGAATAAACACATGATTAAAGTATATTTTAAAATCAATCTTCAAGCTTTTGAAGAAAACACAGATATTGAAAGAGTAAATAAACATGTAGAGAATGAAGCATAGATGAATATTCAGTGTTCACAAATAGAGAATGGTATAATAGTACTAGAAATCAATAATGGATAGACGATACAATTTTCTAGACAGAAAACAGTTTTGGTGCAAGTGACTGAGGACCATTGAACTCTCTCATTGGTATTCTCCAAATATTGTGTTCAGTTGAGTTTAAGAGATTTTTTTGAGCACTTCCCCGTATGTGAAACATTGAAGTTGAAAATAAAATGTAGTCTTGTTGAGGTAGGTGACATACAATACAATCAGATTTTGTATTCACTCAATCATTTTGGGTATAGGAATCCAGATTAGAGAAAAGATATGATTTCTTAAAATAAAAACTGCCAGTGCTTTGAGTGGATGACTAAGGGCCTGGACTCTTGCCCCAGCTTCATAGTCAGTACTCCTGGGAGCAAGACGACAGAGTTCTTTTTATCCCCATAACTTGGGTTCCAATTAATTTATACTAGGTTGAGAGAGTGTGCATATCTCTTCCCAGCTTTGTGTTTAGGGTCTTCATATTAGCAACGTGAAATCAGCCATGTGGGAGTATTTGTATCGCAATAATTGACAAAATTATGGCTTTTCAGAGTGCCGTGCTGGCAGCACACCCTGGTTCCAACACAGTAGGTATGAAGGCCAATGTACTGGTATGGCAGAAACCCTCTCAACATGAGGCACCTAGCTCTGAGAACACAGCCATACGATAAGGCCAGTTCCCTACACTCTGCGCTCTTAAAGACAAGAGGCTTTTAAATTTCTCGGTCACTCATTACGCCCATCGCAGTGCTTTTGGCATCACACATGCTCAGTATACATGTGTTTCCTTGAAGTATACGGATGGCATCATCTCTATACCAACGTGAGATACAGACAAAATATTAGAGTACGTCTTCATCTGTTATGGCCAGTATATTTGTAGAATAATGACAATAATCAGAATAATCAATACAACAGTTTTAACAGTGATTCAGAATTTATACAAGGGCTTTCAAATTCGTTTATCACTGTATAATCCCTACACCTCTGAGAATGAGGTCAAATAAGGTCTTTCAGCCTCAGAGCTTTGGGTGTGCTCCAATGGCTTTGTAATTACTTTGTTTTTCTTCACTGTTACCTTACTTTAGGAGGCGACGTGGTTGCGATAAAGTGTTACTACTACCTTAAGTGTTTGCTGTTTCTTCCCTATCACTCAGTTGTGTCCCCAGGCTTCCTTTTGTACCTCACCACCTCTGGCCACAAAAAAACCAACCAACAGACTTTGCTCCAATAAACTAAGCAACCAATATTCAGGAAAAGAATAATTCTTCACACAGAAGTTACACATTGGTAGCTTGTAGACCCAGTTAGGTACCAAACACTTTTTGTTTAGTCCGTGTTGTGTTTTTAAACATTATTTTTCCAAAAATTTAAAAATTCTTAACTTTACCCAAAAGTCTATTTTCTGAGTTTAAAAAAAAATTTATTACTTTTTTAAAGGCCTCAGCCATGCCAGGTCTACATGCTTGTAAGAGCTGAATGTTAGTTCAGAAGTAAACAAATGGTTTTATTTAGATGCCTCTTGGGATCTCCATTCTCCATAGTTCTTACCACCCCTGATAGTCTTGCTACATTTATACACAAGACACTGCATCCATTTGTTCTAGTTAGATGCATATTTGAATATGTAATATTGATTCTGATTTAATATTTTAACTTAAGTATGTTTTCACTTTCAGAATATTCATCCATCCCAGCATCCCCTTATTTATTCACCCTGTGGACACCCTCATGTGCGAGGTACTGAGAATGCACAGAAGGCAATGATGTGGTCTTTCCCCTTCTGGAGCTTACAGCATATGGGAGCACAGACAAATAAACAAGTAATTGGAAAGCAGCAGGTGGTATGCACTATAACAAAGTACAACAGACCCCACAGTGGGCAATGGCAAATTCCCCGAGGAATGAGGTGGGAATCAGGAACACTGCCAAAGAAGAGGTGATTAAGGGTGATTCTTGTGGAGTAATCTGGAACCTCTTGAGTGGACAAGTAAGGAGGAACATTCCAGGAGTAGAGAGGTGTATGAAGGAAGACAATGGACTGTTTTTGGAATGTAATATTCTCGAGTCTCTTGGGCTTGAACATCCTGAAACCATGCCTCATTGGGTAGGAAAACCTATGCTCTGCTAAGACTCTTCAGTCTCTGTGTCCTCCAAGAATAACTATACTTATATTTGGAGCGAGTCTTCTTCAAGTTTCTGGCCTAACAGCTATTGTCTGTTTTCTATATCTAAGGCCGGGTCTTCCCATTCAAGATCTACAGGGCACAAAAGGCAGTAAGGAATATGAGCCTCTGAAGAGCTTCTGGGCCAGTGCTCTTAGTGACAAATGGCCAGGGACAGAATTTCCCAGGATTTTCTTCTCTTTTTTTACTGTCAGTGGATGGTAGTTTCATACGAATATCTGTTCTATGAGCATCTACAGCATCTCTTACTGTCATTCTAAGTTGATAAAAATGACAGGAATAAATCTATATGCCTGATAGTGGTAGGTGCTCAGTAAGTGTTTACAGAATGAATGATTAAGACCTTGCCGAATAATATAAAAATGGTTCTGAACCATACATTTTTCTGTGTCAATAATGACCAGCATTCCACAACTAATTTCAAGAAAGTAATGTTGGCAAAAAAAAAATAGCTAGTTAATGGTGGTAATTTGGTAAACATTTATTATTTGTTGATAACTTTAATGTTGATTTTATTATCAAGATATGAATGGTAAACTTAATGACTAGTAGAACAGTCACATAATGAATATAATAAACACAATTTAAATAAAGAAAAGAAACTACAGACAGAAACAAAATTTAAAAATATTTTTCCGAGATTAGTTATTATTTGCCCTATTTACTGAATATCTATGTGTTGATATTCTTTTTTTGATATTTACACATGTGGAGACAAAGCTAGTTGTCTGCAGAATGCTCACTCACTCACTAATACCCTACTTCTGATTTGCTGTCACCATTTATATATTGCCTCTTCTTCTGAAACACATAGAAATCATATGCACACTTTCCCTCTCACGTAAAACATTTTGCCTTTGCTGATTAAATAGATGCACTTTTTGCATCGTAGTTGGAGTCTATCCTCTTCTTATTAATTTCCAAAACTCAACAATACTTTGATCTAGCCTGGCTGCAAACCTCTAACTTAGAAACTGGGTTTTAAAGTGGTCCAGCTATAAACTGCCCAAAAAAAGCACAGAAGTTCACCTTTCAAAAATAGTACTTTATATACAAAAACCACTATGGCAACACCATTACTTCATGAGACACACAGGCAGAATATGACCGCATTCAATTTGCATGCAGGTGGTGAACCTCTGAAGTGGTATTAAGGGATGAGCCAGGGTGGATTAATTTCCAGTCTTTGATATTCATTAACTCCAGCTTCAGAAAAAAATACAAGGAGATGACACAATTACCCTCAGAGCTTCACCCGTGAGCAGCAGCTTTACAATCTGAAGTTCGTAATGCCATCCTGATTTATCAAAAAGGGGCATACACCTTTGGTAAGAGGTGAAAAAGTATATGGGCTTAACTATGGCAGTGATGGTATTTGATTCTGGGACAGTCAACCCCACTCTGGAAACACTTAGCAAAACAGTCATTATCATTTATTCTCTAAGCCACCTGTCAACAGTTAGCCCTCTACGGTTTTCAATAATTCTCTGCCAGGCAAAACATATTTTTTTGGCCTACAGGTAACGATAGGCAAGGTACCATGCCTATTTTGTTTGAAGAAGGTAGCATTTAGTCTCATCATTCTATTTCTATTTGTAGATCACAAAACCTTTGAAAGAGAGATACTTAGGAAACACTTCAGTAAACAGGAAAACTTTCCCATTGTTAGAAGAAAAGAAGTCATCAATCCATCTCAAATTCCTTCTGGGACAAGGTGGAAGAAGCAAGCTACAGAAAGAGAGTATGAGGCCCCTATCCCTCTGCCCCTTTCCCTGTTCACGCTCTCGCTCTCAAAAAAAAAAAAAAAAAAAAAAAAAAAGAGTATAAGGAAGAGGAAGAGGAATGTGCTTGCAGTTATCTAAGAAGTAGCAATGATGCGTGTTTACCTCTGGAGCTTCAAAGATTTCCGGGTCATAGTGTAAGGCCGGAGGAAAGATGGCGACCAAGTCCCCCTTTCGCAGACAGTAGTCCTGCGGCTCTGAATGTATAGTCAAATCTTCTTGAACAAAACGGAAGATGCTTGAGAATGAGCATAGTCGTAAAACCTCGAGAATGGTGCTTTCTGAAGGACACAAGCAAGCAACAGCTTATTAAAATACAACTGCTCCTGAACAGTGCACTCAATTGCCATTAAGCTCATTACCAATAGCTTTGATTGAAAACAAAGCCCTTTCGTAATCAGATCTGTTGAGCACCAAGAGGTAGCCATGGTGGCCTTTCATGGCCAGAGTGAGGAAGAGGCAGGGGAGATAGCTGTGACCTGGCCCTAATCACAGAAGGCAACAGTGGTGTACTTGGGCAGAGAGCCATTAACTAGGCTTTTTGTAGGAAGGAAAGGTTTGTAAGAGAGGAATGCTGTGTTATAGGTATATCCTTTGGACATTAAAACCATATGCCCGTTCAAGTATGGTGCTGGTGGGTTATTTCACCAACCTTTAGAACAGCTACCTCTTTAAAACCAGGCTTGGACAGTTAACAACCACTTAGGTAGTTCATAGTAAAGTAATTGTAGTAGTGCTTTCTGCGATGGCTTAACACTTAATATCTTTTATGCTAGCTGTAAATAAAATGTGGGTCAGCATTTGTTGGAAAAATTTCAAAGTAAAAAGACTTTTATAGGATTCAGAAGAAAACCGTATTTCCCTCAGCATCCAGGGAAAATAACAGTCACCATCCTAACCTGGAAGATTCCAGAAGCTGAATGTCCTTGCTTTCCCAGTGGCCTTCACCTTTTGCTCCTAGCACGACAGATTTTATGGCTAATTTCCGGCAATTTATCCTGGCAGTTTGAGGAGGAATTCCTTTGGGAATAATATGCATAATTTGCATAAATCATTCTGATAGCATGCATATCAGCATGTAGCTCCTGTCTAGGTCTGCATCTCTGCCTTCATAATCAAAACTGACTATGTTTTCACCAGCGTGAATGGGTCCTAGAATATAAAGCTTGATTCTTTCTAATCAGCAATGTGAAAAAGAGCTCCAAATTGAGCATTTGTCCCCTTTCACATGGTAACAAATGGTTGTGTTTATGGTTTGCAATTTAGAATCACACACACACACACACACACACACATACATACACACACACACATCCCAATTTCTCAGTGTTCAACAAAGCTCTGCAACATAGAGTACTCTGTTATGAGATTATAGCAATGCACTGGTCAGTGAGGGCTTGCATCCGCTAAAAAATAAAAATAAATGCTATTTCACTAAAACTTAAATCTACACACAGCTTGCACAAGGATATCAAGTAGCTTTGGGTGCCTTCTCCCAGGATGTTTTTCCCTAAGCATGCATTTGTCTGAAGAAATGAGGCTGCGGTCAGCTCTGTGTGGCCAGTGTGGTGATTCAATGTGACATACAGTGAGGCAGTGCATATTCTTTTGGACTGCCTTCGTTATTATAATCAGGCAGAGTCAAATCGGTTTGTTGGTGATGAGGCCAGAAAAGAACTTTGGTTTTGGAACATGGACTCTACCGCAGATAGCCACAAGGCACCTGACACGGCGGATTTCAGCCGGCAGGACACCACTGACCAACATTTCTGTGCTGAAAAGCAAGGGTCGGCTTCCCATGTACTGCTGCTGGCTCCATTGGCTCAAGAGCAGAGTAGCATCATTTTGGCTTGTGGTGTGAAACGGTAGCTGACATATGTAGCAGTGAGGTTCACCCAACAAGTCCAGTAGGGGTGTGGGAAGAAGAAAGACAAAAGCAAAAATAATTGTGGGGCGGCTCTGTAACAGGGCAGGCATTTACCAGTCCAAACGACACGGTCACATCCGATTGGCCGATGTGCTCGAGGGAAACATGGCAGCTTGCGCCCACTGCAGTATCACAAATGACAATTGGGCAAGCATATCTTATGCAGAAGTTAATCACAATAATGGAGCACAAAGTGTGGCTTAGCGGTCAGATCGTAAATGACAAATCTGTTTTACCTTCCAGTACCAGTTATGTGCGCAAGACGAGGTTGGCCATCGCTCTGAGCGATCATGCTGATAATCATTAGATGACAAAAGTAATGAGTTGCATTATTATCAACAATGGAGAGGAGAGCTTCCGTGGCTCTGTGTCACAACACACAGACACAAAAGCCAGCAGCTTTCCCACCAGCCCCTGTAAGAATGCAGGCAGAGCTATATGTTGAGAAGAATGACAACTGCACAATAAAAAAATTGCAGCCTTGACTTGTAGTTGTCATAGTTGAGCAGACACCAGCCAGTGCCACTGACGGACCAGCTGGGCCCTGGGAGGACTTCCATGCTGCACCAGGAGGTACAGTAAATTATCCTGCACGGTAGAGCAACATCTGTTTCTGTGCTAGTGCCGAACAAACAAGGCAATTTAAAACATACCAAGGGATAACCAAGCAACAAATGAACATGACCCTCATTTTTTTCCTCCTTCTCACACACGAGGTGTTAAACTTCATTGTGCAAGCACTCCACGAAAGAGAGGCCAGGTTGGTATTTGATAAGGTGTTGTCAGAGAGATTTTGCAGATTTCCAAAATGGAAAGAAAAAGCTTATAGTATTGTTATTCTTAGAATCTTCCTTCCCCCCTTCTATCGTCATTTCTTTTATACCAAAGCTAGCACTCAGTTCTCAATTCGCTCTAGAATTAAAAAAAAAAAAAAAAACTTTCCATATACTTATAAATATTCAGTCTTTAAACCTAATTTGCTATACTTAGTTCACATGCCTTCAAGCATTTGTCTTCCAATTTCCACTGAATAAATGCGTACTAATGAGAAGTAGAGCAAGCTGCTGAGGCAAAGCTGGGTGACTTGGGTCTGGCCTGCCACCAGCTTGTGATCGGCGGGCAAATTGAGTTAAAATGAAAAGTCTTGTCAGCTGAAATTCAACATGGTAGCCAAACAGCAAGCTGTCAATCATCCAGCCAAAACAAGGGACTGTAGGTAATAAAAGGTCATTGTGATCATTAGTGCACTTGGCTTTCGTACGCAAGTTAATTTTAATTAAACATGATCTCTATCTGTAAATGTTTTATAAAACTTATTGTGCATAATGGATTGTTAATTTATACTAACATTTAGCAGGTAATAGGACCCTCTACTTCTGAAATGCATTGTGGAGAAATGGCTATCGAGAATGCAAATATTTTGGGGATAATTTACACCAGGCACCACAAGGTGCCAACGATTCGATTGTGATTAAGATCAGGCTGCCTGTGTTTTATTAAGAACTGAGCTTTACTGACCAGTTCACGCCACGAAATTGGATTACAGAATTCCCACCATGAACTTACAGTGCAGAGCCTGAACCACCTCCTTCACCTGGCTAGGAGAGATTTGTTTCTCTTTTCAGGAGCTAAAAATATTCTGATTAAGTATCCCTCTTAAGCAGAAGCTGGGGAATGTGTTGAGCTAAGATGCTTTACCACGTAACTGTGAAGGAAAATGGCAAATGAGAGGAACTGCTGGTAGGAAGAGGCATACACACTTTCTCTTTTGCCCTCAGATCTCAATTCTGGCTGTAATAATTGACAGATGATTCTCATTTGCAGATTTAAAGTGCTGAAGCAGCTCATGACAATCAATAATGCATGTAACGATGCAAACACAAATAAGCACATCCAAGTTTCTGCCTCACACTTAGGCCATGTCTGTATATGTGGAATGAATGTACTGTGACATGGCCAGGCTGTTAATTTGGGTCATCTTAATGATCGGTGCAGACTGTCACACAGTCTGATTAGCCATGGTGATCCGTGGATAGCAGTGATGGCTGGAGTGAAATGGACAGCCAGCCCCTGCCACAGTCCACTGGGGCTGAACACTTGGGCGGTCTTACAAAGGTGTATGAGAAGGGGGGACAGGAGGATCTGCAGGCAGTGTTCCGGAAGGTATGAAGAAATGGAGTGAGGCTCCGGGTGTGTGTGTGTGTCCATTTTTACATAACTGCCTTCAAGACAGGTAAGAAGGTAAATTAGAAATTGCAGTAATCAGATCACTTGAAGCAGATAGCTAATTTTGGGCTCAACAACTGCTTAATATATTTTAAATCAAGTTAGCAGTATGTCTGAATTGGTACAAATGTCTACTTTCACTCTGCACTGAAGACACAACATTTGGTTTTCTGCTAAAATGTGGAAATGTAAATTCAACATTCATTTGTTCAATAAATGTTTACGAAGGTCCTACTCTGCTCAGGGCAGTGGACCACTGCTGCCAGGAAAAAAAAAAAAAGGAAACACGGTTTTCTTGGCCTTCATGGTTTGGCCTTCATGGACACTGCAATCTGGGTAGTTCAAAGTTGGGAAGTGCGTATAAACAGGAATGTGGGGCAAGATTCTAGAGAAGATTCTGCACAATTTCTGAGCAGACACCTCTAAAGATGGCATTCATAAAGTCCTGGAAACATAAAGGCAAAAAAAAAAAAAAAATCAAATTCCTCTTCCACACATTAGCCCTTTAAAAATATTTAAAGACAAATGGGGTACCTGGTGGCTCAGGTCATGATCTCACCGTTCCCGAGTTCTCAAATGAGCCCCACGTCAGGCTCTGTGCTGACAGCTCAGAGCCTGGAGCCTGCTTCAGATTCTGTGTCTCCCTCTCTCTCTGACCCTCCTCTGCTTGGGCTCTCTCTCGCTCTCAAAAATAAACAAACATTAAAAAAAAAAAGACAACCATCATGTTCTTTTTATTTTTATATTATTTTTTTTACATTTATTTATTTCTGAGAGACAGAAAGAGACAGAGCACAAGCAGGGGAGGGGCAGAGAGAGAGGGGGACACAGAATCTGAAGCAGGCTCCAGCTCTGATCTGTCACCACAGAGCCTGATGCAGGGCTCGAACCCACAAGAACCGTGAGATCATGACCTGAGCCAAAGTCGGACGCTCAACCGACTGAGCCACCCAGGCGCCCCAATCATGTTTTTAAATTGTGTGTCAGGGATGACATGGCCTCAGTCTCTTGGCATCCTAGATGAATTCAATTAATCAATGTGCCTCTAAAAGTGTGGCAGAATTGGGTGTGGTGTTTCAATTAGGAACGTGGAAAGGAACTACTTTCTTTACCTTGCATACCAGACTTCTATTCATGTTTTGTCGGAAGCAGAGGAGCAACAGATTTTTGAAATCCTATCACCACTGACTTGTCTTAAGCTTTGTGATACCCCACAGGTTATCAGCTCTGGCTGCCCATCAGAACCACCTGAAATGGTATTAAAAAAATAAATGTTCCATTCCAGACCAATGGAATCAGAACCACTGCATTAACTAAACCTTTAAATGAGTGGTTTTGAACCTTGGTTGCACATTTAGAACCCTCTACCTTGGTTGCACATTTAGAACCCCCATGGGGAGCTTTTAAAGCCATCAGCCTGCACTCCAGACCAATGGAATCAGAACCTCTGGGGGTGGGACCAGGTATGAGTAGTTTTTAAAGCTCCCCAGATGATTCCAATGAACAATCAAGTTTAAGAACGGCTGCTTTCAACTATTCTGCTAAGCCACACATTTCCTCATCCTGTTGTTATGCGGTTGATTTTTGACCTAAGTATAGTATTTTGCCTTCTCATTGTTTCCCTTTCAATTCCTGTTTCCAGTATTCATTATATTGTCTAACCCTCTTAGCTTTGTGCTGAACTGAAAATTTGATATACATCCAGATCAGTCTTTTTCACTTTTTGACCAATGTTTCCTTATATTACCTATGAAAATCTCACTATCTGATTTCTGGTGTAACCCTTTGTGGAAGATACCTCACCTTCCTTCTCCAGTTAGAAGTTTCTAAATGAAGAAGACTATCCCCACCGGAAGAGAGGATTTTATTAAACCTTACTATTACTGTCTAAATTGTTTATGATTTTGGGGGCGCCTCGGTGGCTCAGTCGGTTAAGCGTCCGACTTCAGCTCAGGTCATGATCTCAAGGCTTGTGAGTTCAAGCCCTGAGTCAGGCTTTGTGTTGACAGCTTCAGATTCTTTGTCTCCCTCTCTCTCTGCCCCTCCCCCGCTGGCACTCTGTCTCTCTCTCTCTCTCAAAAATAAATAAAAATAAAAATTTAAATTATGTATTATTTTTCAAATACACAATTATCTTTAATACTGAATGAATGTTTTCAAAACAACACCCACAATTGTGACAAATAACCACACTAAGATGTTAATGATAAGGAGAACTGTATGTGTGTGTGTGGGGGGGGGGGGGGGAGGTGTATGGGAATGCTATCACCTTTGTAATTTTTCTGTAAATGCAAATTTATTTTAAAATGAAATATCTATTTTTATTTAAAAAAACACCCCCCAAATTCTGATGTGAACCTCTAGCCCCATTATTACCCTCAAACCCAACTGCATCTGAGAATTAGTGATACATATTCTTGTAAAAGAGTGGTCAAGTTCTCTGGTAAAGTTGTAGAGCATTTTCCCCCAGAAGTGACAGTATTTATGGGTTAGCATTTAAGTCAGAGCTGGCATCGATTTCTGGCTCTGCCACATACCTAGCTGTAGGAGTTGAGCTGGTTAACTAATCTTTCTGAATCTTGTTACCTAATAATTAAATGAAGATAATAGTACTTTTAAATTAAAAAAGCTAATATATGTAAAGCAGGTAGCACAGTGCCTACCACATAAGAAAATGATAGTTGTTAATACTGCCATTCATACTGTTCCATCTGGAAATTAAAAATATAGTTAACTCTATCATTATCTTGCTCACATTTTCTGATCTTGTACATGGGCTTATCATGGCTAGCTTTGCTGAATCAAGACACAAAGAATCCCTCTCCCCTCTCAGTTCGGACAATGAGAAAGGGCTCCGAGGGCTCTGCTATGAGACAAGTCTGAGGGAAAAAGGTTGGATGTGGCCAGAAAACCCTTTACCTCCGTGACCTTAGGCAGGTTATTTAGCACCTTGAACATTTTCTCCTCTGTAAAAATAATGGCAACATAAGAGCTGCCCTAGTCCCCCAGTATTTTGGCAAAGATCACCTGAGAAAATGTAGGAGTCCATAAAATTGCCTTGAAATTATGAAGTCATTAATACATTTAACATGGACTATGTCTAATGATCATTATGTGTTACTAAAGGATCTTTATTTTTTTTTCAACTGATCATTTCTTTGTTTCTGCTTCTTTCTCCTCACTAATTGGGTTTAGCAAGTTTTGATAGAATTTTTTGGAGAATCACTCACTGCAGGCTCATAATTCTAGGGGTTTTATAATATACAGTCTCCTTTTAAAAAACTGTTAGGCATTTTGCTGAGCTTTAGTTTTACAGCACCTCCTTTTATTCCAATAACCCTCACTTCAGCTGCAGGTGCAACTTTTCTCATTTTCAGAACACGTAATTGAACAAAATTAGGTGCCTGCAATACACCTGAGTTATTCACTTATTCAGGTCAGAACTTATAATCCACTTTGACTTAGGTTCTTCTTACCTAGAGTATGTTTGTTCTTTCATGTGTGATGCACAGAAAGAGCACTCCTGCGGGGTAAGGTAGATGTGAGTTAGATACCAGTTTGATTCACAAATAATTGAAAATGAAGAGAACAACATAAACATTGCAGGGATGGCATTGAGGTTAAATATCATTTTGGGGATAGCAATAGATAACATTTATTGAACCCATACTTTTAAAGTTATTTATATACATTATTTAGGCAAATGTAGAAGAGGTAATATTCAGCGAGATTATTTGCTCTCCGTTTGTCAAAATTCCAATTTTGAGAGCATCTTTCCCCTCCTTGCATTACCTTTTTTCTTCTCTCTGACTCATCTTTTCTCTTTTTTCTTTCTCTGTCTAAATCCTACCTCCACTCCAGGTTTCTCTTTCTGGGAAAACTGAAAAATTCTTACTTTTCTCTCAGAGTTTCTCAAACTTCCATTCTATCACCAATTCTTCCTATTGAGATTCGGCCCAACTGGCTGTTATTTGAGCCTCATTGCATTTACTATCTTATTTTAAATTTATATTTAACTTTTGTTGTAGAGACCTTTACTAAACATCAATCGATATAAAATTTTGGTGAAGTCATGATAAGCAGAGTCCTCATAATAAGTTATATAAGTATACAAAAACATAAAGTTGTGTTTTTCTTTATCTAAAAAAAGGTGGAATGGTTTCAGAGAAAGATTCTCAAGAGCATTGGAAAAAAAGCATGAATCCCTCACAACCTCTTACAACAGATGATTGCTTTGAATTACTTAAACAGGCTTGGTACTTAAAAGCCAAATCTATGGTACATATTTTAACTTTTGCTGACATTAAGTGTATATTGATGTCAGAGGAAATTTGATACATGGAAGGCCTAGAGGATTGAGCCACAAATGTCAATAATATATGCACAATGATTCGCATTATGATAAACCCATGCCCCATTGGGCTCTGTCTTCTATAATCACTCTAAACAAGAGACATCATTTTTGTTCAGGAATAAAGCACTCATTTCTATGGCATTCTAACTTTCTTTTCAACCTTACTTTATAATCAATGTATGCTGACATGCAAAATCTCTGTTAAAAGAGATTTCTTCTTCCTGGTTAAAAAAAAATTTCTTCTTCCTGGTTAAAAAAAAATAGTAGCATTCATTTCATCCTTGTGATCTTTTTCCTTATAATAATAGAAATTCAAGATGTATTTATTTTTAAAGAAATATACTTAGAATATATAGAACTCTGTCCTTAAGCACATGAGAAAGGGGAGACACATATACCCCATATCAGGGGGTACATTGTAAATATTTAATTCTGTAAATCTTCCTTTTGTATGTACAGTTCATGCTCTATTCATATCGAGAAATATTCACAATTGAACTATGACCAGACGCAGAGGTTATCTGTTGTGTTACTAATTCATGTAAAAATTTGCTTCAATCTGCATCAAACTGTCTATCTCGTGCAAGAAAAAATGCACACTATTTTCTAGAAGATTAAATTCTCGCAATGAACAACACTGGCCTCTGCTGGTAACCGAGGTCACGATGAACAGAGATCCACCTTTTCTAGATTGCTGAAGGCTCTGCCTTTATCCAGGTAGATCTACACTCTCTTAGAATAACTGTTTTTCACCTGTTGATGATAAGTGAGCTGTAAATTAATGAGGGCTCCAAGGATGAAAATCTCTAGCACTAGCCATGGACCTAAATGGACCCAGACTGTAGATCTGGAACTTGCCATTTCTTCTGATGAAATAAATTTAAACATTTCTGCTTTAATGTCACAATTTTAAAATGACCTTTTCTTTCACATCAGTCCTCATCAGGGAAATACAAATCAAAACCACACTCAGATATCACCTCACGCCAGTCAGAGTGGCCAAAATGAACAAATCAGGAGACTATAGATGCTGGAGAGGTTGTGGAGAAACGGGAACCCTCTTGCACTGTTGGTGGGAATGCAAACTGGTGCAGCCACTATGGAAAACAGTGTGGAGGTTCCTCAAAAAATTAAAAATAGATCTACCCTATGACCCAGCAATAGCACTGCTAGGAATTTACCCAAGGGATACAGAAGTGCTGATGCATAGGGGCACACGTACCCGAATGTTTATAGCAGCACTTTCAACAGCAGCCAAATTATGGAAAGAGCCTAAATGTCCATCAACTGATGAATGGATAAAGAAATTATGGTTTATATACACAATGGAATACTATGGGGTAATGAGAAAGAATGAACTATGGCCTTTTGTAGCAACGTGGATGGAACTGGAGAGTGTGATGCTAAGTGAAATAAGCCATACAGAGAAAGACAGATAACATATGTTTTCACTTTTATGTGGATCCTGAGAAACTTATCAGAAAACCATGGGGGGGGGGGGAAGGAAAAAAAAAGTTAGAGAGGGAGAGAGCCAAACCATAAGAGAATCTTAAAAACTGAGAATAAACTGAAGGTTGATGGGGGGTGGAAGGGAAGGGAGGGTGGGTGATGGGCATGGAGGAGGGCACCTGTTGGGATGAGCACTGGGTGTTGTATGGAAACCAATTTGACAATAAATTTCATATTAAAAATAAATTAAAAAATAAAAATGGGAAAAAAATTATCTTTTCTTTCAATAACAAGATGTCGAGAGTAAAAGAGAATTGATGACTTTCAACTAAATATTTAAGAGTAATAACTGTGTACAGAATATAAACACATATTCCTTTAAGTTTATTTGCTTTACTTCCCAGTATCCATCATCTGACTCAGAAAATGCCGCTGAAATTACTGGAATACATAGGAAAGCAACCTTGAGTTTCATAGATCTATAAATCTACCCAGAAAATACTGTGTAGCCATGTGAAGGTGACTACCCAGAATTTTATGCACATTGTTTTTTGGATTTGTTCACCAATAATTCTGCAAAGACCAAAATAATATTTGTATTTTGGTAATGTTGGGATTACTTTCTTTCTCCAGGCAAATATAAAATACTTGGATAATGTATGCTAAATTACTTGGATAATGTATGCTAAAGACTATACGGTGATACATTTTTCCCAATTGATCGAACAAGCTAACCAAGTGCCAGTACAAGACAAGCTTCCCGCTACTGCTTCTGATGGGTCTGAGCCTAGTCCGTGGGAACAGTCTCTTAGAACACAAGGGCCATTCTTTTTAATATCGCCCAAAAGTCAACACAACTCAAGATCTGTGAGTTCTTTGCGCTCGGAAGTTCCCATCAAAGAACTGGAACATATTTATTTTATTATTATTTTTTAATGTATATTCATTTTTTGAGAGAAAGAGAGACCGAGGGCAAGCAGGGGAGGGGCAGAGAGAAGGGGAGACAGAATCGGAAGCCAGCTCCAGGCTCTGAGCTGTCAGCATAGAGCCTGACGCGGGGCTCGAACTCATGAACAGTTGGGATCGTGACCGGAGCTGAAGTTGGTTGCTTAACAGACTGAGCCACCCCACCTTTTTAAAAATGTGAACCCGGAACATATTTAAAAGATAAAAAACTGAGGCCAACACAGGCTAAAATACTTGCTTACATTGTCAGGAGTGGAACAACGGATACATATAAAGACATATTCCTACCTGTGCCCAAAGGGACTTGGGTTATTGTACAGTAAAGGATACCACAGGATGAAATATCAATACAGAAGGGACAGAGAATAACTCATTGATACGGAATTTAACTTTGGGAGTTAAAGTTTATTCACATAAACATATGATGTGTCTTATCAAAACTGGTCAAGGAAAATGCAATCCATTGTCATCGAAAGCTCATGTCACTGGTGTACACGTCTATGTAGAAATAGAAAACGAACCTAGTCACTCCTGACCTCCAATATATTTGAAATAGTGGCTATGCATATCTCATGAGTCAGTGATTATTTTATAAACTACTGACATTTCACATGGAGTAATTAGTAGTTGCTGCTGCTTCTTTTCCTCCTGGCTCCCTTTCCTTTTCTTCCCTCCTTCCTTTTTCTCTCCCCCAAGTATGTTTAAGTCAAGAAGTTCCAGTGGAAATCACTTTTACTACGTTCTTGAGAATCATACACTGCAAGCTGTGTAAAACATCCTAACCTCTGCCTTAAAATATAGATACCATTTTAGGGAAGAATAAATACATTTGGTACACAAGTTGCCTTCTGAAATACTTTCTTTTTCAATCCCCAAATACCTTTCTTGTCAAGATAGTGCAGCAGTGTTTAGAAAGCGTTAGCACACCAACAGATGCTCAGAATCAAATGACTTAATAGGCATAAACTTTTTTTTTCAAATAATTGCAAAGCTTTGGTTTAGCCTTTTGCATACCTTGCATAGTTAATTACCTAGGCCTTAATGTTTACATGTAATGAGAGTATCTACAGCTATAAACTACATAATTTATAATTGATGTAAATGGGTGTTATTATGTCAATTAGGCAGCTGTGTCCTCCACCTCTTGGTAAACAGCTTTGAGTGATAAACTGAGTTTGCAGAGAGGTACCTTCTTTTCTTCATAACAGATAAAAATAAATTACCTAGGTAGACCAGGCTGTCCAATTGTTCTCTGGTGAGGTGGATGGGAAATCCAGACCCTTTCTTTTGACCTGTTGACTGCAGCAAATGGTCAATTTCGTCACGCAGCACTGCCATAGCTTCTGGGTGCTGTAGGAGGTAATACATCGCCCAGAACATAGTTGGAATAGTGTTTGTCACAGAGGCCCAGAGAAAGCCTAAATGATGTGCTGGGAGAAAATAAGTGAAAAGGAAGATTAATAGCGTTTATTACACTGATTAGATTTGCAGTGTGCTAATTAAAAGATGTTAGGACACAGACCCAGCCAAGGATCAGTGCATGCTAATGAGGACCAATAGGCTTCTGAAGTCTAATTTTCTGCTTAATGAGAATAGTTTAAAATGTAATGTGCGTGTGGGGGGTGGGGAGGTGGGGGATGAGATAAGAGGAGTAAATGCAGCTTAGTTATACTCTTTCTCATTATCACCATTAAGTATCTTGTTTTACCACCTCAGCAAAAAAAAAAAAAAAAAAATCAATTATCACAGAGGGTTGTTTCAGAGTAAAACATTTTATCATTAGCCAATTAGAAAGAGCATAAAAATTTTCAAGGTCACCATTTTGTCTTTTTATTTCAAAGGTCTATTGTAAATTATTTTATTTTAGACAAGTAATCATCCAGAAGTTTCTTACCTCCTATTTCAAGGTCCTCGAGCGTATAGTATTTCTCCAGGATATCTTGCCTCATTTGAACAACTTCTGACCATCCTTGTATCTTAGCTAAGTGTTCTGATGTCAAGTTTTTTATAAGTTTCCTTCTAATAGACTTGACATTTCCTAGAAGCTCTATGGGTATGTCTGATACTAAATACGGGAATTTGTCATCAAATTTTAAATAATCATCTCTTAGCTCAGTAGTAAATTTCTTCGTACCACCAGCAAGACTTTTTCCATATATGGTTGTAAATGTGATCTCAAACATCACTGAGTTGCAGAATGCCAACAGCGGTGTCATGACCCAATCTGTGGCTTTTAGTAGGTGGAGTTCAAGCACTTGTCTTAAATTCTGCATCATGTTTTCTGTGAGTATGTCCAAAGATTTCCCTTGTAAAAGTTGATAGCAGATGTGAAGTTCATCGTTCAGGTCATCATTGGTTTCCAGCTTTTTGATTGAAAATGCTTTCCTTAAGAGTTTATTAGTAAATGTTCGAAAGCTTAATTTGCGGTTTTTCATCACTGACTGGTACTGAAAAGGATCCAGGATAAATGTTATATACTTTCCTAAAAGAAATAAATGAGAATATGAGCTCTTTTGGTAGCAAAACACACAATATACCTGAAATTTGAAAATATTTTAATCAAAATTAGGAAGACCTTAACAACATCTAGAAAGGTGCAAAGTTTAATAAAAATCCATTTTGTTCAGATTCCATACCTGTTTCCTTTAAAAACGGGAGATAGTAGGAAAGGCTTTAAGTTAAATATTCTTAAATTCTGAATGACTTTTAAAAAGATACTGTCTTATTTTAATTAAGTACCCAAGTATTTAAACTACCCTTGAAATATCCTCAGAATCTCTTGACTTAAACATTTCTCATACAATAATACAAACAGAAAACAAACATCAAACAAACAAATTATTATTTACACTTCATAAAGAGCTATTTCATACTTGGTATCTTCTTAGCTTTGGTTGGATACAATACCTTTAACTCAGATAAATGAGTATGTGGTATGAAGCCAGTACTCACAAGTTAATGTTCGATGCAACACTAATACCGAATCAAAATGTCAGCATTTTCATTTTTATACATGAGAAAATAGAGGTTCATGGAGATTTAGTAACATGTCCAAGGTTACCTACTGATTTGTGATTAAAACAGAATTCCAAACTAGAACCTGTCCATTCATGCATTCATCCTTACCTTCAACATTTATTGAGATCCAGATATTTATTTGGATCTCTCTCCTCTTAAGATAAAAAGATGCAAAGAAATCATTGTATCATTGTGGATGGTGTTGTAGCAGAGATGTGAACGCAATGTAGCAGAAAGAGAAAGGGAAATCTGCTTCAGTCTGCCTGGAGTTATCTATCATCAAGATAGTTCCTTGAGGTGCTGACATTTGGTCTTTTCATAGATCAGTGTTGTCCACACTTACCCCATTAAAAGACTTAGGGTGCTGGTTAACAATACAGATTCCTGCCTGATTCTGATTCATAAGGTTTAGATGTGGGACCTACAAGTCTCTATTTTTGACAGGGGCCTGAAGTGATTTAAGGCAGCACACTGAGGAACATGGCCGTTCTATGGTTGGTCTCTCAAAACTGGCAGGAAACTTGGAGAGTTCCCAGCTCTTGGGAACTCTTGGAGTTGGGAGAGTTCCCAGTTCCCAGGTGATCATTGATGGTTCAACTATCAACTCTAAATTAATCAGTTGAAAAAGCTAAAGAAAGTCAAGAGAGGTTAAGGGCCAAGATCCCACTGCCATTTTTAGTGGCAGAGCCTGGACAAGAAGTCACTCTCCATTCGTTGTTCCGTTCCTTACGCAGTGCTGACTTCCTCTCACTAGAGTGCTGTTTTAAGATTCCTAATTCGAAGTATTATGCAAAGAGTATTTAAAATGGGCATTTAATGTCCTTTCTTTCCATGAACAGACATGAAGTTTAGATAACCCTACAAATTTTAATATCTATTAATTGTATTGTCTTCTAGAAAACAGTTCATAGACATTAACATTTGTAAGGTCATACACACTTTCCTCTTCACTTTATCATTCCTCTTTGCGTGAGTGTGTATGTGTGTGTAGCTTTCTTAGACCAACAATGCCTCACTTGTTATTTATTGGTAATTCAAGCAGCATCACAGATATTAAATTCAATGTGGTACATGATTAGGACAAAGTTTTGAATAATCTGCAACCTAATTCTTGAAACAGGATAATATGTTTTTGTCTTACAATTTTAAAACGTAATTTTTAAGTATACATTAATGTACATGTGTTATGATGTTTTTCTAAAAATATATCATATGTCTTGAATTTTATATATTGTATTTCTCCTTCACTTATTTAATAAGGTGGGCCAATATAGGAATGAGGGTAAAGCTAGAAGTGTCTATTCCTTCTGGTCAGATCCCAAAGCTGCGTCTATAAAGTAAACTGGATTTTTTCCCCTAGGGAGAGCAAAAAGGACTCAACTGGAGTTGAGCATATTTTATGACACCTGCTTTACCATAGCATCTTAATTAAATAAAATTGCCAGCATCTGCCTGACAAATAATTGGAAAAAAAGAGTGAATTCTCTTATTTTGCAAAAGATGTAATTTTAGGCAAAGCTATGTATTTTCACAGGTGGTGATTCATACTTTCCTCCTTTCACTAAATGAGAAGATTTTGTTAAATATCTTTAGGGTTATTTTAAATTAGCCACTAAAATTCAGAGAATGTATAAAAGATTCAGTTTGTAAAACACACAATTTTTAGAGAATAGTTTGAATTTTTCTTACCAATTGTCTACATTCATTAAAATCTAAGTGGAAAGACAAAACTATATTCAGCCATGACAGCATGAGCTACTGGCCATTGGCCTACTGAAGTAGATCGAGCCTGTGTGCATGCAAGAGTTTTTGTCTACGATTCATCACAAATACACATATAGCCCCTCTCTCTCCTTGCTGGTTAGGATATGGGAAGAAAACAATGAGATTTATTTCAAATAAAAGGAATAAAAGCTAATTAGCAACCAATTATTGATAAATTGTTTTTTAAAATAAGCAATTATTGCATATAGGTTCTTTATAAAAATCTTTCCTGATTAGTTAAAATCAATTTATTTGTAAATGAAATTCTCACTCCTGTCAAGCCTCTTTACACTCCAGGATCTGTATTTTCTCTTTCTCATTCTTATTTTAATTTTCTTCAACATCAAGGCATTGTGTTTTCCCAACTCTCTTTCTGAGTAAGATGTTGATTGCTTTAAAAGTAGACGTTTTGATTTTCTGGATTTTACTTTTCAAGTGGGTTTGGAAGTACTAATAACCCTGGAGATGTTAGTTGGCTTTTCCAACTTTTAATCTTCAGTATAAACAATTTAAGCTAAGTTTTCCAAAATTAATATTAATTTAAACCATCTGTCCACCATCTGCTAATGTGAGATGCAAAACCAGAGTTTCTTTGTAATCTTTAATCAGACAGTTAGGAAAACACATATACATTCATAAAATGAATTTAAATTTTTTAACAAAGGAAATCTGAAAAGTTATTCTGAAGGCCATGTATTCTTGGAGCAAAATTAACTTTTGCTCCAGTGTGATTTTATGTAAATGAATATCAAGTGTTGATAGGCAAGTTGCCTAGTTTACAAAGATCACAAGGTAGAAACAATATCCATTGCCATGTTTCCAAAAGAGAAAAGAATGCTGTCAGCAGTTGATATGAAATATTGATTTAAAGAATTTCAGAGTTTGCATTTGTCTAAAATAGAAATGTCAAAATGGGGCTCACTTCTGCTACATATATGTATATATATATATATATATATATATATATAATGTAATATTATATGCACTATTTAATATATATCATATATAATTATCTTTTAGAGCAATAAATTTGAAATGGGCTCAAAATTTTTAATGTCTTCTTTAACAATAATTTCATTCTTGTCCCTTTTCAGAGCTGATTGAGTCTAAAGATATTAATTCTAGCATTCCTGTATAACCTGTGCATGATCCTTTACTAACTCGGCAGCCTTTTCACTTCTTTCGAAATCACTTCTTTTAGGAAGGTGAAGCTACATAACGCAAAGTACGTCAGTAAATATAAGAAAAATTAGATTATTCACCCCGTTGTCTTGTACACAAAACGTCTGACAACTGGATCGTTATAAATTGAATTTTGATGTTTTCATTTCAGGTATTTGGTGCTATCCAGAGATATATCCATGGGAATTCAGGACAACTATTTGAGCCTTTAGATATAGAAATGCCTAGTCAACAAATATGAGATAAATTTGGATTTTAAAGAGATTTTCCTTAATTATGAGCTTTTAATCTCCATGCTCAGTTTTTCAATAGAATTTTTTAAAACATCAAGCTGAAAATATTAGTTTAAAAGTGAAATATGAATGAACTTTTTAGTTTATGAGGATGACCACATTTTATACTCTCCCTCTTATTAGGGAGATTTCACTAGCTGCTGACAATGATGTACAGTGGTGCTTCGCTGGGGTGACATCTAGGGAAAACTGTTCCTCTGCACCACCACACAAAACCAATTAGAGAACTATTTTCTGCGACAGGGCACGAATTTACGTGGTTTCTCATGAAAAGATGTACCTTTTAATTTCTTTATTAAGATGACATCCGTGTCCCTTGAGACTTTTGGGGATGACAATCATTTGTTCATCATGCAAGAGCATACAGTAACTGAAATCACATTACGGGACAAGGGTGGAAGGCCCCGTTCCTCATTTCACATTTTCCAAAGGAGCTATTTTGCAAACTGATTATTAGAAGCAAATACGTGAACAGGGTATCTTGACAGGAATTAATACAAACTCTGGTAAGGAGCCAAAGGGGAGTAGTGGTACATATTCAACTGTGGTTGTGTACTGTTGAGTTCAAAAGCATAACCATGGCCAAATTATTTAGACATCAGAAATTCAACAAGCTTCTTAGCGTCTAAGATTAAGATATCAAGTGTCAGTGGAAATTGGTTCTTTTTTGAACAGTGAATAACATTACCCAACTCTACCACAAGTTTCTGTTTAATCATCTTAATCATCTCAGGTTATTTTTGTATAATGTATTAAAAGGGAAAACTGAGACGATCAATAATTTGTGTCTACTCATTAGAACATAAAGTTTAAGTTTTTAAGTAAGAGTGATTTCTTTTTTTTTTAAGTGAAGAATATAGTTTTGTTATTATGAAGCCAAAAGATCACTTAGAATAGAAGCACCAGGTATGGCCCTTATTTGTATTATAGTAAGTGTTTCATCAGCCCTAAGGTATTGGGAATATCCTCATCAAATATTTATTGTGAATCAATCAGTGCTGAGCTCTGGTCTAAATGCTGGCAATAGAGGAGATAAAGAATAATGAAGGTAAATAGACAAATGAATTAACAATAAATTCACAATTTATTAAATGCCATGACAGAGTGATACTGAGCGTAATGGGAGCCTGGAGAAGAGGCGTTAAACATAACAGGGGAGAAGAGATGGTCAATGATGCTTTGGGGAGGAAGTGTAATGTGACTATGACCTCAAAAGATGAACCCGTGTCAGTCATCTTTTCAGGATGACTCACAAACAGAAGAACGGCACTCAGGCAGAAAAAACAGCAAGACAAAACACAGGCACAAAAGGGCATCGTGTGTGAGAGAAATTTCAAACAATTTGGCGTATTAATAGTGCATTAAGCACAAGGCAAGCAGTAGCAAGAGCCGAGGCCAGAGAGGTGGGGGAGCCCAGTCTTGGGGAGCCTTGTGAGGATTCCATTAGATAGCGCAGTTGCCCCAGATGCATGATGTTTTTTTCCATTTCAGTTTTTCTGAAATCGGAGTGTAGGGAGAGACTTGCCACTAGGTTGTGATGAAATGGATACTGCCTGTTCATGCAAGAAGGCAAGCCGTGCTGATAATTTCATCCAGTTGGGTCGTTGTTTTTCTCCCAATTACATTAAAATGGCAGCACTGAAATGAAGTTGCTCTATGTACAAAAGGTTGCTTCTGATACTCAACAGAGTAATTGCAGTAAGAAGAAATTACCTAAATTCTTTAGGAACAGAACATAAAATTCCAAGACTGGTTAGAGGAAGGTAAAAGGGTTGAGCAAAGAAAAGTGTTTAAGTAAAGATGACCCAGTTTAAGGAATGCTCAGAGTCAGTGAAAGAACCAGAGGTGCAGTGTCACCAGAGTGAAAGAATAGGGCGTTCTGAGAAGGAATGAGGGATTTGTATGGTCAAGCAAAGTAGAGAGGTCTAGTCAGGTGAGGGCCCATTAATGTCCTCAGCAAGGCAGATGGCTTGTTCCAAGTAGGAGGTATCTAGGAGATAAGCAAGCATGGGAGCAAATGTAGGTAACTTAAAAAATCTGGATGCAAAAGAGAAAAAAAAAAAAGAAATGAAAGGTACCTAGAAGGAGAATATAGGAGAAGCTCAAGTATGGCTATTTTAAGCTTTATGTAAGGGCCTAAGAGGGAAAGAAAAATGAAGATATATGTTTGGGAAGAATAAATAATGAAACCGGACCTTTGGAGGCAGGACGTTATGGTCACGAGGACAGGTAATTGTCTTAAACATTCTTTGAAATTAGGGAAAATGTAGGGAGGATAGCTGTGAGACACAAGGATATCCGGAAGATAGGTGAGGGTCTGAGATCATACCTGATGGCTTCATTCTTCTTGGGAAGGAAAGGAAGGCGAGTGAACTGTGTTGCCACAGCCCAGTGAGAGATGGGGAGCTAGAACAGCCTGGAAAGGCCTTTCCTGCCCTCCCTCCAGCACGCTCCACTAGAAGTCAGAGGGCAAAGAAGTGCAGATAATCTAATCTGTAGAGATCAGATTTCTGGGACATAGGACATGAAAGGTGAAGAAAAGAAATAGCTAGTCCAGTGATAAGCTGATATAAAAGACTGTGTGAAGATGGCTACAGTAAACTCTTTCTATCTCTCTACACATGCTCCTTTGCAATGGGACTCTGCCATTTTTCCCAGAGAGTGGTGAAGTTTATTTCCCTACCCTTGAGTTGGGGCTGGGCTACGACTGCTCTGACTAATAAAATGTGGTGGAAGAGAGGTTTTGTAATAACTCAGCCCAGTTCTCAGGAGGCTCTGCAGCTTTTCCTCTCACCCACCTGAAACACTAGCTGCCATGTAAGGACAACTTCTTGAGAATGAAACATCGTGTGGACACAGAGGCCCAGCCAGGCACGTGATGAAGCCATCTTGGAACATCCAGTTCCCAGTTAAGCAGCCAGATGACGCAAGCCACAAAAGTGATTCAGGCAAGATTGGTTGCTTTAAGGCATTAAATTTGGGGGAGGTTTGTTACACAGCAGCTATTTAGCTATTTAGCTCATACAGCTGGACAACATGGGCCTTAAAGGAGGATGAGAGAAGCATTCCAACTTTTCCTCTCAGCCCTATGATACTGGGATGTTTAGTAATCTTGCTGTAGTTTTCTTTTTTTCTTTTGTAAGCATTTTATTCAAGTGAGAAGCATAACAAACACTTCAAAATTAAAAATACATTGTAAAAAAATACATTCTAGATCAGTGGTTGCTAGGGGATCAGGTCGGGAGGAAAGCAGAATGAGTATGTGGAACACAGAGTATTTGGGGGGCAGTTACACTATCCTCTATGATAGTGAATAATATCCAGGGAATGGTGGATCCATGACACACATTTGTCAAAACTCAAAGAACTGTACAACACAAAGGGTGGACCCTAATGTAAACCACAGACCTTTAATAATGTATCAACATCAGCTCATCAGCTGTGACAAATTATGGGATATGCTATAGTAGGAAATAATAAGTAAAACTATGATCCAGGGAAACAGGATATATGGGTAATCTCTGATCAATTTTCTTTAAACCTAAAACTGCTCTATAAAATAAAGTCTGTTAATACATTTTAGCCTTTTTCCCCCTTGAACCATTCTTTTTATTCTTTAATTTTTTTATGTTTATTTATTTTTGACAGAGAGAGAGAGAGAGAGAGAGAATAAGTGGGGGAGGGGCAGAGAGAGAGGGAGACTCAGAATTTGAAGCAGCCTCCAGGCTCTGAGCAGCCAGCACAGAGCCTGACGTGGGGCCTGAACCCACGGAGTGCGAGATCATGACCTGAGCCAAAGTCAGACGCTGAACCGACTGAGCCACCCAGGCGCCCCGAACAATTCTTAAAACCAAGCCAAATGAAGTCAAAATGGCAGGTGATGGGAGGACAGCAGGGTTCCCTAGGTACCCTCAAGACTTTTACACTTTGTGTAAAAACTTTGTTTTTAATGTGAAAATTACTGTACTCAAAGAAATAGTTTTCTTTTGTACTGGCCTACAAATGAAACAATAATATATAACCATTCCATATTTTGCCTAGAGAAAAATACAGCTTAAGAACAACTGAGAAAAAAACCAACTGAGAATTTATTATTTTTTTAAGCATTTTTCTTTTCTGTTTTTTGTTTCTTTTAAATTTTAAGTAGGCTCCACACTCAGTGTGGGGCTTGAACTCATGACCCTGAGATCAAGAGTTGCACACTCTACCAACTGAGCCAGCCAGACACCCCAAGAACTTATGACTTATGGAAGGTACTTATAGAAGTGCTGCTTACCCCCAAGGAGAACAGTGAAAGTGTCACCATGTTGCTTTTGAAGTGTTTTCATGAAACCTAAAGGATTCTTTTGGAAGTTCAGGGCCTCTCCAAGGTAAGGAAGCCAGCCTTTTATCAATGGAGGCTCACCAGGTCTCCTATGAGAAAAACAAACAAACAAACACAAGAAAAAATTAAGTCCCTATTTTAATACATGTGAGTTATGAATCCACTCTAGAAGTGAATGGATGAATTGCACAGCTAATTCCAGTTATTTTATTCAATGATTCTTATATAATCAAAGACATGGATTTATTGAGCCCCACCAGTATGTGTGGGTTTTGGGGTATACAGTTCAATTCATAGCTTTTGGTGAGCAACTTTTTGAAGAACTTTGTTATCTTGTAAGACTCAAATGGCTGACTGAAATGACAGCTACACTTAGTAACCATTTTATGTATGAGCTCTGTCTGTACTGTTCTGAGTGTTAGATGTCATGTAGTTCACTTGCCAAAGTAAAGTTCTTTGTTATCAGATATCACTTTAGGCTAGGATTATATCATTAGAAGAGGGACAATTAATAATCTCGAAAAATCTTTTATGCTGTTGGGAACAGTAAAAACTTCAACATTGTTTCCATGAAGTATATCTTGTTATATCCTTTCATAAAGTTTTTATTCAACTACAAAATGAATAGGAATATTTATTAAATTTTACAAGACAACATATGAAACACATTCAACGAAACATTGAAATATTGTGAATTAAAAAACAAGTTCCTTCTTTTTTGACCTATAATCCTAGCAAAACTAGACTTCAGAATTTCTTCTTCTTCATTTATTTGGTGAACTCAATCTGGTTTAAAGTTAAAAAAAAAAATCCAAAGCCATTTTATCCTAGAAGGGATTAAAACAAATATTCAAGAGAACTCTGATAATTCTCTATCCCATCTGTGAAGATGACTTATACTACAGGCAGTACAACCCATTTTGATTAATCACAAGATATTACTAGCTCAGACCTAATCAAAGTTCAAGATTATGATCATATTCAACATGGACTTTTATGTAGCTAGATTAACCCTATCAAAAGCTTTTATTTTCCCACATCCCAACATGGTAGAATTAAACTTAAAACATAAACATCAGATCTTTCAGGGGAAAAAGGAAATAAACTAATACAAAATAAACCCAAAGTATGGTAGAAATAAAGGAAAAAGGTATCAAAACTCTTCTTTCTCTTTTCAGAATAAAATTGATTTTTATAATAATTTATAAAGTGTATGCTGTTATTTAAATACATATACTTAGAAAGACAATAAACATTGCATAAAAATGTATATCTTATGCTTCCTCCCTTTCTCTGTTACTTTCTTAAATGCTAACTTTCCCAATGGAGACTTGTGTTTTTGAGAAATTTAAAAGTGTACCAAAAAAGTATTTTAACAGTTAATTCTATATCCATAGATTAAACAAGAGGAGACAACATATATGATTGTAAGTTAGGATCTCCAAATTAGAAACTGCCATAGCATACCGGCTATAAATCAATGGCTTTCAAAATTCGTAAGTGATCTTAGTTCACAAGATTTCCTTTAAAAATATTAACTCTCTTCCTTGGTCTATTTTTACTCTGGTTTGTTTAATGTTGCTTGAATGTTGCATTGTGACAAAGATTTTGAAAGGCTTTTTGTCATATCGTAATTTAATGCAACTAATTTCATCCTCTATGCTCTGTCATTTGGTCAAAAGCTGTATTCTTCACGGGATTTCCGCGGGGGGAAAGGATTGAGCTCAGAAATCCAGGGAATATTAAGTTAATGTTCAGAGTTAGGGAAACACATTAGGAAGCCATTTTACTGTTACAAAGATGAGAGGATCATCATTTCTTACAGCTATGTTCATTTTGGCAGCAATAAGCTCAAAAGTATGAAATACCATGTCACAACTACGCATATTTTCAGCAAAAAATATAGTGCTGGTTCATCTTATGACCCATCAAAGACAGACCACAAAAATCTGTCTTCATCAGTACATTTGTAAAAATTATTTAGAGAGGAAAGACATCACCATAATGATCCGGAAAGGCCTGCTGACATATGGCACAGTGTAAATACTGCTATTTGTCTCTCTCATGCTCTGTGACTTTGAAAATGAAATACCCACTGCCCACTGCTGAATGAGAGAATAGATGCCTAATGTTTCTTGGGAATGATCAGGTCCCAAAGCTTAAAAAGAACAGGTTCTCAAGCAACAGTGGGTAATTTAAAAAATAAAAAAATAAATTAAAAAAAAATGCAAAAAACAAAAAACAAAAAACAAAAACTGTGGTCCATACCCCCTCTTAATCCCACTCTGATGGTATATATTTCCTCAAATATCCTCTTTACTATTTAAGACACTACAAGGACACATCTTGTAAATTTTACAAATTAGAGCTTATAAAAGGTTCTCAATGATTAAACCCAAGTTCTTGATTTTTTTTTTAGAGAGTTCTTGTGCATGCATGTGCACAAGTGGGGGAGGCAGGGTGGGTGCAGAGGGAGAGGGAGGGAGAAAATTCCAAGCAGGCTCCATACTGTCAGTGCAGAGCCTGACATGGGGCTTGGTCTCACGAACCATGAGATCATGACCTGAACTGAACTCAAGTGTCAGTCACATTGAGGAGGGCCCTTGTTGGGATGAGCGCTGGGTATTGTATGTAAGCAACAGAACACGGGAATCTACCCCCAAAACCAAGAGCATGCTGTACACACTGTATGTTAGCCAATTTGACAATAAATTATAGTAAAAAAAAAAAACTTAGCAAAAAAAAAAAAAAAGTCAGTCACTTAAGTGACTGAGCCACCCAGGCACCCTTAATACTGGGATTTTAACTCTAATACACTAGCTATGTAGACACCCAGTTGTTTTTTAACTTAAGAATGATAGGGGTGCCTGGGTGGCTCAGTTGGATGAGCGTCCGACTTCGGCTCAGGTCATGATCTCGTGGCCTGTGAGTTCGAGTCCCGAGTCGGACTCTGTGCTGACAGCTCAGAGCCTGGAACCTATTTGGATTCTGTGTCTCCCTCTCTCTCTGCCGCTCCCCTGCTCATGCTCTGTCTCTCTCTCTGTCAAAAATTAATAAACATTAAAAAATAAAAAAAGAAATTTTAACTTGAGAATGATAATATTAACCTTAAATGTTTACCATTCATATATGAAAGTAGTTGTGCTATACAGAACAGGATTAGTTTTCTGGGCTATTCACATACATTGTAACATACATGGTTTTTCTCTTTTATTCTCTGTATGAACTGTTTTCTTCATCAACTCTCCCTGCTATCTATATAAGGAGCTTGGAAGGCATCACTCCCATCTTCACCACAAGAAAAAAGCTGAACAAACTGAATATCAATAACTCCTCTTAGATTCGTTACAGAATTGATGCCACCGAGCAAACCACTGCCCTGAAAGCTATAGAGACAGGTGAATACAGAAAATCATAGCTTACTGGGAACAGAGGCTGCTGCTGGAGTCTTTAAGAGAGACACTGAAAAGGGTAATTGACCAATTGCTGGAGACTGAGCAAGGACTAACTTATGATATAAAATCTCCTAAGGGGCCAGACTTACGAGGGCTCCACAGGGCTTGCACAAGGAGAAATAGGTAATCTGAATTAGTATGCATCTATCAAACAAATTGAATCAATAAATATCTTTTGAAGTTTATTTATTTTGAAAGAGAGAGAAACAGCACAAGTAGGGTAGGGGCAGAGAGAGAGGGAGGGGGAAAGATCCCAAGCAAGCTCCACACTGCCAGCACGGAACCCATGCGGGGCTTGAACCCACAAAGCCATGAGATCATGACCTGAGCTGAAACCAAGAGTCAGGTGCTTAACCGATGAGCCACCTAGGTGCCCCTGAATCAATAATTTATAATCTTCCAAAGCAGAAGGCGCCAGGTCTAGAGCTCACTGGTGAATTTTATCAGACATTTGAGGAAATGTTACCAATTCTCTCTAATCTCTTCTAGAAAAGAGAAGCAGAGAAAACACTTCCTAACTCATCCTATAAGGACAGCATTACTCTAATACAAAACCAGACAAAAACATGACAAAAAGGAAAATTATGGATCAACAAAAAATAACATAGATTTAAAAATCCTCAACAAAATAATAGTAAATTGAACACAACAGAGTATAGAAAAGATTATTATACATTAGGAGCAAGTGAAATATATTCTAGATATTTAAGGCTGCTTCAATATTCAAAAATCAATTAAATGTAATTAATGTAATCCATTAATTCAAAGGGATAAAGAAGAGAAATCATCTGATCATATCAATAGATACAGAAATATCATTTTACAAAATGTAACACCTATTCATGAAAAAATTCTCAGAAAACCAGGATGAGAGGAAAATTCAACTTGATAAAGAACATCTACAAAAAACCTTACAACTAACATCATACTTAATAGTGAGAAACTAAATACTTCCCTGCTGAGATCTAAAACAAGGCAAAGATACCCCTTTCACAACTCCTGTTTGACATTATACTGAAATGCAATAACACAAGAACAGAAAATACAAGGTAGAAGAATTAAAACTGTTTTTACTGCAGATGACATGATTGTCTATACAGAAAATCTCCAAGAATCAACAAGAAAAAAACCCTCCTGGAACTAATAAGCAATTATGGCCAGGTAGCAGAATACAACATTAATACACAAAAATAAATTGCTTTCCTATTTACCAGCAGTGAATAAGTGGACTTTGAAATAAAAGACCATTTACATTGGTACCCATAAAAATGAAATACTTTGGTATAAATCTAAAAAAATATGTACAAAATCTACATAAGAAAAACTACAAAACTTTAAGGAAATGAATCAAATAAAAGTTAAATAAATGGAGAGATATCCCATGCACATCAATAGGGAGACTCAATACTCTCAAGATGTTCGTTCTTCTCAGCTTTATCTATAGATTCAATGCAATCCTGACCAGAAAGCCAGAAAGTTATTTTGTGGATACTGACAAAACATATTCTAAAGCTTATATGGGAAGGGAAAAGACCCAGAAGAGCCAATATAATATTGAAGGACAAGAACAAAGTGGAAGGAGTGATAGTACTCCACTTCAATACTTATTATAAAGCAATAGTAATCAAGACAGTGTGTTATTGGTAAACAAATAGACAAACAGGTCAGTGGAACAGAAGAGAAAGCCCAAAATTAGACCAACACAAATATAGTCAACCAATCTTTGACAAGGGAGCACAGTAATTCAATGGAGAATGGATAGCCTTTTCAACAAATGGGGGTAGAATAATAGCATCCTCTCACAAAACTAGAAATCTAGACACAATTCTTATACCTTTCACAAAAATTAACTCAAGATAGATCAGAGACCTAATTGTAAAATGCAAAACTACAGAAGTCCTAGCAGATAACATAAGAAAAATCTAGATGACTTTGGGGCTGGCAATGACTTTTTTTTTTTTTAATGTTTATTTTTGAGAGAGAGAGTGCGACAGAGTGTGAGTGGGGGAGGGCCAGAGAGAGGGAGACACAGAATCAGAAGCAGGCTCCAAGCTCTGAGCTGTCAGCACAGAGTCCGACGTGGGGCTCGAACTCACGGACAGTGAGATCATGACCTGAGCTGAAGTCGGACGCCCAACTGACTGAGCCACCCAGGCACCCCTGGCAATGACTTTTTAGATACAACATCAAAAGTATGATCCATGAAAAAAAAAAAAAAAACAACAGCTTCATTAGAATTAAAAACTTTTGCTCTGCAAAATACACTGTTAAGAGAATGAAAACCCGTGTTTCAAACTGGAAGAGAAATTTTTGCAAAACACATACCTGATAAAGGACTAACAACCAACATATACAAAGAACTCTTAAAACTCAACAATAAGAAAAAAAACAATTAAAAATGGGCAAAAGATCTGAACAGACATCTTATTGAGGAAGACATACAGATGGCAAGTAAACATAAAAAGATGCCCCACATCACATATTATCAGAGAATTTCAAATTACAACAACAGTGAGCTACTAGTACACAACTATTAGAAGGGCCAAACTCAAAACATTGACTGCCCCAAATGCTGACAAAAATGCGGAACAACAGAAACTCTCATTGTTGGTGGGAATACAAAATGGTACAGCTACTTTGGAAGCCAGTTTGGCAGTTTCTTATAAAACTAAACATACTCTAACCATATGACCCAGCAACTGTGATCCTTGGTATTTACCCAAATGAGTTGAAAACTTGTGTCCACACAAAAACCTGCACACAAGTGTTTATAGCAACTTTAGTCACAATTGCCAAAACCTGGGAACAATCAAGATATCCTTCAATTGGTGAACAGATAAACAAACTGTGGTAAATCTGGTTGGTCGAATATTATTCAGTGATAAAAAGCAATGAGCTATCATGCCACAAAAAGACATGGAAGAACCTTAATCACATATTGCCAAGTGAACTAAGCCAATCTGAAAAGGCTACATACTGTATAATGACAACTCTATGACACTCTGGAAAAGACAAAACTATAACTATTAAAAGATCAGTAGTTGCCAAAGGTTTGGGGGAGAGAGGGATGAACAGGTGTAGCACATAGGATTTTTACTAGAGCGAAACTGTTCTGTATGTTACTGTAACCATGCACATATGTCATACATTTGTCAAAACCCACATATTGTACAATACAAAAATGATCCCTGATGCAAACTAGCACTTTAGTTAATATTAATGTATTAATATTGGGTCAATTGTAACAAATATACTATACTAATGCAAGATGTTAATATTTGCGGAAATTATGGGGATAGGAAGGTGGAGGGGTTATATGGGAACTCTGCAGTTTCCTCTCAGTTCTTCTGTAAACTTCAAATTGCCCTATAAAATAGAGCATATGTATCTCTATAGATATAGATATCTCTCTCTCTATAATAAACTTTAAGCAAGAAATTGTTATGTAAGTTCACATTTTAATTAATATTTTTTAAAAATATAGACAATTCTAAAGTATTAGTATTGGGCAGTGTGTAAACTGATACAGAATGCAGTATTTTTTAAGAGTAAAGAGCTCTAAACTGATGGTTCCCAGAGGAAAAGGGGTGGGAGGATGGGTTAAAGAGATGATGGGAATTAAAGAGTGCACTTGTTGTGATGAGCATTGGGTGATGTGCAGAAGTGTTGAATCACTGTATTTTACACCTGAAACTATATGTTAACTAACTGGAATTGAAATAAAAACATTAAAAAAGAGTAAAGGGTTCTAGAATCCAAAAAGTGAGAAAATTGCTGTGCCTTATCTCTGGCCATGATAAGCCAGTTTCTTGCTATGTCCTCATAAGAAGCCATTGTTAGGGAATCCCAAGCACCTATTTAAGATGTTGGCTGGGCAGAGGATTTTGTACCTTCTAGCTCGGGAAGCTGGTTTTCAATGACCTGTGGGGACTTTGACTAAAGTTAGTTTCTTCCTTGGCATTGTAGGGTTTTTGTCTACTTTGTCTATTAATTATTTTCACTTTAAAGAAAAAGTGAAAAATTTAATCCTAAAAGAAATTCTTTTTAAATCTTTTTCTTATTTTTTTATTCTTGTTTTTTTGCATTTTTAAAATTCAGTTTGTTAATGTTTTTGTTTACCTTTATTTTTGTCTGGCACTATGTTGATTCCATCATAAAGATCAGTTTTTCAGGTATGCTTTGAAAGTGATTTTCTTTTGAAGTAATTTGGGTCAAGTTTCTCCCTAGCTTTTCCCGGTTTTAAGCTGACATTGGGACATGCTGCCTCCAAGTAAGTGTAACACACTGCCGGGTCTCTCAGTCATCTCTGCTGAGGGAAAGACCCAGGTTGGCAACTACCATTGGCAAGGATATCTTTGCCGAGGTGAAGTTAACCTGACACATCCTGATTGGAAAAGAGATGGTCATGAAGGTCATTAACAGGAGTCAATCCTGTTAAGTATCCTATAAAGTCAAAATATTGAGGGCCTTGGATCACCCCAACATTATGAAATTATTTGAAATGATGGAGACAGGAACAGTCTACCTTGTCATGGAGACGCTAGTGAGGAAGGGCTGTTCAATTACCTAGTGGATCATGGCAGTATGAAAGAGAAAGGGGCCCCAGGAAAATTCTGCCAGAGAGCGTCTGCTGTACAGTATTGCCTCCAAAAGGGTACTGTCCATAGACCTAAAGGCAGAAAACCAACTATTGGAAACTGACATAAACATCAAGGCTGCAGACTTTTGCTTCAGCAATGAATTCCCCTTTGGCAATAAGTTGGATGCCTTGTGTGGCAGCTTCCTTATAATGCCTTGGAACTCTTTCCAGGGCCAAAAGTGACATGGCTCCATGGTGGATGTGTGGAGCCTAAGAGTCATCGTATGTATTCTGGTCATCATCTGCCTGCATTTTGATGGACAACTTTTTAAGGATCAGAGAAAGCAGTAGTGAATTCACCATATTCACTTGTACTTGTCCATAGAATGTGAAAACCTGTCAAGACACTTCTTATCCTCCATGTCTGCGAGAGGTTCATTAGGGCAAATCATGAAAATTCCATGCATGAATGTGGCTCATGAAGATGAGGAACTGAAGCCTCATATGGAGTCACTTCCTGAGTACAAAGACCCTGGCGGACTGAGTTGATGATGTCCAGTGGCTTCACAGTGCAAAGAGGGGCAGGTAGAAGCAATGACGTGATGTGAAGGCTGTGAAGATTATCTTGCCTTGAGTCTTTATCGACACACAGAGACACCATAGGCCACTATAAGACACTCACAGAATCCATCAGTATTGACTTTTTGGAGAAATTTGTTCTCGCTCTCTTTATATGTATATATATATATATATATATACATATATGCAATTATTATAAATATTGCAATTTTATATTGCAATATTATATATATTTGCAATATATGCAAATATTATATATATGCAATTATATATATGCAATTATTATATACATATTATACTTAATATTATATAAGTATATATTATTATATATATAATATATATACCTATATTATATAAGTATATATATAATATACCTATATTATATACCTATATATATAGGTAATATATATATGTAATATAATATACCTATATTAATAGGTATATTATACCTATATATAGGTATATATACCTATATATAATATACCTATATTATATAAATATATATATATAATATATATATAAATATATATATAATATATACTTATATAATATAGGTATATATTAAGTGTATATTATATATAGTATATATTATAATTATATACTATATATTATATGCACTTAATATACTGAATATTATACTTAACTGCTTTATTAACTTACAGATATATACATATACGTGTATATATATATATAGTATATATTATATATACATACATATATATACAATATATACTATATATATATATACACACACATATGTATATATCTGTAAGTTAATAAAGCAGTTAAGTAACCATAGGCACAACAGTATTTTCCTCAAAAAAATGTGGTAAGGGATATAATACAAAGAGAAAGGGCGGGGATACTTTAAGATGTTAATGGTCATTACGCTTGGTGGTGAGATTATGGGAGTTTGGAAGCTGGTGTCTTCTAATTTGCATGATACAAACATACTTCTTTGAACAGTATTTGGCATTTACTTGTAGAATGTCCCTCAATTTGGGGTGTCTGATGTTTTCTCATGATCAGATTGAGGTTGTAACATTTTGGGAAAGAATCTCACAGAAGCAATGTGCCTTTCTCAGTGTATTGTTTTTGAAGTTTAAAAACAAATGCTATATTAGTGTTAAAATTAAAGCCATGTATAGAAGGCAATGTCTTGTAACATGTAGGTGATGGCAAAAAAGTACACTCTACAAATGAATCAAGGATTGATTCTAAAAATGAGCTCCACATTCCTAATTGGGTGAGCAGAGAAAAAGGCTGGGATTCCCCACAAGGACAAGGAGCACCCTTCCCACTCACACTCCAAAAGAGAAGAGCAGACACCAGGGTCGGACTCTGTTAACTGTACAAAATACGGACACACGGTGCCACCTGAGATACCTCATCACTTCCAGGTGATGTACTAATGAGGCGGGCAGAGTTGGTTTCTGTGATACCCATGAAAGGGCAGGGTGTTCTTTATAAATGGAGTTGCAGCCAGTGGACTATGACAACTGGGGCCCCTGAGCGTCTTTTCAAGGCTGCACTCGGACAAAGAAACTGTGGCGCAGAGCTCACTGCCTCCGTTCCCTCACAAAACCCCAGCGCATCTCACGCTTACAGTCAGGGAGTCGGTTAATTTTTTCCTCCTTGTGTATGATGATTCATAGATTCTTTAGGACTCTTGATTCACATGTTGAACAAAAATGATCTGCTTAATATTTGTTTACTGCAAGAATCGCAACTATCGTAATCTCTTTTCAGGATGAACATTAATCCAACTCTGTCTAGAAAAATTATGCAATTCATTACCATCAGTAATCTCTATTGTACCCTGTGATTAACCTTCACTTTCTCCCCAGTTTTATAATCTTGCAAATCCACTGGTGCTGTGTGATTGGCATCTGGTGTTCATAAACCTGCTTCACAAAGAATCAATGAAAAATCTCTACATAAAAATGCCATTTTTCAGTCTATCAATGATTCAACCCTCTGTTCCTTGGTAACTTTCATACCACTCTAGAAAGTTCTGTTAACTTTGCAGCTCACAAACAAAGCCTTTACTCTTGAAATGTTTTGTCTCTATCAGGATGGCAATTGGCAGTAGCGAAGGTATCACTGTTCAAGCACTTTTGATCAAAGTATTAAAAGTAACGCAATGTAAAAGCCAGCAATGCTGAATGGTCACAAATTTCCCCATTATTGGCATGGAATCATAGCAAAACCAAAATGAACATGACTATATCTTCACACCCATAGAGAGTAACTTTTGAAGCCATATTCCAGTTGAACCTTTAGCTGTCAGTTCATCTCTGTGATCGTGTCATCCGAATAAAGCTTTTGTCTGTGGAATGTGCCTTGTAAACTCAATTCCATTAGCAGATTTATACTAATGCCTTGATCAAGTGAGTGATTTGTAAGTGCTTCTTTGGATAAGAAGCCAAACCACATCCATGTAGGATTTTACTCAGAGAAGTCTATGATTGAGCTTTTTTTTTTTTAAACTGGGACGGATGCCCAGTTTGGCACCAGTAAAATAATGTCAAGGCATATTAAAAAAAAAAAAAACCCAAAGCAAAAAACAACAAAACAAAAGCCAAAAACCAAAACCAAACCAAAACAAAAAACAAGTCTCAACCATGCCCCACAATAACTACAGCACTGGAAGACGTTTATGAACTTGACCCTAGTTCAAGCCCTCATCCATTCTCATGTACACTGTTGCAATAGCCTCCTGATGGCTATTGATAGTTCAGGTTCCAGGCTCTACCAACTACCATCAGTTTGCTGACTTTGGCCAATTTACTTAACCTATCTGTGCCTTGGATTTCTCACCTGTAAAACGGATACACCGTTGAAATTTCTTCATGTGACAAATAAGAACTAAAGGCAATGACTGGCATATAGCAAGCCCTCAGAATGTTAGCTGCTGTTATTACTGTATTATTGTTATTGATCTCCAGATCACTAGCAGGGATCATCTAAAATACAAATCTAATTGTGGCTCTTTCCCGATTTCTCTTTCCAAAAAGTTTTCAAGAATACTAACTTTTAAGATATTTTTTTTCATTTGCTTTCATACTTTCTTTACTTGCCTAATTTAGGTATTAGTTTAGGGCTACCGTATTTGGTTTGCTGGTCAGAGGACGGGGCACCAGAATCATCTACCCACTTGAGGAGAAATGACAACTTTTCAGGCTTTGCAATCTCTGAGCAAATCCACTTACAGGGACAAAAGAGGCAAAGAAGAGCACTGTATCTTAGGAGAAAGCCAGTCAAGAATGTTTAAACAGCTTAGACAATTCTGAAAGAGGGAAATCGATTCATAATTGAAAGTTATTTCAATTCCTTAATTAAAATAGAAAACCATGCAACTGATTTTGTAATTTCTGAGATGATCAGTTGCTAATTTATTTTACAGATAGGATTTGATTGGACTTCATGGAAGAGATATCAATTCCATTAACTCATCATTTCTTACATTTGATTAAATTGTTTGATTTTGAAATGTTTAATAAAAAATCAGAACCCACAGTTTTGTGAAACTGAATTATATACTAGAGGGCTAACCCAGAAAGCCTTGGTAATAACAATATAAAGATCAATGCCCACAATATATGAATGCATAGTCAAGGGTGCCTGAGTGGCTCAGTAGGTTAAGCATCTGACTTTAGCTCAGGTCACAATCTCACAGTTCATGAGTTTGAGCCCCGCACTGGGCTCTCTGTTGTCAGCGCACAGTCCTCTTCAGATCCTCTGTCTCCTCTCTCTGCCCCTCCCTGACTCGTGCATGCTCTCTCTCTCTCAAAAATACATAAACATTAAAAAAATAAAAATAAATGCACAGTCAAGTTATCAGGTGACATTTCAATAACCAAAACCAATGAAGAAATAGTTTCAAATGTTGAAGGTCAGCACTAAAATAATCAAGCACAACTTATCAGAACCATAGGAAAAGCAATACAAGGGTACTTGTTTGCTTAGGTGGAGGCTCATAAAAAAGCCTAAGGACCATATGCCACATCTGCTTCATAACGCAAGAAGTCATAGCCATACTTTATATTGAGTAAACTATTAGCATAGCAAACGCTAATACTATCTCTGTATTTGTAACACAGTGCGTGGCACCTAGAAAGGCAATGTTTTGACTTTGTCGTGAATTAAAGGACTTTTCAACAGGAAAAAAATATTCTTCAAAGACTGGTTCCTAACTTTGGCTTATGATTTATTTTAGGTCACTGTATAAAAAGAATGTATGACTACCTCAAGAAATCCATCATCATTAATATTACAACATGGAACGTGGAAGACCCGGCATCATATTTGTATACAGAAATCATAAGGTTTGCAAATTCTAAAATTAAAGATAGCCTCTTTTTTATTTTAAACATAATGCTTGCAGCATCCTTTGCTCATGCTATCCTCTCTTATGTGCACCCTTTCACTGTTTTGTGAAATAAATTTTCAGTATTTATAGCAGAATCATTATTGAGGTAATGCTCAATTGCTTTGTTTTTGTGTTTGCCTTGTTTTCTGTGTACCCATCACTAATTTTTATCAATCTCTTTCAGTACTCTCTAAAATCTTTCTCAATATGGTCAGACATATGGTCCTGTAATTTTCATATAGTGCCTCTCCTATTTTCCATCAATTTTTCTTTTGCTCCATTTAATGACTTTCTGGACTTAATCCCTTTCACAGATTATTTTATTTCTAATCTTAGATTTCTAATTTCACAGACTTCTTTTGTGCTGATTACACATTATACAAATTAAATTCTGTTCTTGTTTTATGAATGCAATTTCTTCTCTTATCTCTCTAAGACTGATAAATATAATTTGGGGGGGGGTGGGAATTTTCTTCTGTCCCTGAATTGTCTATTTCCTTGAAGTCCCTCTTTTTATTTATTTATTTATTTATTTATTTATTTATTTAATGCTTTCTGTCTTTCATGATGGAAGCTTTCTTCAGTATCTCATGATCCTTAGCTTTTTTTAAGATTTAAAAACAAGGCTGTGTGTGTGTTGGTAGGGCTGATGGACTTCACCATATTGTGATTAGAAGGGGACCTAGTCATTTTAATGAACTACCTATCTTTGCTAGTTAAATGGATGAAGCCATCACCTATCATGAATTTTAATTTTGCTTTCAGGGACTCTGGGAATAAAACATAATATACAAATATAAATAAATACACTTCATATAAAGAGTTAACATTAATTAATTTTGAATTTGTCTTAACTATAGTTTTTTGGAGATTACTGTTAAAGTCATTTGTAGTCATGTTTGTAGATAAAAAATTTAGAGTCCATTTCTATTTACAGTGGTGAGAATAGATAGAATATTTCACAATATGAAAGGCTTGCATTAGAAGTCAGAAAAGAGGGGCAAATGATGGGTTCTACAGTTGTGCAAGTTTGTCAGTTAAAACTACAGGTTAGAGTAAGGGATTTTATTATTTCACTGTTCCCAAAATTAGTCCAACACTCCTGTAAGTGATATTATCTTGTTTTAGGGCTGGAGGGATTAGGGAAGACTGGCAGAAAAAATTGAAGTGCAGATATATTCTTTTTTCTCATTGGGGAAGGGTGTGTGTGTGTGTGTGTGTGTGCACATGCATGCTCATGCATGTACATGTAACTATGTTTTGAATTGTGACTTAAACAAAGTGATGCCAAAGTCAGTAAAACATGAATTCTTTCCACAGACCACCCTCCAAATGGCAAATTTTTTAATTCCCAATAGAGTAAAAAAGCAAAGATTCATATCTTTCTCCTAGTTCCTCAGATACTTCTTCATCCCTTCTCAGAAATACGTGAGTTTTGACAAGACTCACGCACCTATAGAAGGTGTTTTTTCTCTCCTCTATAAATAGGGTATGACCTATAAAAACAGAAGCCACCATATGATCTGTAAATGACCATTCTACCATCTTGAGAGCTTACAGATAATTCCTCATAAGTGTTTAATGACTGTTAATGAGCATTTAAAATTCATTCTGCTCCTTTCCTAGAATTAAAAATTCTATCCTCGCAATCCCTATCAAAATAACACCAGAATTCTTCACAGAGCTAGAACAAACAACCCTAAACAAACCCTGGTTTGTGTGGAACCAGAAAAGACCCCGAAGAGCCAAAGCACTCTTGAAAAAGGACATCAAAGCTGGAGGCATCACAATCCCGGACTTCAAAATAAATTACAAAGCTGTAATCACCAAGACAGTATGGTACTGGCACAAAAACAGGCACTCAGATCAATGGAACAGAATAGAGAATCCAGAAATGGACCTACAAACATATGGCCAACTAATCTTTGACAAAGCAGGAAAGAATATCCAATGGAATAAAGACAGTCTCTTCAGCAAGTGGTGCTGGGAAAACTGGACAGCGACATGCAGAAGAATGAACCTGGACCACTTTCTTACACCATACACAAAAATAAGCTCAAAAATAGATGAAAGACCTCAATGTAAGACAGGAAGCCATCAAAATCCCAGACGAGAAAGCAGGCAAAAACCTCTTTGACCTCGGCCGCAGCAACTTCTTACTCAACACGTCTCCAGAGGCAAGGGAAATAAGAGCAAAAATGAACTACTGGGACCTCATAAAAAAAAAAAATAGCTTCTGCACAGCGAAGGAAACAATCAGCAAAACTAAAAGGCAATTGACAGAATGGGAGAAGATATTTGCAAATGACATATCAGATAAAGGGTTAGTATCCAAAATTTATAAACAACTTATCATACTCAACACCCGAAAAGCAAATAATCCAGTGTAGAAATGGGCAAAAGACATGAATAGACACTTCTCCAAAGACATCCAGATGGCCAACTGACACATGAAGAAACGCTCAACATCACTCATCATCAGGGAAATACAAATCAAAACCAAAATGAGATACCACCTCAAACCTGTCAGAATGGCTCACATTAACAACTCAGGCAACAACAGATGTTGGCGAGGATGTGGAGAAAGACGATCTCTTTTGCACTGCTGGTGGGAATGCAAACTGGTGCAGCACTCTGGAAAACAATATGGAGATTTCTCAAAAAATTAAAAATAGAACTACCCTACAACCCAGCAACTGCACTACTAGGTATTTATCCAAGGGATACAGGTGTGCTGTTTCGAAGGGACACATGAATCCCAATGTTTATAGCAGTGCCATCAACAATAGCCAAAGTATGGAAAGAGCGCAAATGTCCATTGATGGATGAATGGATAAAGAAGATGTGGTATATATTATACAGTGGAGTATTACTCGGTAATCAAATCTTGCCAAATCAATCAAATCTTGCCATTTGCAACTATGTGGATGGAACTAGAAGGTATTGTGCTAAGTGAACTTATTCAGAGAAAGGCAAATATCATATGACTTCACTCATGTAAGGAATTTAAGGTACAAAACATATGAACATAAGGGAAGGGAAGCAAAAATAATATAAAAACAGGGAAGGGGACAAAATATAAAATACCCTTAAATATAGAGAACAACAGAGGAGAGGGGTTGTGGAAGGGGGTTGTGGAAGGGGGGGATGGGCTAGATGGGTAAGGGGCATTAAGGAATCTACTCCTGAAGTCATTGTTGCACTATATGCTAACTTGGATGTAAATTAAAAAATAAATGAATTAACTAAAAAATAAGTAATACCAAAATGGTAATCAACAACAAAATTCTATCTTCTTATTTCCAATGAATTTTATGTAAAGTGTGTGTGTGTATCTATCTCTCTGTATCTAACATCTATCTATCTATCTATCTACCTATCTCTATGTGTGTGTATCTATCAATATATAAAAATTATGGTATTTTATATAAGCATATTATATATATTATGTATATATTATATATATGTATAATGTATAATTACATTAATATTATATAATATATATTATATAATATATAATAATATATAATATATATAATATGCTTACGGCAGGGCAAGACCATTAAAAACTAGGGACAAATATATTAAGAAGTCTTATAATTCTATAATAAGGAGACAATCCAATAAAAAAACAGGCAAAATATATGAATAAATACTTCAACAAAGAAGATACACAAATGGCCAATAAGCACATGAAAGATGCTCAACATTAATCTTTAGTGAAATGCAAATTACAAACTAAAATGAGATACTACTATTCAGTTGCTAAAATGGCAAAAATCAAAAAGAATGACTGTGCCAGTGTTGGCAAAGATGAGAAGAAATCGGAACTGTCATATACTGCTGGTAAGAATATGAAATAATACATTCACTTTGGAAAAAAGGCAAGAAATTTCTTATAATGTAAAACATACACTAATAGTACAACCCAGCAATTCCAATTCTAGGTGTCTCTTTACCCAAGAGAAATAAAAACATATGGCCACACAAAGACTTGTATGTGAATGTTCACAGGCGCATTAATCATAGCCAAAAATTAGAAACAATTCAAAAGTCTATCAACTATTAAGTAGATAAAAAGTGGTATATCAGCAATAAGAAAGGAACAAACCACTGCTGTATGCAACAACACTGATAAACCTTAAGAGCATTATGCTAAGACAAAGAAGCCAGGCACATAAGTTTAATTATATGAAGTTTCTAGAAAAGATAAAAAAAATAGTGGTGGAAGGTAGATCAGTTCTCCCTTGGGATTGAGGGTATGAGCAGCAATTAAATGCAAACAGTCACAAGGAAACTTTTTGGATGTCAGAAGTGTTCTAAACTGGATTGGGATGATGGTCGCACAACTGTGTCAATTTCTGAAAACTCATCAAGCTGTACACTTAAAGTGAATGAATTTCATGGTATATAAAGAATATCGCAATGAGCCAGCTGGAAAAAAAATGTGGTACATTGTATGATTGTTTTGTACTTCAGTTTTTTTATGTTTATTTATTGAGAGCAGAGAGAGACAGAGCACAAGTGGGGGAGGGGTAGAGAGCGATTGAGACACAGAATCCAAAGCAGGCTCCAGGCTCTGAGCTGTGCACAGAGCCCAGCACGGGGCTCCAACTCACAAAGCGTGAGATCATGACCTGAGCCGAAGTCAGACACTTAACTGACTGAGCCACCCAGGCACCCTGAAAAATCTCTTCTTTAATGATTTTGCTGAGCCATCTATATGGCTTCTGCAGAATTCCATAAGTAGAACAGGGTACTGAAATTGGAAGAGTTTTGGGAGACTCATCATGTATCTTACAAATAAGAAAACAGAATCAGAGAAGTAAATTAATTTGTCCAGTCACGCAGCAACAAACCAGCCAAAAAGATCAAAGTCCAGGTCTCCTGACTCCCAGTCCAATGATTTGTTCTCTGTACCACATTATCCAAAGAAAGATAGGCACATGTCAGGGTTAAGGGGGTCCTGACTTTCTGAAATCAGATTTTTCTCTTTTCCGGTATGTTCTGCACTTGCAATGAGCCCAGAGGTGATAATCCTATAAAGTAAATAAACATAAGATGTTATCTCCCATAGGGCAACTTCTGTTTGTGGCTAAATGAGCCAAGATGAAGAAACACTTCAAATAAAAGACTCAGCTGGAATAACTTAGAGAAGAGGTTGCTTAGCTTGAAAGGGAGTCTGGCACATAGCCACTATGATTCATAAACTATAATGTAATAAACTTGTATGAACAAAAATCTAATTTCCATATTCAACACTGGTTACCTGAATGAGCCATATAAGAGCAAATTTTTGGAAACAGCATTAATTCTCTGGAAACAAAATAAGCCACTTGATAGAAGCCAGAGTTTGGTAGCTCATGGTTTCAGATTCTACAACCTATACATTCCTTTTCTGCATCTCCAGATTCTGAGAGGTATCTCTAGAAACTTCTTAAACTAAATCTTAGTCTAGTTTAATGTCTGTGTTTTAAAAACACCTCCAACTGATTAAAGTATAATACAAGGTCAAAAATTAGGCATCTGAAACAAAAGAAAAGATGAGGACATCCGAGTCTCAGAAAGTTTTCATCTTTCAATACCATTAACTCAGAGAGCTGCATTGTTTGTAGCAAAATGACAGAGACTGAAGAATTTGTGGCACCAAAGTTCTCAGGGACTAGAACCAGCAGTATTTACCCCAAAGGATTCAGGCAAACTAATTCTTTTTTTTTTAATGTTTATTTATTTTTGAGAGAGAGGGAGACAGAGCATGAGCAGGGGAGGTCACAAAATCCAAGAGAGGGAGACACAAAATCTGAAGTAGGCTCCAGGCTCTGGGCTGTCCACACAGAGCCATGTTGACATGGGGCTTGAACTCACAAACTATGAGATCATGACCTGAGCCAAAGTTGGACGTTTAACTGACTGAGCCACCCAGGTGCTGCCCCTGTTTTTAAAAAATTTTTTTCAGGCAAACTAATTCTTAACCAAAATCTCAGTTAACCCCTGCAAAAAATGAATATGAGAACTCGATATCTCTTAAATTTTTAAGGAACTTGCTTAAGGGCTGTGGTAAATTGCAGTAGTGTTTAAAATACCCAGTTCCTTCCTGTAGAAGCACTATTCACTGATGTCTTATTGATGCCAGACTTAACCATGTGACTTCCTTGGCCAGTGAACTGTGAACAGTGATACATGCCGCTTCCCAGCAGAAGCTTTATGAGCCATCACATGGTTCCACTATGTTCTCTTCCTATTGACACAAGTTTAAAAATATCCCACGTGAAGATTCTCCTTAAATTTGGAACCTGGGATGGAGACTATGACTCACAGTGAGCATAAAGATTGAACAAGAAATAAATCTTTCAGTTGTAAGCCACTCAGCTATTTGTCACTGTACTATAACCTAGCCAAATGTGACTGAAACAACAGTTAAACAAAAAAGAATGTTCTGATTAATGGACTACATGGTACTTTGCAAAATGAAAATGTTGATATACACTCCCATTTCCTAGACCAATGTTCTCCAAAACTTTTGATCCAACGTGTACTTTATGATATGCAAATACATGTATATGTATATGGCTATGTAGATATACCTACAAGTCAGAAAACAACACTTCCTCTCATTATTTAAAAAAAATTTTTTTAATGTTTATTTACTTTTGAGAGAGAGAGAGAGAGATACAGAGTATGAGTAGGGGAGGGGCAGAGAGAGAGGGAAACACAGAATTTGAAACAGGCTTCAGGCTCTGAGTTGTGAGCACAGAGCTCGACGCGGGGCTTGAACTCACAAACTGTGAGATCATGACCTGAGCCGAAGTCGGATGCTTAACCGACTGAGCCACCCAGACGCCCAAAACGTTCGCTTATTATGTGTGATGTACTCTGATATTTTCTCTTCTATTTTACATTTTTTAATGTGTGCTGGAACTCACTAAATCCATATCAAGTCCCACTATCGGGTCACAAACCATTACCCTACTTTCTACCCATTGTCTCTCTCGTTGAATGATCCTTCAATGTGTCTTCCTATTATTTTTCCTCCCAAATTTTAATCCAATAGTACTTGACCCTGAATTTACCATAGAACCACCAGGAAGATTTTTTAAATATACTGCTCCCCAACAAGAGATGGTGATTTTTTTTTTTTTTTTTGGTATGGTCTAGAAACCATTATTTTTAACATTTGAGATTTCCTCAATTCTTTCCTCAGAGGAAGGTAAGAGAAAGAGCCACCATCACAGTATGGCTAAGGCCTGGCGATGATGCATGTCAAATGACTTGTACCTGGGATAATCAGCAAAATTTTAACCTTTTTGCTTTGTATCCAAATTATACCTAGCTGCAGAACATTTTAAAATGAATTGCTGTAACTTATCTTCAGTTATCAGTTTTCATATAAATCATTTGGCCATATATTTGTTTTATACTAATATGCATGCTTCTGTTCCTGAAAATGTGCCACCTTAATTTGGCCTCCCAGTCACAGAAGGTCCTGAAATTGTCTCTTATCTGATCACATGGCTCCTCTTAGATGCCAATGATTTCAAATAAATTTTGGCTACTCATAGCAATCTCAATTAGTTGGGTCATCCATAATCAATGGATCGATCAATTCATCAATTCAAACAATTATTCTGTACTCAATCTGTGTCAGACTCTACTCTATATGACAAGGGCACCAGGAAGGATAAGAGACACAGGATCCTCCCTGTGAGAGCTCAGTGTTGATGGAGGTAGGTGCTAACTACGTACACAAAGATACCGAAGTACCCTGTAGTGACTGTGATGATAGGGGTTATTTTGGATTACATACTCTACTTGTAGTTCACTTCTTATTTCGATTTCAGATTGTCAGAAGCTTCTGTAACTCATTGTTCCTTATCGTTAGTCTGTTTTGAATTTAGCACCCTGGTTCACGCATCTGTTTCTCTTTGCTGTGTATCTGGTGTCCATATACCCTCACCAAAGGAATACTGTTGCTCAACAGAAATACAGTGATGATTGAACCTGTCCTGGCCACGTAAAATCACGCTCAAATCCCCAAATCAACATGCAACTCCCAGAATTACTTATTCACAGTCCTGCAGGACGTACTCGCATCTTTTCTCAACACATGTCATTAACACATTATTTAACTTCTGTGCTTGTTAAGTGGTGTTTCCATGGGCCCTTTCTCATTGTTATCTCTGTACCTGTGAAGTGGGAACTTCGAATATTTCATTCATTCTATTTTGTTCCAGCCTTTGCAAGGCAATGGCAACTCTGTAATAATTATTTTTTGTAATGTAATAATAACCATATCATAAGAAGGTAATGTTGAAAGTAGTTTAGTGAAAGGTGTTGGAATACTTTACCTATGTTTGAACTAGAAGACACTGTATCCCTTTTCTCAAAATTTAAATTTCTAAAACGCATACTGCAATTTCTGCTGAACGAGATTTGGGAGAGTCAAGTGATTGGTAGACTCCATGCTCTGAAGCAATCAACTGTCAGCCTTCCAGAGTAATCTGAGATTTAAAAATATGATATGAATGATACCTTGATGCCAATAAGCATTAGCATCAGCTTTCCATGCCCACATGCTCTAGAATCTGTGCATATGTTTCAAATAAAATTACTCCTCAGTGTATTTAATTGCAAAATAAACAAGGACATAAGTCAACAGAAGCTTCTCTCTAATACTACCACTCCCAGAAGAAAGATATATGTTGGATGCTAAATATGGGTCAAGTTTATTCAAACTGTATACCAGCCCCTAATAATAAAATAAAGCAAATAGGTATAACTAGATGTGTTACTATAAACTGCCTTACTGTTCTAAAAATAATTAGAAACAAAGTCACAGATCACTCATATACAGAAATCCTTAATTCTTTAAGCCACAGGTAAAATCACTTTCTAACATAGCCTGGCAAAGATTTTTTAAACTTTAAATTGTAACAGCTTTGACATTTATTTTTTAATTTGAATCTTCTGAGAAATTTGCAATTCAAAATGTAAACTAACAGCAACAGAAAATTTTGTTTGGCCTTCACAGGGCCTTCCATCCAAGTTAAAATAGAGAGTGCTTGGGAATTTCCTCTATAGCACACTGTGGGGCTGGGGCTGGAGGAAGTCAATGACCTGAGGAATCTTTACAGTTTGCACTAGGGGCATAAAAGGTAATTACAAATACTGATTTCTTAGATTATAAAAATATATAAAGGTGGATTTGAGGTGAGGGCAGAAGAGCAGCTGAGACCATCCGTAATGTACACTGATCATCTGAGCTTTGAGGAAATGACACTTGGAGAGTGTCTGTGGTGATTCTTCCGAGGTGGTTTCTCTTCCCTCTGATGGCACTAGGAAGATATGGCTCATTCTTCCATTTAGCAGCCACAGACTGAGACCTTTGCCTCCCAGCCTTGCCTGCTGCACTGCTTCACCCACAAGGCTCTGATTGGTGAAGCTGTTTCCATAATAGGCTGAAGCTATTTCCATAAAATAAAACACTGTGGTTGGAAGATGATCTGGGGAAAGTGGATGAACATATTGAGACTCTGGAATCCAAAACAAATATTGCAATGCTTCCAAGGTTGGTAATCTTGGTGGCTAAGAGCACAAGACTTGGAGCCTGTCTGGATTTGACTCCTGATTTCCACCCACTCAATGGATACTCTTGAGGCAAACTCTCTCTGTAACTTGGCTCCATTTTCTGCAAGGTAGGGCTAATGATACTTCTTCCCTTACTGGGTGGTTGTGAAGATTCAACGGAATATATAAAATATTTAAGAACACTCAAGCTCAAAAGAAAGGTTCTATCAATGACAGCTATTACTGTGAATCACATATAACCTATCCTGAAAATTGATTGATGAGATTATGGAGATGTAGACAGGCTATGACTTGCAAACATCCTAAAATAAAAAGACCCAAAATATAAATTGTGGCCTCTTGACTCCTAGCCTACATTTTTTTCCAAATTACTAATATCCCCAACCTTTAGTTCTTGAAAAACCATTGTCAAAAATTTTAGCCACATCCACGAAACACCTGCTCATACTATTTTCTTAGTATCCTTTTTTAAATGGGCTCACTTCTTTTGGGTAAATAAATCAACACCATACAGAAAAATAAAACATTGCAATTAAATTCTAGCTAGATATTCTAGTCTGCTCAAAGCTCCAAGCCCAGAACCTGTTCTTGGTCTACAAGGAAGATTAGCAAGTGTTATGAGCAGAGAATACTTGGTTCTTTGGTCTTTGACTTCATAAGGTTTAAAGCAAACTACAAAGGGGCTAACTTTTTCACAGGATGATTTGACATTGATGTCACAATCACAATTGCCTCCTGACCTTGGTAGGCTCACTGCTCTTTGGGAAAAGCTGTCTAGGCCATGCTGTGTCCTGGAGAAAGGCCCTGGGGAGCAAACACCAGAAACATAGCCAGGCCTCATTTGCTAAGACATCAGTGAAGTTTCTCATTCACCACCATAACTCAACATACAAGGTAAGAAGAAGTGCTCTAATGAAGTCACAAAACCAAAGATAAAACCATTTTAACCAACAAGAATTCATTCGTTGAAGACACTGGGGTGGGGCGGGGGGTGGGGGGGAAGCCCAATCATGCAAGATTTTCACACAGGACTCGGAGGTTTTGGTTTCTGAATCCCATGTATTGATGTTAAGAAGTATTCCTATGTGGTGCTGTCAGCTTTATAATAAGGGTCTCACAACTGCCGTGTGATTGGGGAAATCACTGAATTTTAAGCCACCACAAACACATTAAACTTTAATTTAAGGACTCTCAAAACTGAAGGCAAAGCAAACAGTGACAATGCATCCTTGTGGCACTGGAGCTGTCTGTGATGGTCCCGTCCCTGGGCCCAGAGCACAGCCACCCTGCCTCAGGGCTCTCTGTTTAAAGTTTTGATTACAAAGGTTTGGCGTTTATAAAAAGCAGTGTGTAAAGCAAAAACAAAAACAAATCAAAGTGAGACCCTTTGGGTCGCATTTCAATTGACTGAAGGAAGCAGGTAAAACAAGTATCTGAATAATGTTTGGCACCCGAATTCAGTGGACTTTCACACCACCTTGTTACTTTGGCTTTTTCACTTGAGAAGCCTATAACTAAAACGGGTTCTCTAGAAAGTGGCCTGTGGGTGTCAGTAATCTCTGGTATGAAATGCTGTGGCCAATTAGGATCCATTTTTCCTTGGGGGGAAAACTTTAACATTGGAGGGTAAAAAGGCTGAGGCCCTCTCCAACTTTTGCTCTCTTTGGTGTTCTGTTTGTTTTGTTTTTTTTAAGTCCATTTATTTATTTTGAGAGAGAGAGTATGTGCGTTAGCAGGGGAGGAGCAGAGAGAGAGAGAGAGAGAGAGAGTCCCAAGCAGGCTCCATGCTGTCAGCACAGAGCCCAGTGCGGGGCTCAAGCTCATGAACCTTGAGATCATGATCTGAAATCAAGAGTCAGTTGCTTAACTGACTGAGCCACCCAGGCGCCCCAGTTCTAATTGTTTTTGATACTTCTATTATACTTGGCATGTGGTGTGAAAATTTTGTTGTGATGTGGCAGGCATTGGCACTACTCCATGACCTTCTTGTTGGGAAGAACCATGTCTTTCTCTTCCTTTTTCTTCCAGCACCGGCCAAATTCCTTTAATTAGTAGGGGCTCAAAATGTATGTCAAAGAGATGCCAGAATAATTAAATTAGATCTTAGAAATCTATACTCATTGTAGAGACATTATAAAAAGGAGGTAATCCAAAGTCACCTGTTTGGAGTTTCCAGCCACTCCAAAACAGTATCATTAGCATATTAACGTACATCTTAAGGGTAATATATACAGACAGCCCTTGCTTTACACAGTAGTGCAGGACCATAAAACTGTGTAAGATGAAACCATGCCAAGTGACCGTAAATATAAAATTATTATTCTGTGGTCCTTTGAAGTTTTTGTCAAAGCACTAGAATCTCTCCTATTGTTGGCCACAAATGTATAGGAATGTGAAAATAATAGTAAAATTAACATTTATTTAGTCCAAACTAATTTAAAACATTAGAAACACTGGGGCGCCTGAGTGGCTCAGTTGGTTAAGCGTCCAACTTCAGCTCTGGTCGTGATCTCACAGTTTGTGGGTTCAAGCCCCATGCTGGGCTCACTGCTGTCAGTGCAGAGTCTGCTTCAGATCCTCTGTCCCTCTTTCTCTCTGCCCCTCCCAGCTTGTACTCTCTTTCAAAAAAAACCAAAAAAACAAAAAACACACACACACACAAAACCCACATTAGAAACACTGAAAAGTAACTTCTTTTACTGAAAAAGCTTGAGCAGTTTGAGCAGTGGTGGTTGCCTTCTTCTTGTCACATAACTGAGATATGGTGTATCTTCTCTGTGCCCTGGCCAATTGTCACACCCCTTTCTCCATTTGGATCAGCTCCTTTTTTTTAAGGTTTATTTATTTATTGTGGGGTGGGGGGAAGAGTGCATGTCTGGGCACGAGTGGGGGAGGGGCAGAGAGAGAGACAGAGAGAGAGAGAGAGAGAGAGAGAGAGAGAGAGAGAATACCAGGTAGGCTCCATCTCGTCAGTGCAGAGCCCAAGGAGGGCTCGATCTCATGAACTGTGAGGTCATGTTGGCTCCTAACATTTGATCCTTTGAGCTTTCAGTGCTGTGCACTATCTCTGAGAGTTCCTTTCACGTGAAGTAAATTATTCGCTGTGGTTGCTTTCCTGGGGAGAAGCCAGTTTTCTCCTTTATGCTCAAAAGCTTCCTTCCCTGAGCCCTTCTGCTGATCATCCAGAGCCTCTGGATGGTGGCTGTGCATTCCCCGGCTCCGTGGTTTCTTCTCTGTCTCCATTCACATTAAATTCACATCTCGCTTGCATTGTTGCTACTTTTGTCTCTTTGCTGCCCTTCATCTTTCTTGGTCAATTCTTTCTCAAGCATCTGAGTTTCCACCTGAAGAAGGGTGGCACCACAGCTACGCCCTGGCATGACCTGAACGACAGATACTCAGCAACAGACCACTGACCGACTTGGGAAGAACTGATGTGATCGTGTCACTGATCACGATGTGCATCTCTGGTTTACATAGTGATTTGTGGACTGAAGAACTAGAGATGAACTCCGTACTTTATTTTTCACAGTCACGGACTGTAGCAACTGACTTTTGAACTGTAGTGTTGGGGAACCGGCGTAACTTCACCAAATCATGGTAAGTGAAACTTTGTGCATATTGAAACTGTGCAAAGTACCTGTAATGAAAAACTCTTTATTATGTATGTTCACATCTATGCATAGATGCATATTTTAATATTGTGCTATTATGTGCAGCTTTCATAGTTTTCTTTTCTCATTTTATAATATTTCGTGAGAATCTATACTGGTAAATTGATACCTACAGCATCCGTGAAAATGTGCTGTGTGAATTCCACTGAATGAATACAAACAGGGTTGCTATGACTTAAGCGACACAATACATACAATGCTCTTAGCACTGGGCCTGCCGCAAAACAAGAAATTTAAGTTATAATTAAATGACTTAATTGATTTTCTATTGATGGATGCTTGGACAGTTCCTAATTTAAAAAAATTTTTTTTTAAGTTTATTTATTTATTTTGAGAGAGACAGAGAGAATACGAGTGGGGGAGGGACAGAGAGAGAGAGGGAGACAGAGAATGCCAAGCAGGCTCTACACCATCAGCATGGAGGAGCCAGATGCAGGGCTCGAACCCACAAAACCCCCAGATCATGAGGTCATGACCTGAGTCAAAACCAAGAGTTGAACACTTGATCGACTGAGTCACCCCTGACTCCCTGGACCGTTCCTAATTCTTAGCACATTATGATGAATATCCTTGTACAGTGAGCACTGTGTGCTTGCAATAATTGTTTTAGAAGATGATGACAATCTTGGCTATTCATACTCAGAACACGGTTCTCAGATGATGGCTCCTCTCACATAAGAGACTAGGGGAGCAACAAACACTTGGTGTGATGTTGGGAGGGAAAGTAGACGGATTTCTGAGGTGATATGCCTGTGAGTGGGACAGTTTGGTAGAATTACTCAATAGGCAATAAACATACATCTTAGTTCCTAAGACATGTAGAGGCTTGGTGGTTATGGGTACATACGTGAGAAGTCCAGTTCTGGAGTATATGAGACCCACCGAGGGAGAGCTAATGGGAAGATAAAGGACAGAACCCTCGGCAAAAATCATTATCTAAGAGTGACAAGCACTAAATATAACAATAAAAATAAAACAACATTCAACAAGTACTTACTATGAGCTGGGTGGTCTTGCCAAGCACTTTAGGCATATTATCTCAATTAATGCCCAAATAATCATCTTTATGAAGAAGGTACCATTATTAGTGTAGCTTTTCTATAGATCATAAAACTGAGGCTTACAAAAATTAGATAACTAGTCCATGGCCACTTACTAAAAACATGATTCAGGCAAGATTTTCATGCATATATTATGTTTCCAGAATCTACTGTCTTAGCCTTTGTATTCATTATCATTGATGTATAATAAATTGCCACCAGGGGAGCCTGGTGGCTTAGTTGGTTGAGCGTCAGATTCTTGACTTTGGCTCAGGTCATGATCTCAGTTTGTGGGACTGAACTCTGTGTTGGGTTCTGAGCTGATAGCGTGGAGCCTCCTTGGGACTCCCTCTCCCTCTGTCCCTCCCCACTCATGCATGTGCTCTCTCTCTCTCTCTCTCTCTCTCTGTCTCTCTCTCTCTCAAAATAAATAAACTTTAAAAAAAAGAGTAAAAGCTTAACATTAAAAAAAAATTTTTAAATAGGGGCACTTGGGTGGCTCAGTCGGTTAAGTGTCTGACTTCGGCTCAGGTCATGATCTCGCAGTTCGTGAGTTCAAGCCCTGCTTCAGGCTCTGTGCTGATGGCTTGGAGCCTGCTTCAGATTCTGTGTCTTCCTCTCTCTCTGCCCCTCCCAAGCTCATGCTCTGTCTCTCTCTCTCAAAAATAAATAAACATTAAAAAAAAAACCTAAAAATAAATAAGTAAATAAAATAAGAATAAAAGCGTAAAAACATTTCCCCCAAACTGAGAGGCTTAAAACAATAGACATTTATTATTTCACTATTTCTGTGAGTCTAGAATCCAGGCAAAGTTTAGGGTGCCTCTGACCCAAGGACTCTGACGAAACTGTACTCAAGTGCTGGCTGGGGCTATGGTCCCACTCGAAGGCTTGATGGAGCAGGACCTTTGCAGGCCTTTGTCCCTTGTCACATGGGCCTCTTCCCAGGACTGCTTTGTGCCACAGGAGCTAGCTTCTCCGGGGAATGACCCAAGAAAGCAAGACTGAATGAGTGAGTGCCTAAAGTGGAAGCTAATCTTTTTGCTGCCAAATGCTAGAAGTGGCATCCCATTATTTCTGTGTGTTCTATTTGTTAGAAGCAAGCCACTCAGTCCACCCCACACTCAAGGGGGAAGGGAACGTACAAAGGCATAACTACCAGGAGTCAAGGATCACCAGGGGCCTTCCAGCTAAGAGCCATTTATCATACTGTTCTGTGAGTATCATACCAGGCTAATAGGAAGGACCCAGGAATCAAGGAGTGGGTGCTTACATTTTACTGAGCAATACTCTAGAATCTAGGCTACATTTTTGTTCTTTGAGCTGCTATGAGGGAAGAACCTAACCCAGAAAATATAGTGAGAACGCTCACAAAGCTAACAGTTGAGAGGTTGGAAAGACACTTTAAAACTTTCAGAAAATAAAGAATAAACTCCCTGCTGTCCTACAGACGTGAAAAAGGGCGTGTGACCACCTGCAGCTCACAACTTACACGAGAATGAAACCTGGTGACCTTTGCAGCAACATGCAGGATCTTGCAGAAGCATGAAGAGCAAAGCCTTCACGGAGACTGCTAAGGGCAAAAATAGAGTTGGAGGGTCACACATGTTCTCCTGAGTCTGAGTATTACGACGGTGACCCTTCATGAACGTGAGGCGTTAGACCAAACGTTGTAGGTTTCTTCTAGATTAAAGTTCTGGCAAGAATTAAAAAGGACTCTGTAAAAGTTTGGAAGACAGCAGCCAAACCTTCCATGTAAGGCCATGATAGTGTTCTTGAAAGTTAGGCTCTGCCACCTTAAGAACTCTGATGTGATTTACTGTCGTTTGTTTGCAAGGATGTCAGTTTTTATTTTGTGTCCTTTTCTTTTGGAGGACCAGAGATGATTTAAACTGTTTTTCTATTATAGTGGAGCCAGAGTAGTTGATCTTAGCTATATCCAGATGGTTTCGTCGCTTAGGCTGATTTCTGTTAAACTGTGTAATGTTGTTAATAATCCTTTTAATACATTTAAATTTGTGTGCAGGGTAAAGGGGGGCAGATATGGTACAGATTGGAAGTCACAGCGTCTGCTGGACTTCTGTTGATTTGTTGAATCCAACTGTGGTCTCTAGCACTTGTTCCAATTTTGTTGAACTTAAAGTAACCCCTTCCTTTAAGCTGTGACATTCAACAGCAATGGTTCATTAGCAGGGACATTCGGGCAACGTGGACCTGACTGCTCGGGAAATGTATGCCTTTAATATGAAATGCATACTTTAAAAACCTAAATGTAACTACAGTTTTTATTCCATAGAGGAAAAAGCATGTTGTGAAGGAAAGAATACAACAGACAGATTATCTTCAACAGTCAATGAATCATAGGCTTCTTGATTTTCATTCTTAAATTAACATCTAGCTCTGCAGCCCATCCCACAAGGTATGGACCTACCTTGCTTCCCAACTAGACCCTCACAAAGGTCTCCCAGCTGGGTGGTCTCCTTGCTTTCAAACTCACCCCTATCAAGAGAACAAAAATAATAACTAATATGCACTGATAGATTGCTGCTGGGTTAGTGCTCAGTGCTGTTCGTGCTCTCATTGAACCTTTATAAGCTGAGAAGGTAAGTTCTATTGCTGTCCATTTTACAGATGCAAAAACTCAGATTTAGAGAGTTAAGCAGCTTGCTCAAATACTAAGTCAATTCTATTCTTCCCATTCACCCCGAACATGAATACAAACTGTGCCACTTCACCAATTAAAATCTTGGCTCTTCGGAAACAACTGAGGCACAAATTCCTTAGCATGGCACTTAAATAAGAATGATCGCGTTCAAACACTGAGTACTTTCTGTGTTTCTACATGGCTGCAAATCCTTACCTCAACCCTGTAAGATATGTGTGCTTTTCATTGTGGTAGATGAAAAAATGAAATCTTGGAGGGATTTCCAAGGTTACAAAACAATTGTTGATGGGCATAGATGGGATTTAAACCAGGTGAGGTTCTGTAATCTCCTTGTGCCAGTATGTCTGCCTTACTATATATGATTATATACATAAAAGATTTTTTTAAATGCTTATTATTTATTTTGAGAGAGAGAGAAAGAGAATGAGTGGGTGAAGGACAGACAGAGGGAGAGAGAGAATCCCAAGTAGGCGCTGTGCTGTTAGCAGAGCGCAACATGGGGCTCAATCTCACAGACCATGAGATGATGACCTGAGCCGAAATCAAGAGTCAGATGCTTAACTGACTGAGCCACCCAGGTGCCCCACCAACTAGGCTTTTCTTAATACCCAACTTCTACCAATCTGTATCACTTTATCTTCCCCCCTTTCCTTCTCCCTTCACTCTACTCCTATGCTCAAAGTAATTTTTGGAACACAGGCAATTTTTGAAACATACTCTTCCCTATACCCAGAGTTTATTTATTTTTCTGTTTATCTGGCAAGCTTCTAGATATCATTTAAGACGAAGCTTCTTCTGGGCCTTTTTCTTTTCTTTTCAAATTTTCCTTCACCACCCTTTCCTTGCTGGAAGACTTTTAAAAAAAAAATTAAGCTTATTTATTTTGAGAGAGGCAGAAAGAGTGCAAGTGGGGGAGGGGCAGAGAGAGAAAGGGAGATAGAGACTCTCAGGCAGGCTCTGCACTACCAGCACAGAGCCTGATGCAGGGCTTGAACTCTCGAAACCATGAGATCAGGACCTGAGCTAAAGCCAGGAGTTGGGCACTTAACCACGCAGGCACCCCTGATTATTTTATTTTCAAGGATATTTTGTAAATAGTTGTGAGAAGACTGCCATCTTATTTTATTACAAATGTTCGTTTATAATAGACAGTGATGGGGTATCATATATTGATTCATTTTGTGCAACTAATTATTCCTGAATGCCTACCGATGTGTCTTATATGTATCTCTGTTTTCCCAGCTTTTAGTGCAGTGCTTGCCACTTAAATAGTAAAAAAAAAAAAAAAAAGAAAAACGGCTGTATGAATGAATGACTAAATAAATGGAGGCTTCACTCAGGAACGTGCAGGAGCTAAATCAACAGCAGTCATTTCTGAATCAGACTAAAAAGCTCCTGAAATATGGTTAGCCATGATTCACTTGCCTTCTCCTTTTGTGGGCAGGGCCTCCTTGATTAAATACAATGTTTTAAAAGATGCTTTAAATAGCCAAGGAAGCCTTCTAACTCCTGAAAGTTCCAAATACAAAGGAAACTTTGTATCAGCTAATTGCAACAGAGTGACCCCTTTCATCCTGGGTTCTCCAGCTTTCTCATCTGTCCTGTGTCAACCAGCATCCAAACCACTCACAATCCCAAGGCATGTCTCATAGACAGAACAGGGGCAGGGTGGGACAACTGCCCTCTTCATCTTTTCTCTGCTAAGTTCCATGTGTTTTCTTCTTCTTTTTTTTAAGTTTATGTATTTATTTTGAGAGAGGAAGGTGCGAGGCAAAGAGACAGGGAGAGAGAGAATCCCAAGCATGGTTCCGCGCGGTCAGCGCAGAGCCCGATGTGCGGCCAATCTCACCAACCATGAGATCACGACCTGAGCCCAAATCAAGTCAGAGATGCTTAACCAACTAAGCCACCAGGTGCCCGTCCATGTGTTTTCTTTTCAGTGATTGTTTCACTACAAAACACCAGGTTGAGCTCAGCTTCATCCCCAGATCCTGAGGACCAAGAATTTCTGTCCACTCTGATCTGGCAGCATCATGCCTCCTTCTTGCCCACCTCCCCCCACCCAGGCTTTCCTCCTAAGGTGTCCAACGCTCCCTGGTTCTCAGCAGCACTGTCCCTGCCACTGCTCTACCTGGTCACACACTGTCCACTTCAGAAGGGCTGGAAATACAGATTGCAGCTGGGCATGTATTTACACACACACACACACACACACACACACACTGCTATTGTTTCTGGCCCAATTTTAATAATAATAGCTATTATTTATAGAACCTGTTTATATTAGACTCCATGCTAAATGCTTTGAATGGATTATCTAATTTAATCTTTACACTCATTCTCTGAAGCAGATTCTATCATTATCCTCTTTTACAGAGAAAGAAACCAAGACTTGGAGAGGTAAGAAATTGGTCCCACATTGCACAGCAGGGAAGCTCGCATTTGAGTGGGGCTTGGCCACCATACTCTAGAGCAAGAAGCTTGACTTTGGCTCCTAGTCTGTAGGCTGAATGAAACATGAAAGGTACCCCAGGACTGTTACTTAACTAAGCTGATGTACTCTCCCCAAGTTTCATGGACTTTCACTTGATGAGTGCCGACTTAAGGGGTACATGTGCAAATGTCTGAGACCCTGTAATGAGGACAAGGCTGTGAGCTGAGCAGTAATCTCCATGAGGGAGTTACCGTGGTTGCACCTGTCCTTTACCTATAAATTCTTGTCTGTCCTAAAGGCACTGAAGCATGAGAAACACTGAGACAGAATATAGAGTTGAAATACCGACAGAACAATGGAATAATTAGTTTGTCCAAAGGAACACAAGCCAACTGCAATTTGGCTTGATTATGCATGGAATTAAAATTTGTCTCTGCCAATCACATTGGCATCATCTTAAAAAAGGAACCCAGACCACCACGGCTGGCCAGTGAATTGGACCCTGGCAACTTATACAATTATTTTCTATGTGTCATATATGAAAATGAGGCTACTCCATTACTGTCAGCAGGATACATATTAATATTTATTAATTCAGCAGACATTTATTGAATGCCTACTGTGTATAGGTACGTGACAGGCTCTGTGCACAATGGCTAAGAAGAAAATCTAGGACTTTTGCCCTCCCCTAAGAATTCATCATCAAGAAGAGGGGGATAAAATCAGACAATTGTGGGGGAGATTAAACATGGAGTATCAAGTACTCTCAAGTTTTGGAGATCAGGATCATGTTCCTATCCAATGATCTGGAAAGTCTTCAAATAGGAGGGGGCATTTTACATCAAAAAGCAGAAATGCTGGCAGAAGACATTCTAAGAAAAGAGAATGTCAACATTTAACAAGCTACATAAACTAGACTACGTGAACTGATTTGGGCAAATGACTTTAGCTTACACAAATTACTTCACCTTCAGGGCAACTTAAAGAAATGAAAGCAATTTCCTCAAATTTTTAGATAACTGCCCAATCTGAAAACATTAGCTTTCACTAACAAACAGAAGATACACTTTAAGTATTTGAAAGCTTGAGGTACACTTTCAGTAAGCAAATGTTAATGCTTTGTTTAAAATGATTTATTTTATAAGTCTATTGCTGACAGAAAAAAGACTTGATAAGACATCATCTCAAACCTGTCAGAATGGCTAAAATCAACAACTCAAGCAACAACAGATGTTGGCGAGGATGCCGAGGAAAAGGGAACTGAACCCTCTTGCACTGTTGGTGGGAATGCAAACTGCTGCAGCCATTCTGGAACACAGCATGGAGTTTCCTCAAAAAGTTAAAAATAGAGCTACTCTATACCCCAGAAATTGTATTGCTAGGTATTTACCCAAAGGGACACAAAAATACTGACTTGAAGAGACACATGCATCCTGATGTTTATAGCAGCACTATCAACAACAGCCAAATTATGGAGAGAGCCCAAATGTCTACCAACTGATGAATGGATAAAGAAGATGCTGGGGACACACACACACACACACACACACACACACACACACACACAGTGCAATATTACTCATCCATCAAAAAGAATGAAATCTTGCAATTGGCAACGACATGGATGGAGATAGAGTGTATTAATGCTAAGCGAAATAAGTCTGACAGAGAAAGACAAATACCATATAATTTTACTCATATGTGGAATTTAAGAAACCAAACAGGTGAAAATAGGGGGGGAAAAGAGAGGCAAACCAGGAAACAGACTCTTTAACTATAGAGAACAAACTGAGAGTTACTGGAGGGGGGCTGGGTGGGTTAAGGGGTGAGGGGCATTAAGGAGGGCACTTGTTGGGATGAGCACTGGGTGTTGTATGTAAGTGATGAATCACTAATTTCTACACCTGAAACTAATATTACACTGTATGTAAACTAACTGGAATTTAGATAAAAACAAACAAAATAAGACTTGAAGGATATAAGGCACAATGTTAAATTAACTGATTATTTCTGGGTATTGGGACTATGATTAATTTTTGTTTTCTTCTTTGTGTTTTTCTGGGTTTCCCAAATTTCCAATAATAAAGATATATTTCTTCTGTAACCAGTAGAAGCACAAAAGTTACTCTAAATGGTCCTTTAAATGTGTTAGTCTTGATAGAGAGTCAGAGCTAATAAGTTCATGTGTTTAACAAATATGTAAGTCCCACTCACATGGCAGGCAATGTCCCTGTGATGGGCGCAAAGGTGAGTCAAAGTCCCCTTACAGAGTTTGCAGTCTACTGAGGGAAAAGAAACTAAATGACTTAGACAAATTACTAATATATCATTATGACTTGAAGGAAAGAAAGGAACAGGGTCTTGTGTGAAAGGGTGTCATGAGAACAAACATGACAAAGTTGGTGGGAGGGAAAGGGTAGGGTAGAGCTGATGGCATCTGGGGCCAGATCAGAAGGTGAGTACAGGTGGGCTGGGCAGAAGCGTCCAGCTGCATTGAGCAGCAAGCACGTCTCTGCCCTGGGGTGGAAAACAGATGGGCATCGCGGCAGGACTACTGACACTGGGCTGGAGCACCTTGAGGGGAGGATGGACTGGTGGAGAGGAATTTGTTGAGATGAGGAGGGTCTAGATCTCACGGGTACTTGCAGGCCATCTTCTGCCAATAACTAAACCTGTCCTCAAGTGTGAGCAGTAAAAACTCAAGACAATGAGAGACAGGGGCAAAGAGTTCTGATGCTTGAGTCAGCTGACATGAACCCCCAATTTCCCTTGAAGATGCTCCTATCCAGCCTTCCTAAGCCCCACCTTATTCATCTGTAAAAAGGAACTAAGTCCACCATCATGAGAGTAAGGTGGTTGTTAGAGTTAAGAGAGAGAATACATTTGAAGAACGGCGCCTAGAACAGAGTAATCAATTTAAAAACTAACAAGCAGCATAGCATCTTGAGTATCAAAAAATCCTTCCATTACTTCCTTTTTTTTTAAAGTAGGCTCCATACCCAACGTGGGACTTGAACTCACAACCCAGAGATCAAGTTGCACGCTCTACCGGCTAAGCCAGCCAGCCACCCCTCCATTACTTCTTTTTAGAGATAAAACCCAAAGTAACATGTATTAGTTTTTTTTTCCCAAAAAGCTCTTCTTTATATGACTAAGAGAGATCTAGAATTAAAGAGCCTGTTTTTAGGGTATCAGTTTTTATGCAAAAGAAACAAGCTTGTATAAATATAATCATATATATACCCGAACATACACACACACACACACACACACACACACACACACACATATACACTATTTTTTAAAACATTGTTTGAGGTTTGCATCATTAAATTTAACTGAGCTTAGAATAAATAAATATATTGTACACTGCCAGGCAAGTCTAGTTTTACATGTTATCACAAATGCATTTTATAGGATATAACTCAAAAGAAGAAATACAAACGGAAGGAGAAAAATTTTAAATGGCCACCTAGGAGAGTGTGCTTGTGTTCTCCAGAATTGTTAGTTGTTGTTGTTTTCTTAAGTAGGCTTCAAGCCAAGGTGTAGCCCAACGGGGGGGGGGGGGGGGCTTGAACTCATGACCCTGAAATCAAGATCTGAGCCCAGATCAAGAGCCAGATGCTTAACTGATGGAGCCACCCAGGCGCCCCCAGAATAGTTAGTTCTGATGACACCACCTTATAGCTGTTTTAGTGAAGGAGAGTAAGTAGAACTTACCAAAAGAAAAACAAAACCAGAGAAAAATAGTCTAGTATCCAATTCTTTGTTTGGATTTTTCCCCTTCAACAGTATTGATTATTCCTATTATTTAACATCGTGATTAGTTTGCTAGACTAATTATCTGCCTTAAAAAAGTGCACACACCATCAATAACAAACCCTGTTGGCTCTTTAAAAAAAAAGTTGGGGCGCCTGGGTGGTTTAGTCAGTTAAGTGCCCAACTTCAGCTCAGGTCATGATCTCATGGTTCGTGGGTTTGAGTCCCGGGTCAAGCTCTGTGCTGACAACTCAGAGCCTGGAGCCTGCTTCAGATTCTGTGTCCATCCCCCCACCCCCGCTCTTCCCCCACTCATGCTCTGTCTCTCTCTCTCTCTCAAAAATAAAAACATTAAAAAAAAATTTTTTTTAAGTTGTGTTGGGGTGTGGGGTGGCTCAGTTGGTTAAGCGCCCAATTCCTGATCTCAGCTCAGGTCTTGATCTCAGGTTGTGAGTTCAAGCCCTGTGTTTGGCTCCATTCTGGGCATGAAGCCGACTTAAAAAAAAAAAAAAAAAAAGTTGTTTTAAGCCAGTATTGTTATTTAATCTGGAAATTCAGGTGAAAACGCATCTACCCTGAAATGTTCATTTGTTCTAGTTCTAATGTCTTTACAACCCTCCAAGGGGATATGTTCACTCAACTGCTCTTACTGTCATCCAGCTTTTTATTCAAACAACTTCAAAATTACTGGGATGCTACAGAAAGAAGCCAGGGTTCTCACGGGATCAGGGGTTATCCACCAAAGTAAAGTTTCTGGTAAATTTGGAAGATATTTTCCTTATTTAAATATAGCTATATATTCTCAAAGACGTTGTGGGAAGCTCTGAATGGGGAAAATAGAAGGAAAAGAACCCATACCCCATCACTATATGCTAAGTTGTGCTTGTGGAATTAAAGGCTTGAAACAAACAAAGGCTTTTGAAGTGAGCGTCTCATGACTAAGTAATCTAAAATTCGGCAGAATTACACATTACCTCAGAAGCCATCATATTAACCCCTTGTTAGTACAGCATATGGTTCCTCAGAGTGTGCTGGCACAAGATGGCCAGGCCTGGAGCTGGGGAAGATTAATTCTTGCCTATTTTGTACACCAACACACAGGTGTTGCCTCTATTTTCCTAAAGCTCTCAGGAAATATTTTAAGCGTTTTAGGAGTTGGTGACAATAGTGACCTTTAAAAATCTTGAACTCTTGAAGTAGATGAGAAGGATAATTATTATCTGATCCTCTTGTACTAAAGCACACTGCAAAAATTAATTAGTCTACTCACTAAGTTACAAGGGATAAGACTCACTTCTAATTAGGTATCAGGTGGGAACCTTGCCATTAGAGAATGAAGTTAGGTCAATATGTTTCTTACTGTAATTGCAAGATATCTGTAATGGGTGAAATACCTGTCTTTTGGTTCCTTGGAGCAGAGTGGGGGAAAATCTAAAGAAGTGTTTTTTTTGGATCTTCATTAGCAGCTACCAATACTGGACAGAGCATAATGCATAGTAGGTGTTTTTGACTGTTTTTCTAAACTCACTTAACTTTGCTAAATAAGAATATGATGACATCATCCTCTGTTCAAATATTCATATTAAATTCTCTGTACATCTCTGAACTCAAACTCCACAGACAACCACTCAATCTCCTAAAGAATTCTTATAGTATAGGAATAGTTTCAGAGAGTAATTACTTTCTTTTTTTCTCCCAAGTAAGATCAGCCTTCCTGTCACCAGAGTGTTTGAGATGTTTGGGGCTTTACCTTTGATGAATACATGACATGCCAAGTTCTATGGGTCTACAGATTCATCACTCTCCAAATTTATAGGGATGTATGCAGTGTGATTTGATAAATTGTTTTGTTTTGCCTTTCATCAGTCACACGCTATTGAAAGGACGCTCCCAGTATATCTTAGGCATCATCTATCAAAAATAAGGCTTCGGGGAGAACAAATAAAATGCAGTAAAAACTTGTTGAACTGATAACTATATAATATGAATGTGTCATCTCTGAATATGAAGGACCACTATAAGAGGCTCATATTTTATTTTTTTAAGCAAGTTTACATATCTGTTTCCCAGTGGCTTAAAGTACATTTTGGTACGAATGTGTGCAAAGCTACCTAAGTGTCTTTGGGGGAGAGAGTGCTATAAATTAAAATGATTATTAATCTTACTAAATCCATTCCTTTTTACTGGCATTTACTTAGGAGATCTGTGCCTCCTTATGATGGATTGGTTTGGCAACTTACTTGATGTACTAGTGTATGAAATAAGAAGCTGGAGTTTGATACTCAGTTTTGCTTTGTTTTGTTTTTAAAGGAAAAAAATCTATTAAATACCTATTTAAAAAATCTCTATCAAACTAACAAGTAAACTGACCCAAAAACAGTTAAAAAGAGAATACTAGGACTTTAAAATTGCTGGATCTGGCATTTTAAGTCAAGATGGGAATGGTAATTATTGCATTTATTAATTTAAATTCTATTTACATTTCATCATGAGAACAATGAGTTTCTGCTAATTAGTAAAATGTTCTCTATTCAAGGCCACTAATGACTATGGGTCCATGAAAATATGTTTGAATCCCAGAAGAAAATTGCTTTACAGGTTTCAGGGCCTCAACTTCTTTTGAGGGACATAAAGCATAGCAGTCAACAGCTCTGTTAAACAGATTCCATGGTTAGAATCTCTTTTTAGACCTTAGGCAACTTTCAACATAATAGATATGGAAAAGCCACCTTGCCAATATATAGAGAGTGCTCAGATGAATGGACAATCAAAGAAAATAAAACATCAGGAATATTTCAAATTTGCTTTCCTGATAGGAAATATTTCAAAGATTGATAATTTCCAGGGCTGTTAATAGTGGGAATTCTCTCACATGCCTTAGCAAGAATGAGGTGTATCTTACTGATGCTAAAAGACTTTTAAGGCATGCTGTTAAGTGAATGAGGTGAACTATAGAATAATAAGTCCAATATGAACCAATTTATATAAATGCCTCCTCCTGGCATGTGAGGAAGGAGAAACAGAGAGAGGGGAACAGAGGATCTGAGGCAGGCTCTGCGCTGAGAGCTGTGAGCCTGATGTTGGACTTGAACTCATGGACCGCGAGATCATGACCTGAGCCGAAGTTGGGCACTCAACCGACTGAGCCGCCCAGGTGCCCCTCCTCTCATGTATTTATAAAATAAATGCAAAAATAAAGATCTGGGAGGTTTCAAACAAAACTCCCAATAGAGCTTGGGGTGGGGGTGGGGGACAGGAAAGAGAAGCCAAGTAAAAGGGCTTTTCACATTGTTACTCTAGATACTCCTGGATCAATTCAACCACGTGTAGCAAGATATGTCCTCATGTTTCTTATGTAATTATTAAAGAAAACACTTCTATTTTTTTAATAAAAATATTTTTATTTTTATTTATTTTTGAGCAGGGGAGGGGCAGAGAGAGAGGGAGACACAGAATCTGAAGCAGGCTCCAGGGTCCGAGCTGTCAGCACAGAGTCTGACCTGGGGCTCGAACTCGTGAACTGCAAGATCATGACCTGAGCTGAAGTCAGATGCTTAACTGACTGAGCCACCCAGGTGCCCCAAAAGAAAACACTTCTTTTTAAAAACTTGTTTATGAATTATCTCATTCACAATTTTTTTCACAGAATTTCAAAGCAGGCAAAGGCATCATTCCATTTCATTGAATTTACGCCTTGCAAACAGTACTGTACTCTGAAACCTTAGGGATTTTCTAAAGTCCTCTGGGGGACAGGGAATGAAGGCTGCAGCTGGTGGCCTTCAGCTACTAACACACACACACACACACACACACACACACACACACACACACACATCCAGACACCTCCCTGCCAACTTTGGCTTCCGGCATTGGCTTTCTCTGTTTCACAAATTAGAATTAAATGTAAGATTTTGAGCAGTGTTTCAGGACTTAAAATGTTTAAAGGCTATTCCAACTCCATTTTGAATTTGCCCCCACAATGACATGAAACTTGCCAGAGGCCATACTTCAGTAGCAGATCCCAGAAAACATTAGGTCTCTTGCCCTGTACCACATGGCCCCTTTAAGACCCCAGGGGTCCCCCCATCTTGTACACATATCACATATCCCCTCACTTGGAAGTCATAAGCAGCCAGCAACAGAGGCAACGAGAGGAACACACTTCACCCTACACCAACTTTCTTATTCATTTCCACTTAAATGTTTGTATTTACCTTTTAATACCATATACAGGTGTAATAACATAAAGTCTTCTAGCTTCCTTAAGAAGGATAACTTTTGTAGGAAATTATCTGAATAAATACGGAAGATAGTTTCTGCTATTTTCCTCAAGATTAAAAGATTCCCAAACTAATTAACAAAATGACATTTATTACAGTCAGTAAAGTATAACACTAAAGTCACTAAGTACAAAATAGCTTAAATGAGTCACCTCACCCACCCAATTAAGAGCTGACCCACAAGATCCAAGAGGATGGTAGTTCAAAGGAGGCAGAAGGGCCACTCATTCCGTAGGAACCCAACCACAGAGGCACATCCCCCCAAGAAAACAGTTCACTGCCATTCTCACCTGCAGAGATGAATTGAAGACAGACAGCTACAGACCCACAGAGGGCAAAGGGAAAGCCACCCCACTGGGTTGTTAGTTATTGTCACACACTGAAAAATGGCAATGAAATAACAACCTGACATAGAATACCAGACCCCCAAACAGATCTTTTCACATTCCTCCTACTAACAAGGATCTTCCCTTCTCTGAATGCCTAGTCTTTTTTCTTTTCTTTTTTTTTTTAATTGGTCCTAGTATCACTCACGTTAGCTCTGAATCACACACTCCCAGTGCTGTGGCTTAATTATTTCCTTGTGTGGGATGTGTCTTCCCATCTAGATTATAATCCCAGGAGGGCAGGGTCGCATCATATAGGGTATCTTGTCAAGCCTATAAAATGAATTAATTAGTAGGTACCAATGGGTATTACTGACTATCCACCATGTGCCAGGCACTGTGCTAAACGGTAGAGATATACAGGTGTGATGGCTAGTTTTCTGTGTCAACTTGGCCAGGTTACAGTACTAAGTTACTGGATCAAACATTCATCTAGATGTTGCTGTGAAGGTATTTTGTAGGTGTGGTGAATGTCTACAATCTGTTGACTTTAAGTAAAGGAAGAGTGCCGTCAATAATGGAGGTCAATCTTACCCAATCAGTCGAAAGGTCTAAAAAGCAAAACCGAGTTTTCCCTGAGAAAGTGTAAATTCTGCCTCAAGACTATAGTATCAACTCCTGCTTGAAAGTCTCCATCCTGCCATCCTGCCCGATTGATTTTACATTGACAGCTCCTGGAAGCCAATTCCTTAAAATAAATCATATATACACATTATATACGTACACGTGTAAGTATCATATATACATGCCATCTATTGTATACATACCACACACATATGCATATACCTATACATATGCATCCTACTGGTTGTGTTTCTCTGGAGAACCTGGGCTAACACAAGAACTGCACAAAATTCAAGATTCTGTTATCATGGAACTTACATCCTTCTTGGGGAAAACTAATAATCACTTAAACACACCACTAATCGAAAGAAACACAGTGAGTGACAAAGCTGCATAGAAAATAAAGCAAGAAGATCCGATTGCAAGGGGCAGGAATGCTGCATTGAGACTGCACGGTGTGGGAAGGCTTCACTGAAACAGTGACATTTAAACTGAAACAGGAGCTGATACTCTCATTACTTTTTTTGTTCCTTTCATAGAGCTTGTATAAAGTGATTTACATAGTATGCACTCAATAAATTATTTTGAATAATAATGAGCAGATTAATAATATGTACTTATGGAAGATTGGCCATTCTAATTTTAGGTAACTAAGAAACAAGCCAAGTTTAAGACCTTAATGAGAAGAAAGTCTTTCCTGCAGGCTGAAATTACATCAACTTGAAGCTGGAGGCTCCGGTTTCTGAGTTGATTAATGAATGGAGATGACTGATTAAGTCGTTCTGGGTATGCAATGCCTTTTACCTGCACTAATTGGAAAACAATATAGATATAACGCAGTTGGTAGATAAAGTACAAAGTACAAAACAGACCCTATTCTGCCTCTTCTTACCTCCTTCTTCCCCTCCTTTTCTTCAAAGTACATCAACACATACCTGCCCTATTATTTGTCAGGGAGAAAAGATCCCATGTTTCATCTTTCTTGTCCATGATTCCTACTATCTGACCAATCACATTTACTATCTTTTCATTGAATGGTTATGTGTGTGTGTGTGTGTGTGTGTGTGTGTGTGTGTGTGCGTGTGTGCGCGCCTGTGTGTAAGGGGAGGGGGGTAGATAGAGAGAAAGTTGAGATTCCTTGAAACCTTAACCCAACAGATGTTTTTATCATCCCAGAGCTGCACTTCATATTAATTAGGAGAGATCTAATGGCCAGATGACCATTTCAGGTGGGGCAGCAAGGCCCAGTTCTGCCTCTCAAGGAATGCAGACTTGAAGTTTATGTTCTTGGCACATAAGAATATGCTAACTGAGGGGTGTCTGGGTGGCTCAGTTGGCTAAGCGTCGAACTTTGGCTCAGGTCATGATCTCACAGTCTGTGGGTTCAAGCCCCACATCAGGCTTTGTCTTGACAGCTCAGAGCCTGGAGCCTGCTTCGGATTCTGCTTCCCTCTCTCTCTGCCTCCTCCCTCGCCCACTCATGCTCTGTGTCTCTCTGTCTCTCAAAAATGAATAAATGTTAAAAAATTTAAAAAAAGAATATGCTAAGTGAATATATACATGGGCCAGGTAAGGTGTGGGCTTCTTTAAATGTTCAACAAGTTTCTAGTGGAGAAACCATGTCTTAAAACAATAATTCTACCTATTGAGAGGGATTAACTGAGTGAGCTAGGACCATGCTGTCCGTCCCTTTGCAGGATGTCAATAAGATTTCTTGCCTTCCTGTCTTGAGCTGTGATGCAAAATGCATGAGCTAAGGCTGAGGCTCTGAACAGAGAAGGTACATTGGAGCATATTCAAGCAGACTCTCATAGGCAGTAGAGGTTGACCAGAACAGGGAGTGTGTGAAGAGATAAGAGGCGGTGCTAAAGACTCAATTAACACCTAAGCTCTGAGAAAAGGACAAAATACTGTGCCCAACAGGCTTGAACAGGATTTCCCCAGTAGCAGAGCTACGTTTTGGGGTGGGTTCATAGGTGACAGATTCAAAGAGTTTTTTTTCAGCAAAGAAGAGAGGAGAGGGAATGATAAGCAGAAATAATAACACTCATAAAGCCAAGTATCATAGATTTTTAGAATTAAAGTGGACCACAGAAATAACATTTCTCATCATTATTTAAATGATGAACTTGAAGTGCAAAGAGAACACATTTTCCCTGAAGAAATCCCGCCTTGCTTCTCCATGAGTAGGTGCTTCTATTCTCCAGGTAGAGGTAACCTAAGTCTATCAATAGGTTCTTGACAGGAAACCAGCTCTACAGAGTTTGCCCTGGGCCCTAGTTTTCAATGGTATTATAGCAAGAGACCATTTATAAATGAAACCCTGCGTTTTTGCATTTCGTGTGTCAGTCTGTCATCGTCCCACCTATTCACACTGATTTAAGGTGTCTACATAATAATAATGCCAATGGTCGGGATTTATGAATGGTGGTTCAAGGAAAGATGTTCTGCTTTCCCATGTGAACACGCTTCTGATGATGCTCTATGTGCAGAACATTCTATGCATCACTACACACCCCTTTCAACCCAAACGCCCACATGCACGCACGCACACACACACACACACACACACACGCCCTTGAAGGCTCAACTACCTACCTGCCCTCCCATTTGCTCTATCTAGTCTTTTGGAGTTTCTCCATCTTTTCTGGGCCCTCATGTCCCAGATAAATGTTTATGCCCTGTTCTGATTCTCCCTCATTTTTAGGTGAATCTGCTTGGAGAATAATGTTCTGAATAATGTTTACTTTGTTTTTCAAATCTTGACCCTTGATCAAATTTCCCATGGCCTTCTACTTTGTTCAGAAAATGAAATGCCCTTGCCATGCCCCTGTCTGAATTTCTTTAAAGGTTTTTTTTAAGTTTCTTTATTTATTTGAGAGAGGGGGGGAGAGAGAGAGAGAGAGAAAGAGAGAGAGAGAGGGGAAGGGACAGAGAGAGGGAGACAGAATTCCAAGCAGGCTCCCTGCTGTCAGCACTGAGACAGAGCCCCATGAGGGGCTTGAATTCACAAACTGTGAGATCATGACCTCAGGTGAAACCAAAAGCCACACACTTAACCAACTGAGCCACCCAGGCACCCCAGCCCCAGTTTGAATTTGATTGCAGATGGCTTCCCACCCCCGCCACCCTCCCTGGGTTCTTTGCCACTGAAGACTTTCCATTGTGAATGAGATAATACGTACAGGCCTGCGGCTTGTCCTTCCTTCCTCTGGTCTTGGTCCCCCTTCTGGCTGTGAGGCTGCTGCAGGATAGCCACCACTTGGGAGCGAGTGTTAACAGTAGCGTTTGGATTTCTGCAGTTCTTGCCACTGTATGTCAGGTGAGGGAGCCAAGGCAGAAAGTACAACTCAAGCCAGTATTGTGAACAGAATTATGGCTTGTAGGTAATTCATGAGTTTATTAGTTGTTTGTTTTCTCCTGCTCTGGGTGAGATATTAGCCACCACTGCGTCTTTAACCATAATAAACTGACAGACAAGGTGACAGTGGGAACAGGTTCCTGATTAAAAATCTATGCCCTGCAAACCTGCAAATTAGATAATCAGAGGAGATGGAATGGAGTTTCTCAGCAAACATACAATTGCCATAAACCTCTCAGAAAATAAAGAGCCACAGGTCTAAAGAACTTCAGATAAGCGATGCTTGGAAAAGTACAAAAATATGCTTTAAAATGACACTGGTATCAGATATCCATTTAAAGCCTCAAAAACAGCATTAGACTGAAAGAATGCCAAATGGCTAGCTGGAGCACCTCCTTTTTGCCCCCTCTGGAACTGAACAAGGTTTTAGCACCTTGTTGACAGAGCCAAGAAGTGAATGATCGACACTAATGGGATTTTTAATCTTCAACCTAATTAACTTTGTTAAAATTAAGGCTTACTAGGAAGAATCAGCACAAAGAAATTAATTAAAGCAACGGAATTTTTGCTGGATTTAACAGCTGAGTACTGACTATAGCTACAATGCACACCGAGACAGATATCTTAAATTCACTTCCATTTTTCTCTTGTGTGCTTTCATGTCTCCATTTTCGAAAGAGCCTATTTCCCCAAAGCAAAGAGTGCCCATCTTTGCCATCGATACAGGGTATGCCATACTACAGAGGAGACCCCTTGTCTGTCCACACCATAAACCCTCGACCTTCTTGGACCTAGTTTGCCTGGAACCCGGCAAGGTGTCTGACATACGGCAAGTGTTTGATACATGTTTGTGGAAAGAATGAACGTGTGAGTGAGTAAGTAATTATAACTTTAAAAATAATCAGTGGTAATAAGTGATGGCATTGATGGTCCAGCTTCTGTCCTCCTCACCTTGTGGTTATTACGTGAAAAAAAAAGCAAAGATAAAGTGAACTGAGCCTTCTTTTCCTCGCAGAAACGAAGTTGATGGATGTAACGTTATGTAGTACATGGAAGAATCTTTCATAGTGGCCTACCTCTGAGTAGACCCACAACCAATTAAAAACCATGTACATTGGAAGTGCTATTGGTGAAAATAAAGCAATTCCTTTGTTTTGGATCATAGAGGAATGAAATATTTTTGACGAGTAAGCCTCGTATAGAGTCTATTATTACAAAATGTTCAGGATAGCAATACTTATAAATTTTATCACAAATTTCCCTGACTCGATATCATTGCACAATGATCATAATCTAAAGATTTTTGTTATGACTGGAGTTCTTAAAATAGTAACTATTAGATGAGGTTCTGTACAATAGTGATAGTTTCGGTCCCCTGAGTTTCACAGGGCTCCTTGTCTGCATTCTTTTTGATTCCTTTAAATTTGGCAGTTTCTATCTTCACTCCAAACTCTGGGACAAACATAGCTCTAAGTAAGTAAATAAGAGCAGTAATACACAAAATCTCTATAACATTGTTTTTGTTTATCACTTTTATTCTTTAACCATTTTTTAAAAAATTATCTACATTCTATCACCAACAGTGGCAGACATGACCACATATACGATGAACAAAATACAGTCCCTCCCCTGGAAGATCTGAAGCTGAGACAGGAAGGTTACAAAGGAATAACTGCTATAAAGGGGTGTCCTCAGATGGACCACAGGGCAGAGAGAAGACAGCAGGGACCTGCTTGGGGGAGGAAGGGGGTGGAGGTGGAGTCACAGGGCAGTGGTACATTGGAGGCTAAGCAAAAATAATTGTAGCAGATGGAGTAGGGGATGAGATGGAATCAATACAAACCAAGCGCAGGGGCAGAAACTGGCTGGGGGAAGGTGGAGGATGATGTTTGGGGCAGACAGGGCAGTCTGGTGTCTGGAAAACAGCTAGAAAGATCTGGAATAGACTGGAAAGGTAAAGCCATTAAAGGTATTTCATTAGGTGTAGGATGGATTATTTTAAAAGTCATGGCACCGCTGTGAACAAAATAAGCAAGAGTGAGAAAAGACTTAAAAAGGCAGAGAAACCCTGAAAGTCCTCTCCCAGCTCACCTTAGTGAAACAGTAAGTACATGGGCAACAGGGGACAGTGGGCAGGCAGGTGCTTTCATTGCCCTTTGCCTCAGTCAGTTGGCATTTCCCAAAGCTCTCATCTGGTCAAAGCAATACTGTGTCCCATCTCTACCGGCAGCCCTGGAAGAAACCTATACAAACCATACTTTGACTTATCAATTTGCTACTCCCTAATTGCTGGCCACCAAAACTAAGGAGATAGATAGGTTGTAAAGTGATGAAGCTGGGCCAGTAAAGAAGCCAGGAGGGCAGGTGCACCAGGGACAGAGTGCAGACAAAGGTAAAGGGGTGGGCTGATTAGTAACATAAGATAGGAAGACCACCGTCATTAAAGGCAAAGAGGGGGGTGCCTGGGTGGCTTAGTTGGTTAGTCGTCCAACTCTTGATTACAGCTCAGGTCACGATCTCTCCGTTCGTGAGACAGAGCTCCTCATGGACCTCTGGTGCTGACAGTGTGGAGACTGCTTGGGATTCTCTCTTCCTCTGTCGGCCCCTGCCCTGCTCTCGCTCTCTCTCTCTCTCTCTCTCAAAACAAATAAATAACAATTTTTTAAAAAGGCAAAGGGGCAGGTAAGCAAGGTAGGTCCAGGCAGACAAGTTACAAAGTCTAGAATGTCATTTAAGTAAAGGGATTGCACCAGGGTAGAGTAATAACAGAGATTCATACCCAGGGAGTTGTCAAGTGATCCCACACAGATCAGGGTCTAGACAGAAGTGTAAGTTCAGGCCACCAAGCACTCCCAGGGTCTGCTTGAGGATAACCCTGGTTTTGGGCTCAGGTGGGCCTCGGCCCACAGGTGAAAGCAGGTAGTCAAGTGCAATGGCAGATCAAGGGCAGAATGGTGGAGCTATCCACTCTGGGCACCGGCAATAAGGTGGGTCACTTCACAGAGAATTCAAAAACAATGATGAAACTGTTAAAAGTAAGTCTGTTTTTATTATCACCAAGTGCCAACATTTTTAACAATATTAGTGATAAAGTATTCCTTTTGTTGATCTAAGGTCTAAGCAATTGTTGGGCTTATTATGCAAGCTAGCAAATTTTCTTACATGTCCTTTTACGAACATGGTATTCTGTAAGAAAGTTAAATTAGAAGAACGAGTTATACAGCCATCTCTCCTGACACACCCAGACTCAGCTACATGCATTTATTTCAAGAGTACAATTCTGAACTGCTTGAAAGTATATAAACTCATTCTGAATATAATTCATGTTTGCTAACTGACCTTGGTAGTTCTACATAATCCTTTATTGAAATAAGGATAAGTAGATTCTAAATAAATATGATGGCACAATGACTGTAATGATGAAGAAAGACAGCCAGTCACAATTCCGTCATTCTTTATAACCCTTCGGAATTTTTATTTCTGCTTAAAATCTTAACGAAACAATGCAAACTGCAAGATGTAGTAGTATGTTTGTTTGCGAAATGTGAATTTTAGTTCACACATGAAGTATTTTACTGATTTTGGATAATACTTATTAAATTGAGTTTCTTTATTAATTTAAAAACTAAAATATTAAAAAAAAAGACTTATTACTGATTCCCTATCATTTACCAGTAAACGATATTGTCATATAGAGAAAGGAGTGTTAAAAATCCCCTCTGGGTATTAAACACACTAGATACAACACTGGGACAAAAGTGATTGAAATGGGGACCGTGAGGACAAGAAGTGAGAACATGGCAGTTCCTGAGAGGACACGCTTGAAATTTCCAGGCATAAACTCAGGGTCACCCACAAGGTTACGTACGTAGGTCTTGACTAAGGGTGGATATAGTCTTCCTGCAGAGATTTAGCAAAAAATGGCATTTTTACACTGCTCCAAGGCCAACCCATAGAGTCTATGACATTTTGTATTCTTCTACTTCATGGGGTCATATATCATAGGGAGGGTCTCTAATTTATCAGAATCAGCCCACAAACAAAGGCTAAACTGGGAACTCCTTGAGGGCAGGGACTGTATGTTTCATTTTCAACCCTCAGGACAATCACAGTACATGGAATAACTCAGGTGTTCTAAGTGCTGACAGAATGAACAGACACTGAATAGATTTCAAATAAAATGAAGGTCTTCTAGCATGATCATTCATATCTTTCTTGAAATTTATCCAATTAGTCTATTGCCTGCTTTCAGTTTTATATGGACTCTTTTCTCATTTATTAATAAATATGTGCATGACTAAGCACAGTCATTAGTCTTGTGAGTAAAATGATTCTTTCTTTTTAAAGTGTATTTATTTTTGAGAGAGAGAGAGAGAGAGAGAGAGAGAGAGAAAGGGGCAGAGAGAGAGAGGGAGACTCAGAATCCGAAGCAGGCTCCAGGCTCTGAGCTGTCAGCACAGAGCCCCACACGGGGCTCGAACTTAACGAACCATGGGATCATGACCTGAGCTGAAGGTGGATGCTTAACTGACGGAGCCACCACCCAGGTGCCCCTTGTGAGTAAACTGCTTCTTGATCACTGAAAAACATGATACAACATGATACAATATCACATGCGTGATACACCCATGTGCACCTGCCTATACTTGCTAAAGCAACCTTGCCAACCATTTAGAAAATAGGAACTAAATGGAATTCTCTTTTGAATCACACTGAGTGACCTGGGTTTTACACAGTGTGAGACCATCCAATGCAAAAACTTCAAAGAACCTCTTGAGAGATTTATCATTGAACTGAAATTTTGTCCTACTAATTACAAGGGACAGTCACATTGGGTTTGGACTCAGGGCTTGTACTCTCTCATTAAATTTACCACCTGGCATGTAGTAGACCCTCAATAAATATTTATTAAATGAATTAATCATATCATACCCATAATGGCTCATTTGTGATATATTAATAATATATAAAATTCTCAGTAATTTATTATCTATTGCAACCTGATTTCCCTTACACTCTTAATTCAGTCTTAAATGGCCGTTCACTCCCGTTTGCTTTTACTACTGCACTGCATTAAAACACTGCTTCCTTCCCCCAGCTTGTGATTTAAATATGCTAGCAGAAATTCCTATTAATTCCATTCCAAGTATTTGCACAGAACTGATCCACCATAGCCGTCTGCTAATGATGCATCTGTCATTTTATTGACACCCCTAAACAGCTTTATTCTCTTTTCTAATTAAGAGACAAAACTGGTATTGTCAGCTGATGAACCGACATTTGGGGGCTTTTGTTCTAACGTAAAAGGCAGCACATTAGGGTGCTAAAACAAAAACTCAGGAATGTTAACAGAAAAGCCCACTAGACAAAATATATTTACATGTACGATTTGAATTAAGCTTGTTATAAGCCTAATGCACATACAATATTTTGAGTTAGAGGGGAAAAAATATACACTCGTGGCAAAATATATTCAAAACAAAAAGTGGTGCTTCCTACCCTAACTGGCCATTAAAATTCAGAACAAAGCAGTCTCATGTGCTCTCCGGACAATCAAACATCCTAAGGAAAAAAAATTAAACCTTGAAAAGCTGACCAAAATGGTAAGCTGTCAGAGAGATAATAGTAATGTTTAAATAACAGCTAAATCAGAACTAAGAGTTCTTACAGAAAAACGATAGAAATGAGGTAAATAGCACATTTTTAAAGGCTAAAAAAGCAATGATTTCCTGATGATTATATTAGCCAATTGCCAGAGAAATGACAATTACATACAAGTACAGGACTAACAGCTCACCAGAACGTTCTCAAGCAACTGAGGAGGACAAGCCATAAAAGCTCTATCACCATCACATTAAAAATCTAATCTAAAATCATTGCATGTCAGAAAATTAAGGATTCATCAAAATATTCCCAAAGGTTATGTGCTGAAAGGAATGCATAAGAAGGAGCCACACTCTTTGATTTCTTTATACAGAAATATATCGTAGGATCTACATTTTAAAATAAACTAAATATAAAATCTGGTCTGCCAAATGAGATCATTGTTATAAAGCAGTTAGCATACATTTTGGCACACAGAAAGTGTCTGATAATGTTAGCTGCTCTTATTATTGTTATTATTATTGTGGTGTCAGAATCAGCTCATTGCTTTTCATGGTTCCTTCCCAAGGTTTAAAAGAACCCCCGCAAGAATTTCTTGTGGCTAAACCATAAAATAAGTTCAGCTAATTCTGTTTCTATCCTTCTTTCTAGATATTTTTGCTCTGGTTTGACACACTGGTTCCAAGTTCTTGTCTTTTACATAAATTCATCCTCTCCGCCTCCATGCTTAGGACTGCGACTCTGATCTGTATGTCTTGCTTTTAATGCTCCCATTACCCCCACTTTGTCTTTTGTATCACTCTTGGGACTATGAGCAAACTCCCTCACATGAAGCCCAGGGCTGCTGATTCCTGCTTGTTGAGAAGCGGAGTTTGGGTATGTTGCTTAGGAGTGACGATCATTTCATTAAGCCTGTTACCTGCATGTGCCAAGAGTAAGGGTCCACCAGCAGCCTTGCCCTAAGCCCCTAAGGGTTAGACCTTGGTCTTCCACCCACAGGACGTTAAAAGGTCACAGTCTAGCTGGATTTATGTATCATTGATTCTTTAACCCTAGAAAAGTCATTAAGAGAAAAGCAGGTATCTTATCCTGATCAAAAAACTTCTGTGACAACAAAACCACCCCATTAGTTACAAATCAAATCCTGGCTCAACTTTTATGTTGCAGTGGACTCCCATGATCAGTAACCACTCCTTCCACCATCCTCACCGGAGCCAACATGTGCAAGGTGACCCAGTCTTGGTTTCAGCTGACTGGTTCAGGAGAGGTATCTCACCTATGCTGAGCCAAGGTGAGCCTTTTTTCTGGAATATTTTGGCCAAGAGAACAAGCGGATACACGTGTTTTTCAGAGCAGAGCAAAACAACGTGTACAGTCAATATGTGGTCACACAACCGCTGCTAGGAACTGTTCTATCCACGGAGCAACAAAGAGTCTATGCTCTGAGGTAGAGAGTATATACAGTGACAACCCAGTGTGCAAAATAAACTCATGTTTCTGAAGGGATCCTACCCATATGTGATGAAGACTATATAGTCCTTTCATATGCTGAGAAATTGGAGCTCTTATAGAACTTAAGGAAACTGCTTTTGGTAAACAGAAATGCCATATATATGCAAGATCATCATGTGTGTGTGTGTGTGTGTGTTTCTATGTATGTCTCTATATTTCTCTATCTATCTATCTATCATCAGAGAGACAGAGAAGTAGAGATTGTGGAACCAGTTTCTGAAAAGAAAGACAGCATAATGGCAATTGGGCAGGAGACTCTTAAAAATGTATTTGGCTGCATATCTATCTAGAACAGGCTTTCTATGTTGTGAGTTTCTAGGGGGCACGAAAAGTATAGAGTTGATGATTGATAACCTAGAAAACTTTCCTAATCTTTTTGTTGGAATTCAACTTCATTAAAATAGCCAAACTCTACGGCTTATTTCTCCACATTCGTTTATTCAAAACAGTCAGCCTGAAAGATAAAGCATTGATCAAAAACAGACTCTACTTTGACAAGAGTTTATGGACTTGTGTCAGGACGGGAATTTCTATCATCATTATTTCATTGGCCAGTGGCTAGGGCTGATGAGCGGGGAACAATGAATGAGGAAGTCCTTTGTAAAAGTAAGATGCTGTGAGTCTATAAACACGTGCAACACCTTAAGCAAGTATCTATTGGCTTTGACCACCTCTCATGTGGCTTTCTGAGCCCCACAAACTAAGCAAGAGCCTTTTCTTGCAATTTCTGTTATGTAGATAGATGACAACAACCTTTAACACATTTCTTTGCTTTTAAAAATATTTTGTTGCTATCGTTAAATAGGATTCATAAAAAAAACATTTTGGGCAAAAGTCTCAACTTGGTGAATGCTAGCAGAGATACCTCAAGTCCTTTTTAATAGAAATTGTCATGAGTTCTTCAACTTTTCCCTAACTTTCCCATTTCTTTTTTATTTTATTTTAAAGAGGACACAAGACTTCCCCCCCGACCCTTGACTATCCATTCTTGTTTTTCTTCCTTCCTTCCTTTCCTTCCTTCCTTCCTTCCTTCCTTCCTTCCTTCCTTCCTTCCTTCCTTCCCCTCTCTTGTTTTCCCCCCCTCTCTCCCTCCTTTCCTTCCTCTTTCTCTTTCTCCCCCTCTCTCTTCCTTCCTTCCTTTCTTGTAAGGTATAGTAGATTATATCCTCTATTAGGAAAACCAGCTCTTCCTCTCCCAGCCATTCTGTGACTTTTTTCTCTTAAGCTTTTTCTTGTATCACACCTTCATTTTCCTCTGCAATGTTGTACACACTACTGTGCTCTGTCTAACCAGCTGAGCCTTCCTCTTTCAAATACACTCTTATTTCCCTGACATTTACCTTATGGCTGTTCCCTACTGATAAGCTAGACTAGTTCCTCATCTTCTTATTAGAGGAAAAAGTGACAGTCCCTGCCACACCCAGGTCTGTGATTGGAGGAGAAAAGTCCCAAAGTTTCTACTTTATTTAAATTAAAAATATGAAATCAAAACTTATGTGTCTTGCAGCACTGTGGCATTGTTTCACTTCAAAAATAAAAAGTCATAATAAACCAGTTCATGGGGGCTTAGAAAATTGAAAACAAAATAAAGAAAGGTGGCAACAGTTGCCAGTGACACAAATTTCCAAAATTTTAGCCAGAAATATGGTTTCAGTGAAGCACATTACAGAGCAGTAAAAAGACCCAGATGATCCTGACCATTACATGCTTTCACTTTTGCCTAGCTTTTAAAGTTGAAATTAAAATGTGAAGCAACATTTAACAATGCTATGCTATATTCGTGAGAAAGTAAGGTTTTCTTAAGCATCCTTCTGTTCCCATTTTGCAGAAGAATCTCAGTACCCAATGCACTCATGCCACTTTAAAGTTTGTACTGTTGCAACCAGTATCACCCAGGTCCACCCTAGGTAACGGGGTCCATTCCAAAATGACCTCCCTTGTGGACCCAGGCATCACCCAACATCCACCTCACCGAAAAAAAAAAAATTCCCAGGGCGCCTGGGTAGCTCAGTCAGTTAAGCATCTAACTTCGGCTCAGGTCATGATCTCACGGTTTGTGGGTTTGAGCCCCGTGTCGGCCTCAGAGCCTGGATCCTGCTTCAGATTCTGTGTCTCCCTCTCTCTCTACCTCTCTCTCTCTCTCTCTCTCTCTTCCCCCACCTCAAATATAAATAAACATTATGGGGCGCCTGGGTGGCTCAGTGGGTTAAGCATCTTAAGCATCTGACTTTGGCTCAGGTCATGATCTGATATGAAATGTCCAGAATAGGTAAGTCCATAGAGAGAGACAGTAGATGAGTGATTATCTGAAGATGAGGAGGGGGAGAAATGAGGAGCCATTGCTAATGGGGTATTTTCGTGGGGTAATGAAAATGTTCCAGAATTAGATAGTGGTGGTGGTTGTACAGCCTCACTGATATACTAAAATGGGGGGATTAATTGTACACTTCTTTATAAAGTTTACTTACTTATTTTGAGAGAGAGAGGGAGAGGAAGAGACAGAGAGGGCAAGTGGGGGAGGGGCAGAGAGAGAGAGGGAGAGACAGAGAGAGAGGGCAAGTGGGGAAGGGGCAGAGAGAGAGGGAGAGAATTCCAAGCAGGCTTCTCACTGGCAGCGTGGACCTGATTCCACAAATTGTGAGATCAGATCTGAGCCGAAACCAAGAGTCGGACACTCAACCGACTGAGCCACCCAGGTGCCCTTAATTGTACACTTTTATAAGTTGAATTTTGCAGCAAGTGAATTACACCTCAATTAAGAAAATAAGAAAATGCAAAGAAAAAACTCAAAGCAAAGCAGCTAAAAGTGTGTGGCATACAACAGATGTTCAAGGATGTAAATTAAAAAAAAAAGAAACATAAACTTCTTTTAAAAAATTACTCCTTGGATAATTCAAAGTTTTTCTAAGTATTTTCCAAGGGTGTGTTACTTTGTATTGCTGGGAAAATAACTCCACCTGCTTTTAGTATTGTGAAAGTTGTAATAAATCATAAAAGCCTCACTCCTTCATTATAGGTCTTTTCTCTAGATAAAATATTTTGCACACTCCAGTGGATTTACCTCAGGTTATCTGCAAGGCTCTCCTCAGTAAGAGGCATTTGGCTTAACGATTGGTTTGGGCGTTGGGAAGGGAGATCGGACACCCCAGTTCAAGGAGCGTAGGTTACACCCTGCCAGTCACATTTCCCTCCCCAAGCCTTCTCCTGGGTTTGCAGAGTTCATTCACCCCATATCACAATCCAGACAAAAACACTTAGTATCAAATAATAACACTCAACTATTGTTGCCTATACTCTGGGCTCCTGTCGTCAGCATAAAACTCACTTTTTGCCTCAGTGAGAGCCATGGCAATAATATAGATGTCTGCACAGAAAACTGCAAATTCAAGCTGGATCATTGTACCTGTGACAGCTCTGGACAGCTCCTGCCAAGTGCAGTCTACCCTTCATCTCCATCACCTCCTTTAGCAAAGCTTTAGAGGCCCAGTGGCTACAATTTATATGCAAAAGGCATCTAAAACACTTTCTGTGTTTCCCATTTTCTAGGCCTCTTCTTCCTTCTTTCTTTCCTCCCCCACCTTTTAAAAATTCACCTATTAGTTTAGCATAACTATTTAATACATATGGATTATGTGCTAGGCACGGAATGAAAACAGTTGAGGATACTCTGGATGAAAAAAAGGATACACTGCATGAAAAAAGACATACATGGGAGGTCCCTACATCTCATTACAAGACGCACCTCTACAGTAAGCTTTCATTTAAACTTTGGTGCAAGTTTCTGGGGTTCTGTTTCTAGGCACTGGGAGCTACACATTTTTTGATTTAAAAATAAATTCTTGAGATGTTTCTCATTAAGTTTACATAGCCTTTCATTTCTTTCCTAGTGTTAGTTTTTATAAAATTGCTATTTTTTAACCTTTAAAAATACTCTTTATTTTGAAATATATTGCATACTTTTTGAGATAAATTCCTTAAAATACATATGACCATCAAACATTTTTTTAACTTTAATTAAAAATTTTTTTTAATTTACATCTAAATTAGTTAGCATATAGTGCAACATTGATTTCAGGAGTAGATTCCTTAATGCCCCTTACCCATTTAGCCTATTCCCCCTCCCACAACCCCTCCAGGAACCCTCTGTTTGTTCTCTGTATTTAAGAGTCTCTTATGTTTTGTTCCCTTCCCCATTTTATATTATTTTTGTTTCCCTTCCCTTATGTTCATCTCTTTTGTCTCTTAAAGTCCTCATATGAGTGAAGTCTTATGATATTTGTCTTTCTCTGACTAATTTCGCTTAGCATACTACCCTCCAGTTCCATCCATGTAGTTGCAAATGGCAAGACTTCATTCCTTTTGATTGCCGAGTAATACTCCGTTGTGTATATATATACCACTTCTTCTTTATCCATTCATCCATAGATGGACATTTGGGTTCTTTCCATACTTTGGCTATTGTTGATAGTGCTGTTATAAACATTGCGATGCATGTGTCCCTTTGAAACAGCACACCTGTATCCCTGGGATAAATACCTAGTACTGCAATTGTTGGGTCGTAGGGTAGTTCTATTTTTAATTTTTTGATGAACCTCATACTGTTTTCCAGAGTGGCTGCACCAGCTTGCACTGCCACCAACAGTGCAAAAGAGATCCTCTTTCTCCACATCCTCGCCTACATCTGTTGTTGCCTGAGTTGTTAATGTTAGCCATTCTGACAGGTGTCAGGTGGTATCTCATTGTGGTTTTGATTTGTATTTCCCGGATGATGAGTGATGTTGAGCATTTTTTCATGTGTCAGTTGGCCATCTGGATGTCTTCTTTGTAGAAGTGTCTATTCATGTTTTTTGCCTATTTCTACACTGGATTATTTGTTTTTTGGGTGTTGACTTTGAGAAGTTCTTTATAGATTTTGGATACTAACCCTTTATCTGATATGTCACTTGCAAATATCTTCTCTCATTCTGTTGGTTACCTTTTAGTTTTGCTGATTGTTTCCTTTGCTGTGCAGAAGCTTTTTATTTTGATGAGGTCCCAGTAGTTCATTTTTTGCTTTTGTTTCCCTTGCCTCCAGAGACGTGTTGAGTAAGAAGTTGCTGCAGCCAAGATCAGAGAGGTTTTTGCCTGCTTTCTCCTCGAGGATTTTGATGGCTTCCTGTCTTACACTGAGGTCTTTCATCCATTTTTGAGCTTATTTTTGTGTATGGTGTAAGAAAGTGGTCCAGGTTCATTCTTCTGCATGTCGCTGTCCAGTTTTCCCAGCACCACTTGTTGAAGAGACTGTCTCTATTCCATTGGATATTCTTTCCTGCTTTGTCAAAGATTAGTTGGCCATACGTTTGTGGGTCCATTTCTGGGTTCTCTATTCTGTTCCATTGATCTGAGTGTCTGCTCTTGTGCCAGTACCATACTGTCTTGATGATTACAGCTTTGTAGTATAGCTTGAAGTCCGGGATTGTGATGCTTCCAGCTTTGGTTTTCTTTTCAAGATTGCTTTGGCTATTCAGGGTCTCTTCTGGTTCCACACAAATTTTAGGATTATTTGTTCTAGCTCTGTGAAGAAAGCTGGCGCTATCTTGATAGGGATTGCACTGAATACGTAGATTGCTTTGGGTAGTATCAACACTGTAACAATATTTGTTCTTCCTATCCAGGAGCATGGAATCTTTTTCCATTTTTTTTGTGTCTTCTTCAATTTCTTTCATAAGCTTTCTATAGTTTTCAGTGTATAGATTTTTCACCTCTTTGGTTAGATTTATTCCTAGATATTTTATGGTTTGTGGTGCAATTATAAATGGGATCGATTCCTTGATTTCTCTTTCTGTTGCTTCATTGTTGGTGAATAGGAATGCAACTGATTTCTGTGCATTGATTTTATATCCTGCAACTTTGCTGAATTCATGAATCTATTCTAGCAGTTTTTTGGTGGAATCTTTTGGGTTTTCCATATAGTGTATCATGTCATCTGCGAAGAGTGAAAGTTTGACCTCCTCCTGGCTGATTTGGATGCCTTTTATTTCTTTGTGTTATCTGATTGCAGAGGCAAAGACTTCCAACACTATGTTGAATAACAGTGTTGAGAGTGGACATCCCTGTCTTGTTCCTGACCTTGACATCCCTGTCTTGTTCTCAGTTTTTCCCCATTGAGGATGATATTAGCGTTGGGTCATTCGTATATGGCTTTTATGATCTCAAGGTATTCTCCTTATATCCCTACTTTCTTGAGGGTTTTTATCAAGAAAGGATGCTGTATTTTGTCAAATGCTTTCTCTGCATCTATTGAGAGGATCATATGGTTCTTGTCCTTTCTTTTATTGATGTGATGAAACAGGTTAATTGTTTTGTGGATATTGAACCAGCCCTGCATCCCAGGTAGAAATCCCACTTGGTCATGGTGAATAATTTTTTTAATGTATTGTTGGATCCGGTTGGCTAATATCTTGTTTAGGATTTTTGTATCCATGTTCATCAGGGAAATTGGTCTATAGTTCTCCTTTTTAGTGGAGTCTCTGTCTGGTTTTGGAATCAAGGTAATGCTGGCCTCATAGAAAGAGTTTGGAAGTTTTCCTTCCATTTCTATTTTTTGGAACAGCTTCAAGAGAATAGGTGTTAGCTCTTCCTTAAATGTTTGGTAGAATTCCCCTGGAAAGCCATCTGGCCCTGGACTCTTGTTTTTTGGGAGATTTTTGATTACTAATTCTTACTGGTTTTGGGTTTGTTACTGGTTTTCTTACTGGTTATGGGTCTGTTCAAATTTTCCATTTCTTCCTGTTTCAGTTTTGGTAGTGTATATGTTTCTAGGAATTTGCCCATTTCTTCCAGATTTCCCTTTTTATTGGCATTTAATTGCTCACAATATTCTCTTATTATTGTTTTTATTTCTGCTGTGTTGGTTGTGATCCCTCCTCTTTCATTCTTGATTTTATTTATTTGGGTCCTTTCCTTTTTCTTTTTGATCAAACTGGCTAGTGGTTTATCAATTTTGTTAATTCTTTCAAAGAACCAGCTTCTGGTTTCATTGATCTGTTGTACTGTTTTTTTGGTTTTGATAGCATTAATTTCTGCTCTAATCTTTATTATTTCCTGTCCTCTGCTGGTTTTGGGTTTTATTTGCTGTTCTTTTTCCAGATCTTTAAGGCATAAGGTTAGGTTGTGTATCTGAGATCTTTCTTCCTTCTTTAGGAAGGCCTGGATTGCTATACACTTGCCTTTTATGACTGCCTTTGCTACATCACAGAGCGTTATCATTTTCATTGGCTTCCATATACTTTTTAATTTTCTTCCTAACTTCTTGGTTGAAAACATCAAACTTTAAAATAGAAGTTGTATTTACAATGTCCTACTAGAGCTCAATATTACAAGAAATAATGAAGTGACTACTTGGTATAAATTCAAAATCCTCACAACTGAATGATAAGTTCTACATTATTTCTAGGATTTCCTGAAAAAGGAGAGGGGGCATATTAACAAGTGAATTTCCTCACAATGCACCAACACACATAACCCCTAGTCTATTGTCAGAAAACACAAGGACCTATCTTATATGCTGACACCTATAGACACATATCTAGAGGTATTATTATCCCCCAAATCATGAAAAGCATAATACATTTCCTCTTCTGCACTACGATTTATTAATCAAATTAATGAATGTTAAAATACCCATTGTCTGTATTGATTATACACAATCCCTCACTAGCTAATAGTCTAGCAAAAAATTCTATTTGATTCTCAGTTTCAACTGGCATCTCCACTCTCGGAAAATGTGTCAAATAAATTGCAGCTATGTATTTCCTACATTAAAATACATATTTCCCTTATAAATAAGGAGAAGTACATCTTGATGTGATACTTTTTTTTTCTAAAAAGATATTCTAGAAGAATATCCCATCACTACATAGCCTTTAAAATATAACCAACTATTCAATGTCATCACCTTTCTCAGCTTTGTGATAAAACATTCTATTTAAAAAGTAATGAACAGGAGCACCTGGGTGGCTCAGTCAGGTAAGTGTCCGACTTTGGCTCAGGTCATGATCTCACAGCTCATGAGTTCAAGCCCCACGTCGGGCTCTGGGCTGACTGCTCAGAGCCTAGAGCGTGCTTTAGATTCTGTGTCTCCCTCCCTCTCTGCCCCTCCCCTGCTCATGCTCTCTCTCTCTCTCTCTCAAAAATAAATAAACATTAAAAAATTAGAAAAAACAAATAAATAAACAAACAGAAAGTAATGAACAAACCCAGATGTTGTGTATTGGGGGCATAGAGAGCTACTCTTATTTGCAGTCTACATTGAAGTCAAGTAGCTCTCAGATCCTTGTAATTTGCAATCTCCTTTTCCTGCTTAGAAAATGCTGGTTAAACACACACACACACACACACACACACACACACACACACACACACACAGAAAATTTATGTATTATTCATTCCCAAATTTGAAGGGATAACATGCATTTTCAATAACATCTATCTGTTTCTCTGTGGTTGAAGAAATATTTGAGACTTGTTCTATTCAAAAGAGAATATGTAAAATGAATTTTGGAAATTGAAGAGATGTTTCAAGGCAGACTTATGCTTCTCCCTTCACTGGAACTACTTCTCCTGCTCTCTCCACTGTGGGATGTGGATACAAATATCCCCAGGCATTCATTTTCTGCCAGGACATTTTTGTGGTTTAAAAATGCACATAGCAATTAGTTTTATGCCTTCCAGTAAGAAATGGAACCGAATACTCATGGTAGGAAGGGATTGCACCCGTGTCACTGTGCCCGGAATTCAACACTCCATTCCCCCTGCTGGTTTTATAACAATTCAGTGCTTTGGGACAGAGAAGCTCCTGGGGTAAATGCTGCTTGGGGCTGGGGGTGGGGGCAGTTTAACAATGAAAGCAAGAGGAGTCATATAAATAGCTTAAGAATAATTTGAACATTCTACATCAACATTCACAGCTTCTAAACAGTTTCCAAAAGCCTAAATTGACATAAACATTTATCAAAATGGTTTTCTTTATCAAAAAGTATAAATGTCCTCGTTTATCAACACAAATTCAACCATTATAGGTAATAGAGTCTAGGGAAATTAAGTTGGCTTAGTGATCACGACAGAAAATGACGTATAATAGCACTCCCAAAAGCTCTAAAATGAAAGACAAGAGAGGCTAAAGGATATTCACCTCTCCCTATTTTAACTCCTATCCACTGTGGAAGGATAGAGACTGCCAGAAAAGTAGGAATCCCACTGGCACATGCATCCAGCGTGTGTAAAAGTAGGCACCAATACAAACATATGGCTGTGATGGCCATGGGAGTGTGGATATCTCAGGGGTTAGAGGTGGAACGTGGATGGCCTCCAGAGTCATTTTCAAGTCTACCTGCAATAGTCTTGTTTCTGCTCACCATTGACTCCCAAGTGCCTGAGACATAATTCATAAAGGAATACATTCAACAAAATGGCAATGGCACAAAAAGTACTTTCCACTTCAATGTAGCCTGAGGAACTAGCAAGTTTTTGTCTAGCACCAGCAGCTTGGGATCACTGGGACATTATAGGCCCTTACTAGTCACCCAGTCTTACCACCCCCCACCAAAACTGAGGAGTTCAGTTGCTATCGCACTAAGGGAAGGAGCCAGAGCCAGCCTCCTGCCTCATAACTCCTAGATCAGGGTGCCTTCCCCACTCATGACTCTTCGATACTGACCAGGTTTGTCACAGAGTTACTGAGAATATCCAAAGGGCTGTCTTTTATAACATAATTCAAATTATTTGTCCTGGAAAGTACAGAGTGTAGATTTCTAGATTCTAGATTCTCAAAGGATTGCAATCAGTCAGCATTAACCAAGTGTCCTCTGTGGGCGAAACATGATCAGAAAACCAATTTACAGATGAAATAAAGAGAAAGGATCACAGAAATAAATACATGATACACTGACAATAGATGCCTGCCCAAAATAGTCCCAAGACTAGCTACCTTCCATTGCTTCTGATTCCATTCTCATGAAGCAGCTTCTGGAGGATCAATGTGACCTCAAGTTACCTAGATGTCAGCAAGGAGTTGTCCTGATTAGAATATTCGAGCATTTATGTCTCAGAAAGGGTCCATCCCCAACTGTAAATTAATAAATGATCATTCTCATTTAGTCATGTCTCTTGTTAGACAGTAAGTGTACATCAATCCCCAAGAGAATGGTTAATCTGTATTTACTGACAAAGTCAGGTGTTTGGACTACAGAGCAGGGAACCACACCCTGGAGCAGAAGGATGGAGCCAGGACCTCACTCGGGCCCGCCAAATGCTTCCCTTGACATTGCTAGATCAGCACTAAAAACAACAGAAATTGGGCAGAGACATTTTGAAGAATGTCTTAGTGGAGCAAACAGAGACAGTAAAAGCTGGATCAGTGGCCGAAGCAAATCACAGCTATAATTGTGTACGGGTAAATTAAACTCAAGATGGTGTGGTGCAACTTTCTCTGACTTTATCACACTGCATACACCTTCAAAGCAGAGAAGGAAAACAAGTCTCCTGAAACCATTCCCATATCTAATATTACAAGAATCTGTATTTTTCATGAGCAGGACCCAGATTATTTTTTCATTGCTTCTATGTACCCGGCACCAAGCACTGCCCTTGTTTCATGATAGGTGCTCAATAAATATTTGGCTGGCTGGCTGGCCGGCTGAACTTCCATATTCTTCCAATTTGTTCTCGACTCATAAGTAACTTTCTGGAGGCTAATGCAGATGTTTCTAGTCTACTAGGGTAAAAAGTACTTTTCCATTTCCAGAACTTCATATTTAGATTTAAGTTGTTCAGACCTGTCTCCCCACCATCTGAAGAGGCTGATTAGGGCCTGGTTCTACCAAGTGTCAAAGACTTGAGACCACCTGCTTCTTTGCTCTTAGGGCAATGATCTTGGGTTCTCACCTGCAATCACTGTTCTCCAAAGGAAGCCCCATTATGACCATTTGTGAAGCATAAACAGGATAATAAAGTATTAGCAAAAATCCAAGGCCTGACCATGGCTAGAGGGAGACAGCCCAGTATCAAGGGTGTGTGTGTGTGTGTGTGTGTGTGTGTGTGTGTGCGTTGGCACTGAGCCTTCAGAGGCAGGACTCCTTTTCATCCAGTCCAGCAAGCTCAGCACCACAGCAATGCTTAGCATCACCGGTCAAGTGAGGCTAATCTTGGAGATGATATTTAAATGATGTTTTCCTCTACCTTTTAAAATAAGAATAAAACAATGTTATGCTTAAAGTCATGGGTAGACTGGGGGTAGGATCAAAAGGACCATAAAATATACATGGAGTGGGTTAACAATAAACTCAGGATGTAGTTTTCAAGAGAGTTTAAGAAAATAAATGTTTGATTAAGAAAAATGAAGAGTAATGCCACACACACATACATAGGTATATATACGTATATACATACACGTGTCTGTATGTGTGTAACATGCCTGACGGTCTCCAAAGCCTGCTAACTAATTAACCTGGTCCTAGTAATCCTGTGCGGAAGACAGAGAAGTGATCGTCTTCCCATCCTAAGAAGTGAAAACTGAGGTCTAAAGTGATCTGCTGGAGGCCAGATGGCTAGTAAGTAGTGACAAGATCATAACTGGGTCTCTTGATTCCCAGACCAGTATGTTTGTTTAGATAATCTATCCTCAATATGTGGTGAGGCTTGGGAGACAAAATTACCATCAGCTCCATTTCAAAAGGGCAACTAAAAAGAAAGAGAAAAATAAGGCAATGTGTTCAGTCTATTATTTTACTAAGCTCTCCAGATTCTTTACCTATTGAATATTTCATGAACATGAAGACCCCCTTTAATTGCTTCATTCCTGGCCCAAAGTCATAAGACAAAAATAATTTAATTTCGAACCTTTTGTAGTGTGAGGTGATTAGAAAATATCATCTGCAACAAACTTTTAATTATATGCCCAGGGTCAAACATTTGAAACCTTATTTCCATCAAACCTGCTTTTTAGTTTTTCACACAGTTTCTTTTCTATTTACCCCTACCCTGCATTCGGCTGGGAAGCAAGACCTTCTAACCCCTCCCTTGCTCCAGATGAGGGAGAATAAGGGAGTTCTGTCCCCGTCGCTGTTCTGCAGCAAAGCCGCCTGCTTGTTCTCTGAGTGGATCGTCCGTCAGAAGGTGTGGGGCAGCAATGAACACGACCGGGCTACCGCAACTCAGCTGCTCCCCACCCACGGCCCGTGTGAGCTACGTCCACCGTCAGACACAGAAAAGGAGAGGAAGTGTTTAGACACTCCTACAGCAACGACACAGAGCCGTTTTATGTCTGTTGAATAGAATAATAAAAAATGAGGTAGTATTTCAACTGCTTTTTATTTCACTTTTCTAGTCGTTTATTTTTATTGTATTTTACAGAAGTATTGATCCACAACAAATTGGAAAGGAAATAAAAGAACTGGTCTGTCACCACTGACAGCACATAGACGGGAGAACTTTGCTAGCAAACCCCACCAGGCCTTCTGGGTCAGGTTTTATGTGGGGGAAGACAGTGGTTGTCAGAATATCAAGGATACCTGTATCTCACGGTGAGCACATAAGTTACACAGCAAAATATATATATATATATATATATATATATATATATATTTGTATATATATATACATATACGTGTGTATATATATATATATACATATACGTGTATATATATACATATATGTATGTATGTATATATATCTATATCTGTAATAATAATTGCCTACACTTTTGATTATCCATTGTGTCCTGACCCTCTGGGTGACTTCCGCATACATGGGTAACGAGGAGCAAACAACCCAGAAAGGAAATCAGATCAAATGCCAGTCATGTGTAAGGTAAGATATTTAAGCATAAACCCAAGGGGTCCTGTTGGAAACCTGAAATTTTAAAAAACTTGAACTCTTCCATTATATGCTGCTGACTGAAACCAACCACGCTGAGAAAGGAATGGGTAGCTGAGGTGAAATAAGCAGGTGGTTTCTGTTCAGTTCCTCATTTATTAACTGGCTCTGTGAAAATACACGCACAAAGCCACTTGTTTGGTGGTCTCAGAAGAGGGGCTGAGGACTGACCGGACATGAGACACAATTACCCTCTCACCCTAGAAGGAAGTCCCTGCAGGTTAGGGGTGATGTATATCAGCAGGTCAGAATGAAAAACACCAGCACAGCTGCTGCCTATGTGGTAAGGGCCTGAGGGAGAAAGAGAAGATTTTCATTTCCAGATCACTTCTTTCACCAGTACTAAAATGGACTTAACAAAATTAGTGATCAGGCTATCATGAAGAGATGCTCTTTAATCCCTCATCTTTCAGATTGCTAAATCTGTCATTTTGAGGAAGCATTTTCAATGACCACTTTCTGAAAGTTGTATATCCTTCTAAGAACAAAATAAAATATGGTGGAAAATTCCTCTGGGGGGGGGGGGAAGATAACGGACCTGATAAAATTAAGGCTGATTACCATGACATTTCTATGCATATAATTTTGTGGGCAGACAATGGATGTGTTATCAACATTCTAAAACAGCCCCGTTTCCTGTTCTCAGGTTTCTTGGCCTTCATGACAATGTGGACTCCCTCTAGTGGCCAAAGTAATATATGTAAATTCACAGGTTTGTTAACAAAAAGGGTTATCTTTCGTGATTTGGCTGTTTTCAAAAGAAAATAATTTTCTTTGACGTACAATTTCTTTTTAGAGTACTTCACATGAGGTAATTATATACAAATCAAAGAAAGAGCAAAATGTAGATTTTATTCTTAAGTGTATATGATATATATTTAGTTATAATTCTTATAATTGATTAGACAGAAATTCATCTTCTGACTTTGTAATGTTAAATGTTCAGAACAAAGAAGATTCATTAAATTTATGAGTAGGACCATGATTATTCTTTACCAATACTAGTGCCTACCATTTAGGTGACTGTATTTCCACAGATTATTTCCAAAGCAGGTATCAGGTCATTAAGCAGAATTATTACAATCTGATGCCTGAGATGAAGGCTTTATTAAACATAATAAACATTTACCCTTTAAGGTGAAATGACACATTCCTTAAAAATTAGAACTACTAGTTCTGGATAAAGGAGATAACATATGTGGAAATTCTATAACCTGCAAGGCCAAAAAAAATGGATATAATTATTTTTTTCACTTAATCCTGAAATTTGTTTGTACAGATGAAAATAAAACCTGAGAATCAGAGAGCTCAGATGACTTGCTCTAAGGCACTGAACTAGTTAGAAGAAGAGGAAGCTGGAATCTGAGTCCCCTGACTCTTTCTCCATCTTTTTGGACTACAGATGACCGAGGGGAAATAGTCCCCAAGTTGCATTGTTCCCTTAAGCTTGCATCTTAGCACAGACTTGTGACTATAACATTTTTAGAATGATTCCCACATGAAAAGGACTATTTCTTTAGACCTACCGCTAATATCTTTTTACACTGTATTGATTATTTAAGGACTTTCAGAAGCATTTGTTACCTGACAGAACAAACTCCTAGGAAATTCCTTTTATGGAATGGAAATGAGAAATTGCTAATTACTAATATCAATAGTATATGCAGATTCCTGGTTCCAGTGCTTTCCTGGCTATCATGGATTTGAAACTTAAACTCCAAATTTCTTATAAATTTCTATGATTTTTGTGAAGAACAAGTTAGTAAAAGTGCTTTGAAAATTACGGCAAATGCTATAAGAACAAATTCTTGTTTTAGTTACCCAAAGTTAAATCACACACACAAAAAAGATTTTATCTATTGCTTTAGTTTCCTGAAAGATGAAAGGAAGAGAAGGAAATCACTTATTTTTTAAGGAGAATGAATGAAACTAGAAGAAAATCACCCATTATCTCCACAAATACGTATCGAGTGGCAGGTTCTGTGCTAGGTGCTGAAGAACACATTATAACTGCCTCCTGAAAGTTTTGGCATTTGATTTGGAAGAGAATTAAAATCTTGTCATTATCATAGCTGTGAACTATCATAATTATACTCCCTTAAAATACAGTAATGGATTTTCAATTCTTGGGGAAGGCCAAACACATTTTGCATCATTGAGTTTTTTTCATGTTTTGAAAGTTTAGGAGACCCCCTTATCAATCCAAACTGTAAACTCTGAGAGACTAAGGGGTGTGTCTGTCTTGTCCACGTCCATGTGCCCAGCACCTAGGATAGCACCAGGTGCAGAGTAAGCATTCATTACATATTTGCTGCATTTGAACTCCAGACTGGAAATCAGAAGAGTTCATCTGGAGGGTGAAGCGTTGAAGGTTTGAAAGAGGAACTGAGCTAGAGGAGGATGGAGATGTTTTAGTGTCTTGCCCAGGAGATACGCACCTTTGCCAACAGCATGCTACCTAACCTGGGGGAGGACCTCAGTTAGGCTTTACTTTTCAGATGGTTGAATATCGACCACATTTGCCAATACTTATCCACACATTATGGAGCCTCCCCAAAGTGTCCTCTATCTTCCAAGTTGGTAGATAAAAAAATGCATGAACTCTTAACCACTGACTGAAATGTCAGAAAAGCAGACGATAGATATCAACATTGATTCTTCAGAGTTAATACAAAACAAATGCATGCAAAAACAAAACCAGTTCACGCGATTCACTTTTTACTCTTTAAAGGCTGACCAAGAGGGACAAAACAGGGCTCACTTCAATTAGACGTCTTCACATATTATACTTATTGATTGTGACAATATTTTTGAAAACCAAGAGTAGAATCACCTCACTCCATGTGTCTGTGTCAAACAAATCCCCAACTTAAAAAATAAAGAGAGCTGAAAACCTATAAAATCCCACCAGCTTTCCAATGTTCCATGCTTTTGAATGTTTTTTTTTTTATGTTTTAAAAATCTTAACACATGATGGGTGATAGAAGCTTCTTTTTACTGTCAGAGAGATCAAAGAGAGGTTGAGAAAGAATCCACAAGCAGATGCTGCCCAGTGACAAACCTGAAAGAAGCAGACAGTGGGGCCAGATGTTGGGGTGACCTTCGGTCTGCAGAGCTCATTGGCATGGTGTTGATTTAGATGGTTGTTGGCAGAAGCTTTAGATCCAGCAGCAGGGGGAAAAAACCTAAACTATGGAATCCTTTCTCACTTTTTCCCATCACTAGAAAACCCGAAACCACTGGTCAGTAGTGCTGATGGCTGTCAAAGAAGTTGAAGTCCCCACACAACCCTGCCAGTAGGTATCACATCAAAAAGGAGTTAGCTGCATGAACAAGAACATCTTCAGGCTGTGCCATTTTGCATCCCACTCAACTTCCAACAGCTGTTTCTTGAGTGAATACAGATGCAAAATAATTATACGAAAAGAACAACATATTCAATATATGGGACAATGTTTACAACTATTACAGAGCTATTAGTAGAGGACATTAACAAAGAAAGATGCTGACATGTCTAAAAAGTGAATGCCCTTCGACAGTTCTAATTAGTGCTCAGTGGAAGTTCTCTTAACTTGAACTCTGAACTGTCAACTCTGGAGAAGGATGAGAAAGTATCCTTTGATCCAGCAGTATTACTCAAATCAGTACTGCAGATACCAAAAAAGAATACATAGTGACACATTACAGTTTTAAAAGCTCCCGTCACAGTTATGTGATTCCTCCCATCGTTCACTCAATAGGAATGTAAAGAATTCTTCCTGTGACTGAAATGTTCTTATTACTGTAAACACTGGTAAATAAGGCAAAAGATCTCTAATCTTAGATTCTGACATTATTTTAAATCTTAGCCACGATACAATGCTAAAACACAGAACAGAAATAGAGGTTTACTTTATATTATTAGATATGATTGAAGACCACACAGTTCTTCTGACGCTTTTAGACATTTTGTCACTTTACCTGGAGAAATATACACTGCTTATTCTGCATTGCTGCTGATGTCCAGCACTTGTCAAAACCTCTATCTGTCAAGGCCTTCACAAAGAGTTGCAAAATGACAGATCAGGATGTCTGAGTTGATGGAGCCCCAGGAAAAATGGAACAGATAGAAAATTCATGACTCTAAACTATATCAAAGTGACTTCTGTCAACATCATGTCAAAAGAACTGTTCATTTTTAGAGGGTTTTTTTTTAATTATATAAACACTTTTTTGAGTATGAGCTAAGTGTAATGAAAAAATTTTCTTGGTGTACAGTATGATCATCCAAATGTTCCAAAAATACACTTTAGATCATCCAGGAATAAGGAAAATTCTAATAGTAGACACTGTCTGCCAGTTAAAACCAATGACATTCAAGAGAGATGTATGAAGATACTATCGGCTTAAAATAGGACAAACCATCTGGCTTATAAAGGAACAAAAGTATATTTTTTGCATATTTTTTGGACCCATCAAATTTCTACAACTGGATTAAATTTTATTCTTCTACAATCAGTTTTGATCCATTTCTTGCTTAGTGTGACAATTATAAAACACTAATTCAGTGTTATTTTCTTAAACAGGTTTCCTAAAATATCTGGTATTCTTTTAATTTTCAAAAAATCACTGGAAAACCCTCATAATGCATAATTCCCTTAAATTATTGCTTTCAGAAGGAAGTAAAAAATAAATGGCTTATAATATGCAGTACTGCATACGCAGGAACACTGCATAATCACATTCAAAGAGTCATTCACCGAATGAAATATGAGTTGCATAAATCTGGAAATGACCACTCTCTCGCTTTAATTCCCAATACCTTTTAGGGAGGATGGCTGGCACCTGGTGCTAGAACCCAGGCAACTTGATTCCCACTGCTCATATGTCACCAAAACAAACAGATAAATGACCTTGTGAAGTAAAGACCATGAACGATGCAACGTGTATATATACAGAGCAGACAGGAAGGGATAATACACTATACACACACATGCATGCACACATGTGCAGGGACACGTGCATGCACACACTCACAGGCATACATGCTCCTGAAAGAGGACCCAAATGCACAACCTCCACAAGCACCGTTAACTGTCCACGATACTGCTGTTCACTTACACTACTTCGCTGAGCTAGGATTTAGCAATTTTTACATCAGTCTTTCCTGTAGCTCCCCTACAGAGACCGTCTACAATCCCTCCGGTGGTGGCTACTGACTCAGTGCCCTTGTCTGGTTACAGAAAAACTCCATTACCTGTGACCAGAAAGGTTTGCTTACCTCCAGGATGACAAAAGATCTCAAAAAATAATGACCACTTCCAGTTTTGAGAAAAGAAGCTTCCTCCAAAACGCTACCACTGTATTGTGTCTAAATGTGTGTGGGAATTACCATCCATTAATACGAAAGTGGGACAAGATCACCATTTCTTATTACAGGCAGAACTCAATATATCTTGTGTCCTATTTACAAAAAGATGTTTATTACCTGTAAGTGTACAGAGGTGTGGGCTTCAGAGCAGCCATGATTGGTAATAAGCCTCTTTTTCTCATTTACATTGATAGCAAGCATTAGTGAAGATATATGCATTTCATTTCATGGTTCAGAAAGAACAAAGTATATGTATATGTGATAGCAGTGGGTGGTTAATGAAATGGTCTGACAAACATAAGCTAATACATAATCATACCAGAATGTGAACTGGAACACCTGTTCCTGCTTCACAGACTTGCAATTCTTAAGGAAAAGTTACCATTCTCAAGGATTGAAGCCACTACTATTTAGACATCAATATGCTCCAAGGAAAATTTAGTCACTTTTTTTGTTGTTGTTGCAATCACTAAAGGGTGGCTATTTTAATGCTATCAAATCTCTTTTGCTTGTGTCCTAAGAGTAATGAAAACTTCACACATGCATGAAGCTCCAGTAATTATTTTAAACTGCCTTCTGTTGTCCCCCTGAGGAACACGGTGGTATTTGTTTGATGCAGTTTAATTAGTGTCAGGGTAATTAATGCTATGCTATCTACATGAGATCAAAACCCTTTCTTTGTAACACTCTGGTAACTAAGAACTAAGAAAAGGAAGCGTTTTGAAAACGTCGAGGCATGGTGTTAACCTGGGTTCACGAGTGAACCGAATTGCTCACCTCTTCCTCCACGCCTCACCCAAATGGCAATTTCCGTCCCTCCCAGGACAAGATCAGAACCGTGATGCATTGGAACCACACGGCCAGGCATACGACCCAGTGGCTGCTATGGAATTAAATTCTTTTTTTATGGGTATAATCAAATTAACTAAAACATTCACGGTCACCAGGCACCTTTTGCCATAGTTTAATCCTTTAATAATGAAATAGTAAACTTTTGCACTGACAGAAAACTAGAGTCCCCTGTAAACAGGGTGTGATAGTACCATGTGCTGATATATTTTTTCAAATAAAAGAATCATTTAGTTTAATGAATGAATGCGATTCTGCTTAAATGCCTGAATAAAATTTGCATTTAATAGTAGGTATAGATAGTCTCTCTCTTCGACAATAATGTCGAGAGAGGAAAAACAGAGATAGGCAAGGAAAGAAGTTAAATACACAAAAATTCCAGACACACACATAATGTGCACTACCATAAATCCTTTTTAACTGTTTCTTTGGTAATAAGCAACGGCAGTATAAATCTCCCAACACACAAACTCAAGCTGATCACAGGCTTAAGGAAATAGCTCCAGTTATCTTGACTGGATAAATTATTATATCCTAGAGGTTATTCCAGTTTCTAATAAAGCACGGTGGCTAACAAACAAAAATAAAAAGATCAACCATTTTCTTTATTTTATAACAGATGAAATTACGGGCTGCATAGGATAAGACACAATGGCATTGAATTTATTTTTACTCTCAAAAAGGCACCATACAAGGTTCATTTTGGAACAAGACCGGTGCTTGAACGCAACGATGATAACCAGCATTAGACTGATAACATTTTTTATGGGAGGGGGAGGCTTAATGGCACATATCTAAAAAATAAACATGACTGGTTAAAAGTCAAACCAAATGGATTTAGCCCATTATATAAGTATACTAAATATGAAAATAACCTCTGCACTACCCAAGAAATGAACAATGAAAAAAATACTTCTAGAGGGTACAAATGTGAAATCTATAGTAGTTATGAAATTGTGTCGGTATCCATCAGTGGCTGAAATTAAGGTTAACGTTATAAAATGAAATTTCACTAGCTCAGGCTGACGGTGTATCGCAACCTAAGAGGGTTTGTGCTGAATGCATCTTCTTGAGAGCATTCATTACGGAATACCTAGTGGAATCAGCTGACTAGCAAAATATGTTCTTTCACATCTTCAGTTCTGCTCCCTGCAACTTAGTTGTTTATCAATTAAAGTGATAAATACAAGTGGATTTGATAACACAAGAAATGCATTATGCGGTAAAGTAACCTCCAGGAACCCCGCAATAAGAACTGCGTGCAAAGTTCAACAACTGTGAAGGAACTATTAAAGAGGACACACAAACAAGTGACCTTGACTGACAAACGCACTTCATTCCAGCAATAAACAGCGGTGGTGCTGATAACTGTTCATTGGCGCAGAGAGTAATTACCTATCTGTCAGCGTTGCTGGTGTGTGCGAAATAGTATAAATGAAACATACATAATGTACGGCAATAATATCGGGCATGCAGAACCTAATGTATTATCATCATTCTCAGGACCCAGGTTTATGTGGCTGCCACCACTGAGTAAATGCCTTCTAGCCATGATAATTTCATTCTAATCTCTGTTCCATATTATAATTTTCATAGCTAAAAGATACTGAGGAGCAATACGTTTCAATCAAGGGCTAAATAGAACACAACCTGTAACTGGGTATTTTATACACCTATATATTTTTTTTCTTTCAAAAAAATTAGTCAATTTATGAAGAGACTGGAATAAGCTGTAAATTTATGGGTGACAAACCCTGTCTGTACCAATGTCACCATGTTGGAGATGGGCTGAAAGGGGTTTATGAAAAGGTTTGGGGGCTTTGTCTTCCATTTCTTTCAACAACACAAAATTCTATCTTTTTAAATGTTTCTGTTGTGTTCCAACATATAAGGTAAGAATGCATTTTTGAACAAAATGAAAGATAGCCCCTGTTCAATAGGAGGCAAGTAATCATCCAATATCTAAGACAAACTATCTTGATTTGCATGAATTGCCTAACTCTATAACAGAAGCACAGAATAATCTTGTGCACCGTGATACCCCACTATTCTTATAAAACTCTCCAACTCTTGCACGCTTGTTTATTTTTTTCCTTTAATGCAAGTGCAATTTGATGACACCTCTAAATCATATTTAAGACCGTACAAAAGGAACCAGGAAAATCTAAGTAGCCGCTAGGCCATCAGGACAAACCCCTTGTCTCAAGGATGAAGCATTAGAAAGCCACAGTTCTGTCGTCCAAAAAGGGAAGAGAATAGATGAATACTTAGAAAACACATTGGCATATTTGATTGTTTGAATCTAGTCTTACCTTTATAGCAAGAACGTGTATTTTTGAACTCATAATTAATGCAATAGTCCACCTTTTTAAAAGAAGCCTTTTAAAAGAATTTTAATTGATCATCCAATGTCACATTTCAAATCACACAAGTGATTGTAACTATAGAAGGACCTCATCTTCATTCTTTAACTTTTTGTTTGCTGGTCTCTTAAAGTAGTTTTCTAAAACTAATACTGTAGGTGATAAATGAAGTCTTGATAGGAGATTAAGCAAACCACAGAAATAGCTCAAGTTTTTCTTCAGTGTTACTATCCTTCTGTTTTTTGCATTTTTCTTTCTGCATTCCTAGTCAATAAAGAAAGCCACCAAACAAACTAACTCATACTAAGTTGTTAGGGGAATGATGCGTTAGCTCTCAGAGAAGCCCTTCTATTTTAAAGAAGGCGGAGACAGACAAATTCTCAGGAAAAGGTATTGCCCTATTTCATTGATAAGAGCAGCACTTTTTTTACATCTTACCTCTTTGAAATAGCTTCCTATAGTCTCTGTCAGTCAGGTGGCAGCTGTTGACGCCTTTGGAAAGATGAAGAGCACTCTAGCATCAAAGCCCCTTAGAGCTTGACTCTTGATTTCTGTATTCAATGAAATCCAGTATTTCATGCTATTCTGGCTTTGAGGAGCATCTCTTACGTGTTTATCATAAAATGGCCCTGGGGCGCCTGGGTGGCTCAGTCGGTTGAGCGGCCGACTTCGGCTCAGGTCACGATCTCGCGGTCCGTGAGTTCAAGCCCCGCGTCAGGCTCTGTGCTGACAGCTCAGAGCCTGGAGCCTGTTTCAGATTCTGTGTCTCCCTCTCTCTGACCCTCCCCCGTTCATGCTCTGTCTCTCTGTCTCAAAAATAAATAAATAAACGTTAAAAAATAATAATAATAAAATAAAATGGCCCTGATTACAATCACATCTTAACAAAATATCCAACCAAATATTGTATTGATTTTATGTTGATGATGTCTGTGTGACACCAAAACATCTGGTTAAGTTAATGGATTAAATTGAACAACTAGTCGACTTTAATGGGGGAAAACACCAACTAAATGTAACTCATTTTACTGTCTGCATTAGGACCATATGGACCTTGCATTGGATCTATTGAGGCATTTATTTCTGTGGCCTGCTCAATAATTGAGCATGCTCATATTTAGCAGGGATTCTCAAACTAGGAATGGGTCAGACAGCCAAGGGACTCTTTCACTTATCTCCAGCTCCCGCAAAGGAACAAGTGACTTCTCCCCTCCTGCTGTGAAGCACTCTCCTAAGGGCTAAGTGTATCTGGTGGGGTGTGTCTTATCACACTGGTGTATCATGGTGGTGAAAATATTGAGACCCAGTGGAGAGTATAATCGTCATAATTCAAAACAAGTTGGCGGGGGGGGGGGGCGGGGGGGGGGGGAAGACCACCTTTCCATAATATTCTCAAATAGCCCCAAGGATCTTTATCTAAAAATGTGATTAATGATTAAAATTCAAGTTGTTTATTTTCTCCTTATATACCAGAAGATTGCTATTGCATTTCACAGTCATTATCTTCAATGCCTGAAACCTAACTGTCCAACGAATATATGTTGACCAAATGAATGGTGAATGAATGAATGAGTGAGTGAGTGAGTGAATGGTATTCTTCAAATCAACTTAGTTATTTTATAAAAATGTATATCCTAATTTGATGTTGCAAAGCTCACACCATAAAGAAATCTCAAAATAATAAGCACAAACTACTCTCTCTATCCTGTTCTTTGGTGTTATAAGATTTTTTTCTTTTTGGTAATAGAATTATTTAGGATTGATGGTTTTGCAGTTAAAGTACACTTTTAAATCAGAAATTAACTTTTAATATATGGCTTGGTGATGGTAATACTGAGGTATGTAAAGTGTAGTTGCCTTCTTATAGGCAATATACTTGATTAATTTTCAACAATTTAACAGTGAAAGATTAATTAAGAATTTCATCCAGTACAGGCCATCTTTCTTTCCCAATTACATTCCTTTAGAGCCACTATAACTGTTTTAATAATTGTACTGAAAATGCTAGAAAGTATCAAGATAATACAGTGATTCAATGAGAACAATAAAATTTAGAAACATGGCACTCTGATATTTGGAGCATTTAACATTGTGTTGTATATTTAAGACTTCTGAACTCCAACAGGTCATGAACCCTGGATGCCTAAAATCAACCTTAGTTTTTTTTATTTACATAAGAACTATTTTTGCTAAATATCTATTGGAAAATACTTTGTTAGAAAAAGGAAAACAGTATTTAGAACTTCTCTAATTCAATGCTAGTAGATTTCAAGCTTATGATAACAATTCCTGAAATTATATCCAGTAGAATTGTCTTTGGAACAAATGTATACCCTATCTATCTGTAAATGGGATCCTAACTCAAGGAAACTTTAGAGCTGCAAAAGTGAAGCTGAAGTAAGAGTTCCGGGTAAAATTGACAAGACTCTTGAGTAAAATGGGCTACTAACAAGTATGTATAAGGAAAAAGTTCTAATTCAGGTGCACTTAGCCTAGGAAGATAGTTTTCAAAACAATCATTCTTCCCACATACAGAGAAATTGTTAGCATTTAAGTAGAAACTTCTCATCTTTCTAACTTTGGTAATCAGGTCACCACAATTTTAATGGAATGGCAATAGTTGTCAAAAGTTTAGCAAATAGGAAAGCTTCCTTCATTTATTTGGTTCCTGATAAGCAAGTTTCAGCAAAAATTTTTTTGGTTGCTTCAGGATAATGGAAATAAGTTATTGTCCTAAATAACACCTCTAGTATTCTTATCAATTGGATTTCATTAGGTCCATTTCATTCCATATTAAAAATACGAAAATAACCCCAATAAGCAATGATGTTGCCTGACAGGCTGTCGAGCATCACTACCAAAAACAAGTTTCAGGGAAGACCTGGGTTGCACCTGTCTCAGCTGTTCACATTCTACATACGTCTTACTGCTTTGAATTGCATCTCTAAAGTAGCACAGTGATAGTAATGCCTCACTGGCACATAGTAAGTCTTCTAGAAATGATAGCAAAGATTATTATCAGAAAAATGTTTTCTTAAAGAAGGTATTTAAATTGCTATCAAAAATGGAATTGAGCAATTCATCTACTTAATGCCATCTAGTACCTCACAGAATTAGAATTTGTATTAGAAACCCTGAATGATTCAGCGTTAAACAATAACAAATTAGTATGCATTTAGAATCTACACCTGAATAACTCAAAATGCATATGCTCTGCAACATATGTGTGTACCAAACAAGCCTGCAAGAAAGAAAATGAAAGTCTGAGAGTTCTACTAAGATAATACTTTCATCTTTAATGGAGTTCATTTTCATTTAGTTTTGAGGGTCCCTAGAGGCCAACAAAATGAATATCTGAACCAACATTATTTCCCAAATTCCAGAGTCTATTATCTATTCTGATTCAAGGCCACATTCCCCTGGTAACTAACTAGTCAATCAGCTTTCGGATGTCATCTCCAGGTGAAGGTTCTTTTCGAAGCAAAAGTGTAAACCAACGGGGCTTATTTGGTACCAAAGAGTAGCTTCTTCTTCTCTTTTGAGTGAACAGAGACCCCACAAGTTCAATCAGACCATAGCTGTTTAGAAACTCAATAGATCCTATTGCAGACATGACTGGCAATCAAAAGCTAATCACTGGGAATGGAATTCACTGCCATTTGAAATGAGGAATCTCCCTAGTCACTAACTTGGCAGGGTTCTACTGGATAGTCTGTTATCCCAAAGCTATACTAGTAAACCATTTCACCAAAATGTTAACATTTTATCAACTTGGGTTTTTTCCATTTTCTTGGACTCTAAGTTATTTTTCTAAAGACTTAAAATTCCAAATCAAATATAAAATTCTCTCTATTCTCACCAACCATAAACTCTAGACTTCTGAAGAAGATTTTACTGGTAAATACACATAGGGAAGGAGGTGAAGCTATTTTTCATATTCACTACCAAAGTATATCTGGAAAGAGGGAGACATACACTGGCGTAGAGTGAGCAATGAGGCGGTGGGGGGAAAGAGATGGGAACTACACTGGGGTCAGATGTGCTAATTACATAATTCAAATCCCCTCAGGTTCACTGTTGTTTCTTTTGAAATATCCACAAACGTACAATGGCCTTTGAGAGCACTGGCTACGTGCAGAAAGAGACAAAGGAACTGCTCTGTCCTTCCTTGTCTGATTGTATGTCAGTCCATCTCAACACCAAGTCATCTACACTGAGTAACGATGCTGGAGAACAGCACATAAATCTTATCTAAATGCAATATTGATTCTTGAGTATTAATTTTATCTAATCTATATATTTCATATAAGATTATAAAATATTTTAATGAAATCTTAGCTTTACTCCCTTAAATTTACTGGATTTGGTGGTGCTGTGAGATCATCTTCTCTCCACTTTGCCTGCATTGTGGCTACCATTTCACCTTACTCAACACCAACTCATCCTTACTCCATTCCTAACGGTCAATGTCCCACTGTGCTTTGTATTTTTTAAACTTATTTATCACTACTTTTTTGTACATGAAATCTTTAGGGAAAGAAGTCTTCCATGAAAAACCACAAAGGTATGAATAAAACATTTTTTAAAAGTACAATATTAATTTCAGGCCTACCACGCAGTCTGAACATTTCAGTTTGTTGTTTTATGCACTATATGTGAGTTCCCATTTAACCATTTGATGCTGAGTAATCAAGAGTTCCTAAAAGGAGGCTGGAGAGAAAATTAAAAGGCACATGTAATAAAATAAATAATGCATAAATAATAAATACATAAAAATGAATAAATAAAAAAATAAAACATTTAATAAAAGTAAAAGGCACATGAAAACCTTCCAGAAAAGATAATAAGAGAAGAACTAAGAACAAGATGTGTAAACAAAGTTTAGAACAGCTGTTTTGTCATTATTGATCACCATAAGCTAAACCAGGATTTCTGAAACAATACCATAATTTTTCATATTTAATATTTAAATGATGACTTTTGAAATTTAACTTAGTTTTCCAAATTAATTCTTTATTAAAAATTCATTATTTTTTGATATGTGGCTTAAGTGTATTTTTCATTCTTTTTTAAAAAATTTTTTAAGTTTATTTTTTGAGAGAGAGATAGAATGTGAGCTGGGTTGGGGCAGAGAGAGAAGAGACACAGAATCTGAAGTAGGCTCCAGGCTCCGAGCTGTCAGCACACAGCCTGACCCGGGACTTGAACCCACAAACCGTGAGATCATGACCTGAGCTGAAGTCGGACACTTAACCAACTGAGCCACCCAGGTGCCCCAAATGTATTTTTCATTCTTTATTTTTTTACTAAAGAATTTTGTTAAATGTTTATTTATTTCTGAGACAGAGAGAGACAGAGCTTGAGTGGGGGAGGGGCAGAGAGAGAATGAGACACAGAATCAGAAGCAGGCTCCAGGCTCTGAGTTGTCAGCACAGAGCCCGACATGGGGCTCGAACTCACAAACTGTGAGATCATGACCTGAGTCAAGGTCGGTTGCTCAACTGACTGAGCCATCCAGGCGCCCCCGTCATTCTTGAATTTATATAAGCATATACATAACACATGCATCCTGATCTATTAAGTATCCAACATTAAAGCTATTAGTTAAAGTCACAAAACACAAAGCAAAATCACAGTCAAAAATATTTCCAAAAACTTTTCCTCCAAATAAAGCTTGAAGATATTTATGAATGTGTGTGTGTGTGTGTGTGTGTGTGTGTGTGTGTGTGTGTGAGAGAGAGAGAGAGAGAGAGAGAGAGAGAGAGTGAGGGCAATGTCCCTTCCCCTGATTTTGTGTAGCTAGGTGCAGGGATTTCCCATAGTTAACACAATGGCTCTCTTGATCAATCCTGTACTCATCTCTCCCTTTGCCTCCTCCAAAGAAGGAATGCTAACTTGTTTAAGCATGGGTGACAATGATCTGACAGGCAATGGTGTGTGTTACTCCAATGGGTAGAGCTAACCTTGAAAAAGTAGAAACAGTGGGAGATTCTTTCCTTCTTCCCTATTGGCTCCAGACCAAGGGGGACAGTGATCCTCCTGGTAAAATGTGTGAGCTCTGAAGACACAATGATTTCCTCAGGTGGGCCATCACTTACATGTGTTGGGAGCAAGAGCCAGAATAGAGAATGTTATGCAAACTCTTTTAGCTACAACTGTTAAGCCTCATTTTTCCAACCAGCGTGATGAACAAATAATAAATTCCATATTATTTTTATTCCCATTTTTCTGTCTCCTGTCTTATTTCTCAGTTGTTCCTGAGTACATGGAATAGAAGGCGAATAACGGAATGTTGTGCATTGACTTGTTGCTTCTTCCTGCCAAACTAACTGTATGGTGTGTGTGCATGCGTGTGTGTGTATTCAAGTAATACCTTCATTATTACTCACAATGTGTGTAAATGTATGACTGTAATGGTGAAAATTATTAAGAAACTGGAATTCTGGAACTTATAAGACTGTTCATGAAAAACTGGATTATTTTCTATGTTCATTATTTTGATTGTGTTTTTTTTTTTTAGAAATAATGAAGTCGTTCTCAAGGATATTAAGACTGCTTATGGCTGGTCTGGGTGGAACCATAATTTATGTTATAAGCACAAGAGAAAGGATAAATGGCGTAAACATTGGGTGGCCTTTTCAAAGAAGAAGAAAGAAAATACCAATTTACAAAGTGCTGTCCTCAGAAACTTAAGACTGTCAGAAATTAAGCCCAAGAGATAGCAAAGGATTTGATTTCTGAGTTAGTTTCACTATGCCGATTTTTATTTCTCATGAGCTATTTCACCTCACATTTCACCATTTGGGCACAATGTATTTCAGTCTGATTTCATGACTGATTGTGTCATGCCACAGCATTTGGTTGACATTTTTCTCTGGGCCATATCAAACACAGTTCTATCAGATAACAACAATGGGGCTCAGTTCATTCTGAGGGTGTTGCTTAAGCAGCAATCACAGCAGATTTAATCTCACTGACGGCAATAGTCTCAGAACCAGCTAATCGCTCAGAATCCAGCGATTCTGGCATCTCTCCATCCCTCCTAGCCTACCAGTGTCGTCAGCTAAGTCTTTTTAAAGCACAGAATCTGCCTGGTCACCATTTCTTTCTGAAACTCTCAGAGGCTTCCCACGGTACAGATAAAAGCCAGAATCATGAAAGTAGAGTCTGATGCCTCTACTATCTGGCTTTAGCCTACTTTTCAAACACATCACTCATCCCTAAAGTCCACTTAGACCAAAGTGTTCACCAGTCCCTAAACCTGCCTTGGATTTTCTCTTCTCTTTCTTTGCTCACATGGTTGCCTTTGCTCTGGCATTGTTTCAAGTTCAACTGACCCATTTTGCAAGGTCAAATGCCACTTCTCTCTCATTTGTTCATTCATCATTCATTCATGGAGCAAATTCTGTGTAAACTGTTCCTATATGCCAGGCACTGTGTTAAGCACTTTCTCTCTTAAACTAACCTACATTACCAGTTCCTCTAATCTTAGTTGGAAGAAATCTTGCTTTTCAATTCTGTACTTTGCACCACAGGACACTTACCATATTTAGGTTCAGAAAACTGTTTCACATATTACTGTAGGCCCACAGTACTTGGCACATGATAGGAACTCAATAAATTTTATGCATGGGTCATCAATGGTGGAATTACAGATGAATATATAAATACAAGGCACCTCGTAAAATATAGATAATATGTTTTTATTTACATTTATCTACACTAAAGTTATGTAAATATAAACACAGAAGCATAAAGCACCTTATAAAAAGACAAAAGATCTTACTTTTAAGTTAACCTTAATATTTAAAATGACATAAAATATTCAAGCAACCTAATTTTAAAAGGAAATAACTTCTTTGTTGCAGTTTGAAACAGGAATACGTGTGCACGATCTTAAAGAATAAAAGTCACGTAACTGTTTCAGCTTCAAAATACCTTCTCTCCCATTATAACAAACCGCACTGATAGCAGTAAGTACACTGAAGACTGCCCATTTCCATTCTGTAATTTTAGAAGAGAGAGTGGGGATATTAGGGCTGGGTGGAGGGGTAGAGTCAAAGTTCCTTTTGCAAATCTTTTAAAGTTTAATTAGCCAGAAGAAGACAATGCTAGAGGTATTAGGAAACTTTAGCTGTAATAATATCGGTCACGTTTTCTGTCACCTCAGCACAGATCTGTAAAGAGATCTGCTATACAACACCTTGAACAGGAGTACCACTGCAAACCGGCTCCCTTCTTTAATACAATTCACTACTGAGTGGAAATAATTTCACATCTGCAAAGTAAACCTACTGGTGTCTCTCCAGATCGGCAACTTTACCTCTCCAGGTCCAGTTGTTACAGAGCAACCCCCATCCCCATTCCCTAAGAAGGGGCAAATGGTGGCGCTTGCCACAAGAGGGTAGATTAACAAGGGAAGATCATCTGCCCAGTGTTGATCTTGTCATCGTTCACTATCTGAAAGGAGCTCCTTCCTTAGAGAGGGAAGTGGAGGTCTGCAGAAAAGAATCCTGTGAGCATCTCCATTGACCATTCTAATCTTGTCTCCTACTCAACTTTCAGTTACTTCTTTGGAAAGCAAGCTAAGTGGGACATTTGCCATTAAGTGAGGCAGAGATACTACGAAGGCACTCTCGTGGAGGCTATTTTAAATTCCAAATATTCTTATAATATGCCTTCCTTCTAGAAAATAATGTAGAGTTTGATTTGAATCTTCCAAATAAGGCTTGCTCAGAAAGCCATCTACTCTCAGTCATCAAATCAATAATGCTAATTGCAATTTACAATATGCAATGTAGCATGTGCTAATAGTCTTATTATGGTACTTTCAATAATGCAGATTTAAAGCGATTTCTGTCTTTATGACCATGGAAATAAAGGAAACCTCATTTAAAGTGGAGTCGGGACGCCCTGAAGGGGGAGCTCTCACGCATGAACCACTCGTCACCGCTTGCATAACCAGCAGGAAAAAGAAAGAGAAGAATTAACTTGACAAGGGAGGGCATTTTTCACACAGGAATTTCATCTGCTTTAAAAAAAAAAAAAGAAGGAAAATCCCTCTCTGCCCCAGCAACAACACACTGACCGCTGTTTGCAGCCAATGAGAAACACCACAACCTCAAACTCTTGTTCTCCAATGAACTATTGTAAACAACTCTCCCCAATTTCTTCCTAAAACCTATTAACAGCTGATCTTCCCTTTGTCTTTTCAGACTTGCTTATGGTTTGCCATAGCTTGCATGTTCCGAACTGCAATTCCTCTGCTATCCCCAAATAAACTCATTTTGCTAGTAAAATAACTGGGTACTTTATTTTTAAGGTTGACAGTGACTATGTCTTATTTCCATAAAAACATTAAGAAATGATTCCATGGCCATTCTCACTTTTTTCTTCCATACTATGAATATCCTGCATCTCATAGGATTCTTTTGAGGATGAAAGAGATTAAGTAGAGAACATCACAGAACACTGGCAGATGTTGACAATTCAGGAAATCATAGTGAACAGCAGCAGGAGCAATGACGGTAGTAGTAACATTTGTAGTAGTAGCTCCTAGCCTGGCTTTCCGTTTGCAATTAAGAATCTTCTTGAAATTCATACCCTAAAACTCTAAAAAAAGGAATCCAATTTGTATCTACAAAAATAGCACTCCCACAGACAAAAGTATAGATACATCAGCAATCCTTTTTTAAAACACTTCTCTGGAACTAGCCATTTTCAGCAGCGTTTATAATCTGGAGCTCAGAGCAGGGAACAAGCTGGCCCGCCCAAGGGCAATTTTTCTACTATTAACTCAGGGCTAGAATCATCATGTCACTTTCAGCAGTAAGATAAATACAGAGTCACAATTTCATAAAATGGTGTATATTACCACTACCTGATTTGTGCACTTTGAATCTGAATTTTGAAAGGACTTCGTTTTTTTCATGGTTGTCGCTCCAGCTGTGAACTGGCACATTACAGCTGATCAAGATATATTTGTTGAACAAATGTTTACCGTTTTATAAAAGTAGATATGTTTTCATAAATATATCACATATATACCTGGGAAAAGCAAGATACCAGCAGATTCTACAGCACTTTGCATATAATTCTATCAGAGCATATCACTGATCTTCTCTCCTAAACTACAAGCTCCTTGAGGATTCCTTATTCATCCTTACTCATATCAGAAAAATTCAATAAAACATTAGTTGGATGAATGGATAAGTAAAGAGCTAATTATTAATTTAATAAGTGGTACCATCAAACAAAAATTATCAAGATATTGTATGAGACCTGTCAAATGATCTGTTTCAGGACCCAACCTTACAAAGTTTAAAAGCTAGTTTTGAATTAATCACACTGATACAAAGAAGCTCAAATGCATGCCAGAACAAAGCCCAACACTGTTAGAAGAAATACAACAAAATTCAGCATCCCAAAACAAAATCTTCAATGTTCGGTATGCAATAAAAGCCATCAGGCATGCAAAGAGGCAGGAAAATACAGAAAATAAAATCAATCAATTAAAAGCTGCCTCCAAAAGTGAAAGAGAGGGAAAAAGGATAAAACTGGCAGACAAGGATGTAAAAATAGAAAATATCAACATGTTCCATTTCTTCAAGACTGTAGAAGAAAACATGAACTCGAATAAAAAGAAATGAGAGATATGAAAAAGGAAATTTTAGAGATGAAAAATGAAATATCTGAAATGAAACTACATTGGATGAGATCAACAACAGATTAGATTAGATACTGTAAAAGAAAAGATCAGTCAGCCTGAAGATATGGCAATAGAAACTATCCAAAAGAAAGAAAATAAGAGAAATGACAGAAGAAATAAGAGTTGTAATGACCTGTGGGACAATATAAAGCAATCTAAGCATTAGGAGCACTTGGAATTCTAGAAGGAGAGAAGAGAGGGGGAAGACAAGAACATTTCCAAAGAGTAATAGCCCAAATTTTTCAAGTTTGATCAAAATTATAAATTCATGGAGCCTCTATTTTTATATTATTCTGTATCACAGATATTGCATATTGGATATGTAAAAATTCATTAACAGAGTTTAATAATTGCAAACACTTATAATGGTACCTACCATGCGCCAGAGCCTGTTTTAAAAGCTTCTGAGATAGTAGCCCACACAATCCTTACAACTTGAGGAGGTAGAAGCTCATTATCTCCACTTTACAGATAAGACACTGACTCCCAGAAATATTAGGTGGTGTGCTCAACGTAGCCCAAATCTTACACTCATCCACGTCTCAAATGCATGAATGAATGCTTCAGCATCCAAGATCTTAACCACTAGGCTATACAACTTCTGTTTCATCTGTGCAAGGGATAGACATTAACACTTTAAGACTCAAACTTGAGTCAGAAGTGTCCGTTTTTATGTGAAACACGACTTTAAAACAATTAAATTCAATTGCAGTTTTTATAAATAACATTAATTTACTCCCTACCACCCAGGATCCAGAATTAAGTCAATGAGGGTATGCAAAGTTATCAACAAACTGGCAAAAAGACCAAGAACATGTTAGCTTCAAATCAATGGGACCTGTGGCCATTTAGCCATTGACTAAATCAGCAGGAAAACTCTGTGTATCAGGAAGAATGAACACCTGTAATTTTCTGAAGCCATATTTAAAAAGAAAACCAAGAGCATCCAAATACCAGAACTGTCAGCAACTTGACTCCTCTCCAGAATCACAGTGTTCTTGCTGACACATGTAGCCTCTGCTTGTCCTTTGTCACATATGTAGTTCCCCTGCAAACTGTCAGTGACTTGTCAGAATTGATCAGGAAGTCTAAGGTCATTCCTCAGTGATGGACGGATCTGGACATGACAGCATCCCATTTCTAGTTCAGTGTCACATACCGTATGAAAACTGATGTCTCCATCACTCTACTCAGAATAAATAGCTGTGTACAATGATGATGAGATTGTTAAAGGTTAAAAAAAAAACCAACACGATAAACTCGACATTTAATCATATTTTTTTTAAAAATATTTAATCTAATTATTCAGAGAGAAGGGATGTCTTATAGAAAGATGAAAAATCCTTCCTCCCTATGTATGAATAAAGGTGGGCGTGTTCCATGTTTGGGAATTCAAACCATTAAACAACCAAATAAGGGCGATGAGGACTTTGGTAAAAGAACCAAGACCCTGAAGTCTCCCCAGGCTTTCAAGCAACGAATTATAAGCTAGAATTCTGGAAGCACCTTTGTTGCTTTCTAAGATGTCTGCCTGGAAATTTGGTAGAGATTAGGACTGTTGTTACTTTTCAAAGACCATTATTTGAAAAACAGTGGGCATCTTAATTAATAATTGTCCTTTCTGGAAGAGAAAAAGGCTAGAAAATTTTGATGATACATTAAAAAAGTCTGACACCTTTGAAATATGTTAAGAGGCTGTAAAATAACTGTAGTCTTCTTGAGAAAGAGTGGGAAATCACTAACTGTGAACATGGTTATAAACTATCTGCTGTATTCTTCAAAGGGGAAGGTAAATGGAAAACGACGCCCGTTGGATCATTTACATAAGTAAGCAAACAGCACTTATACTGCCCTCTCCTCACTAACCCAACTTATTTCATTTCTTCACTGGCTCTGATCTCTCTTATAGTTATCCTTGCTACTCACTTTATTCACTCTTGCAGATTTTACTACAAAATACAAAGAAGGAAAGAGAATTATCCCATTCAGCAGCAATCCCAAGATCCTGCTTCTATTCTTCCATAATGCAGTAATGTTCACCTCCAGGTCTGCAGTTAGCCTCCAGGTGGCAGTTGCTTGCAGTGGGCAAAATTTGATGGTTGCTTCCTGTGGGCAAAGTGGTCCACTCCAGGTACGCAGGTCCCTTGTAGAACGGCGGATGCAGAATGCAGGCAAAAGACTGCTATTTGTATCCATGCCTCAAATTATCAGAGGGGGATTTCCCACAGGGTAATTGGAAAGGTGAATGGGAGGCAGATTTCCTCAAGGGCCTAACTAACATTCCAATGGCAAGGCAACAATGAGCGAACTTATTCCTTCAAGGTCTTCAAGGCTCCATCTGTTGAGCTACAACGACCACGATTTAAACAGTCATGGGATATAGTGGCTTCTAACGAGCTAAGTTGATATTGTATAATTTTGAGTTTACGGGGAAAACTTTTAAGGAACTTCAACTCACGGCAAATGGTTTTGGTAGGTTTTAGGACAGTTATGGATACAAAACTGACCATATCCATCACCCCAAAAATGAAATTATATGGGATTTCGAAGGATAAAAATTTAGAGACAGCATATGAATGTTGTTTGGATGAGCAACCAATCAATATACTATACTTGAGATAGTTTCATAACTGACACTGTTATAAAATATCACTCAAAAATCAACCAGTTAAAATATACTGAATTGTTCACTCTAAAACTTACATTATGAAGAAAGATCCCACGGAGCAAAGCACAAACTACCTCCTCCTTAAACCACTTTTGTGATAAATCAATAGTGCAGCAGATTCACATATTGCTAAGTTAATTGTCTGTCAAGATATTAACAGTGTTGATTTCTAAAAAGAAGTCTAGAATTTTAAAAGCCAAACCGAGTTGATCAGCTAGGACAGATTGCTGCTTGTCTAAGTGACTTAGTTTGTGTGACAGGGCTACAAGCTGCCTTTGGGTTCACAAGTCCTTCAAAACCAAAGATCCGTGCTAATGGAAACCTTTTCAGCATAAAGTACCCAACAATCAGAGTTAAAGTTTTATTTATTGGCTTTGACCATCTACTTCTGTTATCAACCATAAGGGCCCCTACACTTCATCAACCCCTAACAATAGCTGCAAGCTAGGACAATCTGTCTTGCGTCTTCATTGGGGAAGACTTCAATGGAACAGCCTGGATTAAAGAGCAGCCCACGCATAAAATGGAAACTCATTAAAATAAACTTTCTCAAAGAGGGAAACTTTGGTTCCAATTGAACTGGACTGTTTTTATTTCAAAGATGAAAGGCCCATTACGCAGTCATACATTCATGTGCTCTTGGCCTAACTGCTTTCTATTTGACAACTTTAACTGTGGGTCCCTTCCCATGTTTTTTTGGAGGCTTTTAGAAACATAATAGGAATTCAGTCCTTATTGAGCCTGATTGGAACATAGTATCTGTGAACTTCTTAATAATACTTCAGACTTTTATGGTTTAATTTGCAATGGTGTCCCTTTTGTCTGCCTTCCTGGCCTTTAATCTAAGGTGCAATATACCCACTTTACATTCATTTGCAGAAAAGCACTGAATACCGAAGGATTTTTTAATGTGTCCACTAGAAATTGTGGTTTTTAAAAACACACAGGTATGGTCATTTACATAACAGAATGCAAAGCTGAGTGAATAAAAGGATGATGTCAAAGACGACTGTTGCCAATGTTACATGAAAACTGACTTTCAGCTTTGAGCCTGAAAACTTCACCTTGAACTTACTGTGAGCGTATTTTCTCAGTGAAAGGAACAACACAATAAAATGAAAAACTCAAGGGACTGGGGAAATCTGTTATGTGAAAATATCAACCATCCTATAAAAGAGTAATATAACTGGTATTACCTGAAGCAAATAATAATATTCTCAAAGCTTTAATTTTATGTGAATGACCATTAAGTGAAATGGACCACGATCATGGTTATTTAGATACACAGGATATTCAGAAAAAATGTTAATGCTCAAAGCAATGCAAAAACATCTACACAATGGTGTATACACGTGCCATCAAAAGGCAATTAAGCTTCTTAAGATTGGTTGTATGTCACTATATAATTTTAATTCATGCATCTTTGAGGCCAAAACGTATGTCATGTGCATATTTTAAAAGACATATTAGTTAATCAAAGATAAATCTTCTGTGATAAAAATATTCCTTAAAATTGTGTCATTATAAAACTATATATAGATGCATTTTAAATTTTATCATAATTAATAACTAGCATAATGGCCTCTGTATAATGGAAGTGTTATGTAATTTCTCAGCAAAATTTTTCAGCACAGTTTGCTAAAAGCCTCTCAATTATATTTTGGATTTAATCTATTTGTAAATTACTTTCCAAATAGGTTTTTCCTTCATGCAAAAGTTTATCAAAATTAAATATATAAATAAAACATTTTTTCTTTAGACAAAAATCTGTTAAGCAAAAAGCAAAAAGCAAAACAGAAGATTAAAATCTAAAATATTACAAAGTCACACTCAATTACAAATGACAAACTGCAGAAAAACACTTGATCCTTACTTAGTTCTTTACCTGTAAAGTCAATCTCCACTTTCTTGTCTATTTTTGCTTTGTGGTTGTTTTTATTTTTAGTAGAGGATGTATTAAAACTTCAACATTAGTTTTAACTAACCAAAATCTATCTTCATTGAAATTACAAACTCTGTCATTCACCAAGTTGCAAAACTAGCTGAAGTACAAAGATAAACATCTGCCTTGTTAGAAGGCTCTAAATGAATTCTGTGGCTCTGCTCAGCCTGGATCACATAGATACAGTGTTTCTCCACTCTTTTTTTAATACCTTATTTTCTGTATTTTACTTTATATTGCTTGGGGCCTTACCACATCTACCCTATCCTCAATATGAAAGAAACAAATTAAAAGAAGCAACAAACTGTCGGGGGAAAACCAAAATAAGTCTGCTTCATTTTAAGCAAAACCAGCATATAAACATAGGTGAAGGATGATTAAAAGATTCATACTTGTAATGCAAGGTATTCGCAACAAGAATCTTCAGTAGGGAGCTCTCCTATTGGAATTTGAAGTTTTAAAAACATACACACTGTCCTAGAGTATAGCTAATACACAGGATAATACTTCATATTTATATTGTATCATCTATTGCAAATGTTTTTGTTTATTATTATTATTCAAATAAATCCACAGAATCTGGGTTACTCTGCCAAGAATGTTAGTTCATAAAAATACGATTATTGTTTGTTAGAAGCTGTTCTTCCAAAAAAAAGAAGCTGCTCTTTAGTAAAAAGTTAACTTATGAAACTCATGTTAAGTACAGACCATTCATAATTTAAAAATAAAATAAAATGCGATGCTTTCTTATCAGAAGGTTAAATCGTGGACCTGCAGAAACTATGATTGATTTCTTGTTTAATGCGGTTGGCCACAACTGCCATAAAGCTTCCCACAGCTTTAAGACTACTCTGTTAAGTTCTGCTTTCTGGATGTGAAGTTCCTTTTTCATCTTCGGCAGCATAGCTAGTGTATAAATACAAAGGAAAACTGCACGTTGGAAGCCACGGCCTCTCCAGGCCACCCTAGGCAAATTAAAAACAAGAAGAGCTAAAACCTGTGCAGTGTGTGTTTGTTGGACTTCACATGGCGCATCAGGAAAGTTCCCCCAAAACATACCCAGTGTTGAAAACATGGGCCTAGATATTTACCACAAAAATCATTTTTAATTCAAAGAAATTTTATTTGCATTTAAATACATCATTTAAACGTGGAATAATTTTTAACCAAGTATTAGGGTGGTAAACAGCTTTTTAAGATTTGGACATAGGACATTATCTACTAAAGAAAATCTAACGTAATTGAAATGCTGTTACTTTTGTGTGGAAATCGTAGTGCGTCAAAAAAAATGAAATGGGATAGTGGCTTTCCCCTTACATTTATTTACACGTGCTAAGTTGCCTGGAATGTTTGCGATTTTCATTTTTATGGTATTTTTTGATGCTCTGCTAGGAAAACTGGGATACTGTAGTAGCAAATTTAAGAATAGCAAACGGATGATTTAAAGGATGTATAGTGTTTTCGGGGGGGAGGGAGGGTTTTAAATTTTTTTTGCTTTCTTTTTCTTTTTGCCTTAATCCTCTCATTTGGTTTAGAAACATAAGGCCCTGTTCACTTCATTTAAACCTCACAATGACTGGGAGCCTGATCAATCTGTCTTGTGTCTTCTTAGGGTGAAGCTGCAATTGAGCGGAAGCAACAGATGAACAAAGCCCACATTCAAATCTGTAGCTCATTAAAATAACGTTAAAATAGAGTAAAATCTCAATTGTAAGTGAATTGTAGTTGGCTTTTTTTCCTGCTAAATACATTTGATTAATAAACTATACAATCATTAGCCCTGAATCAGTGGTCTTTAAAGTAAATTTAAATAAATGTCTCATTCTTTTTAAAAACTTGAACATTTTGAGAAACATTTTGGAACTAGGCTTTCAGCAAAGCACTAAATGAGATAACATTGCAGCATGCTCCAAAGGCGCATGCCATCAAGATGTGAGTCCCAGAGATTCTCTACAGGATATGGAGAAACTGTCAATGTAACAGTTCGAGCCCCAAATTCACATGATTCTAGTGATACCTCATAGAGACAGTTTCTATAAATAAATTCCCAAATTGATGGTGCTGTCCAAATGCCCAGTGAGTAAAATCTGTAGAACTTTTGTGAATTTTAAGTAACGCGGAGATTCAATATGGGTGTAGCCAAGTAAGCATAGTACCTCTGGCAATTTGTTTTCAATGTGATCCTGTGGATTCCGGTCTGTACCTAATCCCCAGCTGAAACTTTTACAATGTATTTGAGAAGGGATAGTCAGAGTTTATGGAAGTCAAATTTTAGTTGGGAACACAAGTATCCATTCTTCTGTATGTCTGATGGGTTTTTCACAAAAGTCATAATCACATGTCCTAGAAATTGTTTGGGAAATCTGGAGATACTTGTTAAGATAAAAAATGCATATACTCTTCAACCCCAAAACCTCACCTCTAGGAAATCTATCCCAAAGGAATAAAAGCACCAATATGAAATCATATGTTATCAAAGATATTTAATAAAGAATTGTTTCTTAGGGCAGAAAAAAAGAAGGAAAAAAAGAAAACCAAATTAAAAAAAACAACCTGAAACAAAGTAGAGAGGACTCTCCATCCTATGGAACATTACGTACCTCTCAGAGAATACGTTAGAGCTATACCAGTTGGCCAGAAATGTTTCCTCATGCTGTATTCTTGAAGAAAAAGCAATCAGAGAACACATCTTTAAAAAACACATTTAAAAAAAAACTAACAACATAAAAATCCCTATTTACACGTGTGTGCCCACACAATGGTTTGTTCTGATTATATGTTCTTGGAGAAAGGTTTGAAAGGCTATGTAACAGGTTGTTGATAGGAGCATGGAGGGTGCTGGAGGAGGGCAGGGGGAAACAGATAGGAGATAGGGAGTGGAAGGTTGGCTGTTAACAAAGAGAATTATTTTTTCAAGGTCCTCAATAAAAACAGCTATTATTCTGCTATATTGGACTTTTAAAATAAGCATGTAATGTTTGTATAATCAGATTAAAACCACAAAGCCACTTTCCTAAACAAAGAAGAAGTGATGGCTAAGAAGCAAGTCGGGTTGGAAACTTTTCCGGTCATGGGTAGCTTTCCAGGTCAATTCCTATCTTCTCCATATGCTTGCTTTATAATTTGGGGGAAATCACAAAATTTCTCTCAGCCTCCATCTTCCACATCTGTGTAGGGTGAGGTCATACTAAAGAGGGCATAAAATGAAATCATGTATTTGAAGAGCCTCCAAGAGGGAGTGACCACAGTAGGCCCTCTGTGCATTGCAGTTCTGAAACCCTTCACTACATGGTTGCCCCAGGGACTGGAAAGGAGGCATCCTTGCTGACAGAAGGATCTGGGTCCAAGCTGAAGTAGCTACTAAAAGACTCTCACATATATCCAACCTACAGGATTGAGCCTACCAGATCAGAGAAAGGAAAGCAGGGAGAGAGAGAGAGAGATGAAGAAGTTGAGGAGGAATGGGAGAGTGGCTATCTCCTTCCTTATCTTCCTGGTGATGAGAAAAGAACATATGCCTATGAATCTCTTAGTTTACAGTGATAGACAAGTGTCTAAATGTCCAAAATCTGGGTCTTAATGAGCTATATGACATCCGTTCTTTATCGTGTCCTGAACTGCCTCACTGGCCCACCAAAGCCCTGCTCTGCCTTCGGCAGGAGAAACGCATTCGGCCTACCGCGGGGTCAGAGTTTCTGAGTAATCACAAAGGAAGCAGACGGTGTGTTTCATGGGTATCTGGTCCCCTTATGAGGAGCTAACTGACATTTTTTAATTAAACTGGCCCACTGGAGTTTAATTAAGGTGTTGTCTTCTTGAGATGAAACTAAAGGAAAAATATATCCCTTTTATGGAACAAGTTTGTAGGATAAGAAACCTCCTTTTCTCAGCCCTCTGACCTTTAAAAGAAAAAAAATTCCATTGTTTCCCTTATTCCCTAAGCTTTTCATGCTTTAAATGGCAAAATTGTTTCAGAAGTGATTTAAAATAAACCATAGGCCATCCCACTAAAGCTACATGTATCTAAGAAACTGACTATATACCTTGAGTGTAGGAATCAGAAAGTCCTTCATTTTAATGCAATTTCATAGAAACCAGCCTAGAAAATATGTATTGACTAATGATCCTATAATGACACAAATTCTGCAAAATACTTTGAATCTCACGGGGAAACTCACAATGTTAAAAAAAAAAGTACATAATCAAAATAACTTCCTATTTTGGAAAAAGCATTGGACTTAGTGTCTGCAGAACTGGCTTTTGGCTTTAGCCCTACTGCTTTCTGGCTCTGTGACCGCCAGTAAATTACCTAACCTCTCTGAACATCAGCTGCCTAATTTGTAAGGAGGATGTTATACCTTACTGGATATTGGGGAAGATTGAATGGGATAATGAATGCTATATTGGACTTTTAAAGGTCCAATGAACTGTGTGAACTGTGTGGCACTATACAATTGTAGGAAGCTACTATTATTTGGGAAATAGAGATTAAAGTATTTAAAAAAGAATTTTCTTTTGGAAAAGCAGTATATAAGGGCAGATTACACCTGGAGCTTTAGAATCAGACAGACATACACATGTGTCTTGAGTGAACCACTTACTAGCTGTATATGTATATATTTCACTAGCTATATTTTAATGAGATAAACGTGGTAAAAGTATATAGCCAACCTATGCTTGATTCAACATGGCATATTCATTCCTTTGTTCATTCAACAATCATTTCTGGCATGCCACCACATCTGGCAGAGTCCCTCCCCTCCCCAAACGATTGAAATAACACCCACACTCACTGCCCTGAGGATCCAAGAGTTACTGTGCTTACAGTGCCTGGTAGAGTTCCTGACCTACAGTAGGTGCTCAATAAATAGTAGGGCTTGTTTGTACGATTAAGAACAAAGCAACAAACTAGGAGTCCTGATATGGCTGACTTGATGATTTTTCCTTAATGTGAGAAATTATATGGATTTGAATTATCCTCACTGAATTTCTATGTCTTTTTCATATAGACATATAACTTAGGGTCATCTGTTTAGCAGACAACGGTGAACCCCCTCTCATTCTTTTTTGCCATGCAGAACCATGCACCTTACCCCTTGAATTTGTAATCTAGTGTTTCCAATGGCCAGGCCTGCAACTCCTCAGGAGACAATGCTCAGGCTGCTGAGGCCACTTTGCTACAGATGCAGTGTGGGAAGGGCCTGAGGGTCTATGACCTTCCCACACACCCTGCGACTATGCGGTCACATTCACGCATGTATTCAATACATATAAATATAATTCATATTCCAGACTTCTGCAGGATGAGGCTGAAGCCCAACCTCTAGGAGATTCTGCCTGAGAACCCTCTTCCCTTCCTTGGCTTCCTCCCCTACTGTCCTGTGTTCTCTGCTTCCCCTACAGTTTCCCTTGGGAGCTCCTTCTCAGAAGTTCTGCTTCTAAAAACCCCATCTAATAAAATACGCTATTACAAAGTCTCCTGTAATTATTTTACTTAACTTTGGAGCTTACATTTTCATACCACTTATTTCTTTTAAACAATATGTATAATCACTCATCATTTTTCTTTCCTGACTAGGTTTCATAATGACATCATTTTGATCATTAATTGCTTTCCTTAAGTTATTTTTTCTTCACAAATTATTTTTTGCTCATTTGAGATTTTTCAATGTATATGTTACCAATGAACCAATTTTCACAATTGTCATGCATCAGGCCTTCACACAATATACACATTGATGATGATAGTAAATGAGACAAAGAACCTGAATTCTTGAAAAGAATAATTATCCTGAAGATTCCAACATCAAAGTGACAGCATCTGTCCCACTACTTTGTTCCTCTAAACTGAAAAGGACTATAAGGCACAGTTGACCAAGTAGAAATCTTTAAGGAAAGATTATGCTAATATCCTTGCCAACTGAGTCAGGGAGAGTGGGTCTAGAGAGACCAATGAGAACAATCTTTTCAGACCGCAAGACTTAAAACCAATACTTGAGGTTCACAGCCAGGGCAAAGTGCTTTGCCAATTCTAAAGGTATCTTTCATTTCAAAACCCAGGAAATTAAGCAAAAAAAAAGTCATGTTTTAATCACGCTTGCAGTTCCAACCTTTGAAGAAGCCTGGTTCATTTGAAATGTATCTGAATATTTAGCCCAAGTATGGAGCAAGAACATTTAAATTATCTTCTTTCATTATCATCATTATCTCTTCATCCTCTCAATCACCACCACAATGGAGAAGTTATGCTTGCCACTCATGTGGACAATAGGGTCATAAGTCTTGGGTTTAGCATGCAGTACCTGCTGTGGTACATATTCTTCTGTTAATGAGCATGCATAACTCTTCATCCCCAAGGAACTGTCTCTGCACATAAAAGGATACATAATTTTTATAATGCCAGAAAGAAGTAAATACAGCTCATTGAGTTTTCTATGGGAGGATTTGGAGAGTATAATTATCATGCATTGCCAGTATCTCCAGGCAGTAGGCTGGTTCCTTTTCTAAACTAAGGCCGTGTGTAAGTTTTTATATCAGACAGCCAAGTTACCAAGTATGTTGTTACTAAGTGTAACATAAAATCAAAATTTAGATCCCCTTGGTGCTTTAAGTGACCAGCATCTGCATCCCTTCTCTGGAGGGCAAGTCTCAGGCCATTAGAGCCACGTGGTCCCATGCAGTGAACAGAAAATGCCTGGATCTTAAAGAGATCCTTCCTCACACTCTGTCAGTCCCCTGGCTCAGGTGGGAAAAAGTCTACGGTATAATTTACATCTATGATACTGATAGGTAAAATATTTTTTTCTGGATGTATTCAAATTTTAAGTTATTATATCTGTTGGGTAGAATACAAGCATCATATTCTCTCATAACACATATGAAGTTCTTTGCAAAGAAGCTGACACATGCTAAACGTTCAGTAAGTGTTAGATGCTATTATTATAATTATTACTATCATTAAGAAAAACTGTAGGGAGTTATCACATGCTTCTAAAAATCAGAAAAACAACTGAAATTCAATTTCAAGATGTTTAAGGAATTTCTGCTATTTTCTGAGTTCTTCATAATGCAATTATAGAAAGATCTGTTAAGAAAGAAAATTTCACAGAAGTATTTCTACTCAATAACAACCCGAGACTGATGAAAGAAAGCTCCACAACTAAGTCAAAGAGGAACTAAAAGATAGCAGCTTATGTAAAGATATATGTTCAGATGGTTTTATGTTATTTGGTATATCAAAGCAAAGTGAAAACATTAGCCCAGGACTTCTTACCCTAAGTACTCCATTACTTGGCCAAAGTACTTGTGCGTGCATGCACACACATACACACACACACACACACACACACAGTCAGTCTTGACTTTGCACAGCAGTGCAGAACCATAATACTAACGATGTACGCTGAAACTGAACAAAATGATCTTAATAATCAATGGGTAAAAAACAGTCTGAACAGACAAAGCAATCACCAGAACCAGATTCCAATTTAACATGGACTGCGGTTTTGTAAGACAGAGGATTTAAAATATCTGTGATGAATATATTAGTGGCTTTAATGGAAAAAGTACACAACATGAAAGAACAGATGCATAATGTAGACAGAGGGATAAAAATTCTAAAAAAGAATCAGAGGGAAATACTAGGAATAATAATACAGTGTAAAAGACAAAGAGTGCTTTTGATGGGCTCCTCTATAGACTGAACACAGCCAAAGAATCAGTGAGCTTAAAGATAGTTCAAAATGGAACTTACCAAACTAAAAAGCAAAAGAAAAGAGGGGCGCCTGGGTGGCTCAGTCGGTTGAGCGGCCGACTTCGGCTCAGGTCATGATCTGACAGTCCATGAGTTCGAGCCCCGCGTCGGGCTCTGTGCTGACCGCTCAGAGCCTGGAGCCTGTTTCAGATTCTGTGTCTCCCTCTCTCTCTGCCCCTCCCCCATTCATGCTCTGTCTCTCTCTGTCTCAAAAATAAATAAACGTTAAAAAAAAAAATTAAAAAAAAAAAAAAGCAAAAGAAAAGAAGAATTTAAAAAGCCACACACAACCAGAACATCTACAAACTATGGGTCAATTTTAAAATATGTAACATATACATAATTGAAATACCAGAGGAAAAAAGAGAACAAACAGAAAAATATTTGATGTAATGATGACTAATAATTTTCAAAACTAATGACAGACACCAAACCACATATGCAGGAAACTCAAAGAGTATCAAGCAGTTTATCCTGACAATCCAAATCTAGGCATATCATATTCAAACTGCAGAAAATCAAAGACAAAGTCTGGAAACAAATCAGAAGGGGGAAAAAAACTCTTGCTTTTAAAGAGGAACAAGGGTAAGAACTACAGCAGACTTCTTCAAGAAGGAAGAAGGTGAGGTGAAAATTTTAGTGTTGAATTTTTAAAAAATTAGAATTCCATCTGCACCAAAATTCTCCTTCAAAGAGAATAAAAAGATATAAAGATATAAAATAAAAAGATATAAAGATTTTCTCAGAGAAACAAACACTGAGGGAATTCATCATCAACCTACCTGCCCTCAAGAAATGTTAAAAGAATTTCTTGAGGGAGAAGGAAAGTGATAGAGGTTAAAAGCTTGGCTCTGCATAAAGGAATGAAGAGCATTGGAGAAGGAACAACAGCACAATAAGCATTCTTCTCATGCTGACAGAATATTCACCAACACAGACCACAATCTGGGCCATGAGACGTACCTTAACAAAAAGGTAAGAAACATACAAAGTGTATTCTCAGATCACCGTAGAATTAAATAAGAAATGAGTAACAGAAAGATAGCTGGAAAGTCCCCACATGTTTGGGAATTAACACATCTCTGTACTACGTGGGTCATACATAACATACGGATCAAAGAAGTCCTGAGATAAATTACAAATATTTTGAACTAAGTAAAAATGAAAATACACCTAACCAAAACTTGTGGGATGCAGCAAAAGTCATGCTGAGAGGGCAATCTATAGCATTAAATGCACATATCATAAAGGTAGAAAGATCAATAATCTAACATTCTATCTCAAGAAATCAGAGAAAGAAGAGCAATTTCAACATAAAACAAGCATTAAAAAATAACACAGAAATGAATTAAATTAAAAATAGAAAAAAAAGAGAAAAAAATCAACTAAACCAAAATCTGGTACATTGAAAATATCCATAAAATATATAAGCTTCTATCCAGGCTAGCTATAAAAAGAGAGAGAGAGAGAGAGAGAAAGAAAAGACATAATTTACCAATATCAGAAATGAAAGAGGCGTCACTAGAGATCCCACAGACATAAAAAGATAATATAGGAATACCAAGAATAGCACTGTGCCCACAAATTTAATAACTTAGATGAAACAGACCAATGCTGAAAGACAGATACTACCAAAACTTATAAAAGGAGAAATAGATAATTTGAATAGGCCTATTATCTATTAGTGAAATCCAATCAATAATTAACAACCATTTTTTAAAAAAGAACTAGGCCCAGATGGTATCATTGGTGAATTCTTCCAAACATTTTAAGAAGAAATGATACCAACTCTCTACAAACCTTTCAGAACCCTGTCTAACTCATCCTATAAGGCCAGTCTCACTCTAATACTAAAATCAGAAAATACACTATGAGAAAGAAAAATTACAGACCAATATGTCTTATGAATATCTATGCAAAAATCCTCAAAAAAATATTAGCAAATCAAGTATGCAATGTATGGATAGAATTATATGCCATAACCAAGCAGGATTTATCCCAGATTTGCAAGTCTAGTTCACACTGGGAAATCAGTTAATGTAATCCACCACATCAACTGCTAAAAAAGAAAAGTCATAATTTTAACTGATTAGTTGATAATATTAAATAATGGAGAAAAGCATTTGACAAAAATCGAACATCCATCATGACAAAAACTCTCAGGAAACTAGGGATAAAGGGGAACTTCTTCCACTCGATGAAGGATACAGGCAAAAAACATAATGCTTAATGGTGAAAGATTGGACACTTTCCCCCTAAGACAGAGAACAAGGAAAGGATCCTCTCTCCCCACTCCTATATAACATCATGAGGGAAATCTTAGCTAAGATAATAAGAACACAAAAGAAAATAAAAAGTATACATATTGGGAGAATCAGAGAAAAAGGAAGAACTAAAATTGTCTTTACTTGTAGAAGACATGATTTTCTATGTACAAATTCCAGAGAATCAAATAAACAAACAAAATCCTTCATCTAATAATTAAGAAAAAGATTACATGATACAAGATAAATGTGCAAAAAGAAAATCGTTTTCTATACACCAGCAATGAAAATTGGAATTTAAAACAAAAAACACAAGACCATTTCCAACAGTACATATAGCAAAAAAAAAATATTTAGGTGTAAATCTAATAAAATATGTATAAAATGTATGTAGACAATAACATTGTGATAAGAGAAATTAAATATTTTAATAAATGGAGAGATATTCCATGTTCATGGATTGGAAGATTCAATGTTAAGATATTAATTCTTTCCAACTTAATGTATAGATTCAATTCAGCCCCATTTAAAATCGTAGCAATCTATTTTGTAGGTATCAACAAAGGGATAAATTAACATAAACTCCCTAAACTTCTAACACTGATTTACTTATCATGTAGGTGACCATTATTCCCATGTAAGAACTATGATGATGAGAACTAGAAAATTATGTATTCAACTAAATTGAATTGTAATTCTGACAAATATTTTATAACAACAAAAATTATGTTCTATACTACATCAATTAAAATCTAATTTCCAATATCCTTATCCCTGGACAAATATTACTTTGAGTTAATAAATAACCTCCAAATACTTAGATATTTTTAAGTACAATAGAATACTGTAAAACATTAGCTTTAATGGTTTTAACATTTATTTATTTTTGAGACAGAGAGAGAGCATGAACAGGGGAGGGTCAGAGAAAGAGGGAGACACAGAATCCGAAACAGGCTCCAGGCTCTGAGCTGTCAGCACAGAGCCTGATGCGGGGCTCGAACCCACAGACTGTGAGATCATGACCTGAGCCGAAGTCGGACGCTCAACCAACTGAGCCACCCAGGCGCCCCTTAATGGTTTTAATTATATATTTTTGCTTCCTATTTTATATTTATAAAGTGGTTTTACCTCTCAGTTATATTAGTGAATGTGTTCATATTTACCATTTTAAGTAGTAAAGTGAATATTTATGACTGCAGGGGTCATATTGTGTGTGCTCATGAACTTTGCTAGTCTGCTAAAATGTGTGCATGAAACATATCTTTCTTTATTACCTACCTCTCAATTCATTCTGAAAAACAGAAGCTACTTTCGATAAAATTTATAATTTATATAGTTAATAGAGTTATATTAATTATAAGTTATATATAATAAATTAGAAGTTATATACTATAAATAATACATTAGAAGTAGTAGCAGAGAAATAGGTTGTCTGTACAAGGTAATGAGATGTGTTTTGTTTATCAAAGGAAAAAGAGTAGTTTTGCCCTCAAGTAAAATATCTGGCTTTTCTAGAGTACAAAAGAAGATAGTGAATACATAATTTGAATGGACATAGGAAACTGTAGGAACTTTGCAAAATTCATTTGCCTTCGTTGATAATAACTGTAAATAATAAGACTGAAAAGAAGCACTGAAATCTGTTGAAATTTTGGCAAAACTTTCTCAGTTTTGATGGGTTTATTCATGAGAAAAAAGAACTCATGAATACTTTAGTGGAAAATACAATGTTAGAATTTTGTTCTCTGTTAAAATGTCAAGGTGGTCTTGGAGAGTTCAGTATACTCTATCAAAGGGTTATTTGTTTTGGATCCTATATGTCATCAGAATAATTTTCTATGCTTTTTGCTTACTTCATAATATCCTTGATTATTAAAAATGTTTCTCGTTTCCAAGAATGCTAAAGCTCATTGTAATTCTGTTTCCCTCTTCTATGTTTACTTTAAAATATTGTATTGCCACCTTGATTAATAAGTAGCCATGCTGACACAACTCCTTCTTCCCAGGCATCTATGATCCTCTTAATCAACTGGCCAATTTCCGCTAACAACTCTTGATTCTGCCTTCCCAAGATTAGACTCGAGATTAACCAAAAAGCTTTTTTTGAACTTATTTTTTATACCTAAACTCTCTCTGAAGTTTTTCAGATGGCTCCTAGCCAGTCACAGAGATTTGTTCTTGCACTTTATAAAAAAAAAGGGATACTAGAAAGAATTAGGTTTGTTTAGTCACCTCTCTATTTCTTATTTGGTTCAAGACTACTTGGTTGTAAGAGCTGTAGGAAAGAACAGTCAAATCAAAGGGGAAAACAGCTTTTCATGAGTTAATTTTACATGGTAAAATGTTCTTACTATAAATACATCTCAGGGATACCTTTTCTCAGTGTCATTACCGCTATTTTTTCCCTCAGGAGAAACACAATCAAATTCTTGTAAAACAGTTATGTTTTATACTTTAATGGAAAATTTTACTCTCCTATCTCCTAACCTTATACTGGTTACTGTAATCATTAATACAGCCATTCAATACTGTCAGTAGCAAGTGGTTTCTGCTTTCTTCTCATGTGTGCCTGAAGGCTCTGCTATAAACTCCAGACTCAAAATAGTGTCTCAACAAAGGGCAGACTCCGAACCATGATGGAAAGTACAAGATACTCTTAATTACTGACATTTCCATTATTAGAATATAGGCTCAGGCTACCAAGTTCACGTAGCCAAGACAACTGGCATAATATACTATACTGGGTTAGATTTCCGGAACTCCTTTTAGTCCAGAAACAGACTATTCAATAACAGCCAACTGCCAACCCATTATCAAGGAGATAAGAATTTCATGGGAACAGATGAGGAAATCCAATTTTGGCTACTTGTTTTGGACTATTGTTAGTATTATTCGTAACGTCCTATTTGCTGATGAGTGCATGGTGTAGCCTTTCGTATTTCCTTGATCTGTCTCAAGCCTTTAATAAATTACTTTTGAACAACTTTAAAGTAGCATTCATTACATGCTTAAAAAGTAAAAAGTAGGTCTATAGGCTTTCTGAATGTTTTTCTTCTTGACAAGTATTTAAGATATCAGGTGATGACAGAAGACAAAAAAAAATTATGTCCATAGCTTTTTTGATAAATTATAACGCCCCTTCCAACCCCCAGGATATATGAGCAAATATCGAGTAGATTATTTTATTGTTTTCTTGGCTTCATCTTCTAGCCACTCCCTGAATCATACAGTTCAGCGAAATTAAAAAAAAAATGGAGTAAGTGACATGGCCTTCAAATACTAACACACTTTTCATTTTATTAGCTTGGAGCAGTAAATTGTTTCTTTCCATAGAAATAAGTCAAACTTTCCTTATGAACACATTTGGTACATTAAAAAATGTTACTAATTTCCTAAGTTACTTATTTTACAATATTCTTTCTATCTCTAACACATTTTTTCTCATAAACCTAAACTCTGTTAGCATCTCCTGGAGAAATTTTGTCTTGTTAAGATTATGTATCACAGAATCAACACAAGCCGAGGTTTTTCAATGAATTCACTAACAGAAATAAAGTTACCAAAGGAGAGAGATTGAATATGTAATACTGACCTGTATTAACAAAAACTTTGGTAACGTTATTACAATCATTTTTGTTAGCTAGTTGTTCTATTAATGAAGGTTAAAAATATTGAGAGGCTTTATAGTTCTACATGTATTGCTGAAATTCTTTCTCTAAGACATTGATACTTTTCTTTACTTGCTTGAAACAGAGGGCAGTGGTCAAGAGAAAGGCTTTGGAGTCACAAAAATATGGGTTCAAAACCAAGTTTCCCAGTTACTACTTGCAGAACCCTTGGCCAATCTGAAACTCCTTAAGCCTCTGCTTCCTTATCCATACCAAAATACAAAACCTACCGTAAAGGTATTGGCATGTTTGGCTTCTTCTGGGGCCTCTCTCCTTGGCCTGCAGATCGCTGGCTTCTCCTTACGCCTTCACTTGGATTTTACTCTGTGCATCCGCATCCCTGGCGTCGTGTCTTTGTGTGTCCAAATTCCTTTTCTTATGAGGACACCATTCAGACTGAATTAGGGCTCACTCATACGACCTCATCTAAATTTATTACCTCTTTAAAGGTTCTGTCTTCAAATATAATCACATTCTGAGGTACTTAGTGTTAAGGGCTTCAAGATATGAATTTGGGGAGAGAACGCAATTCAGCCCATAACACATACTAATATATTTTTCATTTTATTAGTTTAGAGTAGTGTATAGTTTCTTTCCGTCTAACAAAACTGAACTTCCCCATAGGCACATAATAAAATCCAATAATAAGTAGCTATTGTTAAGTAAAGTATTATAAACATTATCTAATTATTCTTTGGTGCCATGTCATTATGGCACCTCAGGTCATCATTCAAAATATTACTTACCACAGCTATAGTTATTTCTACATACAGGCATGGGAAATCTGGCCAAATGTTTACTCATACGAGGAATACCACCCTGGGAATTGCCTTTTGGAATAAATCCTTTTTACTGGCTTAAAAAATTGTAATTGGTCTCATTCTCCTAAAAGTAGAGGGGAAACACAATCAACCAAGTATTAGGATAGTGCAACACTGTCTATGTCTACAGATTGTATACATAAAATATTTAAGAAGTTTGAACCAATGGAGTTTGTCACAGCCATTCCATCCACACATATAAGTCAATTCAAGCAAAACTCAGATATTTAATTGAAAAACAGCATTTAGTATTTTCCTTTCACATTACATAGGCCTACCAACTTAGTGATGGACTGAATTTGGCAGGACATAATATTCCACAGGCTCTACCCCATGCCATAGAGTGACACCAAGACAACTAAACATATTCAGGAAGAAGCAGGGTAGGCTGCTAATTAGCTGTAGCTAATTTAATTAATTAATTAATTAATAATTATGTAATTAAGTAAAGTGCTGCTCAGGAGTGATTTTATTTAAGCAATGAAAATTGTGGAGAACTCATAAGACAGTTTCTTTTATTTTCTTAAGGAAGACTCAGACTAAACTCTTATCATGGCCTCTACGTTTGACAATAAAGTTTGGTTGGCACATTGGTATTGAAACTTCTTTTATACATTTTCCACAAATCTATGAATTATTTTGACTTTACCCTGTTCTTTCTGGTTTTCACTGAAATATAAAGCAAAATTTCATCCACAACCAAACGGTTCTTCCTGGGGGAATTGCCTTTGCTCTGCACTGAACACAGAGGAATTCTGAAAGTCCATAAACTATAGATGTATATCTTCTTTACCAAATAACCAGTTTTAACCACATTTTTAGTAGGGCTCTATAGTACAACGGCAATACGTTAGGTGTAGTAATAAATATCATGACTAAAATGAAATGTATGCATGTGTTATAACTGGCTGATCATACAAATAATTATTAAATATAAACACATATGCTTTTGTAGATTTGTTGGAGAGATTCGTTAATTGCTTAATGAAAGATGTCTTTCAGATACTAATTCCTTCATTTAGTTCAACAGATTAAATTTTATATGAGAAGATATTAGCATGCATGCAATGAAGTGACAAGGACAACCAAAAAGCTTAAATGTTAATGGATAAAAGATAGCGTTCAGGTTATTTAAAAAAAGTGAAACAGTATAATTTTCATTTTGTGTGCTTTCAATTGCTCTCTGCAGACAAAAATGTCCTTTCTAATAGTCATGTAAATATTGCAATATCAAGATTGTTTCTACATTTTTCTGAGTTGTAAATAAATTATAAAACTTTAAACAGTGTATGAATAATTCCAGATAGGGCAAGATTGTGCATTTTCTAATTTGCAGAGCTAGTTAGGACTTGACATTTGCAACCAAAGCAAATCACTTTTTGTGCTGTAGTTTTAAGTCATTAACTAATTTTATGGAGATTCTAGATTTCGAGTTTGCAGAAAGCTTCAATACAAAAATAGCTTCACCACCACAGAGTTAAAGTTGGCAATTTTGGGGGGGGGGTGAGAAAATTACCACTAATACCAACAGACCTGTTCATTCCCTTCAGTCCTCTTAAACTGCAGTTCAATCTGGTATAATCTTTTTTCCTCCCCCAGTAGGGTGCAGAGAGCCCTCTAGCTTCCAAGCCTGTTTCCTACCGAGGTACATATTGGCCAGCATACAGCTGCTCAGAACAACTATTTGCATCTACAATGGGGTCATCCCACCACGTTCTTTTCAGATCAATATGATTGGTACAAACAATAGTTTGATTTTGATTGCTCTATAGTACGCTTGGGTAGAGCCTCTGAATGCAAGTGAATTGCTTAGAAACAATGGGCTGGTTCATCATCCAAAGCGTCCCTTTTCAAACAGCTGCCTCTGCCACACTCACCCTGACAACGTCCAGAAAAACAGATGGTTTCAGCATTCATGGCCAGTTTAGTGAAAGCCCCTGAGTCAACCATTCAACGCATGTTTTTTAATCTATTTCATATTAAGGGGTATTTCTCTCCACCAAAAATTTCAAAGATATTTAAATTCTCCTGCTGTATCTATGCTGAATTAAAAAGAAAGAAGTAGGTATGTAGGAGGTGAGAATAAAATCCTTTTCTTAAGTCAGTACAGCCAAGATCTTTTGTTAAAACTGTAGTGTAGACCCTCATGTATGTTATGTGCAGTAATTCTGCAACACAAAAAGGTAGATTAATAATGCAGCCAAGATCTCCCAGCGTTGATCTCCTAGCTGCTGTTGTCTATTTAAAGGCAGGTCTTTAGGATTACTTTAAAAGCAATGCATTTTCCCCTGGTTTTCTGTTAACACACACACACACACACACACACACACACACACACACACAAATTAGTTCTGAGAACTGTATGGGAAATAATACAAGAAACACTGTTATTCCTGTGTGTCATCATCACTCATTTATAAAATATATTAAAAATATACTTTGTATTCAGTTGGTTGCAATGGCTATGAGGACTCAAGTAGTAATCCTAAGTGCATTCAATTTTTGATCCTCTAAAAGAAACAATAACTGTGTTTTATATGTAAGCTCTCATCCCTAAACTACTTTACCTCTTCATTTTTATAGTAAGCAATTTTTACCCATTAGCCAGGAGAAATATTTTAATTTCAAAAATAAATTATTAGAAACAGAATAATAATTTAAAATCAAGTTTTTTCATTACCTAAGATACAAAATTTTGGAAAAGGTACCTAACCCAATACTTTGTTTTTTTTAAATACCATTTGTTTATGTCATAACTCTCTAAGGACATGAAAGAGATTAAAAGGACATTTGACCTACTGTTGTCACCAACTGCCTTCTGTGGAAGATATTTAGCCTAATCAGCATTTACAAATCTATACTATATACACCCTCACTTTATGAAAGATTTTATTCCTACAATTTGAGTGCAAGATAAGTTTATATAAATAACTCTGTTTTGTCATTGACTTTATTATAAATTAATGGCAAATATTCAATTATTCAACTAATTTTACTGTTCTGTAAAATGGGGCTAATAATTTTATCTTTATCATTGAGTTACTGGCTCGATTAAATTAGTTAGTTCTTATAAAAGCACTTAAGACAGTACCTGGCTTATGACTGCTATTATTATTATTACCATCATCATCATTGTAATTACTAGAAAAATATAAAGAAAATATAGAGTAGAGAGAAGTATCAAATTACCCAATGGGCAAAGCTGAACACTCGAAAGGGAAAACTTAAGGTCATGACCTGGTCTGTGTCCCTCTGTGCTTTGGTCTGGAAGTAGCAGTGCCTCCACAACTTATGGAGACTATGAGATGGTTCTCAGACCTTCCAAGCACAGTCACTGTGAGGCAGTTCTCACTTCAACCTGCCCCACTCCTCAGTGTTGCCTGGTAAACACCTGCACCCCCTGAACTCACAACGCATCCACCCATCCAGCATCTGCTGAGGGGCTATGGCTCCAGGCAAGCAATGAGGCAGGAGGTGGAATTTCAACTTCAGTGTGCATATATCATCACAGATCTCCCACCTTTAAATACAAACAAACAGTAGCCCCTCCTTTACTCCAGAGTTACCCTTCTGTTATTGCCAGTATGCCTCCTTCCCTTTCCTTCTGGGAGTCATCCACTCGTCAGCTCTCCTTCCTCGCCTCCAGTCCCACCCTGGACTTCTGCATCAAATGCTCCACTAAGACTGTCATTATCCATTTGATTACCAAAAATCCCCTAACTGCCAAATCCAACGGACACTTCTTAGTCTCTGTGGCTGCAGAATCTGAATCTGGGACCATCATTCATTCAACTCATTCATTTACCTGCCCCCTGTGCTGGGCCTTGGGGATACAAAGAAGCATTTACTGAGATCCTCTGCTTCATGGCACCTTCCACATTCTCTCCTAGCTTTCCCCATCTTCTTCATCACTCTCCCAGATTTACCTTCCTCTACGACCCAGTACAATGTTAGTGTTCCTCAGGGTTCTACTGTCTATGTTCTCAGTTTGCCAATCTTCATTATCTATCTATTTCTTCAGCAAATCCCTTACTGCATACCTCCCATATCCAAATTTTATCTATGCCTATAACTTCAATTAAATATGACCCCCAAACTGGCATCCTATATTGATCTAACAAATACTGGTAAGGACTTACTCTGTGCCAGACACAGTGTGAGGTTCATTCATTTGCTGATGAATAAACTAGTCCCCATCTTCAGAGAACTTTCTGTAGCTGTCTAGGAAAAAGATAACTGTGTAGGTAATTACAATATTGAAGGATGCACAGAGATAGATGCACAGAGAAGGTTAACCTAACTTGCACTGAGGGTTTAGACTTTACATCTTTAACAGCAGGAGAGAGACATCGAATTTGTGTTTTAGAAAGATCACTCTTGCTATAATGTGGAAAATGGATTCGAAGCGGGTAGGGAGATGAGTTAGGAGATGCTAATCTAGGAAAACTATGATGAAAAACTGGATTAAAGGAGAAGCAGTGGAGACAGAAAGAAATAGATGGATTCTAGAGCAATTTATTAAATAGATTTATAATACTTGTTAACTGAACCCTGAATCTGGATATGTAAGAAACTCTTGGAAACAAGGTAGAAAACACGGGGTCAGGTCTGTTCACATGGCTATGTTTTGATGACCCCAAGAATATGACCCTGTTATAGATTGTATGATGGCAATTTGTAAGCCTCTCTTGCACCAGGAGAGTGTTTTTCACTATTTTTCTACCTCCATACTATCCATATATTCAATCAATTTCCATCATACCAATTCTCATTAAAAGCAGTGTGGGTAAAAGTGGGAGGAGAAGAGGAGGGAAGTTCAAAATCTCTAAGGGAATGGAGAGTTAGAGAGCAGAAAATCCTCTACTGCGTAGAAAGTCTCTTGACAGCAGAAAAGCCATCTATCTTTCCAAATTTTGTTTACCTAAGACCTAGCACAATATCTGGGACAAAACTAAGTGTCCAATGTTTCTTGAATGAATGAGTGGATGAATAAACAAATGCAAAAATGTTCCTAGGTTTTTAGCAATGCAGTTAGTCTATAAGGAGTGTCCAAAAAATGAGAAAAGAGCCAGCCCTCCCTTCAGTCTGACTTTCTGCGATTTTTTCCCTTTTGTGGCTCTTTTATTTGGGGCTGGGGGTGGGTAGGTAAGAAAGAAGATATGGATATGAAAATGAGAGCAAAGTTTCAGGCCCAGAGAATTCTGAAGTTTCAGGGCTGAAAGGATTCTCCACCTTTATCTCACTTGATCTCATTTTACAGATGAAGGAATTGAGATCTACAAAGTTGAAGTGACTTTCCCAGTCAGGCATGGCAGCACAAAGTATTCTAGATCTACTGACCCGAGTCCGATAGTCTTTTTCTCTCCAAAGGTTTATAATTGAAAACTTCACAAGGTTTAAAACATGTAGATGTTGCAAATGATCTAAGGGCATGTCTCAAGTCAAAGAAATGAATTTAATCACTTTTGCTTCCTAGGGAAAAATTAAGTGGGGGGAAAAAAGATTTTGGTTCCATCTGTTGGTTTAGTTTTATTTCTGTTTCCCAACTCATTCCAAATACACTAATAGTCTTCAGCAATCTTTAGTACACTAGATGTTATGCTTCGTTTCTCTGCAGACAAATCATTCCCTAGATATTCAGTGAGGACAAGGACAGAGCAAGGCTTGTCTGGCACATTATCAAGTGGAAATGTAGAGAGTCCTGGGACAGTTGTTCAATCTAATACAGAGTTGGGCTTGTTTCTCCCTCTACCCTGGCTTTTACACCCACTTCCCAGAGCCAACCCTAATTCCTAACTTTTGCTCTCCTCAATTGCTCTAGGACGAAACTGATCTCTATCGTAGGGCCACTCTCCAGGCACCATGGCTGCCATTTAAACATCTCTGATGCTATCTGTGAGCCCATACTCTTCTTGCTCTGCCCTTGATGACATGCCAGGATACCAGCCTTATCCCAACACTGGATCTTCCTGCTGTTTAGCATCAACTTCCCATTAACTTCTTGCTGCAGGATCCCAACCCCCCATCCCCCAGTTCTGTCCCTATTGAGTCTCTCTGTATTCTAGGTCCCCTTGTGGTTTCCTGTGACCATATTCTTAATTCATTTCTTAAAATATAAAAGGTTTTAAATTTTAAAATTGATGTGTTCCCACTGTAGAAAATTTATAAAATAAAGATGAAGAAAAGAAGAAAATAAATGTGATCCATCATCTTATCTCAGAGATAACAGAGGTAACCACGGCTGGCATTTGGGCATATCTTCTTCATAAACCCACACAACTCATATGCACATATATAGAGCTTTACTTGAAAAAATGGCATCATACAACATCATAAACTACTTTTTTTACTTAATAACATGGAATAAACATTTTCTCATGTCGTTTAATATTCCTATTACAACATATTTTTAATAAATGAATATAATTCCTTTTAGGGATATACAATAATCTTTGCTAACAACACTTTGTTATTGGTTATTATTTAGGTCAGTTATTTATTTATTTAGTTATTTAGTTATTTAGTTATTTATTTTTAATGTTTATTTATTTTTGAGAGACAGAGAGAGACAGAAAATGAGCAGGGGACGAACAGAGAGAGAGGGAGACACAGAATCCGAAACAGGCTCCAGGCTCTGAGCTGTCAGCACAGACAGTTTGCGGGGCTCGAACCCACAAACAGTAAGATCATGACCTGAGCTGAAGTCAGTTGCTCAACTGACTGAGCCACCCAGGCGCCCCTATTTAGGTCATTTATTTTTCACTATTATAGTAAATGCTATAACATATAGTATCCATACATATGCATGCAATAATCATATATATTAATAGATATTCAAGCACCTCTATAATTACTTGCTGAAGATAAATTACCACAATAAGAATTGCTTAGTCAAATGGCACACAGGTTTTTAAGGCTTTCAAGGCATATGGAAAAGTCATCCTTCAGGGAAACTAAAACAGTACACACTACCACTGACAGTGTTCATTGCTGTGTGTCTTCCCTAGCCTGTGAACCTGGAGTGTTTCTTAACCTCTCTGATCTCTTACCTCTCTGACATAATGTGAAAGAAGACACCACCACATAGACACACAGTAAATTCACAATAAAAGTTCACTTCTTCCTTCCATATGTCACACACCAGCCAATATGTAAATTATCATCACCACTCTGTTTTGTTATTTATCTTTTCATGTGTATGTTTGTTCTAAAAACACCAATACCGTGATCTGCTTTCCAGGGATGCATTGTGATGAAAAGCCAGGCTACCTATAGAATTAGAAAAAGCAATATCACTCATTGCCAGCAGATGCCACTACCTGATCCATGATGTATACCAGAAAAAAATCTCTAGTGTGAGGTTCCAGATCCTGTAAGCAAATCAGAGTTCTACTAAATCATGATTGGTACACAGCTGAGACTATGTAAAAATTATGTAAAGGAAGTTTACTTACAAGCAGGGCTATATACTTTGAAATATATTTTCATAACTAAACGTCATGTCCAACTTTCTGTTAAAATAGGGTGTTGGGCATGTGTGTGTGTGTACGTGTGTGTGTGTGTGTGTGTGTGTACATGTGTGTGTCTGCATATGTATATGTACATGTACATGCATATGTATATATCAAGATAAATTCTAAAGTTCCCTCAAGAGGTTTATATTAATTATGAGCTGTTCTCCAATGTATCTCTGCCACCCACAGAGTTCTAATGACTTTAAAATATGCTAGTAATGAGGAAAGACATATGGGATATTATGTAGAGCTGAGGTAGGTGGTAAGGGATACAGAATGGGACTCAAGGATAGAATAATTTTTTTCCAATGTTCTCTGTGTGAAATTATACACCACAGTATTTGAAGAAAAACTGAAAAACCTTATGTCTTTTTCTATATATGTAAGTCCATATTTATATATAATATATATATCTGAAACTTTGACCCTATATACAAACATTATATATTTATATACCATATATATACATATATATATAATTTTATTACAATTTCTCTTGTAATGTATGAAGAAAGTAAAATCTGAGAAATTTCTATACTTTAATGGTACCTATCTATATCTTCTTATTAAATATCTTCATTTAGGTTTTGTAGTCATGAATTATGATAGCTATAATAAATTCACTATGCATATACTACTACTCCCGTTATATGTTAAAAGGGTGAGAAGAAATTTGGGAGAACCCCTCCTTCCCATGCACACACAGGATTAATAATCTGGAAAAGTTAACAGAGTGTATAAAAAGTAAAGGTCAATGAACCACTAAGATTGTCCAGTGCTTGAAATGTTATTTTTCACTGAAGAATTAAAGAGAAGACTTTTTCTTAGAATGTACAAGAATTCAATGATTCAATGAAATGTTATTTCCCACTGGAGATTTAAAGAGAAGACATTTTCTTAGAATGTACCAGAATTCAGTGGTTCTCTTTAAAGGGTTAACACTTTTAAAAATGAAGATGACGGACTCAGATTTTGGAAAGACTGACAGGAATTTCTTGTGAAAATTTTATAATAATTTTTCAAAACAAAAACAATACTATACATCCAGCCAAATACTATCCAGCTGTTCTTGATTTTAACTTACTTATAGCCTACAAAATATTTGTTTTGCTTTGTTAAAATATGAAGTATCATGCAAACATTTAGCAATTGTATCAGCTCCCATTGCTTTGCAAACATCCCTAGTTCCTCTCCATATATTAGCTACACACAAAATTTCTCTGAAACCCAAACATGAAACCCAAACCCTGTCACCCCAAAGATTAACATTCACTTTAAGGAAAAGCAACCCATTCCTTGCAGAGAATGAGTCAGACTTTTCAGACTGACTTTTGCTCGTTCATCCTAAAGGAATAAGTATGTGGCAGGAAAACTGAGGGGCATTGTAACAGAAAACAGATGAGATTCCTCCCCTCATGAAGCTTACATTCTGGTCTCTGCAGACAGACAAGAATAAGGCTACACACACACGAGTGGGATAGTTTTAGATCTTGATAAATATTATAAAGAAAATGAAATGGATTCATCTGACAGAATGAGAGGATAGCTTTTAGAGTTGGTGGCTAAGTAAAAGCCTTTCTGGGAAGATGACATTTGAGCTGTGCTTTAGATGAAAGTCTCAAGCCCGTCATGGGAACGTGGGGGCTGAGCTAGAGTCAAAAGAGCAGGAGTGTGGAGGGGAAACAGTCTGACACATCAAGGAACAAAGAGGTCAGTGTGACTGGTGCCCTGTGCAGGGAGGGAAGGGGAGGGCAGAAGATGGGAGGGGCTTCTGTCAGGGCCCTGCCACCTCAGCCGGGATGTGCCTTCTCCACCGAGTCTGGGAGGAGCAGGAGGCCGTGGAGAGTCTGAGGCATAGGGGTGGCACACAGGATCTGAAGAAGTTTTTAAAAGCCTGTCCAAAAAGTGCAGGGTCTTTTTTTTTCAGTACTGGAATATTTGTGCAAACTTGATGTAATACGTTGGTCAGTCTAATTTTTGAGATGTGCAAGGTCTCCGTATCTGAGAAGGTTTTAGCGCTGGAGCTGTGAGTGCCCTGACAGTAACTGGAAGTGGTCAAAAAGACAATCCAATATGTTGAATTTAAAATGACGTTTAACCGCTCAACGGAACTTCTCTTACAGCAAAGGTCTAGGCAGGCGGGGACCTGAGGCTAGTAGTTGGTCTAGCACAAGTGAGAGAGGAAAGCAGGCAGAGGATCTGGACAAAGTGGGCAAGCAGGGGTGAGCCCTAGACTCCAAAGGCCAGCTGTGTGGCAAGGCCAAAGCATGGCGGGAAGAAGGCATGGCAAGAGTGTGCATCTGTTAGGGTTGGCGGGGATGGAGGTGAGGCTGGAAATGCCTCATATACCAGACAGCTGTCTAACCTTTGCTGAGGTAATGAAAAGGAGTGATGTAATCCGATTCAAGAAGGAATGAGCTCTCTGAGGGAAAGTGTGAAGAAAGGAGGGCAGGGTTCTGAGGACAAATCTGGGCAAGACCTATATCTGTGTAGAGAACAACAGTAAAAGATTGGGACAGCAGCGTCAGGGATGAGGTTTTAAGATCAGGAAGTGGGAAAACCCACTGTTTGATGATTACAAGTTCCACTGGCAACTTTAGGGAATTGCGGTGAGGCCAGAGGGGAAATGTCTCCCCAGATCGCATGATGAGTTCATGGCAGAGCTGAGATTTCGGTTCAGGGTCACTTTTCCCTCACGGCAGGCCAACTGTGGGCGTGTGCCCGCATGTGTGTGCACGTGTGTATGCCGGAAGTGTGCGCGTGCATCTGTGTGTTTTAACAGGGAAGATAATTTTTCGCTGCAGTAGGGAGAAGACAGCCAGTCCTTAAAGATCCTGTGTAAGTGCTTCACATGATTAGGGAAAGAACATTTCACTTCTTCCATTTTTTTTGTAACATCATTTCATTTGCCTCTCTGTTCCCTTTATCCTCTCCCATAGCCTATTCTACTTTTATTGTCTGGTTTCTTTTCCTCTTAACAGGGGGCTGGCAAATTTTTTTTCTGTAAAGAGCTGGATAATAAATATTTCAAGCATTGTGGGCCAAGAGTCAAAATCAATTATATTATATAGGTATTTATATAACAAGAGGGGGACAAAAATTTCCTCCTATTTCTCATTGATGAAATTTAAAATATAATAATTATAATTGAATATGATTTTTATAATATAGGCCTATTAATAAAAGGAATGGAATTCTTTTCACTCAATTCAAGTTCAAAGTTAGTGTTCTCAATCATCAAATCAGTTGGAAAACAATTGTAGAAACAACTCATAGCTTGCAAACGGTACAAAAAGAGGCACAGGGGCTGGGCTGGACTTGGGTCATAGTTTGCTGGCCTCCGGTTTGAACAGTCATGCCATTCACCTTCCTTGCATGCTTTATATTCGGTGGGTCTGCAGCAGACAACAAGGAATGGAGACTCTGGTTTCCATAGTAATGCCCACGGCGATTTCCTGTCCCACTCTTCACTCCTTTTCCTCCTTTCCCTCACTTGTCCTTCATGGAAAGCACTCTTTACTAGTATCTAATATGGGCCAAATGGGAAATTTGGGTTTTATGTCCAACGGAATGATTTTAGCGCCTCAGAAAAGCCCTGTCCTTCAAAAGTGAAATTGGCTGATGTGTAAAATTTCTTTAATTTGGGGGGGGGGGGGGCGGGGAGGAGTACATCTTTTAATTTCACAATTAGATACAAATCTCAATATGCAAATATACCTGAGGAAGAGAATACACTGATTTGAGATCCTTCACACTAAGGTCCAGCCATTTTTTAGTACAGGGTTTGTGTTGGAAGAATTTACAGGTGCTGGGATAGGATGAAGAACTATTCCCAGGGTGGAGAAAAAGGAATGTGGAAAGGGGACCTGTCAGTTTTGCATTTCGCTGTGTCTGGCAAATCTGCTCTGTGCTAATACCAAGGAAGGAGAGGTGTTGCAGCCACTCAACATTCCAGCTAGCCTGCCCTCCAGCTCCTTGGAATCTGTTTTGGTTCAGCCCCAGTCTCATAAAATTTAGCTTGGAAGGAAGCTTAGAGATCATGAAATACACACTTTCATTTCATAATGGCAAAACTGAGATTCAAGGAGGTTGATGCTAATTTTTCTTTGTAACTTTGGACGTGCTGTTTCAATTTACATTTCTCAGTGCTAGAGAAAAATGTGACCTTATAGAACTTCTGGAGGAAAAAAAGGTGCAGTTTCTAGGAACTTTCAACTTCAGTTAATGCTTACCCAGGCAGTTTCAAGATTTATGGGCTAAGAAACACATCTCTGAGTCAGAGATGCAGTGGGGATTTCCAGCACTTACAGTGGAGACAGGCCAGGTCTCCAGTTGACTCACTTGCAGAATACTGACAAGCCTGAGTCCCCGAAGTGAGTTCATTTTGTAGAGTCCCACGGTAAGAGTTCAAGCACTGGCTAAACGAGAGCCAAGGCCTTCCCCATCAGTAAACCTACAGAGTGAAATAAATGTGGGTTTAGGATCAGCTGGAGGCGTGTTTGAATTTCAGCTCAATGCTCTGTGGGGGTGGCCTTATGCAATTCCAATTCCACAATTCTGTTCAGCTCCTATTATACTGTTTCCTCCCAAGCCAGGCAGGGGAACGATACCTGCTTCACAACAGTGTGGCTACGACTGAGTGAGATCAAGAGTTTACGGAGTCTAGCACAGAGATTGGCCCATAACAGATACTAATAAGACAGGATTATTAAATGCACAACACTGTTTGTTTGTTTGTTTGTTTGTTTGTTTGTTTGTTTGTTTTAAATGTTTATTTATTTTTGACAGAGAGCATGAGCAGCAGAGGGGCAGAGAGAGAAGGGGACAGAGGATCCGAAACAGGCTCCATGCTGACAGCAGAGAGCCCAATGCTGGGCTCAAACTCATGAACCATGAGATCATGACCTGAGCTGAAGTCAGACGCTAACTGACTGAGTCACCCAGGCGTCCCTAATGTGCAACATTCTTACTCTTTTATAAGCAGACTGATATTTGTGAGCTCAACTCTCTATCGGTTAGGAAAAGGAGACGGAAAAAGAGAGGGAAAGTTCAGAAGTACTGAAGACTAGATGTCAGTACTTTCTTAGCATAAACATAGCCTTTCCAAGGTCAAGAAGTCTCCCAGGCCTATGGGAGTTATAGAGATCAACAATGGACGGTGTCTTCTTTTGCGCTAGTTCAACATCCTCTTAGCCCTCTGTCTACACCAGCCACTACTGAGCTGACCAACTTCAGCATAGGCATTATCAGCTTTACTCTAGTGCAACTTAACAGTACATCCCTGATCTGCAATGCCCATTTCTTGATTTCTATCCCTGGGCTACCTTGATTCTATAGGCAAAAGACACCCCAAAACCTTCCTGAATACTCACACATGGGCCACCTGGCAGTATAGAGGAGTTAACACTCGTAGAACTGCCCTAGTCCTATATGGCATAGGAGTCTATGCATAAATAGTTCTTACCCCTGTGATCCTCCCACATGGATATTCTCAAATACATTTCATGAAGCTTCAGGAGGTCATACTAGATTGAGCACAAGTGGTGGTCACCTCCATAATACATCCTTGGCTTTCCCACCTTCCCCACCCTTTGCTCCTGTTCCCTGGGTCACATTCTCAAAGAAATTACCTGCACACTAGTCTCTGTCTCATGCTCTGCTCTCATGGAAATGCAGGCCAAGTCATTACTCATTTTGATACTTAGCTAGAATAACAGGTTTGTGGAGTGGAAAGGACAGTAAAGAGAGTCTACTTCAAGGATGAGAAATAAATGGCTAGGTGCTGCTTCTTTCCTCTTGCTCCTATGACAAAGGTCACAACTAATGGTGACATTCTTTTCCAATGAGCCCAGACAGTCCCAGAATCCTTTTCTGCACTGCTTTAGACAACTCTGTCAACTAACTGAAGCTGATGCTGGAAATGAAATTCATTTGCTATCTTGGGTCCAAGAGATCAAGCTGGTTCAAATTTCAGTTATGTCACTTAGTAGGTATGTAATCTTAAAACAACGTTCATTTATGAAACTTGCTTTTCTCATCTATAAAATGGGCATAATTTCTGTTTCATATTGTTATGAAACATATTTAATATTATTTAAATATTTTAAATTATTTAATATTTAATAATATAATATGCTAAAGCACCTAAGAAGATATTTGACACATAGGAAATACTCAATAAATCTAATTCTGTTCTCCTTTCTTTTTAGTTTTAATGCAACGAACAGATCAAGAGCAGATCCAGTTATTTATTGTGTAAAGTTGGCAGGCAAAGCCCTGTCTTCATATTTTACATCTGTATAAAGTACATAATTCATACCTGATCCCTCATTGTGGTGAGGGAGCAAATGAAATGGACCTTAGTTTTCAGCCATAGTATGAAGATTATTAGTAATATCAAATTAGTAATAACATAATTACTTATATTACTTCAAATGAAAAATTCTAGGGGTGCCTGAGTGGCTCAGTCATTAAGCATCTGACTTCGGCTCAGGTCATGATCTCACGGTTCAGGAGTTCAAGTCCCACGTGAGGTGAGCTCGAGCCCCGCTTCGGGTGAGCCCAGCTTCTCTCTCTCTCTCTCTCTCGCTCTCGCTCTCGCTCTCGCTCTCGCTCTTTCTTTCTCTCTCTCTCTCTCTCTCTCTCTGGCCCTCTCTCACTTGCGCCCTCTGTCTCTCTCTCTCTCAAAAAAAAAAAAAAGCTCAAATGAAAAATTCTAAGGCCTTGTAAGTGTATTAAGCATGTCTCTTTATTCCATATTTTTTGACACTTACACATCTTGGAGCCTTGCAGACAGTGAAGGGACTGCTCCTCCCAGGGTTAGACAACTCCGAATCATAATAAATGACTCATCTGCTAGCATATCTTTCATATGCAGACCAAACAATCCAGAGCCCAAAGCCCAACCATCTCCTTTATCTTGGGCTCTCACAATTTAAGTGACTATACCCGTGGGCTAAGTACCAGAAAGCTAGGGATAGCAGCTATGCCCTGGAGCCAAGTTCCTAAACCTGCTCACCTTGCCTCACCTGTTTCTTCCCCATGTTTTTCTCTTGCTCTCTCTGCCACCTGACCAGTTCTGGTGCTTCTCTGTGTTGTCTCTCTGCACTGCCACCAATGTGGCATTATTCACTATGTCTGAATCATAATAAAAGCTACCTTTTAAAACAGTGGGGCTAAGAGTTCAATGTCACCTACCTAATTAAGGGCAAAGCTTAAGCTCCTCCTCATTCTATCACACAATGCTCTCTCCCATCTGGGGCATCACACAATCCCAACCACCACCTACCGGATGACAAGCCCAAGGGACAGTCTGTTAATAAACAAATGCTGACCAAGGACTTCACCAAGCATCATGGGGTCCTGCTATACTGTGGGAAGTGGGAGGAAGAGGAAGTTAAATAATTCTTAGGGTGGCCTTCATAGCCTGGTCAGCTCTGAACTCAATGATGGAGGTTAGAAGCTGGAGCCCTGGATACAGAAATCTGGAACTGTTGTAACTCACCAGAACCAAAGATCTATTCATAAATGTCACCAACCAGTGATTACATCAGGGTAGAAACATTATGGCTGAGAACACAGCTAAAAGCAAGTATACTCAAAGAAATGTGAAAGGTCATCAGTGTGTTAATCTGAGTTCATAGATCCATCCTCTAAACAAAAATCAAGTCCTTTAATAATTCTGCCAGAACTTTTTTTCATTTTTAATGGATGGGCTTAATGTTGTTTACAATCACTTACATCTCTAAATATCTATACTTCCATTATTACATAACAATGAATTTTGGTGGGTTCCCCTCTATTAACCTCACAAGAAATATACCAGAAGATGAAAAGAACAGCCAGCAACATAGAATATAGCCATATGCCAAATCATGAGAACTAGCAAACAAAGAACCTGATAGGCATATGATTTATAAGAAAAAATACGGAAAATGATCAAACTATGAAGATGGGATGTTAGATTTCTATGAAAATGAAAACTGAGGCCTGGAGTGGGTCTTAGATCATAAAATAAAAAGTTTTTATTTTATGAAAAAGCACACTGAAGCTCACCGGGGTTAAATCATTTGCATTAAGATAAAGTAGCTAATTGGTGAGAAAGATACTGATGCTTCAAAATCTAGCGATTTGAACCCACTTTATCATAACTGCATATCACAGGTAACAGAGATTTGGAGAAAAAAAAATTCTAAGAGGAGTTTTCAATTTTATTTTCAGTTGTTTAAGTTCAAAAGAAAACCAATATTTCAGATAATATTTTATATGATAATTTAAAAATTGAAATGTGGATGTAAGATTTCTGAAGTCAGAATTCATAATCAAAATTGTCTTAAAATGAACACTCATTTCCTCAAAGGGATTGACAATATTAAAAATTCTGTACATAAAGTATAGATTTGTCAGTAGGGTAGAGAAGACTTGAAATTATCAAACTAGAAAAGAATATAATCAGCTCCTGGACTGGCAAACACCTTTTTTAGGTAAAAAGTATGCCTGCCCTCTACTGACCCCCTAACACCCTACTTAGTGACATGTGGTTTATACCAGAATGCACATAAAGCAGAATATATTTAGGAGTTGGTCTATTTCTAGCCACACAAGTTTTGTTTCCTAAATAAGACTTCGGATTACCATTTTGGTTTGTTCCCAAAAATTTCAGCACTCCATATGGTTGAAGATTCAGTCCCATCTTCTTAACAAGACCTTGTGTGAACTGTGTACAGTACTGTCTTCAAACCATTCGCTCCTATGCATATTCCATGGTGAGGAGAAATGCAGGGATTATGAGAGAGGCAGGAAATGAGAAAGACAGGCATGTTCCAAAGTTGAGATTCTGAAACTGCTTTCCAAATTTTCAAATGTGAAAATTTCTTTAGTTTGCAAAAACTGTTATAAATGATAGCACAGAACATACACATTCAGCTTATGGAGAGTCACACAGTATGGTGGTTACCCTAATTACAGCTCAAAAACCTACTATGGTAGATATTTTTAGTGCATCAATAAGAATCTTATAGTTGCAATTTTATCTTATCTAAAGGAATTGATTGTAAAGCTACATATAAGTTACATACAAGTCTGAAAAGGGTCATTGGGGATGTATTAAAATTACTTTGATATGACATGAGAATAAACCTACCTGTTCATGAGTGATCACACTGATTTTCTTTTTGGACTCCTCTTCAATTACAGGTTTAATGATCAACTTCACTAATATTAACCAAACAACCAGCAAATCTAGAATCTCTGGTAATAATTTACACACAAGGAAATTAAGACCATGAACTATCAACTCTTGGGTGGAATTAGTTTGAGAGGATAATACAAATAGATAAGAAAATAGGTTATTTCACTAAGTTTACCTAATTCATTGAAACCTTGGTTGAAGGATGCAATGGTCAGGGCTACCAACTGTTTGCCATTGCACAAATTTGCACAGTATTAAAGGGATATGTTCTAATAGCTCATATCCTTTTTGAGAAGAAACCATTTTGGGTAGCCATTATTCACCTAAGAGTTCAAATGCCTCCAATCAGCTTTCAGATAACTGCTATATGCATTAATCTTATAAACCAAAATTAACTAAAAGACTCTGTAGTATTCTTCCCCCCCAAACATGTTGTCTCCCTATTTTATTATTGTTATATCTACTGGTGAATAACAAATGTTTTTCAGATATTTCATGCATTAATAAACAGGTAGGGAGGCAGGCAGGTAGGTAGATAGACATGACCAATGTACAAAAATCTAAAGGATGAGATGAACTCATGTTTCAAGGAGCAATTATTTTGTAACTTGCTCTTTTAATGCCTTTCCAATATTTAGTTTATTTTTCAAAAAAACTAATTTACTCACTTCTTCTATGATAATTTTGCAAGTCAAGTTACTTTTTAACTTAATGATTGATCTACAGTCAACTTGAGTTATTTCTATATAATGAGAGGGAGAGAGACAGACCATTGACTCAGAGCTTTCCATGTACCTGAAACTGTACTGAGTACTTCACATCACTATCTCATTTACTCTTCAAAACAAAACTATGAGATATGTCTTTTATCTCCAATTTACTTAGGGGAAAACTGAGGCCAGAGAAGTTAAACAATTTGTCTAAGATTATACAGTTGGTAGGTGGCTATGTTTCATTTCAAAGGTTTCTTGGATGTTAGGGATAACCAAATGCCTGAGTTGGCCATTTGAAAAACCAAACCAAATCAAAACCAATCTCTTTAGAAAAAGAGAATCACCTACCTTTGAGTGGTTCCAATTCATGACAGATTTTCAAACAGATTACAAACTATATAAGATTAGTTGCACAGGATTATCAGCTACACATTAGCTTTTTTTTTTTTAGGTCACCCCATTACACATCTCTGCAAAAAATATGTGTATTAAAAACTAAAATATTGTGGGGCACCCAGGTGGCCCACATCTCAGTTGGTTGAGCAACCCAATCTCAGTTGGTTGAGCATCCGACTCTTGATTTCACCTCAGGTTATGATCCCAGGTTGTGAGATCGAGCCCCATGTCAGGCTCTGCACTGAGAGTGGAACCTGCTTAAGATTCTCTCTCTCTCCCTCTTCCCCTTTACCCCACTTGCACACTCTCTCTCATTCCAAAAAAAAAATTAAATATTGTTTTTAATGCTCATGGGGTATCATACTCTGTTAGAAATGTTCTTCTGGGTTAAACGATCATTAAAATATTTCAATCATTAGCAGCACACAATTGAACAAAACATATCAAATGTATTACACATTTTGACACATTATTACTCAAACTAAAAAGCAAAATTTGTTGGAATCTAATCTTTTAATGAAATGCATGGGAAAGATGGTACAGTGCCCTAATTAAATGGGTCTTGCCAAACACAAACACTTTGAATCTTTACTTTTTTTCCCTACCCAAGAGACTTTTCTATTTTGAGACAATGATTCAATAAGAGCTGGAAGACTGTGAAAGAGGAAGTAGAATAGTCTCCTTGGCATTCAAGCATGCTCTTGGGCATATCAATGTTAGATTAAAAGTTTGTAAAGTATATGAAAGTTGAGAGCCCAAAGCTACCTTCACATTATCCTCTCTGTGTCCTCCCAGGATGTACAAACCTCATTCTGTATTCTGCTTTCCTAAATACTTTTACCTCTATCTAAATCCCCCTTCCCCATTTTAACTGTTCAACCTTCAGGGTCGCTTGGGTGGCTCAGTCGGTTGAGCGTCTGACTCTTGATTTCCACTCAGGTCATGATCTCACGGTTTGTGAGATCCAGCCCCACATCAGGCTCTGCACTTGCACCGTGGAGCCTGCTTGGGATTCTCTCTCTCTCCCTCTCTCTCTCTGCCCCTCCCCACTCATGCTCTCTGCCTCAAAATAAACTTAAAAAAATTTGTTCAACCTTCAATAAATGGAATTAAACATGAATACTTGAATGTGCTCTATCCATTAAATTTCACAGCACTGTCAACTGCTGGTATTCGGTTCAACATCTACGTTTCTGTATTTCCAGTCTTCTGCTTCTCCAAGGCAAATTGATTGCTCCCTCCATCTTCCAAATAGAATGTTTGCTTCCCCCCAGCCCTCTCCGCAGGCCTCGGCCCATGCCCCTACCTTCATTCTACCACCCCAGCCACTCACACAAGGGGTAGTCTTCTTCTCCCTGAGAACTGAGATCCTGTTCATCCTGCAAACACTAGGTGCGTTACCACCTTTTTCCTGAAGTCTTCCCGGAACAACACGAGAACAGCTCTCCCTCCTTCCTTTCTGATGTCTAGTGAGAACCAGTGTTCTTACCATTCTTCTTTACCTCACCTTTATTGCTTAGCATTCTCAACAACACTGTTTTGTGAATAGACATCCTTGCCTTTCCCCACAATGCATCCCTAAAAGCCATACTGGAAAGCAGACTTTGATTCATGTTTCCCACCTGGCACCATGCATTATTCCAATAATGAGGGGTGACGCATAGACCAGAGGTGAGACAGTGTGTCATAAAACCAAAAAAAAAAACCAAACAAACAAACAAAAAAAACACAATACCTTCGTATCTCAAAAATAATTTTGGGGGAAAATAAAACTATGGCTTAAGTCATAGGTGTTTTAGGGCTTAAATGGATCTGAGATCTCCAGTACAAGCCCCTCATTTCACAGGTGGGGACCTTAAGGCACAAAGAGAGTGAGAAATTTGCCCTGAATTTCAGAGCTGGGGCGGGGTGAGGGGGATGGAACTCCAGCACGGCTCTGATGACATACAGACCAAAGCCCTTTCTAGTATACTCTACTGCCCTGCTATAAATGCCTATTAAAAGGGGCATGCATACTTTACACACTGATTATTTAAGGAGGCTTAATTTGCAGTTAAGTGTTCATCTACCATAAAGAATAAAACTACTGAACCATAAATCTAAAACCAATATACTCCCCATAATAAACATTAAACAAACAATAACACAAATAAAACCCCCAGCGAGCTCCTGGAGAGCACAGCCATGCCTATGTTCCCACGATGTCCGGCACACCAGGGTCACATGTATGCTGTGGAGGGACGCACAGTCCATCACTGGCCTCCTTAGGCTTTACACGTGGCTGGTCACTAGAGCTATAAAAACTATCCAGGGGAAATCTGAACACCTTTTCGTTCCCCCATAAATCTCCCAGTAGCATACAGAGATAATCCAAAAATTAATTGATCATTTAATTCAAAGATTAATTTGCAGCATCTAAATAATTTGAGGCTGTCACTAAAGACCTTAGTTGAGAGGATTTAGAACTATCACTCTGAACCCAGGGTGAACACTGGTTTATGTGGGGAATTTTGAAAACAATTTCCTCAGTCCTCATCAATTGCATCAGAATTTCAGGGGTGGGATCTGAGCGTCGGTTTATTTTTTCAATGACACACTTCAACTGTGATACACTGTGAGAGCTAAGAACCACTTGTTTATAGAGACAGAAGTTTTGTCAGTTAGGTCCGTCTCCCTCCCTCCCTCCCTTCCTTCCTTCCTTCCTTCCTTCCTTCCTTCCTTCCTTCCTTCCTTCTTTTTTTTCTTTTATTTCTTGCCCGGACTAGCAGAATCTTTTCAGCTTTGAGTGACAGAAACCCAGCCTACTTAGGCTCAAAAGAAAATTGGCTCAGTAACCAAAGTCAGGAGTGAAGCTGGCCCCAGGAGTGACAGGCATCAGGGGCTTAGTGCCCTCAGAACATCCATCTTTTGAGTCCCTCTCCCACTTGATATCCTCTGGTGCCTGTTTGCCAGCTTCAATTCTATGGCCAGTCATCTCAGTCACTCCCTGGCTTACTCCCTCAATTATTATGTCTCTCACACAACAGGTAGCTCACAGGCAAAGCCATAACTCTGTTAGCATAAAGTTCTGCCTTCTCATGTAGCCTGTGCAGCAAACACGGCCAGGGAAAAACACAATCCTGTTGAAAGGTCACTTTAAATCAATGATTCCAGGGGCGCCTGGGTGGCTCAGTCAGTTAGGCGGGCCGACTTTGACTCAGGTCGTGATCTCGCGGTGAGTTCGAGCCCTGCGTCAGGCTCTGTGCTGACAGCTCAGAGCCTGGAGCCTGCTTTGGATTCTGTGTCTCCTTCTCTCTGACCCTCCCCTGTTCATGCTCTGTCTCTCCCTGTCTCAAAAATAAATAAAACGTTTAAAAAAATGAAATAAAATAAAATAAAATAAAATAATCAATCAATGACTTCAAGTCTTGAGTGACCTTGAATTCTGTCTAGCAATCCTGACACATTTCCCTACTCCAGTCACTCTCCTATGTTGCTGGACAACTAATTCATAGCTTCCTTTTCCTCTGTTCCTCAACTTCCAACACCTTGCCCCCCATTTCACTCTCCTCCAATGATCTTGCTTCCTACTTTACAAGAGAAATGAAGTAATCTGAAGGGAACTTTCACAGGCTTTCACACTCTCCCCTCCTACCTTGTTCTATGAAGGAATAATCCAGGCCCCTATCTAACCCAACCCTCCTCTTGCACATGAGATCCTGCTTGGGATGGTTAATTTTGTGTCAACTTGATTGGGCCTTGGTGCCCAGATATGTGGTCAAACATTATTCTGGCTATTTCTGTGAGGGTGCTTTTGGATCAGATTAACATTTAAATTAGTGGACTCTCAATATATCAGATTGCTGTCCATAAGAGAGCAGCCTTAGTCAGTTAAAGGCCTGACTAGGACAAAAAGGCTGACCTCCCACTAGCAAGAAGCAATTCTGCAGCAGATAGCCTCTGGACTTGAATTGCAACATTAGCTCTTTCCTAGTTCTTCAGCCTGATGGCCCACCCTGCAAATTTTGGACTTGCTAACCTCCAAAACCACGTGAGCGAGCCAATTCTTTATAATACACATATACATTACATACACACATACACACCCTTATTGGTTCTATTTTTCTGGAGAACCCTAATACACTGTCCTCATTAGTGCAAGAAATTTTGTCTGGAAATTCTTACCTCTCTGGTCTATATCATCATTTTTTCTTTCTATATGATCCTTTCTATTTGCATTCAAATATACTCTCATTTCTCTTATATATATCTAAAGAAAAATAAAAACCTCTCCTTCATTAAATGCCCCCCACCATCTTCTGTTCCCATTTCTCTGATTCTCTCTGCAACAAAACTTTTGAACAAGTCCTTGTTGAAAGACTTGTCTGTCATCATTGCCTTCAATATCACTCCTCTCTTCTTCCAGGCTCCCTCAAAAAGGCTTTCAGCTTCTGCCACAGAAGCTTCTCTTGAGATCAACAATGGTCTCTATCTCGCTGAAGTCAAAAGTCACTTGGTCCTCATTTCACTTGACCTGACAGCAGCATTCAATATGGTTCATTAATCTCTTTTCCTTGACATGCTTTCTTCACTTGGACACCACACTCTCAGGGTTTTCTCCTACCCCACTGGTTGCTCCTTCCCAGTTCTCTTTTGTCTAAATTCTGCATGTGGGTGTAGCAAGGCTCAGCCCTTGGTCCTTCTGCTCTTTCACACCTATACTACCCCCTTACCTTATCTCTTCTCATTGCTTTACTTCTCTATCTATATACCAATGACCCACAAATTTATATCTCCAATCCAGACCTCTCTCCTGACCTGGAGATTCAAATATCCAACTGTTCCCCGGGCATGTTCATTTAACTGTCCAAAGCTAAGCTATTGATCTTCCCTCCCAAATGCACCTGATTTGCAGTTTTCCACATGAACTCAGGGCAATTCCATCCTTCAGTTGTCAGGAAATCTTAGAGTCTCACTTAACTTGTCTCTTCCATGAAATCCTGACAACTCTACATTCAAAATGTATTCAGCTTCTGATTATTTTCACCATTTCCACTGCCAACACCCATCTGACCCAGGCCACTGTCATTTCTTAACCTCCTGTTGGTGTCTGGCTTCTACTCTGCTCTCTATGCTGCAGCCAGAGTGATCATTGTAAATTATGAATCAGACTACCTGACTCCACTCTACCCAATTCTTTAATGGCTCCTCATTTCCCTAGGAAATAAAGCCAAAGCTTTACAATGATCTTCAAGGCCATTCACAATCCTATTTGTTGCTCCTCTGACTTGATTTTCTTTCTTTCTTTTTTTTTTAAGTTTACTTATTTATTTTGAGAGAGAGAGAGAGAGAGAGAGAGAGAGAGACAGAAAGAGAGACAGAGACAGAGAGAGAAGAATCCCAAGCAGGCTCCATACCATTAGTGCAGAGCCCTGTGTGGGTCTCGAACTCATGAACCGTGAGGTCATGACTTGACTCGAAGTTGGACACTTAACCTACTGAGCCACCCAGGCATCCCTGACCTAATTTTCAAAAACATTATGCACTGTCACTCCCCTCTCACAATTCTGATCAGCTCACCATTCCCCAAAGACACCAGGCATGCCTCACTGCACCATCCTAGCACTGGTTGTTCCCTATGACTGGACTGTTCTTCCCACTGATGTTCACAGCCTCCTTCTCTCCTCAAGCCCTTCAATTCTTTGCTTTGCCTCCTCCGTGATGGCTAACCTTATGACCCTATTAAAATTACACCTAGTCCCACTTTCAGATTCCTCTTGCTCTCCTTTTTCCATAGAATTTATTCACACGATATATAATTTACTTACTTATTATGTTTGTTATTTAATGTCTGTCTGTCTCCAAGTTCCACAAGTGCAGATTGTGTGTGTGTGTGTGTGTGTGTGTGTGTGTGTGTGTGTTTTGTTCACAGGTATTTTCCAAGCATCTAAATCAATGCCTGGCACATATTTGACACCCAAGAAACATTTGTAGAGTGAATGAAGAAGGATGATATTCAGCTATCCTCTCTGATGTTTTTGTTTGTTTGTTTATTAGCTAAATTTCCTCCTAATGTAGACCTGCTTCTCTCAAGATAGGGCAAATGGCTGCTAGCCATTTCCAGACTCACATCTTTACAACTCTAGGACCATAAATGAGTGGGATCTTCCCTATCAACTGCAGTTTGAAAAATTCAAGTGGAAGACTCAGATCATATGTCTACTCTTTAATTACTTTGGCTTAGAAGACATATCTTGTGAAAGGATGGTGGATAACATTAATACGTAACATAAGATGCCGATGAAGATGTGATATCTGGGAGAATTGTCCTGAGCTGGCAAGTTACTACAAATTTCTTTCTACTAACCTATGCATCAGTCTTTTCCTTTTCCCAATAAAGACTATGAAGGTAGAATTGAAGGAAAAACAACATCTATGTATACAACTGCAAAGATAATTCTACAAGGATAATACTACAACAAGGCATCCCATAGACACTGCACAGACATCCAACAAAGTAGACTCATCCTCTTAGCCCCAAACCCAATCCTCCTAAATAGTCTCTATCTTATCAAAAGATTCAGTTCCAGTCACTTAGACCAGAAGCCTAAGAGTCATCCTTACACCATTCCCTTCCCTTTCCTTCTATTCACATGTAATCCAATGCCAAGTCTAGTAGTTCTTACTCCTAAGAATTTCTCTAATCTAGCCCCACCATCAACACTTGCTTTTCTGTGATTTATCTCCATCTATTAGACTGCATAATGGAATTGCTTGGTTATTTATGTGCTGTATAGATTTGGTTCCTTGAGGACACAACTTGACTTTCATCTCTGTAGGTAACCAATAAATATTTGTTGAATTGAATTGAAGAGAACATACAAAAGGGAAAACTAATGGATTTAAGACAGAGGGATTGCAGCTTTTATGTTGGATCTAAAAGGGCAGAAAGAAGGGTATTGCAGAAGAGTCAGGAAACATACTATATATACTGTGTTTGAGGACAGGTACATTCTATATAACTGAAATATGTGTAGTCTGAGGGGTTAATTTGAGAATGGCAATGTCCCTGTAGAATCAAATTATTTACATAGTGATTATCTAGTCTGACTTCCTTATTTACACATGAGAGAACTGAGGCTCAGAGAGAGTTAGGAAGAAATATTATCATGCCATTTCCTCTGCTGTGGGAGTTTCCCTTATTTCTGATTTCATAAATATCATGACCCTAGTTGTTCTCTTTTAATAAAGATAAGTATTCTAAGTTATTTTCTTAATCTGATTGTAATTGTAGCATTCCGATGAAAGCCTGGAGACAGTAATTGGAAAATAAAAGCACTCACTGCTGTGGATTCTTCTTTACTTGATCTTACCAAGGCTTTAGAGACCTATGAAAAGGAAGCTCTAGATGTAGCCAAAAGTTTAGACATTTTTTTAAGTTTATTTATTTTGAGGGGGGAGGGGCAGAAAGGGAGAGAGAGATAGAATCCTCTGTGTTGACAGCATGGAGTCCAACACGGGGCTCAATCCCATGAACCATGAAGATCACCATCTAAGCTGAAACCAAAAGTCAGACACTTAACTCATTGAGCCACCCAGGTGCCCCTAGACATGTTTCTAAAGTCAACCTGTGACAGACAGAAACAATATCCAATGTCCCTGCATGTTTCTTCCCTTATTTTCCTTTTATTGAAAATAAATTCTAAAAAAGGAGGGGGATTTGAAGATAAATCTATGCATATCATAACTCCAGTAATAAAACTGTCATTGTTCAAAGCTGTTGACAAATAAAGATTGATCTATTTTAAGTGATTAAATAACCTAGCATTATTCTAAATTTGCTACACAGGTCATGAGATGTTCTACAAATCTGAGGCATCTTAAAATACTTAAAGACCCTCTTACCCTATCATATAAACAGTGCTTGAGACTCTTTGGTTATGTGTTCCTTTTTCTAAGACATGAACAATTTTTAAAGTCCAAAAATAGACACTATTTCAGTTTTTGGTTCTATTTGGCCAGCATTTCTTCTCAAACATGACTGTTTTAAAAGAGTACAAATACAGAGTTTCAAAGAGGGAGTGAGTTATCTTAGTCCCACTAAAGCAGATTGAGGAAACTGACATGAATCAGTCACTTTGGCTCCTAAAAAAAGAAAGACTAGCCCTTTAAAAATATTATAGTTGCCTATAAAGTGAAGCATAATTTGAATATATCTTCCAATGCAGTGTAATTAAGAACATTTTTACGTACCTACTAAACTTCATTAACTCATATTTGGAATCAAAGAAACTTCTCTATAGTAGATCTCCAGTGAACGAAGGGAAAAGCACAAGAACAAATAAAATATATAGATGCTTCTAGAATACGGCTTTCACTTGAATATTTTTGAGATCTAGGTTTGTGTCAAGGTAAGGCAACTACTGCCTATGAAGTAAATTGCAATATAGCAGAGTTTAAACATAAATCACAAAAGGAGAAGCAGCATTGCTAAGACACACTTTAATAAGACTATCATATTACAGATCTATCCTGTAAAAACCAAGTCCAAGTTGGGTCATTTTGTTAAAAAAGAAAAGAAAAGAAAAGAAAAGAAAAGAAAAGAAAAGAAAAGAAAAGAAAAGAAAAGAAAAGAAAAGAAAAGAAAAGAAAAGAAAAGAAAAGAAAAGAAAAGAAAAACAGGACAATTAGGATAAGTGAATCAATACAAAAGAAGAATCAATTAGTGAAGAGATGAAAAGTTAAGACTGGATCTTTGTCAAATAACATGAGTCCTATTCACAGAACTGTTACCCAGAAAGGTCATGGCAATGGCACTTACTCTTACTTACGTAACAGTTTCTCTCTCTAGTAAAAAATGCATTCAACTCAATCCTTGGGTAATAAATCACCTACTTAAGTTTTTTCCCTCTCGTTTTTATTAGTTAAGTAGTTGAAAACAACATTCAATGTGGCACAAAGGAATCCACGTCCAAAATGAGTAAAATGAGGCCTAAAGTGAGTAAAATCCGAGTAGCACAGTAACACATATTGTAGACCACCTGCAGATCACTTATTGCTTATTGTTGGACAGTAAATACCTTTGAATCAAACTGGTCTTATGACTTTATTCCATGGTCCCTGAGAATGCTGTGGGATTTGATTTTCTGTACCTTTCTTTTTTTGGTTAAAACATCCCATCTATGGAATTAAGTTAGAAAAACCGTGTAGTGGCCATGTGATCCAGAGCCAAAAGACTCTATCCACCTGCAATAGGGTGGATTCTATCTTCAAGGCCTCTCTCTATGGTAACTCTTGAGATTAAAATGAGAGGGGGAAAGTTCTATAAATAAATATGGAGAATTTCAGTATAGAAAGAAAACACTAATTTGAATCAATTCCTTTAGAAAAATAAAATTTTCGAAGCCTTTACTTTTGGATTCCTTCCCCTAAAAAGTAAGAGCCATTTTAACTTCAAAATATGTCCTGTTTTTAGAATGGGGGTATTAAGCTATGTACTATTACCCACAAATGCATCAGAGTCACAAATGCTGTGGTCAAAAGTCTTTACCCTTCTTCAGTTGACTGGTGATTTCATATGTTCTAGAAATATTTTTATCTTTTGGCATGATGCTCTATACCATATGGCACAACACACTGACAAGCAAAAAGGGTAGAACTAGTTTGAAATATATACACATATATACACACATATATTTATACATTTATATATTCACACACACACACACACTGAATGTATAGTGAAAGAATTTGCATGTAGGCCTGCAAAGAAATATAAGGGCAAAGTTACACATTCTGCATATAGTACTGAGATTCTTTGTCCATGTGAAAAAGACCATTCAAAATCCAAAGCAAGGCTGAAAGTTCACTATAGACCTGAGAGCATTCAAGAGACATATCAAGAACCACTACGCTTTGCTACATCAAGTAATACTTGAACTGTCTGTAACACTTTCTCACACAATATTTAATGCTGCTTCTAGAAGCGCAATAGTAACTGCATCAATGACACGTATAACAGCTTGTACAATCCGCTTATGAAGAATTGTTAAAATGGAAAACACACTGAACTGTCTTTAATTGATTCCCAAACAGTGAAATATCCTTCCCCGTTGATTCTGGGTTTTCAACATTGTTTTCCCTTTGAAAACAGGGGTCTGGAATCAAATTTTATAAGTTTTCAGAGAGATTAAGGTGCAACTCTCAGCCTGCTTACTATTCTTTGTGTCAAGTGGCATGTTCCTCTAGAAGGGGAAAAGCTCCTTGACAATGATTTCTTGGACATGACACCAAAAGCACAGGAAACAAAAGCACAAATAAACAAGTGGGACTATATCTAACTAAAAAGCCTCTGCACAGCAAATGAAACAATTAATAAAATGAAAAAGCAACCTACAGAATGGGAGAAAATATTTACAAACCATATATTTGATAAAGCTTTAATCTCCAAAATCTATAGGTAACTCCTAAAACTCAATTATAAAAAAACAAAACAAAATAAAACTAATTTAAAAAATGGACAAAGGACCTAAACAGACATTTTTCTAAAGAAGACATTCATGGACAATAGGTATACGAAAAGGTGTTCAACAAAACTAATCAGGGAAATGCAAATAAAAATCACAATGATATTACCTCGCACTAGTCAGGATGGCTATTATCAAAAAAACAAAAGATAACAAGTGTTGGAAAATATGTGGAGAAAATGGAACCCTGGTACACTATTGGTGGGAATGTAAATTGGTGTAGCCAGTACAGAAATCAGTATAGCATTTCTTCAAAAAATTAAAAATTTAACTACTGAATAATCCAGCAATCACCCTTCTGGGTATATATACAAAAAAAATTTGAAATTGAAATCATGATCTACACTCCCATGTCCATTAAAGCATTATTCACAATAGCCAAGATATCCTAAGTAACCTAAATATCCATCTACAGATAAATGATTAAAGAAAATGTGGTGTATATATATATGATGGAATATTATTAAGCCTTTAAAAAGGTAGGAATTCCCACCATTTGTGATAACTTGGATGAACCTGAAAGACATTATGCTAAGTAAAATAAGCCAGACATAGGACAAATACTACATGATACCACTTATCTAAGGAATCTAGTCAAACGCAAAGAAGAGAGTAGAATGAATAACAGAAACTAGTGGGGAGGGGGAATCAGAGAAACATTAGTCAAAGGGTACAAAGTTTCAGTTATCAAGATGAATAAGTCCTAGAGATCTGCCACAGCACCATGCCTATAGTTAAAATACTGTATTGTATACTTCAAAATTTGCTAAGAGGGTAGATATTATGTCAAGTGTTCTTATCATCATCATCATAAATAAAAAAGATGCATGTGATGGATATGTTTATGACAGATTGTGGTGACAGTTTCATGGATGTATACTTAACTACAAACTCATCAAATTAATTACGTGCAGATTTGTGCATGTCCAAAGGAAAAAAAGGGGGGGGGGGCAGGGTCCTTTATTGTTTGTCCTGTTTTCTACTGTACCTGAACAAAGGGCGGTCTGGGCATGGAGTGAATCTCAAATCTTCTGCTAAGTCATTAAATGAATGGATGCAAAAGTAAATATATGAGAAAAGGAAAAAGATGTATTTTCTAACATTGTCCATCAAATGTGACTTTCACACAATCTAGTGCAAGAGGGAGATAGCAGACGATCATTATCTGCTTTTTTTTTTTTTAAAGATTTAACACATTCTTCTTTTAAAGTCCTAATGCATATGTTCCTATCTTAATTAAATTTCTACTAGCAATGCTTAAAAGTTGTATTAGATCTTAATACTTAAGTTTTCAGGAAAGGTTAAATGTATATGTCAGAAAATTATGACAAAGATTAAAAGAGTAAGAAAAAAAGTTAAAATAGTGTTAGATGATTGGACTTGAAGCCAAACATCATGGGTCTGAATTCTAGACTGCACTACATTCTGGTTGTATAACTTTGGGAACATTATTTAAATGAGACTTCATATCTCTATAAAATGCAAAACGTCATTGTGAGGGAAGATTCAATAAATTTAAAACAATAATGAATATAAAATACTTGCCTCTCTTATCTAGTAGACACATAGGAAATGCTCAAAAGTGTCCATTGTTATTATTACAAGTCAAAACCAACTTCATAGTACTATATATTCAATACACAAAAATAGATAAGAGTCAACAATACTGGAGTAGCTACCCCTAAAGTGGTAATTGTCCATCATCCATAGAAGGTAATCCCCTCACATCGTGCCTGAAAAGGACCAAAGCAGCAAAATACAGTATCATGACACTAAATCCTCACTAGACATGACTGAGCTACAAGCCATTTGTCTTCCTGAGATAAAGCAGTTTGGACGTTCAGAGTTCCAAGGTATAGATAATATAAAGCAATGCTTTCACCAGGATGATTTTGACTTTCAGACAGACAATGCTTTCACCAGGACGATTCTGATTTTCAGACAGAAACTATGGTGTCGTTAATAGTTTATGAGTGGGGCGCCTGGGTGGCTCAGTCGGTTAAGCCGACTTCGGCTCAGGTCATGATCTCACGGTCCGTGAGTTCAAGCCCTGCGTCAGGCTCTGTGCTGACAGCTCAGAGCCTGGAGCCTGTTTCAGATTCTGTGTCTCCCTCTCTCTGACCCTCCCCCGTTCATGCTCTGTCTCTCTCTGTCTCAAAAATAAATAAACGTTAAAAAAAAAATAGTTTATGAGTAATGATCCTACCGTTATTTAAGTGTACTAAGGACCAAAATGTGTGTGATTCTATGTTATTAATGAAACCAGGCTCAGCCCTATCTCAAAGGAGCTCTGATCTGTTAAACAAAACACACTGTCCACCTACGCCAGGGAGGGGAATCATAAGCACAGTTACAAAATCCAGTACCTAGAACTGAAACTTAACAGTACCTATGTTTAAATTCTGAATTTGCAAAAGCAGGAATTTTAGGAATTGACTGCACTCCAATTGCTATGTTTTCAGTTAGGTTTACACTAAAGAATAACCATTGCACCAATATGTTCTCCATTTATAAATATTCATGATAGGTAAACACTTGCTTATGATATCTTCCCTTTTTAATTAAAGCAGCAGAAAACTTGACATGTATGACATTTGATGTATAATTTTTGTATGAAGTTTGTATATTTTTATATCAATATCTACAACTCTAAAATATTCAGATTAGAAATAGATAATTAATGCACCAAACTGTTCATTCATTCATTCACCCTTCATTTCTTATGACAAATATTCACTGAGAAACTAGTCAGTAAAGCACCTACAGTTTCTTCTTCATTATTATCAACTATTTAGGATAAAGTTATGAGGAGAAATGACAATGGATTTAAATCCTGTTATGGTTGCGCTTTTATTAAAATGTCTATTAATTTCTGCGTTAAGCAATTATAGACTTAATTAATCCTTTCCACTTTCCTATGGACAAAAAAAAAAAAAAAAAGATCCTATCCCAAATACTTCTGTGTCGAAAAAAATTCCAAAGCCATAAAAATGAGCACTCTGGCTATAAAAATGCACAATATAATAGATGTCACCTTCTCTTATTCAGCAAAGTAGCTTTCTATAATTTTGTCCTTTGCCTTTCACAGAAGAGTAACCTGGAGTAGTTTCAGTGGGATTTTACTTTGGATAAAATACAGAAATATTCTCCTACAAGAGGCTGTTATCTTTGCTCTACAGCTGATGGTTCTCTCTGCTCTACTCCTTTTTTGGAAGTCAGTGAAGTGAGCATCCCACCCCCGCAGGTCCCCTCAAATCCTCTGAGTCCTCTCCTGCTTTATCCTCCGGGCTGTGGGCAGCAGGATGTAGGGATGCACCAAGTCTGAGAAATAAGCAATCTGACCAGTTCACATCTGGGTCTAAATGCCTACAAGTCTATGACTTATTTTCAAAATGATTTTAAACATTCAGAGATGCAAGATACATAACAAACATTCAAAACTTACTTGTATACTGATAGGTAAGGAAGAGAGACTGATGACTAGCCTACGATGATCTGTGAAGTGTAGGACCAAAAATTCTCAAATCGTCACGCATTAGTATAGTCATGAAGCCACTGAGTACTTAGAAATGCCTACTTTCTGTCCTGCTTCTCATAGGCAACAAGGAAAGTCACCCAAGGCCCAGTCTTTCCCACTCTTTGAAACTTCTTACAAAAGGCAGTGTAGTTAAGGTAAAGGTATGGAAGAGACAGGTACTGTGTTAGTTTTCTACAGCTGCTATAACTAATTACCACTCATTTGTAGCCTATACAACACAAATGTATTATCTTACAGCTCTGTGGCCCAGAAGTCCAAAGCGGGTCTCGTTGGGCTAAAATCAAGATGTTAGCAGGACTAGGTTCTTTGCTGGAGGTTCTAGAGGGGAATCCATTTCCTTGTCTTCCCAGCTTCAATAAGCTGCCCGCATTCTATGTCATTTGGACTCCTTAATCCATCTCCAAAGCCACCAATGGTTGGTAGACTTCCTCTCCTACCTCCTTCTTCCAGGGTTTACTTGTGGTTACATTTGGCCCATGCAAATAGTACAGGATAATCCCTCATTCTAAGCTTAGCAGATTAACAACCTTCATTCCATCTGCAACCTTAATCTTCTTTTTGCCAAGTAACCTAACATATTCATAGGTTCTGAGAATTGAGGTGAGAACAACTTTGGGGTTAAGGGGGTTTTATTCTGTCTACCATAGCTATGGACCTGGAATCAAAAACCCAGTTCCACTTCTGAGTAAATCTGCAAACTTAGGCAAATGAGCTAATTACTTATTGTGTTAATCTCTTCTTCTGAAAAAATAGCTTAAAAACAGTTATCTCATGAACCACAGTGAAGATTAAATGAGATAATATACGCAAAACATCTCAGCACGAAGTGTGGATAAAGTAGGGCCTCAACATTGCTCATTTCTATCTTCCCTTACCTTCTTCTCAAAACTCAGCATCATAGTGGGGTGGAGCTGGATGTTGGATCTAGGTCCATCTGGCTTCACAGCCATGCTCTTTGCCTTACACTACATTGCCTTCTATAAGAAGGTCCCATTGTTGGGAAACACTAAGCCACGAGTGACTTTACATATATAAATGGCCCTACATTTCTAAGGTAAGCACTCCAAGATTTTTTTTTCTTATAGAGATAAGATTCATGTGGATCTTGTGTAACTTCTGAAATTATTTCTCTTCTGCAAACAGATAATCAGCAAATATGATTACAGCATTGAATCACCCTTAATCGTGTCCCAATGAACAATTCTGAACTTCCCACAACCCATCAAATGGTCACTTTGAAGGGTACACAAATAAACAGCAAAGTGTTTTCAGAGCTCAAATGTTCCTCTAATTACACAATAGGAATATTCTCTACCTTTGAGATCTTCTTTTTTTAAGTTACAAAATAAAACAGCAAAGCATGCCTGAAATCTGTCTCAAATGGTAACAAGACTAATTCAAACTCTGCAGTTTAATAAGGTAAAGTGCAGTACCATGGAGTAACTGATTACTTGTTGCCAGAAATGTGCCTGGAGATCTCTCTAGCACCTCCTATGTAAAACATAAAAATCAGCCTGTTAAATTCGGCATACTCTTGAGAAGAAAATTACTTTGCTTTCAGCTACCCACATCCTTTTCCTATAAAGAAGAAGAAACGAGAAACAAATCTACTATAATAACCTAGCTCTTCTCATTGTCTAGGCAGTGGTAACAATGTGAGGGATCTAGAGCACCATGGGTCTTGTTTGGGAGTAATTAATCAATTAGAAAGAGGAAATAATGGACTTATGTGATACAGTGATGTCAACACATCAACATTTCTTTTTTTTTTTCAATATATGAAATCTATTGTCAAATTGGTTTCCATACAACACCCAGTGCTCATCCCAAAAGGTGCCCTCCTCAATACCCATCACCCACCCTCCCCTCCCTCCCACCCCCCATCAGCCCTCAGTTTGTTCTCAGTTTTTAAGAGTCTCTTATGCTTTGGCTAACACATCAACATTTCAAAATAACTCATTATCTACATAACCTTGACATCTTAAAAATCAAAAAGAGGGGCGCCTGGGTGGCTCAGTCGGTTAAGCGGCCGACTTCAGCTCAGGTCACGATCTCGCGGTCCGTGAGTTCGAGCCCCGCGTCGGGCTCTGGGCTGATGGCTCGGAGGCTGGAGACTGCTTCCCATTCTGTGTCTCCCTCTCTCTCTGCCCCTCCCCCGTTCATGCTCTGTCTCTCTCTGTCTCAAAAATAAATAAACGTTAAAAAAAATTTATAAAAAAAAATCAAAAAGAAATCACTTCTCACCACTTTGCTTCTCACATCTACCTTGTGTGGCAACTGTTATTTCCACTTTCTAGTTAAGGAAGATGATTCAGGTTAGTCAAAGTCAATGGTCACGGAGTTCATGGACCCTTTGAATCTCCTGCTGAGGAACGGGATTCTCTCTGAGGCAGTCTGGAAAATGTCACTTAGTGAAGCGACCTTCTCTGGGCTCAATCTTTCAGGTGTTTTTCTAGTTGATGACTTTCCTCATATAGTGCAAGTTCAGTGATGTTCTCAGAACCTATTAACACCTTCAGAAGGGTCTCGGCTCTGTCAAAACCTTAATACTAGACCAGTAAGACTGTGACCTCTAGAAATGTAAAAGAATAAGTGTCTGTTGTTTAACACCAGTGAATCTGTAATAATTCGTTAAAGCAGCAATAGGAAACTAGCACAATTCTGGTCCCTGGAAGTGTAATGCTGCTGTGACAAATACGTAAAAATGTAGACATGACTTGACTGGGCAATGGCTGATGAATTCTGAGGAAGATGATTGAAAAAAAATCCAGATTGCCTTGGACATATGGTTAGTAGAAATACAGATGTTAACAACACCCCTACTGAGGACTCAGAAGAAAGTGAGGGCTACAGGAGAGAACATACATATCATCTTAAAGAATATTTACACCATCCTAAAGAGACGATAAGTAAAAATATTAACATTAAAGGTACTGCTGGTGAGGGCTCAGATTAAATGAGAAGTATGCCACTGGAAACTGGACAAAAGAGATCTTTATCCCACAGTTACAGAAAGCTCAGCTACGTTGTGTCCTGCCATAATGTGGAAAGCTGAATTTGTACAGGATGAACATGGGTATTTACCCAAGGAGATTTCTAAGCAAAGTGTTGAAGGGGTAGCCCAGTTTGACTTGCTGCTTATAGCAAAATGTGAGAGGAAAGATATGAAGGGAAGAATCCTTGGGCCTAGAGGAACCAGGAACTGATACTTTGGGAAGTTCTCAGCCTATTCAGGCTGTAAAACTAGGAGATTCACTGTCAAGAAAGAGTGCTCTGGAAAGAAAGCCAAAGATGTGGCTGAACAAATTTTGCTAGTGCCTGGGAAAATCAAAAGGTTGGAGTATTCTGTTAAATTCAAGGATAGATGGAGACAGCCTTGAGGTTCCCTCAGCAGACAGAACCAGTTTAGTCATTCAGGTAAAGCTTGATTTAGCTTATTTTGCAAGGTTAACTTGATCTGGATCATTTCTTACCTGTAACTTTGGAAATGCCAAAAAAAAAAACAAAAAAAAAAACAAAAAAAAAAACAAAAAAAACAACTTGAACTGTTTCTCAAGGTTTATATGAGGTAACCACTGAAAATTGTAATAATGTAACCCATCACTGTGAGGAATAAACAGTCACTGATTTCTCACCTTAATATAAGCTGCTTTATAAAAATACACCACTGAAACTCATCCCATGTTCTGGTTTGAGCACTCCTGGTTTGCGAACTATCTTTTTGGTATATGCACAATAATTTCTTACTAATTACTACTTCAGTGATTCATTGGTTTCACGTTGGCTATTTTGAACTTTTGACAGTTCAGTCATACACATTCATGATCAAAGTATTAGTGAACACTGAAAAGATTAGGCATGTGACTAATGTTCCCCTCAGCCCTGTCAAAAGAAGCCTGGAATGTAAAGGGAATGATCCAGGAAAAATCTGTGAAGGAGCCTCTTATTGATGGAGTCAATCCCTGTGACATGCATGGAAGTCCCATGATGTTCTTGGGAATTTTTGTCCCAGGATCAATCATACCCAGATTCCTACACTTGATTTAGATGATTTAAATGGTGAGATTTGGGACTTTTGAGCTCAATGAGATTTATATGAGATCTTGGACTTTGTGTTGGTATTCTACTAGGTTGAGATTTTTGTGAATGTTGGGATGAGTGAATATATTTTGCATGTAAGATGGACAGAAATCTTTGGAGGTCAGAGGGAGTACTGTGGTAGGAAGATGTTTCCCAAATGTGTGAATGTGTTACCTTACATTACAAAAAGGACTTTACAGATGTGACTAAGTTAAGGACTTTGAGATGGGAAGATTATCCTGGATTATTTGGGTGAGTTCAACACAATCACTAGGATCCTTATAAGCTAGAGGTAGGAGTATCAGAGTATGAAAAAGAAATCTGAATTCTAGTGACCTTCAGAAAGTGGAAGAAACAAGGAAATGGATTCTCCCCTGGTTCCATCAAAAGGAACGCAGCCCTGCCAACACCTTGATTGAGGCCAGTAAGGCCTGTTTCAGACTTCTGCTGTCCAGAACTGCAACATTTAAAAATCTGTGTTACTGCCTCTTCCCTACCATATTTTCTGTGAACACTTTCCCATATTCATTATTATAAATGTTTCCATTCTAAGTGTCCCCTTTAACACATACATAATTTAGTGCCACTCTGTATTTCACTTAGAAGAATTTAACCATTTTATATTTATTTTTTATTGTTTTGGTCAGACTAACCTTCATCATTTTTGCAGGGAATAGGAGGTAGAGAAAGAATAATAGAGACATGTTTGCTTTCATGTCTGCCTTGCTACACACACTCTGTTTTTATATGTTGTCTTGGTAATAATTTAGAAAGCCCATATCTATGTTCAAGTCTATTATTAGTAAAAGATGGTGATTTTTAAACACACACACACACACACACACATATATATATATAAAATTGTTGGACAAAAATTTATATCATATTAATGACTTTCTGGAAATAAACTGTTTCCTAGCACCATCCAAATCATATCTTGAATTTCTCAGTTTTATTTCAAATGTGGCATTGACTGACACTGAATCTACACAGAATCACATAACACTGAAATTAAAGCATCCTAAGTCCTCATTTGGGGCTCTAAAGCACAGCCATTGGAAAAGGCAGCCTGGGAGAGGGCATGACACATTCCAGGATGATCACTGAAAACCTGCCTGGGGAAAAAAGCGAAAGTTCCCTTCTAGAGTATTCACCCATGTGCATTCTAGAAATGTCCACAGGTATTTGAATGTGGTACAATGGTGTCATTTTCCCAAAACTACTGAGAAACAACCTATATCTCACACACACACACACACACACACACACACACACACACCTATAAACATATCTATGTGTAGGTATATCAATCCATCCATCTATCTATATAGATAGATCAGTAGATACATAATAGATATCTGTATATATAGATATATAATAGAGATCTAATAGAGATCTAATATCTATTAGATCTCACACGTGTGTAGGTATGTATATATATATATATATATATATATATATATATATATATCACACGTGTGTATGTGAGATCTAATCACAAAGAGAAAATAGAGTGATTTCGAGTGAATGCTTTTATTTTGAATCTGTTTCTACTTTCACATTTCAAATCAGATAAAGAAGTGACACACTTCTAGGTGTTGTGTTATTGGTTTTTTTCTAATAAAAATAATACAGTAAATGCACAAAATACACACTGTAAACTTATTTCGTATTCAGCAAACTCCCATGAGGTGTTATTACTGCGTTTTTCCGCATGAGGTACAGGGTAGTAAACTGAGGCACAGAGAAGCACCCAGAGTTATTCTTCATACTAGACACTGACATTCTCCTGAAACATTTCACTTTTAACTTAATGAAATGTAAGAAAATTCCCCTCCCGAAATGCTCTACGAATTCTAGGTCATAAAGCATCAACTCATTGTAAGTCGGCACCAAAATGTGTCTGTTTGGAAGCCATGCGTGATGCATAATGAATAATGCAAATCCAGGGCTTATTACAACCTATACAGGAGCAGCAAATCGAATTCAGTCCCAACGCTTTAATACGTATGCGTATGTATGGGGAAGAGGCAGAAGAAGCCTTTGTCAGTACACACAATACCCCAAGGCGCCGCCGCCCGCAACAACTTGTGACTCTCCGCACTTGAAATCGCGGGGCACTCTCCACAGTCCGGGTCGCGCGCGGTCCGCGGGGCCCAGAGCGCATGCGTGGCCCTGGCTGCCCGGCCGCGCGGTGAGGTCGCGGGGGCGCTTACCTGGTGCGCCTGGCGCTCAGGCACAAGACCCCGAGCAGCAGGGCCGCGGCGAGGGCCAGGCCCTGGAAGCTGAGTAGCTGCGGCAGCAAGGGCTCCAGCGAGAAGAGGCCCATGCCCGAGGACAAGTCTTCCGCCGTCTGGTTCCCGCGCGCCGCAGCGGCCAGCCAGGGGTCTCTCTCGGGACGGCGACACTGCTGCCTCCCGCGGCGTCTCTGCGCGGCTCTCCCTCGGTCCGGCCGCCAGAGGCTGGCCTGCTCGCGGCGCTGCCAGGAATGTCACCGCGGGCCCCCGAGGCTGAGTTTCAAAGTTCCTGCACTCCCCTCCCCCGGCCCAGCCCCCACCCACGCGTACCGCCCAGCTCCGCGACCGCCTCCGGCCCGGTGGCTTCTGGAAAACGGCGCCCGGGTTCCTAGGGGCCGGAAGGAGGGCCAGAGAAGAGGGGGAAGGGGTTAGGATTTCCTGGCGAGGAACCTCTGAAGGCCTGGAGGAGGGAGATTTCTGTTCAGTGCTGGAAGTGAGTCGCTTGGGTTCCTAATTTCGTAGCCCGCGCCTCTCAAGCAGAGGGACCCTGCGTGCCCCTGAAAAGGGCTGAGACTGTGCCCGCTGCTCAGCGGCACCGCTGATCTCTTAGGCACGACCCAGAGAACCTGGCGAGCGACAGATACCCGTGGTGCGCGCCGCCTCCGACCTGGTCCTTGCAGCCTCTTTGGCCCTGCACATCCTGTTTGCTTACACGCTTTTGTTGAGAGCCTACTGTGTGCGAAGGCTTGTCCGAGAGACCAGGGCCGTTGAGGCACACGATCCAGGAAGAGAGAAGAGACTAGTCTATTGCAGAACAACGCTGGGGGCCGAAATAGAAGCGGTACAAGCCCCACAGGTGGTCTTAACAAAAGATAAGGGAGAAGTTTTTTAAACGTCTTTCCCTGAGTGAGGTCCATTCACCAGGGACTTCACATGTATTTATTTACTCTCCACACCAAACTTGAGATGTAATTTTTAGCGGTATTTTGGAGAACATATAATGAAACTCAGGTTAAGTAATTTACCCTCCCTGCTCAGTTAAGTAACTGTTAACCATTTTAGTAACTATTAGCCTAACTAGTGCAAGACCACGGTGTTTTTTACGTTATGCAAGATTTTTATTTCCACAGTTCTTTGGACTACTACAACAGCTTAGGAACTGATCGCCAGGCCTCTGACCTTTGACCTTTCCAGCCCTTCCCCCAACCATGGCACCTCCCTACTACACAGACCTATCCTGCTTTTACCCTGTTCAGAACTCTTACTGATTGCTTTTCTGATAAAGTCATAAATCTTGGACCTCCAGGGAGATGCCCTTCTGGGTTTGTCTCCATTGTATTACTACGACAGCTGGTACAGTTCCATATAACTAAATCTGGAGCCACTGCTTCCCTCACAGTCAGACCTTTAACACCTTTGTCTATGATATTTGCTCTGCCTGAAGTTTTCCTCTCTCCCCTAGATGCTAAAATTCTACCTACCTTTCAAGGCCCAGCTCAAATCCTACTTCCTTCTAGAAATTATCCCTAACTCTTCTTTTGTAATTAACCTCTTGGTCCTCTATACTTTCAACACTATCTCAATTTTCCACCTCATTACGTTTTCTACCATATCTAAGTTCTTTCTAAGTCTGTCTTTCCTGCTATAGAAGGTGGGTAACCATCTCTCAGACAACCTTGTCTGCACCCACTCTCTAGCCCCACCTACTGATCCCCCACCCAGAGTTGAGATAACATAGCTGTAAGTACTTTGCAGGTGCCTGGCTCTTGGTGCTCTGTTACTGAATTACTACTGTGTTGTTGTCCTTGACCTTGAAGCTGTAAATGGCTGGGCTAGTATTAGAACTCCAATGCTTTTGAATATCTTCAGCTTTGACTTTTATTCCAGGGTCTTACTACTGCCTCTCCTTCCTTCTATTGTAAATTCAAATTTCTAGGAAATCCAATAGGATACAGCGAGCCCATAGCTACTCTGTCTCCTCTAAGGGAAAACAAATTGGTTTCCATCCCTGCCTGGCCAACAGAGCCAGTTTACAGGGCAGTATCCATGCTGTGCATTTCTATAAACGCTACAGAAAGCCCCTCTCACTAATTTTCACAAGCATTCTCTACTTTTATACCTTCATTTTCCATTTGATCTCCTGGATGACTCTTCTGTTTGAAAATATAAGTAAAAATATTAAGCATTAATCGATCTATTGAACATTCACTATGTACCAGGCACCATGCTAAACATTTTATTTCATAACAATAATAGCAAGCACCTGCAGTTAATCACACTGTCTTAGGGAAGTGAAAGAAAGAAGACTGCATTGTCACCTCCTAGATTTGTTTAGCAATTGTGTCATATTCCTGTGGTATCTGTATAGTATTTTACTTAGAACACTTTATGGTGTACACTTAATAAATTTTGAGTGTATGTTTCTCTTGTGTTTTCCATTGGTGTTAAAAAGGACCTCTATTCTATAAACTGATCTGCTTGAAATAAAATTGAAAGACATTTTTTTTATTCTTTTGCTTTGTAACCCATCATCAGCATCATTATATTCACTCTAGTTCAAGTTATTTTACCTCCAAAATATGCCTGTATCCCAATCACTTCTCTAACAGAGATGACAAGTTGACACTCTATATCAACTTTCCTCTTGTTCCTCAGTAACAGTCCTTGATTTTTAACTGAACGTGTCCAATTTTTAAAAACCATATATATATATATATATATATATATATATATATAATTTATTATCAAGTTAGCTAACATACAGGGTATACAGTGTGCTCTTGGTTTTGGGGAAAGATCCCCGTGATTCATCGCTTACATACAACACCCAGTGCTCATCCCAACAAGTGCCTTCCTCAATGCTCATCACCATTTCCCCCTTCTCCTGCCCCCACCATAAATCCTCAGTTTATTCTCTGTATTTAAGAGTCTCTTATGGTTTGTCTCCCTCTCTGTTTAAAACTATTTTTCCCCTTCCCTCATGGTCTTCTGTTAAGTTTCTCAAGTTCCACATATAAGTAAAAACATATACTATCTGTCTTTCTCTGACTGACTTATTTCACTTAGCATAATACCCTCCAGTTCCATCCACGCTGTTGCAAATGGTAGGATTTCATTCATTCTCATTGCTAAGCAGTATTCCATTGTATATATAAACCACATCTTCTTTATCCATTTATCAGTTGATGGACATTTGGGCTTTTTCCATAATTTGGCTATTGTTGAAAGAGCTGCTGTAAACATTGGGGTTCATGTGCCCCTGTGAATCAGTACTCCTGTATCCTTTGGATAAATTCCTAGTAGAACTGCTGGGTCGTGGGGTAGTTCTATTTTTAATTTTTTGAAGAATCTCCACACTGTGTTCCAGAGTGACTGCACCAGTTTGCATTCCCACCAGCAGTGCAAGAGGGTTCCCATTTCTCTACATCCTCGCCAACATCTGTTGTTTCTTGAGTTAATTGGAGCCACTCTGACTGGTGTGAGGTGGTATCTCAATGTGGTTCTGATTTCTATTTCCCTGATGATGAATATCTTTTCATGTGTCTGTTGGCCATCTGGATGTCTTCTTTGGAAAAGTGTCTATTCATGTCTTCTGCTCATTTTTTCACTGTATTATTTTTTTTTCTGATGTTGAGTTTGGTAAGTTCTTTATAGATTTTGGATACTAACCCTTTATCTGATATGTCATTTGCAAATATCTTCTCCCATTCCATCAGCTGCCTTTTAGTTTTGTTGATTGTTTCCTTTGCAGTGCAGAAGCTTTTTATCTTGATGAGCTCCCAATAGTTCATTTTTGCTTTTATTTCCCTTGCCTTTGGAGACATGTTGAGCAAGAAATTGCTGCAGCTGAGGTTAAAGAGGTTATTGCCTGTGTTCTCCTCTAGGGTTTTGGTGGTTTCCTGTCTCACATTTAGGTCTTTCATTCATTTTAAGTGTGTGTGTGTGTGTGTGTGTGTGTGTGTGTGTGTGTGTGTGTGTGTGAATGTGTATGGTGTAAGAAAGTGGTCCAGTTTCATTCTTCTGCATGCTGCTGTCCAGTTCTCCCAGCACCATTTACTAAAGAGACTATCTTTTTTCCATTGGCTATTCTTCCCTGCTTTGTCAAAGATGAGCTGACCATACAGCTGTGGGTCTATTTCTGGGTTCTCTATTCTGTTCCATTTATCTATGTATCTGTTTTTGTGCCAGTACTATACTGTCTTGATGACTACAACTTTGTATTACAGCTTGAAGTCTGGAATTGTGATGCCTCTAACTTTGTTTTTCTTTTTCAACATTACTTTGGTTATCTGGGATCTTTCCTGGTTCTATACAAATTTTAGAATTGTTTGTTTGATCTCTGTAAAAAATGCACATGTTATTTTGATAGGGATTGCTTTGAATGTGTAGATTACTTTGGGTAGTATAGACATTTTAACAGTATTTATTTGTCCAATCCATGAGCCTGGAATGTTTTTCCATTTCTTTGTGACTTCAATTTCTTTCATAAGCTTTCTGGAGTTTTCAGTGTACAGATCTTTTACCTCTTTGGTTAGGTTTATTTCTAGGTATCTCACGGTTTTGGGTGCAATTGTAAATAGGATCGATTTCTTGATTTCTCTTTCTGGTGCTTCATTATTGGTGTATAAAAATGCAACATATTTCTGTACATTTCTGTAACAATAACTTTGCTGAATTCATATATTAGTTCTAGTAATTTTTTGGTGGAGTCTTTCATGTTCTCCACATACAGTATCATGTGGGCCGTGAGGAGTGAAAGTTTGACTTCTTTCTTGCTGATTTGGATGCTTTTTTTTTTTTTTTCAACGTTTTTTATTTATTTTTGGGACAGAGAGAGACAGAGCATGAACGGGGGAGGGGCAGAGAGAGAGGGAAACACAGAATCGGAAACAGCCTCCAGGCTCCGAGCCATCAGCCCAGAGCCTGACGCGGGGCTCGAACTCACGCACCGCGAGATCATGACCTGGCTGAAGTCGGACGCTTAACCGACTGTGCCACCCAGGCGCCCCTGATTTGGATGCTTTTTATTTCATTTTGTTGTTTGAGTGCTGAGACTAAAACTTCAATACTATGTTGAACAACAGTGGTGAAAGTGGAAATCCCTGTAGTGTTCCTGACCTTAGGGGGAAAGCTCTCAGTTTTTCTACATTGAGGATGATATTAGCTGTGGGCTTTTCATAAATGGCTTTTATGATATTAAGCTATGTTCCCTCTTTCCCAACTTTCTTGAGGGATTTTATTAAGAAAGGATGCTGTATTTTGTCAAATGCTTTTTCTGCATCTATTGACAGGATCATATGGTTCTTATCCTTTATTCTATTAATGTGATGTATTACATTGATTGATTTTCAAGTATTGAACCAGCCCTGAAGCTCAGGAATGAATCCCACTTGATTGTGGTGAATAATTCTTTTGATATACTATTGAATTCGATTTGCTAGTATCTTGTTGAGAATTTTTTGCATCCATGTTTATCAGAGATTTTGGCCTGTAATTCTCCTTTTTAATGGGGTGTCTGTCTGGTTTGGGAATCAAGGTAATGCTGGCTTCATAGAATGAGTCCAGAAGCTTTCCTTCTGTTTCTATTTTTTGGAACAGCTTGAGAAGGATAGGTATTAACTCTGCTTTAAATGTCTGGTAGAATTCCCCTGGGAAGCCATCTGGCCCAGGACTCTGATTTATTGGGAGATTTTTGAAAATGGATTTTCTTCGCTGGTTATGGGTCTGCTCAAATTTTCTATTTTTTCCCGTTTGAGTTTTGGTAATGTGTGGGTGTCTAGGAATTTGTCCATTTCTTCCAGGTTGTCCAGTTTGTTGGCGTATAATTTTTCATAGTATTCTCTGATAATTGTATTTCTGTGGTATTGGTTGTGATCTGTCCTCTTCCATTTGTGATTTTATCTATTTGGGTCTTATCTCTTTTCCTCTTGAGAAGTCTGGCTAGGGGGTTATCAATTTTGCTTATTTTTTCAAAAAACCAGCTCTTAGATTCATTTGATCTGTTCTACTTTTTTTTTTTGGATTCTATATTGTTTGTTTCTGCTCTAATCTTTATTATTTCTCTTCTACTGGCTTTGGGGTTTCTTTGCTGTTCTGCTTCTAGTTTCTTGAGGTGTACTGTTAGATTTTCTTTTGGGATTTTTCTTGTTTTTTGAGATAGGCCTGGATTGCAATGTATTTTCCTCTTAGGGTCTGCCTTTGCTGTATCCCAAAGGGTTTGGACAGTCATGTTTTCATTTTAATTTGCTTCCATATATTTTTTAATTTCTTCCTTAATTGCCTGGTTGACCCATTCATTCCTTAGTAGGATGTTCTTTAACCTCCATGTATTTGGAGGTTTTCCAAACATTTTCTTGCAGTTCAAGTTTCATAGCATTGTGATCACAAAAATATGCATGGTATGATCTCAATTCTTTTATAATTATTGAGGGCTGTTTGGTGACCCAGTATGTGATCTCAGAGAATGTTTCATGTGTGCTCAAAAAGTATGTGTATTCTGCTGCTTTTGGATGAAAAGTTCTGAATAGATCTGTCAAGTCCATCTAGTCCAGTGTATCATTCAAGGCCATTGTTTCTTTATTGAATTTTTTGCCTACATGATCTGTCCATTGCTATAAGTGGGATATTTAAGTCCCCTGTAATTACACTATTCCTATCAATAAGATTGCTTATGTTTGTGATTAATTGATTTATATATTTGGGCGCTACAAGTTGGGAGCATAAACATTTATAATTGTTAGCTCTTCTTGAGGTATAGACCCCGTAATTATGATATAATGCCCTTCTTCATATCTTGTTACAGCCTTTAGCTTAAAATCTAGTTTGTCTTATATAAGTATCTCTACTCCAGCATTCTTTTGACTTCCAGTAACACGATAGATGGTTCTCCATCCCCTCACTTTCAATCTGAAAGTGTCCTCAGGTCTAAAATGGGTCTCTTCTAGATAGCATATAGATGAATCTTGTGTTTTTATTGTTCTGATACCCTATGTCTTTTGATTGGAGCATTTAGTACATTTACCTTCAGAGTCATTAGATATGGATTTAGTGTCATTGTGTTATCTGGAGGTTTCATGCTTGTGGTGATGTCTCTGGTCCTTTGTAGTCTTTGCAGCATTCCACTCACAAAGTCCCCCTTAGGATCTCTTGCTGTGCTGGTTTAGTGGTCATGAACTCCTTCAGTTTTTGTTTGGGAAAGCCTTTCTCTCCTTCTATTCTCAATGAGAGCCTGGCTGGATAAAGGATTCTTGGCTGCATATTTTTCCTATTCAACACATTGAATATTTCCTGCTGCTCCCTTCTGGCTTGCCAAGTTTCAGTGGACAGGTCTTCTACTATTTTTATGTGTCTATCCTTGTAGGTTAAGGCCCATTTGTCCCTAGTAGCTTTCAGAATTCTCTCTTTATCTTTGTATTTTGCCAGTTTCACTATGATGTGTCGTGGAGAATATCTATTCTTATTAAATCTGAAGGGAGTTCTCTGTGCCTCCTGTATTTGGATGTCTGTTTTCTTCCCAGATTAGGGAAGTTCTCAGCTGTAATTTGTTCAAGTAAACCTTCTACCCCCTTTCTCTCTTCTTCTTCTTTTGAAACTCCTATAATACAGATATTATGTTTCATTGAATCACTTAGTTCTCTAATTCTCCCCTCGTGGTCTAGTATTTTCTTGTCTCTCTTTTTCTCAGCCTCATCATTTTCCATAATTTTATCTTTTATTTCACTTAATCTCTTCTTTGTCTCCTCCATCTTTGCTGTCACTGCATCTAGTTTATTTTGCATCTCATTTACAGCATTTCTTAATTTGTCGTGACTGTTTCTTAGTTCCTTGATCTCTCCCGCAATAGATTCTCTGCTGTCTTCTATGCTTTTTTCAAGCCTAGCTATTAATCTTATGATGATTATTCTAAATTCTTGCTCAGTTATATTTTTTATACCTGTTTTTTGCAATTCTCTAGCTGTCATTTCTTTCTGGAACTTCTTTTGAGGAGAATTCTTCCATTTCATAATATTGGCTAGATTCCTGTACCTTATGTCTTTTAATAGCTTGTTATGATGAACATGTCCAATTTTTAACTGAAGTGTCCATTTAAAAGACTGCTTTCCCAGTTTTTCTTGTAGTTAGATGTGACACGTGACTAAATTCTCACGACTAAGCTATAAGGTATTAGTTCAGGAAAGTGCCCTTAACAGGCATGGACAGACCCTGTTGCTTCCCTCCTTCGCTTTTACACTGGTTTGAACGTGGATACTATGCCTGGAATTCAAGCAGCCATCATAGCACGTATAAGCATGTTCCAAATACTGCATTCAATATTATTTGTTGCCTATATGAAATTCAAATTTAACTGGGGATCCTATGTTTTTATTACTAAATCTGATAAGTAGCTTAATTCCAAAGTACGTTGTCATAAGGTATATAGGAGAGACAACTGTAAAGTTCTGTCTGCCCGGCAGTCCCCTTTGGAAACCAGCCACAAATTGTTCCTTCAACATTGGTTACCAATGTTAGTGTCTTGTGTACCATGGCTGCGCTAAGTAGACCAGGGTTAACAGATCTAAAAGAGTCATGGGGTGGCCCTTAGCCTTTGAGATATGCAGATGTGGAAGTATGTTAAGTATAGAGAACATCTGGCCTTGTCATCTTTCTTCAGACAATAATTCATTGTCAGACACATGGAGAGGGAAATACAAGGGAAAAAACAGAGGGAGAAAAGGGAGAAGGTGATACATTTGAGTCTTTAAAGTAAGAGCCATGAAAATTGAGATGAAGGGTCATCCTCCAAAATTTCCCCCCACTTGCCTGGGTGACCCTCATTTCCAGGTGGTCAGAGCTGCCAGCCTCTTTTTCTGTTCTCTTTCTAATCTAATCTATTTCCCTTGACGACTTTTTTCATTTTAAAGAGCCTGTTGGAAGTCAGCAAAACTTGAATTTTGTTATATCTCTCTGCTTTCAATACATTCTCCTGCTCTGACTTTGATAATACTAATACACTGGATAGAGACCTCCAAGTCCTCCTACTTAGTCAACAACTTTTTGTTAAGTGCAAATTTTGTCCATGGCTCTATGCTTAGTCTGCTGTAGCTACAAAATGAATGACATGACCCTTCCTTCAAAGAGCTGGGACTAAGAGATCAAAAAGGATTGACATCAGAAAGGAGAACAAAAAAAAGGCCAGTCCACATAAGATTGTGGAGTGACAATAGGGAGATTTAAGCACACGCACTCACATGGCTTCAATTTTGTGAATTCCTGGGAGGCAAAAAATGTGCTAGGGAAAGAGTAAATTAGGTTCTGGCTTCAGTTGTTGGGAAACATTTGAAAGTACCACTGTGAAAATGTCAAAGTGGTATCCACATATTTTCTCCCCAATATCAGAAAGCTCCTAAAATCTATTTGATTACTCAAGCTTGAAAAGTCCTGTCAACTTTTGACATAAAACATAGATTGGGTTTTGAGTCATATCTATAACTAAATAATGACTGTGGTTATTTTTTTCCCCCTTCTTTGTCTTGACTTTGATTTCCTATCCCCTTCTGTAGAATTAAGACCAACTCTGGGCAAAATAGTGAAGCAAAGGAAGGAAAGAAAAGGGAAGAAGAAAGGTACATGGATTGAGAAGGCCTGCCGTGTTCCAGGTACTGCTTCAGGGTTTTACACGCATTGTTTCATCTAATCTTCAAAACCAATCTCAGATACAGGTATTATTTCCTTTTACGTAACATAAAGACAAGACTCAAAGAGTTTCAGAGCATCTGTGATTACTCTGCTCCTTCATTCCACTGTGAAGTTGCCCTTCCTGTCGCTGTATCATCTTGCCTTCCTTAGAGTTTTCTTTCACAAACTTTTTACCATATCTGTTCAGTCATCCTTGCCTCCGTTTTTATGGATCCTGTTTTTACCTCAAGCTGCCCGTAACCAAGATGGCCCATTGCGACAAACGGGCCTCTGCTTTGTACCTTGGCCTCCTGCAGCCCTTGTTTAGCTCTGAAGCTAACCTCAGTTTTCCCATCTGTAAAATGATACAAGACTACCTTTCCTATATGTTTATGAGGCTTAAATTATGAGGACTAAATATATGACAATAGAAATGCCTGGGGCTTCTCCCTTTTTTACATTTGAGCACCTTCTGCTCCACTGACATAGGGTTTAAGTAGAAATGAGTCTGTTAGGCAAATTCAGCCCAGCTGAGGTGTTAGCTTGTTGCTATATAACCTCTGCCCAATTGGAATATAAAATGTGCCACTTTCCTGTTTCCTTAATGTGGCTATTCTGATTGTGGCTGAGATAGCAATGATGGTATACACTGAGACCTGAAACAGCTATAAGCCTGAAAGTTATTGTTTAATTGGCACATTGTAAATAGTGAGGCAACTTAGATACCAGTCCTGACCTGACTACACACATCTTCAATTACAACTCCTTCCTCTTATTCTGGCTTTCTTTACAGTTTAAACAATTGCATTTATTTTCTCTTTAGTTTTCCTTTCTCCTGAAAAGCCAGTTTATAGAGTTAACCTAGCACTCAGGTTACACATGTAGGCATGGCAGGAAAAAATGTTATTAAATAAAATGCTATTTGAGTGAACAGAGTGACCCAACCATAGACAGTGTTATCACATTGAAAACTTTCTTATAAAGTACAATTTTAGGTAAGACCTAAATGTAATTATTTTGAAACAGCTTTAAAAATGGTGGAGCAGATGGCTCTGATTATCTCCAAGAGGCAAGGAATAGATTCGATAGTTTCATCATTTCTTGTTTAATAGTCTTGGCATTACTTTTATACACTTGAGCTTTGAATATTCTGGCTTACAAATTCATAATCCCATGTTAAACTTTAGTTCATTCTCATGATCTGACCCTACCTCCTGTGCCAGGATTTAAGATTCATTGTGTCTCGGTCTCTGACTCACTTACTGGCTTTTCCAGCATTTTGTTTCCCAATTAGCCCTTGAAATTCGATTCCTGAGGAAAAAAAAGCATAAGGATGTCTCTGAGCATTCCTTTACACAAGAACCATACCCCCTGCCCTCACTCCCCAACTACAGAGCTCTGTTTACTAATGGAAAGTTTTATAGATTCAAAAACTTTGTTTCTTGGTGGCAGGGGGTGGTGGTGGCAGGGATTGAGCCAGTTTAGTTCTTGGAGAAGCAACAAAGAGTCCTGGTATGAAATAAAATCTACCCATGCTACCTCTCTCCTACCAGGTTCTACTATTTCTACCTGTTACAAGAGAGGTCCTGGGAAACAGACAGAGAAGGAGGCCAGTGCAGGAGTTTATTAGGGCAGGCTCTCAGAATCATCATGGGAAGTGGGAGAGTGAAGAAAATATGTAGACAGAAGGAGAGTTTGGGCTGGAATACAGTTTCAACAAGACTCAGCCCCTAAGGATACCTAGAACCCAGATTGCCCTTCAGAACTGTCCCAAAATTACGTGAAGGTTTAGAACTTTAGAGCACAATTGCAACATGCCATTGCTTGTGGACTGCCCTCAGGAAGGTGGGAAGAGTGACCTTAGACAAGGGTGTTGTTCTCTTTAGCTGAAGACAGTTTCTGAAGCAGCTGGTGACACACTCCCAGAAGGCTGGGAGCACAGGTCTTGTCACACTGACAGAGAACCTGAGCAATACAACACAGTGCCCACTAAATACACAGAGTCTACTATGGTGCCACAGAAATATATCAGGGGCAAGGGTGCCTAATGGGCTCAGTTGGTAGAGCACTCTACTCTTGATCTTAGGGGTGTGAGTTAGAGCCCCACACTGGGTGTAGAGATTACTTAAAAATAAAATCTTTAAAAAGAAAGAAATATTTCAGGGGCAGATAGCACATAGATGGTGATCATTCCTGGATTCATTCATTTTGAAGTTGTTTCTTTTTTACTAGCAGAACCAGCCTCTCAGCTTCTGAGATGCTACAGCAACCATGTTTATTAAATGATTCTAATCTTAAAGAAAAAAAAACCTGTATGCTATTTATGAGTCAGTTTTAGTACAATGTTACAACAAGGAAAGCCTCTAGGAGGTCGGCTCAAATATTTGCTCTGATCAGGAAAGATCAGGGAAGTACAAATCAAAACCACAATGAGATACTATCTCACACCAATCAGAATGGCTAAAATTAACAACCCAAGAAACAGCAGATGTTGGTGAGGATGTGGAGAAAGGGAAACACTTTGGTGGGAATGCAAACTGGTTGCAGCTACTCTGGAAAACAGTATGGAGTTTCTTCAAATTTAAAGATAGAACTACTGTGTGACCCATTAATTGCATGAATAGGTATTTATCCAAAGATACAAAAATATTGATTCAAAGGGGTACATGCACCCCAATGTTTATAACCAAATTATGGAAAGAGCCCAAATGTCCAAAAACTGATGAATGGATCAAGAAGATGTGGTACACACACACACACACACACACACACACACACACACAGGAATATAACTCAGCCATCAAAAAATGAAATCTTGCCATTTGCAATGACATGGATGAAACTAGAGTGTTATTATGCTAAGCAAAATAAGTCAGTCAGAGAAAGACAAATACCATATGATTTCACTCATATGTGGAATTTAAGAAACAAAACAAGGGCTCCTGGGTGGCTCAATCAGTTGAGTGTCTGACTCTTGATTTCAGCTCAGGTCATGATCCCAGAGTCTTGGGATCGAGACCCGCATTGCTCTCCACACTGAGCATGGAGCCTGCTTAAGACTCCCTCCCATTCTCTCTCTCTCTCTCCCTCTCTCTCTCTCTCTCTCCTCTCTCTCTCCCTCTTCCCCGCTTGTGCTCTCCCTCTGTTTCTCTCTTTAAAAAAAAGAAAAGAAAAATAAACAAAACAAATGAACATAAGTGAGAGAAGGAAAAATAAAATAAGATAAAAACAGAGAGGGAGATGAACCATAAGAGACTATAACTAGAGAGAAGAGCAAAGTGAGGGTTGTTGGAGGAGAGGTAGGAGGGGATTGGTTAAAAGTGTGATGGGCATTAAGGAGGGCACTTGTGATGAGCACCGGGAGTTATATGTATGTGATGAATCCCTAAATTCTACTCCTGAAACTAATACTACACTGTATATTAACAAATGAATTTAAATAAAATCTTGGAAGAAAAAAGAACTTTATTATGAGATATAATTGATATACAATATTAGTTTCAGGTGTACAACATAATGATTTGATATTTGTAAAGAATTTTTAAGTTGAAAATTAAGGTTTTGTATTACTAACTTAAGTGGTTGCAAAAAGATAACTGTAAGTATATATTATAAACATATAACTTTAAAGATGAAACTGTTCTTTCACTTTAAAGTGTATCTAGTGGAATTTAAATACCACAGTGATTTGATATCCACCACAATCCATTTGCTAAAAAGCTTTTCTAGTAAAACATTTTACATTGTTCCTTAAAAAAAATAGTATGATATTACCATAAAAACAGATGCAGAGATCAACTGAACAGAATAAAGCTCAGAAATAAAGCCACACATATGTGACCAATTAATTTATGATAAAGGAACCAAAAATGTAGAATGGGAAATGGATAGTTTCTTCAATAAATATTAGGAAAAGAGTTATATGTAAAAGAATGAAACTGTACCATTATATTATACCATACACAAAAATAAACTCAAAATGGATTAAAGACTTGAACGTAAGACCCGAAACCATTAAACCCCTGGAAGAAAACATAGGTGATAAACTCCTTGACATTAGTCTTAGTGATGTTTTTTTGGATCTGACATCAAAAGCAAAGGCAATAAAAACAAAAATAAACAAGTGGGGCCACATCAAACTAAAAAGGTTCTGCACAGCAAAGGAAACCATTAACAAAATGAAAAGGCAACCTACTAACTGAATGGTAAAAATATTTGCCTATCTGATAAGGAGTTAATATCCATATATAAAAACTCATACAATTTAATAGCAAAACAAACACACAATCCAATTTAAAAATCGGCAAAAGATCTTAATAAACATTTTTTCAAGGAAGACAGACAGATGGCCAATAGGTACCTAAAAAGATATTCAACATCACTAATCATCAGTGAAATGTAAATCAAAACCACAAGGAGATACTAGCTTATACCTGTCAGAATGGCTATTATCAGACAAATGTTGGCAAGGAAGTGGGTAAAAGGGAAGCTCTGTGTACTACTGGTGGGAATGTGAACTGGTGGGGCCACTGTGGAAGACAGTATAGGGGTTCCTCTAAAATCAATCAGTCGATCTACCATATGATTCAGCAATTCCACTTCTGGGCATTTATCTGAAGAAAATGAAAATACTAGTTTGAAAAGACATATGCACTCCCATGTTCATTTAATTGTTATTTACCATAGCCAAGATATAAAAACAACCTAAGTGTCCATCAATGGATGAATGGATAAAGAAAATGTATCATATATATACAATAGAAAATTGTATATACAGGGGCACCTGGGTGGCTCAGTCAGTTAAGCATCCTACTCTTGATTTTAGCTCAGGTCATGATCTCATGCTCATGAGATTGAGCCCCACGTCAGGCTCTGTAATGGGTATGGAGCCTGCTTAAGATTCTCTCTCTCTCTCTCTCTCTCTCTTTCTCTTTCTCTCCCCCCCCCAAAAAAAAAGAGAGAGAGAGAGAAAAGAAAAGAAAATCATATACATGCACAATAAAATCTTGTCATTTGTGACAATGTGGATGGACCTTGAGGACATTACGCTAAGTGAAGTAAGTCAGACAGAGAAAGATAGGTACAATATAATCTCACTAATATGTGGAATCTTAAAAAAAATAAAAACAAAACCAAGCTCATAGATACAAAAAACATATTGGTAAGAACAGATTGGTGGTTGCAGAGGCATGGGTAGGAGGTAGGTGAAATGGATAAAGAGTGAGCCAAAAAGGCCCAAAAGGTGGGAGGAGGCAGACCCCTAAAAATTCCATCAAGGTGGTATACATGTGTCTAATGATGTCTAGAGAGGCTTTATTTCCTCTTTACAAGATTCAATCAGCATGGTAACATCATTGTAGTGGACCAATATGTTATCTTATGAATGAAGAAACAGTGAAGGTCTCTTTGACTGGATTATGATTATGACAAGGGCTGGAGATTTGGTATAGCTAATACAGTTAATATTTATTGCTGGCCCTTCTAGGTGAAAGCAAACTGCATTTGTCAGATTAATAGCTACTGTGCCAGGGGATGTGTTGATGTGCTGCAATAATTAAACCACATGTAGAACAACAGCTGTAATTTAAATCATCACCGAATTAAGCTTGCAATACATATTTTTTGTTCTTTAATATTTATCTGCCCTCTGCACAGTCCGTATAGGCAAATTAAATGGAGTTATTGTAGGAACACCATACTCTTGCATTTCTTATTTTCTTGATTAAGTATTAATATCTGCTAATATTCCCCTATAAATGTGGCAGTAGTTGTTAGATAGAGGCAGTGCTAGAAATTTTCATTTAACCTTTCCTACCATAATAACCCTCAGTCTCCAGATCAAGGAGACAATGTGTAGTATTCTGCCAATTACTGAATATGTTTATTCTAATTGTGCATTCGGTAAGTGAGGAAACAACCACTGGGTTCATTTATTTAGGGATCTAAGCCAAAACTTCATTAATCTTTTGATTTCTGTGATTGTCTAGTAATTTCTTTCTCACCAAGCACAATGGCTGTATGTCTTTTTGAAAAAAGGCTTGGAAGAAGATTTAAAATATAAACTTTTGGCGGTGTACAAGGCCTTTCCTTCAGGGGATTTGGCCTATTCATCATTAAATGGGTTTGGATCTGTGAACTGGTTCAAGCAAAATAATTGGTTGAGGAAACATAATTTGTGGTGAATCAAGTGAAACTTTTAGATTTAGAACTTTTCTGCTTACAAAAATCAACTAAGACTTTTAATAGGTTACCCATCTATATTTTGTAGGAATACCATAAGTACTTACCTGACACCAAAGATCTCTGTGCATCAAAATATTCTGGTTTGATATTAGGATAATTCTGACTTCATAGAATGAATTAGAAAGCATTCCCTCTGCTATATTTTAAAAGAAATTATAGAAAATTGGCATAATTTCTTCCTTAAATGTTTCAGAGACTTCACCAATAAACCCATCAGGGCCTGGTGCTATCTGTTTTGGAAGATTATTAATTATTGATTCAATTTCTTTAATTGGTATAGGCCTCTCAGATTTTCTGTTTCATCTGTTTAAGTTTTGATAGATTCTGTCCTGCAAAGATTTGGTACGTTCCATTAAGGTTATTGAATTTGTGGGCATAGAGTTAAATTCATGAGATCTGTATTAATGTCTTCTCTGTCACTTTTGGTATTAGTAATTTTTATCCTCTTTCTTTTTGATTTAGTTAACCTGGCTAGAGGCTTATCAATTTTATTGATTTCTTCAAAGCACCAGATGTGATTTCATTGATTTTCTCTATTGATTTTCTATTTTCAATTTCATTAATTTCTACTCTAAATTTTACTTAATTTCTTCTGCTTACTTTGGATTTAATTTGCTCTTCTTTGTCTACTTTCCTAAGGTGGAAGCTTAGATTATTGATTTTAGATCTTTCTTCTTTTCTAATATATGCATTCAATTCTGTAAGTTCCCCTCTAAACAATGTTTTTGCCACATCATGCAATTTTGATATCTGTGTTTCCATTTTCATTTACTTCAAAATATTTTAAAATTTCTCTTGAGATTTCTTTTTTGAACCATGTGTTATTTAGAAGTGTTTTGTTTAATCTCCAAATATTTGGGCATTTTCCAGCTATCATTCTGTTATTGATCTAGTTTAATTCCACTGTGATCTGAGTGCTGACATTGTAATATTTCTTAATATTTTTTAATTGTTAAGGTATATTTTAATTATATCACTTTTAATTAATATGTGTCTTTGTATTTAAAGTGAGTTTGTCATAACCAACATACATTTGAGTCTTGTTTTCTGATCCACCCTGACAATATCTGTCTTTCAATTGGTGTGTTTAGATAATTATTTATAATTGTCTAAAGTGATTATTTACATAGATGGATGAATTTCTACCATATTTTTCACTGTTTTCTATTTGTTGCCTTTGTTCCTTGATGCTGTTTTGTTCTCCATTCTCTGTCCACATTTTGAGGTTTTAGTTGAGCATTTTATATGATCCCATTTTTCTCTTCTCTCTTAACATAACAGTTATACCTCTTTTCTTACTTTATTCAGCAGTTACCCTAGAATTTGCAATATACATTTACAACAATTCAAGTCTACATTCAAGTAACACTATACCACTTCAAAAGTAGTGTACATGGTTTATAATAAAATAATCTTAATTCTCTCTGACATCCCTTGCGTGTGTATGGTTCATCCTCATGGGTCATACTTTGTAGGTGGACCCTTGGAGCCATTTGGGAATTTGAATCTGTTTATAGAACTCGAAGTAATGAGAGGTAATGGGAGTTGGTCCTAAGGAAGATCAGCAGTGCTGACAATAATTGTGTCAGTGAAGAAGCAGAGCCATCATGCATATTACAAGAATAAAAGATTTATTATAGGTATTAAACTTTACACAATTGTGGGAAGAGGTAGGGAAGTGAAAGTATAGAAGGAAATTTGGAGGACCAGAGAAGGAAGCACTAACCCCCCTCCTGAAACACTGGCAGGTGGACATGTTGGAGCTTGCAGAGAAATCACGAAGCCACACACATGTAGCGAAATGGACTGAGAAGGGAGAGTTAATGCAGAAGTATATGGGAAGCTGTGGCCTCTCTGTAGTTATTGCCTTTGTGAATCGGTAGCCAAGCAGCTTGTGGTGATCTTGAGGCCCTTGTGGATCAATCCAGCCAATGAGCTGGACAAGAAGTGAAGTGGAGTGAGGAAAATCTGGGAAAGTGAAGGTGCAGTGAGAAATGTAGAGGATCAGAGTCACAGACCCTTCTGGTTTAATCACTTACTATTGTGACCTTGTTAACATTAATTAATTTTTGTGAATTTCTATTTTTCTAGTTGTAAGCGTATATGAAATATTTACCTTTAGGGGTTGCTTACATGCCTCTAGCATTTTTTGGAAACTAGTTTTGCTTTCTTGTCCATTTTTAAATTGACAGTGAAATTTTTTTCATCATAAGTTAAATTAATTTCAAAATATGTGACTTTTGGCATACCTTAATTATTGACATTTGATACAAAAATTGTAATATTCTTTTCAACATATCTATTCAATATAATTTAAGTACTGTAGTGATATAGTATATCTCTCCAATATAATTTAAATAGTATACTTTATACCCACCATCATCAATTTTTAAAAATCCATGAATAAGCTTTTCTTTAACAACCAGAAATTTTGCATGGTTCCATTTTCTCCTTGAACTCATATTTCCATTCCATTTCTCCCACAGAATTTTATCCTAACATAATATATTTTTATGCTTGGAGGTCTTTTATTGATCACAATTTATATCTTTCTGCTATAAAAATATGTATATAAATTTAAAATAATTTTTTATGTTCTCTGTGACCAGAAGACTTAAGTGTTATTTTCCCTTCATCTGGATTAAGTTATCATTACAATTATTATTGGAACATCATTGTTCAAATAAACGTAAACATATTATAGAAATTGATAGTGAAACCTAAAAAGTAAAGTTTAATTAGAAATGCACATTTTAATATGTATAATACACATGAATGTATATGCATATATAAGTCTGATAATGAGAAACTTGGATACCATCATCCTCAATCTATTTACTCCTTTGATCGATCCCACCTATATGCAAATAAACTCCAATTACCAACAGCAACATTGCCCCACTCCCACAACCTTCTCACATACCTCTTAGCTCTGACAACCCACACATGGCCATTGCACAGATGACTTCTTTACCTTGCTTGGACACTCATTGCTGGGATGGTACTCCTACTTGCCCTATTTGTGTTATTTTGCTCTGTCATACCTATGGGTTTTTGTACTAAATCATTCTGAAAGGAAAGATAGGGTAGGGAAAGAGAGGTTGCATTTTTACAAATCTTTTTATTCTGAGATGATAGATGATGGATAGATAGATAGATAGATAGATAGGAAGGACAGTCTGTCTATGAGCTTTTCACCTAGGTGAAATAACCTACAATGCTTTTCAATATTTACCAGTGACACAATTTTGTTGCCTTTTTCTCAGCATTTTCCTCAGCATCAACAATTTTTTTGGCAAGAATTAAGGAGACAGAATTAGGGAGACAGAAGAAGATAGATATTTGGAAGAAAATGGTCACTTTAACCAACTCTACAAATATATCTGATATTAGAATATTTAACCTAACTCTACAGATATATCTAATATTAGAATATTCCAATACAGGCAAAATACCCCATTTCTAATGCCCCACTTTGTCTAGAACAGAAAAATGAGAAAAAAACACCTTATCAAAAGCTGATGGTGACTTGGTTAAAAAAGATTTCAGACACTTTTTGATAAGAGTTGGAATGTTTCTATTGTAATATGAAGGAAGTTTGTGAAAAGGGAAGATGGAAAATATAAACTAAATTGATGCCTTGACCACAGCCCTATTCTCAGGCAGATCAATTTTAGCAAAAAGCAGAAGTTGAGAATATGAAAATAGATTTTCTTAAGTTTTCACTGCCTACAAAGTTCTTGGAAAAACTTCGTGGATCCTGAGAGACATATATATTTTGCCTTAGTTTGGGTTGTTGTAACAAAGTACAACAGTCTGGGTAGCTTTTAAACAACCAAAATGTATATATCACAGTTCTGGAGGCTGAAAGTCCAAGATCAGGGTGCCAGTGTTGTTGGATTCTGATGTCACAGACTGCCAAACTTTGCTGTATTCTCATGTGATGGAAAAGAGGTTCTCTGTCCTCTTCTTATAAAAGCACAAATCCCATTCATTAAGGCTGTGTTCTCATGACCTAATTACCTCCCAAATGCCCCACTTCCAAATACTATCATATTGGGAATTTGATTTCAACATATGAATGGGGGGGTGCAGAATCAAACATTCAGTTCACAACAGTACTGAAAAAAATTTAAAGTAGCAGTTAATTTTAGAGAATTGATGGCTTTGTGAAAACAAAATAAGTCATGCAAATAATCTAATAATGTGCACAGGTGAGGATGAAAAGTGTGTTAAAATGTTATTCATCAATGCGAATAAGTAGGAATTGGGCATAAATTACACTTATATAAAATAGAACATGTAATGGAAACTGCAAAAGTCATTTTTTAAAATTTTTGTCTAATATTTTTGCCTTTTAAAATTCAACTTTTTATATTAATACTCTGCTCATTTCTGTTACTATTTGGGATATTTAATGAAAATTATCTCAACTATTTATATTTAAAATGTAAATTACTCTTTAAATTTTAAAAGCAGGAAGTATTTTTAGGAGTTGAGATATGCTTATTCACTTATGCTGTTTCAACATTTAGCGAGTAGTTAAATGCCTACCAAGAACTCAATGCAGAGCCAAGCACAGAACATGTAATAATTAGTGACATTAGATATGGCCCCTGTATCCATGGAAATATAGTCTAAAACCCTTTGACTAAAGCAAAAGCAACCATAGATCTTTCTGCAGAATATACATTAACTTGCCAAAATAGAAGATGGGATCTAGAGTTTCTCTGTGGGTTTCAGCTCCAGGAACTTGAGAGCCCTCTTTTTGAGATGACTCCATTTAATCATCCAGCCATAAACATCTGCACCTGTAGATCTTTGCTCTAATTTAAATCCCTCAGGAGGTGAATATGGTTGGTTGACGTAGCTTGCAGTTTCCACTTCTGGGAATAGTTGTGTAACTGTAATTGGTAGCTATGCCATAATCACAAAGAATGAAGTTTCTTAAAGGTTAAAAAAGCATGGGGGGGAGGGTACCAGGGTGGCTCAGTCGGGTAAGCTACTGACTCTTGATTTTGGCTTAGGTCATGATCTCACAGTTCAATTTGTGGGTTCTAGCCCCAAGTCAGGCTCCATGCTGACAGTATGACAGTATGGAGCCTGCTTGGGATTCTCTTTTTCCCTTTCTGTGCCCCTTCTCTGCTTGCATACATGCATGTGCTTTCTCTCTCTCTCTCTCTCTCTCTCTTTCTCTCTCTCAAAACAAACAAATAGAGGAGTACCTGGGTGGCTCAGTCAGTTAGGTATCTGACTTTCAGTTTCAGCTCACGTCGTGATCTCATGGTTCATGAGATCATCCTCCATGCTGACGACATGGAACCTGCTTGGGATTCTCTCTCTCTCTCTCTCTCTCTCTCTCTCTCTCTCTTTATGCCCCTCCTCTGCTTGTTCTCTCTCTCAAAATAAATAAATAAACCTAAAAAAATAAATAAGTAAAAACCGTAAAAAAAAAAAAAAAAAGGAGATGTTTGGGGTCTACCAGGAGAGGGAGAAAGTACATTGAAGGTAGGAATGTCCACTCCAGTTTTCCATCATGAACCAAAATCTGATTAATCTTCCTTTATAAAAGTCACCTTATTAGTTTCTATTAGCTTAAAAATTTAAAATCTGATTCAGCATCTACAGTGCTGTTCTTCTCCCCTCCCCCTTCCTCTTCTTTTCTTCTCTCCTGTTTCTTTCTGTTTCTGTCTTTATATAGCCATATTGTCCAGCTTTCCTTAGAGCTTTACCTTTTTATAAATCTTATTTAAAAGTCAAGATTGTAGTATTTGTCTACAACTATAATAAAATAGAGTTATAATAATTTACAGCTTTGTAAAAAAATCTTTTTCATCGATGCACATACATTTGCTGTACAATGCACATATGAATGTGATTCTCTTTGTGAAGTACATTACATAGAGAAGCAGCTCAATCACCAACCAGTGCCTGCACTTTGTAACATGTACACTTGTGGCCTGTTAATGTCTACGGTGAAAGAAATGCTCCATGGGAACTGTAGAGGTTTAAAAACATGAGGATGGTCCAAGGGAAGGAGTGGGATCCCTCATGCAAAATACTAGTTTCCTTTCACTGCACCCTGTGGCCATAAAGTATTTTTTTTACCTCGATGTCATAAAAAAAATTTTGGTGGATTTTGATTGTGCCCTGTTAATAACCATTCCAGTGGCTATGGAGGCTAATTAATTGACCTTAACTTGGAGCCTTTCACTGATCTTTTACTTTTACTGTTTACCCATAATGGTGAATTTTGGATATTGATTAGATATTACATTCCTTGGTTTTAGGCTCACATTTAAAACCATTGTTTGTTTTCTCTGTCCATGGGATCTTAATATGCATGGCATGTTTCTCCTGAGTGGCGGCCAAATTTCCCTCAGGCTGGACTTTTAACTATCGGTGGCAAGCCTGTCCGGATTTGCAGTCACATGGGCATCTGGTCATGCCTCAGTTTCAGCTGTTCTAGAATAGATGCCTGTTTGTTGGTTGTCAGCCATTCCTCACATTGTGCATCAGTCTCAGGTGTCCTTGACAGAACATGCCTCCTCTGGGTGTCCTCAAGAGGTTATCCTTTTCAGGCAACCTTTGGACTCACTTAAAATTCTCATTTTTTGTTTCTAGCCTTTTGATGATGTGAAACTAAGATTTGCTAATTTTTGAGGTTGCCTTTTGTTTGGTATAATTTCTCATGGCTGTGGCCAAAGGAACATTGAAATTAATCATATTAGGAAATTAAAGAACATTTGGAGCCCTCTGCATTTATAATGTAAAGCATTTTTTTCAAAATATAGAGTATGTAGCTAATTGAAGTCTTTAAAATTATGCTCTTACCCCCCATATGTAAGTTGCATAATTGTGCATAGTATATAGTCTATATTTTAAATCAGAACGATTCCAAACATATTCTCAAAGTCTGGTGAAAAATCCATCTATTTATTTTTGTAGGATATGGTTTAAAAGAGTCAAACAGCACATTTATTTATAGAAATTAACACCGCACTGATGACACAGAAGACAAAACCAGTTTCTTGCTGAAATCCACGATGAGTTCTCTGTACACGGGAACTGATAGTGTGTTGCTGGATATTTCCTTGGTAAAGCTGGCTTCTCTCCCCAACTCTCTATTACCCAACATTCCCAGAGGAGCCCAGGGTACCTACAGGTTTAGAGCAAAACTGTTAATATGGTTAGAGTGACAAAGGAATACTTGGAAGTTATTCTGTTTTAAGAGCGCAGCACAACGGAGGGAATGCTTGATTACTGTGGAAAAGGAGTGTGAAAAGTGAGATATGCCAAGGAAATGGCTTGGCTTTTCTGCATATAGCGCCAACTTTTTTTAAAGACTTTGTAAAAACAGTCATTCTTAAAGGATGTTTTGCTTTTTTCCCTCATTTTTTGTGAAATTCTGCACTGCCAATTAAATATAAATAAATAAAAGGTAAACATGACATGTAACTGTTGTCTCCAGATCATTGGTTCTCACAGTGTCATATTCATAGACTCTAATTGATTTAAGAGATGTTATTTTAAAGAATTACTGATAGGATACCATTATGCAACCTGCAAGATGAATTCACGAAGTAAGTCTCATTCATTGTGACTATGGCTTTCTGGTTGTCAGGAAGGTATTTCGTTTGCCTTCTGTGTGCCTTCATTTTTCCCTTTACTCTTTTGTTAGAGCCTTTGAGGAAATTTACCAAAATTCTGTTAAGAGAAAAGTAATTGGTAGGAGCTTATCAGTAGCTTGGGTGGGTGGAGTGGCCCTCATCACATATGATCTAGGACAGGCTGACATAGCAGTCCAGCCAGAATACTAGCGTCAGTAACCTGCATTGTTTTAGGCAACAGTGTGGTGACTAGTTTTCTTTGCTAAACTTATTTAAATTATGAGAGTTGGTAGTTATTACTTGAGAGTAGAATTAAAAGTGACGATTATTTTCTTCTTTATAATTTTTTTGCATTTTGTAAATGTCCTCAATGAGTTTGAATTTTTTTAAGTCATAAAAAAGTAATTTAAAAATTAAGATAATAATTTCTAAGGTTAGTGGTCTATATGTCAAGGGTTAATAGCTTAATTTAACTCATATGAGTTAAGGAGGAGAAAATATTTTAGGAATTAGCATATTCAGAGTAAGAAAGATTAGAAAAAATATACAAAATATGAACAGTGACTAGTGGCGTTTAAAGCGGTTAAAATGTTTTTTATACTTGTCTGTATTCTCCAAAATTTCTCGTTAGCATGTAATACTTTTATATTAGAGAAAGAGGTCCTTAAAGGCGCTACTGAGGACCCTCTGCATTCCATAGGTCTTCAGTTCTGCTTTCATCAACCCTATGATGCCTTCCTGTTTGCACCACAGAAATAAATAAAAAGCTTGGCACTCTCACTAAACCGTGTTGCTATACTAGAGCAAAATGCAGAAAAATTTTTAGCTTTACAGACGGTACTTAAGAATGTAGAAAAACCACTTGTGTCAAGTCACTTGCCAACCTGCCTATTCATGCCTCTTTCACTGGAAATAAAATTCTGCCCCTACAGCCTGAAATCTCACATTTCAAACTGTTACTTTAAAAATGCAACTAGCTGTCATTTCTTTATCTGAATATGGCTAATCATTGTTGCTTTTCTCCTACCACTTAAATTATTTCAGTTCACAGAAACACTAGTGACATGGGTATGGGCTGGGGACGGTATGATCATTCTGGAACGTGGAATATTCCAATGGAGGAAGCTAAATCTGAATGGAGCCCTGCTGGGTGGCTGGGGGTTTGTGATTGTGCTGTGGGCGCCTAGAAGTGAAGAGGAAAGCCTGAGAAAGTACAAAAGATTTGTAGAATGAAGAGGGCACAAAGAAGCAAACCTCACTGATTTTATAGTTAATTTGCCAGGTGATACAAACTTGGGGACACAATAGATAATATTGTGTGGGTGTATAGGGTCTTATTTCAGAAATACCAAGAGAGTCCAAATAAACAAACACCTTCCCTTTAAAATCCTTTAGATTCTGTTGTCTGACCATTGAATTGACTTTAATACTTAACCAAAGTAAAATACCTTCAGTAGAAGTAATGCCTTTAAAGATAAAAGCAAGGAATGAGGAGTGACTGCTAAGGGGTATGAAGTTTCTTTTTGGGGTGACACAAATGTCCTAAAATTAGATAGTGGTGGTGTTTGCACAACACTGTGAGTATACTAAAAACCACTGAATTGTAAGGGTGAATTTTTGATGTATGAGTTAAGCCTGAGTGAAACTGTTATTAAAAATGCCCTTCCCTTCTCCCTCCAAAATGATGCAAGCAGTCATTTTAAGTTTTAATGAAGAATAAATAAATTAATAGCAGAGTTCAGGAAAGAAAGCAATTTGATCATCTGATTAGAAGATAGAAAGGAGACGCCTCAAGGGGCAAAGTTGAAACTAACTAGAAAGCAGTGATGACTGACACTTGACTTCCACCCACCCTGGCAAAGCGGAGAAGGACATGGTGGTTGCCATGTGGGGCAACGGAACACTCTTGACTAGACCTGTGATAGAAAACTCCAGGGGCTAGATAGCCCCGGCAAGCAGTGTAACTGTGTGTAGAAGTTCTGTGGTGAACTGGGGTATGTGCCCTGTAAATGGGGGCAGCACTGCTGAGCTGTAAATTATTATCACCATGTGAGAGTGCAGGCTCATTTTTATTGCAGATTTTTCAAGAAAACAAATGGCCATCTAGAGTTTTATGTCACATCATCTTATATTTGAATTTTGGAAAACAATTAAAAATGGAAAAAATTTAAAAAATGAAGTCAAAAAACACTTGGCTGGGAATTCTGGAAAGGTCACATGCAGGTGTTCCCAACCCTGGAGTTAAGCACCTAGACTGGTTGAGGAATTGAGAGGATGATTTGAAGACCAGAGGAACATTTCCAGAATTCCTACCTGAACGTCCAATTGTCCCAGCACCATTTATTGAATAAACCTTCCTTCCCCTATGATCTGTTAGGCAATTCTGCCACATATCAAAGTTCCATATACGCAAAGGTCCTTTTCTGGGCACTCATTTCTATTTCATTGGTTAGTATGTCTATCCCTGAGCTACTATAAAGTGTACTAATTTCTACTGCTGCATAATATCTCCTGTTACCTAGCAGGTGAGTATAGTCTTTTCTTTTAGAAGCACCCTGGCAATCTTAATGCTTTATTTCCTGATGTTTGTGTGTGTGTATGTGTGTATGTATATGTATGTGTATGCATATGTGTGTATATATATATGTGTGTGTATACACACATATGTATATATATACATATTTATATATATAGTATTTTTAAAACAATCTCAAATTTATAGAAAATTGCAAGTACACTACAAAAAAACATGTTTTGTTCCTGAATAATTTGAGAAAAACTTTAAAACTTTATGTTTCATCATACCCAAACCTTGAGTGTCTATCTCCAACAATAACATTTTCCCATGTAATCTCATACAAGTATTGAAATTAGGAAATTAACATTGATACATTACTGACAGTCTTGTGATTAGATTCAGGTTATTCTTTGGCAGGAATATTGCAGAAACGATGCTGCACTATTCTCATTGCATCCTCTCGGGTGGTGCATGATTTTTATTATTTTTTAGATGTTGTTTTCCAGTTAGTGTTCATTTTACAGATGGTATTTATAACGTTCAGTTGATTAATACAGGCTTCTCTCTGTAAAAGTAATCCTTTTAGTTTTGTAATAAGGAGTACATTGCTGAGAGGAACTTGAAAATCATGTAAATATCATGTTTTCATCTATTCATTCATTTATTTATATCAGTGTAGACTCATGATTTCTATTTTGTTGGAAGGTAGCCTCCATTACTAGCATTCTTTGTTTTGATACCCAAATTATCCAATATTTGGGCAGTGGAAGCTAAATCATGATGGATCCCTTGTTCTTTTGATACCTTCTTATCATTTTTTGAACATTTCTTTGCTTTCTAGCACACAAGATTCCAGGCCTATCTCGTACATTCTCTGCCTCAGTCCTCCAAGAAGCTATAGTCTCTTTTGAGGGGAGGATAGTATTTGGGAGCCAAGTTGTGATTGCTAAGTGCCCATTGCTGTTGGGAAGTTGCTGTTCTCAGAACATCTGAGAGAACCGCACTAGGTATGAATATTGAACACCTTGAGTTCACACCAATATCATTCCAATCCAGTACTGCAGAATTCTGTCTACCTTTCTGCCTTTCTATATTTCTATCCCCATCTTGGAACTCTGAGGAACATGGCTCCCATTATCCTTAATATGTTTACTTATTTGATCAATTCTCCTGCGTGCAACCAATTTCTCATTGCTGCTGCCACAATATCCACAGATGTTTTCTTTGCCACCACCTGAGCTTCCTGTGTCGAGCTACTGTATTGCCCCATGACAACACCTTTCTCCCTTTGTTCATGCTCTAGACATCACCTGCAGGACCACGCTACAGAGTAGGAGCCCTCCTGTCTCCAATGCTTCATTTGGTTACACACTTCATTTCCCTAGGGTTTTAACACTCTGTGTCCAAGCTGTCCCCATGGGGAATATTTAGTTTACATCTTCCCCCTTAGGTCTTATATAGTATTGTTATTATATTATATTATATTATATTATTATATTATATTATACCTGGTTGAATATTTCATTTGTTTTTTGTTTAACCCCATACATTAGACATTATTGTTTTATATTAGAAATGTTTATTTGAATTTACATACATGTTTATCATTCTATTTTTACCATCACTTCTTAAGTTGCAGACCATACTTCTAGCATGATTATTTTTGTAAAGCAGATTCTTTCACAGTTTACCTAGAGCAGGTTTCTTCGTGGAAAAATGCTTCAGTTTTGTACATATCTAATTTCTTTAAAATTTTGCCCTTATGATGATTATCTGATTTTTGAGCAATGGTTTTCTCTCAAAAGTTTGTAGTTACACTTTACTGTCTTCCAGTTTCCAGTGGTGTTAAAAAGTTTGAGGTCATTTAACTATTGTAGTTTTTATAATCTATCTTTGCTTTCAGGCAGCTTAAAAGATCTTCTTTTAATCTTTGATGTTGTAGGGTTTCAGTGGGATACATAAAGATGTGAGTTTCTTTTTACTTAACCTGTTGGTATCTGGAATCATGTTTATTTCATTTTGGAAAATTTTATTTAAATATATTTTCTCCTCTGTTCTCCAGGTTTTATCCTTCTGAGACTTTGAGTAGGTAGGTATTAGTTTTTCTATTCTGTCTAATGTATGTCTCACTTTCCTTTTGTATTTTTCATCACCTTAATTACCTTACCTACACTCTGGATAAATTTTTCAGATATATTTTACAGTTCATTAATTTTCTTTTCAATTAAGTCTGATCTACTATTTAACCAAGCATTAAGTTATTTCTTTCAATGATTATTTTTCATTTCCAAATATTCAATTTCTTTAAATGTCTGTTCACTTTTTCAGGTTTTTCCCTGGGGTATGTAAACTCATCTTTGCAATTTCATCATGCATTTCTTTTAGCATTTTTTGTTATTTCTACCCTTATATTTGTTACCTTATTTTAAATCACACTTTTGCTGAGTATACAATTCTAGATCAATAGTTGTTTTCTCTCAACACATTGTAGATATTATTCCATTGTCTTTGATTTATTATTCATCTGGTTTTAATTACATGTTGCACATGACAATTTCCACATCTGTTGTCCTTATGTTTGAAATTGTTGTTTCTTGTTTTTTCTTGACTGCGATTCATAACTTGCCTGTTCATGTGTTTGGCAAATTTTGTTTATGAGGTCATATTTGCTTTTAATTTCTGGTAGTCCAATAGTCCCAACGTGGGAGGCTTTTCTTCAAAGACAGACTGGTACAGCCCCCATCCTAGAAACACTTAGCTCTCTCAGAAAAGAGTCCCAGACTGTTGCTGTTTCAAAGATCTTGTGTTGCCAATAATGTGACTTCAGGTCAACACTACTCCTTCTGCTGCCCACAGGTCTAGGTGATTTCTCTGTCACTCTTACTCCCAACTGTTTTGACCTTTGGTTTCTCTGCCCTGGCTCCTTGCCTCTAATGACTTTGCTCTTCACTTCTTTGAGACTGCTTGTGATGGTCACAGTTTCTTCCTAGTGTTCTAGAGGGGCCCTTTCATTCCTGTTGGCTCTAGAAAGTAGAAGCATAGGATCTCTACACCAGGTGCTGCCCCCTTTCTGCTTGACTCCATTCCCATTTTTCCCTTGTTTGCTGAACACAGGAGGTCCACAGACCTCTTCTAACATCCTATAAGATAAGCGATGCATCCAAGAGCCCATTACATCTATTGCCTAAGTGATTAATTGTTAATTGGGAAGTTTATTCATGATTGGAAAAGGACTCCAGATAACTAACTTTCATCTTACAGATCTTTTTTAACTCATTGATGGTGTTTTTCTTTACCTCCTAATGACTAACTCTTTCTGTGCTTACTGATGTAGCAATATATATATATGTATATATATATGTATATATATATATGTGTATGTATATATATATACATATATATATACATATATATATATACACACACACACACATACACACAATACATGGTATATTTATATTCCTTTAAAACTAAGATAAAATGGAATATTTGGAGCTGCTATGTTTAAATTATTATTAAAATTTCAAATAAAGTTGTTTTTCACTAGCCCTTTATTCTTACTTTTGTAAATTATATATAAAAAGGGCCAGTCATATCCAGATGGTAAATGGTGACGATTTTTTCCTATTATGTTAAGGTTAAACATTCTTTTTTTATCCCTTAGAGATTTCAAGGTTTTTTTTTTAATTCCTATTGGTCCACATACAACGTTTATTGGAACAGAATATGCCTTTATTTGGTCCTTCCTTTATTTTTCTATTTGTTGGTTTTTTGTTCTTCAGGTGCCAATTACCCCTTGGTCCATCATTGTCCTCCATTTCTGTATACCTCAGTCTCTTGTTTGCCAACCCTCCTGCCAATCAGCAGCACCTGGGTTCACTAAGATGCTCTCAAGCCTTTCACTATAGCACTAATGAAATTTTTAGCAATCTATTTTCTTCTTTTTTGTTACTATTTTAGTTTTATTTGATAATATTTTAGTTTCAAATGGAGATACAGTAAAACCTTGGTTTGTAAGCATAATTTGTTCCAAAAATATGCTTGTAATCCAAAGCACTTATATGTCAAAGTGAATTTCCCCATAGGAAATAATGGAAACCCAGATGATTTCATTCTACAACCCAAAAATATTCATATAAAATTATTACAATTCTTTAATATAATACAAAATAATAAAGAAAATACAAAATATAAAGAAAAATACATTTAACCTGAACTTACCTTTGAAAACCTATGTGGCTAGTGTGAGGGAGATAAGAGAGAGGAGGGTTATTGTGTAGGACGATTTTCACTATCACTAAAGGAATCGCTGTTATCTTTTGGCTCAATGGAATCTTTTTCTTTTCTGCAGCTCTAACAAGGAACCTCTCCAATGACTCTTGCTTTTGCCTTCTTTTGAGGCTTTTGCAGAAATGTGACATTGCATTGTCATTAAACAGATTCATCACTCACACTACTACAACTTTATTCAGGTGGTGCTTTTCTACAAAATTCTGCACTGTTTCCCACTTTTTACACATCTCCCTATCGCGTTTGAAGGCAGGGATTCCTCCGCCTTTTCCTCCTCCTCCTCTGCAGATGAGATCCAGACTTAGATTTCTTACAAAATCTTGCAATTTCAGCCACTCACATCCCTCTTTCGTACTTCTCAATGATTTCCTTCTTAACTTACACTGTAATCATCTCCTTCTTACCACCTTTCTTTTCAACCTTGTTTTTGCATGGGGGCCATTGTATATGCTCTCATGGATGTTGACTACAGTACAGTATTAATAAATTCTTGTCATATACTGTATTTAACGTAACTGGCAATAAGGCAGCAGGGGAAAGGGTCTATATCTGCAGGCAGCCTGGCCTAGAATGAAGCAGAGTATTCCTAAGCTTACTCTTGTATGGAAAATCAAAGGACTGTCCACAGGTGTGAAGTGACAAAACATACACTAGTGCCAGCTGTGGGCACCTTCCAGTGTTCTGAAAAATCACTGATTTCTGCCAAACACTGTGGCCTAAGACCAAGTATCTAAGCATGGGAGACCATCATACACAATCCCACAGTGACATACACACACACACACACACACACACACACACACACACACACATATACAGAGAGAGAGAGAGAGAGAGAGAGAGAGAGAGAGAGAGAACCATTGGCTCAGTGGTGATCATGTGACATTCGGGATCATGTACTTCTCTTATTGCAAGACATCGCTTGCTTATCAAGTTAAAATTTATTAGAAATGTTTGCTCGTCTTGTGGAACACTTGCAGAACAAGTTACTTGCAATCCAAGGTTTTATTGTGTTTTGGTTCTTAATTCTTTATGTTTATTTAGCTCTGGAATTTCATTTTGCGTCAATGTGCTATTTTATCATTTCATATATTTGATTTATTCCTTCATAGAGTTAATGTTCTGATTAGGAGCTAGTAATTGTAGGAATTTTCCTTTGTTTTCTGAATGTTTGTATTATTTCTGAATAAATAACACTTAATTTTTGCTGATTTTTTCTCTATTTAATGTTTTTGTTGTTGGAATTTTACTTATTGCCATGCTGTTTTTTAATCACATGAGCAATTGACTGTATCTTTTTCCAAGATTTAATTGTTTAAATAAGAAAATACAAGGTTTTTAATCTATTACTTATAAAAAGTTTAAGACATGCTTATGTTTTATAAAATAAAACAGACATCTCAAATATTAAATAATAGATTTGAAGTAGGTGGAGTGTATATTTTTATTAATTTTAACATTCATTTTTCTCCATCTTCATTTATCTTCCTGAGTCTTTTGCACAAAATTCCTTACCAGTATAGTACCTAATGGCCCTGAGCAGTAATGGCTCTAGAATCCTATCATGTCAACTATAAAATTTGGCGACCACTGTGGCAGCTAAAAGGCTTGCCATGCTAATGCTCTTTGTGATGACTTTTTAGTCTCCTTAGAAGCTAAAGTCTTACTTTTTATGTATTTTCAAGGTCACTGACTTTGTCTTCAGCTTTTAAAGCATCAACTCAAACATATAGCTTGAAAATGTAAAAAGCTCCAACTTAATTTATGAGTAAATTAACAACACTAGTGTATTTGAGGAAGATTATTTTGAAAACAATTGTATATACATTTTAAATAAACATAAACATAAAGTGAAAGGTTTGTTTATATTTGTGAGTATGTGTGTATATACTTATGTAAAAGGAAGAATTCTGATGTTGCTTAAGACAATTCTTGGCACATAGTTGGTATAAGATAAGTATTTGATGATGTCTCTCATTAATTCATTATGGACAGCAGCAGAAATAAACAGAAGCTATTTTGAGGCTCTGAAATACTTGTTCCAAATATGACTAAAACTAGCTAAATAAATTCAAGGATTTTTCAAAAGTTAACCTTTTTATTTTGTGATAATTATCATTTCACATGGAGTTATGAAAAATAGTATAAAGAGATCCTCTATATCCTTTACCCAGTTCTCTCAATGATAACGTATTGCATACCATAGTACAGTATTACAGCCAAGACTTTGGCATTGATACAGTCAAGATATAGAACAATTACATTGCCACAAGGATCTGTCACCCTTTTATAGCCTTACCCACTTCCCTCCTACCCCCAACCTTTCCTAATTCTTTTTTTTTAATTTTTTTTAACGTTTATTTATTTTTGAGACAGAGAGAGACAGAGCATGAACAGGGGAGGGTCAGAGAGAGGGAGACACAGAATCCGAAACAGGCTCCAGGCTCTGAGCTGTCAGCACAGAACTCGACAGGGGCTCGAACCCACAGACCGCGAGACCACGACCTGAGCTGAAGTCGGACGCTTAACCAACTGAGCCACCCAGGAGCCCCTACCTTTCCTAATTCTGAACAACCATTAATCTGAAAGCAGAGAAAATCTAGCTTTCTCAAGACCCTTTTAAGGTTGGGGCTTATTTCACCAAAATAGACATGCAGAAAACAAATAAGCACATGAAAAGAGGTTCAACTTCACTAGCTCTCAGGGAAACATACATTAAAACTACAGTAAGATATCATTGCACACTTATCAGAATGAATAAAATAAAAAATAGGGACAAAGCCAAATGCTAACAAAGATATGGAATAAATGGAACACTCATATTTCTTGTGGGAATGTAAAATGGTATAGCCAACCTGGAAAACAGTTTGGCACTTTCTTTAAAAAAAAATGTAACTACCTTATGACTCAGAAATTGTGCTCCTGAGCATTTTTCATAGAAAAATTAAAACTTAAGTTCACACAAAAGTTTGTATAGATCCCTAAACTGGAAACAATTCAGATGCCTTTTAATGGCTGAACAGATAAGCAAACTGGTACAACCATACTATGAAAAACTATTCAGCAATAAAAATGAATGAACTCAATATACATGATCTGAATGAACTCTGGAGAATTAGGCTGAGTATAAAAAGCCAATTCCAAAAGATTACATACTATGTGATTCCATTTAACCTTAAACTTTTTCTAAGGATGTGGCTGCTCCATACTTCTTGTTCTGTCTTGGGAGGGAATTCTTAAGATGGTATGGCTTCTTTTGATCCTGCAAATCCAGGACAGGTGCTGACCACTTCCCATTTGCTTTCCCAAGGTAATGCTGAATGCTCAAGTTTGTGTGCTTTCTCCCAATCCTGCATAGACAGGCCAAGTTTCTGCATGAGCTTACTAATCATCTGCAAATGTTCATCATACCGGCGCCTTCAAGGGCATATACAGGGAGCTAGCCAGCTATGGTGTGTGTGTATGTGGTGGGGGTGTTGACTGGCTAAGACACACAGATTATTGGGGGGTGACTATGGGCCAGTTTTGGGGACCTGCAGGCAAGGTACCCCCACTGGCTCGTGGTTGGGCTTCCTGATGGAGTCTGTGAAGTCATTAGAATCCCCGTACATTTGATCATCCAAGAACCCTGGTAGTGTTTTTCCAGCTCCTTCCTACCCCCCAGTCATGCAGCACAGCTCAGTATTCTGAATAGGGTGAGAAAGAAGTGGGCCTCTGTGGCAGTATTCTGCACAGCTGGAGCAGCTGGGCATTCACCCACTCACTATCCTGTATGGAAGAAATCAGGGGCTAAGAATGTCTCTTCACACTGAGCTGTGCTGCCTTGAAGGAGGAGTAATGCAGGTAAATGAAATTATTCCTTCTACCCTCTTCAGTGCATCTGCTCTCAGATATTGTTCCAAGAGTGTGCTGGCACTTCTCTGCTGGACTCCTAGATGTCTACAAAGTCACTCTTGTTTGTGGATGATTGCCAATATCAGTGTTCTTTGATAAAAGATAGCAGAAAGCTCTTGCTATCATGCTAACTCTAAAAGTTCTTTCCTTTCAATATTTTAAAAATGTTTGCCACTTCCTTTTCGTCTCCATATTTTCTAATGAGAAACCTGCCATCAAATTGTTTTCCCTTATAAGAAAGTGTCTTTTCTCTCTTGACGCATTTAAATTTTTTTTCTTTATTTTTTATTTTTTCAGATGTATCGCTTTGATGTGATATTTGCCTAGTGTGAATTTCTTTAGGTTCACTCTGTGAGTGTCATTCAGCTTCTTGAATCTCTAGGTTTATGTCTCTTGCCAAACTTGGAAAGTTTTCAGGCATGATTTCTTCAAGTATTTTTCAGTTCCACACTCTTTCCTCTCTCCTGGGGATTTGGTGACATGAACGTTAGATCTTTTGTTATAGGCTCACAGGTTTAGTAAGTAATGCTTATTTATTCCTTCTATCTTTTCTCCCCCTCTGTTGTTCAAATTGGATAATTTCTATAGTTTTTGCTTCCAGTTCTCTAAATTTCTCTTTTTCCTCTAATTTGCTGTTGAGCCCATCCACTAGGTTTTTTAAATTTTTGCCATTGTGTTTTTCAATTCTAAAATTTTCATTTGGTTCTCCTTTAAATCTTCAGTTTCTTTGCTGAGATTCTGTTTTTTTCATTTATTTCAAGTGTGTTTTTAAGTACTTGATATATTTACATGATGGCTGATAATTCTAACACCTCTGTCATGTTGATGTTGGTATTTATTGACTGTGTTTTTTATTTAGTTTAAGATCATCTTGGATCTTGTTATAATTATTTATTTCCAATGGATGCCTGGTCATTTGGGGTATTATGCTATGAGACTCTGGATTTCATTTAAACTTTCTGTTTTAGCTTGTTTCCTTTCTCACTGCTCCTGTGGAGGAAGAAGAAGGTTCTGCTTTATTACTGCCACTTGAGACCAGAAGTTCAAATTTCCTACCTGGCCTCCATTGACACTTGAGGAGTAATGGCTTCTTATTACTTCTGGTCTGGGATGAGAGTACTGGTTCCCTTGTACTGAAACCTTCCTGACTAGAAGGAGTAGGAGTGTTTTGTTACTGCTTCCTCCAAGTCTTCTTTTTTTATATATAAGTAGTTTTGCTTTTGATAATACATGTTTTTTTAATTTTTTTAATGTTTATTCATTTTTGAAAGACAGAGAGAGAGAGAGAGAGCACAAGCAGGGATGGGGCGGAGATACAGGGGGACACAGAATCTGAAACAGGCTCCAGGCTCTGAGCTGTCAGCACAGAGCCCGACACGGGGCTCGAACTCAGGAACGCGAGATCATGACCTGAGCCAAAGTCGGATGCTCAACCGACTGAGCCACCCAGGTGCCCCAAGATATCTACTAACACTATCCTAATAAGAAGGGGAAACAGAAGTCTAGGATACTCAGTGGTATCTCCTGATTCTCAGTGTTATCTCCTGATTCCATTCCCTAATGGAGGGGGAAATGCTGTGCACCTACTCAATTTTTTGGCACTATCCTGGTGATAACATTGAGGTACCTCACGGGAACCTGGAAAAGGTTTAAATCCTGGCTTTTAACTCAACCTTTAGTGACATGGATGTAGTAGAGCTATCATTTTTCCTGTGTTACTTGCCTATAATAGAATAATTATTGTGTTAAATTGTTCTGTCTTGCTAGACTGCCCCTTTCCTGGTCCCTTGGCTAGAAAGAGCAGATTTATTTTGGTGTTTTTTTTGGTCTGTGCCTATTGACATTTCCAGATTGCTCTCAAGAAGAAAACTCAGGAAATTCATCATTATGTTGTTCTTTGAGTGCTTAGCCAGGCTACTTTCTTTTAACTTCCTTGTACATAGAAATAGGAAGAGGAAAAAGTATGTCTACTCCATCTTTCTGCAAGTGGAAGTCTTTGAATATATTGTTTGGGGGTATTTTTTGTTGTTTGTATTTTTGTTTTTTACTTTATAAAACACACTTACTTTTCTTCATATTTTTCTTGTTAAAGATAAGTCCTTCAAAACATACCAACCCTATAGACTTCTTAAAAACGCATCAATACATTGCATCAAACTTGCTTCAACACATACATAATGATAGATTACTGAATGTGTGCAAGTATTCTTTAATAAATGAAATACCTATTCAATTCTATCTTAATTTGCTTTGCTACAATAATACTACATAAAAACTCCACCCCAAAACTTAGTGACTTAAAACATTCTCATGTTCATAGATCTTCAGGTTGGCTGCAAGTGGGCTGGGCTGGCTCCAGATTTCGGGTCCCAGGCTGCTCTTTGTTTTCCTGTCAGATGCATGCGTCTCTCATCCTCCTTGAACCAGCAGCTCCTAGGGCATGTGAATTGCTCATGTTTCTCATTCTAAAGTTCAGGCTGAGACGGCAGGAACTATCTTAGGCACATTCTTTTCATGGGGGATCACTGGGTCACCAAACCCCATAAGACATTCAAAGCCTCTGCTTGCGTGTTGTTTACTAACATTCCATTTGCCAAGTTCAGTACCACTGAGACAGAGAGGTGTACCTCACACACAATGGGAAGTGAGAGGGATCACTGTTTGCTCAGTGTTTATACAAACTGTCACAATCTTCTTTAATAATCTTGTTCCAATGATGAAGGGGACAAAAAGCTAACTCATATGCCAACTGTCACTTTACAAATGTACCAGAGTCTTTTCCTTTTTTAGCCAGTTATTTAGAATGTTGGAGCCAATATCCTCATGTTGGCTCCTAAATTAACCACTTACTATCCCTTCCATGATTTTTCTCCTCATGTATGATCTCAAAATGACTTCTCCAAGTTTGACCTTCTCCAGTTTCTATAGTCCTTTCAAAGAAAAAGCTATTTTGTCTACCTTTCTTTGCATTAAAATATAAAAAAATAATATCCTTAGTGGGTATAAATGTGTGTGTGTGTGTGTGTGTGTGTATTTAAGTATTGTCTATGGCAATGCCTTCTCTCCAAACTTTTCCTTTCTGTTTTAACTGCTATGGAAATATAGCAATTAGGATTTCATAACTGTTCTTTGAAGAACTTTGCCAGTCACATCAAATTAATATGTATAAATCTGTCTTAATATTCTGTGTCACATCACATTTATCTACATATTTGAACTAGAAGGCTTGGAACATGAGGAAATATATGTTGTTTTTGGTGTATGTGTGGTTTTGTTGGAGTTTTTGATATGGCAACAAAAAGAGTTCCTCCAGAATCATTACCCACAAATTTGGTTATTTCTTTTTCTTGCCTTGTGTGCATTTCCATATACTTTAATTCTAAATCTCAAAAATTGTTTTCCTAATTTGAGATGCTATGAAAACTTACAGGATTAACCAATTGTGGGAAAGCAAGAAAAAAAACCTGCTGTTTAATTCACCTCTGTTACTTCCCAGATGTTTCATCTTGGGCTAGTCAGGAGCCATGCAGAGGCTGTTTTCCCACCTATACAGTGGAACTAATGATGTTTACCTTACTGGATTATTCTGAAGGTTGCATGAGATGGTGCATTCTACATTCCTCTGGGAACGAGCTGTTCAATTATAGATTATTTACATATATAAATTGAGTTGAAGGGGAGCTGCTCATGTATTTTCAGACCACCTTCCAACTTCCTGTATGTGGTAGACAGAAAAATGGCCCAAAGATGTCCATATCCTTTTCCCTGTAACCTGTGAATATGTTCCTTAGATGGCAAAAGAGACCTTGAAGATGCAATTAAATTAAGGATCTTGAGAATGAGAGATTATCCTGCATTATTCAGATAGGCCCAATGTAACCACAAAGATCCTTATAATGGAAGGAGGGGCACAGGAGAGTCAGAGAAGAGACGTGACAATGGAAGCCTAGGTCAGGGTAATGTCATTACTGGATTTGAATATGGAAGAGGGCTGCAAGCCAAGGAATGTAGCAGCCTCTAGAAGCTGGAAAAGATAAAGAATACATTCTCTTGGAGAGTCTCCAGAAGGAGCTCTGTGCTGCTGAGAGCCTGATTGTGCTCAGTGAGATACGGGTAGGATAATATACTTGTATTGTTTTAAGTCATTGAATTTGTGTTCCTTGGTTAAAGCAGGAATAGGAAACTGATAAGGGCTGTGTCATTCACTCTGTAGCTTTTCTTCTTTTCTCTTGATCACAGATTCTGTTTACCTTAGATCCAAATTCCTTAGACCCAGATTCCAGGGGGAATGCTTCCTGCACTGCCCTATGGATCCTCCATGCACAAGTTCCTCTTCTCTTCTCTCTTCTACACATGATCTGTCCTTGTCTTCTCTCTAACATATGATTCATAGCCTTTCCTACCAAAGCACCTGTACCTAACACAGAAAAGAAAGTTTACTATGTTTGTAGTCTGCTGCTGGCCCTGAACCTCCCTGCTGAAACAATGATAGCTCTTTTTCATGCTTTAACTTCAAAGTCCAGAAAAAATTTAATATTATATGTAAATAATGTTTTGACTATCTTAGCCCATATGATTGTTTGTCCCCATCTGCCCTTTAGAGTAGAACTGATGCTCTGTGTAGGTGTGTCTTATTCATCTTGGACCTTCCTTTCCTCCTGACATAACAGCTGAATTTCTTGGGGGAGACTCATACTTGAAGAGTCAGACCTTAACCACATCTGGATTTCCTTTAGGGTATTACATTTGTTAATCAAGACAGCTGCATTTTAGTCTCCATTCTGTCATTGCCTTCACACATGAACCTGGGCAGTTACTGAAATGGCCCTCAAGTTCAAGCTGGTCAGGAAGACTTTTGAGCCAGAAGAAGGGATGTTGGGAGATTTGAACCCTTGTGAAGAATAGGTAGAAAAGAAATGAGGGTCTGGAAGGTGGTGGGCAAAGAAGGAATAAACAGAGAAGATACTTTACAAATTTGAGTTCTCAAAGGTTAAGTAGTTTGAGTGATATTCAGGTGGCAGGTGTGGCCAATGGGGGGGAAAGTTGTGTGAAAGAGTAATGAAGGCTGCCAGAGTTCTGACGTTCGAGGCTGCTGGGAAACAGAATCCATGGGTGATAATCCATATATTGAAAGATAATTCCATTTGATTTTAGCCAATTTGTGATGACAGCTTTTGCACAGCTCTTAGTCAGTTGCATGAAATTATTTCAATGACTCTAATGCCTAGAGTGTATTGTGATTTTGTCCCAAGGTATTTCTTCTCATTTCTCACCATTGCCTATCTTCATATAATAGGGAGGTTATAAGAATAAGATAGGAAATCCAATCCTTTGAAAGTAGATTGGTATAAAGACAACTTATCTCCATCTGGCATGCAAATATCTGAAATAGCCATTTGGAAGCAAATATACCCAGCTTATTGAAGAGTGGTAACTCAATGAGGTGCAAACAGTAAATGGTTTCATTTTTCTCCAATCACTGCCTTCAGTAGTGCTGTTGTGAAACTCTTTCAGGTCTTTTAATGGCATCTGACACAAATTTTATAGTTTGTGTGTCACTTTAAAGCATAAAAGTTCTAAACCAGTTTAATCCAGTTTAAACCTTTGGTCTTATATTCAATTTTATGCTCCCTTCCTCCCCTCTCCCCAGGGCCCACTACACTTCCACTGAGGGAAATCAGCACGATGGGCAAGCTCTGCTCCTGAAACACCTCTTCTTTTCTCCTACCCCTCCCCACCAAGTTCCTTACTTCTCCCTCATGTTTAGGCAGGAAAAGGGCAGAACCAGTGGAAAGCACACAAGTATCATGAGACTCTGGTATTATACGCTTGCATTCAATTAAGCATGGCATAGAAGTGCCATCAGTACCCTCTATGTGGAAAACAGTGCTGATCTGTTCCTTCTGTGGGGTTCTTATGTGTGTCTCTCTATGGGGGTGGGGGGAGGAGGGCAGGTGGCCAAGGTCTCCCTTCCGCTTAGCTCCTGGGGCAGGAAATATATTCTAAAAAGACCTCTGGCCTCTCTGCCCCCTTTTCTAGTAGTCTACCTCACAGATTTTGCTCCTGTAGGTCTTCTCTGGGTGACTGGCCCTCTTAGATGGAATAGAGGACTCGTAAGATGGCCCAAGCATGACACCTGAGCTGTGTCCATTTAACTAACAAGAAACTCATATACCCTTGTCACACAAAGATGTTAGTGTAGCCTGTTTCATCTTGCTCAGTTTCCAGTTCTCTGTCTTCCCATGTCCCTGTCCTCTGGAAAAAGCACAAAAGCAGATCAGTTGTGCATGAACTATGACTCTTTTTTTTTTTTTGCAAGTATCACATATTTCCATGATTGATTTTTTGGTGTCTTGTTTTGGGGTAAGGGGTCACATTTCCCTGCCCTGTCCCACAATACTGGGAATGGAAACAAAGAAGCAGTCTTGCCAAATACTTCCTCCCTGTCTTGTTGGCCTTCAGCTTATAAAGCTGCATGAAGAGTGAGTCCTGGGGTAACATAGATAAGTATAACAAAGCCAGTTTAGTCACTTCAAGCAAGACTGTGAAGAAGGAAGCCTAGGCCCCCAATTCTTTGATAATTGGGTTGAGATCTTTGCCTTCAGCTTTGGTTGCCAATCCCCAGTCTCAGGTTACAGGAAAAGTCCCCTCGATGTCCTGTTACAATGACAGAAAGAGCTAAAATAATTGTGATAGGTTGAGCTCTCTAGAAGCAGATGCTGGGATACAGTTTGGGATACAAGATATTTATTAGAGATCAACATCTATGAAAGAAAGGGGGAGGGAGCAAATTTGGGCACAAGTCCAACTGCACTGTAAGACCAACAGAGTCTTGGTCATCCCACTGGGAACTGTGAATTACAAATCGCCAATCAGTGTGTCCCTTGTTGGGTCAAATTATCCAGGCCCTTATATCCCTATTTCACATAGTCACTGAGTGTGAACAACTGTGGAAGTTGCCAAAAGTGTGCTCTTTGGTAAGACCCTCTCTGAAGCTGAGACAGACCTTAAGGCAGCTGAGACCTGGAGGCTGTCACCGACCACATTCCCCACAGCTAGGCACCGGATGCTCCTTGAAGGGATGCTCTGGGTGGGGCTCTGTGTGGCTCTGTCTCTGCCACAAAAAAACAACTAAAATCTTTCTGCTCTGCCCCAAATTTTGCTGATATGTATATGAAGCACCAAAATTCAAGAGAATTCACTAAGAAAAATTATTAGGATAACTCTGACGCCTTCTCTTGCTATTTGTGATAAAGTAAATTTACAAATTAAACACGGTAAGAAGTTAAGAAGCAAGGAGCATGGTCAGTGTGACTAAGGAGAAGATTGCCCCTGACCTAAAATGGTGAGGTAAAAGAGCCACAGTAAATTCTCTGGAACATGGGAAGTTACCTGAATTTAAATAAACATCACATAGCACATCTTTTATGAATTCTCAAAACATTCTTTCAGTCTTCTAGGGCATGACTAGCAATCATGAAAGTGATAAAAGTCATCTCCAAACAAGTCTGCAGTGGTGGTCATTGGGGGAATAAAATGAGCATATTTCTTTCAGCTTCATCAATTAGAATGTAGATCCCTGCCAGGTAATATTGAGGAGAGGAAGATATGAAGACTGTTTGTTTATATCATGCTGTTGATGATCATTCAAAGACTTCATGTGATTTTTCATGTATTTCTTCCTTGGGTTTTCTTGGATTTCCACAAAGCACTGGATAATCAGTAGAGGAAGACATTTTTGAACAAAGAAATTTAAATCCTTTCCAACATGATTTTTGAATCACAATCATTCTATATAGATTTGATCAAATGTGATGTTTTTACATGCCTTTATGTACTGCGTATTTAAACTGCTTATAGAATCACTTGTTGTTTATACATACTTTGTACATTTGTAGATAAAATGAAATACACTGAGATATAAGGATTCTTATTTTTATATTTGTCTTATGAGCATCTTCAAATAAATTTTTCACCTAATAACTGAAAAGTGGTCAGTTTTTATAAGCAGTGGTTACTTTCAGGGAATGGAAAGGGGGAAGGTGGCAAATGACGATGTGCATTTATACACGTCACATGCCTCAGGACATGAAGAATGTATTAGATTTTTGACAGATTAATGGAAAAAAATGAAAGAAAATAAGGAAGAATAATAAAAAATGGTCAGTTTACTGAACCCATATGAGAAGTGATGACATACAGCAAAACCAAGCAAACAGAAATGTAACTTAACATTCTGAGGCCTCATTAAAAAATGAGTTGCATCTGACAGATGTGTAGTTGTATTCATTTTGAATCTCAGCCATATGGAGGCAGAAATCCTACTAAAACAATTCTGTTTCAAGCAGTTTTATCTATGGAAATGCATCAGAAATAATGAGTCTCATTCAAAATTGAGAGGTAAAATGGGCAACTAGAGTGTTCCTATAAGTTTAAGTGAGATGCCCAACAAAGAATTGGCAGTAGGAGATAACTGTGTAGATCTTCAGCATATCATTAGGATTTCTTGTGATTTTCTACTTAGTTTTAATGAAAGTTGTGTCACTGCACATTGACATTGTAGTAACTTGCTAAAATTTTCATTTTTTTTAAAAAGAAAGACATAACCCTGAATAGATTATGAATAATGAATTTTTTATTATTGGGTACATTAGACCCAGGGATATCCCCTACCTTCCACCAAACTAATATCAACCTAATTCCAACCATCTTGACCAAGTGAAGAATTCTAAGAACTTACAAATATCAGACAGATCTGCTTCTCAGGTTTCATTCAAACATGTAGAGGTTAAGATTTATAAGAGCACTGAGAACATTATTTCCAATAGATTTTATTTATTTACTCTGAAGAAGTAACTAGTTTAATCAGATGTTCTGCTAAATTGAACTGCTATAAAATGGCTGCTTTTTCTTCTCAAATTAGCATGACATAAATCATTATATTAAGGAGTCTAACCTTCCTAAGACCATAGGTTACCTCTGATGAAGGGATAACAGAATTTTTGTTTTCAATCTTTTTTTTGTAAACATCAACAAATAAAGCTAAATTTCTAATTAGCTAAATTTACTTTGGGGTTTTACAGACTCTTTTTAAGTTTTCAAATATATTATGATTTATAGGTTCTTTGTAAGTCATTAAATATTTTCTATATAATATGGTATGCAGAATATATATTTATATATAAATTATGTAGTTACATTTAATATGCATATAAAATAGAAACCACACTAAATGCTGACATTGGCACTGTAGACATAAAATAATTTTGTAGAAAAATTCTTATTTTCTTAAGATGTGCATATGGTTTGCAAATAAGAAAAAATATAAAGTGTGGTAGTCTGTGGAGAAATAATTAAATAAATAGGGCCATTTAGCATCTACCACCAGCCAAATAGCTTATAACAAGTTCTTCAGGTTTTCTATAGTTTTGGTTTTTTATCTGTAAAAGATTGAAAATAATAGAACCCATGTACTTGTGAAATATGCATATGAAGCATTTAACACAATGCCTAGCAACAGTAAGAACTCAATAAATGTAAATTTTTAATAAATCAAATAAATCAAATAAATAAATCAAATCCATACCAGTATGTGGAATATAAGGAGACAATGACTACATCCTATATTGAATAGACAACTTAGAGCAGTAAGATTTTTTGGTAGTTTAAATGGGCAGTTTTCCATAGAATTTTCCTCTGCTTTATAAGAAAAATGATACTTAAGGGGCACCTGGGTGGCTCAGTCAGTTTTAAAACTCTAGAACACAGATGAAATTAAAAAGAGATGAAGTCAAGGGAGAGCTAATGTTGGGCCTTTTGGCTCATAGAAAGATTTTGCCTTTCATTCTGAGTGAGATAAGAATCCACTGAAGAGTTTTACATGGAGGAATGACATAGTTAGAATTATGATTAATAGAATCATTCTGAGTATTGTGTTGAGAATAGACAACAAAAGGGCACAAGCAGGGAGACCAATGAGGAAACTCTTGCAATCATCCAGGTAAGAGCTGATGGTGTCTTGGGTTAGGTATTTGATGAATGTTAGGGGCCTGGGATTTGATTTTACACTACTTATACAGAAATATACTAAACTGCAACTGTTTCATAGATCCTGGCAGAAGACATGAGACTCTTGGGTCAGAGACAAAGGACTTTATTACTCATGGCATAACAAGCAGCATGAGCTTCATGTTTGTGTTGGTTTGCCTTGTCCTGCCAAGTCCCTTGAAGGCATTATGGATGGGCCCAGATGAATGCTACATAATTGGTGGGCATGTGTTGCAGCTGAGAACCATTGAGCTTAGGAAATCCGTATCTTTTATACTAGTAGGCAGTAAGCAAACCTGCTCTTTGTCCTGGAGGGTGACACTGTCCCTTCCCTTTAGGTTGCTCACTCCAAATACAACCCTAAAAAATGACTCTAGTGAGGAGTGCTCAGGGCCTTACATTCTTGGCAGACTAGGTAAGTTATACAGAGACTCTCAGATGGGTTGCCAGGCAGGTTGAGGTGAGAAATGGTCAATTCTGGATACATTTTTAAGATAAAGTTAACAAGATTTTCTGGGACTTTGATTTGTAAGATATTTTTCTAAATAACCAAGCTTTTATTAGTTTATCTTGTTTGAGAACAATTTTATCCACAAGTATTGAGAGTACCTTTTATTCACTTTCAGTACACTGCATACACCTCATCCTACCCAACTCTACACTTCAACATAATATAACCAGGTCACAACATGCTTGAATATCCTTAGATAAAAGAACAGATTAAATATCTAAATAATTTACCTTCTGTCAAAGTTGTCAACTGATAAGATAATGCACTAGGTAATAAAGTTTATAAAATATGGAGAAATTATAATTTAATTTTTTTCTAACTGAAGAAAACATTCTCTAAAGAAAACTTAAGGAAATTTTTGCAAATTCTATGACTGGCACAATCAGCTTCTAGAAAGTATCCACTTTCAAACTGTGTTTTTCATTTGTGCAAATTTCCAATTATACTCTCCTTTAGCTTTACCAGAGACTTAAACATCTGAATTTACAAGATAACACTTGTATTAGCAGGAAAAATCTTTACTTTATTAAAGAACCAAATGGACAAACTTCTGTTATATAATATACCTTCCCTTTTTTATACAATAAGGGTAATTAAAATAATGTTCAAGTTGTTGCAAGCAACATTTCAGCCAACCAAGGTTTGTTTGGATTTCCTAAATTATTTTCTCAATCTAAGTAAGTTTTTTAGTTCTCCAGACTACAATTACACATAATCAATAAAGAATAATTAATGCTCAAACTACTAGAGTATGATCAGTAGAAAGCCTAATTAATATGCTTCACTGAAACATGTGGTACTGACAGAGAACTGTTCTCAATACTAACATTAGGGGTATTCAATGCTTGGAATATAGCACAAAGAATACTAATGTTCAGACCCTAGTCCTTGAAATTCTGATTCCAAAATTGGTTTGTTTTTTTTTAAGTGCTGTAGGTGGATATAAAGTTCTACCAGGACTGAGAACCACTACTCTATTGAATTCCAAAATACCACTCCCCAAATCCAGTGTTTGCTGCCCAGTGTACTATGTTATTAGAAATATTGGAAATAAAATGGTTCTCACAGAGAGGTAATTCTCAAATATCCCTAGTTTTTACTTCTTTGTCTTTCTGCATAAAACTTTAATTTTTTTAATGTTTATTTTTTGAGAGAGAGAGAGAGAGAGAGAGTGCAAACAGGGAAGGGGCAGAGAGAGAGGGGGACAGAGGATCTGCGCTGACAACAGAGTTCAACTCTGGGCTCGATCTCACGAACCGTGAGATCATGACCTGAGCTGAAGCTGGATGCTTAATTGGCTGAGCCACCCAGGTACCCCTCTTCATAAAACTTTAATAATTTGTTTGCTTTTCTTGTTTTTTTCCTCAGGATGCCCTAAAACTTCCAAATCTAAAAACTCCTATCCATGCAAAGTGCAATATCTTCCAAATGTGAATAATGGGACCCAGACTCCATCTAGCTGGAGGAATACCTCCAACATCTCAATTGCCTGGCCTGTATAATCCAAAGCCACCTTCAAGTTTTCTGCAAATTCTCAGATGCATTCATTCTTCTAGGCTCTTCAGCTTCTTGGCTTCTGTGGCCTCTGCCTGAACTATGTGGATTGTGACCTGAAATTCAGTCTTTCTTTGGTGCTCACATTCACTACAATCCCTTGCATGGAGTGTATACCTTACTGACCATTTTGGTAACAAAAGGAGAGAGCAAGGAGTATCACTCCTTTCCTTCCTTTTGGTAATTTACCACTCACTTCCCCCATAAAGAATGTCTTTGTTTGGAAGGACATTTCTATTCCTAAAAAAAAAAAAAAAAAAATCTGATGACAGTTGCTGTAAGAATATAAACTACATAAAAATAAATTTGAGGAAGAATTATTATCCCCTTATAGGTATCAAACAATTATTCTCTTTAAAATATTTTGTTGTGGGGGATCTTGGTGGCTCAGTTGGTTACGTGTCTGACAGTTGGTTTTGACTCAGGTCATGATCTTGTAGTTCTTGAAATAGAGCCCTGTGTTGGACTCTGGGCTGACAGCACAGAGCCTGCTTGGGATTTTCCCTCTCTCTCTGCCCCTCCCCTGCTCTCTTTCTTTCTCTCAAAATAAATAAATAAACATTAAACATTTTTTTGCTAAGACAAAATCTTCTCTGTCTAAAAATACCTTTCAGAATTTGAAACTAGAATAATAAGTGGCAAAAAAAAACCCAAACAAATGTGGAATTTGACCACCTTCTATATAAACAACCTAGAAGTCTTTGGAATTTTATAGTTTTTTATTTCAAGGTAAACAAATTTTGATACAATCACTGTTGCCATTTGTGTAAGACTAACTACTATGACCTGGCACCAGTTACAGATATCTCTGATCTCAGTGTTTTCTGTTTCCATGATTGCTCAGGTTCTTTTAAAATTGAAATTTGATGGTTGAGTAAGTAAGCTTCTAGCTTATGAATGATGGTAGAATTGAGTGGCCTGGTAAATAAGAGATCCTGTTTTACCAGAAAGAGCTCATTTATGCATGGAAGAATAAACCATTGTTAAAGAATTAGAGTGTACAAAAATGTACTCCTGTGATAGAGAGAGAGAGAAGAGGAGGGGCAGAGAGAGGGGTACAGAGGATCTGAAGTGGGCTCTGAGCTGATAGCAGTGAGCACAGTGTGGGGCTCAAACTTAGAAACTATGAGATCATAACCTGAGCAAAAGTCAGATGCTTAACCAACTGAGCCACCAGCTGCCCCAGAAACCAGATCCCCTGGGTTCAAATCTCAGTTCTGCCACTTAACATCTGTATGATCCTGGACAACTTGCTCAACCTGCTCATACTATTCTTTAGCTGTAATAGGAGGACAATGATAGTTCCCACCTCACAGAGGTATTATGAAGATTAAGTTGATACATGTAGTAATACTGAGTGTATTTTAAGAGCTAAATAATAATGTAGTATACTTACCATATTTTATGTATTATTTGACTATTATCATCAAGAAATTTCACTAATCAGGGTTGGTACCAACTGAAATTTCTGTTTATGTGGGCAGTCTGATACATCACATCCTGTCACCTCTGCAACTAATAATACCAATTAACAAAAGTGACACATTTTATTATCCAAGAAATGAAATTCAATCCAATTTGTCATAGAAAATTCCCTTTTACCCATACTTTCTACGGGGAATTCACCTACTTTAAATGAAGTGGACTTTTAAACAATACAAAGAACTTGCTAAAATCAAGTGCTGCATAAGAGTAAATGGTCTGTGAGTGAGGAAAGGAGGTTTACAGATCAGCAAAGTGAATGAACTCCTCTGCACTTTGAAAATCTTGAAGAAGACATGGTTTGTCTTATATGTTTTATATGTCTTTATATTCACAATGATAGCATGTACTTTTTGTGTTTTCTAACCACATGTACAACAGATAATGTTACAGTCATATTTTACTCTATATTAAACATCTGGTATGAACAGAGGAAGCAAGAAAAAATGATGACTGTACTCTCAGAGTTAATTCAGGAATATTAATCCACTCTTATAATCATCTATATGTATCATGTATAATTGGCCCTTGTGCCACCAAGAGAAATCAATAACTAGCATTAAGAAAAAAAAAAACACAAAAAACCTAAACCAAACATTTAGTCTGGTACACGGTTATCACTTATCTCTGATGCTTTTTTGTTTGTTTGTTTGTTTTGTTTTTAAAGTGAGGTGGTTGCTTTGAATTTTTTATTATTTAGATTCAAGTTAGTTAACATATAGTGTAGTATTGGTTTCAGGAGTAGAATTTAGTGATTCATCATTTACATACAACGCCCAGTGCTCATCCCAAGTGCCCTCCTTAATACCCATCACTCATTGAGCCCATCCACCCACCTCCCCTCCATCAACCCTCAGTTTGTTCTCTATATTTAAGAGTCTCTTATGGTTTGCCTCCCTCTCTGTTTTTATCTTATTTTATTTTTCCTTCCCTTTTCCTATGCTGCTTTGTAGGAACTGGTTTCACGGACTTAAGAAAAAAGCTGATCAACACCCTCACTGAACTGGTGTTGAACATCAGCTTAATGGCAAATGACCAATGACCACACAATAATGCCCTCGCAGATGGAAGCGTTCGAGGGACATTGGACATGAGCTGTCAGAAGAGATACGCAGCAGTTTCAGCATTTTAGGGAAGGTGTATTAATATGTCACTGTATAAATGGCCTTCGTCAAAGAGTATCTGTGATAGGAAAAGGGGTAATCTCTAACCAGCTATTGTGGTGGAAGGCAACCACTGCCCTGTAAACCCCACTGCACCCAGGAATAAGATACAACAGTGTTTGAAGTTTAATACCGTTTCAGACTTACAGCCACCCTTTTGTTTAAAACCAATTCTAACTTTCGGCTTCTGCCTGCTGCATTTCATGTTCCACACGGTAATTTTCTTTATTTTGCAGAACAGCATTAACTTCTATTACACTGTCACATTTTACTATGCATTAAGCATCTGGTATCAATAGACTAAACAACACAGAAAGCAGGATTATGCTGTCAGACTTAATAATTCAGAAATATTAACCAGCTTTCATAATTATCAGTAGTTCTTCACATGTAATTGGCCCTCAATGTACATTTCGTACTTCGGCATAACTCTCTGCATACCAGTATGAGATAATAGTGCCTAATCTCTCATGTAACTAACAGAGTTAATTTGGTTAAATGAAATCAATTCATCAGCAATAACAGTTTCTTGCCACGAAAGAATTAGTTAATCACACACACAAACATACGTATACACACCCTACCAAACAGCTATTTTAAAATAACACAACACACTTATTCCGTATAGTAACAGAGGAGGTAAGCTATTTAGCCTTAAGCAAACTTGAGAAGGGAAGAAAGTAAACCATGTTCAAGAAGACCTTGCCTGTGAAGTTAATGTCTAGGGCTAGGTTTGTTGCAAGCTTCAGTGTAAGACCATTTGCTTCCTTTAATTAAAACATATTTGTCATCTGCAAATATGTGACTCCTTACCTGTAATATTGTAAGACTGTTCAAGATCTCCTCTATACTTTTTCTTAAACAGCTTCGCTGCAATTTCGACATGTCATTAACCACGGAGGACTGAGCTGAAGCCGTAAGTACTGATCAGAAGTTCTTGTTCTCATAACACCCTTATTGGAACATTTCCACTTGGAAGTTGATCTAATGTGTTGATCCTGGACACATCTTAACACTTCGCTAATTGATATGATTTTACATGCTTCGGCACTTTCCAGGTGTCTTACCTTGCTCTCAACTGCTATTTCTTGTGATTGTCAGTATATCTGAGAGGAGCTTTTCTCTCTGGTGATTTCCTGCTATTTATGTGAAGTGGACTTTGAAACAATATAAAGAACTTGCTAAAATCAAGTGCTGTATGGGAGTAAATATTTTGTGAGTGAGGAAAGGAGGTTTACAGATCAGCAAAGTGAATGAACTCCAGTACACTGTGTTCTGTTTACTCTGTCCCTAAACAGGTTCAAAGCACTTTTGGTTGCTCTCTGCTTCTTAACTATGTTTCAGATGGATAAATCTTGCTGATGTTTGAGTTCCATATAGGGCAGATGGAATGTTTCCAGTGAAGGAAGACTTCATGTGTTGAAGGAAGGATCCACTGAGTGAATCATTCAAGAGTGACTATTGTAGTGATTACTGCTCAGAGTCTAGAAATATTGTGGATCTGCCTGTTATTCACAAGGGTAAACTTAGAGGGAAACAGTATAACAAATGCTATTTCCTATCTGATTTCTCAATAGTTGGTTGCATAAACTAGCCTTTCCATCTCTACTATAAAGTTCCTAGTGAAAAGAAAAAGAGGGAAGTCTTACAGTGCAGAAGGTATGGCTTCAGATGTAAGAATGAGGAAGTAGAAGATATTTATGAGCAAGCTCTTTATTTTGGCAAATCTAACTCCTAAAGCAAAGCAGAATAATACTTTATTAGGAGAGTTACTTAACCTTTTTGAGACTCAGTTTCCTTACTTGTAAAATTAGAATAATGGCACTCAACTAACTGAGGGTTAAGTTTGTTATGGAAAGCACTAAGCATGATACATAGAAATTGCTTAATACATTTTCAGTTTATAAACTCCTACTTTACTCGAATCCATTGAACATTAGTGCCCAAATTAGAGGTAACTCTTTTTAACGTGTGGTGGCTAAATTAAATGATGAAATATCACTGTCTAATATGAAATATTATGAATATTTAATTCAAAAGATTGATTTTCCTTTAAACAAGGGCTTTACAAATCTTTTTGTTTTATGAAAAGCAATTTGATTGCAGCTTAACTACATACATAATATTTCCCCAAAGAATTTAATCAACAGGGAAACATTTTAAGATGTGATTTAGAGGAAGAAACTTCAGGAATATATGTTGTAAAATAATACAGTCTTAAGACTTCAGATGTAGTTCCCAGTTCATCAATGAGATGTGGTTCCTGGTGCGTCAGTGGCAACAGAACTCCTAAAAAGAAACAATAAACTTGGATGACTTATTTGAAAAATATCTTTGTTTCTGTTTCTTTCTTTAGGTTAAAAGAAACTCTTCTGAGCTCTTTCTATATGCCAGACACTGTGCTAGGGACAGAGAATACAAATACAAAATAAAGCATAGCCACTGACCTCGAGTTGATAGACATTACAGCATCTGTTTATAAAAACAATCTAAATGCAGTGATAGAAATACGCACAAGTCTTACCAGACTCAGATAAAATTAGCCTGACTTGACCAGTGCAGAAGAGAACAAGTGGATGGGAGAGGCTTCCTGACAGAGGTACTGCCTCCATTGACTCTAACAGGGGAAATGGGTAGAGATGGGGAAGGCTTTCCAGACAGAGCAGAGACTTGAGCAGAAACATGGCATGTGCAACGGTGGATGTGTGCAGGGAACTACACGTACAGGTACAGTACTCTACAAGTAAGCATGACACTGAGAGCTAGAGCAAGACACAGGGTCACACCAAGTAGAGTTTTGTATGCCACCTCAGGAGCTTAAGTTAACCCGATAGACAGGTGAGTATTTAAGGGTTTCATCAGGGTATTCAATCAGTCAGATTTGTGTTTCAAACAAACCACTCTGACTTTTGTGTGCAGGCCAAATTGGGGATAAGATAGTGGAAGGGATCCCATGTATTAATCTCAGGCGATGACAAATAAAGACAAAGACCTGATGGGGACAGTGGTAAGTTAATATCCTACCAATATACCTTCATGCATACATAGTACACATGAAAAGACATACATACACTTAGTTATTGCAGCGTTATTTGTAAGCCTGGAAACAACTCTAGTGTTTTTGTTTATGTTTAATGCCCATATTTGAATATATAGGATCTTAGCAACTGCAGTGAGGATGTCTGAGAGTAGATGAAGGAATCAGATAAATTGATTTCTTCGGGTTTTTTTCTAATCATCTCATGTTGAGTTCCCTCTTTCTTAACGAAAATAATGTTGCTTTGTAAAGCAAATTCTGTTAGGATGTAGTCAGAGGAAAAGGACAATACCCCTTAGCAAATTAGCCTCACATCATTATCTTAGCCTGTTGTAATAATCACATTATCTTGTGATAATCAGTAGAATCATTTACTATAAATTAAGAATAAGGCAATATTGACTGTCAACACTACTGGTAAATTTTGCTCTGAAAATTCTATCCAATATAATAAGGCAAGAAAAAATCTATAATGGGTATAGATACTGGAAGTTAACTGATAAATATCTTAGTTATTTTTCTTTTTGTTAAACATAAGGGAATCAACTCTAAGAACTATTAGAACTAATATGGATGTTTGATAATATGGCAGATTATGAAGTAATATAAAAATATTCAATTTACTGTTTATTAGTAATAATCACCTAAAAATAATAGGTAATAATTTGATTCCTAACAACAATCAAAATGTAAAATATTTAGGAATAAGTTAACAAAAATGTGTGAGAAAAACTGAAATTTCTTACTATACATGGTAAAAACAGAGTTGAATAAATTGAGTGAAATATAAAGTTTCTGAATTAGAGGATTTACTATTTTAATATGCATATTTCACCCCCAAATTAATCACGGTCATGTGAACATAATGAGGATGCTAATGGGGGAGATTTTAGAATGTAACGCAATTATTATAATTTTTTGGTGAGCAAAACCGTGCTTGAAACTGCCAAGCAATCTTAAAATAAGGTGCATTAGGAGTACTTTTCCTAAAACATAGTAGCATTTACTATGAAGCAGTGATAATTCCACTGCTTACTTTTCCTTGCTGGTATTGCAATAGGGAGACAAATCAATCGAGCAGTATTTATAGGTGTGTGTCAAGGAACTCCAGCACTGTAAGTTGTGTAAAGGTATTAGGATGTCAAGATGTGTAATTTACTGATACACATTGTGAATTTCTTAAGAAGTTACTTTACACACTCATTCTCAGGCTTATTAGACCTCAGAATTCTTTTCAAAATACATCTTGCAAGATAAAGCTTCTTACAAATTTGAGGAAAGCTGAAAGAGAAACAGATATATATTTGTACAGTTAAGCCTTGAACCATGTGGGGGGGTTAAGGATGCCAATTCCCATGCAGTAAAAAATCCATGTATAGCTTCTGACTCCCCCAAAACTACTAATAGCCTACTATTGACCAGAAACCTTACTGATAACATAAAGTCAACTAACACATATTTTGTATGTTATGTGTATTGTATACTGTAGTCTTACAGTCAAGTAAACTAAAGAAAATGTTATTAAGAAAATCCTAAGGAAGAAAAAATACATTTATAGTACTTTACTATATATACTGAAAAAATTCATGCATAAGTGGACCCTCACAGTTTAAACCCATTGTTGTTCAAGGGTCAACTATATAATACTTTAAACTTCCATAAGGGATACCTCAATTCATTTTGGAAAGGATAGAATCAATAAATGGAATTTAGACAAATGGGTAAAATTTGGAAATAAATTTCTGACATTTTACATTCAAATTTAAAATCTGAAACCCTGGGGCACCTGGGTGGCTCAGTTGGTTAAGCATGTGACTCTTGATTTTGGCTTAGGTCATGATCTCACGGTCATGAATTCAAGCCCTGTGTCAGGCTCCACACTGGGCATAGAGCCTACTTAAGATTCTCTCTCTCTCTCTCTCTCTCTCTCTGCCCCTTCTCAGCTTGTGCATGCATGTACATGAACACGTGCTCTCAGTCTCTCTTAAAAAAAAAAGAAACAAATCACAGAAGTAGTAGAACACACTAAGATGAACATGTATTGCCAGTAAGCATCGGAACAAAGGTTCTGTTTCATTACCATCCTCAGTTATCAAAGAAACGAAATCAATACATAATTTTTGGTTTATAAGATTGGCCAAAATTAAACATATATTTTGTATTTGCAATTATAATTTGCAGTCAAATTAGTGTAGCAAGAACCGCCATGTTGCTTGAGTGCAGGAAATCCAGTCTTCCACCAGGGTTGTCATGCCATGTATCTTTAGTAATCCCCAGGGAATGTGTAAATGTTCCAAAGATTGGTTCTGTGAGTCACCTACCCCCTGCCAGTGTCTCACTCTGGACCACTGCTCCATACCACTGCTGGCCTTCTCCTGCTCCCTTTAAGTCACTTTATCCTAAATGAGGAAACAAATTACTGTTAATTCATCTCAGACTACATGAGAACCAACTATACTACTTAACAAGATATACTTGAGGCTGGGGAATGCCAAGTGAGTATTGCAATGCGGAAAACATGCAAACATTACCTATTAGATAGGACTCTCAAGATTCAGAAGCTTGGCTTCTCTACCAGGAGTAGCCTACTGGCAGCTTTTCTCTTTTTTTATTTTATTTTTTATTTTTTAAAATTTACATCCAAATTAGTTAGCATATAGTGAAACAATGATTTCAGGAGGAGATTTCTTAATGCCCCTTACCCATTTAGCCCCTCCCCCCTCCCACAATCCCTCCAGTAACCCTCAGTTTGTTCTCCATATTTATGAGTCTCTTCTGTTTTGTCCCCCTCCTTCTTTTTATATTATTTTTGTTTCCCTTCCCTTATGTGCATCTGTTTTGTCTCTTAAAGTCCTCATAGGAGTGAAGTCATATGATTTTTGTCTTTCTCTGACTAATTTCACTTAGCATAATACCCTCTCCTGTATCCCGTGGATAAATGCCTAGTAGTGCAATTGCTGGGTCGTAGGGTAGTTCTATTTTTTAGTTTTTTGAGGAACCTCCATACTGCTTTCCAGAGTGGCTGCACCAGCTTGCATTCCCACCAACAATGCAAAAGAGATCCTCTTTCTCCACATCCTCGCCAACATCTATTGTTGCCTGAGTTGTTCATGTTAGCCATTCTGACAGGTGTGAGGTGGTATCTCATTGTGGTTTTGATTTGTATTTCCCTGATGATGAGTGATGTTGAGCATTTTTTCACGTGTCGGTTGGCCATCTGGATGTCTTCCTTGGAGAAGTGTCTATTCATGTCTTTTCTGGCAGCTTTTCTCCTTAATCTTAGGTGTCACCATGTCTCTAAGTTCTGGGTCACTGCCTAGCAGCAGTATTCTTGAGCATAACTCTCCTATCCAAGGCCCATTCTCTAAAGACAAGGAGAATAGAATTGTTCTTACTTCGTGTAATCAAAGGGCCAATTAATTTTTTCTTCTTGAAACAAAAGAACATTCTGTTCTCAAAGGCATTTTTTGTCATGCTTTAATTAACTTGTCTGTGTTTGCATCTATATTATTTATGGAAAGAAGTGTAGTACAGTGGCCAAGAGTGTGGGTTTGAATCTTGTCTTTGCCTCATCTTACCTAAATGGCCTTGGGCAAGTGACATAATTTCTCTGAGCTTTCATTTTTTTTTTATAACACAGAATTAATAACATCTACCTTTTGGTTGTTATAAGGATTAAATAAAATAAGGTACATAGAGAGAATGTTTCAATAAATGGCAAGTATGATAACAACACTATTTATTTATTTATTCATTCATTCATTCATTCATTCATTCATTTAAATTTAAGTCCAAGTTAGTTAATATATAGTGTAATAATGATTTTAGGAGTAGAATTTAGTAACTCATCACTTATGTATAATACCCAGTGCTCATCCCAACAAGTGCCCTCCTTAATGCCAATCACCCATTTAACCCATTCCTCTACCCATTACACCTCCAGGAACCCTCAGTTTGTTCTCTGTATTTAAGAGTCTCTTGTGGTTTGCTTTCCTCTCTGTTTCTATCTTATTTTTCCTTCCCTTCCCCTATATTCATCTTTTTTGTTTCTTAAATTCTACATATGAGTGAAATCATATATTTGTTTTTCTCTGATTTCACTAACGTTCCAAACATGTTGTTGCAAATAGCAAGATTTCATAATTTTTGATCACTGAGTAATATTCCATTGTGTGTGTGTGTGTGTGTGTGTGTGTGTGTGTGTGTGTTACATCTTCTTTATCTATTCATTAGTCGATGGACATTTGGGCTCTTTCCATAATTTGGCTATTGTCAATAGTGCTGCTATAAACATTGGCAGTGCTCTTTAAATGAGCATACACTGACAAGCAGCACATTTGAGTTTGAACATGAATCAAGTTGGAGCATGAATTCTGATTCTAGAGGTAGGAAAAGGATAATTCAATAATTCATTAATTCAACAAATCTTCACCTTATTTTGTACTTTTTTTCTCTAAACACTAAATTTAGGCTAAGTGGGGAAAGATTAGAAAACTTTCAGAACAAGAGCACAAGCAGAGACTAACTTACAAATATTACCTGTATTTTTGCCCCACCAAAATAACCACTGAGAACATTTTAGTGACTCCTTTTTTCTTTTTCTCTATCTTTATGCTTCTGTTGCTATCTCTACCTATCAATCAGTCAGGTTGTCAGCAGAAAATAGACAGCACACTCACATTGGGACAATTTGAGGAGAGTTTCTAAAGAGATTATTTACAAAGATGATGTAGGTTGGCTGTAAGGAAAACAGAATGGACAGCACAGACAGCAGGAACTTGTTAGTGCCTGGAAGCCTAAGGTGGTAATGGGAGCAAGAGGTTCCTGTGACCTGAAGGTGGAGAACTGTGTGAAGATAGATGGTTGGCCTTTTGGTGGAAAGATACAATAGGCCCAGAATGGCTTTACAAGGATGAACATGGGGGATTAAACTCTTACACCTCCTTGGCCTCCCACTACTGTCAACTACCTGCCAGTGCTCCTCTTGGACCAACCCAGCTGGAAGCCAGACTGTCACTATTCACACCACAGAGCCTCCTGGATGGATACAGAGCTAGAGGGTGACTTTAAAATATTGAGAGAATAAGGACCCTTTTGGGGAATGAGGAGTGAATTACTAATAATGCCAATAATCCCATGACACTAAGCATAAGCTGAGAGTGTCACAGGCAAACCAGACTATATTGTCACCCTGTGGAGTAAAGTCAAAAATAAATCTGGAGGGGAAATGGAAGATATGAAGCTTTTTCTCTGTGTGTGTGTCTTTCTCCCCCTCCCTTCCTCCCTCTTTTTCTCACACATGCACACACTCTTCTCTGTAATTTTATCTTAGTACACAAATTTTATAAACTCTTAAGTTTAGGTGTCCATTATGAATCACTATCTGTATAATGCATGATTTTCTAAAATATAATTTTAACTGTACAATATTCTGTATCATGGTTGTCCCAAAATTGACCTCATCTTTGGAGCTTAGGCAATTTCTGATTTTTCCATCATAATGCTGTGATGAACATCGCTGAACATAAATCATTGTATACCTCGAATTATTTGATAAATATTACTTGAGCACCTAGTACTATGTGCTACCCACTGAAGATACAAAGATGAGTACAACATAGTTCTTGTAGGTTATAGTCTATTGGTGGAGACAACTTCAACAGCAGGCTCACCAGAGAAAATATAGGACTTTATACTAAGCAAAGCTGCCATCTCCTGTGAGGTGGAGAGCAAGAACAGAGTCACAGACATTGTCTTTGCCTCTACTAGCATGTATTATCCTTCCTAGGCTTCATGTGGTTCTGGATTCTATTCTATGGGAGCTATTCTTCCTGCCCATAGCTCCTTCATTCCATCCAGGGGTCACCAGACTATAGTGGGAGTTGGGGTGTCTTCCTTTTTTCCAGTTCCCTTCCCTGAGTGGAGAAGGAAGCTGAGTGGACAGGCTTGGCTATCCTGGTCCCTTCTGGCCCTGCACTAAGGAAAGGAGTATTTCTTCCCACCATCCCAGCAGATGGTGTTTGGAATCAGAAACCCAGAACAAAATAGTGTCCAAGGACACACTGTTGCTTGAAGCTAGATGTGACAAGGAGTCGGGGGATGGGGGTGAATTACAGAGTGGTAGACCAGGGGCTGAGGGGATCAACTGGAAAAATTTGAGGACAAGCATGTAGAAAAAGGTGAATAGGGCCATTGTTTTGGCAAGTTTGAGAGACCTTGGGTTGGGCTTATTGTCAGGCTGTTTGTGAATGGGGCGAACTGAATTCAACTTGCAGAGCCCCAGAGGGAGGCCTGGAGCCAGACTCTACACATCGATAGCGCTGCCTAGCGATACAATGTTTGTTAGCCTAAAGAGATTTGCTTTCATTTCTTGCTTCCCTCCCTGACTTCATTGCATCATTTCTTGCCCTTGTTCACTCATTTCGCTCTGATTTTCCTCTAACTTGCTGCCTGCCCCCATCTTCCAATCTGGATTTGTGCTCTGCCTCGGCCTAGAGTGCTCTTCCTCCAGATCTTGGCATAGCTGGCTCTTTACCCTACAGGTCCAACTGGAACCCTATTTCTAAGAGAGACATAGCTCTTTCCCTATGTCTCAATTCAGTTTATTTTCCCCTAGACACTCTATCCCAGTACCTTGTGTCATTTTCCAAGTAGAACCTGTCAGCTACTGAAATTTCCTTGCTTATCTGAGGACTTGTTTATCAGGTATCTTCCCTAATGTATATCTCAGCCCTACTGAGGGCTCACCTATCTTGTTGTTGCTCTCTCTCTCATGCATGGAAGGTGGCCTGGTGCATACATACATCATGCTCAGTATCTATCTCTGGATGGATGAATATGTAGTGATTTTCCTGCTGAGTCCCTTGGTCTCAAAGCCAGTTATTTTGTTTCCACTCTTAGAAATATATAGGTCTTCTACAGAAGGATTTCTTTAATTAGGTAAGCATGTCTTTTAATGATGTTAGCGTAACACAAAATTTTCTTTATATTGTGTAATTAATTCCAAAGGAAAGCTAATAAATAGAAAACTGTCCTATTTTCTTCAGGATATTGATTTATTGTCTTTCCATATATAAAATAATGACACTTTTCGGAAACCAGGATAACTTCTCCCAGACACACTATTTGCCTTGGAAGTGTAGCTTGGGTCAATCCAATATGGGTATAATTTCAAATATCAATTTTCTAATTTATGAGGAAATTTTTTATTTTAAATATTAAGGGTTTTTGGCATCTTTTCCCCCCGTCCTTCCTATTTCATAGCAAGTGGAACAAGGCAAGCAGCCAAAAGCAAGATGATTTAAAAACATCCTGAGTTGAGTTTACATGGTTAGTTTTTCTTAGTCCAAAAATAATGTGAAATGTTATTCTGAAAGCAGAAGTCACTCAGAGACCATTTATTTATCGATTCTATACAGATGTTCATACTTCCAGATGGATAAGTATTGGACAGCATTTATATAATTAGCAATTATAAAAAATTGAGAATTTTAATAAAAATATAACTCCTAGAGGGGCGCCTGGGTGGCTCAGTTGGTTAAACGTCCGACTTCGGCTCAGGTCATGATCTCACGGCTCGTGAGTTCAAGCCTCGCGTCAGGCTCTGTGCTGACAGCTCGGAGCCTGGAGCCTGTTTCAGATTCTGTGTCTCCCTCTCTCTCCCTGACCCTCCCCCGTTCATGCTCTGTCTCTCTCTGTCTCAAAAGTAAATAAACGTTAAAAAAAAATTAAAAATATAACTCCTAGAATAATTTCATAGCAATATGAAACAGAATGGACTTTTTCCCTTTGTCACCTTGTCTTATTTCAGCTAGAGGTTGATTGTTTAGAGACCAATGATGAGTTGTGTCCTTGCCTTAATTCTTAACTAATTGAATTCCAGAAAAACATAATATAATATATAAATATGGGATGAATACTTTCAGCCTGCCATATTTATAGGTAAGTATATCTTCAGTTTTTGAAGGACAGATGCTTTTGATGCTTTTATAAAGGGAGTTGGGGTGTTCTGTTCTAATGCACTCAAACTCGATCTCACCATGGGTCTTTGTACCATTCTCTAAGGCCACTGCACATCTGGACGATGGTGATGAGGAGTGCTGACATATCTCGGACTCTTTTCTATCTTTCCCCTTTTGTATACCTTTTCATGTTTTTAAGAGCCATGCAGATGTAACTGTAAAATCTTTACTCTAACGAGAGAGCCGAGAGCTTGGGAGAACCCACCTGGAAAATCCTCTTATTTTTAATATCTTTCCTGCTTTCTTTATAGAAAGCTTATAGGTTAGGGAGAACTTAGTGAAAGTGATAGAGAACTATAAAAATAGAGAAAATAGGGCAGCAACAAATCATAATAAAAATACCAAGTGGGAAGGAAGAAGGAGTAAAAAATCTAAGAATACTATGCATATCTCTGTTGGGAAATGTTAGTACATTCAGAAGAATCAGTGACCTATTTTTAAAATCACTAAATGGTGAGATTTGTTTATCTTAGGTGTTAGGAACTTTGGCCTTGGTAATGACAGGACAGACTTTTGTTTCTAAGAACAGGAGCACATGAGAAAACCTTTAGGGAAGTTACTGTTGTTCAAAATCTATAGACTAAGGTAAGCTGAGATTTCATGGCATTCTTTCTTCATTTTTCTCCTTAGCTATTGAAAGGCGTAAATTCTTTTCTTGTGAATTCAAACTGTAGGGAGTCTTAGTTATGATCTCCTAGCTAAGTTTAAGTAAGTACGTAAGAAGAACCTGAAGAAAGATACAACCTAAACCTTAGTCTACTAGGTTTAAGACACCTGGAAAGGATTTTAATTAGTTAATTCATTTCTTCCCTAACATAGCTGCTAAGAATACCAGCCCTGGCGTCAGAATGTCTAGGCATGAATCTTTATCATTTCCAAGCTCATGCCAAGAAGGTACCCAGCCTTTCTGACCTGTTTCCTTGTCTGTAAAAGGGAGATCATAAAATCCACTTCAAAAGCTGCTGTGAAGATTCAATTAGCTGCACTTTGCTTAGAAAAACATTTGCAGTTAGAAAGCACTTAATAAACGCTAGATGACAAATATCAGATGATATTATATTTATTATCTAGTTAATATTTATATGAAATATTATTACATCTAATATTATTTATTTTTTTAATCAGAGGTAAATATCACCATTACTTTCTGCTATTTGTTAAAAATATTTTTGGTCAGACTCTCTACCAGAAGATGGGAATAAAAGAGGAAGATGATGGTATCTTTCATCTGTTCCCTACCTTCTGGGAGTTCAGTGTAGAACAGGGGTTCTTAAATCGGATTCCATAGATGGGTATCAGGGTACATAAATTCTATGTAGAAATTTGGAGGAAAAAATTTTTCTTCCAACCCTATGCAAAAATTGGGATGAGATTTTTTTTTCACCTGGGGAGAGGATTTCCAGCTTCATCAGATTATTGTGGAGCCAGTGATCCCAAACAAAGGAAAGACCATCGGTCTGTAAAAATGATTTCATTACAGATTACAGGGGCCTGCGAGCCTTCTCCCAGACCAAGATTGAGGAGGCAGCTGATGGGCCTGGAGGCAACATGGAAAATTAGGGATTCTTTAGAGCTCATGTACTACTTTATCACAAAATTCTTTCATTTCTTGACTTTCTTCAGAAAACCCCTAACATATTTTTAACCAGGTATGCCTACACCAATGAAAGAGGAATTGAGACTAAAAAACTCAGCAGAAGTGTTTTCAGTTCATAAGAAAGATTTTTCTGAGTCTTCTGCAGAGCATCATCTAACGTCCTTCCTGCTCTGTGCATGATCTGATGACCTGTTGTTGTCACCCCCTACTAGGTTGTGAGTTCCCCGAGGGCAAGAATGGAGCAGTAATATCCTTCAAGCCCCAGTATCTAGCACAGGGTCCCCTGAACGGTGAATGGTCAATAAAAATTTTGGGTCTCAACTGTACTCTGACTGAACTAAGGTGTATATGCAGATCCATATATGCATTTCTTGTGAAAGAAGCAGGATTAAATCTAGGAAATATTTTGTTTTCTGTGTCGCCAGAACCAAACCCACTGAGACAAATTTAGTTTAAAGAGACTCCTTAATAGCTAATGATTTTGACATTTTAAAAAAAATTCTCCAGTCTCCATTTGACTGTATGCGATGAGTGATAGACTGAAAGCAGGACTAGGCAGTATGTGAAAGGAAAAGGAAGGGTCTCAATGCCTTGTGAGAAAAGAGGAGTAATCAAAGGGAGAGGGAGGGAGTCAGAGAGGAGAAATTGCCATTTAAGGAGCTGTGTCACTGTCCTCAGCAGTCTGTTGCTGAAAGAAGAGTTTGCAACTCAGGATTTTTGTGGTTTCAGTCTGTGCATGACACTGGCCTTCTAGTGAAATATTTGTTCATGGAAATGATTAATATTGCATTTTATGTGTTTACTTTGAAAGCATAATCATAATGATAGAACATGTCCTGGATAACTTCACAGTCGTCTTCACTTGCCCTAGGGTTTCAACCTCCCAAGGAATTTTTAGATATCCTGGGAGAGTACTTCCTAAAACACAAACAAACAAACAAACAAACAAAATTTAATTCTCTTTTAAAATGCAACGCAAAAGATAGAGATAGAAAATAAACAACTGAAACCTTTCTACAACCCCGAACTGGGGGCTGGGGGGGGGGGGTGATGGAAGGTCCACTGTGGGGTGTTTAGGCCTGGACGAGGAGAATCAGCTTCTCTTCAGCTGGATATGAGTGTTAGGTATCATCTGTCAATGCTGTGTCTGCAACACACTTCCCATTGCAGCCAAACACACATTAGACCTCACAGGGAGAAACATCTGGTTTAAAAGATCCAGACCATCGGGAACCAATGTTCTCCTTGATCCTGCCTAATGTAAAGACTACAATATGGTATTTGGAAGTTCCCTCAGATCTGATAGTATGATATCTTCATTCTCACTTCCTTAATTCAGGCCACTGGTATTTCTTGCCTGGTTCAGGCCTAGAACTCCAAATTAGTCTCCTTCTCCGGCCCCAAATGATCTGCTGTCTTTTTATACTGCTCTGGCAATTTCCCTAGCTACACAAAACTGCCTTTAGTTTCCTTGATCTCTCTGTCCCCAGGGCCTGTGTGCACACTGTTCTTTGTCTGAAAACCTCTTCATCCCCCTTCTTTCTTCTCCATTTTACAAACCATCCCTGTAGACCTCCCTTCACTTGAATATGAAATCATCATTAAGTTCTTGCTTCTCCTGGAAGCTGACCCCAAACACTCCCTTACCCCATGTCTGAGGTTGGTGCTCTCCCTAGGTTTTGCCATGGCACTATAAGCCATCCTCAAACTTATATCCACATTTCTGTCTGCTCACCAGACAATAGATTCACAAGGCAGTGAAGTGTGGGTCTTACTAATCAATACATCCCAAGTCCAGTAAGTTCTCAATAATTATCTCATAAAAGAATGGGGGAACAGGTGACTGTGTCAAGGTTTAAGAATGTGTTTGTTATAATTATCTTTTGCAGCCTTTGTGTTCATGGATCAAAATGCACATAGCTCCTAAACACATTTTTCTCTCTCTTCTCACCTTCTTTATATATGATATTATATATATTATTATATATTATATATTACAATATCAAATATATTATAGATTTTATATATATAATTTTCAAATGGGGACTGAGGAGAAAAACCTTTAATTCAATCAAGATGCTGTCAGAGGAGTTTATAAATCATTTTCTACAGTTATGATAAGAGAAAGATGAACACAAAGTGCTCTGTAAATAGAGTAATATCTGTTGCCCTAGAATAATTCTTAGCAACACCCTTTTTTATTTTCAAAAGTTTCCTAAGTTTTACAATAAATTATAAGGTTATTCTCTTTCTAAATATTTTGGTAATAAAGAGGAGAGAAAGAAGAATTACACACACACACACACACACACACACACACACACACAGAGAACATTTGGAGCTTTTTCTGTATTTCTGAAAATAGAACATGCAAAGAAAGTCACCGACACACCCCAATCCTAGTTTGTCAATGATAAAAATTTAAATTTACTCAGAACTTTGCACAGTCACGATTGATAATAAAAGGGAAGGAAGTGATTATGTTAGAACTTCTGAAGAAGTTACTCTTAGTCTTTATTAGTTACTCAATGATAAACACTTATGAATTCCTTTTACTTGGGGAAGTAAGATTATTTTTAATTAACAGTAGAGACTAATGTTTCCCACAGTTCTTTTCAAAAGCCTAAAAATTAAGTCTTGTTATCTTAGATTGCCTTTTGTTTCTCATCCTTTCTTTTGATTGCAGTTGATTGCTAATTAGAAAAAAAATAAATTGATACAACACAATGAATGTATAATAACTAAGTGGCTTTTTGAGAATGTCCTTGCTGGTATACATATTAAAACACAATTCTGAGAATGCCACATTCCCTTACCAAAACTGTTTGAATTCATTAAATAGTAGCAATGCAGGAGGATTAATTTAAGTCAAGAACCAAAACACTGACTTTTTGGAAACGTGAAAGGTTTCATTTCTATAAGGTCTATTAACCCTTTGCGATGTGCTCCTTTGTTGTATCTTTAATTAAAAATTATTCCATTTGAAGAGAGCATCTGTCTTTATAATATGGCTAAAAAGTACTCTAAATTGGGGGCTTTTTTCATAGAGGAAGTTAACTATGTAATGGATAGCTCAAGCTGAGTAAGAATTAAAGACTATGTTTTATCTTGCTTGAATTATCCCCTAGTCTTGAAATTGCCATCCAGATCTTAACCAATGAAGCCATGAACACTACATGGTTCTCTCTTCCTAGGACCGACAATGTGGCCATCCCATTTCTCTCTCTTTCACTGCTCCCTCTTAACCAACAGTTGAGCCACAGTATAAACAATCTTGTCCACAAACTATTAGTTGTTTCCTCTGCTAACCTGTCTTGTATTCTTCTACTGCCCCTCCATATTGCTCTAATTGGAAGAGGTATAAGACCAAATCCATACTTTCCTCTATGAACTACATACATTAGCCATTGCCTTCCTTAGCTTCCCTCATTGTTTTGCAGGTGGAACCTGTTTCACCTAGCTCTTGAGCTGGTCAGAATCAGTGTCAATGGCATATTACCAGGCTCTTATACCCATGTAAGCCTGGTATCTATTAAGCTGGGGTGAATCCCAGTTACCCATGAATTCACCAAGTTTGATCATCCCCAAATCTTGTGGTATTTGTCCAGACTGGGATTCTTCCTGTGTTTCCTGGTTACCATTCTATTTCCTTGATTGGGATTTGAACTTGAACAGTAGTTTTGCCAGGTTGAAACTCTGATATTCTGCCTAACTCATGCCACTTTCTCCCCCAGGTCCCCTTAAAATCCTGATCCTTTGTTGGCATCCTGCCCCATATGACAAGCATCAGCCACCATGGTATGATGTTGAGCAGTGCCCCCACTTTGGAACTTCTGTTCCCATGCTCCACTCACAGTTGCCAATCTTTTGAATAATATGTTTGCTTGATCGCAATCAAACTTGGTTTTGTCATGCTAATGAGACCCCTTCTTGAGGGTCAATTTTACACGCAGCTCAGCTCTAAAAAGATAGACCCTACTTCCTCCTCATCCCATCTGGCTCTCTACTGATGTCCTAGCATGTTCTTCTGCCAAGGCCTCCTAGGTTAAGACCCCAATAAAACTGTACATCTTGTTCAATTCAACACATCATTGATTACTTCCCATGTTTGAGCATATTGAGGAGAGGGATATGGGGATGAAAAATGACACAGTCTCAGCCCTCCAAAAATTTATGGCACGTGTGCAAAACAGACACTTAAAGAGGTAATTTTAATGTATTTCAAATAAGAAAGAGATTTACCTACCAACTTGCCAACTGCAGTGTAAGCACTTGAGTAATGCTTATTAAATTGTACTTTGACATGAACAGTCTTTGTTCCTTCTCTAAACATCACTCCCAATCCCCTCTCTACACCATATCCTTTTCCCAGTTAATATCCCTTACGTATTTATTTAGTCATCAGAAAGCCACACCCTGATTTCTGCGTTTTTTTCACAATTGTATCTAGGTAACATAATCTCTTTGAGAGGGATAATTTCCTCTTCCTTCTATAAAATCTTTCAATGTTTAATTAGTGGAAAATAACCAAATAAATTGCTGTTTAGTGAGGGCATTTCTATTAGATGACATAAGAGTCATTTATTTATTTTTTTATCAGCAAGGAAAGTTTTTAATTAGGTGACATTCACTATTATTAACATTTATCAAGTACCCACAGAGTACTAAGAAGTCTCAGAACAAATGCAAAGGCAGGGTTCCTTCCTGTCATATTTACAATGAGATAAGAAATATATGTAATGATTCTCAAATTTTAGATCTTAAGCTCTTTCCTCCCTTTATTATGATTATATTTCATAGACTGATTTCCTTCATACCTTAAAATCATTCATGATATCCATTATAGCTTGTTCAAGGAGGGTTGTATCCCTAGTGCCAAATATGACCAAGAAATAGTTGTATAAGTTACGTTACTGAGAATTGGTATTCTCCTACATTTCCAAAGTTCTTTTATTTATATTATCTTCTTTTTAACTTTTTTTAAATCTATTTTTGAGAGAGAGAAGCAGACACACAGAGTGTGAGTGGGGGCGGGGGCAGGGAGAGAGGGAGATGCAGAATCTGAAGCAGGTTCTAGGCTCTTAGCTGACAGCACAGAGCCCAACACGGGGCTCAAACTCACAAACCGTGAGATTATGGCCTGAGCTGAAGCTGGACACTTGACCAACTGAGCCACCCAGGTGCCCCTATTTTTATTATCTTTTTAAGCAACATTTCTACATACTTATGTAGCTCTTAGTATATGCTGGACACTATTCTAGAGCTTTGCAACTTGTTTAATCCTCACTGCAAACCCATGAGGGAGGCAATCCCCAGTTTATAAGCCAGGAAAGCAAAGTACTGAGGTTAAATTGTATGGAGAGTGCTGGAGCCATTTCCAGTTGGTGGTGATGTGGAGTCCATGTTCTCAACCACAACACCAAGCTGCCTCTCCACAGGTGACTTTAGACACTGCAGTCCTCATTAGCACCTCCAGGAAAGAGTTATGTAAGAGACACTTACTGCAATGCATTCCCTGTCCACAACCTCATTTCCGAGAGCAGTGTACTCCACATAACTCCTAATGAAGCAACAGGCTTCTTCTTGATGCCATCTCTGTGTGGTGATGGCCCCATTAACCACAGCTGACTAGATCAGTGTTGAACACACGACTCCACCTGGACCAATCAGGTTGTCCCTCCTTGGAATCTGGACTCAGAACACCATCTGCACCAGAGACTGAAGCTGTGTAGAGACAAGGTTGGCATAGCCATTTCCCGCAGTGCATGGCCATGTCTTCTCTTCATATCACATGCACCGCTGCCGAGAAAAGCAAAGACTTCGTGGTCTCATAGAGATGGAGAGAATGACTTTGATTTCTGTTTTCTAGTGCCTGGCTTGAGTTCACTTTAAGATCGGTCTGCTCCTCCTGCCTTGGCTCTATTGGGTATTACTGTGTCAGGATTTCTATTCATTAGAACCAAGGTTGTCAAGTTGTGGGAAGCTACAAGTCACAGTGGTCTTGGTACTTGTTGGAAGAGCCAAGCTGTAGACAAGGTTACTCATCATTTATTACCATTATCACTTTCATCCTCACCATTCTTCCTTCCCAAGTTCACCTATAAAAATAAAACTATTTCTGGAAAGGGGGGGTACTTTAATGTTATTAGTGAACGTTTCAGTAAAGTTTTGTTAACAAGTAGTTAAAAGTGAAGTTATTGGGTGTAACTCAAAAGATTGATGATCTCGGGGGGGGGGGGTTAAAAAAAAAGGGGAAAGAAGGGTTCAGCTGCAGAGCGGGCCAAAAATGAAGTTGGATAAAGTCACATTTCTGTGCAGGATTGGCGTGACTTAGCTTTTGAAACACACAATTCTCTAATGTAGAAGGTAACCAAGGTTAAGGATTTGAATTCTGCACATACTGACATCCCATCTTTTTTCTCCTTTTCAGTTGTGTCATTAGTCCAGAGATGGTTTTATAATTTTATGTGCGAGTTCACAGATGGAAAATATGAATAATCTCGTAATTAGTGTGGTCATAACTGAATAGTTTCTCACTAGGTTGTTCTAGAATCTCTATGAGCAACCAGCCCCCATATAGACATATTCCTTACTTTCTTTGAAAATGAAATCAGGAGATTTAAGGCCTTCCTCAGTTGAGGCCCTCTTGGTGCTCTGACATCGTAATGAAAGATTCAATTCAGGAAAATCTTTTTTCTTAGCATTTGTCATAGCATCAAAGAAATCTTTAAAGACTAATACTTCTGCCTGTGGAGAAGAAAGCACAGACTTCTTTGAGTAATCATTAGGTGCTATTATAGAATCACATTACTGGGGAAGGGTTTTAGAGACAAATAGGACTAAAGGTTGTCATTTTTGGAACTGGGGAACTGGGTGAAAACTGAGACATAGCATTTCAATGTTTTTTAGTGTTATTTAAAAAATATTCATTACCCATGAAAAAATTATAAGACAATGCATTAGGTTATCAGTGTCAATAAACTATTTTTAGGCCTTTAGGGAACAAGTGAGGTAGCTTTTGTAGGGATTTAAGGTCTGTGCTAACAAGGATATAAATGAGAACCAATATGCATTGGACTATATGTTTCTTTAAACTTTGAGTTTTTTACGAAATAAACTGAAGACACAGTTTTATTTTCTATTTTCTTTTAAAAAAGTATAATAGGCCGAGTTAAGGGAACCAAGACAAAAGTTAAACAGTGAAGACTATTTTGTAATTTAAGAAAATATTTGGTAGCCTGTAGTTTTTCCATAATGTCACGTATTACTTAGGGGCTATAGGCCCGATTTGCTTCTGTCCACAGCTAATATTAATCAACATTTTAACAGAATACTCTCTTTGTGAAATCATCTTATGGCACTACTTTCAACATCAGCGTCTATCACAAAATACATTTCAACTGTTTTGCAAACAAACTTTCTTCCAATTAATAATTAAACAGAGGAACAGCTTGCGGTATATGCTTGGAACTAACTTTACTATATATAGTTGGAAATGACAAGCACACATGAAGATGCGACTGAAGCCGGGTAACATTTAAATATTCAGTTTTTCCTCTGTTACCTTGACTAGAGTAAAGTTAGTTCCCAAGGTAAAAACTAAGTGGTCTGCCGGCATATGGTATAACCTCCATTTGAGTGCTAAAAGCTGGATACTGTTTTTGTGAAACAGATGTTGTTGAGTGCAGCAATGCACAACTGACTCTAGCTAACAGCTGGGAATCCTTCGTGACCCATATAGCGAGAAATAAACATGGTCCTATGCTTGGCAAAAGTGTAAGAAAGCAAATTTCCATTTGTTAAGAGCTTATCAAAATGAAGAATAAATGTTTTTAGCCATAAACTGATTTTATTCACCAGAGTAATCTTTCCAGCAGCTTATGTGATGGCCTCATAATATTACAGGCACCCTTTGCCAGATGAAGGCTGCAGTTGCACTGACATATAGTACAGATGGAAAATAAACATCTGCCTCAATCAGGAGAGAAGACCAAGGACAAGGTTGACGAATATTATCTGGCATGACTATCTTTGCAGGGAAGCATATAAATGCTACAGGACCCAAACCACTGGCATCGTCTGGTGTTGTCCTTATGTGGTTACTGACCATGAAGAGAGATGATTAGTATGCACTCTCCAAGGAGGAGCAGTGCAGATGCTCAGGATGATATGATTCCAACTCTCTAGGATCTGCCTTGCTGTAGCCACACCATGCGAGTCACAGAGCGATTCCATTTTCTTTCTTTTTTTTTTTTTTTTCATGCTTCGGCTGCATTTATTGACTACAAAGTTTCCATTCTTGTTGTTGAATGCTCTGAATAAGGGGAGGAAGGGAATAAGAAGAGGAACTAATTTGGAAAAGATAAAAAACATCTTTTTTTTTTCTTATAGTTGTGGGAAAATGTCAACAAAGCCTCCGATTCCAAGTCCAATTCAAATACTTTTCTTCAGAAGAGGAATAAACCTCAACATTTTGATTGTGTAACACTACATTTTATTACACGGTCCAACTTCACCTTTGGCAAAATCCGAGTGGGATAACATATGTTCTGTGAGAAAGGCGTGCACACACAAACGGATACACACACGTCCCGCACTCCTAGCACTGAGTTCCTTTTGTCCTCATTGCAACCAAATGATTCATGTGGCACAAATAATATGACAGATGTAGCTTTAAAAATTCAGTTTTACTGCGAGTGTCTTTTTGACTGAACCTTCTTTCATTTTCTGGTATCTCTTGCGACCATATGGAGTTTAGATGGCAGTGAATCCCCTTCTACTAACTCAAATCCTTTTCTGCACCTGGCCACAATTTGGGATAAGGAGGTGAAGAAAAGGGAAAAAGTGTCAGGCTTAATATACAGGATTATATTATGAGTAAAGAATACTTTTATCTTTTTGTGAAAAGACAATTTCAGTACTATGGTTTTGTTAAAGTTTTATTTTTTTAAATGACATGGTAGAGAATTCTATTTAGGGATTTTTTTATTTTTCTTTTCCTTGAATAATAAAGAAAAAGAGTCTTGCTTAGATTCTGATAATCTAATTGAAACAATTATGATCTTAATTCTCTTTACTTCAGTTTCTAAGAGTTAAAATCTCAGACTTGACTACTAATAACAACATTTATTGAGTGTTTACTATATACCAGGTGCTATACTTCACTGTCTGTGATTAAACTAACACATTTAATCTTCACGAAAATCCTGAGTTAGACAATGTTATTATTATCCCCATTTTATAGAAGATATTGAGACACAGAGAGGTTAAGCAATTTGCCTAAAGTCACACAGCTCATAATAGTAGAATAGCATTTGAACTGAAGGTACTGGCTCAACAGTCCGTGCTCTTGACCATGATACCTAGTAGTCTAATAAGTTAAAGCTCACCGTACCAAGGTGTACAAAAGCTTACTCCATCAAGATGTGTTGACTTCATTAATATGAACTCTATTTGGTATGATATTCAAAAAGATGTTCCATTTAATTATCATTACTGGGGTGCCTGGGTGGCTCAGTTGGTTAAGCGTCCGACTTCGGCTCAGGTCACGATCTCATGGTTCATGAGTTCGAGCCCTGCATTGGGGTCTGTGCTGATAGCTCGGAGCCTGCTTGGGATTCTGTGTCTCCCTCTCCTTCTGCCCCTCCCCTGTTAATGCTCTGTCTCTCTCTCTCAAAAAAAAATAAACATTAATTTTTTTAAAAAAAATTATCATTACTAAGTTAGATTTATTCATTTACAAAAGCAATTTATGATAATTATAAAGTGAAATATACAGAAATATATATGAAAGTTAATAATCCCCTCATCTTCTTTCAAATCAACCCTCCTGAGGTGACAAATGTTATCAGGTATATATTTCATACCTTTTTTCTATGCTAATAATTTCTCTCCCTCTCTCTCTCTATTTTTATTCTCTTTTGTTCTTTCTTTTATAACTCCCCAAAGGAATCCTTACTGTATACATTACTCTGCAACTTAACAGCACAATATTCCATATGTAGTATATATTCCACATATAGTGTATAGTATGCATATAGTGTGTATATAGTATGTATCCCCTAACAGTTGTCAGTTAGTCCTTTACTTTTAATACATTCCTTTGGTAATTCTTCCTAATCCAAAGTGATATAATAGACATGCTTATACTTATATCTCCATGTGTTGCTAGTTAATACACACACACACACACACACACACATATGTGTGTGTGTGTGTGTATATATATATATATATATATATATATATACACATATATATATGTATACACATATATTTCCCAAAGGTGGGAATTATAGTCAAGAATGTGTATACTTTTTTATTAGGTGAATTAAATTTCTTTTTCAGTACAAAGAATTTGGCCTATAGGTATACACTGATTTGTAATGAACCGCACAGTTACTGAATTTTTTCAGTCAGCTTTATTACATTATAATCTACATTAGTAAAATTCACTTGTTAAAGTGTACAATACTACGAGTTTTGATGTGTGTATATGTTGCTCAGTTATCACCACAATCAAGGTTGTTCCATCAACCCACAACTTCTCTCATGCCCCTTTGAGGTCGACCCCTTTCCCTCCTCCAGATATCTGTTCCTATCGTTTTGCCATTTCCAGAACATCACATAAATGGACTCAACCATTATGTAGCTTATGGATTTAGCATAATGCATTTGAAATTCATTCATGCTGTTGCTCATATTAATAGTTTTCTCCTTTTTATTGCTGAGTAATATGCAATGTTATCGTAGTGCAGTATGTTGGTATTCACCACCAAAGGTCATTTGGGTTGTCCTCAGAGTTAGTGTTTATGAATAAAGCTGCTATATTTGCCTAAAGGGTTCTGCATGAGCATAAGTGTTCATTTCTCTTGGGAAAATACTTATGAATGGAATTTCTCAATCATATAGTAAATATACGTTTTACTTCATGAGAAAGTGTCAAATTGTATTCTAAAGTGGCTGTATAATTTTGCGTTCCCAATAGCACTGATTGAGAGTTTTAGTTGCTGTATATTCTCATAGGTACTTGATATTGTCAGCTATTGTTGTTATTCATTTAAAAATTTTCATCATTCTAATAGGTGGATAATGGGATCTCACTGTGATTTTAATATGCATTTCCTAATAACTAATGATGTTAAACATCTTTTCAGGTGTATTTCTGCCACTTCTTTGGTAATACATCTGTTTAAGTCTTCTATCATTTTTTAAATTAGATCATTTTGTTATTTTTGGTGACTGAACCTTTTTATATATTCTGACACCAGTCTTTATCAGATAATGTTATTTATAAATACATTCTTCCTATCCGTGACTTATCTTTCTATTCTTTCAAAGTAGTGAAGTTGTTAGTTTTGATAAAATCAAATGTATCAATTTTTCTTTTTTGGATTATGATTTTAGTGATTTATCTAAGAAATATTTGCCTAAATCAAAGGTTTTCTTCTATGTTTTTTCTAAGATGTTTATAATTTTAGATTTAGTTTAGTTTAGATATAGTTTAGATTGCATCTAAATTTTATATTTAGGTCTATGACCCATTATGAGTTAATTTTTGTTTATCGTGGAAGGCATACATTTTATGTATCTGTTGAAATAAATAGGCTGTGACATGGTGAATTACACTGACTGACTTTTTGAATGGTGAACCAGCCTTGCATTCCTGAGATAAATTCCACTTGATTATGATGTGTTACCCTTTTTTTTTTTTTATAGATTCAGTGTAACAACATAGTTTGAGAATTTTTGTATCAGTATTTACAAAGGATATTGGTGTACAATTTTGTTATTGTTGTTTTCATAATATCTTTGTCTGGGTTTAATATCAGAGGAATGCTGGCTTAATAAAATGAGCTGGGAAGTGTTCCTACCACTTCTATTGTATGGTTCAATTTGTAGAATATTGACATTGTTTTTCTTTAATTATTTCATAGAATTCACCAGTGAAGTTACCTGGGCCTGAAATTTTCTTTGCTGGAAGATATAGGAGTATTCATATTATCTATTTTTTCCTGAATGAGCTTTGGTAATTTTAGGAATTTTTAGGAAATTTGTTCATTTCACCTAGGTTTTTGAACTAATGGGCATGCAATTTTATGTAATATTTTCTTATTGCCCTTATAGTATCCATAGGTTTATAGAGATATCTCCATTTTCATTCCTCAAATTGACGATTTGTATTTTCTCTTTTTATCTTGGCAGGTTAGGCTATAGGTTTCTCAATTTTGTTGATCTTTTCAAAAAACCAGTTCTTGATTGCATTAATTTTTCCCTATTTACTTTCTATTACCAGTTTTATTTATTTTTTCTTTTATCTTTATTTTTCCTTTGATTGTTTTGGGTTAATTTTCCCTTTTTCTGCTTCCTCAAGGTGGAAACTCAGATACTGATTTGAGAACCTTCTTAGCGGTTCTCACTCAGCATCTCCATGTAGGGTAAGTCCTTTGCAGAAAATATGAGAATATATGGCTGAAAGACATGACTAATCATAGATTTTATAGTAAACACATATTTTCAAATTCCAAAGCTTAAATTAAATCACCAAATAGTAGGTTCTTGATCTTTAATATAATTTTTAAAGAGTTAGTGTATGTTTTTGAGCATGAAATGTGACTAACCTGGGCAGTAAACATAGGAAATAATAATCAGTGTATATAATTAGGTGAAGGAATGGGGCATAACAAATTCACTACCTTATCGTTACATAATGGGTTTGACTAGGTTACAACTCCACATAATCCTCATTTATACTGAGTCCAATATTACACTAAATATTTTAGGACTTAAAGCACTAAACTAATATGACCAGAAGTCTAGGACTAGCCTAGAATAGAACAAAGTAGTATTATTATATTAAAGCTGGAAGGAATAGTAAAATTATCCAGTTTAACTCCTTTGTTCTAATTATGGAGAAATTGAGGGCAAGAAAGGATAACAAACTTGGCCATCCTAATCTAGATAACAAGGGCAGAGGTCCCCCTGAAAGCTTATGTTGTTACCAAATTCTTATCTCTCTGAAGGCAAGGACCATGCATGTCTTTGTTTCTTCAGATTCCCCATAATGAAGAACATGATATTGTGTACATTTTGTAAATAATGAGAAATGTTTAACATATAAGAACAGAAAACATAACAGGGAGAATTTACTTTCTTTCTTGAAAAAAAAAAATGGTCCTCCTACTTGTACCTGTGATGAACCAGTAAATAAAACAGAGCATCTGGAAAAAATTCAATAATTTCTCTCACCATTCTTCCTGAGAGGAAGGAGGACACTCCTTTGTTCTCTATTTTTCTCCTATCAGGTTTTCTTCAGTCTGTAGGACTGAGTGATGCCAAGACCTTTTATGTTCCTTCCAACCAAACCAGTCTGTGGACAATTAAATAATGAAGAGAAAAGATCCTTCTTAAGTGTGCAGCATAAACGTTGCATGTAAACAAAGTGGAGTAATTACTTCTGAAAATTAGTAGACTCATTGTAAATGCCTCTTAGGCATCCCTTAGAATTCCACAAGTGTTAAATATTTATCATTAGTATGTTCCCTAACTTTGAGCCAAAAGGAGAATATTTTCCAACTTGTGCTCATTGTGATAATATGTCAGATGAAAATTCTATATATATTGTTCTTTAATGAGAAAACATTAGTGGTGCTTTACAAACCAAGCTCCTCATAGCTTCCTTAGGCTTTCTGTGAAACAACCTACTTAATTAAAAAAAAAACAAAAACAAAAACAAAAATCAAGCAAACGCACACACACACACACACACACACACACACAATCAGCTTTCATTTCTGTAGATCAGAAGTCTAGCTGTGTTCAGGGAATCAGCTCTACCAAGGTGTTCTGTCTTCTGCTTTTCTTATCCAAGAATTTTACTTAATTGAGATATTCTCATAATCCTAATCTCCTTAAAAATTTTAAATGTCTAAAAACCATAAGAAACATAAATCCTAAAAACTGTTAAAAATAGAAAAATGTCATCTTTCTAACTCTACCTTGCTAGCCTGAGTCTCCACTAAAGGTATAACATTCTACCACTGCAAGATAATTACATTTATCCAGGAGAATAACTTCTAATAAATTATTCATGCTTTGGGGATGGGCAAGGCATTCTACTTTTTTTGGTCATCAGCATGTTTATATGAACAGATTTAATCAGTTTTCCTCCCTGTGTTAATGTAGTTAGAGAGTAAGGTCCTCTTCAGGACCAAGATGCCACTGAGACTTCCCTCGTAGGAGGAAATATGGAAATATAGGACCATGATTCAGAGTTATATCTAAACCTGTGCAGAGCTACAGTAAAGGAGCCTCAGTAGCCAGGGTCATGTGATAGCACTGGGCATTCCAGTGGGTGAGAAATGACAGGTAAGGGTGAGGATTATGAAGAAGGAGGCCACTGGAGATGACTAATTTTGCTTTTGTCACAGCTTTTCATAAGACCAACCCTGAAGATTAACATTTAAATTGAGGTTTTCTTGTAAAAAGTAGAGATATATAATGCCAAATATTTACAAATATTATTTTCTTTGATGTCATTTTTAGTGACAAAGTTTGCATCTTTTAGAAATCACCATACATCACTTAAATGCATTGTGATTAATTTAGAGGCCCCAATCCCACTGGGGGGATGGGGAATATTATTGAGAGATTTGCAAACAAAAAATGGCACTGTAATTTTTCAAGGGCAGAATAAGAGGATTCAAAAGAGAATTTGCAATGACTTTCTTTTCAATGGACATACTAGGTTGAGGTGTAAACCACTCTACCTCACATATTATTCTCTCTAGCCCTATCTAACTTCTTTCTTCCACACTAAGCCTCCTCAAAGAGCAGTCTTGCACTCATTATATTACTTTCCATATTCTATTTGACTTCTATCATCCATTAAAATATGTGTTTTTGTTTTGTTTTGCTTTGTTATGTTTTTGCCTTCATCCCTCTACTGTAACTGCTCTAACCAAGGAAGAACCTTCAAACTGGTAAATCAATGGACACCGGGAACCCCCTCACTAGACTTTTCTGGTACATTAAACCTGTTGGCTAGCCAGGTGTTGGTGGACAGGGAGAATTCTCTGTAGCCCGGTTGAAACTCCACCTTAGGCAGATATGTACCTTGGGCAGGTAGGTGTACCTGAGTCTTACAGTGTGGGCCCTCTCAGGATCCTGCTCCTTCTCCAGTGAGAGTTCTCTAATGATTTGAACTCATGATGTTTTCCTGCCTTTCCCTCAGTAGTAGAGGAGTTTTATTTTCTGTTCCCTTCTTCTAGTTTTCATGGGTATTCACATGTGTCAGTGACATGTGTTCTTTCAGTGGCTTAAAGATTTTTTTTTTCTAGAGGGAAGAAAGGATAGAAGGATAGGGCAGCTTTGAGCCTTTTCCACAGAAGTTTCTATTCTCCCCTAGACCTCTACACAGAGGCTTTCTCTGGTTTCTTGCTCTGTTTCCAATCTTCTAAGTACCTGGTGAAGTCTATGAGGGAAGAGTCTGCCAATACGTTTATCTGTTCCATGTGTCTATGGCTCCCACAGGTTCCATACTTTCATACTAACCCTCACTCAGCATTTAGCAATTTGTTAACAATTTTACCTAAATTCTTATTTCCAGTGTGTATAGTCCCCAATGTGTCTTCTAGATAAGCATGTCTTTCATCTCATATTTTACTGCATGAAACTTTCTCCTTAGACTTCAGGCTAGTTCATTGTCCTGTGACCTCAGCTCTCTAATATGTTCTAAGAAAAAAATTATGTTTTGTATGTTTTGTAAAAAATTATGTCTTTTTCATATTTTAAAGATGGGACTGACATTCTTTTCAGCTTTCTACATCCAAAGTAGAAGCCAGAAGTCTTTCCTTCATTTCTGAAAGGCATTTTTGATGGGTATAGAGATCTAGGTTGACAGATTTTGTCCTTCCTATTTTAAAGGTGTTGATCCATTGTCTTCAGGCCTATCTGGTTTCTGATGTAAATTCTGCTGCCATTCTTATGTTCCTTTGTAAATAATGAGTCTTTTTTCCATTTCTGATTGTTTTTAAGATTTTTCTCTTTATCACTGACGTTCTGACATTTGATTCTGGTATGTTTTGGTGTAGTTATCTTAATCTTTATTTTGCTTGGACTTTGTTGAGTTTCTTGGATCTGTAAGTTTACAATTTTCATCAAATTTTGAAAATTATCTACCATTATTTCTTGATTTTTTTTTCTGTCTTCCCTTTTCTTTGCCTTTGGGATTTAAAGTATATACATATTAATCACGGCATTTTTGACTTCACATTTTTCACATTTCTCTGATGTTCATTATTTTGTTGACTTTTTTCAGTCATATTTTTCTGAGTCTCATTTTATGTAGTTTCTATTGCTGTGTTTTCTAAATCACTAATCAATTCTTCTACAGTGTCTAATCTGCTTTTAATCTCAGTGAGTGAATTTTTAATTTCATGTTACTTTATTTTTCACTCTCAGAGTCTCTTTTATATACTTTATTGTTCTCATGTTTTTTTATTTGTTTAAAGTTTATTCATTTATTTATTTATTTAGAGAAAGAGGGAGAGCACATGCACATGGGGCAGAGAGTAAGTGAGGGGGGAGAGAGAGAGAGAGAGAGAGAGAGAGAGAGAATCCCAAGAAGGCTCCACACCATCAGCATAGAGTCCAATGTAGGGCTCAAACCCATGAACAGTGAGATCATGACCTGAACTGAAATTAAGAATTGGGTGCCTAATTGACTGAGCCACCCAGGCACCCCATCTGTTTTTTTTAAATATAGACAGCATATCTGAGATAGTGGATTTGACACTGCGAGTGTTAAATAGTGTCTGATAATGCTTTCAATCTGCCATTTCTGTATCTGTTTATATTGATTAACTTGTCTCCTGGTTTTGAGTTCTATTTTTCTACTTCTTTGCATGAATAAGGCTTCTTTTATTAGATATTAGTCATTGTAAATTTTATAATTTTTTTTAATATTGTTGGGCTTTGTTCTGGGACATAGTTAAGTTACTTAGAATCAGTTTGTTTCTTTTAAGGTTTATTTTTAAGCTTTTTTGAGGCATAGTCTGAGCCCCACTACTGAGGCAATATCCCTCTAGACACTACTTGATTCTTTTTTATGTTTTGAGGTCTTTTCACTCTGGCTGACTGGAACACAAATTGTTCCCAACCCATGTTAACTCCAGATGTTGTTGCACTTATTCCCTTTTTTCTTTATACTTTTTTTTCACCAACCTCTGGTACTATTGTCCCATGCGTGTGCAGAGCAGTTCTAAGTCAAACACTCAAGAGAAACCCATTATAGATCTTGAAAGCTATCACAATGCAGTTTTCCTCTAAGTTCCCCCCTCCCAACAAATTTTGGCAATTTTGGCCTTCCTGAAATTCCACCTGTGTCTCCTCTGTTCAGCCAGACCTCTGGGTTTTGACTGGGTTTCTCTTTTGTACTGAGGCCTGGGAAGTTAGCTTGGACAACTGTAGCTTGGACAACTCACCTTATTTGTTTCCTTTTCTCAAGTATCACTGTTTTGGGCTGTTATAAATTGTCTGAAAATTACTATTCCATGTATTCTGTTTACATTTGTAGTTGTTGAAGGTGTGAAGACAAATCCAGTCCCTGTTAGCACATCATGGCCAGAAGTGAAAGTCTCCCTGAGCCTGTTCCGTTTATACTGCAATTCAGAATCTTGGTTTAGTCCAAACATCTGCCTTCTCTACTTCTATTTCTGAGATGCTAGGGGGCTGCTGGAGGAAATCACATAAATGTGAGCAATGGTGACATTATATTTTTATGGCTCTCAATTTCAGCTGCCTTCTCAGCACCATTTCCCATTACAGCTATTTCAGATGCTTGCCAACCTCTTCAAGTCCCCAACCCCAACATCTAGAATCTTTCTCTAAGCAAATTAACCTCTTTTATATGTTACAGAGGAGATTAAGGGTATCTTAATGGAAATTCCTCAAATTTCCCATCACTATGCCTAAAACCACATCTATTTCTACTTCTATTTTTAATTCCAGTCTTTTAAGTAGATGTGTTCTTTTCCTGATCAGACCAAGTCCTTTTTCAGTACCCATCATATGTTGTTGTTTTTTACGCTTTTCTATAACCTTGATCATTGCTTCTTTTCTATGTTGCATTTTTCTTTTACTATATTTTTCTTATTTTCGTACCTTTATTATTTTATCTTATTTTGTCTGATTATTTCAAAAGATTAAAACCCTATGGGAGAGTAAAAGTCATTCTCCACACATATCAAAAATTAATCATTTATTTTGAAAGTTAGCTACTGCTATGGTTTTCTGCTTCTGTATAGTGGTCTCTTGAAGGACATCCTCCATAACCTTCTGAATGTGGCTAATAGAGGCCACTGTGCAGACAACTGTTGTCCTTTGAATATCACTCCCAGTGCAGACATCAGCCAAATGTTCTCCTATACTCAGAATCCTCCAATGACTTCTCCTTTGCAGAGTAAAAGCCAAAATTCTAAAAGTGGCATAGGATACCCTGCATGGATTGGCCTTTCCTATTTCTTATCTCCTATTACCCACTTCTCTTCAATTCATCCTAGTCTTACGGGATTCTTTATGTCCCTTGAATAAGAAACACACATCCTGGATATTTGGCTCTGCCATTCTCCCAGTCTGGAATCCTCTTCCCCAGATATCCATATGGCTTCTTTTTGTTTTCTTTTTTTTTTTTTTTAACTTGTTTTGGGTGCCTCCTCAAAATTCAACTTCCCAGGCCTTCAATGACTACTTTGCATAAAATAACAATACTCCTACTTTGACCCTACAATCTAAGTATTTCACCAAGTAGACCTTTGTGTAACCAATATAACAAGTTTATTTGTTTATTGATTATTTTACTCCTCTAGACTTCGAGCTCCATGGAGGCATGGATGCTTGTATTTTTGGTTCACTGTTGAATGAAAGGTAACTTGAATAGTACTGCCATAGAGGAAGTACTCAAAAAATGTTTGTTGAATAAATGCTTTGTATCTCTCTTCTATCTACGTTCCAGGGTTTCTTGGAAACCAAGCACTTATATGGTGAGGTCTCAATTTGTTTCCATGGTCAGCTAAAAGCTCTGCTAGGACAATCCTCCACAAATCTTGGGATTCTTGCTTTCAGCCTGGCTCACAACCCCATGTTCACTATTTTCTTGAGGTAATTTTATGTCAGGAGTTTTCCCTGATGTGGGCTTTGATGAGGCAACTCTGGGCCATCTCATTAGGTCTAGGTACCTTTAGATCTCAGGGAACAGATCTGAATTTTGTGCAGCTGATGACCTAAGATACAGCTATCTTTGTCTATCAGGAAATGATAACCATTTTTTTCAATGTTTATTTATTCTGAGAGAGAGAGAGAGAGAGAGAGCAAGTGGGGGAGGAGTAGAGAAAGAGAGAGAGAGTCCCCATCTCTGCTGATAGTGCAGAGCCCAACACAGGACCTGATCCCATGAACCGGGAGGTCAAAACCTGAGCTGAAATGAAGAGTCGGGTGCTTAATCAACTGAGCCATCCAGTTGCCCTGGGAAAAGACAACCCTAGTTGAATTACAAAAGCTCCATGTTTTCCTAAGAGACATTTAAGCAACTCCCCAAATAAAAGTAGATTCTTTTAATATAGAAAAAAAGTATCTGCTACACATATGCATATGTAAATTTTTAATTGATATAAGTGGGATTATTATTTACTATTATTCACTCAACCTGCTTTCCTTAATCTATTATTATTATTTTTTATGTCAGTACATAAATATTTGATTTATTCTCTTAATGTTTGCAAAGCTGTCATTTTATTTTTAAACTCCCTCATTGATTTCAATTTATGACTCTTTTAACATCACTGAAGAAAACATCCTCGTACATTCACCTTTAAACTTTATTTCCTGAAGGAATTATCAGTAGCGGAAGCTCTTGACCAAAAGGTATGTAAATTTAGGTTTTTTTGCCAGATTTTCTCCAAAATCTATACTAATTTATACTCACACCAGTAATGTAAGTTACTTTATAGTTTCCCATATTCTCATCATCACTGGGCATTATTGTTTTTCAATCTTTTCAGATCTAATAGGGAAGATATGGTATCTTGTTTTTATTTTGCACCTCTTTGATTAATAAAGTTTAACATGTTTCTTATTTACATTATCCATTTATATTTCATGAAAAAAATTTTTAATGTTTATTTTTGAGAGAGAGAGAGAGCATGAGTGGGGGAGGGTCAGAGAGAGAGGGAGACACAGAATACAGAGCAGGGTCCAGGCGCTAAGTTGTCAGCACACAGACTGATGCAGGGCTTGAACTCACGAACCGTGATATCATGACCTGAGACCAAGTCAGGTACTTAACCGACTGAGCCACCCAGGTGCCCCTCCATTTATATTTCTTATATAAATAAATTTCATCTTCCTGATTCTTATTTTTCTGATAAGATGATTCACTTTTGGTACATGATTAAATTTTGTAATATTTCATGAGTATAAAATCAAGCTTGTTATTCAGATCATTTGTATGTTTATTTATTTGCTGATTTTTGACGTGCCACATTCTAGAAGAATTTTTAAAAGTGTTCCACTGCCACTGTGGCCTTGTTTAATTATCTGTATACTTTTAACATCTTTTGCTTTAGGATTAAAATGCAGTGTTGTTGGATATACAAAGGTTAATGACTTTTGCATGCATTTGATGTGTTTTAATTCCTTGGCTGAATAATTCCTACTTAGTTGTTAAACATTTTTGTTCCTAAACGTGATATATCTTGCAGTTTATCTCCAGAAGTTGGGGCTTTGCTAAGGTGTTAGCTTAAATATATGTTTTGTTTTTTTAATTTGCTTTTTTAATTTAATTTCCTTGTTACCATGGAGGGGAATTCTGTAAAGTATGTCTTCTTCTTTCTTGAATTTTCTGTCTTCCATTTTCTGTCTTCCATTATTAACTAGTTCTTTCTAATAATCTTGCTAAAGTTAATTTTAATTAAATAAAAAGAGCAAGCAAACAGAAACCAACAAATAATTCTCCTCCCCCAATTTCTTTCTTAAACTTGAACACTCTTCTAGTCCTTACTTTGAAGTATTTTTTTGTCTTTTCATAGTTAAGTAACCCAAAAGATAGTCTTTAATGTTTATTTTTGAGAGAGAGAGAGAGAGAGCACAAGTTGGGGAGGGGCAGGGAGAGAGGGGGACAGAGGATCTGAAGCAGGCTCCAGGCTCCAAGCTGTCAGCACAGAGCCCAGCACAGGGCTTGAACCCATGAACCGTGGGTTCATTCTTAAATGAACCGTGATATCATGACCTGAGCCTAAGTTGGCCACTTAACCGACTGAGCCACCTGAGTGCCCTGAGAGGTAGTCTTTAAATCTACCAGTTTCTCACACTCACCTCTTTTTCTATACTTCTTTATAAAATCTAGGCTCCTTCCTCACCTTGCTACGGAATCTGCTCAGGCAAAAGTTACCAATGGTACCTAAATTGCTACACCCCACCCATTCTTTGTTAAGCCTTGTATTATTTGGTATCTTCTACATTTAAAATTATTTAACTCACTTACAGAAATGATTACATGCTTTGACTTTTACAACATATTCACTTCTTAGGCACTCCTTTGTCATCTTTTTTGTTTTTTGCTCTGTATGCTCTTTACACACACAAGTTTATCTGTATTCATAGCTCCAACATCTACCTATATATGGATGTTCCTGCGATCTGTATGTCTAATGTAAATTTGTCTCCTGAATTCGGATATCTAAATGCTGGATGGTCTGTGTTGATATGCCAAAAGAATCTAAGAGAACGCATGCAAAACTGAATTAATTGCCTTCCTTCAACTGTGTTTGATTACAAATTCTAAATAGCACCTAATTGTCTTTGTTATATCTATTAGATTCTAGGTTGGTTTCCTTCTATTAGATCATTGATATTCAAATGAGAATCTAGAGGATATGAGGGTCCAGAGTGTGTGAGACTCTTAAGAAAGTGATACCTCTAGGTTAGAATTCATTTCTGGAATTTCTTGCCTGTGTGACGAATGTAGAAGCAGGAAGAAATGTGGAAATTGTGTCTTGGATTGTAAATCCTTAAAGGTAGGGACTGAATGTTATTCACCTTTTGAAACCAGCATGGTATCTGAAGCATATTAAATAGCCAGTATATGATATTACATTAATTTGAACCCACTTTTGGTTGAGACTTACTTATAGCTGGAGACTTGGTTAAATGAATGGTAGAAGAAAGAGACAAACATTTGTCATGGATAATCCTAACTCTACAACTTAGTAAACTGTAAGTTTTCTACAAAATTGAAATTTTTATGCTAACTTGGGTAACTGCAGGACAAAAATATTGAAATCCAAGGAAAAGTTAAAATTTCCATTAATTTATATAATTTTTCTTTGGCAAAGAATCAAATTTATTGGCACACTTAACTTGTAGATATGTTAACTTTATTATTTGGCATGCAAAAATATGTCATGTTTTTGACCCTAGTGTTTCTGCTTCCTCTTTAAACACTGTTGATTCTTTTATTGAATGCCCTAAAAGGTTCTGCCAGTTTTAAACCCAGGAGGCTGGTACCCCATCTGTTTAACTGGAAACCATCTAATCCAAACAGACACTTCTCTTCTTAGGAGGTATTTCCAATGCTCTATGAAACCAAAACTTCCCATTCTGTGATGCATATATATATCTCGATCTGACAATGTGTTGAACACATTGAGGTAAATGCCCAGATGTCCTTGCCACCATGGAGTTTGGCTAAATTCCGGCCAAGCCCCAACAATGGAATTCTAGAAAAGAGCAAGTCACCCACAAAGAAAGAGGCTATCTGGAATCTAATTTGGTCCAAATCCACAACATCACTCACATCTTACTGTGAAGCTAAAGGGAATCTTATGGGTTTAGATTACATACAACCCAGCCTATAATATGAGACTAAATCAGACTTGTTTCAGAGCCCTAGGCTCTTAAATGTAGTATTCACAATCAAGAATGAACCTGCAGAATGATACAGAGCTGGATTGATTTTTCAGAATTGCAATTACCTTGGATATTCTCCTTGCCACGTAAAACTTCCTGGAGAACTTCTGCTTTAAGAGTAAGGGTATTAGTTTAATCCACTAATATTTACAGACTACCAAAAATTATCTACTTTTTGTAAGTATTATGATTATTGCATATAAGACTCTTATTTTTTTCTTTTAATAGATTATTTCTGGTGTCTGACATTGCTCCATTATTTTTAGACTGAATATCATACGCCAAGATATACTATGGCTGAATGCTCCAGGTCCTCTGAAAGTCTGCCTCAACTTAATTCAGTTCCTTGGTTTGTGATTTGTTACTGGAGAAGAGAACAGTGATTAGTCATTACTAATTTCACAAATATGACTTTTTATTGTTGAAGCATACTTGCTTCCTGTTCATTTTTATTGCTCCCTACCATTACATTAATCTTCCCCTTCTCCATAGAATCACTGGTTTTTATAAATGGAAAGAGCCCCAAAATAATCTCCTAAACTTTTCCTCCTTTATTTTTCTTAATACATTCTATATCCTTTGTGTTTTTCTATAGCCTTCATTTTATGCAATTCTAAAATCCATCTTTGGTCTCTCAATGCTTGTTTCAGCCAATACTCCATTTAGCACATTTCCTAAACATTGTCACCTTAAAAATGACTTTTCAAATGCCTTGATTTTCACTTTTCTTCTCTAGGTCTCCTTTTCTGTGACACCTTTATTTTTGCTCTATGGTTTTCAATTTTTTTGCCCAGTAAGTGGTACATTAGATTCCTTGGAACCCAAGTAAGTTTTTATTTTTAAAGCCACTTATTTTAATAAGTAAGATCTATGAATTTCCAGCTCATGCTACTGTTTTTTCACCTTTGATTCAAGTGTCACCTGAATGTCACATTAGTTTAGGTAACTTGCCTTACCGTCTGGAATTCCCAAACTTGTGATCTTTTGATCAGAAAGATGTGTGAATTCTAAAGTGAAGAACAGTACCACCTTCACCAAGACATAAGCAGTTGGGTATTTCTGAATAGAGGCATAATAGGTGGACTAAAACAGCAATTTATATAGACCTGCCTTCTCTTCACCACTGTACTGCTTAGAAGTTTGATATCCTGTCATTAAGCTCTCTAACATTGAATTGTGTCCACCATAGATTATGCCTAAAAATCCAAGCTTCTCTTGTTTTTGTCTTTTTGTTTTGTTCAACTCTCAGGGCACCATTAATTTTAAAAATATAATTCTTAACAAACTCTGGTAGCTTTTATCAGTAATAAAATTCAATTTTACTAGTTGACAAATAACCTGTATAAAAAAGAATTAAGCACGAGTATTAGGATACCAACAGTCGTCTCCTTCTTTCTCTCAATGTCTCTCTCAAGCACACACACACACACACACATACACAGAAAAATTAAATTATCTCCAAGTATATGACTTACTCATTCACCTTTTTCAAAAATGGAGCATCTTCATTTGTTCAGCACTGTTTATGTGTTGAGCACAAAATGATAAATATAACTGAGAGTAAGCACATTATCTATGTGTCTATATCCACATTTTTCTTTAAATTAAAAAAATTCATCAGTATAATTTGTAATATTTCATCTTATCTATTCTTATATAAATTTAATTAAATTACACTAATTAAATCAATAACATTAATTTAATTTAACAGGGATCTTGCCTGGAAAACAAACCCAAAATTTTAATTTAATAAAACTACTAAAATGTAGTTGAACATTAAAAGTGAGTAAAGAATAAAATAGTGTGAGAAAAAGAACCTATCATTGTTCTTGATGCAGAGAAAGCAGTTAATAAATACCTAGTTTTTCTATTATATTATTGTACTTAATATAAAACCTAAGCTTTTTAAAACTTTAAAAAAAAAAGTTTAGCAACTACATTTTGTTATTCATTAATAAAAGGTTAATCTTCTCTTTTTCCTGAGATATTTAAAAATCTTAATTATAGGGAAGGAAATTAAGATTTACTGAATTTAATGCCTACTTATTCTACTAAAATAGTCATATGTGGGTGTACAAGTTTTGAAAATTTTGGAACTGCATAACATAGTTTGAAGCAGCTGACATCTTGAATAACTCTGTTTCAGAGGTTTGGATGAGATTGTAATTCACAAGATGTAGAAATGACTATTCTAGAATGTTTCATGACTCTCTAAACTCCACATCATTCTTAAATTATCTGCATTTAAAATATTTTCATCACATGAAAAAAAATGGCCTTATATGGCCACTTAAATCTTCTGAACCCTTTCATATGCTTTCATAGAACCCAGTATTGTTTTCAAGCACTTATCACATTTGCTGAATTATATATTGGTATGATTATCAGATTAATATCTGAATCTGCATAAGACTACGAACTCGGGGTAGGAACCAAATCTGTCTTTTAATCACTATTATCTTCATGTTTAATGCATGACATCTAGTATGTTTTATATAAATACTTATTGAATGACAACTTTATAGGTCTTGTTTCTTATACCATGCATTAGACATTGATGGCAAATGACTACTTCTAAAGACAAGCGATCCCTTAAGGACCTGTCAGCTGCTGAAGGAATTACTGGCAGAATTAAGATATTCTTTTACCAACTTCCATTACTTCAATCCTTAGTCATTTAATCATTCATTCAACAGCTATTTTTTTGAGCGCTTATTATGTGCCAGGTGCTGTTTAGGAGTGGGAATAGTCAGTGAACGAAAGACAGGTGCATGACTTCAAGGACCTTACATTCTGTAGACAGCTAGCTTTGTGGACTGACGCCTTTAAACACCAAGATGTAGTAATACTTTATTATAAGGCTTAAGTATCTTTTAGTTGTCTTAGTTTTAATAAGGCTTGTTGCCCAAAATAAGTATTTACGTCTTCCTAATGGTTCACACCCAGCACCACCACCTGCCTCTGAAGCATCCCCCCAGCCTAGTTCTCCCCTCGAAACTCTCCTAATTAAACCTGACCCAAGGAAGAAGAAGCCCCCACACTTTATGTGCCGTCTCAGGACTTGCAGTTTGGAAAACAATTCTACAGTATAAGGATTTTTCTGCAGACTTGTTCAGTGCTCTTTCAGACTTGGTTTCTGTTTGTGTTTACTCTGTGGTAACTTCACTCTGTACCTCAGGCTACTGGCAGGAATAAGCATCACTTAAAAAGTAATTTAGGAAATAAGTGTACTTCCCCAAGGGTGCAAATAAAAGGAAAAGTTGTGGTAAATAGCTAATGTAAGCAAAAGGTGCCTTGGGGGAACCCTAAGAGTCACTTCTTTCAAACCAGCAATAACTTCTGGTGCTATCGGTCCTGAGGCAGCAGCCGTCAACATTGTTTAAAAAAGCTCCCTTATGGTGTTCTCATTAATTAACTGCACTGTTTGTTGATTCTAGATTGATTCGGTTTGTTCTCTGGAGAGTGTTTTTGGAAACTCAGTAATGCCTTGATGCAGAATTTCATCTTCAGGCCCTAAATTCCCAGGATGGTGGTTTACTGGGACATATAGAAGATGAAGTGAAAAAGAGAATTTGTTAGATAAAAATGATAATCAAAATATTTTAAATTCAGATGTAATTTTTGAAGATTTTCCCTACAGAGCAAAAAAATTACCTGAAGCAAAGTTTGACTGACAGGCGGGTTTAACAAACACAAAACAAATGGCATGCAAAACAGATAGGGAAGTATTTGTTGCTAATTACTTGAGAAAGCATTTTAATTAAGTTGTTTGCCAATTAATGCCTCATTTTTAACATTCCATAAATATTTAAACATGTTTCATAAACTTTCTTCTTATGGAAACATTTGCAAATGTTATTATGGAGTTTCTTTGGGAATCTCATAAGAAAAAACTGTACAGTTTAGAAGATTCTACTTGCCATTTTCATAAGTAAATAAGTAAATTGTTGTCTTTTTTATCTTGGTAGCTATTATACTTTAAAATGCTCTATCTGCATAAACTTTTCTTTCACGATCTGCCGTGAAGAGTGAATAAATACAAGCTACATATTATTTTGATCTGCCATAAAAATTGAAAATAACATAGAACATAGAGGATAGTATGTTTAATTTCAATCTTTCAGTTAAATGCAAGAAAATGATTTTGGGTGATTTAAAGAAATTCAACAACTAGAAATTGTTAACGTGTCAATCATCTTCAACCTAAAACTTCCAAAATGCTACCTGCCCAGCTAAAATAAAACAAAAGATAATACACATAAACAAAACAGAATGTTTCACTGTTACCAAGTTGGGCTTAATTTGTAGTGTAAACTATCATGAACTTAACCAAAAATATTTCAAGCACGTAGCTTCTCCTTCCCTATTTAGTCATTCATTAGAACAATCAGGCTTGTGCCTGTTACCTACTTTAAAAGGTTTTAATGAAACTAAGAGATAAGAAGAGATTACATTTGGAATTTAGCTAGAGGACCAAGGACACTCACTTCTTCACCAGTATGTGGCATTTTCTCATTTAAATGAAACATTGGTGTTAGTGTTCTTGGACCCAAATTCGACGTGGGGAGTGGGGGAGATTTCCTCACTGTAGCGTTCATAAGCAACGCTACAGACAGCAACTGGGTGTCCTACAACTTAGCTCAATTCTGACACTGTCTGCTTGGATATAGCATCAGTTCCATAGGTTAAGGGTTCGGTCCTACAAGATTGCCTCCCCGACTCCATTCCAACTTCAGAGGCCAACTGCAAACACAAATTGTTACCTGTGCTTTTGGCCAACTGGCTATACATCAGAGGTTCCGAATCTCCTCCTTGGGTTTAATTAATTTGCTAGGGCTGCTCAGAGCTCAAAGAAACATTTTTCTTACTAGATTGCTGGTTTATTATAAAAGGATATAACTCAGGAACAGCCAGATGGAAGAGATCTATAGGACAAGGTATGGGGAGAGGGCACAGGGCTCCACGCACCTCCTTCTACAGGTATGTCACCCTTCCCTGTTCTTGAACTCGGTACTTTTAGGTTTTTATGGAAACTTCATTACATAGTCATGATTGATTAAGTCAATAGCCATTGATGAGGAATTCAACATTTGGCCACTCTCCCCTCACAGGAGGTCTGGGGGTAGGACTGAAAGTTCCACCCATCTTATCACAGGGTTGGTTCCCCTGGCAATTAGACCCATCTTTAGGTAGGGTCCAAAATTTACCTCGTTAACATAACAATAGACACTTTTGTCACTGTCCATACAAAATAAATTCCAAGGGTTTGGGGAACTATGAGCCAGGAACTGTGGCCAAAGACCAAATATATATGAAAAATATATATTTGGTCACCGGAATGACCAAATATATATTTCTTATAAATCATAAAATCACAATTGACCATGTAGTAAATCATCAAAAGGAAAGGTCTGACCTGTCTTTAACGCTGGCCATAAGCACATTTGCTAACTGGCCTGCTGTGACATAATGTGCTAGACAGAAGCAAAGGAAGAATCTCCCTATGTAGGTGTCTTCTATTCAGTAGAAATTAGAAGTGAGGGAAAGAAGCTTCAAGGAGGTTTTCCTGATTATGAAGCGTTTGATCCTTCAGGTGCCATGAGAGTAGGTAAGGCTGGTGGAGGGAGGTGAGTGGAGGCAGTTATGGAGCACCCGCTGGGAAATCTGCATTTGTGTGAGTATTCACAGTAGCTAGCATGAAAGGGCCCATGGATAGAGTACTACCAAGCATGAGGAAAGCCAAATTATACCTGTCCCAAATGAGAGAGTGGAACAGTAATAACAGAATGGCTATGGTACTATAGGACTTCAGCTGTGAAAAATATAGTAACTTAACTTGCTTTGGTAGTTCTATGACCATGTAAGTCTTTTTGTTGCTATCTAGATTAAAACTAGAAGTAAAGATAATTGTGAGCATGATCTCATGGAGAAGATTATCACTTGCTCCCACTTGTGACTTGGGGAGGGAATCACATAATTGGGCGGGGGGAAGGAATTATGAGGCCACAGTATTACTACCACAGTCCTCCCAGAATTTCTATTTGCTTTGTTGGTGGTGATGAAAGTAGGTCTTTCGTGTTCTGTTAACAGACATCAACACCATACTCATCTTAATGAGTTAAATGGCATTATCTCCTACTTTGGGTTTGTTTAGTGTCTACATTCTAAATATTTCTGTCATCCTGGACTTACGGTTTAACTAGAGTATACTTAGAAATCAAATTTCAAATTGTTTTGAAACTATGAGGGAAAAAATGAGAAAGAAGAAAAAAGGAAAGGCTCACATGAGGGGCATTTTCACATTCAAATAGTGAATGGGAAGAAAATGCTAAAATTATATGCATCATATTGCTGCTTCTAGCTATGAAGTAGTAATTGGTATTGGACTTGCCTTCCTGATGTAAATAACTAAAAACTGGAGAAAAATATCTGGGACTGTTTTCAGACTTTGCACAAGACCGTGTGATCCCTGAGAATGGCTGCCCTGGCTTTCTGCCTAGAGACATTTTCCTGACCAGCGTGCAGAGCAGGGATCCCATAAGGGACTAGCTGGGTCAGGGTGACAGAGGCTGGAGTTAGAGAAGGCTCAAGCAGCTGGAATCTGGGGAGCAGAGAGCCAGAGGAGGCAGGGGGCAGGCCACAGAGAAAGAGCTCCAGAGATTCATAGGGTTGGTTTTGGTTGTTGAACACTAATCTGGGCACAGGAAGAGCCAACCTCTGCTGGGTGGGCAAATAATGACAGGAGCTATAAAAGGAACAATCTCCAGAGCTCCCACAGGGCTCGGGGAAACTGAAAGACAGAATAGTCTTCATGGGGTGTCAGGCTTTGGGAAGAGACATTGTGATGCAGAACAAACTAAAACTCAGGCAGGCAGTGGGCTCTTAAAATAACCATGTACAATGACATAGTCTGAATATTTTGGAATTTGCATTATGATTTTTCCTCCTAAACTCTGAATTATTTAGACTTGCTTTGGTTTCCAAATATATAAATTTGGGGGAATCCATTTTCATTATAGATTTATCATTTTTTAGAATTTTTGACATCCTTGTGGGGCCTAATACATGGTCAATTTTTGTGATTATTCCAACTCTCCTTGAAGAATAAAAGTGTTACCTCTATTTTGGGAATGCAGCAGTGTCTTTAGAATAATCTGTTGGACTACATTTGCTAATTAGGCTGTTTAAATCTATACCCTCACTGATTCTGGCTCTAGATATATGTTAAAATCTACCACTCTGATTGTAGGTTCTGCTGATCTCCATATTTGAAAATTTTGCCTTGTATATGAGGCAAGGTTGCAATGAATGCAGGTTATGATTGTCATTTTTTATTGGTGAAATATTCTTTATCATATTACATTAAGTTCTATTAGTTCTGATATTACTGAGCTATCCAGTTTTCCTTTTAAATATATCTTACTTGTCCTATCACTTTTCTTTCAAACATCCCATGTATTTATTTATGTTTAATTCATATTATAAAAATTTATAGATGAATTTGAGCTTCTTTTTTATATTTCTATCTAGGTCTATACTTCTAACAGGTATTTACTCATACCTTTTCCTAAGATTATCTATTAACCCTGGTTTTTCTTTGCTTCCACTTTTCTTGCCTTCTTTTAGACTAATGGAATGTTTTATATTCTATTTATTTTCCTCTCCTAGAAAGCTTCCTTCTCTTTTCAAGTTATACATTACTCTTTCATTCTGTCAGTAGTTGCCTTTAAATTTTAAAATGCATACCAAGGACAGTCTGAAGTTGATCCACATTTTAGGGCATCTAGGTGGCTGAGTCATTAAGTGTCTGACTCTTGATTTTGGCTCAGGTCATGATCTCACAGTTCATGAGTTTGAGACTCATGTCGGGCTCTGTGCTGACAGTGCAGGGCCTGCCTGGGATTCTCTGTCTGTCTGTCTCTCTCTCTCAAAAATAAACATTTTTTTTTAAAGTTGATCAGCATTTTTATTCTTTTAAATAATTATCCCACATTCATCTGTTGATAAATGTTTCAGGGTATTTAATGATCTATTTTATTCTTAACACATCTCCATTCTAACCCACTCCCCTCTAATAACCAGTTTCTTTACCATTTCCCAAATTTCTTTTTTTTTTTAATGTTTATTCATTTTTGAGACAGAGAGAGACAGAGCATGAACGGGGGAGGGTCAGAGAGAGGGAGACACAGAATCTGAAACAGGCTCCAGGCTCTGAGCTGTCAGCACAAAGCCCGACGCGGGGCTTGAACTCACGGACCGCGAGATCATGACCTGAGCCGAAGTCGGACGCTTAACCGACTGAGCCACCCAGGCGCCCCTCCATTTCCCAAATTTCTAGTGGCATTTCCTTGTTCCTTATTTGAAGACCATATGGTCTTTTGTGGCTCCTGACTATTCAGGAAGTTCAGCTTCACCTCTGTGCTTCACACAGGCTGATGACTTGCATATTCTTTTATGGGAATTAAAACTGTAGGTCCCAAATGTAAGGCCATGATTGTTAGGATGGCTATTATCTCACTGTGATTTTGATTTTTCATTTCCCTGATGATTAGTGACTTTGATACATTTTCATATACCTGCTGGCCATAGGTCTGTCTTTTGGAGAAATGTCTTTTCATGTCCTTTTCCCATTTTTAACCAGATTATTACTTTCTTTGCTATTGAGTTGTAGTAGTTTCTTATATATTTTGTACATTAACTTTATCAGATATATGATTTGCTAATATTTTATCCCTTCTTATATGTTGACATTTTACTTACTGATTTTTTTTCTGTGCAAAAGGTTTTTTGTTTGATGTAGTTCTATTTGTCTCTTTTCCCTTTGTTGTATGTGCTTTGGTATTAAATTCATGAATTCATTGCCAAGTCCAATGTCATAGTTTTTTCTTATGTGTTTTTCTAGGACGTTTTTATAATTTCAGATCTTACGTTTAAGTCTTTAATCCATTTTTAGTTGATTTTTGTGAACAGTATAAAATAAGGGTACAATTTCATTATTTTGCATGTGAATATCTAGTTTTCAACACCATTTCTACAAGAGATTATCCTTTCTTCTATTGTGTATTCTTGGTGATCTTGTCAAAGATTAATTAGTTGGCCATATACTAATTGATTTATTTCCAGGCTATCTGTTCTGTTTCATTGGTCTCTATGTCTGTCTTTACACTAATACCACAATGTTTTCATTACTATTGTTTGTAATAAGTTTTAAAATCAGGAAGTGTGAATCCTCCAGCTTCGTTCTTCTTTCTCAAAATTGACTTGACTATTTGAGATCTTTTGTGATTCCATATGATTTTTGGAAATTTTTTTCTATTTCTATAAATAATGTCATTAATATTTTGATAGGGATTGAATTGAATCTGTAGATCACTTTGGGTAGTATGGAAATCTTAACATTAAATATTTCAGTCCATGAACATGGGATATCTTTCCATTTGTTTGTACCTTTAGTTTATTTCATTAATATTTTGTAGTTTTTAGTGTAAAAGTCTTTGATCTCCTTAGTTTGTCCCTAAGCATTTATTTGTTTGTTTGTTTATTCATTTATTTATATTTGAGTAGAGTTGACACACAATATTACATTGGTTTCAGGTGTACAACAGGGTGGCTCTACAAATCTATACATTAAGCTACACTAACCAGAAGTGTGCTACCATCTGTCACCATACATTACCATTGACTATATTCCCTATGATTTGCCTTTTATTTTCATGACCTAATCATTGTATAACTGGAAGTTTGTATTTCCCACTCCCCAATGGCAACCATCAGTTTCTTTTCTGTAACTACAGGTCTGATTCTGCTTTTTGTTTGTTTATTCATTTGTTTTGTTCTATTTCTCATTTAAGTCAAATCATATATTTGTCTTTCTCTGTCTGACTTATTTCATTTAATATAATACCCTCTAGGTCCATCCATGTTGTCACAAATGGCAAGATCTCATCTTTTTTTATGGCTGAGTAATATTCCATATATGTACCCCTTTTCTTTTATCCATTGATCTATTGATAGACACTTGAGTTGCTTCCATATCTTGGCTAGTATAAATAATGCTGTTATAAACATAAGGTTGCATATATCTTTTTGAATTAGTGTTTCATTTTCTTTGGGTAGCAGTGGACTTATTGGATCACATGGTATTTCTATTTTTTATTTTTGAAGAACCTTCGTACGATTTTCCACAGTGGCTGTACCAATTTACATTCTCACCAACAGTGCACAAGGGTTCCTTTTCTTCACATCTTCACTAACACTTGTTACTTTTTGTCTTTTTGATTCCAGCCATTCTGATAGGCATGAGGTGATGTCTCATTGTGGTTTTGATTTAAACTTCCCTGATTATTAGTAATGCTAAGCCTCTATTCCTAAGAATTTTAACTTTTTTAATGCTATTCTAGATGAGATTGTTTTCCTAATTTCCTTTTTCAGATAGTCTGTTATTAGTATTTTGTAGAATTAAAACTGATTTTTGTGTGTTGATTTTGTATCCTGTAACTTTGCTGCATTCTTTTAATAGCTCTAATAGTTTTGTTTTGTTTTTTCGTTTGTTTTGGTTTGTTTTTAGTAATGTCTTTAAGGTTTATACGCAGGGATAATTTTCTTCGCTTTCAATTTGGTTCCCTTTTATTTCTTTTTCATGCCCAATTTCTCTGGTGAGGACTTCCAGTACTACATTAAATAAAAGTGGTAAGAGTGAGCTTCCTTGTTTTGTTCTTAATCTTAGTGGAAAGCTTTCAGTCATTCACTGTTGAGTATGGGGTTAACCTTGGGCTTTTCATATATAGCTTTTATTGCATTGAGGTGATTTCTCTCTATTCCCAACCTATTGAGAATTTTTATTATGAAAACATGTTGGATTTTTGTCAAATGCTTTTTCTGAGTTCATACTTCTCATTGGTTTTTGCAAAGAACCTGTGTGCATTTAAAAATCTGTATCCTCAGGTCTTTTATGAGCTCACCAAAATGTTCTGAAATTTTGTCTTTGGATGCTTGCTTTTGTTACAGTTGTTTTGATTTATTCCTTAAGCAGTAGTATAATTTTGAGGCTATGTTGCAATTTCTGGTCCACCATCACCTCTCATTTGTTTTAATTCTTCATTATTTTATCTTTCTTTGCAAGGGAAAATCTTAAGTTTGTCCTCCTTATTGCTGATTTGATTTTATGTAGTGTCAACTGTACTTTTCATTGTAATTTTGTGATGTGTTTTAGCTTAGTTTTAGTTTTCCTTAACATACTCATATCATTTTTATTTCACTGTTTTTTCTTTCCTCTGTCTTCTCTACATATGAATTCCCATTTCATAAAGGTTATATTTTATTATATCCTACTGAGTTTTCAAAAAGTTTTATGATTTTTTTGAGTTACAGTAAATCACTTTTGGAGTTCTCTTCTTCGTCAAAGTCTTTCCATTCCCCTTGTTCTATGGAGTTATTTTCAACTTCTTGCCTTTTATTCTTCTTATCTGTTTATTCCATGTTAGTGTGTGTGTGTGTGTGTGTGTGATTTTTTTTCTTTTTCACGTATATTAGAGATTGCTATTCAGATCTGATTCTTTACCAATAAAGAATTGATTAGCTAAGTTTGCAATTTTTTTATTCCCTGTCCATTTGGAGGTCTATTAAATCCAATTCCCAGCTCTATTGTTGGAAACAGATTCATCTGTTCAGCCTCTAGATCACCTAGCTTCAAAACTTCCCACGCTTTCCTCTATTATGGTTCTGTTGCTTTGAGATAGGACCTTGTATTCTACTCTGTTGGCTCTCATGCTTTCAAAAGATAGGCCATATGAAAAGACAGACCTTAAGTAAAGCAGAAAGCCCTCCAACTCTTCCTGCTTTTGGTGCCCCAGCACATAAAAGACCCAAACTCCAATATGTACCACTACCTAGGGGTCTTCTTTCTCTTCTCCTAAGTCTTTGTGTGGAATAAATTCCCTTAGGTTAAAGACAGATCACCTATAATGCCTAATTCCTGCTTCTTGTATGATTGTTTTATAGAAGTCAGGAATCTACTTCTGTTATAGAAAAAGAAGTATTGGGGCACCTGGGTGGCTCAGTCGGTTAAGCGTCTGACTTCGGCTCAGGTCATGATCTCACACTGCCTGAGTTTGAGCCCCGCATTGGGCTCTGTGCTGACAGCTCAGAGGCTGGAACCTGCTTCGGATTCTGTGTCTCCCTCTCTCTGCCCCTCCCCTACTCATGCGCTGTCTCTCTCTGTCTCAAAATAAATAAAAAACATTAAAAAAAAGAGAAAGAAGTATTGACAGTGACAAGGGGAGGGGGAAGTTTTCAGGCTGACTCCTAAAGTGGCATTCACTCAGTAGATGTATAGCCACTCACTCTCCTGACTGGATCACACTTTGCATTCATAAGTCTCCAAGTAAAGGAATTGTGGAGCACTTTCTGCTTAATTCCAATGGGCTGCCCATTGTATTTTTAAAATCCGTATTTTCTAACCTTATACAATAAGATTGGAGTCACTCTGATAGAATCTGAAGCATTATTTCCACCAAAATATGGGTTCAGAGGTGTGGGAAAATGGTTAGTGCTTCTGAGGGAAACATTTTAGATTAGTTGAAAAACATTTGGGAAGTTTTCTCTGGTAGGAAAACAGTTGTATGTCCTCTTTCCTGGGAGAGTGTGGGTAAGGAAGGGAGGCAGAGGGTGTCCACATTTGCTATTCAAGAGAGCTAACGGGCCTGTGGAAGCAGAAAGGGATAGCATATTTCTTAATTTCCTGACATCTTACGAACTGCGCTAGCCATATGAATGTCTTATAGTCCCCTAAACATGCCACATGCTCTCTTCTTAAAGTCTTCGCATATATTCTGCTTTTGCCTAAAATACCCTTGCTCCTCTCTCTCCTGTCCTGGGTAAATCCTACTTATTATTCAGTTCTCATATTAGATATTCCCTTCCCAGGAAGATATTCCTGACTCTTAGCTTAATGGCTAGAATGGATACCTTTTCACTTTTCTCCTAAAGCATCTTGGCATACTTTTATCATAGTACTCATTCTCTTTAATTGTTATTCCTTGTCTATGCCATCTTGGAAAACCAACCGAGGTTTAACCAACTTGATTAACTAAAGTATTTCTAGGATCATGCAAGTGGCACACAGTAAATGTTTGAGAAATATCTAATAAGTTAATATATGGGCAAATCATGAATGAAATTGAATAGAATGAAAGAGAATGAAATGAAGGTAATAGAACAAGGACTTTTATTTTACTCTTTTCCCCTTCCCCATTGTGCTCCTGTATTAAGGAAATAGATTTGTATTACCTGGTCATTTTTTATCAAATATCTGAAAAAATTTCCCATGTAATTTACTAGAATGGCTGCAATTCCCTGCAATTCTGCATCTACACTTACATGATGAGATTTGACAAATAGCTGGAAGATGCTTACCTAGAAACACCTCTGCACCTGCCATAATACTCAAGATTCCAAATTGTTAGTTTTTGTTTTTTTAACCTATGTAAAATATTGTCCAAAAAAAATCCCCTCCTGTTTTTTCAATGTGCAAATACCCCTAATCTGGGTCTGTGATTCAGCTGTTATTTTCTCTGGGGCAATAAGAAAGAAGAGGGGAAAAAATCATATGTTAAACATTCCACATGCCAGCGTGGTACTATCATGTCATTCTTTTCAATCTATAACAACTGTGACAGATTATCACCTCTTTGAAGTAAAGAGTATTGAGGCTCAGAAAAGCACAAAGCAATCTAGCCAAGGTTACTGGATTGCAAAGAATATATTGAGATTTGAACCCTGATCTTACTATTGTACTGTTGAAATTGTAATGTGACTCTTTACCTCTAATCTACCAAACACTACCACCTAATGCTGTGTCCCATGAATAATATTTGTTTTTAAGATACCTCTTGATCTGAGCTGAAGTATGGATTCTTTAAGAGCATGGGTGCTTCTGGGAGGATAAGCCTAAGAAGAGTAGATGGGAGAATAAAGAAAGGGAAGTGAAAGATTTGGCCTCTATTAAACCCAGCTTCAGAATCCAAGGAAAGCAGAGGCTCTGGCTGTGAGACGCTGGCACCGAAAAGAATTTGGCCAGATGCAATATCAAGTGGGACCAGGTTCTCTCTGCATGCCTTTGGGGTAGCCCACTTCTCCTCATACAGGAGGAGTAAAAAGTGAGAGTTAAAAAAATAAATAAGTGATGAGTTTTGCATTCCTTTTACAACCCTGGACCTACAATTCTGCCTAAAGCAGTATGGGGTTGGGCAAGTCATGAGCATTTCTGAGCCTCGGTTTCCTCACTCACATGTGGGAAAAATACTCCCCCTTGCCATTACTACCTCTGAAGACTGTAAAGGGGAAATAGGCAATGGACACAGAAAGCATTCCCCAAAATTCCTATAAATAAGGTCCTTCAAAGATGTCCACATTCTAATCCCCTGAACCTATTACTACCTTTATTTATTAAGCAAAGGAGATGTTGCAGATGTGATTAAAGGGTTTTGGATGAGGAGATTATCCAGATGGGCCCAGGATAATCACAGGAATCCTTAAAAGGGAGAGAAAGAGGCAGGAGTGTTAGAGTTAGAGAGGAGTGTAAAAAATTGCTGATTTTGAAGATAAAGGAAGGGGCCACAAGCCAAAGTATGCAGGTGGCCTCTAGAAAATGGAAAGGCAAGGAACAGATCCCGCTCTAAAGCCTCCAGAAAAAAACATAATTCTCCTGACACCTTGACTTTAGGTGAGTACATCTCATTTTTGTACTCTGATCTTTAGAACTATAAGGTAATAGATTTGTATTGCTTAAATAAAGACACTAAATTGTAAAAATTTGGGGGTAAATGTCAACAGCAGCAATAGGAATTAGGAACAGGTCTGAGTTAATAGGAAGGCAAAAAGTAAGCCATTCAATGGAAACTTCGGTGTTTGCAGTCCATTTGTTTTTTGGGAGGGGCTCCAGAAACATGCTAATTTGCATGGCTGCCCTAAAGCCTATGTCTGCCAGCAGCTAGACAGCTGCTGGTGATTTCCTTCAGCTATTTATTGGCTGGAAGCTACCAAAAGACTCAATTAAGGCAGTTTCACTGAAAGTGAAAGTCACCCACAGTATCACCCCTGCTTTGATACACACAAGCCTGTTAGAACTCACCTCACATAAATTTTCTGGGTTGAGCCAACATTAGTTGCCAAATGCCCAAGAGCCAATCACAACAAATGATTCTGTGAATTTGTGGTCTCTGGAATACACGCATATATTTATACTCATAGGAACATGTTTGGAATTGTTATTAATGGGAATGTGCTTCTGAAGTAAGTTTAGTAAAAATCTTTTGGTATACGTCAGAGACTAGTGATAATATTCACCTTGTTCTTCTTTTCTTTTTTTTTCCTTTCTTTTCTTTTTTTTTTGGAAAATTAGAGTGTAAAACAAACAAACAAAACCCTGTTTTTCTTGATAGTTTTAGATTCCCAGAGCAGTTAGGCTAGAGAGAAGAGGTTGAAAGCCTAGATTCTCAAGCTCACTAAATACTTTTGACCATACTTTGCTCTGAAGCAGAAGTAGAAATGCTGGACACACACAATCTATGATTCTAGACATAAAGTGAAGTGAAAATCACAGAATTAGATACTGGCATGGTTGTAGGTTGATAATCAACTGCCAGGGTCTTGGATACATAATCATAAGAACAAGTGCATTGGATATTTGAAGATATCGTTGTGCTGAATGCTTTCTTCCCACCTGAGTTGCAAAGAATTAAACTATTATGGATTGTTTCCTCGTTAGCCATTTAACCAAGGAACCCAAAGGATCGTGTTAGTGAAAGAGAAGAGACACAGAACAGCTTCACCACACTTACTGAAGAAAATGAAACTCTGTCCTCTTTTCAAAAACAAATGTGTAATGACTGATAAAGTTGATAATGACTCATAAGGTGCTTGATTTCTGTAGAAATATCAGCTTTGGAAGTTGCCCATGGACTTTTGAGAGATTTATCAGATGAAAAATCATGACCTTCTTAGCCAGGGGAGGAAAAATTATATCAGTTATTTATTTTTCTTTAGATTTGACTGAATATTGTTTCTAGACCTGTAGATAGCATGGTTTAGGGCAACAATTCTAGGGAAAGAGCAGCCAAGTATATACTCTTATTCATAATAAATCGTACGCTGCTTTCTGAAATGCCACCAAAACTTGATATAGAATTTTCCATCAAAGAGGCTGAAATTCCACATGTTACCTAAGCAAAGCCATTTGTACTTTACTCGTGAGACATCATAATATCTCGTCTAGTAGCAATTTTTTAAGAGAGGGAGAATTCAGTGTACTGAATCAACTGAGAAGAATAAATATAGAAATTAACTCCTGGCACATCTTTTGTTCTGGGCCATTATACATTGTGTTGCAATTGCCCCTATTGAATCACTTCTGAAAGAATCTCTTGCATAATGGCATTTTAGTCATCCCTGTAATGTCAACAAACAAGGCAGATTAATGCTTCCAGTCCTGAGATGTCTTGCACTCTGCTTATTAGAATTGTAGTCAGATTTTCATTAGAATGAATGGCATCTGATTCCATAAGGCAGTCACAACAGAGGCACCTTCTTGCTATAGTGTCACCCTGCAGATGACAATGTAGGCCATTATGAATGACACTCCACAATTCGTTACTTCCTGCCTCAAATTGTAGTTAATCTTTCATCCAAACTGTACACATGTGCAGCTTTAAGTGGCCTATCACAGCGAGTACCCAGTAATGCTGCAAGCACATGGAGACTGACAGAAGGTAAATTGCTTGTCAGGAGGTCTGTATTTCAATTCACAGCATATTCCAAACACGTCGTGGTGAAAGCACGCCACAACAGCTGCTTTCATTGCTAACTATTTTTGATGTAAATGTCAATAAAGCTCCAGGCCCTTTCATATTTTTGGCCAAGAATGTCCATCTTGCCCTATGCAGGCTGGCAGGTGGAGTTCCATTTATCTACTCTTAGGAACATGTCCTATAATAATGATGGCCTCTGGAGGCCGTTTAGGGTGATTGAGAGCAGTGATTGGGACAATAGGCTGCTGAATTTCATTGCTGGAGTGAGTTGACAGGTGACTGCTTTTATACCCTCTCATCTGGTGGGGAAGGAAATAAAACACACACTTCCATCCAGTCCACAGACAATCACCTGCAGGTTGAAGATCCACACCCATACGTCATTCCATTCATCGAGAAAAAAAATTGAGATCCATGGTTATTAAACAATCAAAAATTCCCCATCAGATCTAGGATTCTTAAAGAGACAACAGCATTTATTCTCTATAGGATTACAGATAAGAGAAATAAGCAAACAATTTGAATGGATTATGCATGCCTTTGAGGATCTTTCTCCTTCTCCTTGCAAATGTCCCTTTTGGGATACCAGCTGTTCATGCTATATAGCAAACTCTCTTTTAACTAATGCTCTGAGGAAGATGACAGAAGCTTGACCCTTAGCAGCTGAAAGCTAGCAGATATATTAAAAATCAATTCAAGGATGCTGCTTTTGAGCACGTTTGCATTCAAATATGTCAGTATGTTACAACACTGAGTATATGGTATAACAGCATAGAGTAAAACTTCATAATATTTTATTCACAACCTTTATTGAGTATCTGCTATAGGCAAAATAATATATTTTACACTAGAGTAAGGAATATAAATTAGAATTAGACAAACACAGACAGATAACAAGAATAATAATCTGAAGTCAGAGAAAGTTTAGTATAACTTGTATTTCTATTTTTATAACCCTTCTTTGATTTTTTTGTTTATTATCTGAAATGTACATAACATATTATTAGAGTATTTCAGATAAAATTTATAATAAATATTTGTAGTACATGATCTATTTTCTCCTATTGGTATGAGTATGTAACTAAAAGTTTGGGTACAGTTTTTCTCAAGAAACGAGCATAGCTCTAAGGCTGGAGTTAGGCTGATTTGTTTTCAATCGTTACATCCAGCACTTATTAACCTACTAGCTTTGGCAGGGTTAAATAAACTTTATTTAAACTTTATTAGACTTCCAGGGAAAATAGCAGAGTAGAAGGACCTGAATCTCACCTCATCCCACAGATACAACTAGATAACGCCCACATCAATTCCCAAAAAACAACCCAAAGACTGGCAGAACAGACTCTCTACAGATAAATGTAGAGAAAAGTCCACTGAAGAGGGCAGGAAGTACAGAAATGTTAGCCAAATAGACCCTTGGGACTATCTTCCGGAGGGAGAGATGCAGGTGTACAGAAGGAGAGAAATAGACCCTCACACCATGCACCCCAGACACAAAGAATCCACACGGGGAAGATGAATTCTCATAACACTTGGCTTTGAAAAACAGAGGGACCTAATTTCATGAGTTCTTACAATCAGTGGAGCATAACACCTGGAACTTTAAAAATCAGCAGGCCTGGCTTTGGGAGAGCCAGGAGAGCAGAGTCTCAGCTTTTAAAGAGGCAACACAGCAAACACCCTGCAGAGACACAGAATTGAAGCAGCAGTTTGAAAAAATCTTGGGGTATAAAGGAGGGAGATTTGTTTACTTACCTCAGCATGCACTGTGGGGGCACAGATCTTTGGGAGACTTCTCCAAGAGAAAAAGATCTGGCAAGTAGCATTTTCCTCCCCCACCTCCCAACCTAGACACATAGACACCTGCAGGAATCAACACAGAGCCAGTATTGGCTACCAAACTTGCTAACAGCACATGCCTACCCTAGGCTCTCCTGCAAACATGGCTCTTCCAGCCAGGACTTGGTTCCAGGTCTCCTCCCACAGAAAAATTGCCCAACCCTTGCTAACATCCCATACCCTGTCCTGTGATCCCCTGCAGGCCTCTCCCCTCCAATACACCATTGGCCAGAGCCCATCAAAAGAGGTGCCACAAGCCTGATGATATCCAAGCAACCCTGACAGGGACCAGAACCATTCCAAAGTGATTCTGCCCCAGGGAGAGGGAAGGTAACCACACATATCAGTCCAACTGTGGCTCCAGGAGCGGGCAGGGGGCAGACATCTGGTCTGACTACAGGACCCATGCACCAAATAAAGCTTCTCAAGGGACAAAACAGGGAAATTGCCCTGAAGTTCAGGGATACCACATCTTTGGCAAATGCCTGGTTTGACTCAGCTCAAGCCCAAGGCAGCCCCAGACTTGCCCACTAACAACACAGTGACCAAACCCTGTCTACAACAAGCAAAGAGAGTCATTAGAGATGACTGGATTGAAGGTAAAAGTGGCTTATACAAAACAGTAGGGCACAAACAACACACATAGAAGACACCTCTTCAGATGCCAGGTTCTGGTGAACAAGGGATATTGAACTACAGGGCACCATAAGAATTTTCTTCATAAGGCCACTACTTTCAAGAGCAGGAGACTTAGATGACTTTCCTAATACATAGAAACAGACACAAAGAGTTAGAAAAAAATTAGGAGACAGAGGGATATGTCCCAAATGAAAGAACAGAACAAAAATCACAGGAATAGAGCTAAAAGAAATGGATATACTTGATAGAGAACTTAAAGTAATGGTCATAAAGATATTCACTGGACTTGACAAAAGAGTGGAAGAACCTCAAGGAGATCCTTACCAAAGAGATATAAAACATAAAAAATAACCCATCAGAGATGAAGAACTCAGTAACTGATATTAAAAATACACTAGGTGGAAAAAAATACACTAGATGGGGAGTGCCTGGGTGGCTCAGTCAGTTAAGTGCCCAACTCTTGATTTCAGCTCAGGTCATGATCTCATGGTTTGTGGGTTTGAGCCCCTCATCAACTTGGGATTCTCTCTCTCCATCTCTCTCTCTGCCTTTTCCCTGCTCTCTATCTTAAATAAATAAATAAATAAATAAATAAATAAATAAATAAACTAAAAAAAAATACACTAGGTGGAATAAATAGTAGACTAGAGGAAGCAGAAGAATGGATCAGCAACCTGGAAGGCAAAATAATGGAAAGCAATCAAACTGAACAGGATTAGAAAGAAAGAATAACAAAAAATGAAAATAGACTAAGGGAACTCAGTGACACCATCAAGCATAATAACATTCACATTATAGGGATCCCAGAAGGAGAAGAGAGAGAAAAGGGGGCAGAAAATTTATTTGAAGAAATAATAGCTGAAAAGTTCCTGAATGTGAGGAAGAAAATAGAAACCCAGATCCAGAAGCACAGAGCCCCCAATAGAATCCACCCAACAGGTCCACACCAAGACACATAGCAATAGAAAAGAAAATACTTAAATAGAAGGGAAACCCCATAAGGCTATCAGCTGATTTTTGAGCAGAAACTTTGCAGGCCAGAAGGGAGTGTCAAGATATATTCAAAGTGCTAGAAGGAAAAAACCTGCAACCAAGAACACTCTATCCAGCAAGACTGCCATTCAGAATAGGAGAGATAAAGTTCCTCGGACAAACAAAAGTTAAAGGAATTCATAACTATTAAACCATCCCTATAAGAAATGTTAACGGGGACTCTTTGAGTGTAAAGGAAAGACTGTAAGCAGGAGTAAGAAAAGTAGGAAGGACAAAAGAAGTAAAATTAAGGAAATCTATTAAAAAAAGTCAAGGGATTCACAAAATAAAAGGATATAAACCACGACACCATATACATAAGACACAGGGTGGGGGAGAGGAGTAAAAAATGGGTTCAAACCTAAGCAACCATCAACTTAATGTAGACTACTATATGCCTAAGATATTATATACGACCCTAATGATAACCGTAGATTAAATCAGGAATAAATATGCAAAAAAAAAAAAACAGATAAAGGAATCCAAATACATGACTAAAGAAAACCAGAAAACTGTAAGAGAAGAGAGCAAGAGAAAAAGGGGAACGGAAAATAACTACAAGAGCGACCATAAAACAAGTAACACAATGGCAATAAGTACATTTCCAATAAATACACTAGTTGCTTTGAACATAAATGGATAGACCCTCCAATCAAAAGACATAGGGTGATAGAGTAGATAAAAAGGCAAGACCCCTCTATATGCTGCATACAACAGACTCATTTCAGACCTAAAGACAAATGCAAATTGAAAGTGAAGGGATGGAAAAGCATTTATCATGCATATGAAAGAAAAAAGAAAGTTAGGGTAGTAATACTTATATTGGAAAAAAATAGACTTTAAAACAAAGACTGTAACATGAGACAAAGAAGGACATTATCTAAATATACAGGAAACAATCCAACAAGAAGATATATCAATTATAAATATTCATGCACCCAACATGAAAGCACCCAAATACATAAAGCAGTTAATAACAAACATAAAGGAAGTAATACAATAATAGTAGAGGATTTTAACACCCCATTTACATCAATGGATAGATCATCCAACAAAAAAATCAACAAGGAAACAATGGCTTTGAATTTAACATTGGACCAGATAGATTTAATGGATATATTCAGAACATTACATACTAAAATAGAAGAATACATATTCTTTTCAAGTGCAAATGGAACATTCTCCAGGATATATCACACATTAGGCCAAGTCTCAACAAATTCAAAAATATTGAAGCCATACCATGTTCTGACCACAACACTATGAAACTAGAAATAAACCACAGGAAAAATATCTGGAAAGAATACCAATACATGAAGATTAAATAACATGTTACTAAATAATGAATGGACCAACCAAGAAATCAAAGGGGAAATCCAAAAATACATGGAGACAAATGAAAATGAAAACACAATGGTCCAAAATCTTTGGGATACAGCAAAAGCTGTTTTAACAGGGAAGTTTATACCAATACAGGTCTACCTCAAGAAGCAAGAAAAATCTCAAACAACCTAAACTTACACCTAAAAGAGCTAGAAGAAGGACAAACAAACCCCAAAAACAGTAGAAGGAAGGAAATAATAAAGATCAGAGGAGAAATAAACAAAATATAAACTTAAAAAAAACCAACAACAAATCAATGAAACTACGAGCTAGCAGTTTGATAAGATCAACAAAATTGATAAACCTTTAGCCAGACTCATTAAAAATAAAGACAGAGGACCTTGTTAAAACCAGGAATGAAGAGGATAAATAACAACTAACACCACAGAATTACAAAGGATGATAAGAGAATATTATGAAAAATTATATACCAACAAATCAGAAAACCTAGAAGAAATGGATAAATTCCTAGAAATATAAACCTCCCATAACTGAATCAGGAAGAAAGAGATCATCTGAATAGACTGATTGCCAGCAAAGAAGTTGAAACAGTAATCATAGAACTCCCAAGAAATGAAAGTCCAGAACAAATATTAGCAAGCCAAATCCAACAATACATTTAAAAAAGTCTTTCACCATGATAAAGTGGGTTTATTCCCATGATTCAAGGGTGGTTCAATATTTGTAAATCATCAGTGTGATATATCACATCAACAAGAGAAAGGATAAAAATGACATTATCATTCCAATAGGTGTAGAAAATTATTTGACAAAGTACAACATCCACTTGTGATTTTAAAAACTCTCAACAAAGTAGGTTTAGCCCTATGTGAAAAATCCACAGTTAACATCATTGGTTTAAAACAGCTTTTCCTCTAAGATCAGGAACAAGTCAAAGATGTTCACTCTCACCACTTTTATTCAACATAGTACTGGAAATCCTAGCCACAGCAATCACACAAGAAAAAGAAATAAAATGCATCCTAATTGGTAAGGAAGAAGTAAAACTTTCACTGTTTTCAGATGACAGGATACTCTACATAGAAAACCCTAAAGACTCCACCAAAAAACTACTAGAACTGATAAATGAATTCAGTAAGGTCACAGTATACAAAATCAATTAACTGGGGTTAATTTTGGAAAAAGATAAAAATGTTGGTGAGGGTTTCTAGAAAGGGACTCCTAAAAAAAGAAAAAATATATACATTTTCTTATATCTTCTTTGAAAAGTATTATGGATTTCCTTTTCACATTGACTACTTTTATACATGGTATGAGAAGGGAATCCTTCCCACCCCATCCAAACGTGGATAGACACTTTTACCTGAACTTTATTTTTTTTAATTTTTAAAAAAATATTTATTTATTTTTGAGAGAGAGAGAGAATGAAAGAGAGAGAGAGAGAATGAGTGGGGGAGGGCAGAAGGAGAGGGAGACAGAATCTGAAGCAGGTTCCAGGCTCTGAGTTGTCAGTGTAGAGCCTGATGTGGGGCTCGAACTCAAACTCTGAGATCATGACCTGAGCCAAAATTGGGCTCTCAACCAACTGGGCCAACCAGGCATCCCTACTAGAACTTGATTTTAATCTGATTTGTAAACTACCTCTGTCATAGTTTCCATATATTCCTGGGTCTGTATCTGTGTCCTCAACTCTGTTTAGTCAGCTCTACCTATGAGATTTCTCTTATGTGGATGGTGACCATCTAATTTATCATCCACACTGGGATACTTCTGAGAGTGAAAGTGAGACTACTAACAATCATAATAGAATGATGAACATAAACGGAGACATGGCAGGTAAGCTGAGACAAATGCTCACTCTATTTATGCCGCTCCGGAGCCTCATGTTCTCATCTGCCTGGGAAACTTTATTCACTTTTATCTACTGCTGCCGCTGGGGTGACTAGCTCTCCAAAGACTCTGAACAGCTTCATTCAGGCAAACCTAATAGCACCTTATTTCTTGCCCACACTGCACATCTGTCACCTCTGGGGCTTCCTTTTTGATGCTGTAACCTGAAATGCCACTGGATTTCCCCAACTTTTCACAATCTGGGAGTGCAATTCATGCCCTGTAGGACATTGGTCAATAAGACTGGGACCTCAGGATAAATTCTTCCTCCTCCTCTGAAGAGATTATCTTGAGACACAATAGTTCATTCAGCCTCTTCAAAGACAGTTCTGCAAATTTGCACTTTCCTTGAGTAATCAGCTCAGCAACGCATCTTGCAGTGACTCTCTCTTTCCTTGCTTCTCTCCCTTTTCAGTCACTGCTGCTTTTTTTGGGTTACCCTCCTTCACAAGCAGTTAAAATAATCGTTTGCCTGTGATACTGCTGCCCAAGGAACCCAAGCTAAATCAGGTTGTTTACCTGTTCCTAAGCCAATACCATACTGTTTTGATTATTATAGCTTTGTGATATCTCAGGGAACGTAATCCTTTTGCTATATCCTCCCTCAAAATGTTCTTGGTTGTTCTTCATTCTTTGCTCTTCCATATAAATATTGGCATCTGATTGTCAAGTTCCAAAAAGTTTCCTACTGGGATTTTGATTGGAGTTGGAGTAAATGTATAGATTACTTGAGAATAATTGACTTAAATATCAAATCTTCCTACTCATGAGCTAGATATCTCTCTACTTCTAAGTCTTCTTAATGCTTTTCAATAAAGTTTATAACTTTTCCATAAATATCTTATACATCTTTGTTAGAACTCTCCCTAGATGTCTTTTATTTTTATGCTAAAATTTCAAATGATATTTTTTAACAGTAAAAGTAGCTAGCATTTTTTTGAATCACTGGCAGTTTCCAGGTTCTTTAGCTACATATTTTATTTAGTATTTGTAACATTCTTTTGAGTTAGATACGTTTATTTATTTGTTTATTTTCAGATGTGCTCACTGTGATTTACCATCAAGTCAGCAAACAAGAAGTGCAATTAACATATGTGATAAAGACACAAATAAAAAAATGGATTCAGGCCTCTGATGCCTCCCACTTCTTCCTGAGGACTTACCTATTAAAAAAAAGGAATCTGCCAGGTTAAGAGAAACCCAGAGCTATGGGCTCACTGATTTTGAAACTATTAGACTGGTAGAGGGGCCTTATTAACATTTAAGGCCTACCAACTACTCTAGAAGGTAATTCTTTCTAGACTATAATAATGTACTTTTTTGTACTATTTCCTACAGGGCAGCCAGGCCCCTAGGCCATGGTTACCACATGGGCACCCAGTAGTCCCTACACCCTCTACATACATGAGCTAATATTTTTGCTTTTTGTATAAGCTACTTGTCAGAATTAATGGTAATAGGGAATGATGTCAATTATATATTTCCCTTTCATTTCTCTAGGTCTGGATTTCTCAACCTCAGGACAGTTGACATTTGGGGCCAGATAATTCTTTCTTATAAGAGACTGTCCTGTGCATTGCAGAGTTTTAAGAAGCATCATTGTCCTCTACCCACTAGAAGCCAGTAGAATCTCCTGTCCTCCAATTTGTGACAAACAAAAATGTCTCCAGACATTGTTAAATGTACTCTGGGGGAAAAATTAACCCCAGTTGAGAACTACTGCTATAAAGCCTCTAAATTTATCCTTGGATTAAACTAGAATTATCAGAAAGCAACATAATTAAATGATAAGAGTCTAAAAAATAAAAGCTATATTAAGACATAATTCACATGCCATATAATTTACCCATTTGAAGTACACAGTTCAATGGATTTCAGTGTACTCATATAGTTGTACAACAATCACTGCAAGCTAATTTTAGGACAGTTTCACCATCTCCAAAAGAAACCTTATGCCCTTAAGCTTCCATTCCTTCCAGACATCCCATTCTCTCATACTTTCTCAGACCTAGGAAGCCATGAATCTACTTTCTCTCTTTGTAGATTTGCTTATTTGGAACATTTCACGTAAGTAAATTCATACACTATGTTTGGGTTATGACTGGCTTCTTTCTCTTAGAATCTTTCCAAGGTTCCATCCTATAGCATGTATCAGTACTTTATTTTTAAAATTGCTAAATAGAATTTCATTGTATGGATATACCTCGTTTTATTTACCCATTCATCAGTTGAAAGACATTTCAGTTGTTTCTACTCTTCGCTATTATGAACAATGCTGCTATGAACATTAATGCACCAGTTTTGTGTAGACATGTGTCTTTATTTTTCAAGCATATATTGCTGGATCATATGGGAACTTTATGTTTAACCATTTGAGGAAGTGCCAGACTATTTGCAAATTCCCCTAGCAATGAATGAAGGTTCCAATTTCTCTATATCCTCAACACTCATTATTTTTGTTCTTTTTCATTATAGTCCTCCTTATGGGTGTGAATTTAGTATCTTATTGTGGTTTTGATTTGCATTTCTCTAATGACTAATAACGTTAAGCATGTTTTTATTGGCTTTTTAGCTATTTGTACATCTTTTGGGAGAATTGTGTATCAAATCTTTTACCCATTTTAAAAGTTGATGATTTTATTTATTTAATTGAACGGGTCTTTTATGTTCTGGATAAAAGACTTATAATATATAATATTTGTAAATATTATTTCTTATTCTGTCAGTTGTCTTTTCATTTTCTTGATAATATTTTAGCAGCACAAACTTTTAACTTTTTGAGAAGTCCAGTTGATCAAACGTTTCCCTTGTCACTTATGATTTTGGTGTTTTATCTAAGAATACTTTTCCTAATCCAACTGCCTGAAGATTTGCTCCTATGTTTTTCTCTAAAAGTTTTATATTTTTACCTCTTCCATTTAGGTCCATGAAACATTTTCCCCTTTTTAGCCAAAACTAAGGTGAAAATCACATAACATAACAGTAAATATTTAAAAGTATTCAGTGGCATTCAGTACATTTGAAATGTTGTGTAGTCATTACTTCTGTGTCAAAACATTTTTAATAGCACCAAAGGAAACTCACTACCTTTTAAGCAGTCATTCCCCACTCCCCTTCAAGTCCCTGACAACTACTAACCTGCTTTCTATCTCTGTGGATTTACCAGTTCTGTATATTTATATAAAAGTAATTGTATAATAGGTGAGCTTTTGCATCTGGCTTTTTTCACTTACAATATTGTTTTTGAGGTTTATCTATGTTGTAACATATGTTAGTATTTCATTTCTCTTCATGGCTGGATCATATTTTATTGTATTCAATTTATGTACATTAAATTATTTCCACTTTTTGATGATTATGGAAAATGCTGATACGAATATTTATATGCAAGTTTTGTCTGGATGTATGTTTTCCTTTCTCTTTGGTATATAACTAGAAGGGGAAATTACCAGGTCATGTGGTGATTCTATGTTTAACATTTTTATGGTACTGCCAAACTGTTTACCATGGTGGCTGTACCATTTTATACCCCCAGCAGCAATGTGCAAGGGGCCCAATTTCTTCGTATACTTGCTAACACTTGTAATTTTAAAAAACATTTTTAGAACATTAGAGACATTCTACTGGTTGTGAAGTGGTATCTCCTTGTGGTTTTGATTTGCATTTTTGTGATAACTAAAGATGTTGGATATCTTTTCATGCACTTGCTGGACTTTTGTATATCTTCTTTGGAGACATGTTTACTCAACTCTATTGCCCATTTGTTAAGTGGGTTTTTGACTTTTTGCTCTTGCAGTGTAGGAGCTCCTTATGTATTCTGAATACTAGACTTATCAGATACATAATTCACAAATGTTCTCTCCTACTTTGTAAATTTTTCTTTCACTGTCTTGTTTGTGTCCTTTGCACAAAAGTTTTAAATTTTAATAAGTCCAATATATCTATTTTTCTTTCATCATTTACCAAATTCAAGGTCACAAATTTTACTCCTATGTTTTTCCAAGGATTTTACACTTTTACCTCTTTTATTTAGGTATTTGATTCATTTTGAGTTAATTTTGTTATATGGTGTGATATGAGAGTCCAAATTCATTCTTTTGCATGTGGCTATCCAGTTGACCCACTAGCATTGTTGAAGAGACTATTCTTTCCCTTTCTGAATGGTCTTATCACCCTTGTTGACAATAAACGAAACATAGATTTATAGGTTTATTTCTGGATTCTCAAATCTACTCCATTGGTCTACATGCCTATATTTATGCTAGCACCACACTGTTTTGATTATGGAAGGTTTGTGGCAGGTTATGAAATCAGGAATTACGAGTCCAACTTTATTCTTTTTCAAGAGTGTTTTGGCTATTTGGGGTCCCTTATAATTTCAGATGAATTTTAGGATCAGTTTATTAATCTATAAAGAATCAGATGGGATTTTGACAAGGAATGTGTGTGATAAGAGAGTCTGTAGATTTATTTGGGAAATACTGCCATCTAAAAAAATACCAGGCATTTCAATCCATGAACATGAGATATCTTTCCATTTACTTAAATCTTCTTTGATTTATTTCAGTAATGTTTTGTAGTTTTCAGAGTGTAAGTTTTTTACTTTTTAATTAAAATTATACCTAAGTATTATTCATTGTGATGCTATTATACATAAAATTTTTCTTAATAATCATATTCAGATAATTTACTCCTAGTGTATAGGAATACAATGAATTTTTATATATTGATCTTGTATCCTACTACTTTGCAAAGTCATTTATTTGTTCTAATAATTTTTAGTGGGTTCCTTAAGACTTTCTATATACAATGTAATATCATATTCAAATAAAAATAGTTTAAGTCTTTCTTTCCAATCTGGATGATCTTTACTTCTTCTTTTCCAATTGCCCTGGGTAGAACCTTCAGTATAATAGTGAATAGAAGTAGTGAGAGTGAGCATCCTTGTCTTGTTCCTGATCTTAGGTAGAAAGCTTTCAGTCTTTCATTACTAAGTATGATGTTAGCTCTACATTTCTCAGAGATGCTGTTTATCAAGTTGAGGATATTTCTTTATATTCCTAGTTTATTGAGTGTTTTCATAATGAAAGAGTATTGGATGTTGTCAAAGCTTTTTCTGTATCTATCGAGATGATAATGTGGAGTTTTCCCCTTCATTTTATAAATATGGCATATCACATTAACGGATTATTGTATATTAAACCAAAATTGCACTTCTGGTTGGCCATAGTGTGTAATTTTTTTATATATGTTGCTCGATTCAGTGTGCTAGCATTTGTTGAGGTTTCTTTTATTTTGCATTCATATCCTTTAAGAATATTGTCCTTACTTTTCTTGTGATGTCTTTGTTTAGTTTTAGTATCAAGGTTTACTGTTGGTGTTGTATATGCCATGGGTTTTGACAAATGTATAATGACATGTATCCACCATTATGGTATCATACAGAATAATTTCACTGCTTTAAAAATATTCTTTGCTCTGTCTATTCATCCCTCGCTCTCTCATAAGCTCTGACAACCACTTATCTCTTTATAGTCTCCATACTGTAACTTTTCCAGAATGTCATACAGTATGTAGCCTTTTCTGATTGGTTTCTTTCACTTAGTAAGAAGCATTTAAACTTCCTCCACATATTTTCATGTTTTGATAACTCATTTCTTTTTAGCAGTGAATAATATTTCATTGTATGGATGTACCATCCATTTATCCATCTACCTATTGAAGGACATCTGACTGCTTGCAAATTTTGGCAATCACTATCAAAGCTGTTATAAACATCCATGTGCAGGTTTTTGTGTGGACATAACTTTTCAACTCATTTGGGTAAGTACCAAGAAGCATGATTGCTGGATCATATGGTTTGTTTAGTTTTGTAAGAAGCTGTCAAACTGTTTTCCAAAGTGACTATACTATTTTGCATTCCCACTATAAAAGAATGGGAATTCCTGTTGCTCCACATCGTCACCAGCATTTGGTGAGTCAGTGTTTTGGACGTTAGCCATTTTAAAGATATTCTAATTACCTCTCTAATGACTTTTTATTGTTTTAACTTGTAATTTTCTGATGACATATCATGTGGAACATCCTTTCATATGTGTGTTTGCCATCTGTATATCTTTTTTGATGAGGTGTCTGATCAGATCTTTAGCCCATTTTTAAATCATGTTGTTCATTTAGATATTGCTGAGTTTAAAGCATTCTTTGTATGTTTTGAATACCAGCCCTTTATCAGTTATGTCTTTTGCAAATATTTTCTCCAAGTTTGTGGTCTGTCTTCTCATTCTCTTGACAATGCCTTTTACAAAGCAGATATTTTTGTTCATTGGTTTTTTAATGAAGTCCAACTTGTTGATTATTTTTTCATGGATTGTGCCTTTGGTGCTTTATTTAAAATGCCATAACCAAACCCAGGACCCTCTAGATTTTGTCCTATATTATCTTCCAGGAGTTTTATGATTTTTGTGTTTAGGTATGTAATCCATTTTGAGTTAGTTTTTGTGAAAGGAGTAAAGTCTTTGTCTAAATTCATTTTTTTTTTACCCTTGTGGATATCCAGTTGTACCAGCACCATTTTTAAAAAAGACTATCTTCTCCATTGTATTGCTTTTGCTCATTTGTCAAAGACCAGTTAACTATATTTGTGTGGGTCTATTTCTGAGTTGTCTATTCTGTTCCATTGATCTATTTGTCTCTTCTTTCACTACTTCCACACTGATTATTGGAGTTTTATAGGAAGTCTTAAAGTTGGGTCATGTTATTCCTCCAACTTTGTCCTTCTCCTTCAATATTGTGTTGGTTATGTTGAGTCTTTTGTCGCCTATGTAGACTTTAGAATCAGTTTTCAATGTCCACAAAATAATGTACTGAGATTTTTATTGGGATTGTGTTGAATCCATAGATCAAATTGGGAAGAACTGGTATTTTGACAATGTTGAATCTTCCTATCCATGAACATGGAATATTTCTTCACTTATTTAGTTCTTTGATGACTTTCATCAGAATTTTATACTTTTCCTAATCTAAATCTTGTACATATTTTGTTAGATTTACACTTGAGTATTTCATTTTTGGAGTACTAATGTAAATAATATTTTACTCTTTTTTTTACATTTTAATTTCACTTATTTATTGCTGATATGTAAGAAAGTATTTGACTTTTGTATATTAACTTTGTATCCTACAACTTTGTTATAGTTCCTTAGTCCTAGGGCTTTTTCATTTTTCCAAATTCTTTTGGATGTTCTATATAGATATTCATGTTATCTGCAAGCAGTGTTATTGTTTCCTTCTTTCCCTATTTTGCTGAGAATTTTTTTTATCATGAATGCGTGTTGATTCGGTCAAAAATTTTTTTTGCATTTATGGATGTGATTATATGATTATTCTTCTATAGTTTATAGTCAATGGATGTGTGGATTATTATAACTACTCCAGCTTTCTTTTGATTAGTGTTAACATGGCTTATCTTTCTCTAGTCCTTTCTTTTTTAATCTATATGTCTTTATACTTAAAGAAAGTTTCTTTTAAACAAACATATGGTTGGGTCTTTTGTTTTTTTATCCACTCTGACAATCTCTACTCTTTTGTTGGTGGATTTAGATCATTGATATTTAGAATGATTTTTTTATATAGTAGCATTAATGTCTAACACATTTGTTACCCATTTTTTTATTTGTTGCCCTTGTTCTTTGTTCCTGATATTGTCTTTCAGTCTTTTTCTGCCTTTTTTCTGTTTTAAATGAGCATGTGAAATGATTCTGTTTCTCCCTTGCTTAGCATATTATGCTTTTTTTTAAACTTTTTTAAGTAGTTGCTCTATAGTTTGCTATATATATGTATTACTAATTCAATTCTAGTTTTAAATGTCACTATAACATTTCACTGGTAGTATAAATGTCATTATAATAACAAAGTGTTCCTAATTTCTCCCTTCCACCCCTTACATCACTGCTGTCATCCATTTTAATGATTTATAAGCCATAATCATTGTATAATATAGTATATTGTATAGCTTATATAAAATATAGCAACATATTTTATTATAGAATATTATTGCTTTATAATTTTGAACAAACTATTAATTCTCAGACCATTAAAATAATAAAAATAGAAGTTCTTACTTTATCTTCACTTATTCCTTCACTAATTCTTTTCCTTTTTTTAATGCATATCTGACTTTATCTTCACTTATTCCTTCACTAATGCTTTTCCTTTTTTTAATGCATATCTGAGTTTCTGTAATATAATTTTTCTTCTCTCTGGCAAACGTCATTTAATATTTCTTGCGAGCCAAGTCTACTGACAACAAATTCCTTCAAGTTTTGTTTGAGAAGTCTTTCTTTCTCCTACACTTTTGAAGGATAATTTTGTAGGATATAAAATTTTAGTGTTTTTTTTTCTTTCAACACTTTAAATATTTCACTCAACACTCTTCCCTCTTCCTGCATGCATGTTTTCTGAGGAGACATCCAATTCTTATTCTTCCATAGGTAAGCTGCTTTTTTTGTGTGTGTTGTTGGTTTTGTGTGTGTGTGTGTGTGTGTGTGTGTGTGTGTGTGTGTGTGTGTGTTTAAATATTCTGGTTACTTTCAAGACTTTTTATCTCTTATTTTCTGCAATTTTACAGGATATGCCTAGGTATAGATTTTTTTTAGACTTTATCCTGCTTGGATAAAGTGCTCCCTGAACTTCCTACACCTGTGGTTTAAAGGCTGACATTAATTTTGGGATATTCTCAGTTATGGCTTCAAATAGTTCTTTCTTTTCTTTCTGGTATTCCTACTATGCTTAGGTTACATCTTCTGTAATTGTCCCACAGCTATTATATGTTTTGTTCCATTTTTTTGGTTCCATTTTTTATAAGTCTTTTTTCCTCTTTGCTTTTCAGTTGTAAGACTTTCTATTGACATGTTCTCAAGTTCACTGTTCTTTTCTCAGCCATATCCAGTCTATTAATGAGCCCACCAAAAGTATTCTTCATTTTTATTATTGTATTTTTTTTTACTCTAATATTCCTTTTTGGCCTATTATTAGAATTTCCATTTCTCTACTTACATTGGCCAATATTTTTCTTTTGTAATTTGTGTACTATTTCCATTAGAGCCCTTAGCATATGAATCATAGTTATTTTAAATTCCCAGTCTGATAATTCCAATATCTAAGAAAGGTTGTTGATTTTCAGTTTGTTCAGCTTTTTTACTTGTTGCTAAGATGCACTGACAACTTTCAAGCTCCTTACGTGCTGGCCCAGAAATTGGAAGTAAATTCCTTCTGTTTTAGATTTCTAATTTTATTCTATCATGGTAAGAGAAAATACTTTGTATGCTTTCAATCATTTTAAATTTAATGAGATATATTTTATCCCTATCATATGTTCTATTCTGGATAATGTTATATGTGCATTTGAGAAGATTCAGAAGAATGTGTATTCTGCTGTTGTTAGATAAGGTACTCTATAGAAGTTTGTTAGGTGTAGTTGATTTATAGTGTTGTTCAAGTCTTCTAGATTGGTATTGGTGCTATACGTAGTTGTCTTACTTATTATCAAGAATGCAGTATTGAATTTCTATTATTGTTGAAATATCTGTTTCTCCCTTTATTGTATTATATTTTGCCTCATGTATTTGAGGCTGTTTTTAGGTGCATCTGTTTATATTGTTATATCTTTTTGATGAATGCACACTTTTATCATTACACAGTGTATGTCTTGAGCTCTTGTAACATTTTTATTAAAGATTTTTTATATTACTATTGTCAGTGTAGCTCTCTTGTGTTGTTGTTCACATCTTTTTCCATCCTTTCAAACCTATTTGTATATTTGCATCTAAAATGTATTTCTTGTAGGGGCGCCTGGGTGGCTCAGTCGGTTAAGTGTCCGATTCGGCTCAGATCATGATCTTGCCATCTGTGGATCTGAGTCCTGCGTCAGGCTCTGTGCTGACAGCTCAGAGCCTGGAGCCTGCTTCAGATTCTGTGTCTCCCTCTCTCTCTGCCCCTCCCCCACTTGTGCTCTGTCTTCCTCTCTTTCAAAAATGCATTAACATTAAAAAAATTTTAAATATATTTCTTGTAGACAGTGTATGGCTGGATCTTGCTTTTTAAAGTTCAGTATAACAATTTATACCTTTTGATTATATTGCTTAATTCATTCACATTTAATGTTGTCATTGATATTGTTGGATTTTTATCTGCCATTTTATTTTTTTTGTTTCATTCTTTTTTAATTTCTTTTGGTCTTCTCTTCCTACTTTATTATTTTATTTTACATTAAGTAAATGTTTTAAAGATTTATTTAAAGATTATTTATTATATCTTTTTACATTTTTCTTAACACACAATAACTTACAATAACTTGCATCTTAACTTACTAGAATTTACTTCAAGTTTATAAAAACTTATTTCCAATAAGACATAGAAATGTTACTCTTACTTAGCTCTCTACCCTCCTTACCTTCTTTGTACTATTATTGTTATACATATTATGCCTGTGTGTTATAAACCCAGTAGAATAGAATAGAATAGAATATTGTTACAATTATTATTTTAAATACTGTTATATTTTTTAAAGAACCTGAAAAAAGAAAGAAGAGCAAGTATATATTTACAGTTTTTAAAATTAATTTTCTTACTACAGGCAGGTAGCCAGTCCCATTTGGGCTTTAATTTCTTATTTGTGAAATGTGAAGAGTGGTGGTACCTAAGTCAAATAGATACTCTGAAGACTGAGAAATAGGCACAAAATGCTTAGTCATTTTGGACCACAAAATGGAATGGTCCCTAGAACATATGCTTTTAATGAATTTTAATAATTGTTGCAAATATGGTTTAACAAAAGCAATAAAAATATAGTTTAAAAAATAAAAACAAAATAAGATTAACTTTCTTATTTACCAGTTTTTGTTTTTGTTTTTTTATTTGTGTCTATGGATTTAAATTACCAATAATATAGCTTCCTTAGTTCAAGCCTGCTTTGCTCCACCCACTTTCCTTGTGGGGCTATAATATATTTTAACATATATTACTTTTCTATGTGTTATAGTTCCAACAGTAAATATAATTACATGCATTGTATATTATATATTGTCTTATGTAATTTATTTTAAATCATTCAAGAGAAGAAAGGAGTAGAAATATGCATTTATACCTTCTTATAATTATGTAATTATCTTTGCTAGTGCTCTTTGTTTTCTATGCTTTTTATTTTCTGTTTTATGTGAATTGGAATTGCTGTCTGCTATAACTTGTTGTCAGTCAGTTTTTGTTTATTTGGTAATGTCTTTATTTTTTCTTCTTTTCCAAATTAGTTTTGCTGAATATGTAATTCTTAATTAACAGGACTTTTTCTTTCAGCACTTTGAACTTGTCTTGCTACTGCCTCAGTCCTCCATTGTTCAGCTCTTGATCTTATTGAGGTTTTCTTGTACATGATTAAGTGTTCTCTTGGCCTTTCAAGATTTTCTCTTTGTCTCTGAGTCTGATGGTGAAGACAGATACCTCTGCTGTACAAGTGTTGTACTGAGTTGCAGTAGTGGCCCCTGGGCTTCTCTGCTTGGCTTTCCTGGCATTGAGCCTAAGCCCAATGAGTAAGCTGGGACAGGTGCTATCAAGGCCCAATATTCTTCTGCCAAACCTAGAGTAGAGCTTCTGTCCTACAAATGGGGACCAGGTGGAGAAGAAAGCCCCAGACATTTCAACCATGCTTGTCTACTTTACAGTTTCTGCAAGATGGAGTCTGAGGAATGAGAAATACTGTTGGCCTACCCCTCCTGGGGAGAAATTACTGTGCTGGTCTGGGAACTGCAACAGAACACAACCCTATCTTCTTGGCCACATTAGTGAGGAGTAGATATTACATCATTTTGAGTTGTAAGAGTTGGGAAGAGGGGAAGGTCATGGCTCATGTGCCATAAACTCTCACTGCTCTTATTGAGATTCAATACTTTTTCTTAAATAACTTTATCTCCATTTGCTATATACCCTTAGGATAATTTCTAGAGACTAAATTGGTGTGTGTGTGTGTGTGTGTGTGTTTAATATAGTTTGTACCAGTTATAGTTATTTTGCTACAGAGAGGATCCATGGAGCTCCTCACATTGCTATTCTGAAAGTACATCTAAATAGTATTTTATATAATAAAATACAACATGCAGACAGCAAACTACATCAAAATACGCTCTTAGATAACAATTTTAGAACATTTCCATAAGCCTAGAAATTTCCCCTATGCACTCATTTCTGGCATATTCTTCATTTGTAGCTCTCAGCAATCACTGTTCTGCCTTTGGTCACTTGGTTTTGACTGTGATCGAATTTCATAAAAATGGAACCCATAATGTATTTTTTATACTATTCTCATAAAATGAGATATATTTGTGTATTCCTTGAACATTTAGTGGAAAACATTCATGGAACTATTGGAGTCAGTGTATTTTTTTAGTGAAAGTTTAACCACAAATTCAATTTTTTAATGGTTATAAAATTATTCTGGCCTTTTTTCTTGAGTCAGAAAATGTTATATTTTTCAAAAAAGTTTCCCATTTTGCCCACATTTTCTTGTCTTATTCTACTTATTCTACCAAAGCTCCAAAGCTTTGGTGTAATGCCAAATAGGAGATTTAATAACAGTTATCTTTGTTCACTACAAAGTGTGCTGTCATTTTGCATACTACTTTTTTCTGTCATTTTCTCCACTGTCTTTGCCTAGAAATCCCAGGGGAATATATGTTGTATCTTCTGGAGTTTATTCTACATGTATTTAACTAGTCTATTACATTTTTAATCTCATTTTTCTCCCTATATTGTATTACGGGTGAATTTCTTAATATTATCTCTCTTCAACTGTTCCCAATAAAAGTTTATAGCATTTATTGATTTTTTTATTTCAAAAAGTTTAATTGGCTCTATTCCATATCTACTTATTTGTTTTATTTATATAAATTTTGGTTTTCTAACTCTTAATTTTTTAAATGATTACTGACCCTATTATAACTTTTTAAAATTCTATGCATTTGAAAGTTTTTTTTATACACATACTGTTATTATTTTTATTTGTGTGGTGTATTCTTCCAAGGTCACATTTGGTTAGGCTACCTTTTTAAGCATGACTTTTAGGACAAATAATTATTTGAAGATTCTTCTTGAGTTGGCAATTTTGATTCCCTTTCTTCCCCAGTGAACTTTTCTTTTTCCAGAGGCTTTGTGGTAATGCCCACTTGGCTTCTAAGGTTTCACTTCATAAATAGATCTTATCATGGCTGCTCAGAGCTTCTACCTTGTGTCAGTATTGCATATAATCATGATCCATCCAATCAACATATTAGTGAATACATGGCCTATTTGCTGGTGTCAAGGTTGTCAAAGAATAAAGCTTCATATATAAATAATAGCCCTAGGTAGTAGTCAGTAGCAGCTCCCTGATACATGCTCCTCTTGCCAATATTGACCTCTGCTTAAAAGCAGGAAAACTTCACCCTACAGTCACAGACTATGAGTCTGGAGTTCTCTCTTGCCCAGCAAGAGAGTGCATGCAGAATTGAATATGAGAGAGGCTAATGTCCAGGAGGAGACAAGAGCCACAAATAGGGGTTTTTGTCTCTGTATTTATTGAACTCACAAAATATTACTCACATGGTGAACGTGATGAAAACAAGATCTTACACACATGAACGTGGATAAAACAATCAGACAGTAATCATTAACTCGTGTAAGAAGCAAAGGACCTGGGGGGCAAGGGGTGTTTGTAATCAAAGTACAGTAGTATATTGGTGTCAGATGGAAAGTAATTTCCTGCAGGTGATATAACAAGTAACTTGTGATCCCATTACAATATTTCGCTAGCTAATCTTGGGCACTTTCACTCCATGGTGGTGGCTTTCTGCTCTAAGCTTTTTTCCTAACCCATTTATGTTAAGTAGAACCTATTTCCCCACACCCTCCTTCCTGATTTTGAGCAGTAGGCATGGCTTTAGTTCCCTGTCTCATGTAGTTTACTATTTTACTCAATGGAAAATAGAATGTCTGGTCTACAACCCAGACTTCCCCACTCCCCAGTTTCAGTCCTATTTGCTGCTTCCTGTAGCTGTTTTATTCCTGGTCTACAAACTTTTGTTATTTTAAGAGCAATGATTTTTAAAAAGTTATGTTTATCTGCTATTGATAGATATTTATATGGTGGATTTTGAGGATTTAAGGTATGAATTTAAAATGCCATTAAAAATTTTTAACAGTTTTATTGATGTAATTTATATGCCATAAAATTTACTCATTTTAAGTGTGCAGTTGATGAGTTTTGATAAATGTATACCACTGTGTAATTATCACCACAATCTGGTTTTAGGACATTTCCATCACGCCCAAAAGTTTTCTCATGCCCAGTTCCATTAATCTGTGCTCCTATTTCCCTCACCCCCAAACCAAGTAACTAATGATCCAATTTCCATCTCAAAATTTTAGCTTTTTAAGAAGTGTCATATTAATAAAATAATTAAAATGCAGTTTGGGGGTCCTTTTTTTCATTTAGCATAATACTTTGACATTAATAAATTTTTTTGCATATATCGAGTTTGTTTCTTTTTATTGTGGATTCTATTGTAATGGATATATTGCATTTTGTTTATCCACTCACTAGTTGATGGATGTGTATGTTATTTTCAGTTTTTGGCTATTATAAATAATGCTGTAATGGATGTTCTTATATATAAGCATTTTGTGTGAACCAAATGTTTTTATTCTGAGTAGATACCTACGAATGGAATTGCTGTGTCCTATGCAAAGTGTACAGGTCATTTTAAGGAACTTTAGTCTGCTTTCCAAAATGGCTGTGCCATTTTACATTAACACCAGCAATGTATGAGAGTTTCTGTTTCTCTACATTCTCATCAACATTTGTTACTGTATGTAACAGTATTATAGCTTTTCTAGTGTGTATTAAATGATATCTAATTTCCTAATAACTAATGATGTTGCAAATATTTTCAGATGCATATATGACACCATATATCTTCTTGAAGTGTCTAAATTTTTGGCCTATTCTTTTATTGTCTGTCTTCTTATTATTGAGTACAACACCATCTTGACTAGAAAGTTCTTCTCAATTTTCTCATAGATTATTGTTCTCAGCTAGATCATGCACACTATTTTCTTCAAGCTATATTGATTCCCTATTTTCTTATCCAGGAGTGTTATCCTCATTCAAAGATAAATTCATTAACTGAAACTCCTGGATGACCCAAGTAGTGAACCTGTGTTCATTAAATATAGGATGTTGGTTTTGCCAGTAATTTTTTTTTCTGGGAAGACCCTTGCTTTTATTAGTTTTAGAAGGTACAGAATTGGATAGTAATATAGTTTTCAGGGAAATATGAACCAATTTCAAATTTAATTCATTGTTTGGGTTAGTTTTATTTCTTTTCCAGTCCCAATGACTTTTGTTTCTTTTCCTTGCTTAATTGTCCCATCTACAATCTCCAGTACAATATTGAATAAGAACCCTGAAGGTGCTACCCTTTCCTTTTCTTGATCCTTTTCTCCTTAGGGAGAAAGCGTTCAGTCTTTAACCATGAGTGTGTTGTTAGTTGTGGGTTTTTCCTACGTAATCTTTATTAAGTTGATGACTTCCCTTCCATTTATAGTTTGCTTTATGCTTTTATCATGGAGGGATGTTGAATTATTTTTTCAAATTATTTTTCTGTGCCTATTGAGATAATCATGTGCATTTTGTCCTTTATTCTATTAATTTAGTGTATGGCATTAATTAATTTTCATTATAATCACTTTTTATGATGCTGGCTCAGAACTTCTGACTTTAAAGATTCGGTCAAGAAACAAATTATTTGAACTTCATGTCTTACTCAAAAATAAAATGTCTATTTTGTAATTTATTTCAACTGAACACAAACTTCCCTGTTTCTTTTTTTAGGTTCATTTATTTATTTTGAGAGAGAGAGCATGCACACAAGCAGGGGAGGGGCAGAAAGAGAGGGAGAGAGAATCCCAAGCAGGCTCTGCACTGTCAGATTCATAAGATCAAGCTCCATGTTAAGCTCTGTGCTGACAGTGCAGAGCCTGCTTGGGATTCTCTCTCTTCCTCTCTCTCTACTCCCACCCCCAACCCCTGGCTCATGCTCTCTCTCTCTCTCTCTCTCTAAATAAACAAATATTTTAAAATAAAAATAAAAATACTTTATTTAAAAAAAGGGTAAACCATAACCTTACATAAAGAATCCCCAAAAGACGCCCAGAATTAGGAACTATTAGTGTTTTTTATTTTTTTAGAGTTTCAAATTTTATTGAATTTCTAGTTAGTTAACGTATAGTATAATATTGATTTCTGGAGTAGAGTTTAGTGATTCACCACTTACATAAAACACCCAGTGCTCAACACGACAAGTGTCCTCCTTAATACCTATCACCCATTTAGCCCACTTCCCCCACCCACCTCCTTCCATCAACACTCAGTTTGTTCTCTAGCATTAAGAGTCTCTTGTGGTTTGTTTCCCTCTCTCTCTTTTTTCCCCCTTCCCATATGTTCATCATTTTGTTTCTTAAATTCCACATATGAGTTAAATCATGTGATATTTGTTCTTCTCCTACTGACTTAGCATAATACACTCTACCCCTATCACATTATTGCAAATGACAAGATTTCATTCTTTTTGGTGGTTGACTAATATTCCACTGTATGTATATACCATATCTTCTTTATCCATTCATCAGTTGATGAATAATTTGGCTATTGTTTCTATAGTTTGGCTATTGTTGATAATCCTGCTATAAACATCGGGGTACATGTACCCCTTTGAATCTATATTTTTGCATTCTTTGTGTAAATACCTAATAGTGCAATTACTTGATGGTAGGTAGTTCTATTTTTGACTTTTTGATGAACCTCCATCCTGTTTTCCAGAGTGGCTGTACCAATTTGCATTTCCACCAGCGGTGCAAAAGTGTTCCCCTTTCTCTGCACCCTTTCCAACACTTGTTTCTTGTGTTGTTAATTGTAGCCATTCTGACAGGTATGAGGTGGTATCTCATCATGGTTTTCCTTTGTGTTTCCCTGATAATGAGTGAGGTTGAGTTTTTGGTTTTTTTTTTCATGTGTCTGTTAGTCATCTGGATGTCTTCTTTGGAAAAATGTCTATTCATGTCTTGCCCATTTCTTCATTGGATTATTTGTTTTTTGGGGGTTGAGTTTGATAAATTTTTTATAGATTTTGGATACTAACCCTTTATCTGGTATGTCATTTGCAGATATCTTCTCCCATTTGTAGGCTGCCTTTTAGTTTTGTTGATTGTTTCCTTTGCGATGCAGAAGCTTTTTATCTTGATGAAGTCTCAATAGTTCATTTTTATTTTTATTTCCCTTGCCTCCAGCAACATGTCAGTAAGAAGTTGCTACAACCAAGGTACAGGAAGTTGCTGTCTGTATCCTTCTCTAGGATTTTGATGGTTTCTATCCCATATTTAGTCATTTCATCCATTTTGAATTTATTTTTGTATATGTTGTAAGAAAGTGGTTCAATTTCATTCTCTTGCATGTTGCTGTCCAGTTTTCCCAGCACCATTTGTTGAAGAGACTGTCTTTTTTCCATTGGATATTCTTTTTTGTTTGTCAAAGATGAGTTAACAATATAGTTGTGGGTCCATTTCTGGGTTTTCTTTTTCTAGCACTTTTTTAAATGTTTCTTTATTATTTATTTTGAGAGTGCCTGAGCAAGTGGGGAAGGGGCAGAGAGAGAGGGAGAGAGAAAATCCCAAGCAGGCTTCTCACTGTCAGAGGAGCACTATTAAAGTGCAGCAGAAAGTTTTCAGCCAGTTTCCCTGTTCCTATTGGTGAATGGGACAGCTCAGTGGCACCCCACTCCCAGTCTTTTGTCCCCCAAGAGGCCATTTATTCCACCTGTGCCAAATGTACTCCAAGCAGCGGAACTGTGACCCAGGGGAACATCAGACCATGCTGCCTGCTCCCAGGTCTCCACCCTTCTTCCCCACTGGAACACTACCAAGCCCATGAGGCACAACCCTGGTGATGACATGGACCTTTGTTTATAAAAACTGGCAGTATACAGCCCCTCTCCTTTTCCCAGCCACTGGTTTTAGGAAAGAGTTTTTCTTTTGTAATTCCCCATATGCACTTTCACTCTTTCTCTATTTCTTTCTTTATTTCTCTCTCTCTCATCTCTTCATGGTCAGGGCTCCCTCTTCATTGCAGCACCCAACTCTTCTCTCCCCCAAATCAACTCTGTAGCTCCTACCTTACATGATATGGAGGTTTTTTCACCTCTTGTTTTGCATTTTTGCTCTCTCAGCCCTCAGACTGATTTCTTGGGTGTTCAGAATGATTTTATATTTATTTGTGTTTAAGGGACAAAGCAAATTCCTCTGCCGTCTTAACTCCTCCCCTAGAGTTTCCTATAAAGGAACTATTATTTAGATTCTATATAACTTATTTAAATTATATATTTAAATATATAAATATATAGTACGTATACACATTTTTATATATATGTGTATATATATATATATGTGTGTGTGTTTATATATGTGTGTGTGTGTGTGTGTGTGTGTGTATATATATATATATATATATATATGTATATATATAATTGGCCATATAAAATGAGTTTGGTTTTTCCTCTTCAATTTTTGGGATTAGTTTGAGAAGACTGGTATTAATTTTCCTCTGAATGTTTGGTAGAATTCACCTATAGAACCATGAGGTCCTAGGCTTTAATTTGCTGGGAGGTTTTTTAAGATTTTCTACTTGTTTATGATTCAGTCTTGGTAGATTGTATGTTTCTAGGAATTTATCCATCTCTTCCAGGTTATCCAGTTGGCATATAATTGTTCATAGTAGTCACCTATGATCTTTTCCATTTATAAAGCATCATTTGTAATATCTCCTTTTCTATTTCTAATTTAATATATTTGACTCTTCTCTTTTTTTTCTTAGTCTAGCTGAAGTTGTGCGAATTTTATGTTTTTAAAAACTAACTCTTAGCTTTGTTGATCATTTCTATTATTTAAGTCTCTATTTCATTAATTTCTGCTCTAAAACCTTTCTTATTTCCTTTCTTCTGCTAAGTTTGGGCTCAGGTTGTTTTTTTTCCTAATTCTTTGAGGTGTAAAGTTATGTTATTTATTTGAGATGTTTTTTCTTAATGTAGATGTTTTTCACTAGAAAACTTTCTTTTAGAACCATGATTATGGCATCCCATAAGTTTTGGTATGTCGTGTTTCAATATTTATTTGTCTCAAGATATTTTTTGATTTCTCTTTTGATTTCTTCTTTAACCCATGCGTTTTTCAGTGTTATTTAATGTTCACATAGTTGCAAATTTTTCAGTTTTCCTCCTGTTATTGATATCTACTTTTATGCTATTGTGGTTATAAAAGATACTTGATATGATTTCAAATTTCTTAAAGTTATTAAGACTTGTTTTGTTACCTAACATACAATCTATCCTAGAGATATTCTGCATGTGCTTTAGAAATGTGTATAGTACTACTGTTGGGTGGAATGTTCTCTAATGTCGGTTAGGTGCATTTAATCTGTAGTGTTCTTCAAGTCTTCTGTTTCTTTATTGATTTTTTGCCTATATCTTCTATCCATTGTTGAAAGTAGGACTTTGAATTCTCCTACTATTACTGCAGTGGTGTCTATTTCTCCCTTCAGATCTGTTAGTATTTGATTAATATATTTAGGTTATCCAATGTTGAGTATGTATATATTTACAATTGCTGTGTCCTCCTGATGAGATGATCTATTTGTCATTATATAATTACCTTATTTGTCTCTTATTACAGTTTTTGACCTGGTCTATTTTTTTCTGATATAAGTTTAGCCCCCTTATTCTCTGTTTGGTTACCATTTGCATGGAAATCTTTTCACATCCCTTCAATTTCAGTCTATATGTGTTCTTTTTTTAAAGTTTATTTATTTATTTTTAACAGAGCATGCGTGCGAGAGTGGTGGAGGGGTAGAGAGAGAGAGAGAGAGAGGGAGAGAGAGAGAATCCAAACCAGGCTCCACACTAACAGTGTGGGGCTTGAACTCATGTACTGCGAGATCATGACCTGAACTGAAGTCAGACGCTTAACTGACTGAACCACCCGGGGATCCCCATCTATGTGTGTTCTTAAATCCAAAGTGAATTTCTTATAGGCAGCATATAGTTGGGTCCTGATATTTTTATCTGTTCAGCAATTTTATGCCTTTTGATTAGAGAAAGTAATCTATTTACATTTAAAGTAATGATTGGTAGGTAAGGACTTACTATTAGGCTGTTATTCATTGTTTTCTGGCTATTTTGTAGTTTTTTGGTCCTTTCTTTATCCCTTGTTGTCTTCCTTTGTGATTTGATATTTTTTTTTATAGTGGTATGTCCTGATTTTTTTATCTTTTGTGTATCTACCGCAGGATTTTTCTTTATGTTTACCAAAAGGCTTACATAAAACATCTTGTAGTTATAACAGTCTATTTTAAGCTGATATCAATTTAAATTTGATTTCAAACAAAGCTCTGCCCTTTTATTTCTCCCCTCCCTGCATTGTGTATTATTGATATAACAATTTTCATATTTTTATTCTTCATATCCGTTAACAAACTACAGTATTTATATTTTTAACACCTCTATCTTTTATCTTTTATACTAGAGTTAAAGGTGATTTATTTACCACCTTTACAATAGAGTGTTCTGTATTTGTCTGTATACTTACATTTACAAGTGAGTTTTATACTTTTATAAGTTTCATGGTGCTAGTGCCTTTTTGTTTTAACTTAAGGAAGCCTTTTTAGCATTTTTTGTAAGGCAGGTCGTGTGGTGATGAACTCCCTCATCTGTGTGCGTGTTTATTACTTCTTAATTTATGAAGGTCAACTTTTCCAGGGATAGTATTCTTAGTTGGTATTTTTTTCCTTCAGCACTTTGACTACATTTTCTCACTCTGTTTTAGCCTGCAAAGTTTCTGCTGAAAAATCTGCCTATAGTCTTCTGGGGATTTCCTGTTATATGATGAGTTGCTTTTCTCTTGCCACCTTCCCAATTTTTTGTTCTTGACTTTTAATTTTAATGAGTTTTGGTGACAACCTCCTGATGCAGCCTATTTGGGATTTGGGGGAGCATCATGGATCTGAGTGTTCATTTCCCGTTTCAGCTTCTCTTTCTCCCTCTCTTTCTGCCCCTTCCCCACTCACTTGTTCTGTCTCAAAATAAATAAATAAATAAATAAATAAATAAATAAATAACCAGTGCTCATCACAACAAGTGCACTCCTTAATCCCCATCACCTATTATCTCCCCACTTACCTCCCCTCTGGTAACCATCAGTTTATTCTCTATAGTTTAAAATCTGTTTCTTGGTTTCCCTCTCTCTGTTTTTCTCCCTGTGATCATTTGTTTTGTTCCTTTAATTCCACATATGAGTGAAATCATATCTTATTTGTCTCTCTGAGTGACTTATTTTGCTTAGCATAATGTTATCTAGCTCTATCCAGATCACTGCACATGGCAATGAATAAAAAATATTTCATTCTTTTTTATGGCTGAATAATATTCCATTGTGGGTATATGTGTATGTGTGTGTGTGTGTACCACACTGATGAATGTATCGTATTTTAAATTTTTGGTCCAAGTATTCAATGCTGGCATATAGAAATATAATAGATTTTTGTATGTTTGTTTTATATCTCATGACCTTACTGTGCTTGCTTATTAGTTCTAGAGTTTTTGGATAAATTCTCAGGATTTCCTTTGTAGACAATTATGTCACCTGCAAATTTAGATTCAGAATAATAATATCTACAGTTTTTTTTAATAGATACTCTTTATCAAATTGAGGAAGTTCTCCCTAATTTATATTTTCTGGGGCTTTTTATTAAGAATTGGGGTAAAATGTTGCCAAATGCTTTTTCTGTATAATTGATATATTTCTTTTTTAGCTGTTAATAAATATAATAGATTAAAAAAATTATTATAATGTTGAACCAGCATTACATGCCTGGAATAAACTCCACTTGGTCATGGTATATTGTTAAAATATATGTACTGGTGAATTCTATTTGTTAATATTTTGTTAAGGTTTTTTTCCTGTCCATATTCACAAGAGATATTTGTCTGTAGTTTTCTTTTTGTGTATTGTCTTTGGTTTTTATACCAGGATAATACTAATTCATATAATGAAATAGGAAGGGTTCCTTCCTCTAATTTTCAGGAAGAGATTTATAGAATTAGTTTTATTTCACCTTAACTCATTCAATCGTTCCTCTTAAGAACATGCCCTACATTGTTTGTTACTCTTTTGTTCAGCAAGTAAGTTATTAGTGGTTGTGATAAACATAGCTGACATTCCCCCAGCATCTGTATCTCTTTCTTTCTTTCTATATATAGAAAGCATATAGGTTTCTATACTTCCCAGTCCCCTTTCAAATAATAAAGTCCATGTGACTATTTCTGGCCAAGGAAATGTGAGCAGAAATGATCTATAATATTTATGAGCTGAGCTAGTGGAAAACTCCTGCATATTCTTCGGTTTATTTTGCCTCTTGTAGGATAAACTTAGAGTACGTGTTTTGAAGTAACAGAGCCCCAAATTGAAATGTGTTTGTTCACGGAGTGATTGCCCAATCTATAGCAGATTGAGTGAGAAATAAACTCTTGCTGGGTGAAGGCCCTGATATTTAGTAGCTGTTTATTACTTCAGCATATCCTATCCTATCTTGACTAATGCAATGTTTAAAACCATGATGTCTAACTTAGACAATACTGAGATACAAACCCGGTTTGACATTTCCTTTGTTATTTCTTGTCACTCCCCAAGCCAATACAGTCAGCAGTTTCTTATGTTTCAGTAAAGTGGTATAACAACAGGTAGAATTAAAGTATTCTATCCCTGAAAAGTCTTTAAGATTTTGTGGGAAAGTCTTATGAATAAGAGCAAGACTATTCTTCCCTCTGAGGCTTAAAAGCTGTAGGCTGCAGGATAGAAAAATGGAGAATGATGGAAATGATGAATAGAACTAGATAGTGTATGAACAAGAGAACAGAGCTGTCTGGGGTTTGTGGCAAGCAGCTAAATCAATAAAACCCCCTAAGTAGCACAGTAGTAACCAAGGTTGTCTTTTTTTTCTGACCACCCAATATCTGTTAGCTTGAGTAAATATTTTCAATTAGCAGTATTAAAAAACTGAGAGTCCACAGACTGACAAGTTTCCATTTGATCAGGTACATAAACAGCCTGAATCCAGAGGTTATGATAACTGTCCTTCTTCATGACTTTGAGAACAGTTAGTAGGTGTCATGCCCACTTGTTCTCTGATATTTTGCTAGGTACTACTTTATCTTCACAAATTTTGACATGCTGTGCTTTCACTAGCATTTAGTTCAGAATAATTTTAGTTTCTCATATGCTCTATATTTTGAGGTATAGTATTTAATTTTCAAATATTTGGTATTTTTTAATATTGTTAGTGACTTATAATTTAATACTGCTAGAGAAGATAATGTGTGGAATTTAATCCTTTGCTATTTAGTGAAACTCATTTTACGGCCCAACATATGGTCCATTTTTTTTTATTTTGCATGTAATTTTGTAACAAATGTGTATTAGGTATTGTTGGGTAGATTATGCTCTAAATGCCAATTAGTTCAAGGCAGTTGTTGGGGTTATTCAGATTTTCCATATCCTTTATTAATTTTGGGGGGGGTTACTTGTTCTATCAACTACTGAAAAGAGTACTAAAATATCAAATTATGGTTATTAATTTTCTCAAATTAGTTTTCAATTTTTGCTTAAATGTATTTTGAAACTCTATATTAGTGGTATCCATGCTTTGGACTGTTTGCCTTCTGTATAAATTGTGTTCTGTTGTTATTATGTTATTTTCCTCCTTCTCTCTTATGATATTCTTCATCTAAAGTCCATTTTTCTTGATATTATCATAGCCATATTACCTTTTATAAATTTCTTAGTTTTTTATTATTATTTAAATTTTAGCTAGTTAATATACAGTACCATATTAGATTCAGAAGCAGAATTCAGTGACGCATCACTTACACACAACACCCAGTCCTCATCACAACAAATGCCCTTCCTTAATACCCATCACCCATCTAGCCTATCTCTCACCAAACTCCCTCCATCAACCCTCAGTTTGTTCTCTATCATTAAGAGTCTCTGGTGGTTTATTTCTCTCTCTTCTACTTTTATCCCTGACTTCTCATATGTTCATCTGTTTTGTTTCTTAAATTCCACATATGAGTGAAATCATATGGTATTTGTCTTTCTCTGACTGACTTATTTCACTTAGCATAATACCTTCTAGCTCCATCCACATCTTTGCAGAAGGCAAGATTTCATTCATTTTGATGGCTGAGTAATAGTCCAGTGTGTGTGTGTGTGTGTGTGTGTGTGTGTGTGTGTGTGTATACCACATCTTCTTTATCCATTCATCAGTCAATAGACATTTGGGCTCTCTCCATAGTTTGGCTATTGTTGATAATGCTGCTATAAACATTGAGGTGCATGTATCCCTTCGAATCTGTACTTTTGTATCCTTTGGGTAAATACCTAATAGTGAAATTGCTGGATTGTACACTAGTGCTATTTTTGGTTTTTTGAGGAATCTCCACACTATTCTCAGTCATGCTACCTTTGTTATGTTTAAGTTTGCACAGTATATATTCTTCTGCCCTTTTATATTCTGTTTTCATATTTAAAGTGTAGCTCTTTTAAATAATATATAAGATGATATTAATTTGTTATTTTATCATCTCTGTCTTTTAACTAGGCCATTTCATCCATTTACATTTAATATTATTTTCAATATATTGGGTTTAAGTCTACCATTTGGTACTTATTTTCTAAATTTTTTTAACGTTTATTCATTTTTTGAGAGACAGAGAGAGAGCATGAGCAGGGGGTGGGGGGTATGGAGAGAGAAGGAGACACAGAATCCGAAGCAGGTTCTAGGCTCTGAGCTGTCAGCACAGAGCCTGACGTGGGGCTTGAACTCACAAACTGCGAGAACATGACCTGAGCCAAAGTCAGACGTTTAACCCACTGAGCCACCCAGGCACCCCAGTACTTATTTTCTATTTGTCCCATTTGTTTTTTATTCCTTTGTTCCTACTTTCTTTTGTTGAGTGGTAAGTTTTTAGTATTAATGGTTATCTTCTATCATGAGTTTTTTGCTATATTTCTTTGTCTTTCTTTTGGTCACGCTAGACATTAAATTATCGAAATATACCTTAGAAGTTATATCAGCAATTGTGTGTGTGTGTGTGTGTGTGTGTGTGTGTGTGTGTGTATGGGTGTGAGTGCATGCAAGTATTCAGACCCTTTTTATTTTGGGGAAAGTTTTTGTGTGTAGATTATAGTTTTATATTTTGGTTTTAGTTCATTGTTTTTTTCTTCTTTAGAGATTCCAGAAATACATAGATTAATATGTGGAATTTTTGTTGCCTAGCTCTTTTATCTAATCATTTTCTTTCTGGCCATTTTACCTCTTTCTTATTTTGTTTTCATTTTTTTGGCTATTTTTATTCCTACTGTAAGTGTTCTTTATTATACTTTTGGTGAGTCCATTCTCCTTGTGATTTCAAATTAATCTTCATTCATGAAATGATTTGCCTTCATTTGCTTATTTTTCTTCCTAAGTTTGGTAAACTCTCATTTCATATTTTCTTTTTTTGTCTATTTATTGTCAGAGTTTTAAATTTATGATCTATGATCTTTTATATCCAAACATTTTGTTTAATAGTATTTAATTTATTTTGGAGTGTTATGTTTTCCTGAACCTCATGGCTTTTATTATTGAGGACCATTTTCTTAAACTGAAAGATTTTGATTCTAATTTTCTGATTTCTTCTTATAGTAGATTCATATGGATGCTGATTGTTATTTTCTACTCATTTAAGTTGTATTGTGTTCCACCAGAAATATAAGTGAGAAGTTTGGATAACTTACTCAACTTCATAATTCCGAATGTCTTCTTTTGTTGAATTTAGTACAGAGTTTACTCTCTAACAAAAAGCACCTCTTGGTAATGGGTTTGTGTGTTTCCCATGTTGTAATAGTCTTTTGTTTCCATAGGACCCTATAGGCTGTGTTTTACTTATTACACTTTGTCCCCTAAATCTCCAAAAGATTCCTCTTCTTTCCAAGTTGTCCTCCTCCATCCAAGAAGCACAGCCATCTCTGCTCTTGCACACTTTCAAAAACCTTCTCCTTAATTTTCCAGTTATCAGTTTGCTATATAGTTGCCATAGCAAAGTACCACAAACTGAGTGGCTGAAACAACAGAAATCTACTTTCTCACACTTATGGAGGCTAGAAATCAGCAGGGACACACTACCTCTGGAGGCACTAGGGAAAGATCTGTTCCGGGTCTTTTTCCTAGTTTCTGATAGTTACTTGGTTTGTGACAACATAGCCCTAATCTTCACATGGTATTCTCCGTTTGTGATTTTCTCATCCCAATTTCCCCTTATTATATCCCAATTAGATTGGATTAGGGTCCAATCTAATGACATCTTAACTTAATCTACAAAGACCCTATTTCCAAATAAAATCATATTCATAGGTAGTAGAAGTCAAGACTTCCACATCTTTTGGCTGGGGGGGGGGTACAAAATTTAACCCATAACTCCAGTAGAGGGAAGGAGGGGAGTGTTATTTCTCCACTCATAATAGAAGACTTTCCTTCTAGATGATCTTTAGATAACATTGTCTGCATTGCACTATTGCTATTAATATACTGGACTCTCTTATCTTTGATATAATGTTATGTTCCAAGCTGGACTTTCTGATTTCTGAAAATTTCCCCATATGTATAGAAACTGAAGTTTACTGTACTGTTTTCTAGTTGTGCTGCAGGCACGAATTGTGGTTGGTCCTCTTTGCTCTTTTTATTGATCTGCGTGATTTTTGAAGGATGTATGGAGAAATTAAAATTTGAGTGCCCACTGTTATCTTAAGGGATTGAGAAATCTCTATTGTAATGTATACTAAGATTACTATAAAGATTCCAAACTTCTTTTAAAATTTATTTCAGCCAGATAATATTGAACCACTGAATTCTGTTCGATAAGCTGAGTATTTGTTTTCATTTGAAATGTAGTAGCTGTAGTAACAAATTATAAAGCATTTGGTAGTCAGATTGAAGTCAACACAGATAACTCAGGTAGCCCAATTAAACACATTTCTAGCATGTAATTGGTTTCTAGCTTTTTCTATTTATTGGAAACCCAAGTGTGTATATTATTAATTATTCACTTTCCTATCCATTCAGATATGGCAACGTATTCAGAGGAATAGGACATGGGAGATGATTTCACAATGACTGGGGATTTAAAAATTTATAAGTTAACTAAAATAGCATCACTTACAGGTTATCCCACTGCTTAATCTGAACTGAATATTGGACTAACTAAATTGTTGGGAGATCAGTGGAGATAGTATCCGTTTTCCTCATGGCTCTTTTTGGTGCCTGGATCAGACTTTCTCTTGGACCAACAGACTCTAACACCTCTTCTGGAATTGGTTCCAACCGATGATGAGCTACATCTGGCCTGTGAAATGAAAATAGCAAAACCTTTGATTGAGTCCAAGTTAAGTGGATCTACATCATCTGCTCAGTCAACTTTTGCCAAGATGAATGATGCTGTGTCAGTGTTCCATAATTTCAGAGGTGGATTTCCCCTTTTTAAAAACAAAGTGTTTTCCTTTACATAGGCAATGAAAGAAAAAAAAAACCTGCTGTGTGTGAAAATGCATTTTGGCTCCTCTATATATTTGGAAACAAAACCCCTAAAGTAATCCTATTTTAGCCTTTTTTTTCCCCTCTTGGATCTCTGCCATCCTGGCCCTTATCAAGTTGCACAAGGGGGCACTGTAGCCATGAAAGTTCTGGAGTAGTGATTCATTTCTTTGCTTCCTAGTATCAGAAGAGTCTAAACAGGAGCAAGTATGTCATAAAAGAGAGAGAGAGAGAGTGCCAATAACTTTCAGAGGCTATGAGTGTTTCCCAATTGTTTTAACTCCCAGGTCAGATACCGAAATATTTACTCCAAAAAGGAGATAAATGAGAGAAAGACAAAAAACTTGAAGTTTACTTTACAAAGTTGTCCAGTTTCCCACAAAGAAGAGCAATAACTATAGGAAAGAGAATGAACTGAAAATGGACATTTTCTAAACTAGTCCCAGCTGTGGGACTAGTGGATATGATAGAGGCAGCAATTCACACCTCAGTGTCTAAAGCCCAATCCAGGTTTAGTTGATCTCCATGGAGAGAGACGGAAGTTTGGAATTTTTATGTTAGAGTGGCTAAAGAAAGCATCATAGTAAATAAGAGTATTTGAAATAATTCAGTAGAATGGGTTGTAGTATCAGGATTACTGATATAACCCCTAAAACCTTAGGTCCTGCCAACCTATGATACAAGTGATGTCATATTTACATTAATTTTCAAGTTCTGACTGCATGGTGACCCATCAGGCTAACTTTAGGTTTCCATCTGTAGACTTTTTCTAGATTATTTATGAGATATTGGGCATACCCACACCAATTTTCTATTGCCAAGGCATGATCTAGGTTTTTACTTTTTGATTTGTGTTATTGTACAGTTCTTCAAAAACTTCTGAGGCCATTTTTCTCTCCTCTTCAATTAACTTTACCAGTAGCCAGAATACAAAAGATTCTTGAGTTGTCATGTAAAGACTGAGTGGTCACAATAGCATTTAACTCTAGCTTCTTCTGTCATTTGCATTAATTTAACTGAGTTCACTTGAATCCATTTTCTTAATTCCTACCTGTACTGCAATACATTATCTAATAATAAATAAGTAAATGTAGACCTAAGAAGTCAATGAGCTGAGCTTCAAAGGAAATTAGCTAATTAGCTACAAGCTGAGATTAATCAGGGCTTGCAAAATTTTTAAAAATAACTTAAAATGTATAAATTTTATGTATGTAAACTATAACATATTGCTAAATTCATATACAAATTGTATAAATTTATTTTTAAGTAATAATTAATTTGAAGACTTGCAGAATCATCATTGGTGCCAATAAAAAGCAGAATTATCAGTGCAGAAAATAGACCCAGTAATATGGAGGATAGACCTGAAAAGCTTCCTCAGAACTAAGAGTAAAAGCAAAAAAATAAAAATGATGGAACAATTTCTGATATACTTTGGAGATTCAATATGAAATAGTGTTTTTGAAGAAGAAAAAATGAACTATCAGTAATTGTGGCATAATACTAGAAGTTTCCTGAGAAGTAATGCTAGAAGTTTCCTGAGAAGTAATGAACTAAGTATCAGTAATTGTGGCATGATACTAGAAGTTTCCTGAGAAGTAATACTAGAAGTTTCCTGAGAAGTAATACTAGAAGTTTCCTGAGAAGTATCAGTAATTGTGGCATAATACTAGAAATTTCCTGAGAAGAAGACAAGAGTATGCACATTAAATGTCCAAATCATGAAAACAGGTAAAATTAATGAGAAGTGACATGTTTTGAATTGCAAGGAAAGTAAAAATATTCTCTAACTATTCTTTCCTCATGCAGTAAAATCGACTTATCTATAAAACAAATCAGGTTAGTCTCAAAAACTCACCAACATATGAGTGGGAAGAAATCAATAGATATTTATAGAGTGTTGGTTGGTAAAAATCAACTTCAAAAATTAAATAAACATATAGCAACAAAGATTTTATCAGGTGTACATGAATTCAGAAAATAAACATCCATGTATTCTTCTTAAAAATATTATGTGAAGGTATCCTCTAACTTACCCAAATATTAATAAAAATTAAATAAGAAAAATGGGGGCATCATGTCAAATAAAAAAGCCTCAAAATTGAATGTAAAAACAAGTTAAGCAGGTTGTATTAATAATTATTGTAAATATAACTTAAAACTTAATTCAAATGTTAAATGTATACTTAAGAGATACAATATGTGACTTTTAAAAAAATGAATAATTACTGGGGCTCCTGGGTGGCTCAGTCAGTTAAGCATCCAACTTTGGCTCAGGTCCTGATCTCAAGGTTTGTGGGTTTAAGCCCCTCTGTGCTGACAGCTCAGAGCCTGAAGCTTGCTTTGGATTCTATATCTCCCTCTGCCCCGACCTTTGCCCCTCCCCACTCACACTCTGTCTTTCTCTGTCTCTCAAAAATAAATAAATGTTTTTAAAAATTTTATAAGTGACTAATTTCTGGCTTTAATAAGTCTCAGATTAAATCTACAAGAAATTAGAAGCAGATAAAAGTGGTGGGGTAAATTGATAGGGAAAGTATTCTCTTTACATTGACATTTATTTTTAAAATATAAGTGTAAATGTATTTTTAATTATCAAAAGGTGAATCTAGTTTAATTCAAAACAATTTATTTCTTATAAAGTATAAGACAAAAACAAATTAAAGATGAAAAGATCAAAGAAAACATAATGAAACCAACGCAAACAAATATCTGGAAAAATTAATTTAGCAAAAGGCAGACCAGAAAAGCAATAAAAGGCAAGCACACGTGCATGCACTAGTACACACAACACACACACACACAAAGAACAAAAAGTGAAAGTAAAAAATATTAGTGACAAAATATTTTGTAACAAAAATAAAACCAAAGTTGCCTACTACTATAAAAAATATAAACAGGCTAAATTCTCTTTTTAAAATACAAAATTTATAAACTGAGTAAAACAAATCATGTTCAAAATATAAACTCTAAGTTTAGACAGTTCTTTTGTACCTCAAGTTCTCATATATAATGTGAGAATTAAGAAGTAAGTGAATCATAGGATTCGTTTCTGGAGTAAGATCAGTAAAGATTTGTTAGTATTTTTATCAATGATTATTATAATTATTACATATTTTACAAGAGAATCACATAAAATGAGAGTAAAATTGTTTATATTGTGTATTATTTTATATATCAGACAAATAAATATACAGAGTACTTACTGGTAGCTGGGAAATGCAAATTAAAACAATAAGATACCACTAACCACCTTTTTAATGGCCAAAATCCAGAACACTGACAACACCAAATGCTGGCAAGGATGTGGAAGAATAGGAATTCTCATACATTGCTGGTGGAAATAAGAAAAACAGGATGCAGCCAATTTGGAACACAATTTGGTGGTTTCTTACAAAACTAAACAACTCTTACCATGTTTAGCAATGGTGCTCCTTGGTATTTACTCAAAGGAGTTGAAAACTTATGTCCACACAAAAAGCTGCACGAGGATGTTTATAGCAGCTTTATTTATAATTGCCAAAACTTGGAGGCAACCAAGATGTCCCTCAGTTAGTGAATGAATAAATAAACTGTGGTACATCCAGATAATGGATATTATTCAGCACTAAAAAGAAATGAGCTGTCAAGCATAAAAAGACATGCAGGAATCTTAAATGCATATTACTAAGTAAAAGAAGCCAATCTGAAAATGCTACATACTGGATGATAACAGTTATATGACATTCTGGAAAAGACAAAACTATGGAAATAATAAAAAAAGATCAGTGGTTGCCAGGGAGAAATGGAGGGTAAAGATGAATAAGCAAATCACAAAGTATTTTTAGGGCATAAATACTCTGTATGATATTATAATGGTGTATACATGTCCTTATGCATTTGTTCCAGGCTGTGGAATATACAACACCAAGAATGAATGGACTCTAGGTGATTATGATGTGTAGCTTCATCCTTGGTGAAAAATGCACCATTCTGGAGAGTGATGTTGATAATGCTTGTCTGTGGACAAGGGATATGTGGGAAATCTCTCTCTCTCTCTCTCTCTCTCAATTTTGTGCTAAACCTAAAACTACTCTAAAAAATTAAACCTTGAAAACAAATTTTAAGAGTAGTGGTAGAAATACTTTTATTAGAGAAGCAGAAAGGCCTGGTATAGTGGTTTTCAATTCTGCTCCTTGGAGCCCACCTTGGGGTTTCATAGGGCCCACTCTGAGACAATTTTGGACTGGAAAAACAAAGGGGTATAGAAGATATAGGCATAGAGCTCAACACCTGATAGCTAAGCAATACAATAATCCAAAAACAAAAGAAAATACCTCGTTGACAAAATGCCTGAAAAGTAGCAGAAGTAAATTAACTGACCTTTCTGAGAATCATTTTTCTCACGTACAAAATAGGTTAATATTACCTAGGGTTATCTTGTGGATTTTCTTAAATATCAAATTTAAAATGTGTGCTATAACTTAGATGTCTAATAACTACTGGCATCCTTATCTTCCCTATGTCAAAGATTAAATGGTTTACTTTAACACTGACCAGATTATATGCTTTAAATCATCCTCCTTCAACCTGTTATTCATATGCATCATTCCTGTATGCTCAAGAAATGGTGCATTTTCATTTTTGCCTAAACTAAAGGAAAAATGTCTGGCAAAACTAAATCACAAAAGCATATCAATGCCAAGCACAAATGGCTGTTAGATCATCCACAGTTTGTGATAGTCTGCATCATCCATTGGCACAGAGGTTTGGTAATTGACTCTTTGCATATTGTTGTCTAATGCATACAAATTCTCTTTAGTTTTGGAGTTCTGTGCCAGTAAAGTGTCTGAATACTCTTTTTCTCCAGAACAATATTCAAGTACACTATAAAATTTCCCATTTCATCTGGTTTAATTGATGGGGAAAAATTCACACACAAATGCATATGTTGATCCTTAATATACTGGTACCAAAAAAAAAAAAAAAATGTGCACATGACAGCAAGCACTGAGAAGTGATGAGGCGACCTCTCATCCTCTGCCACTAAAAACACACCTGACATTCTTGTATTGTGCATGTAGCATGCTTTGTGGTAGAAAGGATGAGAAAAGGGAGAGATAGACATAAGGGAAGGATAAGAAAGGAATTTTACTATTTTTTTCCAGAACTTCCCTTTTTTCCCCTAAAAGAAAACCTCACTCCTTCAAATGTAGGGTTGCCAGCCCTAATATTCATGCATATGTATGTTAAGCTTGGAACATTAATGTGGGACCAGCCATTCTTTGTACATTCATTTATATATATAAATGTTGTCTTTTTTTACAGTCCTTGTCAGTAAATTACAGTTATTTTACTATTTATGCTTCACTAAAAAAGAAACTCCATTTTTACAGAAACCTTCTATGCAAGCCTCTACATAAATGGCTGATTATTCAATCTGCGTTTGGAATTTATTTGATTAACAAATATACACGGTAATAGTATATTTTAAGTAGCAGTGAAATAGGAATACCAAATATTCAAAGAAGATTCATCAGTGCGGGAAAAGCCCAACCAAGAGTTAAAAATGATGTCAACAAGTGCACACTGGGGTCTTGACTTGGAAGTTTCCCCATGGCATTTATCTGTAAAACAAAGACTAAAAGCCCTTCACCATTTCTTCAGTGAGTTGCTGCTTTGCTTTTCAATTTGCTAATATGATAGTCTTTAGATTGAGTATTTATCTACATGACACCAAACATACAGATGAAAACCAAAACATTCAGTCAATCACTCAGCTATTTGTTAATATACATTTGGCATCACTTACAAAAGAGTAATTAGAAATCATTAACTAGATTTTTCTATTTTTATTTGTATATTTGGCAATATTTAGGTAGAGTCATATTTACAAGTAAAGCTTGGTCTGATTAGTCATTGCCTTTTCTTCTATTTGGTTTTTGTATTCTGTTAACAAAAGCTTTTTGTTCTGATGTATTTATTTTTCCCTGATTGTTAAATTACAAATTTCATTTCTCTTTGACTGTTGGGCTCTGACCTAAATTTATTTCCATCAGTGTTTTGATTTTTCTTACTCTCATTTCAATTTTCCAAAATAGGAAGCATAAATATATTTTTCTATACATTTTATGACTTTCATATCTATTTAATTCATTCTTATATAAAAGGAATTTATGTGATTTAAATTCCTTGAATAAATATGAAATAAAACAGTCCAAAATCTTAAATTTCAATTAAGATTAAGATACCTTAGAAAAAGGAGAAAGAGAAATGAACCAGGGATCTGGGATGACTGTGTTACTATGCCTGGGCACCAAGTTTCTTAGGATTGAAAAATATAAACAAAGACTGAATTGAGGGTCAAAAATTGAGTGAAACTGTCTGAAAAAAATATCGTGCAAGTACATTTAAGACAGTGGTACTTCACCTTTTTTTTTAATCCAACAAAGGGCATCAACACCAGTTACTGTGCCCTTTCCTCGTTACAGAAGGATTGGGGTCCTCCCCGCACTCCTCTAACCTCGCCACGTGAAAGACTCATGGGTCAGCAAAAAAAGTTATCTGGACAATCACTTCTCTATGAATTCAATGCATACATTAGTACTGTCCAAATATGTTTTCTATGCTTCCTGATGATTTTAATTCAATACAAGGATAAAGCTTAAAGAAGCTAATACTTATCATATATCAGACATTTCTCTGTGCCCAGATTCATTGAGCATTTTCCATGTCTCATTTAATTACCACAGTGTTTGTGAGTGATTAGCCCCATTTTATAGGTGAGGAAACAGATTTTAAGGAGATCGAGGAACAGGATTAAGGTTACAGGCCAGAAGCAGGTAAATGGCAGAGTGGGCACATAAATCCTGGGTGGCTAAATGTGCATAAGCACTGCTGTCAGTATGAACCTCCTGGGCTCCACCACCAGAGATTCTGACCCTTGAGGCTTGAGATAGAGCCTTGAAATCTGCATTTCGTAGCATCTCTGGTGACTCTTGAGTGTGATAGAAGTGGGGCCAATATTCAAGCTTACTGACTCCCAAGCTCTTGCTTTTTCTCAACTTTGGAAAGATCACTTTTCACCCAGAGGACCCAGAATTGTTTCATTGGGTTTCCTAAGTCAGATACGAATACTCTTCCATGTAGACATCATGGCTTTTATTGAGCTTACTGAGCTTTTAAAAATTATTTGATACTAATACTAGTGGCTGCTCTTATAGCGCTCTCTTAAGTACATTCTAATTATTTTACATCTATTATATCTTCAAACAACCTATCATTTAGGTACTATTGTTATCTCCACTTCTCAGATTAGGAAACTGGAGAAGAACTAGAATTTGGAGCATAGTTTGGCTCCCAAGGCTATGCTCTTATATCAGTACATGATACTGTTTCTGGGAGTCCTTTGGCTGAAAAACAGTTAGACTTTCAGGACTTAGTGCAACTTATATGCTTTCCTTTGGCATACACTTAGTAATGCAATTGATAGCTACCAGAATGGGCCACCAGACATTGGACAGAGAGGTGTTCAGAGGCTGCTTCAAGGCTGAGTTCAAGGGGAACAACAGGGATGTAGTTCAGCAGCCTGAAGAAGACTATAAGTATCAAAAACTCTTTCTAACTTACCCATGAATTTTGTGAGTAGTTAGGGTCAGGTACTACTTCACAGTCTTAGCTGTGAAGGTTATTCTTTTGCAGGGTGGAATAAAATACCTGGGACTTTTACTAAGTTTGAAAAGACCAATAAGGGAAAATTTTCCATAAAATTAGTAGAGTCAGTCACATTAAGGTTTTAATTTCCATTGAAACAGATAAATAATAAAATACATTATACTATTAAATGGGTTGCCAATCTATATTTTATATGAACTTTGCTAAAATTTCCTCTGGAGTTTCCCTCTTTTTTTTTTGTTATATTCATTTCTTCATCCTGCCAACATTCAACTACTGGATCTGTAAAAGAATGCCTAATTTGTCTTTGCATTCCCAGAAACAAAAAGGTGTTGGTGTAGAACAAACACTCCATAAGTGTTTATTGAATTGTAGTAAGTGTCTGCAGCACATTTATCTCATGACAAAAATATATATGCAGGGTAATAAAATGTACATTATCTGTTCTCAAGTTGTTTACAAGCAACCTTGATTCCAAACATTTTTGTCAGGCAATGTTGCATCATGCTGGATTATCAATTTGCAGATGAAGTTTGATTATGAGAATAAATGATTGGATAAATGGCTAAATCGTTGCATCTAAAATGGAATTTGGTGATGGGCTAAATTGGTAAGGGGCATTAAAGAATCTACTCCTGAAATCACTGTTGCACTATATGCTAACTAGCTTGGATATAAATTTAAAAAAATAAATGAAATAAAATTTTTAAAAAATAAAATAAAATGGAATTTGGTGACCTTCTAGTTAACAAGCTTGCAAACTCTTTTAGTGACCAAGCCTCTTCTCAAGCGAAATTTTATACAGAAGTCCAAAATGTTACTCAGCTAAATCTGGCCAAGGAATACATGGGAGCCATTCTTTCCCTGGGTCTCTGAGGAGTGTCACTGCTCAAGCTGAATATCCTCATTGTACACTTGAAAAGAGTGAGGCCAAGAGAGATTAAGAAATTGACTTCCCGGGGCACCTGGGTGGCTCAGTCAGTTGAGCATCTGACTTTGGCTCAGGTCATGATCTCGAGGTTCATGAGTTCGAGCCCTGCGTCAGCTCGCTGCTGTCAGCCTGTCAGCATAAGGCCCACTTTGGATCCTCTGTCCCCTTCTCTCTGCCCCTCCCCTGCTTGCGCTCTGCCATAGATAAATAAATAGAAAAAAAAAAGAAAGAAAGAAAAAGAAATTGACTTCCCAAGTTTACATTATGAGTTAGGTACTGAGTTGAAAACAGAATCTACATATATTACCTCCCAATTTTTTTTCTGTCAGAACTCAGACGGGCTAGGAGAACAGAAAAGGCTAAAATAAGCTTTGGCTAAACCCAATAATGGCAAATCACCTGGGTCAAGCATGAGAAAGTGAGGGTAACGTCTGTGTAACATAGACCATTAGCATGAAGAGGCCAAACTGATGAAGGGATGATTCCCAGGAGAAGAGGCTCAGGTGTGACCTGAGAAGAGAGTTGGCCAGGCTTGGAGACTTCTCTCACAACATACAAACATGTGTAGAAGGTCCATGGGTGGTAATCATTGAACATTGCCTTTTATGAATGGTCTGATTCCATGGCCAGGCTGTTGGTCATAGAATTACATTAAATCCAACAACCAATACTACTTTTTAGATTGTGTACTTCAGGGGTACAAGTCCTAAGATGTATAAGTTTCTAAATTACAAGTTATAAAACAGCTCCAGACAGATGCCCTTCCTTTTGGTTTGCATGTGGGAATCTAATTTTGCAATTTCTGCTAACGATCTGTGACCTTGAGTCTGTTCTTTCTGACATCTTTTCACCCATATGCTCCTTTTGGCCTTTAACCTCATATGTGTCTTCCAAATGCCTTCAGTTTCTACCTTTGCTCTGTATCTTCCTGACTTTCACACATCAAAAGGGGTTTACTATTTAACATTGCAAAATCATCCAAACTCATACCTTGCTGGATTTTTTTTTTCAGAATAAAGTTGATCTCAGAAAAAATTATTTAATAATAAAGATTAGAGCTGGAAAATCTGAAAGTGTTCAATCTGTTATGAGCTGGTGATAAGAGATCTGCTGCAGAAGTAGCCCCTGATAAACAACAGTTTGTTTAATGACAGTGATATTTAAGAGAAGCCCAAGACTGCTCCAGAATCACTGAAGTCTTTTCTTTCTGTAATTGATTGAGTTGTCCTTCCAAATCAGGGTAAGGCCAGTGGCATGGCAATTTCAGAAAAAGAGCATCTGCTTGCAATATACCTGGCTGGTGGATGTATTCTGGAATTTAATTTCTGCTGCTGCCAATCTCTTGACCTTCAAAACACAAACATTGATCCTGGAAAAAAGAGTTTTATGGTTCAGTTACATGACTTTAATCTCCCAAATGGGCCACTGATTAGGGAATCTTATTTACATTATATACATTGAAGGTTTTAAAACATAATCCAAGCATCTAGAGAGACAGAGACCCCCTTAATGAAATTATAGGCGTCTAGTCTTTTTACGTGCAGAAAATATTTCTCATCTCTGTCCAACATTGATTCTCTTTCTTCATTCTTTGCTGCTGGCTACTGTGACAAAGTCTTATTTTTCTCATAACAAGTACTACCTCCCTTCCCCCTTCCTGCATATATATGATCATTTCAACCCCTTTCTGCAAGCCACTGCCTGATTTTCTTTTAAGGACACAAACTAGGAGAGGGTGGCATGAAGTACACCTATTCAAATTAGCTACTGCAAATACAAACAGAGAGGTTCTAAGTATTGCATTTGATCATTTTTTTCTGTAATTTGCTGTTCATACCGATGTTTTGCGTATGTTGATTAAATATGCACTTTCCACTGCCTGGGGAGCCACAGCCCCTCACAGCAGACCAGTGTTATCTTGGTCCCGGGAGACTGCAGCACTCCAGAGGGGCACTGTCACACAGACTACCTGCTTCAGCTTGTCTTAGCAACAATGATCGCCATATGTGAAGCTGCAGGAAAACAGATGCTGTTTTTCCATTTGTGAAATCAAGTTGTTGGAAAGTAGTCAGGTTTCCAATGTACGAAAGCTCATCTAATCAACCTACGGAGACTGTGTGAGCTTTCTCAGAAATATTTGACAACATTCTCCTGCTATTGGTGAATAGAAACATATATGAAATCGTACTTCCACAATGATAATCCTTTCGCATACTTGTGTTGATAGTATCTGTTTTGATGGATAAAAATGGAGTCCCTAACTTTCTTAAACAAAGCAAATATGTAGCCCAGTTTTCAGTTGCAAAAAAGGACTTCAAGGAACAGTCTTTAGGTGTTGGGTAGATTTACTATAGCATTTTGTTTTATTATATCAGTCATAAATATCAATGATTATTTCTCCCCTGATGACCAGAACAAGAATATAATCCTCTTCTTAACAATCCAAAAGTAAAATCTCCACAAAAACCCACTAAATGTTCTATTATCCTCCCCCATTTCACTCTTGCCCATATAGCAAGGACTTAAATTATCTGCCATTTGTGTAACAAAATATTTTACTCTTGTTGTTTGGAAAGCGCCTTTTATTTAAAAAATGTGACCTGCTTCTCAGAGTCACTGCCTTTAGCAAAGTACAGTTTGAAAACTGATTAGCTAGAATACATACCATGCCATGTCAGAAAGGAAAGAAATGTTGGAGAAATATAGTTATTTGCAAACCAGATCAACTGTGGATATTAATTTATGTGCAATTATTACTATCTCATAAGTCTTTTTTCAACTTCTAGGAAGAAATGTAGACAAAATCTGAATATGAACGGTACAAAGTTCACATCCAAGGAACTTGGTTTGTAATCCTGTTTCTATCATTACTACCTGATTTTATTACAGCTTGACTTTTAACTTTTCTGTATATGAAATTTAAGTAATGATACATCAAAAAGTTGTCATAAGAAGAAATACAACAAGCTTTAAGAAATAAAACTCTATAGAATACTCGGGTATTAATAACCTCTGCTTTTCTTCATCCATGAGTTTTTCCTGGACACCTGCATCCTGACCCAGGAGACACAACTTCCTAGAGTAGTCATCTCCTTGACATGACTGAGAAACCAACGAATAATGAGTTCATAATAGTAAAAATTGCTGTTGTTAAAAAGACAAAGACATTTTGTGCCTACTTAGATTAATTTAGGTGTTACCATTTGAGCTGGGCTTTGAAATGTAGAGATTCAATAGGATGGGTGTTTCTACAGGAAAGAAACAGCAGGAGCAGGACAAACTTACTGGCAGGAAAACATGGGACATTTGCAGGAGTGAAGGGTTTTAAGTTCATTTGGTCAGAAAAGTTGGAATTTGGTGAAGAGCAAGGAGAAAAAGACAAGTAAGTTAAGGTCAGACAATGACGGGTCCTAAATGATGGTTTAAGGGATTCGGATGTGACAGGGAGCAGTGGAGGAGTTAGATGGCTCTTTGCAGCTGATGATCAAGGTCAGAGCTGCACTTTGTGTGGATCAACTTGGGGTTTTGGTGTGTAGCATAGTTTGAGCTTATAATAGGCTAGTACTCTCTTTATTAAAAAGGAAATGAACTATGGTGAAAAAAAAAACCCTTGCAGTTCAGGAGGAAAGACCAGAAATATGAGGCAGTTATAAATAAGTGCCAGGAGATAATTAAAACTGTGTGGTAACAATTGTCACTGAACTTTATAGTCTGCAAATCACTTTCACAGTAATCTCAGCCCCCCAATAAACACTTCGTGAATGAATGAACAATCACTCTTTGAGGTAAATAGGAAAGGTAAGGAATCTGAGAATTGAAGTCACATGGGCTATAGGTGTTGCTCTGGGGCTCAAAGCCAGATCTCATGGTACCTAATTTTCTGCTTTTTATAGACTTATGTGCAGGAGTTAGTTCTTCTACATGTAGGTTCTTCTACATGTAGGTTCATCACTGAGTTCTTCTACATGTAGGTTTACTAAGTACTACTGAATGAAGGAAGAGAAAATATAGGTTATGCTAGGCTGTTAGCCCATGAGTAATAGTTAAATATTTCTGTGAACGAAGCATTCCTTAAGTGGACCTTTAATGACCAGGTAGTGTGACTACTAATGCATATGACAGAAGTCTCATCAAAGATTTTTAGCACATACATTGGACCATTTCTCAGTCCTTTTGGCAATTCCAAAAACTATGCAAGGACATTTGAGTAAGTTGGATTTCTGCTTAAATCAACCAAAACTGATTTGATCTACCTAGAATCTTGACTGATACAGTAAAAAATTATTGTAAATAGATGTTACAAAGTCTTGCAAAATTTCTGTGCATACTCAAGTATGAGTGCTCACATCAGAATCCTGGCTCATTACATACTATGCATTTGGGGATATGTCACTTAGCCTGGACAAGCATATTTTATATCTATAAAATTGCAGAAACAATTCCTATCCAATCCACCTTTATCAAATAAATGCATGTAAAATTAATTTATCAAAGGTAAAGTGCTTTATGTTAAAGAAGTGAAAGATATTGCTTGCCCAAAGTATCATATTATTTTTATTTCATATTTCACCAATCAATGAGAAACAAATAAATATATTATTTTGGATGTTATTCTAAAGGGAAAGATTATTTATTCCTGTTTTTCATATTCTGCCCTTCTGTATTTTCAAGACACAGTGACTAAATACTGTTCAAGGAAAGGCAGAGAACACTCTCTCTTTATTCCTCTCAGGTTTTTCAGATTACTTATTAATTTTTAGAGAGAGAGAGGTGGAGGGGAAAGGCAGAGAGAAAGGCAGAGAGAATCCCAAGCAGGGATTCGAACTCACAGACAGTGAGATCATGACCTGAGCCAAAACCAAGAGTCAGATGTTTAACCAGCTGAGCCACCCAGGTGCCTCATCAGTTGTTCTGAGTCTCTGAAGTTCTCAAGAAATTACTCAGCCATTCCACTTTGTGATGGAGAAGCTGAAGTGCTCCTGGAAGTTTGAAAGTCAATATAGAAGAAGATTAGAGGTTGGGATGTGCAGTATGGGTAACAAGGAGCAGAAAACCTACAACTCAGCAGTCTGATTCCAGTTGGAAGACCGGTCAGTTAGCCAGAGATGCACATGTGTGGCGGTCAAGTTCAGGACTACTCCCCTCATGTCATTAAGGGAAGATGTTCCCCTTCCTTTAGTAAATGTTTCTAGTCTATCATCTCTCCAGCGGTTACAATCTCCTGCTCTTCGCTGTTGACAGATGACCAGGATTATTATAATGGAAACCATGTGCTAGAGATGTTTGTTGCATGGAGGGTTCAAGTTACTCTGTGGGCAAGTGTCACTTGCAGTTGGCTTTTGGCCACAATGAGAGACATGGAAACTAGGCATCCAAGTTGATTGGCAATAGTTCCAAATTGTGCAAGCATCTAGACTATAATATGACAGAAGAATGTTCTGTTGAGAAGAGTAAAACATTTTGTAACTGTGGCTGGTAAATGGCAATTTCCTCAAGTCTCACAGTGACCCAAAATCTTGCTCATAGAGGCTACATATTTGGAAGTTGTTATAAGCTATTCCTAAAAAGCCCTTATACCTTTCATTTGTGTTCATTCCAATAAATATTAAATGACCATCTAGCGTGAAGTAGGTCCTGATGATATAAAGAAGAAAAACACAGTCTTGTCCTTTTGTAATTTATAACAGGGAAGATTATCCTCTGTTGGTGTGAAAACTCCACTCAGTTGGTCTGACTTCTTATTTCTACCTGAGTAGTAGAGAAGAGTAGTCTCCCATCATGTTTATTTCATGACATTGCCTCTGTTTTTAGATGGCTGCTTTGTTGTTGTTCAGAGTCCCACATCGTGTGTGTGTGTGTGTGTGTGTGTGTGTGTGTGTGTAAGTAAATCCCTGTAGGGACTTCTCAAATATTTCATTGTACTTTTACAAAGGCGGAGGATTTCTATACCTTTATCCCAAGGTGGCATTGTGATAAGTCCTGTGTGATATCCAGCCATGCTGTTGCCTCTCTTGAGAAGGCTTGCTTGTTTGCTGCTTTTCTGAAACTATTTGGTTTTTTTATTGGTTTATTTTGTCATACAGTGACCTTAACTAAATATATTCTTTATTTGTTTAGTTTGTTCAAGAGAAACAGGATCCAATACTTCAGCACATCCTGTCAGTTCTCCCTTCCAAATATGTCCTGCATCTGACACCTTTTATCTCCTCCATCCTTTTTTTTTTTTAATGTTTATTTATTTTTGAGAGAGACAGGGAGACACAGTGCAAGCAGGCGAGGGGCACAGAGAGAGAGGGAGACACAGAATCCGAAGCAGTCTCCAGCTCTGAGCTGTCAGCACAGAGCCCGACGCGGGGCTCAAGCTCACACACCGTGAGATCACGACCTGAGCTGAAGTCCGACTCTTAACTGACTGAGCCACCCAGGCGCCCCTCTCCTCCGTCCTGACTACCACGATCCTTGCTTGCCACTTTAATATCTTGCCTAGAAAACAGCAACCATCTCTTCCATCTTTCTTATTCCCCCTGCCTTATGACAGTCTGTGCTGCACATAGCAGCCAGAGTAATGTTTGTAAAATGAAACCCAGATTTTGTCACTTCCCCACCATCAGGCCTGCAGTGGCATTCCATCCCAGAGTCATACAAAAGCCTTCAGGCTCCCGTGAATTCTAAGAGGGCTGGTGGTTTTAAATGGTGAGAAAGTCAACCCAGAGCCAGATCTGGTGTTTTTCATTTCCTCGCATTCAAGCCTCCCCCTCTCCTGGCCTTTTTCATTAAGTAAAATGAAAAGTAAAACTTTTCATTAAGTAAAAAAGGCCTCCTACTTTTTCATTAAGTAAAAGCAGGAATTTGAGTCCACTGCTCCCTCTACCTGGAACTCTCTTCTCCCATAATTCTCAGGCTTTGCTTTCTCGTTTCATTCTAGTCTGCCCAAGTGTCACTTTCTTGGAGAGACCTCTGTCCAGCTCCAGGTGCATATCACCTTCCCACTGCCACCACCCTTTATCCTCTTAATCTGTGGTGTCAACCTGACATAGACTCCCTTCATCTACTCCTGTTTTCTCCATTAGAATGTAAGCCCCATGAAGGCAGGGACATTACTTTGTTCCCTATTGCCTATCAGAGGGACTGGAATAAAGAAGGTATCTCATAAGTATTTAGTGAATGAATGAATCATCATATTTCACCCTCACCAAAAAAATGAGATTCTCTTAGCAGACGGGGAGCCCAAGGTTCAGAAAGGTTAAATTATTTGCAATTCAGAATGAAACAGATACAAAGTATAAATTCAGTATTTCTGATGTCAAGGCCTTACTCGTTCCTCCAGAGTTCTTTTCACATACATTCTTTGACATAGTTCTTTGGATAGTTTGGATGCTTATTCAAATATTTATTAAAGAACAGATTTAAATTTTTTTAACACTTATTTATTTTTGAGAGACAGAGAGAGACAGAGCATGAGTGGGAGAGGGGCAGAGAGAGAGGGAGACACAGAATCCAAAGCAGGCTCCAGGTTCTGAGCTGTCGGCACAGAGCCTGATATGAGGCTCGAACCCACGAACTGTGACATCATGACCTGAGCCAAAGTCGGATGCTTAACCGATGGAGCCACCCAGGAGCCCCGAGAATAGATTTTAAATGCATTTGAGAGAAAATATCTCTACCAAATTTAATTCTATCCTTTAAAGTCAAAGGCAAAGAAATAACTTTTACGAATCATCAGCATCTTTCATGGAATTTCTTCAGGATCATGGGGACCAGGGGTGCTGCCTCAGCAGCCAGCTCTCTCTTTAGCTGCATATCCCTCCATCTACCCTAGTCTCACCACCCACTGCCCCGTGCTCCTGCCCTACACCATAGGCTTGCATCATAATTGGAAGTGGATATTTTAAGATAAAGCTGTACCTGGCAAATAAAGAAACATATTTGTTCTAAGTTTAATTAAATAAGTCTGGGCAGCCTTTTTGCAATATGGAGATTAACTGTCAAATTTATGTTAATATGATCTCAGAGAACGAAGCTGCTATAAAAAGTTTCTCCCCTCACCCCTCGCTTAAGCTCCTCATGTTGCCTCATTGAAGTTTCCTTAAATTGGTAGTGTTTTATTAAAATATCACCAGGTCAGTTGTGCAAGAACAAGGTAGTTAAAAATATCGAATAAATTCCAAATGTTAATTTAAAGACATCAATACAAATAAACTGAAATCATATCAATTATACAGAGAGAAAACTGTCACAATGGTTGAATTTTCAGCATCTCTTTGGAATCATTCAATGCCAAGCTCTTCTTTATGTGATTAACACAGGATTATAAAGATCTTCTGAGCACTCTCAGTATTATACAAAGAGCCTTTCATTTCCCCCTCCTTTTTTTTTTTGCGTGTGAAAAAGATGTGCCACCCAATTTTTTTATTTTGTGATTTAAGGAAAAAAAATGCTAACAGTTTGAATCATGAATCCTGTTGTGGGGACTGAGTTAATTAAAAACCTGATGTATACATACAGCTGATCCTACTCACCCTAATGAAGAACATTAATTCTAGGACATGTGTGGCTGTAGTCACATTGCTACAAATTACTGGACTCTTTCCTTTATCTGTTTCCAAGAAAGTCTCCCCCTGTTAGTTAGGAAAAAAGAAAAATATGACGCCTTAGTTCTGGGTAGCATAAATTACACGCATCAATCAGAGAAAGCTTAAATTAAAATACACATTTGGCAAACAAATATGAATATGTTGATCTCATCTGTGAATCACAATGATTTAGTGCCAGTGCTGACCCCCCACTGTTCAACATGAAGGTCACCGTGAGCAGCTTCTTTCTCATTGAGAAATGTTTTTGTGTCTTTTAAGGACACAATTTTATGTGTGCCCTAATGTTCAGTCTAACTAGTGATTCCCATGTAGAGAGACTGATTTATTTTATAAAGAAAATACAGGCTCATTTTTATTTATGTAATCCAAAACAGATAGCTAAATTAAAATGTGGGGGGAAAAATACAGTGGTTTATGGTTTCTGGGCTGAGGACTCTCCAACGTGTTTATGATATTTTCTAATCTAGCAGAATACTATTTGTGAAATGGAATGCTACACCTTTCCGATATTGAGTGATCATAAATCAGTCTATTCTTATCACCTACTGCATACATTCTTGGGGCAGGGATAACTACTTGAGAGATGCCCATTATATGGCAAACCTTAAGTAGAGATGATCTTGGGTCTTTCAGGTTGCCATGTCTCGAAAATATCTGTAGGCAAAGCAGACAGATTGAATAAGGCAGTGATCTCCCTGGACAGAAGCAGGTTTTATGTTATGACATTTATTTTGAATATTCATGTTATATTTTCTTGCTAAGATTTCATTCTCATAGCTACAAACCAGTATAATGATCCTATCTGAATTAAAGGGGGGGGGTATGCCATGCATGCCTTTGATAGAGTGCAACTCAATACTGAGAACCTTCACAACTAAATGGAAGAAAGCAAATAACAAAACCAACAACTGTAAACTGTACAACATGCACACTCTAGTCTGCAAAATCACTGGAGGAACTTGCTAAATTATAGGTTCCCAGGCTCTACTCCTCCAAATTCCATTTCATAGGTCTGGAATGACGTATGGGATCTGCATTTCTCACTAGTTTTCCAGGTATTCCTTATTAAATGTTTCTCAGAAGAAACTTTGAGTAAACTGCTGGCAAGATGAATAGGCAAAAAGAAGACCGAGTAATTCAAAATCTGTTTGTTTTAGCAATTTGACGAAAGATCATATCAAGAGATTAAACCCTGAGTTGGGATGAGCAATTTCTGCACAAACTGTCACTTTAGACAGCAGAAAGCAGGATTCTAGTAACAGTTGTTTTAGATTGAGGTGTTTTTGTTGTTGTTTTGTTTTGTTTTGTTTTGTTTGCTGGAGGCAGGAGGGAAGACAAAGTAAAGGGTATCAGAGAAGAGAACTACCCAGAATTAGGCAACTTTTAGCTGTAACAGCCAAACCTCTCAGATATTTTTTTTTTTAGCAAATTCCAGTTTGGGGGCGCCTGGGTGGCTCAGTCGGTTAAGCGGCTGACTTCGGCTCAGGTCATGATCTCACGGTCCGTGGGTTCGAGCCCCACGTCAGGCTGTGTGCTGACAGCTCAGAGCCTGGAGCCTGCTTCCGATTCTGTGTCTCCCTCTCTCTGACCCTCCCCTGTTCATGCTCTGTCTCTCTCTGTCTCAAAAATAAATAAATGTTAAAAAAAAAAAAGTAAAAAAAAAAATTCCAGTTTGAAATATTCAGTTGCATTATCCCCATACTATGTGTACCAATTTCTGATTCAGGAAATATGATCACTATGTTTCTTGGGCAAATTCTCAGACAGACTTAGGTTTACATTCTAGAGTACTAATAAGTAAGCATGGAAACCTCTAAAAGGAAGAAATCCACTGAGGCAGGGTGAAAGAATTATCATTATCATTCCGAATCTTACCATTTTCGGAAATGGATGGAAAATAGTTTTGTCTATTCCTTCTATGATGCAATTGAGAACACTGAAGTCTTCAGAAAAGCAAAACGATGTGGCAAAAAAAGGTTGATTGAGGAATATTGCGTCTTGGGGAGGAAAAAGAAAACCTAGTCAATTTTGCATAGATGGCCAAGATGAATGGATTGGTTGTGCCACAGTCTGTTCATTTGGCTCAGATAGGCACTGCCAAGAGTAACTTGGGTACAATTTTGCTCTGTGCTAATTAAAGTTGGTCAAATGGTCCTCTGATGAATTTCCTCCCCAAAGAGGGAAGAGAGAATTTGAAAGGACATACAACAACAAAGTAATTCTCAGGGTACCAGTTATCTATAGGGGCATCTATAGTGGATCCAGGGATGTAGAACCTTGTCTCAAGTTCTTAGAAAATTCTACACCCCAACTAATGCAACCCCATTAAAAGTTCTTTTTTTAGTGGGCACACAACCAATGCTGCATATGCTGATGGCATTTTCACATACAAATCTGATAGTTAGGCACGCCATTACCCAATTTACACATGCAAATGCAGTAATTGTGTGCACTGGGTGCTCAGGGAAACCTGGCACACACCCAAAATGGAGGCCTTTTCAAAGCATGGCCAACCCACCGAATTCTTTTTCCACAGCAACTCACGGTACTGTCTTACCTCTATTATACAAAATTATGTGGGATTCTGGGAAAAAGGGTATATGCTTTGTGGATGACTGAAACTTTTTATCTCTATTTGATTTGGACATGATTTAAGTTCTCTTTCTTTTTCTTCAATTAATTGACTATAGACTTTCTCCCCTTTGTAGTAATTCGCTATTTCATTTCTCTGCTTTAAAGAATCAACTTTAATTAGAAAATACAAATTTCTCTCATTATGACTTATTCTCATCTAGACCTTGAAATGAGAATGATTATGAGTTGTTGTAATAAATGATTTGTGCTTTTAAAAGAATGGAGATTACTGTTTACAGCTATGTGCACATGAGTTTACTCCAAGATGCATTTGATTATTCTAATTTACTGAGCTGCTGCAGAAGCAGCCATTAACTATTTCCTGTTTCTTTGTTTATGTATATCACATATTCTGAGGCCTCTTGACTACTCAGGCAGTACAATGCAGGCAAAGTAATTTAAGAAATATAAATAGGATTGAATATATTTGCTTTTCCAGTGTTTCTCAGAGAGGGAAGTCTGAGTCTGACATCAATCATGGCAAGATTTTTAGATTAACCATTTGTAGCAGAAAAATCACGGTAGAGGAAAATTTTACCTCTATATACCAAAATACACCAAAAGTAGAGAAATAAGGGATATTTTGAGAGGAAAATTACAATTGTAAACTATAACCCATTATTAATTCAGAAAATATTTACTGTGTGCTTATTCATTTGATATATTGTTATAAGTATCCTTTTATCTCCTTGCTCTCATCTGGTTTCTCTGTACATTATATCTCATCCCAACTCCCCCTGAACTAATGGGAATTTCCAGAATTCTAGATTTCAGTCCTCAACCTTCTACTCATTTTACTCCGTCTTCATGAGACGAGGCATTTTCATTTCTGACCGTCGTATCTTTCTCTAGACTAGACTTCTTTTCTGAATTCCAAATTTATGTTTCCCAAAGCCTTTTTCTATTCCCATAGGAATGTTCCAATGTGCAGCAATCTTAACAAGTCCAAATAGGATTTATATCTTTCCTCTACTTCATGCTACAATCATCTTTAGGTTCTCTCTGGATCTTCAATCCACATATCTTATTGGTCACTGAATGCAGCGGTACTGCAGTTCAAAATATTTCATCTTGAATCTGTCCCCTCAGCCCTCTTCCTACTGCCTGCTTGAGTTTAGGACACTTGGCAATGGTTTTATAACTGTCATCAGTCTCTACCCTAGGCAACTCTATTCTCTCACTCTCTCACCAGAGTTGTTTCCTTAAAGTGTACTGTGATTATATGCTGTTTTGCTTAGTTCCTTTAGTTTCTCCCATAATATACATGCTAGAGTCTGAATTCCATTGTTTCCTGTTCCAGGTTCCGCTTCATTGCACCTATTTGCTGACACTGAAAAAAACAAGTTTCACACTGTAATATCACTGCTCATGCCATTCCCATCTATCAATATGTTTCTCCCTTTTTACAAGCATTATCTTTCATTCTATTGCTTTCATTCTCTTCATCCTTCAAAGTTCACCTCAAATGCTTTCTTCTTTATGTAACTCTTACAGCACCTACTCCAGCAATGAAACAAGATATGCTTTCTTCTCTGTAATGACACTACTTTTTAACATATTAATTACCTACCACTTCACAAAATAATACTGACAAATAGTTACCTGTTTCCACATGGGATTGTACTCTTCTTAAATCAGGGATTTTATTTTATTGATTGACCATCAATGGCCTCCAACCAAAGATCATAAAGAACACACTTATTGTTGAAGTTGGGTTCCAAAGAGGAAGAATATTAACCATGGGGCATGTTACAATGTTAGAAAGGTCTGATTATATATAGTATCTGAGTTCATATTGGGTGCTTTTAGGGAGTATTTAGGGAAGCAAAGGTTTGTTTTTGGATTTGATGCTGACTTAAGTGGAAGGATTGGCAGTCTCAAAAAGTCTAAACTAGAAATAAGAAAATATAGAAGTTAAACCTGTAATTGCCAAAGAATCAGTAGTCACATATATTAGCCATGATAGGGGTGCTTCATAATTGCTGTGGCTTAATAATGTTCATGTTTTGTTTGTGTTTGGATAGGATTATGGTGTGCTCTTGCTTTTGTCTCGATCTTGGTCGCGGTCAGATAAGTGACATTATTTGATATTGGTGTTCTGCAAAAATGTTTATGTTTAACTGGAGAACAGCAATACCTGGCTGTGAACACCAGGACAGCTCCTAGCAACACCACAGCCTGATAATGCCAGGACAGTTTTTAGCTGGCAGGTCCTGATTTTCTTCTTCAGTCCTTCTATTTGACCAGGAGAAGACAAAGACAGACCATGGGATATTAATCCATGATATTCACATTTTCTTCATTGCCAGGATTTTGCTGATCAAGATCAGAAGGGTATCCAGAGAACAGAGTCAATTGTTGTACAAGGGTTAATCCATTCTTTTCCTTTTCTTGAAGGATGAGTTATTATTGAATCAACCTATTTAAAAATAGCTATGCTGTAGCACTTAAGATTCTGAATAACATCTATCAGCTCACTGTAACAGTTACCACAGGAAAATGATTACTAGTACTTCTAACAAGTCTTGAAGCCAGGAGTTAAAAATTGTAAAACCTAAGAAAACATGTACCAGAATCCAACTGTGTGTGTTGTTTTTTTCTTAGTCATAGTTGTTTTACTTGCCTTGTAACATAAAGTTCAGCAAAGATGTATTTACATTAGGATTCCTCTTCCTTAGCTAGCTACAATAAAACCAATGGCTGTGAGTTGTCTGTGACAATTCTGGGTAATAAATTTAAAACAGTTGAGTTTCCAGGGCAGATTAATGTCATTTAAGATGTTTGCCAAAATCAGAGACAAGTTTTAGACTATCTATTACAGTCATATTATTTTCTTTCTGTGGGATAATTATAATTCACAAGGTAGTTAATAATTAGAATGAGTGCATAGAATAAGTCAGTGTATAGCAAATGCATAAGTTTGATATTCATATCAGAAGTAATGTCCTACTGGGGCATGGACTATATTGAAAGTAAGGATAATGTTTAGGATAACAGCAATGAGCCATTTGTTTTTCTCAAGCATGTAAGCTTTCTCAAGTGGAGTTAAATGTACCTTTAAAGCAGGCTGGAGTGTCTCTGAAGAGAACAGGCAAACTATTATACTAAGGATAGTCCTAATATTAATCTTCATTTCTGATGGGCTAGATTTTGCTGATAGGATTTTAATAACTTCAGGATGCCTGGGTGGCTCAGTCTGTTGAACTCTTGATTTTGGCTTAAGTCATGATCTCACCACTTGTGAATTTGAGCCTCTGAGTCAGCACAGAGCCTGCTTGGGAGTCTCTGTCTCCCTCTCTCTCTGCCCTTCCCCTGCTCACATTCCATCTCTCTCCCTCTCAAAATAAATAAGTAAACATTTCAAAAAATAACCTCAATAGGAGCCTTTAGTTGACATGAGGTTAAGGTTCAATATTTATAACACTAAAAGGTTAGAATTAAATGATGTGAGGTATACTTAAGTATTGGGAGGGGGTGGTAAAAGAGAATCTATTTTCTAAACTGTTTAATAATTAACTAATAATTATTAATTTTGTTGACAATAAGCCAAATTAGAACAGTAGCTATTTTTTCATTCCTTTTATTATTAAAAAAATTTTTTTTAATGTTTATTTATTTTTTTAGAGAGATGGAAACAGAATGTGAGTGGGTTAGGGGCAGAGCAAGAGGGAGACACAGAATCCGAAGCAGGCTCCAAGCTCTGAGCTGTCAGCACAGCTGACAAATTCACGAGCCGTGAGATCATAACCTGATCATAACCTGAGCCTGAGGTCATAACCTGAGATTGAATGCTCAACTGACTGAGCCCCCCAGGTTCCCCTATTTATTTTTTAAATTTAAATCCAAGTTATTTAACATATAGTGTAATAAAATTTCAGGAATACAATTTAATGATTAATCACTTACATATAACACCCAGTGCTCATCCCAACAAGTGTCCTCCTTATTACCCCTCATACCTTTAGTCCTTCCCCTCACCCAACACCCCGCCAGCAACCCTCAGTTTGTCCTCTGTATTTAAGAGTCTCTTATGGTTTGTCTCCCTCTCTGTTTTTATCTTATTTGTGCTTCCCTTCCCTTATATTCATCTGTTTAGTATTTTAAATTCCACAAAAGAGTGAAATCATATGATATTTGTCTTTGACTGACTTATTTTGCTTAGCAGAATATACTCTAGTTCCACCCATGTTGTGGCAAATGGCAAGATTTCATTCTTTTTGATTGCCATGTAATATTCCATATATATATATATATATATATATATATACACACACACACCATATATATACACACACACACACATATATATATATATATATATATATATATATATATATATATATATACCACATCTTCTTTATGCATTCATCAGTCGATGGACATTTGGGCTTTTTCCATACTTTGGCCATTGCTGATAGTGCTGCTATAAACATTGGGGTACATGTGCCCCTTCGAATCAGCATACCTGTATCCTTTGTATAAATACCTAGTAGTGTAATTGCTGGGTCGTAGGGTAGTTCTATTTTTAATTTTTGAGGAACCTCCATACTGTTTTCCAGAGTGACTGAACCAGTTTGCATTTCCACCAGCAGTGCAAAAGGGTTCCTATTTACACCCTCATCAACATCTGTTGTTGCCTGATTTGTTAACTTTAGCCATTCTGACAGGTGTGAGGTGGTATCTCATTGTGGTTTTGATTTGTATTTCCCTGATGTTGAGTGATTGAGCACTTTTTCATGTATCTATTAGCCATCTGGATTTCTTCCTTGGAAAAGTGTTTATTCATGTCTTTTGCCCATTTCTTCACTGGATTATTTGTTTTTTGGGTGTTGAGTTTGACAAGTTCCTTAGAGATTTTGAATACTAACTCTTTATCTGATATGTCATTTGTAAATATCTTCTCCCATTTTTTTGGTTGCTTTTTAGTTTTGCTGATTGTTTTCTTCACTGTGCAGAAGCTTTGTATTTTGATGAGGTCCCAGTAGTTCATTTTTGCTTTTGTTTCCCTTGCCTCTGGAGACATGTCAAGTAAGAAGCTTCTGCAGCTGAAGTGAAAGAGGTGGGTACCTTTTTTCTCCTCTAGGATTTCGATGGCTTCCTGTCTTATGTTTAGGTCTTTTATCCATTTTGAGTTTATTTTTTTGGATGGTGTAAGAAAGTGGTCCAGGTTCATTCTTCTGCATGTTGCTGTCCAGTTTCCCCAACTGAACCATTTGCTGAAGAGACTGTGTTTTTCCATTGGATATTCTTTCCTGCTTTGTCAAAGATTAGTTGGCCATATGTTTGTGAGTCCATTTCTGCATTCTCTATTCTGTTCCATTGATCTATGTGTCTGCGCTTCTCCCAGTACCATACCATCTTGATGATTACAGCTTTGTAATATAGCTTGAAGTCCAGAATTATGATGCCTCCAGCTTGGTTTACTTTTTCAGGATTGCTTTGGCTATTCATGATATTTTCTGGTTCCATAAAAATTTTAGGGTTCTTTGTTTTAGCTCTGTGAAGGATGCTAGAACAAACATTTTGATATCCTATTTTGATAGGGATTGCATTGAATATGTCGATTGCTTTAGGTAGTATCAACATTTTAACAATATTTGTTCTTCCAAGTCAGGAGCATGGAATGTTTTTCCATTTCTTTGTGTCTTCTTCAATTCCTTTCATAAGCTTTCTATAGTCCTCATTGTATAGATTTTTCACCTCTTTGGCTAGATTTATTCCCAGGTATTTCATGGGTTTTTGGTGCAATTGTAAATGGGATAGATTCCTTGATTTCTCTTTCTGCTGTTTCATTATTAGTGTGTAGAAATGCAACTGATTTCTGTACACTGATTTTATATCCTGAGATTTTGATGAATTCATGTATTAGTTCTAGAAGTTTTTTGGTGGAGTCTTCTGGGTCTTCCACATCAAGTATCATGTTGTCTGAGAAGAGTGAACGTTTGACTTCCTCTTTGCTGAATTCGCTGACTTTTATTTCTTTGTGTTGTGTGATTGCTGAGGCTAGGACTTCCCAACATTATGTTGAATAACAGTAGTGAGAGTGGACATCCTTGTCGTGTTCCTGATCTTAAGAGGAAAACTCTCAGTTTCCCCCATTGAGGATGATATTAGCGGTGGGTCTTTCATATATGGTCTTTATGATCTTGAGGTATGATCCTTCTATCCCTACTCTCTTGAGGGTTTTTATCAAGAAAGAATACTGTATTTTGTCAAATGAACAGTAGCTATTAATTTAGAAAAACATGCCAGAGAGTTTGGTTATGATTTAAGCGGCAAAAGAACATAGGAAATTAAAAGTAGTGGGACAAAGATAAGGAAGATATTTTTGAGAAATTTCTCAGTCAGTTAATAAATGATGTCAAAGTATACTAATAGGCAACACTAGTGGTAGAGGAAAAACAGTGCTGAAGAATCAGAGTATTAATTTTATTTCATTATTTTGCATGGAAGCTATCTACATTTGCAATCACTACCTCGTTCCAAAGTTTTGGTGAAAGTTGTCTACTTATGTAGTTGTCATTATAGAGAATTCTCTGTTTAAGATCCCCTTATGGAATGGATGTCCAATAGTAAGAAAGAAGTAATGTTTCTTTAAGTTGGTAAACATGACCCTGATGATCAACACATTGGAGTTTCACTGTTGCATGAGTTGTTAACAGTACATGCTAATTTCTTTTTCATTTAGGTTCAAGGACAGTTCTTCTCTGGTGACTTTTTCAAAAGATGAAATCTGTAGATTTCAGATTATGCAGAGACTACTTAGGTGGATGTTTTAGAAATGTATCTAATACCTTTGGTGACAGTACCTTAGGTATTATATAAGTCTATTGCATTTATTAGTCATATCAGCCTGAAGTAGGATAGAATCTACAATTGCAAATAATTCTTAAAATAATAAGATAACCTGTTATTAGCCTAAAAGATAACTTGTGGTTCCTAGAGAGGCTTGATCTTAGTACCATCAAAGCTAATGACAGGACTCTGGGCCTTGGAAGTTTAGTATGTTATTCAATGTAATCTGTAGTATAATATAAACAAATGTATCATGTAACATTTTAAAGTAAAAAAACAAAATCCATTACTTCACGTACATATTTCTATACTTCTATAACTATTACACCCACTTCAAGTAACCATGTATATAGATTTTTATCTTTAATCAAAGCAACCATTTAGTTAAAAAAAGTAATCATTTTTTTTCTCTCTAGACACAAGAGAAAATCAGAGAACAGGAAAATCTTGAATTTTCTTAGTTATTTTTTTACATGAATACTTATTTAAGGAGGAAAAACTAAACATATATAATGTCATTCAAAATCATTTGCATATTTTATTAATCTATTGCCATTTTAAGAAGTAAGAGTAAATTAAATTTAGGTTCAGCTAGCCTGTGTTTGTATCTGTTGCTTATTTAGAAGTTGTGCAAGCTTCCAAATATTATTTATTAATTAATTTAATCATTTGACTAAGCTCTTAAATTCAGTTAAGTATCTAGAAATTACTGATTTCAGTTAACACATTAAATAATAGTTTGTAGGATGCAAGAATTTCATAAAATTGAATCTTTAAAAAGCAACCTAGTGTCCATCAATAGATGAATGGATAAGGAAGATATATATATGTGTATATATGTATGTGTATACACACACACACACTGGAATGTTATTTAGCCATAAAAAATAATTATATTTTGCCATTTGCAACAACATGGATGAACCTAGAGGTATAATGCTAAGTGAAATAAGTCAGATAGAGAAAGACATATGCAATATGATTTTACTCATTGTGGAATTTAAGAAAAAAAACAAACAAATGAAGGAAAAAAAAGATGGTCAAACAAGCAAAAATCCAAGACTCTTAAATACAGAGAACAAACTTGTGGTTGCCAGAGAGGAGGAAGGTGACAGAACGGGTGGAATAGTTAAAGGGGATTAAAAATACATTTATTGTGATGATGGAGTGCCTGGGTGGCTCAGTCTGTTAAGCATCTGATTCTTGATTTTGGTTCGGGTCATGATCATGGTCCATGGGATCGAGTCCCATGTCTGTTTGGGATTCTCTCTCTCCCTCTCCCTCTGCTCCTGCCCTGCTTATGCTGTCTTTCTCTCTCACTCTGTCTCTCTCTCTCTCAAAATAAATAAGTTAACTTAAAAAAATACACTTATTATAATGAGCACCAAGTAATGTATAGAATCACTGAATCATTATATTGTACACCTAAAACTAATATAACACTATACATTGACTTAACTTCAATAGAAAGTTATCCATCATTATCTTTCTATCTAGTTAAATATAATTTTATACATATAATTTTAAATGTTGAACAAGTTATGGAAACAGTGACACTCTACTTAATTCACCAAACTAATGTAGGATATTTAAAAAGGTTAAATCATGAGAAATTTACTGTAATTACATCATGCCTCTACAGTAAACTAGTTTTTTTAAGTCTTTGAATTATGCTAAAAGACATATTTTATCTTAAAACTAAAGCTTTCCCTTCTTATCTTGTATCTATAGTTACAAAGGCTACTATATGAATACACATAAAGGGAAACACAAAACATAACACAAAGAGAAACACAGCCTAAAAATAATTTTTACTTTCCTTTGGACATTTTAGAATATTTATCTGGGCTAAATATTGGGTGGACGCCAAAATGATTTTTCAAAATAAGTTCATCTTTAATGTTTCCTGAGAGAAGACAAAAAAGGGGAAGAGGCATAGAAAATAAGTAAGAGGGGGTCAGCTTCATAAAAATATGAAATTATTGCTGTAAAAATACTTATATGACATGATTATCTATGTAGAAAAAAAAACAAAAGAATTAACAGCAGCAAAAACTCCTGGAACTCACCAGCAATTATAGCAAAGTTGCAAGATAGACGATTAATATACAAAAGTAAGTATGCTTTCTCTGTAAGAAGGAAGAAAGTTTAAATGTCGAAACAACCTGACATACAAACACACAAAAGTGAGTGTCATATAGCTGATTTAGACATAGTTTGGACTTTTGACAATTTTATCAACACTTACAATTCAAAAGTCAGCATTTATTTTTCCCAGAAATTAAAAAAAAATACTGAGAAGGGTATGTCTCCTCTGTTAAACAAAGTAATCTTTCAGACAAATAAAACAACTTCCTCATTAAGGTGTCTTTGCTTTTTGTTCTAAGCAAATTTCAATTTAATAATCTTTCTCCTGTCAACCCCCCCCCCAAATAGCCCCTGAAATTCAAAATTATCCCCAGCGCTATAGTGTCCCTTAGAGATAGAAGCCTACCAGTTAGCATCACTGTGAGAAAATATGGAGCTAGCAGGTGTTTGATCTGAAAGCAGAGTTTTAGATTGAGAGGACCCATCAGAAATGTAATGGTTCAAAAGATCATGTAATGGAAACTCTACCTCCAGATTTGACCAGAGTCCTGTCATCACTGATCAGGGGCTGGACAAAACCTGTCTAGTCACATGAAACTATAAAAGCAGTTCTCAGGGACACAAAGATAAGACTGAGGGAAAAGCTCAAAAGGGTTTTGAGATGGTGACCCACAGCAAAGTTTGCCCAGTGGTCTCTGATCTGAAGAAAACTTCTGAAATCCTCAGGCCCTAAGGATGACTCAAGAACAGACTTTTCAGGTATCTGCTAATCTTCTCCTACAGATTATTGTCTTATAGATAAACAACACCCAAATCACTAAACAAGCATACCACAGGAGCAAATGTTAGAAAACTAGAAAAAAAAATTTCTTAGGAAATAGTATGACTCTGATCACATAATAAAAACAAGAGCAAGAAGTCCCAAGGGTCCTTGTTCCTAAGAAAACTAAGTAAACTAATTGTTAAAAGGCTTCAACAAATATCAGAACTCAATTTAGTGTCAAAATTCCAAGCCACGGACAGATTGGCATTTCCAGCAGGTATCTTAGGTGTGCACGCTGTGCTCCAGTGCAAAACAGTGAAGTCTTCAGCTGATTCTCAATGGAGCCGCTATTTCACTTCACTAACATTCTCTAGTGTATATACAGTATCATGCTTGGCACCTGAGATAGCAAGGTTTCAAAAATAGAAGATAGAAGTTCTTCCCTCAAGAGTTTGCATTCCAATTGAGAAAACACAAGCATACCATATTAAGTTGTATCATGATTCTGGTTTGCAGTTGGCTTTCTTTTTGGTACACTGTGTTGCAGTTGGCATCACTTTGCTCCTCAGGTTGTTCTCAGCATTTAACACAATGCTTTGTACATAGTGGGTGGTCATCAAACAGCTGTGAACTTGATTTGATGAGACAAATAGTGAGCTGAGAATTAAAGTTATGAAATAGTGAAGTTATGTTCTTTTTCTTCTTAACTGTTTAAATGTATTTGTCAGGACTTACTCAAATCTTACAAGAAAACTTAAGATCTTCATCTCTACTACCCCTGAGAAATAACTGAAAAGTTAATTAAATGAATAGAATATTGCCAGCCACACGAGTTCTTTGAAGACATAGAAGAAAATTATTTTGCTCATTGAGCTCTAGCCTAGAGGGGCAATATCTTGCTCACACCTTCTTATCAGTAGCTATGAATTGGCAGCCTCAACCCATTATGATTCTCTTGGGCGGGTACTATTTCACATTCAGTGCTTGGATGCAAGTTTCTTCCAAGGAAGTGTAGCTAGAGAACTGAGCTGTTGTATCAGGCTGAAAATGTAGAGTTTCTCTTCAGAGATTTTAACTGGGTCATTTCATTTTGACAAATATATCAGGGAAAACTGAAGCTAATAGAAAAGAAAAAAAATTGTATTTAAAAAAATAATAACTGCAGTGGGACTCATACCGGTGGCATAGATGCTTAAGGATCATAGAGTGAGAAGGACAGCATTACTTTTCTTTCTTGAGCCTGAGACATGATGTGCCGTTGAGGCATGCTTGGACAGATATAGACAGAGAATGAAGCTCCCTGGAATTGAACAGGTTTGGTAGATGACTATGGAGGGTCTACTAAGTGGCAAAAGAAAGCATCCAAGGATAAGGCAAGTTTAGTAGTAATTCAGGCACCAAGTAGCATTGTAGTTTGTAGAATTGGTAGCAAGGTCACAAAAAGGATGTGTGGCCTATGAATAAGAATCATGAGGGAGCAGTCACCATCTGTATTCATCCATAGAGTAGCATACTCAATGAATGCACAAGGACAAGGCCTGAGATGTTCAAACACAAGTGAAACCAAAGCTGAAAGCCTCACTATTGGGTTTCTGTGGGTGGCGGTAAATGGACTAAAAAGGCAGTGAAAAGATGACTGGTCAGCACTGGGATACCTTGATTTGGTGGCTTCTCTCTACCCTACTGTGGAGAACTCAGGTTATTTGAATATGATTCTCTGTACATCATGATTGCCTCTTGACATGGACAGAGCTGCACATTCTCATTGGAGGCAGAGGCTTGGGAAATGAGGTAGGGACTGACGTAATGTAGGTCATGTGGCTAGAATGCTACCTATCTAATAAGAAAGATCTAACTTTCTATGTAACTCACTGGCCTCCTCACCCTCCCACAGCACCACCAGTGTTCCTATGTGAGTAAAATGAGAAAACAGAAACATATCATTATTATTTAGTATCTTCAGTGTTCAAAAACATAATCTTATGATACATACATCCTTTAAAACATGTACCCTAGGGGCACCTGGGTGGCTCAGTCAGTTAAGTGTCCAATTTCAGCTCTGGTCATGATCTCACAGTTCATGAATTCGAGCCCCATGTTGGGTTCTGTGCTGACAGCTTGTAGACTGGAGCCTGTTTCGGATTCTGTGTCTTCCTCTCTCTCTGACCCTCCCCTGCTCATGGTCTCTCTCTCTCTCTCTCTCTCTCTCTCTCTCTCTCTCTCTCCCTCTCTCTCTCTCTTTCTCTCTAAAAAATAAATAAACATAAAAAACCCCATGTATCCTAAAAGGTGGAGATTGGTTTTTGTATCTCTAGAGCATTAATTATATGTCATTTGTTCTTAAGATATGAAAGACCAACTAGTTGATAGAGAAGATTAGTGGTAGTGTAGTACCACTTGGTCTTAAGAATCAAGAACCCTAGTTTTTGAGTTGAACTTCTCTACTCATTTTGTGATGTTAAGTAAATTATCCATATCCAACTAGATAGTGAACCAGCCACTAAGATCAACAGTGCTGCTAGAAAAAATGACATATAAGATTTACACATTTCATGTAGTTTTAAGATGTTGGGTACATTTTGACCTATCCAAAACCTGCAAAGCTTTTTTGATTAATTTACTAGACCTGTGAAAATCAGGTATCTTATAGATACAGTGTTTATTTCTTAATACCTCAATCTATCATTGGCAATGAACTTCAATGTCAGTCTTAACAAATGTGTTCTTTCCTGTCAATACACCATTATTCCTTGATAAGATGGTGATGCCAGATGGAAAGAACCCCAATTTTGGTGTTATGTGTCTGGATTTGAAGTCTTGTTTTGCAAAAACAACATGGAAGAGTAGGGAAAAAATTGTAATTAAGCCCTAGGTTAAATTCTGACCTCAGCACTCAGTAGTTTAAAGAATTTAAGTCCACTGAACGTTGGTGTAATTATATTAAAAATGGAGATAATAATAGCTACCTTACAGGGTTTTTTTCATTTAAACAATGTAGTTGGCATAGTGTGTATCATTTAGAAGTCACTAAATAAGTGATCATTATAATTGGCATTATTAATATTATATTAGGCCTCCCAATGGGAGCGCAGGTAGAACACATTCACAGTGACTTGCTAACTAAAAAGTAAGGTTACCCTATTTTACATGCCTCATTTGACCTTGTTTCTCTGTTTTGGTTTCCTTGTTTTATCCTTATTTTTCACAGATTAAATATATATGATATGAAAAGCTAAAAGTTATTTTTAAAATTATGTTGAATCCAAATTGCAGACATCAATTTAGTAAATTGAGCTAAGTAGTTCTGATTTCTTCTTATTTGCTTTTTTTTTTTTTAAGCAGTTGTGTTTTGGCTTCAGAAAGCGAGATCCTACAATTGAGACAGTATAGAAAAACCCTTTAAAAGCTAAATGAAATGAATAGTCTTGCAAAAGGGGAAAAAAAAGGAATTTTTCACAAGTCCCTGGAAACCAGCAAAAAAGCGTTAGAACTGTTGTTTTCAGTAATAATTGTGATTACTTGGTTAAAATACCCTGTACAAGAAGCTTTCTATGTTTTTTGTGTGTCTACAAGGAAAATTAAAACAGAATACACAGCATTGGGGCCAATTTGTTTCCAAGGAAGTCAATTATTAATACAGTATTTAGTATTTAATGAACTAAGCCTATTTATGTGGAACACTGAAAAGAGATCTCCATACCAGCAGAGAACAGGTGTTGGTATAAGCTTTGCCCGTATGTTTACCAGCTGATTAGTACCTATTAAAATGATAATAATGTAATAAAAATTACTTTATATCTAGTGAAAGTAGAAAGCCCCCTGTGTATTGGAAAATGATTTTATTCCTATTGCCATGGCAGTCATAGGACTGTAGTGACAAGAATCCACACCCAAGGCAGCCTGAATATTCTGAATTTCTATACCTCAGACTTCTCTCTTCAAGTATCCCTTTCTCCAAAAACCTGTCTCAGGCAGTCAAGACAGTTCATTTTTTTTCATGGCTTAAAGGGAAGAAATGACAGTGACCTACTCCCAACATCTTCTTTGGCAATGGGAAGAGAAATCAGAACCTTAGTAAATAATGCTGCTTTGTCTGCATAAGGAGACTCAATGTAGCTATGAATGTCCTGAAGGACCATCCTGGGCTTTACTCACCCCAGAGACCCCTGTGTAATTGCTAAGAGAGCTCTGAGCCTTCCCTGAACTGGCAGTTTCCTGGGAAATTCCTTATTTCAGGCCAGTTATAGTCAAAATTGTGATGAATGTGAAGTCACATATCTCTGGCCTCACAGTTCCTACCACTTCTCCTCCTGGCACAGTCTACTCATTCTTTCTCAACTGAGCCCAACATACTTTACTTTTGGTCTTCTCCCAAAAGCTGAGTTCAGGGGTTTTTTAGGTATTTAGTTACACTATAGGGTAGAGATTGAGCTAAGAGAATAAGTTAGGGTGTTTGCATTATAATCAGGATCTAGTCCCTCACATCTAACCAAATAAAAGTCCTCAAGAGGAACTAAGCATCCGACTTCATATCAGGTCATGATCTCATGGTTCATGAATTCAAGACCTGAGTCCGGCTTTGTGCTGACAGCTCAGAGCCTGGAGCCTGCTTCAGATTCTGTGTCTCCCTTTCTCTCTGCCTCTTCCCTGCTCACTCTCTCTCTCTCTTATAAATAAATAAACATTTAAAAAAATTGAAATAATAATAATAAAGTTCCTCTAGAAGAAATTTAGGCATGTGGCCAAGTGTAGGTCACATATACTCATGTGCTTTCACCTGCCTCATTTATCTCTCAAGTTCTCAGGGCTCAAATTACTATACAATGGGGTCTATGTCATTATGCTTACTGACTTCTTCTCAAAAGTATTGATGGAAACATAGTAAAAAGAATGAATTTTTGAGGTAGAAATGTATTTTTACCTGATTTATTTTAATAGTGACAGAGTCCCTATTGAAATTTGGGGTATAGAAAGGACACATAAAAGAAAATCCAGATGATTTTTGGAAATAAGGATTTTATAGAAACTGAACAAGAAAGAAGCATCTCAATACTAATGCCAAAGTCTGTCCTTTGTTTATATGCTCTGCAGTATTGAAACTGTGCAGTATTTTAAATTGTCTTATACCCCTGATTGACATGAGGCCAGAATGACTTAAGGACTGTTTTGATAAATGGTAAGTTCTACATTTAAAATAAAATTTTACCTTGAATTGATTGGTGCAGAATAGCGTTCTTTTCAAAAAATATTTGAAATGAAAGCAAAGAGCACACTGGTTATGGAAGGGGAAGTCAGCAGAATTATTTGTTTATCTATTCTCTGCTTTTCTGAGCTGCTACAGGAAACAAACATGAAGGAAGAGGTTATAAGATCACTTGGGGCTCTGGGGTTTGAGGCAACCATGCAAAAACCTCATGGCCTCAGACTCTCACAAAAGACACACTGTGAGTTAGCCCCCATATGTGTGTGGACTTGTGTTGTACCTCAGTCACTATGCTGGTAGAGAAGCATTGCCATTATTTCCATAAAGAACACTTTGAATTGTTATGATCTTCTTTGCCATGGCAGGTTACTCTTAACATTCAGTGAAGATCTCTTCTTCTAACCAGTGAACTTAGAAATTAGAGACTTGGTTTGGGAACCAAAAAAATAAATTCCATGACAGTCTATTGGCCACTTTTGGAAAAGCACACTTTAGAAAGTGTGACTAGTGACTCTTTTGTTTCGTGTTTCTTTATCTTTAATCCAAAGGACAAGTTAACAGTTCTTATAATGAACTTCCACCTGATCTCAGAATAGCAGCCTAAGCAGAAGGAAGAGGAAATCTGGGGTGAATGGCTATAATAGCAGGAATTGTGATGTAAAATCTGATCCTATCTTTTCAGTACACAACAAATTCAAGTCTGAACTTTTATCTATAATTTGTGATTTATTTGGCAAATTCACACAAATAAGTCCCTAGGTTATCTCTCTATTCTTCTTTGCTATCTGTCCAGTACATCGGAGTGAAAATACAATGGTATCCCAACAGTGAGCATGCCTCAAAATCTCATTAAAAATAGACTCTGCTTTCCTTCAGAAAATTGAGAAAGAGGAGAAGAATTCAGTATATATACACTGAGTTTAAGGTACCTAAGATTGTTCAGGGAACTAGTGTGAACATGCGCTTTATGGATAATATATAGAAAAGAATAAAGAGGGGCTTTTATCTTTATTATAATATCCCCAGATATGTTGGAGAGGTCACCAGTCCAAAGAGGTTACAGGAGGAATAAGGAACAGGGAGCATCCCTCCTGACTGTAGGGGCTCTCCTCAAGCCTAGGGAGAGCCAGTGTTTCTGTGCTCTTTCTCAGTGCATAGTAAGGGATCTGGCTGGGTGGCTACAAGTGAAACATTGTAGGGCATCATTGACTATGTGTTGCTGGCCCTTTCTTGAAGGCCAGCCCACCCACAGGCTATACCATGGTGGAATCATAAAGGAATATATAACTGTGAATCCTAGGAAGTGAACTCTTTGGGGATCCATATTGCTAACTTCAGTGACCTGACTTACTACTAACGGCTGGATCTCTTGACCTTCATAATGTGTGGACACCACTTCTGATTTCTTGGACCTTAACATCTCTGCCCAATTTTTTCTCGTTCACTTCTTTGGTACTAATGTCCTTCGTAGTTTTAGGTAGGCTCACCCTACTCCAGCCTCAGAATCCAGCCATTTCTGGAGAAGAAGGATTGCACAGCTATGACTCAAATTGTCCTCCAATTTTGACAAGGCTTTGGGCAAGTTCTGGAGATAAGTTGAGTAACACAATGGCTATCATTAATGCTGATTATCACATTTTACATAATTTGGCTTCTAGAGATGATAGAAGAGGGATCCTGGAATTTCCAGGAACCAAGAGTAGTTCTAAAAGGCAAGACTTTAAGGGACAATCTCTTCTTTGGCCCTATCAGCCAACTGGAGCTGTCACTGGGACTAGCAGATTATCATGATGGTGAGTCCTTTCTGTTAGAAGGTTTGGCTGTTTTCACTATCTTAGTGAAACTTAGAAGTCAGTTGTCCCCTCAACCAGACTCTTTGGGATAGAACTTTGCAGCTCTGTGCACTTTCCATAAAGAATTTACCAATCCACAAATCAGTAATGAGTAATGTGGAATTTTCTGGAGATTTTATCGGAGAGATAGTAGAGGGGACTTAACATGGGACATCTAACACTATTATCATTTAAAAATGCTCATTGGGCATGTTTGTTTGCCAAACGTTCATCTCCCTACCTAGAGCCCACAGTATTTCCCTTTTTGTTTTTCCATCATATAGGGTCCAGGCCTTCTGCTGGGTTCCCATCTCCCCTATTTATTGGTGCCATTACCAAGACCAGTTCCCCTTAGAAGGCACTGGTGAGTCATACAACAACAGCAACAAAACATTTATACTATACCAGAATAAAAGCCTTAAGGAGAGATGATCAGTTTCATGTTCATGATGTTGTTTCCTCCTCTTTGCAGCACTGGAAAGCAGGCTTTATTCTCCATGGTTGGTAGATAAGGGAACTGAAGTCCAGAGAGCTTTACAGTTAGTTTGCAAAATGAGATGAAATAAAACCCAAATCATATGACTCCAAGTCAGGGTTATTTCTGTACCCCACAGGGAACCAGGCATTCTTGGACCCTTAACATCAAAGGCGAGAGAAGATATTTTTGGCCTTTCATTATAATCCTAATCACAGAAAGGTAATAAATTTTGATGAGAATGAGTTTAGAGGCCTTGATTTGATCCAGCTATCAGCTTTTCTGGAAAGGGTATGTTCTAAGAAAGGAAGTGATCAAGCCAAAGGAAATCAGGGACTCTTGATTAAGAAAGAAAAGGAGAGCCCTCCCACAGGGTATTTTTCTACAGCTTTTTTATATTTTTAACTCATTTTTGTCAGCAGGGGTTCTTTTTGACTATGAAACAGAAGAAGAAAATCTTTTCTTAACAATAATATACACGTGCCATGAGAGAGATGAAGCAGAAGATTAAGCAAGAAACCCAGCTATTTTATTGCCCTAAGGCATTACTCATTTTCCTGACACATTATGTTTTTAATTAAAATTGCATGTGAGTTAATTAAAGTATTCACTCGGGCACTTTCTTCCCTGTTCTTGCATGGGTTCCTTGTTACTCTTTTAGCTTTTTGGTAAAACTCAGTTTCATTTTAACTCTGCTACAGCTTTAACAAAGAATCTGTATGCTAAGCTAACTAAAAAAATAATAATAAATAAATGAATAAATAAATAAATAAGAATCTAATTTTAAAAACTCATCCTTAAACTGACAAGGGGAAGGGAAATACCCAGGGTTGTAATCATTTTGGCTACTGCATTCTTCCCTGCTTATTCAACAAAAAGCATGAATTCTTCTTATAACATGGATGTGTTTTTCTTGTGATAGACATATTTATCCATCTACAGTCCTTTGTTCTGGAAAGGATCATTGCTCGTGGCACCTATGGTTGGTTATGTAACCCCAGCTTTCCCTGATTACAGCTGATTGATTAGCCTTTGGCAAACATCTATCTAGTTCAACCTATTGATTGATAGCCAGTAATCCTAAAGGACAGAATCCTTCTTGAAAATGTTTATATGGAATCACAGAGCCCTTGGTCACTGGTCAGGCCTCTATTAGACCTATGAGGGCAAATAGACCAGGGTTGTAGGCCATGTTGGTTCATTTGAAAGGCCATGTTGGTTCATTTGAAATAGACCAGGGCTGTAGGCCATGTTGGTTCATTGAAAAGAAGAATAGATCAGTAGAAGCGTTGATGGTTGTGGTCACATGGCCTGTGAGACGGACAAGAGAGAAACTTCAGTTTCAATGTCTTCCCATCCCACCGCCCATGAGAACTGCCTGAGTCCTTGCTATGTCCCTGAGATGGCGCTTTTTTTGTTTTGACAATAAATTCTTTTTTTTCAAAGTTACCTAAAATAAATTTTGGATCCTTGTAAACAATGAACTCTGGCTAAAATATCCGTGTTTCAAGACTTCATATAACCCTAAGCATCCCTGATAGAAATAATTTTAAAAAAGAGAATCATAAAATAAATAGTGAGAAACCAATTACAGCAATTCAGGAATATACAGGCTGAAGCTGCATGGGCAAAGTGAAGTCCAGGGTTGAGAAGAATACTTTAAACAACCACATTAGAACCCCTCTGTGAAGAGTTTGGAGAAATTTTTCCCCACTTTATTTTTTTTACATCTCCAGTGATGTTTTAGTACCTCAATAATATGTTAATGCATTTGAGAAACTAGTACCTGGGCAGCCACCTGACTGACCCTTTTGTTTATTTTTCTCTGCGACCTAGATTAAGGGCTGCCATATCTTTCTCTCCAGATCAGAATTCTAAAGTATCAGCACTAGCCCTAATGTATCAGTATCAGATGGATGTGGTATTCACCCAAATATGACTTTGTGCCTTGGCTGGACAGCTCCTTGCCTGGGACATGGAATCAATTAATCCTCCAAACTCTTGAACTTCCTTCCCTGCCTAAATTCCATGGTCTAGCATTATAGTTCCATCCCAACTCTTTGTGGCCAAACCATGGCTAAGAGTTAAATATTACTATCCATATCATTACCTAGTACTTGCCCACATTTGGACAATGTATAGATGGAGAAAAACTTACAACTGCCCTTACTGGCCTTCCTTTAAATTTATTATTGTGACCCTCAGGTGCATTCATACTACTGCCTGGCAGTCAAGCCATTTTCCCTAGACCATCCATTCTCTCACTTTCCTCTACTACCCTTTTATCTCTCCTCAACCTCCATACCCCTCCTTAAATACACTCTTATTCTTGGAGGCTGTGTAAATTGTCTTCTAATAGCTCCAATATTTCTCAGTTAAAGGAGAAACAAAGTCATCAGCTGAGAGTGAGGATGGTAAAGATAAGAGCACATATCAGAGATTTAGGGCATAGCATTCCCTGTCATATTTACTTTCTTACCTGCATTGTACCCTGCATATACCTGCATATATTGTTTATATGGATGAACTGTCAATGGTTCTATAGTTAAACTCTTCACTTATGTAGTAGGTAGATCTCATCCTCTATATGTGAGGATATTGCTCCAAATCTCCTTTTCTTCTACATTATCAGTTTGCCCTTCCTTCTGCAGTTTTATAATCAATATCACATCTTACTGTTATTTTTCTTATCTTAAAATCCTTTTTTTATTCTCCTTTCCCCTTCAGCTACTATCCCTTCGTTCTCCCTACTAATCAATGAACTTCTTGATGAAATTTACTGAACTAGTATTTCCTGTTCCTCTGCTCTCATTTCTTCTTCAGTCAACTCCAGTCAGGCTCTAACCCTCACTCATTCCATCAAAACTCCTCTTATTACTTCTCCAGTGCCCTATACATTGCTAAACCAAATGATCAGTCCTCACATGACAAACCAGTAGCATTTAGCAGAGTGGAGCACTTTCCCTCTGTGATACATTCAACTTCCAGGAGATCATACTCTCTTGGTTTTACCATTTCACTAGATACTTCTACTCAGTCTCCTTTGCTATTTCTTCTTCTTCTTCTTTGTGACCTCCTAATGTCATTGTTCCCCCAAACTTGGTTCTTTTATTTCTTCTTATTTTATCCACAGTTTTGCCCCCTGATGATATCATCGAATCTTATGTTTTTAAATAGAATTTCTATGCAAATTTATATCTCTAGCTCAGACATTTCTTGTGAAATCCAGACTCTTATATTCACCTATCTACTTGATATATTCATTTGAATACCTACCAGGAATCTACTATTTCAATTAAAAACTCAACTCTTGGTATCATTTCTGCTAATCTGCCTTGTTAATAGCTTTCTCTATCTCACTGGAGGGCAGCTCTATCCTTCTAGTTTCTCAACCCAAAATCTTTGAGTTTTTAAAGATTTCTCTCTATTTCTTTTTCATGCTCACAATCATTACTTTATAAGATTATAAATCCTTTACCTTGAAAATATTTATCCATAATCTGACTACTTTTTGCTATCTCCATTTCTACCACACTTGTCCATTGAACATGTTTATCCCAAGAATCTTATATCTGATTTCTCTGATTCCTTGTTAGTGCCTCTACTGACTGTTTAGAAGACAGCAGCAAGAGTACTTCTTTTAAAATGTAAATCAAGGGGGTGGGAGGGAGGGGAGGGTGGGTGATGGGTATTAAGGAGGGCACCTGTTGGGATGAGCACTGGGTGTTGTATGGAAACCAATTTGACAATAAATTTCATATTTAAAAAATAAATTAATTAATTAAAAAAATAAAATGTAAATCAAATCATATAATGCATCTGTTAAAAGACTGCAATGACTCCCTGTTTTACTGAGAGTAGAAGCCTAAGTCCTTATAATGGATAACAAGGATCTTATAAGTTCACTCAATTCTAGACACAGTGACATCTTTGTCGATCCTTCAAAACTCCAAGAACACTCCTCTGTTGTGTCATCTTTCCTCTTAGATATCCACATACTAATTCCCTTATCATATTTAAGTCATTATTCAAAAGTCACATTTTTAATGCAATCTAACCCTGACCACCTATTTAAAATTTCAATCTCCCATATACTGATGCCTTGTAATCTGCTCTTTACTTTTTCTATAGAGGTTATTATATTCTAACATACTATATGATTTACATTTTTATTATTTGTTTATTGCTTTCATTCTATTGGTTGTCTCCCACATGTGCAAATGTATCTGCCTCTAAAATTAGGGATCTTATATGTTATTAGGGATCTTAATATTTCCAAGCATCTGGAACAGTATGCCTGGCATACAATAGGTGTACAATCAATATTTGTTGGATGGATGAATTAATGTTTCTTGGCTGAGAAGGCAGATCAAAGATTGGATAAGCAAAGATAACTAGAATTTGCATGAAAGAATATAAGACAAAGAGTTCCAAAAAACCTGAATAGGGGTACTCTTAAATCTTTTGCCAAATACTAAACTGTGACATGTATAAGGTGAGATTCTATCAAGCTAGGGAAACAACAGACACCAAAGAAAGAACAACTACTTGAGAGCCATAAGCTAGAAAATTACTCAACCCTGCACATAATTGTCCTGATCAACCAAAGTAGAAAAGACCTTCTTAAATACCAGGTATACTCAGTAGATCCTCTATAAAGGTCATGCCTAAGAGTAGTGCCAAACTAGTGCCAATGGCTACTCTAGACTTGCCTAAACAGCTTGAAAATAAGCCTCAAAAGTGACAAGCTAATCTATAAATAAATTCACACCCTGGTAGACAAATCTTAACAGTCTTTTAAGGAACACAACAGAATCCAGACACAAAATCCAGACAACAAATATCTAAACACTGGACATTGTAATATTTACAATTGCAATTTTTTAGGGGTGCCTGGGTGGCTCAGTTGGTTAACCGCCGACTTTGGCTCAGGTCATGATCTCACGGTTTGTGGGTTCAAGCCTCACATCAGGCTCTGTGCTGACAGCTCAGAGCCCGGAGCCTGTTTCAGATTCTGTGTCTCCCTCTCTGTGTCTGCCCCTCCCCTGCTCGAGCTTTGTTTCTCTGTCTCTCAAAAATAAATAAACGTTAAAAAAAAGTTACAATTGTAATTTTTTTGAAAGTACTGTATTTTCAAAGAAGTAGGAAAATATGACCCATAACCGTGAGAAAATCAGCTACTTCAAGGCAAATGTGTAAAAGAGAAAAGCACATTGGTGCTTTCTTCCTGCACATTTGATGAAATCCCATATCTCAAAGTCTTCCATTTTGCAGCATATTCCCTAGTCTTGTAGTGTTCAGAGCTCCCAACAGTGTTCTGTCTTCTTTCTCTTCCTCTGTACCCAACTGAACTCGCTTGATCTGACTTTATTTATTCTTTTTTTACTTTTTTTCTCTCCTGTGTATATCAAGATTGCAACAAGCTAATCTGATAATTCAATGTATTATAATAAAGAAAGACTAGAGCTACACAATTTGCCACTCTTATTATTGCATGTGCCTTCTCTTTACTACTCCATGGTATTGCCATCTTGCTTTAAATTATAGGAACTTCTTGAATAGAAAACGAGGTAATTGGGAAAAACCTCACTTTGAATGTTGGCAACTTATGGAACCACCTATTGGTAGGGTATAGGCAGACATCTACTTTGAGTTTCATATCTGAGAGCCAAACCAATCATGGTTTTGTACAGGCAAACCTAGTAAATTGTTACTGGGGCATGAGATCAGGGATGGACAGGTGTGATGGTGATGGGATGCAAACTCACCAAGTGTTGGCCAGATTCCCTTAAATTCCCCTGCCTTAGAGTGGGATTGTGGTACTTGAGACTAAACTGGGGTGCACCTGGATATCAAGACTGACATGGGGTGCACAAGAAGATATCAGTGACCCCAAATGGGGAATAGAGTGGATAAAAGATTCAAAGAGTTAGAGCCTAATAGGAAAAAATAGTATTGCTAACAAAAAAGAATAGAAAACTCTTCAATGGGCAATGGTTGTTCTGTTTATTTTAAGATCTCATGGATATTTATACTTAGAGACAGCCTCTGCAGCTCAACTTTTGACTTGTGTTTGTAATGATCATTTTGTTTGGAAATATTGATTATTCTAACTAGACATTTACCAAAATGCTTAGTTTAACCTAAAATATGTTAATGTATTTCTTTCACAGAATCAGAGAACTAACTCCCTAATTTTGCAGAAAAATTACTAATGTTTATTTTTTTTAATGATTTAAACTCAGCAGGCATCTCACCTCAGAAATAGAAAGGCATTATTTAATTTTAAAAGTGCTTTAGTGTGACATTTTAGCCATTTTGAAAAGTGCATAAAAGATAAGGTTACCTGACAGTACGGCTGTTTCACAACATCATTACACTGATAACTACCAGAGCCATTTCATTTGCATGAAACCATTTGATTATGGCATTAGGAATCAAGTGATATTGTGTTTGGAACCATTTGTGTATGCTATTTATTTTAGCATAATACATATTTATTGGCGTTTTATTCACAATATAAGTCACATGTTAATAACAGTTTAACAGGACTTAGAGAATTGCCTTTTCACATGTTCAGTAACAAGTTCATGAGCAATTTCACAAGGTACACATATCCATAATCTTATATACATAGCAGCATTTCTTCCACAATTGAGCAGATACTTGTATGATATAATCCCCTTTCTAGGGTTGCTAGATTCAGAAAATTAAAATACGAGACACTAAGTTAAATATGAATTTCAGATAGACAATGAATAAACTTTTAGTATAAGTATGTCTCATGCAATATTGAGTACATACTTATACTAAAAACTATTTATTGTTTATCTAAATTTTAAATTTAATTGGGTATACTCTATTTTATCTGGCAACTCTACTCTTTGTGCTAGTAAGATAAACTTATCACCTTTAAAAATATTCAACTACATATATTTCAGACTAGTACAAGCCATATAGAAATTTCACTGCAGTAACATGACATTTAGAGGTGCCTTAAGTTATCAACTCCCCACTCCCAACAAATCCCCTGCCATTTGGGTCTTGGATGTTGCTAAAGAAAGCTGGGTGGTATCTATGTCTCATAAATTAAATCTACTGAACTGTATTGTGCCAAGGAGCCTATTTGGTGTAAAAGGATTTAGATCACAATTTTAAACTTCATTAGCCCTAGGGGAAATTTAATTATTTTTTTAAGTGATTGGCAAGGGTGACCCAGCCCATCATTGGGTTGTAGAAAAACACAACTGAGCCCCAATAGGAAACTCACCATCAATACTGATGGAATCTAGCCTGATGATCTGGCCCCACTGACAAAGACAAGTTACAAGACAGACATAGATACAGGTTCTGGATTGTCTTAACACACTCCCCCATGAACTGTGTGAATTTTCAGGATCTTCACCAGTGGTAGCAAAAGCTGTATTTAGCATAACTCCTTGTTGGGGCTTCAGCTGGTGCTCAACAACACCAGTTGGCTGCCACTAATAGCCAATTGATGGTGCTAATGGCAATTCAAGACCTCTAGGGGGACTGACCGGAGACTAGTTTCAACTTTTTACCTTTTATTCCCATGCCCAATGTTCTGTCCCAGTGCTCATCCCGATCCTTTATTTTTGTTGAGAGTATATGGAAGGGAGTTATGGATAACGAACATGACCAAAGCAAATCTGTATCACATTTGCATTATGTGGCTAAACAAGTGATATAGAAGCTGATGCTGATTCAGAACTACTGCCAATGAATGAACAGCCCTACATGTCAGGAGCTGTCAACACTATGTACCTTTGTGTGTGATTTGTGGATGATTTGTATGCCTCTTGCCAATAGAGTTCACAAACTAAAGATTAATGAGAGGAAGAGGCAACCCATTAGGGGCAAAGCATTAGTAAAGCAGGAAGGTCTTTTGCTGTGTGGAGCTGGAATAGCCAGGAGAATTCATCATTGTTTCAGCTGACTTTGGTGTCTAGCCAAGCCAGAGGCACTGACTGCAAGCACATTTGGATCCATCTCCTCTTCTGCCACCCCCAGTGTCCCAGCAATCCTGCCACCACTGCACAAGTTGTTGACAGACTGAAAAACAGTAGTAGTTCTCCTTCTTCCTCCTTCTTCTTTGCTATTTTAGAGAAATTTGAATAATAACCTATTCCCCTCATTTATTATTCTTGATGAATAGTAAATTATTCTAATAGCATTGACTGTTCTATTCATTTATTATTTGAGGATGATTAGAAGTGAATAGCTATTATAAAGCTTCACGAGTTCCAAAAATTAGACCTTGGAATTTTGTGTTTCCCTTTCTTTATGGCTCTGAGCAATTTTCTCTATTGCTTCCTCTAATTCTGTCACACACACACACACACACTTTTTCTTTTTTCTTCATCGTGGTCTGTTTTGACTCCAAAATTAGGATGCCCAGTACTTAAAAGTTTATCCAGAGAGGTGATGAATGAGCCTCTGGAATGTGATCCCCCTCAGACATAAAGGGTTTTAAAAATGTTTTTAAGATAAGGTTTCATAACTTTCTCATAACTGTGTTATGTGAGGGTATGGGATACTAAGACATGGCTTACAGATGACAACAGAAGTGTATGCCAGGATAAATCACACTGATATTTATAAAATAGACCGGGAGTTTCTAACCTGAGGGTAAAAGAAGATGTAGAGTAAAAACAAATTATTTTTTGATAATAAGACTTGTCATATAACTCTCTAATATGGGTATTTGAGGCCTTAACCTGCTTCCTCAGCCTTATCTCCCTCACCACTCTAAACTGTTCACCCAAGTCAAAGTGGAGCCATTACTTTTCCCAAATATTATGTCAGCTTTACCATAATCTAAATTTTCTGCTTTTCTTGACCTGTAATAGGTTTTCAATTTCTCCATATCACATCCCTGCCTCTGAAAATACAATTCTGCTATGAAGACTCATTTTAAATCTCTCTTTAATCCCCTCATCTCAAAATGTCTTATCCATTTGGGGTGTCTGGGTGGCTCAGCCGGTTAAGCATCCAACTTCAGCTGAGGTCATGATCTCAAGGTCCGTGGGTTGGAGTCCTATGGCAAGCTCTGTGCTGACAGCTCAGAGTCTGGAGCCTATTTTGGATTCTGTCTCTCCCTCTCTCTCTCTGCCTCTCCCCTGCTCATTCTCTGTCACTCTCTCTGTCTCTCTCTCTCAAAAATAAGTATCTTCTATAAACCTGTCTCCTTCCTCTGAAGGATTCCATTCACAATTGCTCACCATAATGTATAAGGATAGATTCAGCTTTTATTGGGCTTCATGTTTATATAATTTAGGAGATCTCCTCCAAAAAATATGAAATTACAAATACAAATATAGTTATAAAAGAGGATGTTTGGGGGGAGTATCAGTGTAAATGGTTAAGTAAGGAACTCCAAAAGTTCACCTTTTCATAAGAGTAACAACAACCAAAAAACTGGAAAAAATGATAAAATTAACTTTTCAAACATTAGAAACTAATCAAAAGCTTGTAGAAAACCAGAGAGTGCTTTATTCGAGAAAATGGCTGATTTTTGAACAATGAACTTTTTGTCATGTTAATTTATACCAGTTCCATCCCCTGCTCCTCAAATCAGTGGTAGACTTGAAAATAACAGCCAGCATTCTCAGCACTGGTACAAGAAGGAGAAGAATATTCCTTATTTGCAAAGATTATTTTTTTTTTACCAAAAAAATGTCTGTCTCAAAAGGCTTGTCTTTAACTTATTTAACTCACAACATGCCCCACATTAAAGCTGCCATTGGTGGTAGGGAGGGGTAGTAGGTTAAGGATGGTTCATTTTTTACAGGGCAATATTGATGAAATTGTCAGAGGCAATAGATAACATTTGGAGCAAACAATAGAACAACCAAAAAGCTTAGAAGGAAAGGCTAAGGAATGAGATGCTTTTGGAAGTAACAACTTTGAAGAACTCTAAAATATTCTTAATAATCTTAAAGACCACATACATGCCCAGGACTGTATGCATGTTCATGAAAGATCTGAGAAGATCCTCAACTCTTACCTCTGGCTAACTTTGAAACTATGTGCAAGGAGAAAGTGAAGGTTAAGGCAGAGTTGTCAGCTGTCCAGAGAAGTTTTGAACGTATACCCCAATTAATACAGACACTCTCTGCAAATACTAGGACAGTTTTTTTGTTCAGAGAATTTAAGGAAATCTCTGTCTAATCATTAGCTGACCACTAAGCAAATGGAACACAGTCCAGTGGCCACAGAGGACAAAGAATACAGACTACAAAATTAGTTCAGAGAAAATAATGAAACAATAAAAAGAAGAACTGCAACAGATAGCAACAACAAATCTTGGAGAGGGAGTAGAATCAAATTTCCAAAGTTTCAACACTACACTATTGAAATGTCCAGTTTCATCAAAAAATTACGAAGCATAAAAAGAAACAAGAAAGTATAACCTAGAGACAGGATAAAAAGCAACCGATAGAAATTTTCCCTTAGGAACTACAGGTGTTGGATTCATTAGACAAAAACGTTAAATCACCTATTGTGAGTACCTTCAAAGAGCTGGAGGAAATCTATCTAAATAATTAAAAGAAAGGATGAGAATGATATCTCATCAAATAAAGAATATCAATAAAGAGACAGAAATTATAAAAAGGACCAAATAGAAATTCTGAAGTTGACAAGTGAAATAACTGAAATAAGAAATTCACTACACCTCAACAGCAGATTTGAACAGAAGAAATCATCAGCAAGCTCAAATCTACATCAATTGAGATTTGTCTGGGAAATCTTGAAAGCTGTGTGAGAAAAGTTGACTCATCACATATGAGGAAACTCCAAAATGATTAACAGCTGATTTCTCACCAGAAACCATCGAAGCCAAAAGCCAATGGATGGCATATTCAAAGTGTTGGAAGGAAAAATATATATATATATATATATATATATATATACACCTGTCAGCCAAGAATTCTATATCTGGAAAAACTACCCTTCAAAAATGAAGCCAAAAATAAAACTTACCCAGATAACCAAACTAGCAAATATGCCCTACAAAAAAAATCCTAAAAGAAGGCCCTCAGGCTAGCATGACAGGACATTAGTCAAAAACAGGAATCTACATGAAGGAATAAAAAACACCAGTAAAGGTAACTTTATAGGTGAATATAAAAAATAGTATTAATGGATTTTTCTTTGCTTCTTTGTAACTTCTCTTTTTTCCTATCTGACTTAAAAGACAAATGCATAATGCAGCAATTATAAATCTATGTTGATAGGCAGTCAGTGTACACAGATGTAATTTGTAATCTTAATAGCACCAAGAGGAGAGAGAATGAGCTATAATATACAGCCAATGTTTTTGTATACTATTGAAATTAACTTGGTATTAATCTGAACTCAATTTTTATAAATTAAAATGTCAATTATAATCTTCGGAGTAGCCACTAAGAATATAATGTTAAAATGTACAATAAAAGAAATAATGAAGGTATTAAAAATGGTGCATGAAAATATTTAACACAAAAGGAGGCAGCAATGGAAAAATTGAGGAACAAAAAGTTTAGAAAACAAATAGCTACATGTCAGATTTAAGACCTTCCTTGTCAGTTAAATACAAATGTATTAACTATTAATTAAATATAAATATAAATGTATTAAATTAAATATAACTGTATTAAACTCTTTAACTAAAAAGTAGAGGTTGGCAGAATGAATTTTTTAAATATTTTAACTAATGCTTCCAATATGAGCCACGCTTTAGATTCAAAACTACAAATAGTTTGAAAGTAAAAGAATGAAAACGATATTCAACACAAACAGTAATCAAGAGAAAGAGTGGCAGTACAAATATTAGACAAAAGAGACTTTAAGAGAAAAATTATTAGGACACACAAAAAAGACATTATGTGATAATAAAAGGATCGATCAATAAGGTACAAATTTATAAACATGTATGAATCTAATAACAGAGACTCAAAATACATGAAGCAAAAACTAATAGAATTGTTTTCTTTCTCTAATGGCTTCCAGTACTATATTTTAAAACACCACATACCACAATGAAAACATAAGATATTTATTAAAATTTGAAGGCAAATAACATAACTTCAAAAGATTTAGACCTATGTCAGGCGTGATACAGTATGAATACTTCCTTGAAATTCAAAATCAGGGCACCTGGGTGGCTCAGTCAGTTGGGCGTCTAAGTTCGGCTCAGGTCATGATCTCACAGTTCATGAGTTTGAGCTGTGTCGGGCTCTGTGCTGACAGCTCAGAGCCTGGAGCCTGCTTCAGATTCTGTGTCTCCCTCTCTCTCTGACCCTTCCTGGCTCACACTTTGTCTCTTTCTCTCTCAAAAATAAATAAACAGTAAAAATTTTTAAAAAACAATTAGATCCAAGAGTATCACTTTCAGAATGTTCTAATACATTGAGTTTACTTTTAGTTGTCTTGGATGAAACAGTCACTATTCTACTTCCTTTCTTGACAGAAATGTGTTTTTTCAAAGATTCACTTTTAATTGGTTCACTAAGCAAAGAAAAATAGAATGGAAAAATAGAATGTTCAACAGTAATAGTTGGAGAATTCAAGGCCCTACTTTCAATAATGCATAGAACAAGACAGAAGATAAGCAAGAAAATAGAGGCATCACTATAAACCAAGTAGAACTAAAAGGCTTCAATGGAACACTACACCCAACAACAGTAGAATACTCTTTTTTTGTATACATTTTTTTGAATGCATGTGGAATATTTTCCAGAATAGACCATGTGTTAGGCACAAAACAGGTCTTAATAAACTTAAAAACATTGAAATTATACAAATTATGTTCTCAGATCACAATGGGATGAAATTAGAAACAAATAGAAAAATTAGTTTGGAAATTAGAAAATTTATTTGAGGTAAACAAATATGAAAATACAATATACCAAAACTTAAGAATGCAGTGAAAACATTGCAGAAAGAGGAACTGATAGCCGTAAACACCAAAATTAAAGAAGAAAGATCTCAAATCAATAACCTAACTGTCTAACTTAAGAAACTGTGAAAAAGAAAAAAACCCCAAAGCCAGAAAAATAATAATTAATAATAATAATAATTAATAATAAAGATTAGAGCAGAGAGAAGTAAAATAGAGAATAAAAAATGAAAGAGAAAATTAATCAAATTAAAAGTTGGTTTCTTAAAAACAACTAATTGATAAATCTTTAGAAGGAAGAATGAAAAAGAGAAGACTCAAATTACTAAAATTAGGAATAAAAACAGGATATCACTATTGACTTTACAGAAATAAAAAAAAAAAAGATGATTAAAGAATGCTATGAACTATTGTAAGTCAACAAATAAGATAACCTAAAAATTCCTAGCAAGACACAATCCACCAAAACGGAGTCTAGAATAAATAGAAAATAAAATAGACATAACAAGCCAAAAGCCTCAATTAGTCAGGATTTTTTTTTTAATTTCAACAAAGAAAAATCCACAACCAGATGGTTCCACTGATGAAATTTACCAAATGTTTAAAGAATTTACACCAATTCTTGTCCAACTGTTCCAGAAGTTAAAGGAATAGAGAATACTTCCTAATTCATTTTATGAAGTCAGTATTGCCTTGGTATCAAAGCCACATAAGGACATTACTAGAAAAGGAAATTACAGACAATATACTGTATGAATATTGGCACAAAAATCCTCAACAAAATATTAGCAACCCAAATTCAGCAGTACATTAAAAGGATTATACACCACAACCAAATGAGATTTATCCCAGGAATGTAAAGTTGGTCCAAAATACAAAAGTCAATGCATGTAATATACCATAATAATAGACTAAAAGGAAAAAATCTATATGATCATCTCAAATGCTGCAGAAAATAGACTTGACAAAATCAGACACTCTTTTTTGTAAAAACATTCTATTCAATAGGAATAGAAAGGAACTTTCTTGACCTGAAAAAGTGCACCACAACTAACATCATTCTTAATTACGAAGGAATGAAAATGCCCCACATTAAGAACAGAAAAAAGATTAGGGTGTCTACTCTTGCCACTTCTGTTCAACATTGTGCCAGGAGTTTTTGACAGAGAAATTAGTTAACAAATGAAATAAAAAAGTATCCAGATTGGAAAGGAAAAGTAAAATAATTTCTATTTGCAGCTGACATGATGGTATTTACAAAACTCTAAAGCATACACACACACACACACACACACACACACACACACACTTATTAGAGCTAATAAATCAGTTCAGAAAAGTTGAAATACATAAATTAATATTGATAAATCAGTTGTATTTCTATGCATTTGCAATGAACAACTCAAAAAATGAAATTAAGGAAAACAATTCTATTTACAAAGCATCAAAAAGAATAAAATACTTAGAAATATTTAACCAACGGAAGTGCAAGTCTCATACAATGAAAACCATAAAACGTTGAAAGAAATTAAAGAAGACCTAAATAAATTGAAAGCCATCTTACATTCATGGATTGGAACACTTAATATTGTTAAGATGGCAGTATTCCCTCAAATTGATGTACAGATTTAACATAATCCCTGTCAAAATGCCAGCTGACTTTTGATAGGAATTGAGAAACTTATCTTAAAATTAGAACGGAAATAGAAGGGACACATAGTAACCTAAATAATATTGCAAAAAACTCACAAAGTTAGAAAAGCTATACTATTATAGTACTACAGTAGTCAGTAAGTACAATATATATTTAATAGGGAAAACAAAATTGTAAAAAAGGATAAAGTTGGAGGACTCACTCGTTCCAATTTTAAAACTTACTACAAAGCTACAATTATCAAAACAGTGTGATACTGGCATGAAAATGGACATATAGATCAATGGAGTATAATTGAGAGCTGAAATAGTCCCCTACAACTATGTAAATTCAAAGATGTAAAGCCATTGAATAGGGAAAGAATAATCTTTTCAACAAATGGTACTGGGACAATTGGATATCCACATGCAGAAGAATGATTGTGGACCCCTACCTCATACTGTATACAAAAATTAACTCCAAAATGTATCACGGACCTATACTAAGAGCTAAAACTATAAAACTTTTGAAGGGAACAAAGGTGAATTTGATTAAACCTAATTTTGCCAAAGAATATATACAAATGTCAAATAACCACATGAAAAGACCCTAGATATCATTAGACATTAGGGAAATGCAAATTGAAACAACAAGTTACCATTTCATACTCACAAGATGGCTATCCTTTTTTTTTAATGGAAAATAGCAAGTGTTGCCAAGGACGTGAAGAAATTTGAACCCTCAAACACTTTGGGTGGACTGTAAAATGTTGCAGACACTGTGGAAACAGTTTTACTGTTTCTTAAAAAGTTTGACATAGAGTTACCATATGACTAACTGGACTCCTAGGTATACACTCCAGACAAGTGAAAACATATATTCACACAAAAACTTATAAACCAATTATTCATAACACTATTATTCATAATAGCTAAAACATGGCAAAACTCAAACATCTATCAGTTGATGAATGAATAAGCAACATGTACTACAGCTATGCAATAAACTATTATTTAGCCATGAAAAGGAATAAAGTATTGATACATGCCACAGTATGTATGAACCTTTAAAACATTATGCTAAATAAAAGACGTCAGACACAAAAGACCACATATTATATGATTCTAATTATAGGAAATACCTAGAACAGGCAAATGCCTAGTGACACAAAGTAGATTTCCAGGGGATCAAGGAGGAAGAACTCGGAAATAGAGGGTTTCTTTTTCGGGTGAAGGGAATATTCCAGAATTAGCTAGTGGAGATGATTTCACAGCATTGCAGACATTCTAAACATCACTGAATCCTACACCTTAAAATGCCTAAAATAGCCAATTTTATGGTATGTGAATAGTATCTAAAAATTAAATAAGTGAATTAATAATTGAATATTTTAGAATTAGAAAATTAATAAAAAGTAATAAATTTAAATAATTTATAATCATATTTTTAAGTTGCCAGATATTGTAAGCTTTACAACATCCAGAAAAATAATTAAATGTTTATTTTATTAAAATATGTTATTTTTTATATTATAATTGTTTGTTATATCATTTACTCATAAAAACTATATAATATTTACATTAATATATCATATACTTACTACATTAGACCTCTAAAACATCATTTTCCTTTATTTTTAGATGCATACTCTTTGATTAACTCTTCATACAGTAGCAATTTTATATTATTTTCCACAGAAAGAACAGAAATAAGTCAGTCTTTCCAGTATGATTGATCAAATGTGTTTTATTATTGATATTTGGGGTGAATCAAACATGCAACTTCATATGCAACATACCATTTACAGTACTGCTTCAGGTTTTTGCCCTTCTTTTTTTTTTTTTTTTACAGAATTTCTGTTAAATTACACTTCAAATGATTCCCCCATTAAAAAGGACAGAATGTATGGCATGTTCATAGTTGTAATCACTGAATTTTGAGCATATTCCTATTAGAAAAGAAAATTCTAGTTTTGACAGGCAATAGTGAAGAATAAATACTCCACTTACAAATTCACACGTCTGATATTTGTGTTCCTCACAGACTATCTCCTTGTTCTATGTATTTCAAGTTTTATTCATCTGTCGTGACCCACATTTGTGTTGTCCTCAACACATTTATATATTAATGGGCCTGCACATTCATACCACAACACCACATGATTTGGCACAGGAATGTATGTCCTGGGAAGTTCTTCCTATAATAAGACAGGTAGGAATAATTTAAGCTTTATTTTATTTGTTTATATATTTATATATATATATTTTGATGTTTATTTATTTTTGAGAGAAAGAGCATGAATAGGGGAGGGGCTGAGAGAGAGAGAGAGACACTGAACGGGAAGCAGGCTCCAGGTTCTGAGCTGTCAGCACAGAGCCCAAGGTGGGGCCCAAACCCACAGACCAGGAGATCATGACCTCAGCCAAAATCAGACACTTAACCGACTGAGCCACCCAGATGCCCCTTTAATTAGAAATAATAAATAAATAAATAAATAAATAAATAAAATGTAAATATATTCCACTAAATCCAACTTAAAAGCATTTCATTTTTTTTTTTAACGTTTATTTACTTTTGAGACAGAGAGAGACAGAGCATGAACGGGGGAGGGTCAGAGAGAGGGAGACACAGAATCTGAAACAGGCTCCAGGCTCTGAGCTGTCAGCACAGAGCCCGACGCGGGGCTCGAACTCACGGACCGCGAGATCATGACCTGAGCCGAAGTCGGACGCTTAACCGACCAAGCCACCCAGGCACCCCTCAAAAGCATTTCTAATTCAACCCCTCTTTAGCTCTATCCCTCAGATTTCTGTGGCCCTTCCGGCTACAAAGCAGAAGGGGAAGTCCAGGAGGAGAAATTGCAGTGAAAGAGACAGTGGTCTTAACAGATTGTGTTAAGGCTCTTAACCCGGCTTGCTTTGGCAAAGTTTACAAAAACATATCACATGACCTCAGGAACAAACTGCTGGGGGCCCCTCAGAGCCTAGAAAGGGGCCCGTAGAAGAGCAAGGCCCTGACACTTATGCAATACTAGCTTATCACTGAATTTGTGTCTGGCATGTTTCATTTTCTCTATTGTAGACCGCCAGTATATACAAGTAACAAATCTTGCATGCCTGTTACTTGGCTGATATGATATCAAAGTGAATGTCTCCTTTTTTCCAAAAGGGCTACATGCTTTCTTTTGGGAGTTGCCCACTCCATTAAGAGTATGTATGGAGGGGCGCTTGGGTTGCCTCAGCAGGCTTAACTGGGGGACTTCAGCTCAGGTCATAATCTCACAATTCATGAGGTAGAGCCCCATATGGGTCTCTCTGCTCTAAGTGCAGAGCCTGGTTTGGATTCTGTCCCTGCCTCTCTCTCTGCCCCTCGCCTGCTCACGCTCTCCCTCTCTCTCTCAAAAATAAATAAACATTAAAAAAATGTTTTTAAAAAAGAGTATGGAATTTTCAAACAAATAAGGATCATTTGGTCACGGGCACGAGAATAGCTTCACTCCTCTGCTAGAACTTCCTCACAAGCTCTCAAGATCCATTTGTATCCTGCCTGGTGTTCAAATTCTGGCTCAGTCATTTACTACCTCTGTGGGGTTGACCCAAGTTACTTCAACCTACCTGAGTCTTATTTCCTCATCTGTAAACCAGGAACTGTTTTATCTAGACCATATACGAAAACATTGCTATGAAGACCACATGAAATAAATTATGTTAAGTACCAAGCATAATGCCTTGATCATAGCAGGTACTCAGTAAATGGCAGCTATTGTTGTTCTTATCCTTATGGTTACTTCTTATTTGTCAGAGGCTCCTAGTTGTTTTACTCAAAAACTGAAACTTTGAGCTCTAAAAGTAGAGTGTATCAAATGATTCATCTTCGTGTCCTCTATACTTAGTGTTCCTTACAGATAGTAGGTGCATAGTAAATATTATGGAATTAAAATGAAAGATTTTGGACAAAACCCTCATATGCCCAGCTACAAACTTAAGACAAAAGCAGTGCCACACTTTTCACCATCAGTTGCTGCACAGAAAACCTTCCCTCTCAGTGAATTACTATATACTGGCCACCACCTATTCTTCATTACTAATCCCTTACTGGTTGCACTGCCTTGGACAGTTGACTTTGCAACCCTCTCCCTCAATCTTTTCATCTGTAAGGTGGGGATAATAAGTTTCTATGTAATAGTTTTTATAAAGATAAAAGTGAGTCAATACACACAAAGTTCTTAGAAAAAATGCTCGATAGAGAAAATGTCTAATAAATGTAACTATTATTAGTCATCACCAAAATATGCTAGGCTCTGCTAGAATTTGGGTTTTCAGAGCTCAGCAAAAATGCTACCAAGCACCATTCTCTGGTGGGCCTTTGTGGGACAGTCTTTCTCATTGTGTTTTTCATACTTCTCACTTTTCAACCTTTGTTTACTATTTTTCTCCTCCAACCTCCACATGGAACACATGAGGCTTCTGGCTGGTTCTCATGTTTTAATGACAGCTCTTGAGGGTATTTACTTGCTTTTGAAATTCTTTAATCTCAACACCTGAATAAACTTCAGATTTGGTAAGATAGGCTGGATAGGATTCCGTCCAAGGAATTTAATGAGAGGACTTCACAAAAGCTAACAGACCACTTCAGATTAATGCTCACCATATGTAAATGTGTGTCTTTCCTCTAGTGACTAAAAATAGAAACATGAAGAAGAAAACTTGAAGGGTGCCTGGGTGGGGGTAAGCATCTGACTTCGGCTCAGGTCATGGTCTCACAGTTTCTGAGCCCGAGGCGGGCTCTGTGCTGACAGCTCAGAGCCTGGAGCCTGCTTCGGATTCTGTGTCTCCCTCTCTCTCTCTGCCCCTCCCCTGCTCGCTCTCTCTGTCTCTCTCTCTCAAAAATAAATAAAGGCATTTAAAAATTTACAAGAAAAGAAGAAAAAGAAAACTTGATTATCTGTGCAGAAGATGTCTGCAATGTGGGTTCAATTTTAATAAACATTTTAGTATTTTATTGTCATTTTAATAAACCAATAGTTCTTAAGAGTAGGGCATCACATTAGTTTACAAAGTGACTATTTTCATATTCTGCAGCACCAGGTTATATTTCCAAGCACAGTAAATCTTGTCCCTTGGGTTTTTTTCCCCCTGTGGCTTGAGATGATCATTGATCTACATAATCTTTTAAAACTCATTTCACTTAATCCACTTTTGATTTTAGGATCTCTATTAACTACTAGTTCTTTTCAGTTTTTTTATTTGTTTCCATTAAACTTCAGTGGAAATAGCTAAAACCAAACCTGTCTGTACCTCTCATTCTCAGAATTATTTCATTGATTGGTTCATTTTATTCATTTCTTTATGTGTTTATTTAAGCACTGAAATCACATTGTATCAGAACACGGAGTCGTACCACCTCTAGTGAGACATCAACTGAAAGGGTGGCAATCATTTGACAAGTGCAGTGATCTCTAAGCCAGGGTGATCTAAGTCATGCGCAAATTTGGTGCTCCAATGTAGTCATGCCCCCAAATTCATTTATTGACTTACCATGGGGAAATCTCTAGCCTTACTGAGCTGGGGCATCATTTATTAGAAAGATAAATGAGAGTGATTAAGCTTCAAGGCCGTAAGTGTTGAAAGTTTTGGGAATTAGTGAGCTATTAAAATGACGAAGTACCTGGCTCTTCCTAGGTAAGCCATGGTTTCTCTCCTGCTCTACTTCTTGGAGTGACCTCCATGGGCTCTTCTAACAGCACATGTTGTTTCCATGAAGCCAAATATAATCTTGCAGGCAGCCGAATGGATAGGTGGCCAGTTTGTTTTTTTGTTTTTTTTTTTTTTTTTTAACGTTTATTTATTTTTGAGACAGAGAGAGACAGAGCATGAACGGGGGAGGGTCAGAGAGAGGGAGACACAGAATCTGAAACAGGCTCCAGGCTCTGAGCTGTCAGCACAGAGCCCGACGCAGGGCTTGAACTCATGGACCAGGAGATCATGACCTGAGCCGAAGTCGGCCGCTTAACCGACTGAGCCACCCAGGCGCCGCAGTTTGTTTTTAAAGGTCATTTTGGGTACATTATTTAGTGCTAAACTAGACAGATGATAAGCATTACCCTTTAGTTAATGTTTGTTAATCTGTTCAATTAAATAGACCAACCTCTGATCAACCATCTATTCAATAAGAATAGATAGCAGTTACCTCTTTTCACAAAGTAGGGCCAGGTTTGTGTGACTTTTTGGGGTTTTTTCTTGAAAATGAAACAAAATTTTAACTTTTCAAGCCTTTTAACTTTCTTAAGAGAGAAAAGATCTTGGCCAGAATCAATAAGTATGAACAGACGTGACAGAAATACACTTGACTTGTATTTTCCTTTCTAAATGTACTCCTAAATTCTTGTATAGTTTAGAAGATTCTGGGTGTGAAAATACGATAGAGTTACTGGGAATTTGGGAATTATCCTCATTTGCTTTTTTAAATTTTTTGAAGTCCCACAATACATCAGAAGACTTTGCTAAGCATGGTGTTTTACACTATTTCCCTGGCCAGTGCCCTTCCAGTCTAAACTACATAGGTGTTTCACATTCCAGGTCTTTCTCATTACGGAACGTCTATTTTGGTGTGCACAAAACACTTTCCTTCCAATGAAGTAACAAACATTTTTATGATGCTATTTTTTTCAAAACGTGAGTGGTTTGCAAATGTGAAGAAAATGTCATTATAACATCTTTTAGGTGGGTTAAAAGAGGTAGAATTTCAACAAAGCAAACAACCATATTAAAGAAGCATCATTATTGCTTAAATAAGATGTTCTAATTATGACCTCAGTGCTTTTATTCTTTGATGAAAAGGTAATTTTAATATTATCTGTAGTCATAAATACTCCCTTAGAGTCTAATACTTCTTGGATTTAACCAAAGATTCAGCACAAATTTAAAAACATAAATCATAGGGGCACCTGGGTGGCTCAGTCGGTTAGGCGTCTGACTTCAGCTCAGGTCATGATCTCAGCTCTTGAGAGTTCCAGCACCACATCAGTCTCTGTGCTGACAGCTGGAGCCTGCTTCTGATTCTATGTCTCCCTCTCTCTTTGCCCCTCCCCCTCTATGCTCTCTCTCTCTCTCTCTCTCTCTCTTACTCGCTTGCTTGCTCTCTCTCTCAAAAATAAATGAACATTTAAAAATGTAAATCATAAAAACATTGAATGGATGAACTTGAAAAAATATTAAAGGTAGTGTTCAAGTAAACCATTTCCATGCTACTAAGTTTTCTATTTCTCAAAGGCATGGCATGATTTCTCCATCTAGCTCTTCATTATCTTGCCAAATAATTTCCTTTCCAACTGTCTTCTATCCATTGTCACACACAAGCATGTCAGCAAAAAATCTTCCCATCTGATTGACCACATATTTGAGAAAGGAAATGCATATTTTCTATTATTTATAATATTTAATCACTTTTGGAAATATTGAAAAAGAAGTTATTGCAGAAAACCAGCATATTGTGCATTCTACATATCAAAACAAGTTCCCCCCCCACACACACAATAATAGTATTCAGATGAGAATGTAAATTTCAGGGGCGGGGGCAGGAATTCTTGTCTGTTACCTGTTGTAAATGCATCCAAAAAAATTGTAAAATAATGAACAATAATTTACAGGTTAGTGGTTAATATCACTCATAGGTCCTGTCTCTGTGAATATTACCCCTAACCTGATGCTCACTCAACAGGTCATTTAGTTGGAACAGAAATTTTCTTTCAGTAAACATTACTCCTTACCTAGAGCACAGTCAATAAGATGCATTAGGGGGGCCAGTCAGAAGCCCAGTTTTGTAGAATTTGATGAATCTGCAAATGTAACTCTCAGAAATAGAAAATCATATGCTCAATACCAAATATAAGATGGCAATTCTCTTTTAGAAAAAGTACATTCTAAAAAATGATGAGATAAGGATTGCTTCTTATTCTATCAGTTATGTTCTTTCCCGTCTGTGTATTCAACATTTTTCTCCCTGCTAACATTTTTTTTAATCAGCAAACAAATATACTCAAACTTCACCACCCTATAAAGCCCATTGTGCAACCCCCAAACTAATAGCCTAAATTTCTTACTTTCACCACCAATCTTCTTGAAAAACTAGCCTAAAAACTACTACCTTGACTTCTTTACTCCACTCACCTTTCTACTAATTACCATGTGACTTTTGGTCTCACCACTCAAAAAACAACTGAGGATTTCCTGGTTGTTACATACAATAGACATTTCTCTGGGTTCTCTTCTTATTTGGCCACATTGTGGTATGTGACCTCAAAAAAAAAAAAACTTTTTGAAGAGTTTTTAAAGAAAACTCTTCTTTAGTGAAAATTCTTTCTGATTCATTTTATGTGGCATTATTTCTTCCTGATTTTTCTTCTGTCTCTCTGGCCACCCTTTTCTCAGTTTCCTTTATGGGTTCCTCTTCCTCCATCTGCCTCTTAAATGTGTGCCATCAAGTTCTACACATTATCTTCTCCTCCTCCCATTATACACATAATTTCCTGGGAAATTCCAACCCCAGACAGAAAAATGGGTATAGTAATTATTTCCAAATCTGCCTCTCTAGCCTAAATCTCTTCTAAGAAGACACTTTCTGGTTCCCTCCAGGTAGATCGCTCATAGTTAGCCCTGACTTGACATGTCCAAAGCAAGAAATCTAAAAATCAGCCTCACCTCCCACATGTAATCCATCTCTGTATGCTATTGCCTACCCTTAAATACCACTCAAATCTGCCCTTCATTTTCTTCCCCAAGTGTAGACTCTTATTTCAAGCAATTTCTCATTGGTACTACTGTATTTCCTTCTAACCCAACTGCTGTTAGGCAAAAGCTTCACGATTTCAGCATAGTCTAGGGCAGAAGTAGAGCACCCTTAGAATGAAAAAGAGTAATTTATCTAGAAAAAAATATACCCCAAGACAACCGACACATTTGTCCCTAACTCTAGGATTATGAAACAATGTTTAGATTTGTAATTTGATCTCCTAACTGTAGCTACCTACTTAGAAGATATGTTTGGGGTATTATTTATCACCTAAGTTGGTATCTGTTGCAAACTGTAAATTTTAGCGTGTAATTTCTTGTGATTTTGGTTAGCAAGAGTCTATTTCCTATAACCTGACAAATTGATACCATTAAACTTTTGAATATGCAAAGCTTAGAACTAGATCTTAATGGGTGATGACTTATGTTAACTATAGCGACCTCTACTGGCAACTTTCAGTGTGCAAATGTCTACTAACTCGACCTTGTCAGCTGGTCTTGGGCACATTGTGACTGTGGCATTAATTACAATATGCCCTTTTAAGGAGCAATGAAAAACACCCTGTTCAAGAATATTAACTCCATAATTTTCCCAGTTCTGAAACTCATAAATATTTCATTTTGTTGAAATCAAGTGGATAAGTGTTGTAAGTGAGCTTGCTAGCATGATTCTTGGAATAATCTGGAAACAGACCCTGTTCTGATCCTATAGTTCTAGGCTCAGGAATGTATTTGGCACAGCCTCCATTTGCTTGAAGGCTGAGCATGATGGACAACGTATTGTGCTTTCCTAAGGGCATGTACTTTACCCTGTAATCATATCATCACTGACTGCTATGTAAATCCAAAGGTTGACAAAGTGCATCAGAGACTGATAACATGGCCCCTTTTATATCCAGCCTAGTCTATGTATGGAATTACTCCAGCCTGGAGTTGAGAAAGAACATGTTTTGCTGCCAAAAGGTCTCTTGAGCTTTGAGTTTCTCCTTTTCATTATTTGAGTAACCACAGAAGCCGTTACTCTTCCTGCAGATTCTAACCTCAAAATGTCACTTAAATTCATTAGCCTCTTCCCATTCCCAGACTGTTGCCTTGCATGGATTCCTTAAAAAGAGAGAGTAACAGGAAAACATCATGCACTTTGGAACCAAAGAGAACTAGGCTCAAGTTCCAGCTCCATCTCTTCCTTACTCTTTCTGAGACTTGAGTGAACTGCATAACTGGTTTGAGATTCAGTTTCCTCATCTATAAAGTCAGAATAATAATTTTCACCTCAAGTCTTGCTACTTGGATAAAAGATACAAACAAGTACCATATATCCAGTGCTTTAGATGTAATCTAATATTTAATCTTTACAATAGTCCCAATATATGTATATTATTATCACCACTTTAGAGACAAAGAAAACTGTGGCAAGTAACTTGCATATTCACCAGACTAGTAAAGAAGGAGTCAGGATTTGAATCTAGCCAGACTGGCTCTAGAGACACTCCACAACTGAACCCACAATCACTATGCTTTCCTGCATATGGCTAAACAGTTAGTAGAGTTTCTGGTATACAGGAGATGCTAAATAAATGTTTCTTTAGGACAACTGCAATAGCTCCTAGTGGGTTTCTTTGACTTAGGTGTGGCTTGCTTCCAATTTATCCTGCAAGTTCTCCTAGAATCAACTCCTTAAAGTGCAAATCTGATTTTGTCTCTCATTAAAACATAAACACAAAAATAATTGTAATATTTTCCCGTTGTCTAATGAAAAAAAGTCTGAACTCTTAAAGATACCATGAAAAAGCCCTCCACAATATGGTTGCTACGCCCCTTTTGAGAATCATCTTCTGACATTCTGCATGCCTGTCACACATCATCTTGTGTTCTTGCCATAGGAGATTACTCACTATTTCTCAATACCTTTCTATAATTTGTTACCTCTGCTTGCTTATTTTGCCCCTTCATTTGCTTATGGCAACCTCTTATTCAGCCCTCCAGGTCAAACTCAAATTCTATTCTTTTGCAAGTTATCCTTAGTCCCCTGACACTGCCCCTCACCTGAAGGCAGTCCATTGCTCCTTCCTCTGGACTCCATAGAAATTTTAGTTATACATATTAACTCTTCAACCGCAACCACATTAAGTCTGAACATAACCATGATCTGTCAGATTCTCAGGGACCTGAGAATTAAATTATGGTTTGTTTTGCATTACTTCTGCTGAAAAGTAAGGAAATTCATATTTCTGATTTTGAGGGAAGCAGAGGTAGAAATGTGGATGTTTGGGAAGACATAAGATGTAAAGTAAACAGCCTTTTAATGTTTTTATATATTTTTAATGACTGGAGGCTTCCTGAAAGGAAATCAAGCTTTTCGTAGGAGGAAGTTACTGAATGAGCCTTTTGTGTTTTGTGGATTGATAAAGGAAGGCAGCCAACTCCCTGGGCGGCTGCCAGGATTTGGCAAAAGGGTTAGTGTTTGCTTGCTCCTCAAAGGACAGATGCCTAAATTCACTCAGGCCAAGCAGGTTTTAATTGGCAGAACTTTGGAGGAGAATGGGAATACATATACCTGAAAGTTCCAGGCATTGAGAGTGATGGGGTCCAAGTGACCAAGCTTAGTAGAGAGGAATGGACTCCCAAAGACTCCCTCAAGCAAGAACTAGCAGGACTGGATTTGTCAGAGAGCACGTTGGGTGCAATGTGAAGCTAAGATGGCCATGGCAACATCAAATCCCCATTCGAATGTGGCTGACTAATGTACCTCCTTTTGGGCCTGTGTGAGGCCTGGGGTTTTTCAGCAATCCAGGTAAATCCAAGAGTGCAATAATAAGCTTCTTGTCAACAGGCTTCTGGGGTTCTCATTTTTTATTGAATTTGATAAATAAAACATGTGACAGTTTATATCATAAAGTACGAAACCATTAAGATTTTTATTCTGAATGTATTTCGGTGTTTAAGATGCCTTCATTCCTGTGGGCTTAATCTCCTGAATATCTCCGGAACACATCCATGTCGAAGATACTACCATCTCTCACATGGATTTTTGCAGCAAACTTTGTCAGTGTTTTTCTCTTGTACTCCTCCAGTCCATTCTCAATACAGGAGCACTCATTTTAAAACAAAATTCCTATCAGACCACCTCTTCTTTTAAAATTCTTTGATGGCTTTCACTGGTCTTTGGATAAAGACAGACACCCATAGTTCTCAACCTGATCTAGTCTCTGCCCACCCCTAGAGCCTTACCTCCTACCACTGCACTTGCCCTCTAAGCTCCAGCCATGTCAGCCTTGCAGTTCCTCCCAGAGGTCAGGCTCTCTTCCACCCTAGGAACCATGCACACACTTTCTCTCTCTGTATGGGGTGTGCTTGCCTGGGAGAGAATTAAAACCCATTCATCCTTCAGATCACAGATCAAATGTCAGGGATGTTTTCCAAGAATCCTGACAACTTCACATACCCATACACACACATAATCAGACAGGGTTAGACTATGACATTACTTGCTCCCATAGCTGATTACATCATAGCATTTACTACAGCTTTCACATATAGATTAATTTTGTGATGGCTTGTTCAGGAACTATCTCTCCAATAAATGTTAAGCTTTATGAAAGCAGAGCTTTTTAAAATTTATTTTAAGCAGCAGTTTGTTCTCCACAACACTTAGTGCTTGATGGAAGTTATTTGTAAAATCAGGCTCCATTTTGGATAATTATAAACACTTAAAAGTGGTATTTGGCATAGGAGAAGGACGTAAACTGGGGGTAAGGAAGAAGATATTTTTGTGGTGATGTATTGGAAAAGATGAACCCACATGAGAAAAGATGAAGCTCATGGTGGAACAGTTCTTCAGTGGAGTCTGGGATGTATGAAGCTGCAACATGGGTACTAGTGCTGAGATGGGATCCGGGAGATGGAACATAGGGGAAATGACCTGTGGTTTTAAGAAATGAGATTCGGGATACAGGAAGTAGCTCCCAAGGGCATAAAATGGATCCCTCCCCGAAGAAAGGGACAACCCCTAGGTCATAAACTCAGAAATGCTTTCAACATTTGGATGGGAGACCAGATGCAAGGGTAAATAACTGAGTATATAACTGATAATAAAGTAATAATAAGCTAAAAATGAACAGTTTACTGAGACCATAGATGAAGATTTGAATAGTTCCCACTCAATGGTACCTGTGAGTAGAAAGTAATATTACTGAGTACAGAATTACCAATCATACTAATAGTAGTTACATTGCCTTTATTTAATGCAACATTTTTATTTGGTTGCTAGAGATAATCATTTGTACGAATTTTCATATATGCTCTCTTATAAGAGAGTATACTCTCTTATACTCCTTATTCTTGTTTTAATCGGGTCTTAAGCTTTTTAAATGAGTATTCTCCTCCTATTTTCTAGAATACAATGCTAGCATTCATGGAGCACAGCAGCCTTGGTCCATCGCCTGTGTGTATCCCTTCCAGCCTTCTAGTTGTAGTTGAACTGGCCAACTGCCAGCTGTCAGCTTCCGTGCCTCTTTGCCTGAGGGCCTTCTCTGCACTCAAGCTGCCCTGCCTGGGAAGGCTGAAGTACTAGACAATTAACTCCTCCTTCAACCAACGACTGATAGAAGGTTGTATATACATATACCAGTTTCCTCCTTCTGTGGTTGGTGTCACTGTAAGGCTCATGTTCTGCACTGGCTCCAAGAGTTGCCCAGTGGGAATAAGTCCCAATTATTCACAATGGAAATTTGTTAACTCACCCATTATTGGCTGCTTTTGCTTTCCCTGTCTCACTTCACTCCCCTTCTGCTGTTTCCTACTATGTCCTCCAAAATAAGCTACTTACATTCCCTTCTTTGTCTTCAAAATAAGCCACTTACAGTCACTTCTTTGTCTCCGGGTCTGCTCCAGAGAGAATTCAAATTAAGACAGTGCAGAAATAATACGGAAGCTTGTGCTTACCTGTGTCGTTGTTGTTCTAGATGCCTTTCTCCTTAATTTAAGTTACTTGTGGAGAGAGAACATTTGCATCTCTAACACTCACACCCAGCACCTAGAGTAGCCTGTACAATATTGTTTATGAAATAATTAAATTATAATACTGATAATAGCTAACACTTGCATAGCACATTTGTGCTACATACCATTCTTTTTTTTTTAATATTTATTTATTTTGGAACGTGTGCAAGTGGGGGAGGGGCAGAGAGAGGGGGACAGAGGATCTGAAGCCAGCTGACAGCAGTGAACCTGATGTGGGGCCCGAACTCACAAACTACAAGATCATGACCCGAGCCAAAGTTGGACACTCAACTGACCGAGGCACCCAAGTGCCCTGCTAGACACCATTCTAAGAGCTTTTCATATATTAATTCATTTACTCCTTGCAATAATTCTATGAGGAAATGCACAGACCCAAACAAAATCACATCAAATACAAGCCTTCCCCAACACTGAGCTTTACTAACAACCACCAGTGAAAGAGATGAGAAAGGCCAACTATCTGATACAGCACCAGTATCTGGAGCCCCTGAACTATGGGATGGAACTTCCTATTTCTGGACTGAGACACACTTTGGTTATGAATTAACAGATAATTACCATGTGTGAAGTAGAAGTTAGCCCATGGAAGCTGCATGTTTTCAAAATATCCCCATTTTTATATCTCCTTACTCACTTAGCTTCATGTTAACTACATAGTCCATGTTAGTTTCCAATTTTTATTCTCCAGTAGAACTGTGATTCATAAATCTACAATCTACATACAGATCAATTCATGATAAGAAATCTACACAGATCAGGTATACCCTCCCCAAAGCCTTCTTAGATAAGAACTCAGAAGAGAGTAGCTGCTAACGGCTCCTCCTGTTGTCTTTGAATTATAAAAAACCATTTGTATGTTTTATATGGTTAGGTATGGATTGCCTGAGGCATCTCTGAAGGAAGGAGAAATTGAGTTACATACCTACTGTTAATCCCTTTCTTCCCTGGCATTGCAGCTATTATCACCCTTATTTTAGAAATGGAGAAACTGAGGCTCAAAGAGGTTAAGGGACTTGCCCAAAGTCACACAGGTGGGTGGGCCTGGAAATGAACCCAGATCTGTGGGTTCAGAATTCACACTCTCAACTACTCTGGAAGATAGGTAGCAGGTAATGGTGTCACCAAGCTATGGATGATATAACCTGGGTTTTGTGTTTTCTTTTCACCATTTGAACCAGGAAAGAAAAAATTCTATTCATTGTTAAAGTGTAGTAGTGATTACAGCTTTCAGATTAGAGGGGAGAAAGAAAGCTAATAGCTGCAGTGTTATGCAAACAAAGAGACCCTCAGGTGGGACAATCCAGTGGAGAGGCCATTTTGCAGAGTACGTTAAAGGAAAGGAAATCACAATCATTGCACAAATCCGCTTGTTATTAGAGTTCATGAAGACTCAGAAATTTGAGCAAATGCAGGCTGAGTCTGAGAATTTTCTCAAGTTAATAATAAAGACCCTGTTATATGGAAGTGATTATCCCGTTACAAATGGGACAGAGTACATATGGCATGGAGATCAGTGAACGTGGACAACAAAAGGGCTGGAAAGCCTCTTAGAGAAATTTCTCTAACGGAAAGGTATCTTAGCCACACCTGGGGAAGGGTTTTTATAATCACTTAGTGGGAAGACAGTTAATATCAGAATCATATTTATAGAAGTTTGTTTGACATAACATGTGCATATACCATTTTAAAGCTGAGTTATTAAATTGTATATAGTCCTTATTTGAAAATGTTGATTCCATTCTCTTTATGAACTCATCTTTGTTTGAATTTGAATATAAACACATTCATTCAAGTACTGGTTCTGATAAATATCTGAACTCCAAACAGCAAGTATAATAAACATTCTGGTTCCCAAAATTATTCAGTCATGTAAACAGTGCCCTTACAGTACGCTTTTTAAGCAAATCTTATTCTTGGCTGGGCCCATTATGTTCCCTGAAATGCCATTTCTATAGGAGGCACTCAGTGGACTTTTCTCGAAGGAAAGTATTGTTTCACGGATATCTTTTAAAATTTACCCTACCAAAACATCCTGCTCCAGAAAAATATATGATTTGAGGAAGGATGGTCCTGATGGGAAATTGAAACAGTCACAGATGTCTCAATTATATTTCTATATACAAACCCTGCTAAAAAACAGAATTTTTATCCCTTCACTCTATAAGAAACCAAGGACTAAAAATTTACATTTGCCATCTCACCTCCGGGTCACCTTCCTGGGCTTTGATGTAATGCAACAGAATGACAGCTCCTATTTAATTAAACAGATATCTGGATTAGCTCCAGCTGTGAGCCATGCAATCAGTCCTTGTGTGAGCAAAAAGGGGTGTAATCCCTGGCCCATAGATCATTTCTGCATGGAAATCTGCTCTCACTCAAAGCCATCCACAGGCCGCTGAAAATGATTTTTTTTCCTGTATGAATTACTTAGAATGTGCAGCTGTCCACCCGCCCCCCACCTCCACCATCCTCACCTTATGAAAAGAACCAGAAAGGCTGAGCTTGATTTGTCCTCTTTTTGTAAGCACTTTTTAATCAAAAGAGACCCTGCCTGTTGATACACCCAGCATTTCTTTGTTTGCTGCAAGAAGCGCTATAGATGTGGTTTGCTGTTTAATGCAGTTTTTTTTCACATGCGTCTCTCCAGATGGGTGTAATTTGATTCTTTGATACATATTGAACAGATTTTTTAGAAATAGCTTCTTTAGAAGCAGATTTTTGTTGCAATATGACTTCATCTTTCTTCCAAAAGGAGGTATCTTGATCTTTTTGAATGGGTTTACTCACAAAACCCATCCTTTTAATACAGAAGGCTGTAAGAGCCTGTCTCTCACAGATTTAGACCAACTAGAGTCAGTGGAGAGTAAAGGCCTGTCTGTTTTGCTGGACTTCATGAGAGTGGACAGAGATTCATCAGTCCGGAGGCATAAAGAAAGACTTGAAGCTATTCAGGGGAAGGAGTGAGTGAATGTGCACAAATAGGGAGGCTCAGTTATTATGTATAACTTAGAAGAGGATAAGCTGAACTCATAAGAGGTCTTTATTGTTTCTACCCCAGGTAGGTAAAAGAACATCTTCTTGCCAGAGAGAAAGGGGGCGGGCGGAAAAGTTTCCAAAGACTTTTTGGATTTATACAGTTATTCTTGACAGCATCTTAAAAAAAAAAAAAATAAAGTCTCAGTCTTTCTCCAGTGTGTTTCTGGTACATATAATTCTGCAAGCCAAGTCAAAATTTCTGTTACACACGGAAGGTTTTGCAACTCTGAGTATTTTGCAGCTCTAAGCACTGAGAATACAGATGGGTTTGCTTTTCTAAAAATTAATTAATTAATTGAAAGTCCACTTGGCCTGGATTCTTTTCTGATTGCTGAAACTCACCTGCCAAAACAAATCGGAATCTCAAAGCCAGCACTATAGTAACACGGAGTCAGCTTTGAGGTGAAACTCCCTATGGTCTACACTACTGCAGCTTCCAGACCCTTGGAATGGCACTGAGAGGAAAGGCAGTGGAGTCCTTCTCCTAAAGCAGTGGTTCTGAGCCCTGACAGCACACATGGGGTGCTTTAATAAGACAACAGGTGCCTGCCTGGGCCTCAGCTCCAAAGATTGTGATTCAATAGGTCTTAGTAGGACCTGGTCCTCAGGAGTTTTTAATAGGTCTCCATCTGATTCTAATGTGCAACCAGGTTGAGTCCCACTGTTCCAGAGACACTTTTTAAATATTTGACCCTGTATTTCTCGATTAATATGTCGTTGTCAAAACAGAACTTGACTGTTCCAGCTGCAGACTTTATGCCAACAGCAAACCTTAAAACAGATTAAAAAAATTTAAAGTCTCGTTCACAGTGAGAAGTGATTACCCTCTTCTCAGTTGCGGCAAATAGCAAAGTGAAGCTTAGTTCTTATGTTAGCAGATCCTGAGTCTTGTGCGATTCATTATGAGACAGTGGTACAGAGGGCCATCATGTTACAGTTCTATATCAGCTCATCACCATGAACTACAATGTCCATGGCAGTGGCCCACAAGTAGCTGGGCCAAATGTACTTTTTGTAGTCTTTCAGGGACATCATTTAGGGTAGTACTTTCTTTAGGAAAGGGACAACTAGTGACTCATTATTATGAGGTAAAGGTACAATTGGTTACGTGAGCCCCCAAATAGAACCCTGAAGGTTCACCCAGTAGTCCAAGGGTTTCTTAATGGATTAAATCAATCAGAGGACCCTTTAGGCCACAGTTGTGTCTCAGAAAAATGTCAATGTGTCAAGTCCTATGGTCTCATCAACTAAGACTGTATTTTCAGAGACATTTGTTTTGACCCAAAGTTGTACAATGAAAAGAACACTGGTTTGGAAATCATTAAGCTAGATTCTTGTCCTAGCCCAATCACTCACCAGTTGTGTGGTGCCAGAGAAATTAAATAACAGTAGTAAAAACAATAATGGTAGTGACCAATTAATGAGCACAGACTAAGGGTAGATAGGCGCTAAGGGCTTGTGTGCTGTATCTCATTAAACTTTTACCAAAAAAACCCCTATGAAATAAGTATTATTATCCCATTTTTAAGATGAGATTTAGAGATTTGGGGTGTATTGTTCAAGATCATCCAGCTCTTACTTGGCAGAACCAGGGTTAAAACCTATGTCTGCCTGGGGCGCCTGGGTGACTCAGTAGGTTGAGCGTCCGACTTCCACTCGGGTCATGGTCTCGTGGTCCGTGAGTTAGAGCCCCGAGTCGGGCTCTGTGCTGACAGCTCAGAGCCTGGAGCCTGTTTCGGATTCTGCGTCTCGCTCTCTCTGACCCTCCCCTGTTCATGCTCTGTCTCTCCCTGTCTCAAAAATAAATAAAACGTTAAAAAATAAAAATAAAAAATAAAAAAATAAAACCTATGTCTGCCTGGCTCCCAAGCCAATGCTCCTATTATGTGATGCTTGACATGTCCTTATTGTACACTACCTCAAAAACTTAAGAGTTCTTTCTTTTTTTTTTAATGTTTGTTTATTTTTGAAAGAGAGAGACAGAGACAGTGCGTGAGCAGATGAGGGGCAGGGAGAGGAAGACACAGAATCCAAAGCGGGCTCCAGGCTCTGAGCTATTAGCACAGAGCCTGACACGGGGCTCAAACCCACCAACCGTGAGATCATGACCTGAGCCGAAGTAGGACGCTCAACCGACTGAGCCACCCAGGCCCCCAGGAGTTATTTCTGAGTGATCTTCCGCTGACAGTACCATCTAATACTGTTTTAAATTTAACTGTGAGATCATTCCCTTAACCCTAAACAGAATTTGCTAAGTAATTAGTGCTGTATAAATAACAGAAGTGTTTAGGTATTTCACATGTTCGTTTCCACAAATGTTTGCCGAGTATCTGATCTAAGTGAGGGGTTAGATGATAGAAATAAAAAATAGACAAGATGATCCCCACACCTTACCTTGCAGGAGAAACAACTGCAGGAAATTGCCTATTGAATATTTATGGTGTCAGGAGTGCCATTAAAGAGGCAATGTTTTGTAAAGCACAGAAATTTTTTGTAGTGAGTAGAAACATGCTTTAGCCAGGTTCATAAATTTGTGTTTTCCTGTATCAGGTGTGCTAGTCAATAACTTTAACAAGATTTTCTTGAATAAACATAACTCACACAATGATACTTGAACTATGCATTTCATTATGCTCTCCGGTTTCCCATTTGACTCACACATTTGGGGATTTGTTTCTTGCAGAAGGGTGTTGGCAGGGCAAGTTCCCCATGTCAGCAGCATTGATGTCAGCCTCTTTGACAGGAATTGGAGGGAGCCCAAATTCCTACCAGTGGACTCACTGCTTTGGGTTAAGGCTTTGATAAAATATCAGCATGATATATCAAGTGCCATAAATCAGATAGCCTATCAATACCATTTAAGCACATGCTTAAAGGACATTCTATCCAAAGAATTCAGGATCCCTAAGGGAATGACGCAAAAACAGGATAGAGAAGTTTCTGTAAGGTGTGAAATTTTCAGCAAAGTCCAGAACGGGGGGGATGACTAAAGATAGCCCAAACTCACGGTGGTCAAGGGATGCTAATCACATTTGGTGATACATACTCCTAAAGAGAATATAAAAGGGAATGGGGCACCTAAGACACACTTCCTATCTTAGGCTAGGTTCTCCCAAAAGCAGAGCCTGAAATAAAGTCTTGGATACAAGTAGTTCATTTGAATTTGATCCCAGGAGGTGGTAATGAGGTAGTGGGGACAATAAGACAGGGAATGGCAAAAAGCCAACAAAGGGTATGCTAATGAACCAGTTACTGCTCAGAGTAACTGGAGCTCAATACTTCTGGGGCCTTGTGAGGAAGCATGGAGAATGCGCCTCAAGACTGTCACACTTAAGGACAGGAAGACTGGAGCATTTACCCACCCACTCCCATGTCCCCATTATTTGAGAGTTGCACCCAAGGCATTAACTGTGCTCCTAGGTTTCATTGGTGATTAGGCTTTGGAGAAAATTCAAAAGATGAAAAGCAGAGAGACCAAGTGTTATGTTCGATATGAGACCCTGTGCGTGAAGCTATCTGCACTCTTGTGCTGAAATGAAGCAGCCCGAAGAGAGGGGGGGCGTGGGGATCCACAGGAGCATGCCAGACTGCCCACTTAACAGTTTTGTCAAGGACTTGGACTGAGTTTTGTCATCCCCATTTTCATTTCATACTAATAACAGATATCATGATTTTAGTAGACCATGAAAAATAGATTAATGGCCTTGCAATTCTCTCTTTCCTATCTATGAAGACTGAATAGAATGTTCTATTCAAAATAGCCACTTAAAAAACAGACAAGACTATTCCAAAGGAAGGCAATTTCTTTTTAAACAGTGTAGTTGATACAATCTGTTACTTTTATACCCACTATGCTCTTAGGCTGCAAATGTCAATAATTAAAACCATCTTCTTTTTGCCCAAAGATACTAAGACTCAGTTCACCAAGAGTTCCCATTTGTGAAAAGTATAGATCACATCATGATAGGCCTCCTCTACCCTTAGAGAAAGGTGCTTGGTGCCGCTTTCTGTTTCTAGCTTTACCATAGTAATCATGTTAAAGTGATTTGCTCTTGAAAATTCATCTCTGACTTGTAACAGAATATGGTGGTCAGCTTGCTGACACATGGGAGGAAAGCCAGTTTTACCACATAAAATATAGCTGCTGTTTTCCGCAGTTCATTTTCATTTTAAATTCCACTGAATTTTTTTTAAAAAGTGCACACACACACGCGCGCACACACACACACACCTTATTTCTGCTTGGTGGTGGTTTCAAAGGGAGGATTGGGATGAGAGGCATTGGGAAAGGATAAAATGTCCTTGCACAAAAAGAGTACAGTTAAAATTGTATCAATATTCCTGTGATAAACGCAAAACCCTGAGCTCAGTGCGGTCAAGTTTTACATGCCTGAGCTGACATGCCAATCTGCCAGCAGTCATATGGTTCTCATATGGCGACACTCCACAGATGCCAGCAGAATGTGAGAAGTTTCTGGCTCATTTCCTTTGATTTTCTTAAGTGCCATGTTGCCTGTATACATGCACGCTCACATGCATGTGCACACGCATGCACACACACAGACACTTAGACACAGACACACACCTACCTTAATCCCAGTAGATCCGTTAAAAAGACCTTATTCCTGCCTCTGCAGATTCATAGTAATTCATCAATTAACATTTAACATTTGAGGTTTTTCTTTTCAAAAGTTCAAACTGAATAAGAGTTTTCTTGTGAATCCACATAGATTCTTTTGAACAAAAAAAATTTTTTTTGGAATATTTTATATTATGACTCATTTTTCATTCTTGTCGTTATTTTAAAAAAAATACGGTGTCCCTGAAATGGATTTTGCAGCAAATTTTTTATACTGAAAACTAACATCTCTACAAATGATTGAAAGCATACAAATGCTAAAAATTAAACAATTTTGTTTTTCCCATTTTGAAACTGATATGTGTCACTGTGTTTAAAGAATCTATTGCTTTAGCTTTGTGTAATAATTACATAATTTCACATAATAAAAAATTAATCTTTAAATGTTTAAAAAATTGATTACATGTGTTTCCTCATTAGATCTATTGAGTCATTGAGTTTACACTATGCATATTTCAACAGTGCACTCTTTTAAATCAACTTGATTTATACAGTGATTCTTTTTTATTACTTTGCAAGTGGTACTGAGCAAAGTAAATGGAAAATGAAATCAAAGTGACACATTCAAATAGTTATGACACATCCAGTTGTATACACAAATGAACCACACTTCTAGCCAAACTATCCTCAACTCCCAGCTTTGATCAAGAAAGGCATGTCTGTTTCAACTCTGTATTTCCTTTATTCAAACCTTAATGGCACATAAATATTTGTAATTTAGTGCATGCAGTATTTACAAATATAAATACAATATGGTCTACCTTTACCTTCTAGACCCTTATATGAAGTGAGTTCTTTAGGCATACTGTATATAAAATGGATGGCAGATGGCAATTGAATAAAACTAATATACTGTCTGGCTCACAAATGAAGAAAAGTATCTAATGAGTACTATCTTCCATCCCCTCCCTAAGGATGTTGCCATTACAGAAGATATGGTTTCAATAAATATAATGAATTATTTTCATTATAAACATACCATTGCCAATTTTTTTTCACAAAGCAATGTTTACATAAATATATCCCAAAGCAGAGAGAAATACATTCAAATGTAAATTCAAGTCATTCTGAAGCCTAAATCACAACAATCTTTTAGAAAACTTTCCTTCAATATTCAAATAAATGAGCGTACAAAATTAGGTCAAAATATATACAATCTTTTGAGAGACAAGAAAAGACTCTAACCCCCTTTTTTTGGTATTGATCATAATTTTGACAGAATCTCAAACTCTCTCCAGTTTCTGAGTAACCCAGATTAAAATACAACGATAATAAAACCATGGAGTATTAAATTATTATGAAAATTCTTATATCTTAGAAGAATTTAGATATGTTACCATTTCTTAACCAAGAGAAGGAAGGATATCATGGCTTATCTACACCTCATTCCCACACTCAGTTTTAAGTTTGTCCTCTACCATACAGTTCATAAACATCTTTTGGGGCGCCTGGGTGGCTCAGCCAGTTGGGGGCTCGACTTCAGCTCAGGTCATGATCTCTCAGTCTATGGGTTTGGGCCCCACTTTGGGGTCTGTGCTGATAGCTCAGAGCCTGGAGCCTGCTGCGATTCTGTGTGTCTCTTTCCTGCCCCTCCCTCGCGCGCGCGCTCTCTCTCTCAAAAATAAATAAACATTAAAAAATTATAAACAACATCTTTTGAGAAGTATTCTCTTCAGGCTGATTAGTAAAGGGTAAGGTGGTGATGTGGACATTAAAGAAATTGCTATCAGCTAAATTTAATTTAGTGAAAAAATACTGAGTACTAGATGCTAAGCAATTGTTAGATATTGAAATACAAAGATAAATAAGACACAAAGATCTTGTTCTCAAGGAACTCATACGTATCTACTTTTGAAATTGTTGATGAACGATGCTTGGATAAAGAATAGAGTGCAGGAGGGGCAGTAAACAAAGGAGAACTCTCTGGTGCATACATATTAAAACCAGTTCTTAATCTTCTAGAGAAGAACTATATTGCACACAGATGTTTAGAACATCCTTTGACTCACACATTCTCATTTGTCAATTATTATATCTCAGGTAACATTTCATAAAACCATTCTCAAGTAATTCAGACTATTTGGAATTTTATATAAAGTCTAGACTGAGATTAAATTTCTTTTAGCACACACTGTCTTTAAGATATAGTATTGTAAATTCTACAAACAAAATTACGATAAGTTTATTTTTTTAAGTGCATTTATTTATTTTGAGAGACAGAGACAGAGATACAGAGGGAGGAGCAGAGAAAGGGAGAGACAGAATCCCAAGCAGGCTCTGCCCTGTCAGTGAGGAACCCAAAGTGGTGCTCAAACTCATGAACCAATCGTGAGATCATGACTTGAGCCGAGATCAAAAGTCAGAACTTCACTGACTGAGCCACCCAGGTGCCCCTATAATGAGTTTAGTAACAAATTCTTAGAGGACAAGCTGATTTCAAGCACATAAGTAACATTTGACTTTCAGGCAATTGATAAATTCATTCCCAAGGGTTATTCAACAAAACAAATTTTCTTAAGGGTATATATTATTTAAGAATTGTTAGTCTGGACCTTAATGAATAAATGAAAGTGTCATTTTCTGAAAAATCCAGTAATTTCTCCCCTTATTTGTGGGGACATGGGTGGGGGGGAAGGGAGCTTTGGTTTATCTAAATGAATGAGGCTTTCTGTAATTGAAGATTAAGACTGTCTTCTAATCTACATTAAATGGTCAATTAAATAAGACTGTCTCAGTATTTCTAAAGGTAAATCCTTTGGGAGAAAGGGCCCTTGGTACCATGTAGGAAGAAGCTACTCATGGGATTTTGACCGCAATTCCATTACTTATGATTGGTGTCTTCTGGGGCAAATTATTTAATCTCTCTAATTCTTGACTTTCTTACCCATAAAATAGGGCAGTAACAATTCTTATCAAATACATTTGTTTTGAGGATTAAATGAGAGCATGCATGTAAATTCCTAGAAGACTGTCTGATAATTAGTAGGCACATAACACTAGCAATTAAGATTAGTTTTTATTCTGTTTTAGATTGGTTGGGTTTTATACTTAACATTTCTTCTGGGAACAAAAATAATGTGTTATCCTGGAAAAGTAAGAAGAGTACAATTAAAAAAGTAAACCACACTTTTAGCCAAATTTTATATATCATTACTTTAAAATACTTTTAAAATATATTGCTCCAATTTTCAACACTATTAATAAAATAATATCAATTCCTTTGTATGAAATGGAAAATATCATCCTCTCTATTTCAAACAGCAATTGATAATCATATTTAACAATGCTGTCAATATATTTTTAGATTATTTCCTGGGAAATAGTTTTATTATAAAATTATTTTTTATATGGTGCTTATTCTTTTTAAACAAATATGTTTCATTAAGAGTTTCTTATATTAATCTTCCAATATGATTTTCAGTGGCTACATAGTATTTATAAAAATACCAACTGATTTTTTCAAATTGCTATTAAAAGAAATTTAAATTGTTTGCACAATTTGTCCTATAAAAATCACTTATATTTAACCATAGAATTTATACATTTGCATTTTCTTGATTGTTAGAGTCAATATATTATACTTTCTCACTTGAGTTTCATTTTTCTGTAAATATTTGTTAGTGTTCTCTGTTCATTTTTCTATTTAGGCACTAATTTTTATTGTTAATAATTTGTAAAAGTTCTTGACATACTAACCTCTTAATTCTTCCATATATATACTGCAAACACTTTCCTCATTTTGGTCTATTGATTCTTGAACCATATCACACTATTAAAGCAGGTGCATTTTTACAAAACAAGTGTATTTTAAAATTACGGCACAAAAAACCTTCCCTTTTTTTTTTCTTTTTCAAAATTTCTCAATTATTCAAAAAATGGTGTTTATAATCATTTTGCACATATAATAATAGGAAAATGTGTGATGTATTGTAATTACATTAAATGTATCATTTATATGTGGATAATTAATATATTTACAATATTGAGTTTTCTCAGAGTATATTTTTGTTTTTTGGTATATAATTTTCTTTTATGTGTCTCAGTAATTATTTTAAAGTTTCCTTTAGAGAAGATTTGAATATTCATTGTTTAAATTTTTTGCAGATATTTATTTTTTAAGTTTATGTATTTTAAGAGAGAGAGAAAGAGCACAAGCAGGGGAGGGGCAGAGAGAGAGAGATCCTAATCTGTGCTGCAGAGCCTGTCATGGGGCTCGATCTCACCAACTGTGAGATCATTACCTGAGCCAAAATCAAGATTCAGATGCTCAACCAAGTGAGCCACCCAGGTGCCTCATTTGCTAGATATGTGAATGGGGGTCTTATTCCTCTATATTGCTGTCATCTGTATATGTTGAAATGTATGGAATTAGCTGATGTGTGTGTGTATGCATATACATATGCATATACATGTATTTTTTCTATCTGATAATCATATTGAATTTATTGAATGAATTATATCAAATTTCCTTTTAAATGCTATTAGTGTTTTCAATAACTTTTTGACTCTCCTAGTAGTTCAGATGTATCATCTATAATTAATAACAGTATATGCTTCTTGTTTATTCTGTTATCTTTTTGGATTTATCAGAACATCTAGAATGATATTATATGATAGTGGTGACGGTGGATATTATTGATTTTTCCAGCTTTAATATTTCAAACTGATTATAACTTTGCTATTGAATTAAGAAAGATTTTGAAGAAGTTAAATAAGTGCCTTTCTATTCCTTCTTCACTGAAGAATATTCAACACAAATAACAACAGCTTTTATCCAATGAATTTTTATTATCTATCATAATGGTGATAAATTTTCAGTATCTTTTTAAATTTGACCTGTAGGTCTAATTTTCTCCTTTGACCTATTGATGTTATTAAGTATAACAGATATCATAATACCGAAATATTTTTATATGTTTAAAATAAATCTGACTTGATCATGTGATCATGGTAAATTGTTTTCTTAATTTATTATTGAATTTGTTTGATGTTATCATTTTCCTGATTCATAATTTCTACTTGTATATTTATTAATTACTTCTTCTTGACCTCTATCTCCATACCTACACTAATGTAGATAAATGGAATATATGTTTATCTATTTAGCTAATATTTCAGTTAAATGATAAATTCATTTATTTTAATTCTTTTCTCTTTATCAATGTTATGGAATTACCTCTAAATGCATTTTTAATCATCTTCTATGAGATCTGTAAGTATGACTCTGATTTAAATTATTTCTAAGAAAACCATAACTGCAAAAGTTTTTACTTCTACTTTGATCTATGAATGAGAATGTTTTAAAATCACCATGCATTTGTAATTTTACTATTCAGTTCTGGTTTTACAGCTGAGTTATTAAAAATTGTACACTTTTTTACTTTTAGAAGTTTTTGCATTTCCTGTGGCTTAACATATAATCAACTTTTGCAAACTAAAGAAAACGTATATTCTCATTTTGTGTGGTTCAAAATTACATATATTCTATAAAACCAGCATTCTTAACTACTTTATTCCATTTCTCCACATTTCTATTTACTTATTTATTAATTACCTGGCAACTAGTGAAGTGTATCAAAATTCCTCATAATTTTTGTTTTTCAGGTACTTTGGATTACATTTACAACTATTTTTAGTATATGTTGATAATACTTTTCATGGTAAAAAGTTTCAAGACGTTTATTGATTATGCTTTCACCAATCTAAAAGAAAAATACTCTCATTACTTTACTTAATGTTTCCCTTGAATTATACTTGACATAATATTAGCATTTTGAGCACTGGAAAATTTTGAACACATTTTCCTGATGAATATTTGCCCATGATTTTAACGGTTGGAATCACTGTATCTTAGATGAATCTCTTGTATATTGCACATAGATGGTTTTGTTTTTCTCCCACAATATGAACTCAGCTGGCCTCTGCAAGAGTTTGCCCTGTGTACATTCACAGACAATTTTACTTCAACAATATTACTTTATGACTTCTAGATATTTTTAGCTCATCGATTTCACTTGTTTTCTTTCATTTTCTACATGATACTTTAAGAATCTTTTTCTTTTCTAGTAATTAGGAAAAACACAGGCTGTTTTAAATTACATTAATACACACCATTACTTTAAAATATTGGAACATATATCACTGTAATTTTCAATATCAATAGTAAAATATTAGTCCTATATAACAAAAAATTAGCCTATTGTTCTTTTCCTTTCTTCCATGTCTCCTTTTCATGCTACTTGATATGTTTGGCATATTGAAATTTAAGGCTCAGGTATTATTGCCAAATTGTTCTCTACATTATGTATCTTCTCTTCTAGATCCATTTATGGTAACTATATTCTACTTTCTAAACATATTTATGACATTTTTGGAGTAATTAATATTTAAATGTTTTCAGTGCTATCAACCATGTCTTTCCTGCCATGATTTCTTCAAGTGTGATTTATATCTTGGTTGCAGGAATATATCTTAAAATAATATAAGTGGCATATTTTCTGAGCCCTTGAATATCTAAAGATGTCCATTAAGTACCACTGCACATAAATTACAACATGCTGAATATAGAATTCTTGGATAACAGATATTTACCTGAAATGTAAAGATATTACTCTTTACATTTACAAGCCTGTCATCTTCTGGTTTTTCATATTGCAGAAGAGAATTTCTGTTGGCCAGAGCCATTTCTTTTTGGTAAGCATCATGTATTTTTTGGTGTGTAATTATTTTTTAATAATTCAACTTCTTTGTCTTTAAAAGCCTGAACAGTATGCTTTAATATATTTAAGCACTAGCTTTTTGCACAGTATGGAATCAGCCCTGTCAGCCTTTAGGGTTAGGGCATTTTTTTGTTCTCAAGGACACTTTTTCTATTATAGATAGCTGATAGTTTGTTGGCTTCTAATCATTTGTCCTCCATATTGAGTGTCTCCTTGTCTTCATTTTCATCTCTTTTCCTTCTTCTCTATTCTGGAAGACTTAATCAAGCTGAACTTCATCTTTGACAAAATATTAGGGAGGGTCAGTTCTGCTCCTCAGTACATCAACTATGGTATTATTTCTTCTATTTCCCCTTCAGTTTCAATGCAGTCCTTCCTTGCCATCGCCTTCTGATGTAGTCATCCCTTGCTATTTCCACTTATTCTAGTCAGTCTGCATTTTCATATCAGTTGTCTGTACTAACATCTCATCTTCCATTTCTTGTTTTAAAAGGATCATATTGTCTTCACTATTAGTATGTGAACAAAGTAAATGTACTCTAAATGTTACATATTTCTCATTGTGCATCTATTTGAAAGTGTTCTCCTTTTGAATGCTGTTTTCTTTTTTGTGTGTTGCCGAATCTTTTTATAGACCCAGTTTCTCAGTGTGTAATTGTATGTGTGTGCATACATTTAGCAGATTGTTGTTTGGTTTTGAATGATGAGCATATGATGAGCATTCTAATGTGGTCTGGAATTACCTAGGAAGAGGGTGGGTGAATTTCTTTTAGATCACCTTACTCCCTCTTGGAATGCTAGTGGAATCCTTGTCTCAAATCTCAAGCCAGAAGCCAACTCAAAGTAACTTTCCATTATCTGTTTAGTGATCTAACAATTTGAGATGAGTCATAAAAAGGGTCATGTATATAAACCTTGCAGGGAAGCTCTTACTTTCTATATTGTGTAACAGCTGATTAGATGCATGGATCATTTTTCCGTGTCTGAGATATATCTTAAGTGGGAGGAGCAGACCTTATCAAAGCATACAGTTTGAGCATATCTTTCCCTTTTTCAGAGTCCTGACTGCCATTCCTAAGCCTCACAGAACTGTGCCCCACAGAACTGTGTTTTTTGACTACAGGCAAGTTACTTAACATCTTTGTGTTAAAATAATACTAATTATATCATCGGGTTATTGTAATAATTATGCAGTTCAATACAGACAAAGTTCTTAGAACCATGCCTGACATGTAGCACACATTCAATAACGATTTAACTGAGTGGGGGAGACCAGTCTTCCCATGCCAACGGTAACAAGGCATCCAAAGCCCTAGCTGAAGGCTGAATGGGAAGCCAGGACTGTCATCATCACAATGTGGTAACAACTTCATCCCCACAATGTCAGAGAAGATCATGTGGGGAGCCTGAATTTTGGTTCCACCCAACATTAATGAGATCCTCTCCTCCTACCCACTGGGATGGTGTCAGAAGAGGCCTGAAGGAGAATCAGAACTTTCACCACCACCTTCTTCCCATGGTGTCTAATGGAACCTATGTAGGGAGCAATGATGAGGTACTCCAACCCCTCCTTGCCAGGAAGGTATCAGTGGAGACCTGATGAGACCTAGAACTCTCATCCCAACTCAGCAGTAAGAAGAAGACTACACCCTTGGGTATCAGTAAAGGCTAAGTGGAGAACCTGGACTTCTAGCCCTACATGGCAATCATGAGACAGCACCCCCCCGCCACTTTCCCTGCTGGAGAAGTGATGGAGGATGCAAGTTAAACCAGATTTAAATAAGACCCAGAACCTTAAAATATATTACCCCAAATGTCCACATTTCAATCAGAAAATCAGTGGTCATATCAAAAACCAGGAAGATCTCAAACTGAATGAAAAAAGACAATCAATAAATGTCATATAAGATGACAGAGATGTTAGAATTGAGATGTTAAAATTACCTGACAAAGATTTCAAAGCAGCCATGATAAATATGCTTCATCAAGTAATTAGGAGCATGATTGAAACAAATGAAAATACAGAGTCTCAGCTAAGAGCTCGAAAATTGCAGCAAAGAATAGTAGATATAAAAATGAACCAAATGGAAATTTTAGGGCATCAAAATAAAAAACCTCAGAGGATGGACACAACTGCAGAATGGAGGGGACAGAGCAAAAAGAAAAAGAAAAATCAATGAACTGGAAGATCGAAAATAGAAATATTCCAGTCTGAACAGGAAGAGACTGAAAAAAAATGAACAGGAGGGGCACCTAGGTGGCTCAGTCAGTTAAGCCTTTGGCTCTTGATTTCAGGTCAGGTCGTGATCTCATGGTTCATAGGTTTGAAGCCTGCTTGGGGCTATGTGCTAGCAGTGTGGAGCCTGCTTGGAATTCTCTCTCTCTCTCTCTCTCTCTCTCTGCCCCTCCCCCATTCACACAAGCACACACACTCTCTCTCAAAATAAAGAAATAAAAAGAAACAAATACTTTTTAAAAAATGAACCACTGAGACTATAACAAAAGATCTAACACTCTAGTCATTAAAGTCCTGGAAAGACAGGATAAAGCATATAGGATGAAAAAATATATAGCAAAGATACAATAGATGAAACCTTTCAAATTTAGAAAAAAATATATAAACCCAGAGATTCAGAAATCTGAGAAAATCCCCAAGCAGAATGAATCTAAGCAATCCACACCAACACACAGCATAGTCAAATATTTGAAAACTAAAGACAAAGAAAAAAATCTTGATGGCAGCAAGATAGAAATGAAAACTTATCTACAAGAGAAAAGTAATTAAATGGGAAAAAAACTCTCATCAAAAACCATGGAGATCAGAAGGAAGTGGCACAACATTTTTCAAGTGCTGAAACAACAGAATTGTCAACACCCAATCCAAGAGAAGGTAAATTTCAGGAATGATAAAGGAAATCTAAGATAATCTGTTGTCAAGATACCTACCCTAAAAGAAAGGCTAGAAAAAGCTCTTTAAACAGAATGTTATTGAAAAGTAAGAAATATTGGAACATGATCAGAAAAAAATAAAACATGATAAACAAAAATATGAGTAAATAAAGTAGACTTGCCTTCTTCCCTTAAGTATTCTGAATTATGTTTGGTGGTTGATGCAAAAATTATAATACTGTCTGATATGTTTATAATTGTGTATACAGGAAATACTTTAAACATTTATATTCTGAACGGGAGAAAGTAAAGTTACACACATGGAAGTAAGATTTCTACACTTCACTCGAACTGGTAAAATGATGGCACTAATAGATTTCGATAAGTTATTCATAAATAATATAACATCTAGAGCAATCGCTTGAAAGAGCTATATGAATAGATATACTCAAAAAACACTATTAATAAATAAATATAGAATTCCAAAAAAATGTTTAAGTAACACAAGGGAAAGGCAAGAAAAAGAAAAGAGAAATGAAAAACAGAGAGAAAAAAAAACAGAAACAAAGAAATTCACTGACTTAAGCCTAGTATGTCATTATTTATATTCAATATAAGTGGTCTAAATACGCCAACTTAACGACAGATACTAGTAGTGTGAATTAAAATCATGACTCAACTCTATACTATCTACAAGAAATTCACTTTGAACAAGTGAATAAATTTGAAATGTTTCCAGCAAGACTGACAAGGAAAGAAAGATGAGACACACATATACCAATGTATTGTTATTTACCCATGTATCATATGTACTAATATTGGGAACAAAATAGGAGCTATCACTAAGAATGTGCACATATCAAAAGGACTACAAGGAAAAATTATGAACAACTTTACACACATAAATTTGACAACTTAGATGAAATGGGCCATTCCTAAAAAACAGCAATAAAAACAACACTAACATAACTCACCCAATTTGAAATTGATAATTTGAAAAACTTTGTAACTATTCAGGAAATTGATTTATAATTTAAAATATCCCGGAAAAGAAATCTCCAGATACAGATGGTTTAACCAGAGAATTCTAACAAACATTTAAAGAAGAATTAATGCCAATTTTACACAATTTCTTCTAGAAAATAGAAATTTATAGATGAAATTATTGCCTTAGGGCAAAAAACAAGAAAAGACAGTACAAAAAAAGAAAACCACAAGCCAATATTATTCATGAATATAGACATAAATATCCTTTAAAACCATTAGCAAATAGAATTCAGTAATTTACAAAAAGAATTATATACCATGGGAAAGTAGGGTTTATTCCAAAGATGCCAGGCTGTTTTAGTATTTGAAAAGCAATCAATATAATCCAATATATTAACAGGTTGAAGAAAAACATCTTGGGCCCTTTGGTGGTTTGGTCACTTAAGCATCTGACTCTTGATTTCGACTCAAGTCACAATCTCACCAGTCATGAGTTCGAGTTTGTATGGATCTACTTCTGGGTTTTCTGTTCTTTTCCATTAATGAGCATCTGGCTCATGCTCACAGTGCAGCTCTTTCTTGGGATTCTCTCCCTCTCTCTGCCCCTCCACATGCATGCATGTTCTATCTCTCTCTCTCTCTCAAAGTAAATAAATAAGCTTAAAAAAAAAAAAGAAAAAATCTCATGATCATATCAACTGATGCAAATAATTTGACAAAATCTAAATCTAATTATGATAAAAACTCTCAGAAAAATAGAAATAGTGGGGAACTTTCTCATCTTTATTAAGAGCATCTATGAGATGCATCCAGCTAACATTGTACTTAATGGTAAAAGATTGGCTGCTTTCTTCCTAAGATTAGGAACAAGCCTCTCTCTTTTTCAGCATAATGCTGGAATTTCTAGCCAGTGCATTAAAAGAAATAAAAGAAAAGGCACACAAATCAAGAAAAAGAAAGAAAGAAAGAAAGAAAACTACTATTTGCAGATGACATAATTGTCCACATAGAGAATTCCAAGGTATCCACAAAAGACCTCTTAAAACTAGTGAGTTCAAAGGTCATAGATAAAAGATCAACATATAACAATCAATTGTATCTGCATATACTAACAATGAACATGTGGACACTAAAATTAAAAGTATGATACCATTTTTAACTGCTAATAAAAATGAGACATTTAGATATAAATCTACCAAAACATATACAGGACTCAAATGCTGAAAATTATACAACACTGATGAAAGAAATCGAAGATCTAAATAATAGACCATGTTCATGGAGTGGAAGACTCAACATGGTAAAGATGTCAATTATACTCAAATTGATATAAAGATTTCATGTAATTCCTACCAATATCTGAGCAAGATTTTTGTAGATATAGATAATATTACTCTTAAATTTATATGAAAAGGCAAAGGAACTAAAATACCTCAAAGAATTTGAAAAGAAGAAAAAAGTGGGAGGAGTCAATCGACTTAATTTTAAAACATTATTTAGGTACAGTAATTAAGACTATGTTGTGTTGGTGGAGGAATAGACACATAGATTAATGGAAAAGAACAGAAAACTCAGAAGTAGATCCTTACAAATATGCCAACTTATTTTTGACAAACATGTGAAAGTAATTCAATGGAAGAAGACCTTTCAATATCGGTAGTGGAGCAAATGAATACCAACAGGTTAAAAAAATAAAGAACTTCAACCTAAGTCTGACAGCTTAATAAAAATTAATTCACAATGAATCTTGAAATTTAATGTATAACATAAAGCCTTCAATCTTTAAGGAAATAATATTGGAGAACATCTTTGAGATTTGGAACTAAAGAAAGAGTTTGTAGTTTGACACCAAAGCACAATCCACAAAAGGAAAAAAATGATAAACTGGACTTCACTAAAACTAAAAATTTGTGTTCTATAAAACATCTTGTTAAGAGAATGAAAAGGTAAGCAAAATATGGCAGAAAATATTTGCAAACCGTGTCCAAAAAATACTAGAATTTGGAACACATTAAAAACTGAAAACTCAACAGTAAAATAAAAATAATCTAATTACAAAACAAACAACTCACATGAAGAGACATTTCACCAAAGAGGATTACAAATAGAAAATTAGCACATGATAAGGTGTTCAAAATTAAAACCACATTGAAATATTACTACATACTCATCAAAATGGATGTCACAAATAATGACAATACTGAATGCTAGAAAGAATATGGAGAACTGAAGAAACATTGCTGGGGTGAATGTAAAATGGATTAGTCATTCCAGGAAACAGTTTGGCAGTTTTGTAAAAAAAAAAAAAAAAAAAGAAAAGAAAAGAAAAGAAAAGAAAGGAAAAGAAACATGTAGCTACCATATGACCCAGCAACTACAATCCTGGATGTATTTCAAAAAAAAAAAAAAAAAAAAAAGAAGACTTACACTCACGTAAAAACCTATACATGAATGTTTATAGCAATTTTATTCCTAATAGCCCCAAACTGCAAATAATCCAGATGTACTCAACAACTGAATGGCTGTAGTTTATCTACAGCCATGGAAGACTACTTAGCAAAAAGGAATGGACTATGGATACACACAACAACCTGAATGAATCTCCAGAGAATTATGCTCAATGAAAAAAGTCAATTTCAGTTAAAGACTGTGTGATTCCATTTATATAACATTCTTCAAATGACAGACCTATAGACATCTACAGATTAGGGGCAACCCAGTTAAAGAGAGAGTGAAAAGGAAATGGATGTGGCTAAAAAAAGGCAACATGTGGAATCCTGTGGCGATGAAATTGTTCTGTACCTTGACTGCATCAATGTCAATATCCTGGTTGTTTTGTATTATAGTTTTGCAAGTGTTACCATTGGGGGAAACTGCGTAAGGGATACACAGGATATCCCTACAGTATTTCTTACAACTGCAAGTGAATCTGCACTTAACCTCAAAAGTTTATTTAAGAAAACAAACTAGAGGCGTCTGGGTGGCTCAGTCTGTTAGGCATCTGAATCTTGATTTCAGCTCAAGTCCTGAACTAATGGTTAATGAGTTCAAGCCCCAAGTCAGGGACAGTGTGGAGCCTGCTTGGGATTCTTTCTCTCTCTCTCTCTCTCTCTCTCTCTCTCATTCCCTCTCTGTATATACAATTTTATACAAGCACTAATAAATATTCACCACCTCAATTCAAGGCCACTATCCTGAAATGTCTTTGAGTACATGCAGTTATGAGGTGCTAGAAAATGTGTATTTATTTTAATTGGGGGCAATTATTTAGAGATCTCCATTCTAAATTTTTTTAGAGCCTGTATTCCATCCATTAGGTTAGATAATTGGCCAAGTCATGATATCAAATGAATATAAAGTAGTTCAGGTATAATCGTGTGTTACGTATACATATATGGATCTCCTTCAGCAAATGTCACTGTGTACACAAGTGTACGAACACATAATTTGCACTTTCATTTGATATATAAAACTGTCATCATTACAATTCTCCATACCTTTTAAAATAAAAGACATATTTTGCAGCTATAAAACCATATAACTCCTGGAACTAAATTTATCAATCAATTTTGGTCCAGCAGTATCATTTCCCAAAAAATTACCTTTTTAATTTTGTGAGGAGCAATGATAAGTGATACACTGAAGGGCACTTTGTTTCAAATTTTAATTTTACTCAGAAAGCAGAATGCATGGGGATTTAATTCTGGCAAATAACATGGAGAAACAAATGGATGTTTCAAATCGTGTGAAAAGCAATATAGAAGAGAAATCACAATTGGGAATTCTCAAAATAAAAAATCAGGATTTTAAGAGAAGTATGAAGCAAATAGTTAAAAACCTTGGTGCCATTGCCAGAAAAAGGAAAGAAAGACGAAAGATAAACTATCTTTAAGAAACATGTCAGGGGGCACCAGGGTGGCTCAGTAGGTTGAGCAACTGACTCTTGATTTCGACTCAGGTCATGATCTCATGATTCATGAGTTCGAGCTCTGAGTTGGGCTTCACATGGACAGTGCAGAGCCTGCTTGGGATTCTCTCTCTTCCTCTCTCATGTCCTCTCTCTCTCTCTGTCCCTCGTCTGCTCACAAGCATGCTCACGTGTATGCTCTCTCTCTCAAAAATAAACAAATAAACTTAAAAATTGTTTTAATTTCTCAAAAAAGAAACACTTCAGGAACTTTAACATTTACCAATTCTGAAAACAAGAAAAAAATCACATTTAAAAGAAAAAAAAGAGGTAACAGTTAAATATATATCTTCCTTAAATCTTGTTTTATTTAACCTTTTGAAAATTAAAAAATAAATAAGTAATAAATAAAATTAAAAGTTGTAAGTAGTAATATGTTGTAGATACAAATATTTCCATGAGAAGTTGTATATATAATCTTATGCAAGTATTTCCATTAAAAGTCTCTTGTTCAAGAAAACAGAGTTAACAGCATCATGTGCTCATAAAGCACACCACTTACTTTTAGAAAAAGCATTGTCCATTGACAAGCACTATCATAAGGCATTTCATAATCATCAGTTAATTAGAAGTATGTAATCACCACCTAAATTAGATACATAGTTTCGGTGGGAATTAATCAGTTTAGAGCCATCCACTCTTTTCCAATTGAAATATTAGATGAGTTCTTAGCATGTGTCTCAAAGTTGCGTCTGATACAGTCCTATCTGTATTCATATTTATGAATATGAATTTTGCTTTTTCCTCCTCTCTCATGAAAGGTAATGGAGAAAGCAACATATCCTATTTCTATCATATTCTCTCTTTCCTTTGCATTATCATTTTCCTCCTAAATACAAATGTATACAGCTTTTCCTTCTAAATTGTGCATTTCATTTATGACATTACTTTTCTATCCTCTGGCAGAATCCTGCAAATAAAGGGTAATGATGGTATTTATAGACATCCAGGTTAAAATGGAACCATGCCTGAAACATTTCTGCTCAACTTCCCATTAAAATACCCATGAAGATATCAAAAAAGACAAAAACTGGCAACTGCATCAGACACTAGCTATAAGAGAAAATAACGTGTCAAAGTCCAGGTGGAATGCACACTAATTGCGTGTTGATTAAGATGACTTTATCAACACAGTCCTGGACTGTAGACCATCACATACTCTAGCCTCTGAATCAAGCAGCACAATTCACTTTGAAGAGATTGGAGGAAACCATTTTGACATGTCTCCATAGCTGAATCAGAGTTCAGAGTTTGGATCCAAACTCAATCCAAGAGACTTGCATTAGAAGAATGCCAACTAGCCATTGTAAATTCCACCAACTTGGAACTTGAGGTTTAAATCTGGGAGGGAAAAATTCTAGCCCGAGTTTATAGAAAAGGAATTTAGATTATTCTACTCTGTTGGAAACTTCAGGAATAAATAAAGCTCTTCCCTTTCAATATGTATAAACACAAAAGAAAAATTATCCACTTTGTAGGGTCTTAAGTCAAAGGAATCATTTCTCTGAAGGTTAAGAGAATCATATTTCTGATTCTTATTTTCTTTTTAAAAAGAAGAAAATTTTAGAAGACATCTTATTAATGTCCTCCATAAACTACAGAAGAATATGAACCATGCAAAAAAAAAAAAAAAAAAAAAAAAAAACCAAGAAACCATAAATGAAAAAAAAAACAAAAAAACATGTCATGAAAAAGAGAGTTTAAGTGAGTTAGCTGAAGTATAAATGAAGATTTTAAGATATAATAGCAGTGAAAGACTTAGGATACATAAAAATATGATACATAGGTTTTAATTCATAAAGTTTTTTAGATAACTGGGAAAATTTGATGGTGTATTAAGTATTGGATGATATTAAGAAATAATGTAATGCGTGCATTATGAATGTGTAATACACTTTTCATATTTTTAAGAAATGTAACAAAGTACAAAGAGATAAAATGACAGAATGCCTGGGATTTGTTTTAAAATACTTAAGCAAAGAAATGAAAATCAGAGAGTGGGCACCTGACATGAATGCAGTGAACTCTAAATTTTTGCTGACGAGTGGCGGGTCATGCAGAGGCAGATGCTGAGGTAGAGTTGGGAGATGTAATCCATGTGAAAGATAAAGGGAGCTGAAGCAAGATTAGTCAGGGAAAGCCTGTGGATGGGCCATATACACATCTGACAGCAAGGAGAGCACAGGCAGAAGGAGGCAGAATTGGGGAGGGGAGTCTCAGACTGTGATGCACATCTGACAGTGTTGGCCAACCCAGTGGGTGAGCTCATTCAGGAGGCCCACACTGGGTAGAAACGGCAGACCCTCATACCCCTGTTGTGGTCACTCACTGGCTGGACACTACCCTGGAGAAGAGGGATCTGGCCATGGATGCTGTTGCAAATCCCAAAAGTGCTACATCTGGAGATTTCGGCCAGCTGCTTACAGCTGAAGCCCAAGTCCCCTCTTGATGAGAAATCCAGGCAGCTCACCTCCCCTGGCTACGTCACTGGTACACAAGCTGCTACACATTATTGTGCTATTCTTTTTTGTTAATATTTTGGAAATTTTATTTAAAATGTTCAAAAGCGGGAGTGCCTGGGTGGCTCAGAGGGTTGAGTGTCCAACTTCAGCTCAGGTCATGATCTCCCAGTTTGTGAGTTCAAGCCTCGCATAGGGCTTGGTGCTGACAGCTCGGAGACTGGAGCCTGCTTCAGATTCTATGTCCCTCTCTCTCTGCCCCTCACCCGCTCACTCTGTGTGTGTGTGTGTGTGTGTGTGTGTATGTGTGTGTGTGTGTGTGTGTGTCTCCAAAATAAACATTTTTTTAGTGTTCAAAAGAAATAGCAGGATTAAAATACACTTTGGAAGCAAGAAAGTGTACAATTGATGCTGCAGAAAAATGAAATCTATGATAGAAGACAAATAGGGGAGACTCACCCAGAATATAGAAGAAAACAAGGGAATAAAAAGGAACCTCTGAGAGAGAAGTCAATTGCTTTAAAAGACAGAAAACCACCAGAGAAAGGATATCAACACTCGGCACAGAGATGATCATCAGAGATATTTATAGACTGCATATTTTATTGGGAGAACTTACAAGCCAAAGAGCAATCTGAGCCCCCCAAAAAATGAATGAAAAAAAGCACACTCAGAATGTAGGGAAACTTGCCTTTTGATGTTGGTTTTACAAAGATACAGCGCATGCATTCCTTTAAAAGTATCTTCCATTTCTTACAATTTGCTGTGGAGTAAATTTAGTCCAATCTGGCGAAAAACCGAATCTGATTCACTAAGTTGAACAGTCTCTTAAGTTTAATTCAGTTACTTTGGAACAGATTCTTTTCAGATTCTTCCCCTGCCCACCCCTCCACCTGCTACCTCAACAGGGACTTCCTCTATTCCCAAGGCTGAGAAGGGCTTTTGGGATCCACTTGGTTTCCTTCCTGTCATTCCTTCAAGCTCTGGAGTGATAGCCTTTGTCTGCTTGGTCATTTTTTCCCTCTTGGTACCATGGCTGAAGTTTGGGGCCAAAGAATGCACAGTCCCCTTGGTTCTCTCTGGCTGCCTATGCCTCACCTGAGCAAGAGACTCTCCCAAATTCCCCAGCCTGCTGCTAGGGCCAGTCCTTTCTGCAAGTCCCCTCACCCATTGCCACAGCAGACCCCAAGGCCTCAGCTCAGTTACCCTGCCCCCCTCAACCTGGCCCCAAGGACTTGTGGGAACCCTAGTTTCCATTCACACTGTGCAAAGCTCTAGCCTGCCTAAACTGTGCCGCTGACTTCTCTGTGATGCTGAAGTGCCTACTTTGGACTGATGGCCTGTGAGGCAGCATCTTGCCAGGGTCCCCAGGAATGCCCCTGTCTTTTGCATGCTCCTCACTCAGTACAGCACACCCCCTGGGATAGTCCCCTATGTGTCTCTCTCCTCGCTGCCTTACTTCCCTGTCCTTGAACAAGGAGAAATCCTGACAGCACCATGTTGGACAATTTACAAAAGAACCAAAATAAGGCTCTCTTCAGACATCTCCTTCTCAACACAAATAGAAGCAAACTTGATTAAAACAAAATTAGATATTAAGCCAAGCCATCACATGTGCAAATTACAACGTGCCCATGTTCAGTTAAGGAAGGACTGAGAAAATGAACCCCCCTCAGACAACCAGAAGATACATATACCAGCACATCCAAAAGAGGTCTAGCAATCACAATGGCCAAGTCAATTATGTAAGAGGAGAATGAATAAAATGTACACCATAAATTATAAATAGCTATTGTAAATATATAACACAATGAAATACAAACTTTAGTCTCTCTTCAAAATAAGATCTGTATAATAAGGTGATGAAACTCTGTATAATCTGTATAATAAGGTGATGAAACTCTAATCCCAGGAAAGATTTTAAGTTTGTGAAGGGTTAATGGGGAGAGGAGCCAACTTGCCTGATAAGCTATGAGGAAAGTTTTTATTTCTGTGAAAAGAAATTCAGGCAACTTTTACATTCCCAAGAAAGAAACCAAATGAAGAAGCAAGTGGTTAAGGGTAACTGGATCAGTGCACAAGAATATCTTAGATGTATTTATATATATTCACAGGGCAGCTTGCACAAGCCTATTCACTAGTGTAAATTGGTGTTGGTTGGGTGGACAGCTTTCACACTGATTTTGGTGGCTGTGACCGCAAAACAGTCTTCTCCTAAGTTTGCGGGAACTGTTCTCTTTTGGTTTCCCTCTTGGTCTTCATTTGAGCAAAACTGCATGACAGATTATCAGTGACTGGTCAGGTCTTCACTACAGGTGAAGAATTCTTAAAAATAAAGTTTTGTTGATAGATACCTGGTTTTTGGTTTGATTGCTGGTCAGGGTGATTTTATTTTGCTTTTGCTTGAATCATTTGTAGAATCACCTGTCAGGACCACGCCTAGAAGCATTTAAGATTCTATGTAACAGGCGTTGAACCGAGTGAGACAAATAAATAGAAGTTTTATATTTAAAAAGGCGGGGAGATCAATCCCAATAACTACCTTTGCCTATATGAAATATCCAGATTGTCTTTTCCTCAGCTTAGCTACAGTTTTTTTTTTTTTTCTTATGAGTAGTGTTAATTCAGGGAGCAACGGCATGATTCTTCCCTGGTTGACCAAAAGAAAATCTATGACTATTTTGTAACCCATGACTGCTTTAGTTAAGGAATTTAAACTGCTCTGTTTTATCCTCAGGCTGTACTATTTACTGTCATCCAATATGAGGGAACCAGTTTTTGATGGTCACCTCAAATTGTTTGATTTCTAAGGATGGAGTCACTATTAACAGGAGTCTTTCAAAAAAAAAGGAGGAGGTGGGGGAGGTTTTCCTTTCGCTTTTGGTTGTCCGTAAAGAGATACAGTCCATCAATGGTGTTGTCTAGTCACACCTCTTGAATGACTTGCCCCAAAGGGTTGACAAAGTGTGGCCTGCAGGTCAAATCCAGACCACAAGCCAAGAATGGTTTTCACATTTTTAAAAGAGTATTAAAAAGAAGAATACATGACAGAAACTGTATGTAACTCAGAATGCTTAAAATACTTGCTGTTCTATCCCTTTACAGAAAATAGTTGCCAACTCCTGCCTAACAAGAGCCATGTTAATGCAAAGACATTTTACCTAAAGCGTACACTTAGGCGAGTCATTGTTATCAGTAAGGGGAATATGGTGGACTAAGTCAGAAGTGCAGTAACTTTAAACTAGTGAAGTAGTATAACAGGTGCGCCTGTGTGGCTCAATGAGTTGGAGCCCCATGTTGGACTCTGAGCTGACAGCTCAGCCTGGAGCCCGCTTCGGATTCTGCATCTCCCTCTCTCTCTCTGCCCCTCCCCAACTCATGCACTGTCTCTCTCTCTCTCTCTCAAAAATAAATAAACATTTAAAAAATTTTAAAAGAAGAAGTAGAATAAAAATAATAATAAACAAGAGTATACATGATTAAGTGTACCATGTAGAAGACTCTTGTTCCAATGGTCTTGGGCAGCCATCAACCACTGAAGATGATCTACTTCTGCAGATTCTGGAGAACTTCTGTTTAGGCTCTGTGATGGTTATAACTTCCCATAGCTGCTAAATTCCTTTCATTTCCCAGAAGATTGAGAGTAGCAGAGACAGATATCTGAGTAAAGAGCAAAGCCTTGCATCATTTAGATACATGAATAGCTATAACTATTTCATGTTTTATGTTAGATGTGTCCCATCTGAATGGATCAGTAAAACGGAACTTCTAAGTAGGAAATACAAAAGCCAATAGCATTTTAGCCTTGGTTTTCAATAGAAAAATGCTTGGATTCATTCAGAAAAAACAAACAAACAAACAAACAAACAAACCAAAACCAAGTCTACTATTGTTAGTCCATATTCAGAACCCATAGAGGAGAGCAACTGTATGAAGTCTATTTGGAAGTGTGTAAAGAGTGCTTTAGGCATGGAACCAGTCCATGCTCTATTTCCATAGCTTTTCCAGATTAATTTAGCAACATATATAAAAAACTATGTCCCCTGCTACCCTAAAAAATGATCCCAGTGTTTAATATTGTAGCAAATTTGTCCTCACATGATGTTGTGTTTCATGAAAGATTTTTTGCAAGTGTATGTTTGAGATTTTATTTGAGGCTTCTGGTGGCTATTCAAGTTTTGCAAAATCTTATTCTTATAAATAATACAACCTGATCATTTCTAAAGTGTCCTTTCAGAATTTAGCAGGCCATATTCTATGTGTGTCTGATGGAATAATCCTTGAATTTCCCCAGGAACTCATTATTTTTGTTGTTTGAAATGAAGCCCTTGTAAAGAGACTTCATTCAAAACAGTTTGTTTGGCTTATGGTTATTAAAGTATTTATAAACTATTTCTAAAGTATTTAAATAGTATTTACAAGTATTTTTATGAGATCTACTCTCTCTTTACTTTGTCTCTTTACTTTAAAAACAGCTTTATTTTTTATTCACAAAAATTCATTCATTTTAAGTATACAATTCAATGGCTTTAAGTACATGTATTGAGTTTGCAACTATTACCACAATCTAGTTTGGGAACACTTCTGATAAGTCACTTTTGACAGCAAATATTTTAGGTAGCATCATGACATCTATTAATTATTCATTAATAGATATGTTGTTTGTTATTGAAAAGTACATAAAGAAATTTTTAAAAACTATTTTTTCTGTAGAATTTTAAAATAAGGGGATTATTTTAAAATACACCAGCTATTAGTTTTATACTTACTACTTTATTTTAGTAGTTTCATATGCCATAGAGAAGGCCAGACAGGTCAGACATTTGAACAACTTGGCTTCTGGTAAGGACTTAGATTTTACAAGAGAAACTGGACTACTTCTTAAAATGAAGCTTAATATTTCTTTCTTTTATTGTAAATAAAAGAACCATCAAATCACCATTTGGTGTTGGAGTGCCCCAAAATTCTGTTCTAGACATGAATACTCCCTGAATTAAGAAATACAATGGATTCTTCTCTATTGAGTAAGGGGTTTCGGGGTTTCTAGATTAAAAGTGTTAACACCAGCAGATGGTAACAATAATTCATAGTTACTCAACTACTATGAAGATGTTGGATAGTTTCTAATAGCAATAAGGATTTCCTATCTGTGGTTATAGTAGATTTAAAGGTCTAGTCTAAATTCTACAGGTGCTTTCATTAGTTTAGTTGATGCCTGTATGTGTCCTGAGGCAGGGGCTCTGAGCACTGGCTAAGGAATTAAGGATAGATTTCATAGTTGTGGATTCTTTTTTTTTTTTTTTTAATTTTTTTTTTCAACGTTTTTTATTTATTTTTGGGACAGAGAGAGACAGAGAGAGACAGAGCATGAACGGGGGAGGGGCAGAGAGAGAGGGAGACACAGAATCGGAAACAGGCTCCAGGCTCCGAGCCATCAGCCCAGAGCCTGACGCGGGACTCGAACTCACGGACCGCGAGATCGTGACCTGGCTGAAGTCGGACGCTTAACCGACTGCGCCACCCAGGCGCCCCAGTTGTGGATTCTTTGATGTGTACCATGTTATTAAGTCAATTACTCTGGAGCATGGCTTAACCTTTTCGTGTTGTACAGAAAGAAAGGCTTATATAAGTCAGGAAGAATCCATTTGGATTCTTAAAAATTCCGATGCAATTAACCTGCCATTGTCCTATGGTGTCTTTTGCCCATAGGAATTCTGAGACCATAACTATTTTTTTTGTAATTTCTTGAATCACATATAGTTAAAGTATATTAATGTTCATATTCTATAGTCATATCATGTATAGAAACTTCAGAACATTTGGTCTGGAAGCAGATTCCACCATTTAAATGTGTAAGTGTTGTTTTGCAAAGAATAAGTAAAGTGTTCCTTTGATAATAATTTCAAATGTCTGTCTCAGGTTAAGTCATAGAATTGTTAGAGATTTTAACTACTGGATTGATTCAAACCAACTAAGATGAATTAAAGTTTATTTTCCCATAAGTCTTCTGCAATTTACTACTCAAATTTGTCTTTTATTATCTTTTCCACCATCTGGCACAAGCAGTCATTTTCACTTCAAGAGAACATTTTTCTCTTAAAAAAAATATTTTTCCTTATTACACATCAATTTGCTTCTCTTTTTTCAGACAACTTTAAGACTTTACTTTGAAGGCTCTGATGTTCTATAGCAATGAAATTGATGGTAGATATTGTGAAACCCATCTAAAAAAGAAAGTGGTATTAATGTATAGGTAAATACAATACCTCTTAGGAGTTTAAGAGAAAGATGGAAATATTTGTAATGTACCACAAGGAGTGGCATCAATGATTAGATTCAGATAGTATCCTTTTATTTATTAAACAATATCAAGCATTGGTTTCTGCAATGGCCCTTCTGCTTATAATATCTGCGTGTATTCTCTTCTATAGGTTCTAAAGTTTTAGGAAACAGGAAGCAACCATTTGGGTTGTTTTACCCAGAGAGCCGTTAGCTGTATTGATTTATAGCTTGCTTATTTTTAAGGCTATCTAGAAATGCCTACCCACCTTTTGGATATATTTTAAGTTGGCAATTTCAGACTTTAATTTACTTTTTTCTTATTAAATCCCCTGATTCAGATTTGAAAGCATTTACCAAAACAGAGGAAAGGGCTATTTTTATTCAGGACTTGGGTCTACCCCAGAATACAGCATGAAAGTTTTCTTAAATCTATTATTTATCTTTATTTGATTCAATGTTTGAATCTTAGTTTGATCTTTTATTAAAAGAAAGACTTAGGGAATTTCCTACTTTTATTTTTAAAATTTTACATACTAGTATTCTTTAAGTCTTCTCTTTTCTACTCTGTTTCTCTTAAATATTTTACCAACCGAGGAGTTAAAAATTAACTGATTAGTTAGTATAGATCTTCAGTTCAGAAAAACAAGTAGCTAGCAAAGTCCTGAATTCTATAGGAAACTTCACCTATGCTTTTGAGGTTTAGGAAACACCTTAATTATAGCTATTAATTCTAGAAAAGGTTTTAACTCAGCTTCTATAGATTTACATTCATTTTGTCAATCAGTTTCAGAATGTGAGTATTCTTTCCTTAGGAAACCCTGAAGAAAATATATCTCAAATAGAACATTAGGTAGAGCTGATAGAAAAAGAGAGGGATGCAAGGATGCAAGAAGGTTTCAAAGTGTTTGAGAAAATACTGGAGTCAGGATTTTGTTTAGAAGGTTTAGTGTATCTATTGAAAAGCTAACTATTGACTACTTAGTGTTCAGAAATCCTCTTAAACATTAATTTACTGATTTTTGACATTTGAATGTCAAATGTTATTTTGACATTGTTATTTGAAGTCACTTCTTTTACATTAAAAAATTAAGTGCAACAGTTGGGTTTATAATACCCCTGTATGTGGAAAGTAGAAGTTCTTCTAGGAGAAGTTTGAGACTTTAGCATAAATAGATCCGACTAGCATAAATAGGACCAACTAGAAAGAGGAGCCATGATAGCTGGTCAACAATATGTGCTTATTCATGATAATTCAGGTCCACAGACCAAGCAGAGGTGAGGAAGGGGCTGTAGGATTAATAAAGGATTACAAATTAAAGAAAATTACCATCTTTCAAAAATTCACAAGACAAGGAGTACATGCATTACAGGTTTGTAGAAGAGCTGCATAGCTTGGACACTTTTCTGCAAATGTGTTGCCAGTTTAGTGAACCTCTAAACACAGGACCTACTTGGATTGGATTGGAGATTTATCAGACAGATGTCTCAATCCACTCTCTTACACACATGAAAACAAGACATTGCACAAAAAAACAAACCCCTTGAGGGGCCCCTGGATGGCTCAGTAGGTTAAGCATCTGACTTCGGCTCAGGTCATGATCTCACGGCTGGTGAGTTCGAGCCCTGCTGTCCGGCTCTGTGCTGACAGCTCAGAGCCTGTAGCCTGCTTTTGATTCTGTGCCTCCTTCTCTCTCTCTCTGCCCCTCCCCCAGCTCACACTCTGTCTCTCTCAAAAATAAATAAACATTAAAAAAATTAAAAGAAAAACAAACAAACCCTTTGAAAGAAACTTTGCATATATATATATATATATATATATATATATATATATATGCAAAAGCAAAGAAGCAACAGAAGAACAGCAGGGAAATGGAAAATAGATTTTTGAAACGGTATAACTCCACAATAAAAAGTCTAGTTACCTTGTTCCCAATGGTGCTCTTCAAATCAAAGAATTACTGAATAAAGAAAAAACTGAGACCCAATTACCTAACACAAAGAACTAAGTCTAATGGCCATATCCAAAGATCTACCTGGCTACAAGTGCTAGGATAACACAACTAATTCATCAGGAAGAGCTCAGTGAAACTAGTCAGAATTCAGATCATTGATGGATTCACATCCCTGGCAGCAGCTATGAAGGATGAGTGGAGTTTGGGCACAAGGGCCCCAGTAAGGTTTGCATAGAATGCTGCCATGCAGGGCTCTTCAAAATTATGTCAGTGGCACTTTCTGAATTGTTAAAGAATGAGACCATCATTTAACTCCTAAAATAAACAAAGCTGAATTTACTGCTTACTGTAGTAAGGAAGAACAATGTTGGTCCGCACATTCTTTCTGAGCAGAATGCTAATCTTACTTGGGTTTTGGAGAAGCACAGAATTTAGGGACTGGTGGACTTTCAGAGGCATAAGTGGGTTGGAATTATCAGTAGAAGTGTGGTTACTCATGCATGGCAGTGGTTGACTGATTAGCACTCAGTGGTTTGTTTTGTAGGCTAAGACTATCTGTAACTAAATCACAGAAGCAAGAGATTGATACTGAATTGACTTGTAAAAGCATGTTCACTGAATTGAGTTATCACTGATTAATTGAATAGACTTAAAATACATTCCCATGGCTACTTATTAGCATGGCCACAGAGCAATCAGCTTTTTTTTCTAAGTTTTGGGGAAGTTTTAAATCCTTGTTTTGAGGGAAGATTATACTGAGCATGATTCCTGGCTCTGTCATGTAACTTGCTCTGTATTTTGGAAGGTGACTAGATCACTCTAAACCCCCAAGAAAAATGAAATAATGAATTCTACCTTGTGTGATTAGAAAGCAGCATATTAAAGCACCTTATATTTAGTTCATATTCAAGAAATAATGAATTTTATTTTGTAATCTAAAATAGACAAAAATAAAAACATGTAATACTAGACAGAGCTTATTATGTGCTAGTCACTTTTTCCAAGGTTTTTACATATTTTACTCATTTGAACTATAAGCCACTCTTTGGTATAGGTACTATTATATCATTTTCCATATGAGAAAATAGAGGCACAGTGCCAGTAAGTAAAATGCTTTGTCACACAGTTAGTAGGTGGTGGCTGTGAGATTCAAACCTAGGCAATCTGGCTGCAGAAATTTTTGTGCACAACCACTAACCAAACTTTCAATGTAATTCACAATGAAGAAACATATGATAAATACATAAATTTTTATTAAAAAAATATACATACATATAGGGGTGCCTAGGTGGCTCAGCAGGTTAAGCGTCCGACTTCGGGTCATAATCTCACGGTTTGTGAGTTTGAGCCCTGCGTCGGGCTCTGTGCTGACAACTCAGAGCCTGGAGCCTGCTTCAGATTCTGTGTCTCATTCTCTCTCTGCCCCTCCCCCACTTGTTCTCTGTCTCTCTCTGTCTCTCAAAAATAAGTAAATGTAAATATATATAATATGATAATATAGGTAAATTTGGCTACTGTTGAAAGCGCTGCTATAAACATTGGGGTGCATGTGCCCCTATGAATCAGTACTCCTGTATCCTTTGGATAAATTCCTAGTAGAATTGCTGAGTCATGGGTAGTTCTATTTTTAATTTTTTGAAGAATCTCCACACTGTGTTCCAGAGTGGCTGCACCAGTTTTCATTCCCACCAGCAGTGCAAGAGGCTTCCTGTTTCTCTACATCGTCGCCAACATCTGTTGTTTCCTGAGTTGTTAATTGGAGCCATTCTGACTGGTGTGAGGTGATATCTCAATGTGGTTCTGATTTCTATTTCCCTGATGATGAGTATCTTTTCATGTGTCTGTTGGCCATCTGGATGTCTTCTTTGGAAAAGTGTCCATTCATATCTTCTGCCCATTTTTTCACTGTATTATTTGTTTTTCGGGTGTTGAGTTTGGTAAGTTCTTTATAGATTTTGGATACTAACCCTTTATCTGATATGTCATTTGCAAATATCTTCTCCCATTCCATCAGTTGCCTTTTAGTTTTGTTGATTGTTTCCTTTGCAGTGCAGAAGCTTTTTACCTTGATGAGGTCCCAATAGTTCTCTTGCCTCTGGAGACATATCTAGCAAGAAGCTGCTGTGGCTGAGGATAAAGAGGTTGTTGACTGTTTTCTTCTCTAGGGTTTTGTTGGTTTCCTGTCTCACATTTAGGTCTTTCATCCACTTTGAGTTTATTTTTGTGTATGGTATAAGTGGCCTAGTTTCATTCTTCTGCATGTTGCTATCCAGGTCTCCCAGCACTATTTGCTAAAGAGACTGTCTTTTTTCCATTGGATACTATTTCCTGCTTTGTCAAAGATTACTTGGCCATACATTTGTGGGTATAGTTCTGAGTTCTCTATTCTATTCCAATGGTCTAGGTATCTGTTTTTGTGCCAATACCATACTGTCTTGATAGTTACAGGTTTGCAGTACATGCTAAAGTCCAGGATTGTGATGCCTCCAGATCACAATGCTATGAAACTTCAAATCAACCACAAGGAAAAATTTGGAAAGCCTCCAAATGCATGGAGGTTAAAGAACACCCTACTAAAGAATGAATGAGTCAACAAGGCAATTAAAAAAGAAATTAAAAAATATATGGAAGCAAATTAAAATGAAAACATGACTGTCCAAACCCTTTGGGATGCAGCAAAGGCAGTCCTAAGAAGAAAATACATTGCAATCCAGGCCTATCTCAAGAAACAAGAAAAACCCCAAATACAAAACCTAACCTTACACCTAAAGGAACTAGAAGCAGAGCAACAAAGAAACCCCAAAGTCAGTAGAAGAAGAGAAATAATTAAGGTTAGAGCAGAAATAAATAATATAAATTAAAAAAAAAAAAGTAGAACAGATCAATGAATCTAAGAGCTGATTTTTTGAAAGATAATACCCCTAGCCAGACTTCTCAAAAAGAAGAGAGAACCCAAATAGATAAAATCACGAATGAAAGAGGAGAGATCACAACCATGGAAAACTTTTAAAAGTAGTGAAAAGCCACTGGGTTAATATCCAGGGCAAGACCGATTTTAGGGAATAGTCTTAGCACTTAGGGTCATGTTTCCATGGGGCCACTTGCTAATAAGCATAATAATATAATAAGTAATATATAATTATTTCAGCACTTATGAATTTCCATCTGCTAGTATTTCAGTATCATTTCAATAATATAAAAAAGTGATGAAATGCCACTTATTGTATCATTTTGTTATTTAAGTGGGAAAATACTATAATTTGTCTCAGATGCATTGTTGGTATAGCCTGAAAGCTATAAAGATTGGAAGCAGGTGGTCTTTATTTGTTAGCCACATAGGAAGATAAAGCATTTTATTAAGTGTAATACACATTCCAGTCTCATGAGCAAGAAAAGAGTTCTACAAATGTATATATTTAGAGCTTAGGATACAATTTCTGATTTTAAGAACAAATTTTGTAAGAAAGTTTAAAGAAATTATTTGAAATTAAATTGCAACTTTTTATTGTATAGCTCTGAGTAAATATAGTTATGAATCCAAATAAATAAAATAAGCCCAATTTTACAGTGAAGAGCTATTAATGGGTAGCTTTTGTCTGTATCAATTTAAACTTTTTCCCAGCATTCAATTTAAATCTAAAAAATCCCCTTATATCCTTTTGATGGACATGCCAAAAGGACATGATGAGCTCCTACCACTGAAGTATAAAACAAACCTAGCTACCTTTAAAAGTAAGAGATCAGATTATCTGAAGTCAGTGACAATCATGAACCTAATCATAATTCTTAAATGAAATAGTTCACTGTACAGAAAATTGCTTCTATAGAAAAAAATATAAGTAGAAAACTAAAGCATGTGATTAAGGAAAAGGAAAAAATAAATAAAAATATGCTCCTTTTCCCCAACTACTTGTTTTTTTTTCTTCTTCTTCTCCTGAATTGTTAACAAGATGGAATGTTCAACTCTGTCACTTTAATAAAGTAGAAGGTCAAGTCATTCCACAATTTTATTTAACTGACCAGAGATCAAATAATCCCATTGCCAAAATTTTCCAGTGAAAATTACAATAACTTCTCTTGGCTCTTGTGCCTTTTGAAAAAAGTGAAGTAAATAATGATATAAGATTTTTAAAGAGCTAGCATGTGGAAGAGCACTTAGAGCAGATTTATCCTGTAAGCCATACACACCCACCATGGGAGCATCCAGAGACATACTTTCATCATGACTGAGAAAGGGAGGGGAACCTTTCTCAGAGGGGGGCACCCAAGAATTCTTGAAGAGGTCCATGGTCACTCTCTTCTGTAGGACAGAAATTACAATGGGGCCTTCTACTCTAAATGAGAACCCTAAATGCAGTGGAGATAATTGAGGCCCCAGGATGGCAGGGGCCATGTTGTGGCCCTTAATCATGACAGACAAGGTTGGCGGAATAGTCTGACTTGCAGAGACTTACAGTGTTAACTAGTTGATCAGGGTGTTCCCTAAAAAATATAGAGTTGACAGCCTACTAATTTCTAACTTGATCTATATAAACAGAAGAGTTCTGGGTTTAATGCACAAAAGTCTAATTGAATCACCAAAACAGAGTCATGGCCCCTCAGTCAATTCTCAGACTTAAAACAGTTTACAAACCCAGTTTCAGAGCCAACAAAGTAGAAAAATGTTGCAGTTCCAGAGCAAGGTTCTCCAGGAGGCTGCATATGCTCTAAATCTGTATCCAATACATAGTGCTCTATCTCCCATAGCCAGGATTCATCGGTCTAGGAATCAAGGGGTGGAAATGGGAGTTTCCTCCTATCCTTCCCATTGATCCACTAGCAAAATTTGTGCTTCCTGTCACTACAACTTCAGACTCTGGTTATCTAGAGGCCTTATTTCCCCAGGGAAGAGTGCTTCCACTGGGAGATGCAACAATGATTCTACTAAACTGGGAACTGAGACTGCCACCTGGCTACTTTGGGCTATTCATGCCTTTGAATGAATGGGTCAAGAAGGAGGTTACTGTACTGGTTTGAATGACAATCCTCCTTACCAAGGAGACATTGGGTTGCTACTACACAACAGAGGTAGGGAAGAGTATGTCTAAGAATATAGGAGATCCCTTAGGGTGTGGAAAACTACACCTTAGGGTGGAAAACGACAACAATTCAGGCAGAACTAATAATGACTCAGAGGATACAAGAATGAAGGTCTGAGTCACCTCACCAGGCAAAAAACCATGGCCAGCTGAGGTATTTCCTAAGGGCAAAGGGAATGGGTGATAGAAGGTAGTTGTAAATTCCAGCTACAACTGTATGTTCAGTTGCAGAAATAAGAACTATAATAGTTATAAATATCTCTTCCTTACTTATTATAAATATATTTGTGCATATATATGTATATATACTAAATATTTTTGTTTTCTTCCCTCTCTTATACCCTTATCATCTAACATAAGCTGTATTATTAACAGTTAACTTTATATCACAGTGTTTAAGTTATGGGATATCAAAGAAGAGTAAAATACTTTACATCCTCTTTGAAGTAAAGGGTAACCACATTTTTGGTTTGACAGGTAATAGTTATATTATGTTAGGCAGAAGTATGACTTTTTATTGTCTTTATTTGTAGATTAAGTATGGCTTAAAGAGATGTGAATGGACAGCATGTTGACAAGGGATAAAATGCTTTAAATATCAACTTGGCTCGGTTACACTCCTCAAGTTATCCAATCAAATACCAATCTGGGTGTTGCTATGAAAGATTTTATAGATGCAACTAAAGTCCATAATCAGGGGCACCTGGGTGGCTCGGTGGTTTAAGGGTCTGACTCCGGCTCAGGTCATGATCTCACAGTTCATGAGTTTGAGCCCCGCATTGGGCTCTGTGCTGACAGCTCAGAGCCTGGAGCCTGCTTCAGATTCTGTGTCTCCCTCTCTCTCTGCCCCTCTCCTGCTCACACTCTGTGTGTCTGTCTGTCTCTCTCACACAAATAAACATTAAAAAAAATTTTTTAAGTCCATAATCAGTTGACTTTAATAAGGAAAGCTACCCTAGAGAATCTGTATAGGCCTGACTCACTCAATTGAAAGGTCTTAAGAGCAGAGTTGAGGCTTCCCTGAAGAAGAAATTCTGCTTATAACAGCAACTATAGCCCATGCCTAAGGATTCCATCCTGCCTTTCTGACAGCCTGCTCTCTGGATTTTAGACTTGTTTAGCCAGACCCCACATTATATGAGCCAACATTTCACAATAAATCTCTTAATGTATATCTTCTACAGGTCTGTTTCTCTGTTTAAACTCTGACTGATACACCTATTGTATTCTCAGTATCAAAGCACTAAGCCTAAGGCCCAACATGTATTAAGGGCAACCTCAAAAGCTACTTTATTTAAATAGCTTTATTTTATATTTAAGTAAAATAGTTTAACAAAAGTCCCTTCAATTATTTTTTCTTTGTAACCCACTACCTAGGTACAGTGCTTGATGAATTAATGACTATTTAATAAATGTTTACCAAAAAACACAAATAAATGAGGGAATTAATTAATAAATTATGATTACAGCTGCAGGGATTTATAAACAGTACATCATGGCAGAGAATTTTTACGAATCACCGCATTTTGTAGATTTGAAACAATTAAACAGATGCTAGCATTTAGTTAACTGCAATTTCACTTTGTTTCTCTGAAAATGATGCTCTTAAGAACTATAATGAAATGACTTGGGGATAAGGATAATTTACTCCTTAATAAACATCTCTGTGAAAGGGTAGGCTATTACTTTTTTGACTATTACACAACCTCCCTACGACTCTTGACTCACAGGGCAGGAAAGCTCCTGGGAGGTCTTCAGTCCAGCCATTTGCTTCCCAAATGCCTCCCTGATTTCACTCTAATAAATGAGAGAAATCTTGGGGAGAACACACTGCTAAAAATTGGCACAGCCTTTCGGTGGCACATATTTTAATGGTGGTAAAGGATATATGATACAGAATCATTGTTTTACAATAAGAACAAGACAAGCAAAAATAGAAAGATGTAAGGAGAAGAGAAAGGAACATAAGAGGTGCTTTGAACTTTTAAAAGTAGGCTGGGGGATGTTGATGATGGTACTGTCGATGATTATGTGTCTAAGATAATGAAAAAAAGGAAATAAATGGGGAAAGGAGAAACCAAAGAAGGTAGAAGTTCTAGCAACTTCTTTCTCAGAAAAAATGCTATCATTAGAATAGCCTTAATGCTATGACCAATATCAAGAGAGAAAATAGATTCATGCAGTACATTTGGGTGGGTAAACAATCAGGGTAGATGTTACTGAATTGCATCTGCTCGAATCAGGTTTGAGAAATGATAGAAAAACACTTAAAAGATTATCTTGAACTCTGAGGATTGTGAAATCTCCTTCTCAGGGTTACAGACTTGGAGGCTTCTATTTTCAAAGCAACTATAAAATGGTCCCAGTATTCCCATTTGGGTGGGAAAATGGTTGTTCTGGATATCCGCAGTCTAAGTTCTCATTTTTCCATCAAAAAGGTCTGGCAGAATGGGGAATTTTTTTAATAGCTACAAATTCTTTTACATTCCTATCATTAAGAGATGGGTGTCTATCACTCTTTCCCTTGAACAGGCAGGGATGTGACTGCTTCGACCAATGGAATACCACAAACTGATGTTATGTGATGTTTGAGGTTAGATTGTAAATAACCACACAGTTCCCACCTGACTCCTTTGGGGTGCTTACTCCCCCTCAGGATGTTTCTGCCCAGAACTGGGCTGCTATGCCATGCTTTAAAGAAGCCCAAGCCACATGAAGGGGCCATGTGTAGGTACTCTGATCAACCATCGCAGCTGAACCCTGCCTGTGAGTGACCCCAGACCAGACTCAAACATGAGATTGAACATTCCTCCAGGCGATTCCTGCCTCCAGCCATTCCTGTCCTCAGAACTGAGGTCTCAGACCTTGTGATTCTATGGAGCAGAAATAAGCCATCCCCTGACCAACAGAATCAGGGAGTGTAGTAAAATGGCTGTTTCATATCGGTAAGTTGAAGGGTAGTTTGCTACCCAACATAGGTAACTGAAATCCAGAAAAACCTCTACTCATTTTGCAGGTGCAAAATTTCTTCTGGGATGGTAACTCTCCCAGTTTGGGGATACATTACCTTTTTTGAAAAGATAAAACTATTGCCTTAGTACATATTTCCAACCTTAAAAAGATTTAGAAGAAAATAGTTGATGAAATTAAACCAACATATATATGACAATTCTGTTTTAAATTCAGCATTAATACATTCAAAATTGTTAAATATTCTGCATACTGAAATTCTGACAGATTTACCTTTCACTTCTATTTTAAAGTAAGTAATTGAATAATTGGCTTGAAATATGTAATCTTGAAGTAAAAGGTACATAGTTTAAATGTTTCAGGAAATTTAAGTAACTAAGTTATAAATTAGACTCTGTTTATGGGAGTTTAATCTCAAACTTTAGTTCATTGTTCACTGAATTTTTTTTTTTAGAGAGAGAAAGTGTAAGCCAGGGAGAGAGGCAGAGGGAAAGAGAGAGAATCCCAAGCAGGCTCCATAGCGCACACCCTGACATGGGGCTTGATTCCATGAACCTGGGATATGGCCTGAGCTGAAATCAAGAGTTGGACCCTCACCTGACTGAGCCACCCAGGTTCCCCTTTTGAATTTTTTGTCTTAATTTATGTAATACAAAAATAATGACTTTTAAGATGATAGAAAAACATACAACAGGAAGTTGCCTTACAATCCACTACAAGTAGGTCAATGTGATTGCCTCACTTTAAGACTGGGACAGAAAGGCAATGCAGAAAGAAGCTCAAGTTAGAACCCAAAACATCTCAGCTGGGCTCGGTTTGTGTGGTCAACATAAATAGAGTGACCATATAAATTTGTCATGTAAAGTAGGACAGAATGACAAGGGAATTACTAAAATTTGAACAAGAATAAAAATACAATCTGGGACTTCCTGGCAAACAAGGACTTATATCAGAATCATTCACCTGCAGCCTTCATGAGTGGCACCTCATCCGGGTGAACCACGAAGCTTATAAACTATAAACTTCAGGTCCCTCCATTGCTTGGGTCCTTGTTGTCCATTGAATTTTAATCAGATAAAAAGTATGGGTGACTGCTCTCTGTTTATTATGAAAATCCAAATGTTAAGTTAATAAACACTGAATAGTAATTCAGAGTCTGATCGGAGTCTGAGTTGAGCATCAGACTCTTGATTTCAGCTCAAGTCATGATCTCATGGTCTAGGAATCAAGCCTCCACGTCAGGCTCCGTGCTAAGCATGGAGCCCGCTTAAGATTCTCTCTTCCTCTGCCCTGCTGCCCTCACTTGCACACAATCTCTATCCAATAAAAAAAAATACTATAAGATATAATCATTCTAGACAAAATAAATAATTCTAAATAATCTTTATGTGCACAAAAATATATCCTTCTCATGGACATTAAAAATTGATATGAGGAAAGAGCATAAAAAAAGTAGAAAAAGAAATAGAATAAAGGACAGAAGCCTAACAATTTTATCTGTAAGACAAACACTTGAGTCAGAGCAGCAGGGAAAGACCAGTTTTCTGCCACATAGAAGAGGCCATTTGCAGCTTTGGAGAAACACCCTGAATGGCTCACACAGATTTCTTCCAGAAACATGATGACCCCATTCTAATACTGAACAAACATATCTATTAGTAATTCCACACTGTATAAAACCAAAATATTTTAGGCTGCAGTGTAGAGTAATTTCCTCTTATTTATTTATGAATACAAACTAAAAACATCTGGTTATCAGCATTTTCTCAATATAAAAACATTTGAGGCATTATTTATTCATTTGTTCATGTAAACTGCAAGCTCCATACCCAAGACAAATATAATATTGGACACATATGTTCTAGTGTTAACATAAATAAGGACAGAGTAATAACAGTTTCTAAAAGAGAGGTTCTGAGAATAGTTATAACCAGAATTCTTAGGAAAAGTGTTCCAAATGCAGATAAATTTCTTGAGAAATGGAGACCAAAATGTGAAGCACAATGGATTAAACAAATCTTTCGTGTGTATTTTACAAATATGATCTCACCCCCTAGACTCTTTCAGTAGAGTTCTTACTTCCTCACCCCATAATCATTTTTATATTTTTCTGGATGAAAAAAATTCATTTTAAGTTGGGGACCCCCGAACTGAATACTATGGAGCAATCACCAGAGTTTTGAACTTTCACATAAAAATTAAATTAGGAGAACCCTCTGGGAGTAAAGGAAGAAACAGAACAAAGTGACATGCAGACAAACTGCATTGTTCTTTTTTATTGCTTTTAATTTTATTTAAATCCACATTAGTTAACATACAGTGTAATAATGGTTTCAGGAGTAGAATCTAGTGATTTCCCATTTCCACATAGCACCCAGTGCTCATCCCAACAATGCCCTCCTTACTGCCCATTGCCCATTTAGCCCATCCCCCCACCTCCCTCCCCTCCAGCAACCCTCTGTTCTCTGTATTTAAGAGTCTCTTATGGTTTGCCTCCCTCTCTGTTTTTATCTTAGTTTTCCTTCCCTTCCCCTATTCTGAAATTAGAACAAGCTACAAAACAAAATGTTCAATGAGGGGGTAAAAATTGGAACCATAGAAATCTTAAGGTGATACCAAAATTGTAAACACAATTTTAAGATACTATTACTCTTTTTTTAAAAAAATTAATGCTGGAAGGTAAAACAGGGAAAAAAGTCCCCAAATGCCCAGAGATGAAGAGATAACATGTTAACAACTTTTTCTAAGCTCACTATAGGCACACGCAGCATGGAGGTGGATGTTACCTAGATGTATACTTCCCTTCGCGGCTGCTTACTCACCCTCCCACTCTCAAGGCCATTACAGTGCAGACCTTGGTCCTGTCACTACAGTCCACAGAAATGTTATCTCAGGAAACATTTAATTTTTATTTCTCTGGGGGCACCTGGGTGGCACAGTCAGTTGAGCAAATGACTTTGGTTCAGGTCGTGATTTCACGATTTAAGAGTTCGAGCCCCCACGTCCGGCTCTTTGCTGACAGCTCAGAGCCTAGAGCCTGCTTCAGATTCTGTCTCCCTCTCTCTCTGGCCCTCCCCTCTCGCACTCTGTCTCTCATCCTCAAAAATAAATAAACATTAAAAAATTTTAAATTGTTATTTCTCTGGACTAAAAGAAGATTTGGCAGTGTATAAGAAGAGATTACATCACACCCCATCCAGCACATGACCTCAGTCCAAAGCCCAAATTCCCATGACATTTTTCCATACAGATGTCTTCCAGTCCAGCTATTTTCCAGCCTTCCTTACACTGTGCCCAGTTTTACTGTCACTCGTTTTCTTGCATATCTATCCCTCACAACTCAGTTGTGAAGGCAATGCAGCCCTGTGTTTGGATCTACCTCCAATTACTATTAGAAAGTAAGCTCCATAATGGAGGACTTGAATATGTTTTGTTTTTGCTGCATCACCAGCACCTAGAAAATACAAGGCATATAATAGACACTCAACAAGTGATTGTTGAATGAATGCATTATTGAGAAAGTGAATCAATGCCCATGTGCCCCCACACAACTAATTGTGCTTTTTAAATCAGCTACTTGGTCACCCCCCCCCCCCCCCACACACACACACCCAGATCCAGAAAGCAGTAAGATTAAGAACACATTTCTCTCTGGTTCACCTGGCCTGAGAAAAGTATTCATAATCCCTTCTAATCTATTTTGCTGGTTCCTTCCCTCTTGAAGAGAAGACACACCGATTTTCTTCCAAGATTTATATTGACACTGGCAATACCCAAGTCCACTGTATTGCTGGGCTATAGGGATAGTTTCTTATTTTTCCTGTGGAAAACTTTTCTCAGACAGCCAAGTTAGCATAATTCTCTAATAAAGTTGGTAGTAGGAGGGATGGGAGGTTCTCTCCAAGAAATTTGTAACTGGCAATGATTAGATGTGATAGCACATTATTAGGATTTAACGGTGACCCCCTCCCAAAAGGATGGACTTCCCAGACTGCCTTCTCCTATAGAGTTTCTTCTAGGCAGGAGCACCATCTATAGGGTGCTTGACAGCTTGCTCCAGCCCCTCTCCTCAAGAGGAGACAGAGGACTTGCATGCCTCTTTACTTTTCTCATAGTATGAAAATACCTCTCTTTTTTCAAACCTAATTTTTGGAGGGCCAGGATTAGACTCTCCTCATGGCTAATGTCTGTCACAAATGTCCATTTCTTCACAATGGTAACAAGAAAATCTACAGGCATTTCTGTTCCACAGAGTCCTAGGAAAGATAACGTTGCTTTGTTAGATTTTACCTGAATCTTGCCTAAATATAACAAGTTAGATTCCAGAAGATGCACTCTCGCAGTAACTTACTTCAAATCATATGTAAAGGTCTTTTCTCCTTTCTATGAGCAGAAGTGCTCCATCAAAGAACATAAGGTGAAAGCTTCAATATATATCGCAAATTACTTCTAAATAATTGCATCTGTTTTAAATCCCACCTACATTATATCAGTAAACATTTTTTCCACACCTTTACCTTTGAAAAAAAATAAAAATGGAAAAGACAAAGGTAACAATAACCATCATGTTAGAATAACATGTCTATTTTTCTTTGTTTTCAAAAGTGTCTGTACTGTTATGTTATTTCAGTAAAATTTGAAATAAATATAGGTATGTGTTTCACTTCAAGGGAACATGCTCCTAAGACACTGAGGTTACCTTCAGAAGAACAGATGGATTAATTCAGAGGAGAGAATAATGATGGTGGTGATGGAGGAGTGAGTTATGAGAAATGATTAAAGATAAAGATTATGTCTGGTGTTGCTAAGTAATGGCTGAGGGGGGACCAATAATTGACTACAAAAATCTGACAGGAGAAATACTGAACAGGCAGTAAGAATTATTTAATCAGGTTTAGGACAGGATAGCTAGAAGTGTAAAGAAGGAAAGAAAATTTTACCCTGAATAGGAGAGAAAACTTTCTGACAGTAAAAATTATTATTTAAGAAAAATATTGCAAGAAAAGTGATGAAAACGCATCCCTAGGGATATTTAAAATAAGGTTGGATGGAAACCAAGAGAGTGTATATGACAGAGAACCACAGGGCTATGATTCGGGGCTAGTTTCCTTCTCTGATTTTATAGCAGCTTTGGGGAAAAAAAATAGGTTAGTCAGTCATGGTGGAGGATTAAAACGTGGCTGAGGCACGTTTACACAGTTCTGTGTAACACTGTGATTACACAGTTCCGGGGTGTCCTGCTTCCATACTAGGCACTAAACTAAGCTGAGCCAATGTCTTTGTCTGGAACGTGACCTTCTGTGTGTGACTGGGAACTCTTACCAGTGCATGGCTACCACATATGTGGTGGGGGCAGGGTGTCAGCAGATTACCCGAGCCAATATTTGGATGCCAGCAACCAGCTCCTGGATCACAGAATACTACCACTCATAGGGAACTGATCTAACCACTTCCTTTGAAAATAATGAAGAGCTGTACTTACTGGGTATGTGCTATGTAACAAGCACTGTGTTAGATGTTTTACCAATATAATCTCATTGGATTCTCCCAACCACTTTGGAGCCTAGCTATTGACATCCACATTTAAAAGGTGAGGATGTCTCAAGGTCATGTGGCTAGTAAGAGCTGAAATGAGGATTTCAACCTAGGTATATGTATTTCTCCAAGCTGCACTACTCAATAGACAAGGCTGCTATCTCAATAGACAAAGAAGAGAATGGCTCACACAAGACTGGACAGTCCAATTTAGAATTTAGAGCCCAGTCCAGAACTTACAATTCTTGCTCTTGGTCACTGTCCTTTACCAAAATTAGTTCTCATCTCTATCTTCTTCGGTCCCCACTCCACCCTCGTATCCTCTTCTTGTGATAAGGAGCAGAGGAAGAAAGAAAACTATATTTCTGATGTTGTAAACTGGGGATTGGTGGAAAGAATGTTCATATGTAAATTTAGCCTTTTGATTCTTTATTTTATATGATTCCAAAATTCATTGTGTTATTCAAGTGGTTAATTTGATATTCTATATTTGTAAATTGTCTGAATCAGAAAAGTAATATAGTCCTTTCATAATAAAGTAAGATTCATGGGATGTATAGGTCAGATATGTACTTTTCAGTCTAATCATCTAAAATAAGTTGAGGGGTGCCTGGGCGGCTCAGTCAGTTAAGCATCTGACTTTGGTTCAGGTCATGATCTCACAGTTCATGCATTCAAGCCCCGTGTCGGTCTCTGTGCTGACAGTTCAAAGCCTGGAGCCTGCTTCAGATTCTGTGTCCCCTTCTTTCTCTGCCCCTCCCCTGCTCATGCCCTGTCTCTCTCTCTGTCTCACAAAAATAAATAAAATGGTACTCGGCAATCAAAAAGAATGAAATCTTGCCATTTGCAACTACCAGTTCCAGTGGATGGAACTGGGGGGTATTATGCTAAGTGAAATTAGTCAGTCAGAGGAAGACAAAAATCATATGACTTCATTCATATGAGGACTTTAAGAGACAAAACAGATGAACATTAGGGAAGGGAAACAAAAATAATATAAAAACAGGGAGGGGGACAAAACAGAAGAGACTTTTAAATATGGAGAAGAAACTGAGGGTTACTGGAGGGGTTGTGGGAGGGGGATGGGCTAAATAGGTAAGGGGCACTAAGGAATCTACTCCTGAAATCATTGTTGCACTATATGCTAACTAATTTGAATGTAAATTTAAAAAAGTAAAGATAAAATGTTAAAAAAATTTTTTTAAATAATAAAATAAGCTGAATAATTAAAACAGGAATAATATGTATCAGTAAGATCCTTCATTCTTATATTTCCTTACTTATATTTATAATATTGCTTACTTACATTACTTATAATATTCATTACTTATATTTATAATATATAAATATATATATATTTATATATATATTTAATATATAATATAAATATATAAATATATATTTAAAATATATATAATATTGCTTAATTTTTGTTTGTAAGACAAAGGAAATCTATTAAGGACATAAAATTTGTGACATACTATATAAGCTATGAATTTATTAAGGCCATTATCTACTTTGTTTTAATATTTATCTTAATGCATTGCATTCTTTCTGGTGCATGTTCCTCATTCTAATAAAGTTAACCAGGAGCAACCAGGAGCTAACCACATAGCAGTAAGATTGAAGATTTGTACACCTAGAAACATTTGGGCTAGACTTAACTCACTAGAAATGACTCATCATGTATTATTCAAACTTTTCTTCTTTGTACCATCCTCCTGTATACGAAGTTAACTATGTCTGAAAATGGGAAGCCAAATGCCTTACAGACTTCGGACATCCATTCCTCCAATCCTAAGAAACATTTTGAATAAAGTAAAATCTTATGAAACAAGTTAGTTGCTAATAGTGCTTAATGTGTTGAAAGAGGAAATGGAGTGACACTGGGGAGAATGGAGGTTGGAGAAAATAGTGTTTTTAATCCTCTTTATGCTGCTCTATTGCTTGGTTCACCCCTGGAGACAGACAGAAATAGCCATCTGGATGATGTACTCACAAAAGGATGCTCTGCTGGAGAAAATGCCTTTTATTGCACAAAGGGGTATTTCTTCTCTGCCACACTGTGGCTGAGGTGCAAATGACTCAACAGTCCCCACCTGCATTGGCCACTGGAAGAAACTGTAGAAATAGTGAAACCTTATTCAGAGAAGCTGAATATGCTATAGACCTAAATATTTTAAGTAGGAGCATGCTATTGTTGTTGTGGCTTTTCTGGCAGCCTTTACAAATTTTAGTTGTGCACCTTGAGTTGTCACATCTAGCCACAACCGACATAAGAAAAGTCTTTGGAGGCCAGGATACCTGCAGTCCCTTGCCTAAGGCTCTGCGTCTGTTAGGAAGAGAAAGCCTAACTGAGAAATCCTTTCTAAAAATTGAGTCTGACCTATTGCATCTAGACCCACTGGCTTCTTCTCCTGTGTTTGTGTGTCTTCACACTTTTCTCATTATTTGCAAAACAGACAAGAAGGCTACCTTTCCTTTGACAAGATAAAAATAAAAAGTAAATAATTTCCTCAGGAAACCCACAAATTTCATTATTCTGTTACTCAACAGTCTGATGTAAAACCCAGTCATCAACTGAAAATATAAAACCAACTGTTCATATTCTTACGCCCAACACTGGAGTTTTATTTTTATAAAATTTCAATAATTGATTCTATATCTAAGGTTTCTATAAATACCTCCCTATATCTCCTGACCACATAGCATATCTTCAGATAATGAAGTCTCCAAAGAATTATAGAAATTATAGCCTTCCGATAAAATACTTATTGACTATCATTTTGTTCCAACATAGCAATCAGAATAAATAAAATTTAAGTTGTATCTTGAAACTGTCTAGTCATCTGCAAAATAAAGTCTGGATCAGTAATTTTTTTTTGCAATTATTGTCAAATTTAAGAAACATAAAACAAAAAACAAATGTGAGATAACGTAAAATAGCCAAAATACAGATCTCACTTTGTTCACCGAATTCAGCCCTTAATAACTGTTCCTGCATATTGTTCAGAGTTTCAAACCCTTCGTGTGCTTGACAGCTTCTTACTAGTAATGGATTATTTCAAAGTTGAATTGCCAGAATAATATGTAATGTAAAATCGTGCCCAACTACCACCCACATGCAAATCCATTATTCCAATAGTCTTGTGGGATAGTAATCCCTTACGTTAAATAATTTTCCAATCCTTTCATGGTAAAAATAATAGATAATTAGGAAATGAATTCAAACCTGCATTCTGGATGTCTGATTCTTTATTAGCTTATAAGGTGATAAAAGTTGCAGTATAGCTAACACTTCTTATATCATAGAACTGGCAATACTACTATTAACTGGGAAGGAAACCTAGAGCCCCAGAGAAGTTATTTGGCCAGAGAATTGGCTAGGGAAGGTTCTGAAGGTGTACTTTCTTCATTTTTGTGTGTGTGTGGTGGTTTTTTTTTAAAAAACAAATGCTGTTTAAACCAAATGCTGTTCTTAGGACTCAAAAAGATCATAGAACAACAACTTACTTCATTGTAAGTATGTTTTCTCCTTTTCCCCAAAACCTGTTAATTACTTTGAACTAGTTTGAGTTTTTCTATTGTTCCCTGTTGCTAGCCAGCAAACGAGAGAGAACAGAGCAGGAGCCTTAGAAAACAGATAGCAAAGGTCTCCAGATTCTAGATGTTCAGGGATAGATTGCATTCACCATGTATGTAGTAGAAAACAGAGTGATTATGCTTTAAATGTTTCAAAGTGTTGCTTCTAAGTTTTTGAAGGAAAGAAAGAAAGAAAAGGATAGAAAAAAAGAAAAAGATTGACATAACCACATCTTATTGATTCCAATTTTAATCTTGGTAAAAACAAGATGATTTGGTCACATACAGAGGTGAGCCAGTTAGACCACTTCCACACTGGCCCAGATCTTGGCTGTGGGGGGAAGTGGAAGGAGGGGTCAAGGTGGATCCAGTGATGAAAATGAACCTTCCCTTGGGAATAGCTATTTGTGAATGCAAGTGATGTCTGCCTCATTTCGTGAAACAATGAATTCCCTCTAAATATTGTTTGTAGGAAAGTGCCAAACTGAAAATTTCTGATATTTCTGATATGGCTCAGTTTTCTTTAGCCAGTGTTGATGCTCTGCAAAATGCACAAAAAATGACAACCAGATCAACAGAAATGACCACTGTGACATGCTGGCTCCACGGGAGTAATCTTTTCTACAGAAAGCTTTGTACCCATCTACGTGTTAGACGATGTTGTCCTAAAGCTTAGGTCAGTATGGTTACATTGACCACTCTTCAACAAATAACCCTGTTAACATATACTTGCCCCCTCTCTATTCACACATCACTAATTTGCCTGCTGTATCTTTTATTCAGGTCTTCTAAAGTAATTAATTATAGATGTATAATGTGTTAAACATGTGATGTGAAAATATACACATAACAACTACACAGTTTAATAGCTAAGCCTGCATTTAGACTTTACTAGGTGCAGGCAGGTACTGTGCTAACCACTTTACACGTGTTATTTTATTTGAATGCTCACTAATCCCATGTGATTGACAGATTAAAATTATCCCAAATTTATATATAAAGAAGCTGAAGCTTAAGCAGGCTAAGTAAATTACAGAAGATCACATGGCCTGTAAGTAGCAAAGTCAGGAAAAGGTAGCAGGAGAAGCCAGGTACACAAGAATGCAAAGTTCATGGAAAGGGCACTCGGATGTTCATAAAGTGATGGAGGGGGGCAGGGGAGGAGCACCTGGGTGGTTTAGTTAAGCGTCTGACTTCAGCTCAGGTCATGATCTCGAGGTTCGTGAGTTTGAGCCCCACATCTGACTCTGGGCTGACAGCTCAGAGCCTGGAGCCTGCTTCAGACTCTGTGTCTCCCTTTCTGTTCCTCCCCTGCTCGCAGTCTGTCTCTCAAAAATAAATAAAGATTTAAAATTTTTTTAAAAATAGTTTATAAAGTGATGGGAAGACAGAGGAGGTTTCTAAGCAAAAGAACGGCATGATCTGATCCGTGTGTGTGTGTGTGTGTGTGTGTGTGTGTGTGTGTGTATGTATGGTAAAATATACATAATACAAAATACAGTTTTAATCTTTAAAAACAATTCAGTGGTATTAAGAACATTCATATTATTGTGCAACCATCACCCGCCATCCATCTCCAGAATTTTTCTTCTTCCCAAACTGAAACCCTGTACCCATTAAACACTAACTTCCCATTTCTCCTCCCCTCCCCCCCCATCCCCGTCTCTGGTTACTACATTTCTACTTTCTGTCTTGAAAGTACTCTGTCTAGAGTATCTTCAACTCTAGATACTTCATATGGGATCATATAATTTGTACTTTTGCATCTGGCTGATTTTATTCAGCATCATGTTTTCTAGGTCCATCCATGTTGTATCATGGATCAGAATTTCATTCCTTTTATGACTAAAAAATATTCTACTGTATGGATACAATACATTTTGTTTATCTAGTGGATTAAATAACATCTATTATCAAAATTAATTTAATTTGCTTTTTACTTTTTAAAAATATGGCTCTTAGAAAAGGAACGATTACTTACGTGACTCACATTTGTAGATGACATCCTACGTCTCTTGGACACTGCTGCTTTAGAGTCTTCATACACTTATGGAGAAGCATGGAAAAAATGACCTTAATAATTTTTTAAGTGTCATGGGGAAGAATGGAAAGTGGGCTGTTTCTGATTATAAGAACCCCCAAGAACAGAACTATGCCCTACACCAGCACAAAATGCCCCAGAAATAGCATTTCTGTATGGAGGATAAATGGTTTTATGGCCAAAGAAAGCATTTGTTATAGTGAATTGTTCACCAAAGAGAATTCATTGAAATCAAATCAACAGCTCATTCGTTATGGAGGGTGGAGGAATCTAATGGGAAACAGGAACCATTCGCTCACTGCTAGCCTGAGGAAGATTAAAATGAGTGTCAAGCAATCAGTAGAACGAAACATGAATGTGTTCTGTAAAACGTTTATTAACCTTTCTAAGCACGACATCATACTATAACAGAAATATTTTGCTGAGAGCTTTTTTTTTAAGTCACAAATCTGGTATAAAAAATCATGAAAGCTGAACCAAAACACACCAGCAGCTTGAGAAACATTTGAGGTACAGGGTGGCATCCTCATTCACCATCATTCTTGTTCAGAGAAGCATGGACAGAAAAATGCAGACATTGAGGATTTGATTTGAAATCTGACCAAAAGATGTAGTAGCCTCCAAATACCCAATTTAGAGCTGGTATGAGCTCATATGATGACATCCTACACACACAAAACCATATTCCATTTCTTTGTTCCCAAATCAGTAGAGCTATGTCTGAGCTGTTTTACTGGTAGCAAGCCATCTACTCCCTCTTTTGAAAGAAGACAGCATTGTCCTCTTGAGAAGTCCAAACGGCTTGGTGCACAGAGAACTTGGGAAATCAACATTCATTTATTACTGTTACCCCAAGGCCATTTCAGGCCAATGGCATGCTTTCAAAATCTGAGTTTTTAATAGATTGCTTATCTTCTTGTGTGTACCTTGTAAAACTTCTGTGTAGCCTCTCCTTTCAGCATTGTGTCAATCTTTCAAAACATTAAAATAAAAAGCACTCTCCATGATTAAAAATTATTCAGTCCATGTTGCAGCTACTGTCCATATTCTGACCACAAGCCATCCTCCTTGTGAGTTTCAGAGCCTGTGGGATCTGAAGATCTGCATATCTTCTTACCTGCCGCACCCACGGGCCGAGAGAGCAAGGGTATATGTGCAGCATTATAAAGGAAAAGCTCTGCTTTCAGACTCACATTTGCAAATTACCACAAGAAACTTTCTCTAAGCAACTTATTATTTAGGAATGATAGGACATAAAAGAGAGTAATGATATATGGTTACACAATTTGCATACGATCAGGTGACACTGCATGCAAGAGAGAACTTGAACGTAATTATCTGAATTTAGGCCGAGCTCTGATTACTAAATTTCCTGCTGGTTGCCTCGCAACATTCGTGTTCCAGTGTAGGCTACTTCAACCTTCTGGCCCCTGCTGAATTTCCCCATATAATCTTTTTCCTTAAGGAAAGGATTAGACCCATTTGCCTTTCTGAAGCATAACTCCATGTGAGCAGCTGGAGTCTGGGGGGGAAGAAACTGCTACCGATAGACAGAAATGACCCATCCTGCCACCCCTCCTTGTGGCCGTGTTGATGAACATGTCTATTACAGAGCCTGTCATTCCAGAGAGCCAAAGGCCAGGATGGAGAATACACACAGCGTCTCCGGGGACAGGACAGCATGCTCCCACCAGCCCACACGTCTGGGTCCTGTGTTCCACAAGAGCTATTATTGATGAGAATGCAAACGGGCTCAGCAGAGAGCCAGCCGGAGGGGAGAATGCCCATCAAAGTGCTGTGTGATACCTACTTTTCTTTATGAAGTTTTATTTCTCAGCTCCTGACACAGCCTATACCTAGTAGGTGTTCAGCACTCCATAGATATTTCCTCCTGAATAAATTTAGTCCCTGGCTCCCAGGAGACCACATGGAACTGTGACACATAACAAGTCAGCTACACTTACATGTTCTGTGAAAAGACAGTCCTTATATGAAGTTCTTGCTATTTCTGTTACTCAAAATATGAGCCCTTTTTCATAGTTTCTCTCACTTTGTGTACACAGATTAGAGATGAAGTCCTTCAGTTGTTTGTAAATCTCTACAGCAGGACATTAGCATTCAGAAGCAACTATGAGGGAAAAGAAAGCCATTATGAGAATCCAGGACCCAATAGTAAGATATTTCTCAGCTGTCAAGCAAATAATTTACAACATGGAGTATGGGGACAGGGGCGGGAGCAGGATTTGGATTTTAAATAAAGCAAGTATGCAAACTAGAAGATTATGGTCTCGAGTAGGAAAATCAATGGGATGTTGGAATTGTGAGATATCCTCACAGGCTTAATAATATAAAACACCAGGATCAGAGAACAGATACGGGGTTCTGGGGAAACCACAAGGTTGGGAAAGTCGACTTTTGCTTGAAATGTACATTTCCTGGAGCTTGGGAGGAAGAACAACAGTGGAACTCTGCCAAGGGAGGAGGAGGGAGAGGGAGGGGGAGAGTCCTTTCATTAAGATCCATCATCTTTGACCTGAAATCAGTGCCCTTACCTCTCAAAAAGACAGTACAGTATTTTTCTCCCACTACAGGTAACTTTTACTCATCCCCCTCTAGTTTTATGAGCAGTTGGACCTTTCAAAAATGTTTCAGCTGTGGAAGGAAGGGGGTCAAAAATGGAAATTTGTCTGAACTCGTTGACCTCTACAAATTCTATACAATTTGTTTAGGACAAAATATTACACCTGTATTTCACTGATCTTATGTCCCAGGCTTCAAGTTCACAGCAATCTATATTCGATAAACATGCACAGAAAAGGAAATGGATAGCGAATCTATCATCAAGGCAGCCTGCTGTCAAAATACATGAAACCAACAACACGGAGACTTTGTCTCTTTCCTTCCTTCCTCCTTTCCTCCTTTTCCTTTCAAGCATGTGTTTATTCTACACACATTTATTGGACATCTAATACCCTTCACATATCCATTGCCAGCTGATCTTTTCAGGCCAGGCACATATTTGCATTTTATTTTCATATCCAAAAATCTGCCTAAAGTTGAGCAAACTTGGGCTGAAGACACGGGGATCCACTCTCAGCGCTTGGGTGTCCCAGCACCTGCCAGTCGCGCGTCCCTGGAATTGAGGACATCGTGTTTTCAATTTTCTTCAATAAAGCAATGAATCTGGCAATTTGCTGGCCTGCTTCAGCTAAACAGAAAGGACAATTTGAGAAAGATCATAGTTCAGGCCCAGTCAGACGGAAACGATTGAAAACAGAGAGCTGGCCGCTATGTTTCCCCAATGCAGCTTGCTGTCGCAGTTTGACTGACAAACTGACTTTTTTGAGGTGCTCATGCCCATTTCAGTCAGAGTTTATTGAAGGTGATTTTGATCTTCTCCATGAGGCCACAGCAGTGGCCATGCCATCTGTCACCTTGATTGCATCGTGGATTCTCTGGAGAGAGCGCCATGGCTCCTGATCATTTACAGATTGTGCTGCTTTCCCCTCCATAAGGACCACATGCACAGAGCCAGATGGTGAACATGCACGCTTATTATAAGTCTTTATCTCCGTGCAGGAAGGAGAGGAACCATTAGGTCTCCCTCAGGAGCTCTGCTCCTCTCTACCATCATGCTGCTCCTCAGCAAATACAGTCTTCTTCAGCTGTCATCAGCCTACCTCTGAAAATTAAAAAAATAAACAATAATTCCATCAGCCAAGGCCGGGAAACCAAGACTGTACAGCAAAGCAATCCCCTTGCCTGGCCTTCCCTTCTTTTCTCTAACCTCCCACTTGCCTGACTGTCAGCACAAGGTAAAAACAAGTTGTTTGCGAATGCATCATTAATGTGTTGCTTTTTTAAGAGGTCAGGAGGGCCGGCTGCTCAGAAATAAAGCGACATGATCCTATTTTCTGTTATTGGGATCATGGCTTCCATTGTATTGGCCTCATTCTTTTTTATTTAAGGATTTCTGGTTCGTTTTACATATTTTACAATTCTACATTGTTTTTCTACAATAATGGCAGGAAGGGGACCACCTGTGTGTCAAACATAAGGGACCGAGGCACTGTTTACCAAGAATGGAAAACCCCAAGTACGATGGAACTCTAGAAAAATTTCTTTTAGCAAACTCTCCATTGCAAAAGAGACATAATGTGGAAGGCTGGGGACACGTCTGAAGAGCTGAGCAAGCGCAGCTCAGAGAGCCAACCGATGGCTGTTAAAAATGTGCAACTTCTCCCAAACCACCATTGTCACTTACTGTTAGGAATTCCGAGAGGGTCCAAAAGAAAACTAAGTGAAACTGTAACACGTGCAAAAATTAATACTGACAAAATAACACGTTATTTGTAAATGAAGTGATTCTCAACTTTTTGATTACATAGGTGTAACTTACATATAGTAGAGCACTTACATCTTAAATGTATATTTTGGTTTTTACATATAAATACTTACCCAGGGCCGGATATAGGACATTTCCAAAACTCCAGCAGCAGCGGGCTTGTGATAAATAAATAAATAAATAAATAAATACTTATAAGCAGATTCACTAAGAAGCCCATGTCCCCTGTCTTCACTGCTCTTTCCATAAACAGTACACCTGAGATGAGAAGTCTCTTCTCACATGGACACTCTCTCTCTCTCTCTCTCTCTCACATACACACACGCACACACACACACACACACACACACACACAGAAGAGAGAGGGAAAGAGAGAAGAGCTTGGCCTTTGCCACCAGGAGACCCCAGCAATGTAGGAAAGCCCCGATCAGTGAGCAGCTATATGCAGAATCTAGGGAAAGCTTTTCAGTGACCCATAACCTTGAAGGCTCACCTACATGAGTCATTCATTTCGAATAACTGCCATGTTAACCCAATGGTTGCAATTACTGAGATCCAATATCTTCGCTCACACACTAAATATAAGTGATCCCAGAGCCCACTAAGTCACATAATCTCTTTGGTTTATGTTAAAATGGCACAGGATTTCTCTCTCCGTGAAATGCTAAGTCCACAATCTCGTACACACCATTTCTCAAGGATCTGGCTCTTCCCAATAAAGTATTAGCCTTTATTGGGAGTGCAGAATAAGCTACAACAGAGTAGTTGTAAAAAAAAGTGACTATGAGAAATCACACACACACACACACACACACACACACACAAAGCTGCTTACATCTCCTCAAAAAGTAATTGCATCCAAATAACTTCCTACACCAAGCCCAAAGTTATTCCACTGTTATTCCATTCCATGTCAGTTGACATATTAGGGACCTTTCCAGTGGATAGTTGAATAAAGACAATAATGTATCAAACAGACCAACTTCATTTTTGTAAGTTCATTTATAAAACCCATCAACTTCCATGATGGTACGGCTTTATTTACATTTTCTGTGAAATAAAACAACTGCTCTTAACAGAATAAAGTCACTACCAAATATTTTTAGAGGAAGAAATTTAGTGTGGTTTTAATCCAAGGCAAATGTTTTTTCAGAGAAGAGGTTTATTCTTAAACCAGCTTTTTTTTTTTTCACTTTGGGGCATTGAGGAAATGTGTGCCCATAACACTGTGTGAAGGTGTGGATATGTGCAGGAAATGTGTGTATTTGGGAGGCTCTTGTGCTCACTATACTTGAGATATTTTGCAAATGATAGTTAAACACAAGAAAAAATTAGTCATGTCTGTCTAAAATAATTCCTGGTCCCTGAACATAGCACATGGATTTTTAAAAATACCAGCATTCTCCCCAATGTTTATCCTTTTTCTACCCAGCACAGATAGGAATAAGTTTGGGATTAGCTCTACCCTAGTTAAACAGATGATCTTGATCTTTGTAACATCACATTGTTCTGTGCTTTTGGAGCAAAAACCATTTATAGGGATGCAAATTGAAAACCAAATACGGTTCACCCTCTCCAAAAGGAAAGAAGAGAATCAGAAATAATATAGTGCATTTGATTAAAAATAAAAATGTAGTTTTATAAAGTGAAAAAGATTACTAGGGCCCAGGAAAAGGAAAGGGAAACTGGGCTTGATTACTTAGTGTTAATGAAACATGCTAAGAGAGAGGAGACTTCCTGGCCCCCATGTGGGGAGAAGGTAATCCTGCAAATCTGGAATGTTTTTATTTTGTGTGCTGGTTCTGTCCCTTCTAGCAAGGCTAGGCTGAAAAGCTCAGTGCGCTGCCCCCACCCCCCTCCCTGCCCCCAACTGCGGCCTCATGTTCAGGTGCAGGGAGAGGCCAAGAGGGCATGGAATCAGGCTGGGGTTGAATTGCAGCCTTTTTACTTGGCCTTGTACTTCGGCAGGTTGCTTACTTTCTCCCAGTTTCACATTCTCTATCTGCCAATGAGCTAAACAATTCCAATCTCCCAAGTGAGGATTAACTGAGATGAATGAGAAAACATCTCACATGTATCTGGTGCGGACTAAGCCCTTAAAGCATGCTATGACTGAAATGAAACCAGAACAGGCGTCACCATTTCTGGTAAAAGGACTACAAATACATACACAGTGCAACAATGAAGATTACTAGGTGTCAGTGTAGAAATCATATTTTGTAAAGCAGCCAGAACTGTAAATGCATATTTGATGGCAGGGAAGTGGGCACGGTGATGAAGAACAGACATCCTGCGTCCAGCTGTAGGCTCCACCTGCCATTTGGTAACCCTGAGACCTTGTGCACGTTACTGAAATTCTCTGTGTTCCCGTTTCTCCACCTGAAAAAGGGATGACAACGAGGAACGTACCTCAGGATTAGATGAGATAATATAGGTTATGTGCATCGCAAATCGTAAACACTGTAAAAGTTAGCCAGCGTTCCGACTGCTCTGATGAGCAGTGAAATAGCGGCTCGTGATTTCATCCTTTGCTAACTTTTGGCTGTGGCGTAGCCATAAAATCTCATTGCAGCTCAAAAGCCCAGGAAACTGACCAAAATTCATTGTTCACTTTTATTGGCTGTTTTTGGTTTCCAGTGTTTGCTAAGTTGGAACTATTGTTTATTTTATTTCATTGCTGCAAACCATACCTATAAACTTACTAAGCTGTGTCCCATCTCTCTCTCTCTCTCTCTCTCTCACACACACACACACACACACACACACACACACACACACACACATTCTTTGGGCAGGGTAGGTGTTGCTGGAGCCATCCAAACCCACAGCCATTACTGAGACAACACCTCCACAACAGGAGAAAGAGTGGCATTATTTTGGACTCAAAACTAAAAGACTTGGATATTGGCCCTAATTCTATTGCTTAACCTTGGATAAAGCACTTTTTCTCTCTGTAGCTATAAAATAGGTATTGCAATGCTTTGTTATTTCATGGGGTTGCTGTAATCTGTGAAAGGACTTCAAAACATCAGAGACACAATACAAGCTTAAATATCAGGTATTCATATTCTATGTTGAGACAGCATCACCACCAAACATTAATGAGCATTGTACAGATTAATGAAGATTTCATAATAATTGTGTAACCGTCAGAGATAAGATTCTAGTTGGGAAGCAAGAACATCAAAATCCACAGCCTTCTGAACCACTATGCCAATACGGAGCAATAACTAAATTCTGCTCCCAGGGTCTCAGGAGTTCCTAGATCAGGTGATTTTGATTAATAGAGTGGACGCATAGGGCTCACATTTTAATTTTGCTTCTTCCTATCTTTGAGAATACTTCCAATATTATATTTTCTATCCTCCAAATAGCATAAGACCCAAATGAAAGTAAATCCAACAAAATCTGCTTAACTCAGGCTGCTTTAAAATAAGAGTTCCTACAATGGGACAGTTGGTCCCATCCTGGTTTAATATGTCTGCAGTACAAAGGGTCTTTGCTGCCTCCTGTTCCTGCAGAAAAAGGAGCTTATTAAAATAAATGTAGAATAGAATTTAAGCTCCTAATAGGAATGGAAAAACAATAATTATTATTGTTTATTAATAACAAATAAATCTATTTTTCAGGTTATTTTTTATTCTTACACTGTAACTTAATTCAGTAATATTCAGATTTCAAGGGTTACTTCCTATGGATGTAAAAAATGGAAATAATTATTTTTCCTTAAAAAGTTCCAGAGATTCTTTTAAAGAATGATATGACAATAAATAGGCAGTTACAAAAATAAATTCAACCTATAATGAACAAAGTAATTCAAATCTAAATAGCATTAGAAAATATAGAGGCACATAACCTTTTTTTTTCTTTCTCTCATTAGATAAAGTAAGCATTAGAAGCTAATTGATTATGATTAAAAAACAAGTATTTTGGGGGCACCTGGCTGGCTCAGTTGGTTAAGCCTCCAACTTTGGCTCAGGTCATGTTCTCACAGTTGGTGGGTTCGAGCCCTGCCTCCGGCTCTGTGCTGACAGCTCAGAGCCTGGAGCCTGCTTCAAATTCTGTGTCTCCCTCTCTCTGCCTCTCCCCCACTCATGCTCTGTCTCTCTCTCTCTCAAAAATAAACATTGAAAAAAAACTTTTTTAAAAACAAGTATTTTTAAATAATAATATCATAGTGTGTAAAATATCAATGTATGTGTTTGTGTGTACATGAGTGTATGCGTGTGCGTGCGTGTGTGTGTGCCTGCTCAAGCCAAGTTCAACTAGCAGGCAGTGATCACTGCGTCTCATCTTGTGAATGGCATTAGATATCTTGTTCAAAATCTCTGATTAATCTGATTAAGCTAGTGAGTGAATAATCCTTTAATCCTCTCAAGAATACAGTTTATGTCTGCTGAGTGTCAAATTTAAGACTGGTAAGCTGTAAATACTGAAATTTAAGTGAAAGAAAAGGAGAAAAAAAAAAGGCAGCCACCCAAAGTCAAACTGTGTCGCCTCTTTTCTGGATTCTGTCTTTTGTGGGTGACCTTCTCGGCTGAAACGAGAATGAGGAACATTAGGAAAAATAATAAATCATCCTCCAGCAGTGGCTCTGTGGCAGGGAGCGTATCAGTCACCGAGGACCAATCTGCTAGCATGTGCTTCCCTTTCCCAACCAGTTTAATTATAAATTAATGGATACTGCCTTTCGCTTCTCATTTCATTCTGAAGCAGAAATGCTTGACACCAGATATTTATTTTATAGTTGGAAAACTATCTCAGAAGCTGAAAATGGCTAAATATTTTCACAGAATCACACAAACAAACAAATAAAAAAAAAAAACAAAAAACAGGAAAAGGAACATCCTTCATTAAAATCCCAGTCAGAGGACTACATGTTGGAAACTGCTACTGCATTTAGAATACCAGGGAGTTTTAAGTCGAATGAATTGAGGTGCCTTGATGATGCTTTATAATTATGTATCAAATTTAAATAATAACAAGTCGGTGTGGCAAGGTGGTCAGAGGAGGACAGTGGTCATTCTTTTGCTGCCCAAGGAAAATGAAAAGTAAAAATAATAATAATAATATTTTGAACTAATGGGCTTATTTGCTTAGGGCATTTGATCACTTACGTTTTATTATTATTATTATTCTTAAATATGGTTTAATACTCTTCTCCATTTCTGTATGGAACAACACCAAGATTCTGCTTAGGATCTCTCTGTAGAGGGTATAGAGAAGGCAAAGGCTATGGTTTTCACCCCCTCTTATTTATGTATCTGTATGTGTAAGGGTAATACATATCAGCATATACTGATACACACATTAACATATAAGGCAATATATTGATGACATACTTTTTTTTAAGAAAAGTTTATTTTAAGAGAGACAGAGAGAATGAGTGGGGGGGGACAGAGAGAGAGGGGAAAGAGGATCTGAAGTGGGCTCTGTGCTGACAGCAGAGAGCCCTATGCAGGGCTCTTACTCAAGTACTGTGAGATCATCACCTGAGCCAAAGTCAGCCACTCAGGAGCCCCTTGACCACATACTTTTAACTGGAGAACAGACATATTATCCCGATCATAAGTTTATAATGTCTGTAGCCCAAAATTTGCTGTGAATTTGTTTGCCGGAAACATTTTTTGGGTCAGTTGCTTATGAAAATCACCCCCAGCAGGCTAGAGCCTGCTTTGGATTCTGTGTCTCCCTCTCTCTCTGCCTCTCTCCCATTCATACTCTGTCTCTCTCTCAAAAATAAATAAATATTAAAAGAAAAAAAATTTTAAAGAAAATCATCCGTTGCCCCTAAAACCCTTAACTAATATCTGCTAGAAGGGCAAAACTGGTACAAGAGATTAATTTGCCCCTCAACTACTTTTTCATTTACTAATTTAACAAGAGTCAAAGGGATCTGATCTCATTAAAGTATTGGCCAACCCATAAAAGTGGAAAGTCCATATTATCCCTTAATTCCTCACGATGTGAGGAAATGAGGCAAAGGAAGAATATCCCTCCCGGCCTGAGTGCAGCTCCAGGATCAGTGCCACAGTCTGGGAAGGGATATAAAGACCAGATCAGCTCATTCTGCTCTTTGCTGTTTGGGCTCTACTGTAGCCTCTACTTGTTGACTTTTCCAATGAAAATTGGAAAACCTGGAGAAACTGGGTGCTCAGCAATCAGATAATGGAAGGGAAGCATGCAAAACAACCTTCTGACCTTCTCTATTTTTGCCTGAATGGAGGTGGGATGGTTCTAGGTTTGCCCAAAATATCTGGAGGTAAGACAAGTGGCAAAGAGCTTCTGGCCCCAGCACAACTAGCCACACCCTCAGCCATCTGGATCTCTCATCCCAGAATCTGCCAACCTTTGTGAGCAAAGTGTGTTGTGGTGCTAACTTCAGCATCTTTCTGATGTAATGTCAAACATCTGGCAGAATCTAGTATTGTTGGTCCTTTATTTTTACTAAGGTAGGCAAATGTCTCACATCTCTGGTCCATGTGCTTAGCTCTACCTCTTTCTTCCTGAATACTCAGTGGTAACGACTTCTGCAATTTTGACTTGCTACATTATCTATTGTCTTCATAGGTTTTTAGACTCTTATTAGCTTTAACCAATCTGCCTTTGACTGTGAAATTTCTCTCAGCACCCTAAGCTGGAGATGAGCTAACACCTGATTTTGAAGGGCAGGACCAAAGCTTAGGCCTTGAGAAGCACACACCCCATTACAGCTTCTGAACTGAGAGTGATCCAAAGTCAGAAGGGAAGGTTTAGAATTTTTTGCAACGTCTCTTGTAAGGCGTTAAAGAATGGACTGGAAAACTGAGAGTAGTTCTCAGTCAGTAAGTTGTGCAGTTGGGAAGTGAGTCCACGAAGATGAATCTCATACTGGTAACAAATTATGGAATGACCTTGTACTTTCGTTCAAATGGTAAGGACTTTCTTAAAACTCCAAAGAGTAGTGTTTACCAACTGTGTAAGATAATTTCTGAAATTATTTTACATTGAACCTAATTATGAATATTATCTAAGAGAATATGTGTATAAATTGTGCTATTTGTAATTTTTTCATTTTGTACATATCCTCTAATTTACTGTCTTTAGATCCTGTTCTCACCTTCCCATAATCACTGTCACTCATATTACAGAGTAACAGACACACTCTTTTGCCTTTACATGGCGTGCAAGTTAATAGCCCTCTATTTTGCCATTCATTTACTCATTTATTCACTCAACAAATGTTTACTGAAAGTTTGTTAAGTGCATGGACATAAGGAAGCTATTTAAAATGATGAATGAGAAGTGGGATTCAAGATGGCAACATGAGAAGATTCTGAACTCATTTCCTCCCATGGACATATCAAATCTACAGCTACATACTGATCATTTCCCTCTGAAAACTAATTCAACTGCTTCTCCACAAGAGGATAAAAGGACTACTACATCGAGATGAGTAGGAGAGGTAGAGACACAGTTCCACCAAAAACCCTACCCCTGTGCCTCGATGCAGAGTAAAGAGGGATCTCACATGTCTGGCACTTCTCCCAGCGGAGTGAGGGATTGGTCCCCCAAATCAGACACCAGAACCCTTGGGATCTACATCAGAGATAGAAGCCCCCAAAAATGTCTGGCTTAGAAAATCAATGAGGCTAATGTCCAAGGGATGCAAAATGCTATAAAAACAGATTCTCTTGTTAAATAGCTCGTGGGCAGTCTCTCTCACCCTAGGATCTGGTGAAAAAGCACTGATTTGAAAAGTGCCTCAACTGTATATAAAGGAGATTCATTTTCTGGCCTGGGGGAATCTGCTGGAGGGGCAGGGGACAGTTGGGAGTGCTCTCCAGAGATGGAAGTACTGTGGATTCCATTTGTGTGCTCTCCACCTATCCCACCAGTGCTGGTGGTATATTCGGGCACGGCATCCTCCCACTGCCTCGCTGAGTCAGGAAGGGGTAAGTGGTCATGACACTATCTCGCTGCCTTGCCAAGGCCAGAGAGTGGAGGCAGCTGCAGTGATGCCCTGCTCCCTGGCTGGGGCAAGTGAGCACCAATGATTGTAATAGCATTCTTCCAGTCCCTTGCTAACATTGGTGAGCATGGGCAGTTGCAACACTCACCCTGCACCCTGGCTGGGGCTGGCAAATAGGAGCAGTCATGGCATTCTTCAACCTCTGTCCTGGGGCAAGCATATACCCATAGTCAAGGCATTCTCCTCCAACATTGCTGAAGCCAAACAGTCAAGACATTTTCCCACTGCCTTTTCTGAAGCCGGTGAATGTGCCCCAGCCCCTATATTTCCAGCTGCCCTACTGAAGATGGCTGGTCCACATAAACCACACAGGGGATGCCATGTTTGCCTGGCCCTTGTGGCCAAGGGGGCTGGAGTTCCTGAGCTCCAAGAGGTTGTAACAATCAGAAGGATAGTCTTGGCAGCCCCTACCCCCCTGCCCAGGGCTCTGCACAGACAGCAAACTGAAACACAAGCCCAGTCTTCCCTTGAAAAAGGCCTATTCTTTTATCCTGTACCTTCAGCCTAAGGAGCAAGGATTCAGTTTTCTCACACATCTAGAGGTTATGGAGGTACTCCTAGGAATGTGAGCAGAGTGACACCATCATGGCACACTCCCTTGGCAAATACCTCTCAGAAAGGAGCTTACACACACATCTGGAGTTCCAATTTTTACAACCATCACCCAGGGGCAACCTCCAGATCTCCTGGTCTGGAGGCCAACAGGGTTTACAATTGTGGTCCCACAGGACTATGTATATTTGCATATTTTAAAAGCTGCTGCCTGAGGCTCTGGCTTCTCATCAGCCTGAAACTAGGTGCTAAATGAGATTCCTCCCCTAGGAACACAGACAGGTCTTGGCATACCCTCAACAACAGGGACACATCAAGAACAAACCAGGCTGTTAAGAGGTAAAATGTGAAATCAAAAATATAAAATATGAGGATGGAGTGAGTAAAAATGTAGAGTTTGGAATGTGTTCAAATTTAAGTTGCTATCAATTTAAATAGACTGTTATATACATAGGATGTTACATGTGAACCTCACAGTAGCCACAAATCAAAAACATACAGTAAATGCACAAAAGAAATTGAGAAAGTAATCTTAACAAAACACTGAACAAACTCATCATACCACAAGGGAAGAGAGAGAAGAAGAAAGGAACAGAGAGGAAGTACAAAAACAGCCATAAAACAATTTTTAAAAATGTCAATAAGTACAGGGCACCTGGGTGGCTCAGTCAGTTAAGCATCCAACTTTGGCTCAGGTCATGATCTCATGGCTCATGAGTTTGAGCCCTGCATCAGAATCTGTGCTGACAGCTCAGAGCCTGGAGCCTGCTTCAGATTCTGTGTGTGTGTCTCTCTCTACTCCTCGCCTGATCACACTGTCTCTCTCTCTCTCTCTGTCTCTCTCTTTGTCTCTCTCTCTCAAAAATAAACATTAAAAAAATTTTTTTTAATGTCAATAAGTTAATGTTAAGTTAATAAGTTAAATTAAATGACATACCTATCACTAACTACTAACTACTTTAAATGTAAATGGACTAAATTTTCCAGTCAAAGGCTGTGACTAAAAAGAGACTGCTGCCTACAAGAGACTCACTTCAGATTTAAAGACACACAGAGACTGAAAGTTAAGGGATGAAAAAAATATATTCCATGCAAAGAAAATTAAAAGAAAGCTGATGTAGCCATACTTACATCAGACAAAATAAACTGTAAAACAAAGACTCTAATAAAAGACAATGGATGGCATTAAATAATGATAAAGGGGCCAATCTAGCAAGAAGATACATATTTATAAATATATATTCACCCAACATAGAACCATCAAAATTAGAAAGCAAATATTAACAGACCTAAATGGGGACAGAAGAAAACTGGAAAAAACACAAAAACCTGAATATTAAACAACATGCAACTGCACAGCCACTCGATCATCAAGTAAATAAAAGGAGAAATTTAAAAATATTTAGAAACAGAAATATGACATACCAAAATCTATGGGATACAGCAAAGGCCATTCTAAGAGGGACATTCATACCAATAAATAAGAGAAATCTAAATAGCTCAATAAATAAGAGAAATCCAAAACAAATTATCTAAATTTACACCTAAAGGAACTAGAAAAGGAATAAATGAAGCCCAAAGTTAGAAGGAAGGAAACAATACAGATCAGAATAGAAATAAGAGACTAAAAAGACAATAGAAAAGATCAATGAAACTAAAAGCTGGTTCTTTGAATAGATCAACTAAAATGACAAACTTTTAGGTAGACTCACCAAGGGGAAAAAAAAAAGAGAGAGAGAAGGCTCAAATAAAATCAAAATGAAAGCGGAGAAGTTACAATTGATATCACAGACATACAAAGGATCATAAGCAAACAATTTTATGCCAACAAACTGAACAGCCTAGAAAAAAATGGATAAATTCCTAGAAATATACACTATTCCAGGACTGAGTCAAGAAGAAATAGAAAATTTAAATAGACTGATTACTAGTAAGAGATCGAATTAGTCTTAAAAAACCTCCCAAGAAACAAAGTCCAGGATCAGACTAGTGAATTCTACCAAACATTCAAAGATTTAACACCTACGCTTTTCAAAATCTGACAAAAAATTAAAGAGGAGGGAACACTTCCAAATTCATTTTACAAGGCCAGCATTACCCTGATACCAAAACCAGACAAAACACCGCAAAAATTACAGGCCAATATCCCTGATGAACACAGATGCAAAAATCCTCAACAAAATATTAGCAAACTGAATTCAATAATACATTACATTAAAACAATCATACAGTATGATCAAGTGGAACTTAATTCAGAGATACAAGGATGGTTTAACATCTGCAAATCAATCAACACAATACACCAAATTAACAAAATGAAAGATAAAAATCATATGATCATCTCAGTAGATGCAGAAAAAGCATTAGACAATATTCAGTATCTATTTGTGATCAAAAATTCTCAACAAAGTAGGTATAAACAGAATGTACCACAGCATAATAAAGCCCATTTATGACATACCCACAGCTAATACCATAGTTAATGGTGAAAAGCTTCAAGCTTTTCCTCTAAGATCAGAAACAAAACAAGGATTCCCACTCTCACTACTTTTGTTAAGCATAGTGACTTGTCTCTAGGCCTGTATCAACCAGCACATGGTCAAATGTTTTTCAAAAAGAATAGAAAACTGGATTTTATCACCTCGGTTTGCTTCCCAATTTTATGTTTTACCATACACTTTGACATGATAGCATAAAAAAGTTTAAGAAACTCATTAGGTTGATTAAAATTGAAAAGCTGAATAATGCCATTATTGTTGAGCATATGGCTATATGAAAACCTTCATATGCCTGATGATTTAAGCATAGACCAGTGCAGACATTCTGGAAGCAACTTGGTAGTACTTAGTTAAATTAAATATTCCCTATGACAAATAGTACTCTTCCTGGATACAATTCTCAAAAATATTCTCATACAGTGGGGGGGGGAAGGGCGGGGAAGGGGGGCATCCTCCATGATATTTATCACAATGCTGTTTGTCATGGTGTGAGGCAATCATGGAGTCTATTGCTGGTGGACAGGTAAACCATGGTAGATACCAACTATGAAGTATTCTACAGTAATTAGAAACAAATAGCTGAATGTTTACATAGCTATATGGATAGGTCTTAGAATCAATAGGCTATAATGATAAAAAGAAAATAGAATGATCTGTATAACATAATGACACTTGTATAAACTAGAATGCACGAACAAATGTCTTATAAAAACATGAAAACAAAAAGATATCATTAAACATATTAATATGACTGTTTGTGATAGGAGAAAGAACCAGAATGACAGAAGTTGAAAAATGGGAATCAAATGAGATGGACTGATAAAAAGATGGATGGACAGTTGATAGAGAGATAGGTGACATATAAGTGAATCAGTCAGTTGGTTGACAGAAACCTGTGCAAACCAATGATATGGTGTCATGAATTATATGATATATAATTATCAACTTTCTGAACTTGAAATCCAGAAATAAATGAAAACAGTTCAAGAAAGCGGATATGTTTCTAAGTCAATAATATATTATTGATGTGTAACAGTCCAGATTGAGATTAAGTCTAAACACTGAGTCACGGTATTGCTCAACCTTCACTCTGCCTATGAGACTCACATTTGCCATGAACACCACGTCTGGCTCCTTGAGATCTCTGTCCAGTTACTAGCCAACAGTGAAAGCCTAGAATGAGACCAGTCCACTGGCTCAGCATCTTTGGCAGAGGAGGCATAAGCAGTTGCTAGATAGCAAGCTGCAGTGAGACAGCCACTAGCAGAGAGTAAAGACATCTTAAAGTATCATCCAACAGTCCAACAGTCCAGCACAGCCATAGCACATTGCAAACTGCAGTGTCTGTCTGACAGCCCAACCTAGTAAATGCAGCAACTGAACAAGTAACAGTGCTGGAAAAGGTCAGCCTCTGCAGCCTGGGAAAACCCAAGGGTAACTTTCAAATACATCAACAGAAAGCACATTTCCCACTGTCACTCCTGGTCATTCACTGACACATACTCATCTTAAGATCACATGGAAATGACAACATTTTACAGCCTTTGAAATAATTCATCCTTCAAAAGAGTCCCTCTTAGAGAACTAATACATGGATGGAAGATTAACAGTCCAGGGCTAAATTGTCCAATATGGCAGCCACTACCCACATGTGGCCATTGAACACTTGAAATTTGGCTAATTCAAAGTGACATGTGAAGACCTAGTATGATGAAAGAATGTCAAATATCTCATTAACGATCTTTATAGTCATTAAATGTTAAAATGATATTCTGGAAATAATGGGTTAAATAAAATATTAAATTACTCTCACCTGTCTCTCTCTACTTTTTTTGAAGTAGCTAGCAGTACATTTTAAATTGTATCTGTGGCTCACCTTCTATTTCTATTAGACATTGTTGATCTGGTGACTTACATGTTGATTTACAGCTTGTCTTTCAGTTTAGTAATGTGAAATTGAAACCTGACTGTTTTCCTACAAAGGTGTTAGAGTCTCTCTCCAAGATGTTATTGTTCAATAGAAGACTCAAAATCATGTTTGGTCCTCTAACATTTCTTATTGGGGTGATTCCCGATAGAAGTTTCTGGCCTTTTCTGTGTTTTTAATTCTACCTTTTAGTCTAAATAGAGCATGATCAAATCACAATAGAACAAGAAGTCCACATAGGTTGGGGACCACCTGCAAACACCCCGATGATAGTTGCTCAGGTCTTTTGTGCCAAGGCATCTTATAGCACCCAGAAAGTCTCTTCTGGGCTCTTACCTGCAACCCTGGCAAGAAATCTCACTGAAAATGTAGGATGGAAAAGAAATGAAAATAATTCATACCCAAATATGTCTCTCTCCACCATAAGGGAAAGTCAGGAAACGTAATTCATTCACCTCGTATTCCCAAGAGTCAATGCGATAGGAATTCAAGATTTTTAAAAACAAGATACTCCTTTGAAGTTAGGGGGTGGGGGAAGAAGCTTTACTTAGTGAAAATATAGCTTGTGTAACTGAAAAACCGAAATGTCGCTAAAGGCCTTTATTAACTTGGGAATAGGGCACATTTTCTACTTTGATTATTACCACATAAGTATATCACCGCTCTTTTATTATTATTATTATTATTTCCTTCATTTGAGCCTGATCCCTGGAGTCAACCCTTGGTTGTCAGGGGACTTGTTGTAAGTAATGGTCATTTGTGTTTCATAATTATCTTGAATCAACACAATTAGTTCCACATTCTGCTGTTTTCTTCCTAAGGCATCTGTAAACATTTTTATATAATTCCAGCAAATAGCTTTTGGCAATAATTAAATTTTTCTAATTAAAAAAATAGTAAAGTGATCCAGGATAGTTATTTTAAATGTGCTTTACAGACCCCTCCAAGAGTATTAGAAAATATTCTTCAAGATGCCAAGAGATTTTCTCTTTCAATTATCAACCACAGTTCCACAATTTAGAATGTCTTTGGTCACAGTTTTAACATGGTTAAATCAACATAAAGCCTGAAGGACATTTAATTCTTTTTTAAACAGTACTATATTTGAATAATTTTTTAAATTTCCTTGGAATATTTTTATTCCCTTCACACACACACACACACACACACACACACACACACAAATATATTGAACACCAGCTATGTACAGGGCAATGGATGTGATGCTCTCAAATTTTTCATATGCATCAGAATTACCCCAATACTACCTTAGTGGCTCTGATTCAGTGAGTTAGAAGTGAATCCCAGCAATGTGCACTTGTAACTTCTACCCAAGATGATTCTGAAGTCAGTAAAACTCCAACCCCCCCCCCCCTTTTAAGAAATACTAAGACAGAGATTCAGATTCTGTCTCTTACCCTTGAGAGAGGTGTGGAATATAAATGTTCACCTCTGAAAATCAAAGGCGAGTCTATGTCTCACATAATTTCAGTAAAACTAAAATGATCTAAATGCAGTGGACCTTACTCACCTGCAGCTGGGAAAGCATGTTTAAAAGGTGGAGGGGCACCTGGTGGCTCAGTCAGTTAAGCATCCAACTTGGACTCAGGTCATGATCTCACAGTTAGTGAGTTTGAGCCCTGTGTTGGGCTCTCTATGTCACGTGGAGCCTGCTTCAGATCCTCTGCTCCCCTTTCTCTCTGCCCCTCCCCTGCTGACTCTCTCTCTCTCTCAAAAATAAATAAACATTAAAAAAAAAAAGAAGGTGGAAAAGTATGTGTCATTTTGCTAAAAAGCCCACTTTGGATTTCTGAGAAGGCTTTCTTCAAGAATTGTTCCAGCAATGATATTTTCTAATAAATTCTTCATAAACAGGCAAATACTCTGCTGAGTGATAAAATCTGAAGACAGGGAGTAAGCATGGAAAATGCATTCTCTTCAGGCAACTTCATGAAAGCACTTAGGGCCATCTGGAGGGTGTGGCCACCAAAACAGGGTTACTGAACACAAAGCTGTGGGTCCCTTCACCGATGCCACATTCAGATATGTGCTTTGTTTTGTCTTGTTTCGTTGTGCGGTTTCCCCCCAGGAAAAGGTTTGGTACATTGTAAATAGTGTAATTACAGGCTGACAAGGAGTTTTTCTGGTGTTCTGAGGCCTGAAGACATACGTGCTGCCTGACCATGTTCTATAGACATAGGGAGGGAGAAAACCTGGCCTCCTCTCACAGAGGTGAGGGCAAAGGGCTGTGGCATTGAAGGCTCATCCTTGTGACATTAAATTATGGATTGAAAGTCCTTCTATATTTGTCACTCCTAGTTCTACCAGGATCCTAAGCAGCGAGAGATGAAAATCAGAGCATACCAATAAAATCCCAAAGTGTATCAGTCTCAGTAACGGTGTATCTTAGGGGTGCCTGAGTGTCTCAGTTGGTTGAGTGTCTGACTCTTGATTTTGGCTCAGGTTGTGATCCCAGGGTCGTGGGATCAAGCCCTGTATCAGGCTCTGCACTGAGCATGGAGCCTGTTTAAGATTTTCCCCCTCTCTCTCTCTCTCTCTACTCTCTCTCTCTCTCTCTCTCTCTCTGTGCCCCTCTCCTGCACTCGCCCTCTCTTTCTCCAAAACAAGGAGGGGAGGGAGTATTATTAAGTACTGTATACCACTAAAGGATATCAACAAAACTTGAAAAATTAAAATTAGTGAGCCCCACCCTTGCCATAAAGAACACCACCACCAATCCCACCTAAGGAATAGAAATCAGTGGCCCCAGCCATTCAGGATGCATTTCCCACAGTGTATTTAGCATCCTGTTTTAAATTATTGTATTATTTTCTTTAATTTCTCCCCAGATTAATATCCAGTAATAAAAGGTAATTTCCCTATCCACATTTGGCAATTGGGAGAACATTTAGCCACTTTAAAGTCAGGTGTCGGCACTGTAAGGAAAAGACACGAGGTAGTTAAAAATTTGAAGAATATGTCAATTGGTAAAATTAGATAAAAAGTTACGCTGTGTTCTGCCCTACATTTGGACTATCGCAAGTGAGGCAAACTTTTCTAGGCAAACTGCTGAGGACTGCCAATTTAACAAGCTGTTCCATGCTGCAAGGGACATATTTATGGACATACTTTCAACAAGACGTACCTAGTGCTACCAAGCTGTGCTGTACTAAAGAGCAGAAAGAATCAGAACGATAGATGAAAAAAAAAAATAAAGGATTTCACACATGGATCCTATTAAAATCAGATCAAGTATTCTGAAATTTACAGGCAAAAATATTTAAAATAATGACAGGGTTGTTGCAGAATCTCAGAAGAAAACACCCAGGAAATGTAAAAGAGAAGATTGACACAGCATGTTTAGCTCAGGCTGTTGGACAACAAGGCTCATGAAGCAAGAGAGGAAAAGCCAACTACATTGTGAATCTTCTCATTTTTAATTAGTTGGGTCAACATGACTCTAGTGCTTTTCTCGTGAATGTTTTTCAATATAAAGATTACCGTTCACAAAATCTTCCAAAAAAGTTTGATTTCATGTCTCTTTATCTTTTAGTAGTCCAAAAGGCACCTGACGTGACTACTACTACTCGGAGTACGAGCACTTATTTATTTTGAGAAGCCATTGGCTGTTCCCTATGATAGCATTTCCTATCCCTGGGCGTGTGTTTGGGATACTGATGAGTCAGGCTGTTCTCTATTTAAAACTTGCTACCTATTTCTATTTCTGGAAGTGGAGATCTCAAATCAACTTAGAGCTCATCTTCTTTGTTCTGGGGGAGAAAATCATTGCGGCTGGGGACAGAGTATAAAAGAATTGCCGATGGTGGTTTGACAAGAACCTGGAGTGTAGCTGCTTTGATGATTGGCGCTATCCCTCACACATGCACTCATTTACATCCTTCCATTTATTTGACTACAGAACCTTGTAGAAGAACATTTTACTGCCATAATCAATGTCACTATGACACTTTTGATGGTCACGGGTGTCTGAACACATTTTTTCCACAAAGGGCCAGGTAGTGGACATTTTAGGCTTTGTAGGCCACAGCGTGTCATCATAGGTCCTCCACTCCACGGTATGAAAGCAGCCATAGAAGATATGTAAGCAAATGAGCATAGCTGTGTTCCAATAAAACTTTATTTACAAAAACAGCAGCAGGCTGATGTGGCCCACAGGCTGTAGTTTGACGACCCTTGCACTAGGCTGCAGGAGAAACAAAAGGACCCTGAGGAGGAAAGTCATTAGAAGGAAAGGAGAGTCCCAAAGTGGTGACTAAACCCTGGTACCAGGATTGCTGGAGAGGAGGACTGGTCCTAGGCCCCCCGAAGTGGCCAAGGCTCAACTCCCTTCTGATGGTGGCTCTGGAACTATTGCAGCCCCAGAGCAGTGCTGTGGGCATGAAGACTGAGATTGCTGCTCCCGTGGGGCTCTCACCCCGGAGGCTCAGGAATCCTGGGGCAGGAAGGGGCTCTCTTCCCGGATCCCTTCCCGGATCCTCATGCTGGCAAACCACCAGTGACCCCATTACAATCTTGACAGAGCAGCTTGTCAATAGGCAGGATATCGGCTCCTCAACGTGCAGGGTTTGCTGTGGATGGCAACAACAGCAGCAGAGAAAGGGGCTCTTCTGCCATTTGGCCAGATGTTCTAGTTTCTTCCTTTGTCAAGTGATGTATCTATGGAGACTAAGCTCTTTGGACTGAGTAAATTTCTAAGGGTCTTGGTTTTTTCATGGAACCCCTTGGGGAAAGAGGAAACTGGATGAAACACAGCTACTATAATTTGAATAACAAAATGAATGTGACCTTATCCTATATCCCATACCCTGGTGAGGGGGCCACATTGACTAAAGTTATCAGTTAATGTTACAAACCAGGAAAGTGTCCCCTCTTTCTTCTTTGGACAAAGGTGTTAAGCTGATGAGACCTGTGGGTTCAGATTCTCTCCTAAAATGAGGAATGTGGTGGCAATATTAAAAGACGTGGAAGTGAAAATAATTCCATGGATTCAAAAATCAAGGTGCGTTAATAGAAGGGTGGTGTCCAGAGATCTAATCTGGGTTCAGTTACAGAAACAAATTATTTCCACTCGTCATTCTAGACAACTAGACAAATCAGGATTTTATTTGATATTAAAAATGGCTGGAGGCCTTTGGTGCTTTCTATTTATATACAGTGTAGAGTCTTCACATTGCATATTCATACACTGCTTTATTTTATCCTGAGAACAATGTGTGAGGCAGGTGGGAAAATGCTCATATTACTCCCAGTTTTTTTCAGACATAGCAATTCAGACATAGCATAGACCCCCCTCAAAATGTCAATGATTTGCTTAGGGTTCTGGAAGAGCAAGTGCCCATGGCTGCACTGGTCTTCATCCCAGCTCTGTTTACTTCAAATCCCATGATCTCCCCACCCCAGCTGCCCCAGCACCTTCACTTGTGCAGCCTCTCTGCTAAGCCATGTCTCTCCTGGTCACAGGGAGCCTGAAAAGTGTGCAACAGAGCAATTCAAATACTCTCGGCTGTTGTCTCCTTGCGAGGTGAGCTGCCCGGTGTCGCAGACACCTATTGACGACCTGTTCACCTCAGGCTGGTTCTTATTCGGTTTGGAACAAGGTGGAAGGAATCATAGAAGATAAACTGGAGGTCACGGAGCACACAACCAGGGGATGCATAATTTCATGGGAACAGTGCCAAGCAGAGGTCCAGCACATGCTAAGAAACCTTGGGCAAGTCACTTGCCTTCCCTGTCCCCACCCGCTTACCTGTAGGTTAACAAAAGTACCAACTTCAAGGAAATGCAGTACAGGTTAGTTGACTTAAAATGTTTATAATGTACTTGAAGCAATGCCTAGTATACTGAAAATGTTAGGCAAAAGAGACATAGCATAGTTTCAAGGAAAGAAGTCGTGAACAAGAATCAGAAAAAGGAAGGAATCTGGTCCGGCTACTAAAAGTGTGACCGGAAACAAGTTATTTTTCTTCTTGAGCTTCTATTTTCTCCTCTATTAATAGGAGACAACAATATCTATTGAAACTGTTGTAGAGAAGAGGTAATAGTGCTTTGTAATGGACTGGTCAAATTGTAAACTATCTTGGTAATTACCTTCTTTGCAAGCGACTTGTACCACACAGTGCAATTTTAGGACTATGAAGCAGAAAATGTCAGAAAGTGATTTATATAAAATGTAAATACAACCTGCTTACCCCTTCTTAAAATTCTTTCCATCACACTTGGAAGAAAAAAAAAAGGAAAAGAAAAGAAAAGAAAGACAGAAATGTCATCATCTGCCCCATCTCTAGCTGTCAAAATCCCAAGCATGCAGAGTATTCCAACAATTGCCACCATTTTTTGAGTCCTCACTCTGTCTAGTCCCCATGAGTTACATGGATTATCTCATTTAATCCCCATGGAAATTCAGTAAGTATAACAAACTTAGTTTTACAGATGAGGAATCTAAAACTTAGGTTAAATAATTTGTCCAATATCAACAGCCACCAAATAATGAAGCTGATTCAGCTCAAGTCCCTGTGATACCAAGGACCATGACTTTAACCAACCACTCTATATGTTCCTTCCATTAAAAGGAATCTCTCCCTACTCTGAAATGATACAGTACTTTGCTCATATTCTTTTCAGAGGACTACAATTCTACCTTGAATTATGATTCTTGGGGTACATACCACAGCTTAACTGCTGGCTTACAGGCTTCCCCCAAATAGACGATAAGCTTTGTACATCTGTGAACATGCCCTAGTTGCCAGGCAAGTAGCAGCATGACAAAGGGGGGCAGAGAAAATTCATAACTTTCTTGAGCTTTAGCTGCCTTATCTGAGAAGGATGTTGAAAATCCCTACTTCATGGGATTGCTATGAAGGTTGTCAAATAACAAAAGTAATACAATTTAATAACAAGTCTGATACTCGTTATCCAAGGGAAAATAATTAATGAATTGGAGTAGTACATTGCCTCACAAACAGTGGGCCACTCTTCTCGAGGGATTTTGGGCAAGAGCAAGTTTCAAAGAGCATCAGAAGCAGAACACAGATACAAGGCGGAATTGGCTAGGCGGCCGGGGATTATAGAGCCAGCAGGGCCTACTTTCTTTTTCTTTTTTATTTATTTTTTTAAATGTTTATTTATTTTTTGAGAGAGAGACAAATGTGAGTGGGGGAGGGGCAGAGAGAGAGGGAGATACAGAATCCGAAGCAGGCTCCAGGCTCTGAGCTATCAGCACAGAGCTCGACTCAGGGCTTGAACCCACTGAGTGATCATGACCTCAGTCATCAGTCATGGATACCCAATCAACTGAGACACCCAGGCACCCCATGAGGGCCTACTTTCTAGGGTAAGTTAAACTAGCTAGAGCTGAGTTGGAGAATTGTGATTGGTGGGTGGTAGATTTCCCCAAGAGCAAAATATTTCCCATAAGTGCAGGCTGACTTAGGTTTAGATGTGTGACATGGGCCGGGCTACTGGGGTGGCCTCCGTTTTGTGGGTCCAGATATCCAAATCACTGCTGTCAGGGTCTATTAAGACAACAAAGTTAAAACCACTGTGTAAACATAAACAGAGTCCTACCAATGTGGTCACAATTCAAGTTCATTAAGTCCTACTGAAATCACAGTGGTTCGTGGGACAGATTGGCTCTTAACCAAGAAGAGATAGAATCAATAGGGATATGAACACAGCAAGGAGAATGACCCAGAATACCTGCCTCATTTCCCTGGAAAGTAGCATTTTAAGGAAAGTAATTAACAAATACGTAATGGTGAATAAAGAGAAAAATGTGTCAAAGGAAGATGGAAACATATAGAGAAGGGGTTACATGCTACCATTACTTGCAACCCTAAGGGGGCAGCAAGTTGGAGGTCTCCCTATCACTTCCTTGTGGCCCACCTGATCCGCATGTTCTACCTTCCCGCCGGGTTACAGGGGAGCAAAGTTGATAGTTTCTTTGAAAGGGCTCTTGAACCAGGAAACGCTACACAGGTGTGAGGGGCTAGTGCTCTTGTTCCTATTCCAGAGCAGCGCAAGGGCATCCACCACGTGAAAGCCCCACCTGGGTCAGCCCCCTTCCACCAGGCCTTTCAGAAAACCAGGGTCATTCATCCAGCCGGGATTCACTTTCAGGGATTCATCAAGCTCTCCGTATAGTGGAGATCTAGAAACAGCTCCAGGTGACTTCTGTGAGAGACTGACTATATCCATCAATTCTTAATAAAGTTTCTAACCAGGTTTACCAAGGGAGCCTTAAATGGGGAGAACAGCTTGTTTCCTTGACAGCAAAAATCGACAGTTTTTTTTTTAATCTTTTGTTGTCTGTCAAGAATTCCATAGAAATAATAGATGCCTAAAAACACAAGGAAACAGCATGCATTTTTTTTTTTCCCCAACTTCAGGGTTTGCTTCCAAGGAGACTGACAAGAGATAGGAGGAGGGCTTCTGAAATAAGAGCAGTGGGCAACAAAGACCCTCAGAGCCAATGGGGGACAAGTTACCACTCAAAATTTACCTTTCCCCAAGTCAAGGAAGTCTTTGCAGTCTTAGGACCGGCAGGCTGCTGGGGAAGCAGGAAGGCAGCATTTCAAAACAAAAACAAACAACAAACACTGCGGAAAGGGACGACTCGGTTTGCATAGCTAAGCTCGGTCCAGGCAGGCAGCCCCGGACCTGGCCTGCTTTCCGTGGATCTGCGGGTCTAGGCGAAGCCTCCAGATCAGCGGCCCCGCCGCGCCAGCCTCGGCCCGGGGGCTTCCTCTAGGCCGGGGTCTCCCACGTGGCGCGGGGTCTGTGGCTGCCTCGCCCCCGGAGCTGTGAACCCCTGCGTTCGCCAGGCCCATCGATTATTAATGAGCCATCGTTAAAAGACTTGCTAAGGGAGGGTCCGATTTACTTGCCTACTCTATAGAGAAAACAAAGAGGATAGAGGTGGAGGGGGGAGAGGGGGGCACTGGGGAACTAAGCGAAAATGCAGCTTTCAAGTTCAAAAAGCTTATTTTGCATGAGAAAACACATGGGGACGTGAGGATTGGTGGTAGCCATCCCCCCTCCCCCATCTTTAATATCTGCTCAGCAAAAAGTCTGGATTAAAACCATCGGCCTCTGGGACACCTTAAAAAATCCCTTTCTTCTGTGTCCTTATGTACAAGGGTAAAGACCAGCTTTCTCTGTCCAAGTCGGGAGTGCTGAAGGGAGAGCTAGCAGTGGGAGGCCCAGCCGGAGCCTCTGTCCTCTGCCTGTTCCCGATTCCATGGCCTGAGGCGATGGTTTGCATTTTTAGGACAACAGCCGGCTATCGGCAAGCAGGAGACCTCTCGTCAGGCTTCATTACTGCGTACAAAATGACACGAGCGAGCCTGTGGCCACAACTGCGCTTATGAAGTGCTGCGAAGCCATTGCCTGTCCCTGCAAACCCAACCCTCTTCTTCTGCCCACTCACCCACCGATTGCCCCAAACCTGAGCTCAGTTTCTGTGTGCAGTGTCTTACCTCGGGACACATTGCTCCCACTGGAAACCCGGCTTTGCCACCTTGCTTGCTAGTTGGCTTATAAATTTCCAGAGAGACAGAGAAGAGCTGTGTTTGCCAACTGAACTTTGTAGTTCAAACCACCCTTTCCCTTCCTTCCCCTCTGATATGCTTTCCAAGGCTGGGGTGTTGCACCATCTCCCGATCTAGACAGGATGCTTAGCCGGCACTGGGAGCGCAGCTGGGAATACAGACCCCTCTCCCTACAAGGTCATTTAAACCTTTTTAGTTACCTCCCTAATTGCAATAGTCTTATGTGTCTGGCCTAAATCATAACTGCGCTCTTAAAAAGAAATCCCACAGCCGACAGCTGCAGATACTACCATTAAATCCTATCTATTAAGAGCTAATGCCACTCAGTGTATTTTTTACAAGGGTGAATCTGTTTGCATCAGCCAGAAAACAGGTCATGACGGTTTGTTCAGCGCTGATACACCAACCATTCTAAACCAATATATCAGAATAAGGATATGTAAAGACAAGATTACTGATTATGAGATTACTGATTATTCTGAAGAAATTATCATAATAGAAAACATTTGTATCATCAGCCAGGTAGACTGAATTTGACCTTGAACTTTTCTGAAGCCTCTGGGGCTCAAGTTATGTGGAAGATTGTTAGGTGAACCTAACATCTGAATCTTTAAACAGCCACTAGGAAAGACGTAATGTGGGAGACTAAAAACAAATTGCAGACCACCGGCTAACAGGTGTGGAAAGGGAGATCAGCGTATTACCTAGCAGCTTCTTACCTGTTAGGGTAAAAACAAATGGTAAAATAACCATTAGTTAGGGTACGGGCTCGGCTGCCGTAACAATGAGACCCCACATACATGTGGGTCACTTAGGACACAGCTAATTCTTCCTTTGCCTAGCAGTCCTGAGATAAACTGGCCATACTGATGAGCAAAATTATTTGAATCCACAAAATTATTTGAATCTAAGTTCCTCCCATCTCATTGATTTAGCAGCTCCTCTGACAGTAGTTCTGACACTTCCATGTAGAGGTTGGTAACATTTTTCTGTAAAGGACCATAGAGTAAATATCTTAGTTTTTGCAGCCCACATGTAGTCTCAATTAAAGATTCCTTGTTTTTATTTGTTGCTCTTCTTGTGGCAACTCTTCAAAAATATGGAAACCATTCTTAGCTCACCAGCTGTACCAAATCAGGCTGCCCCAGTGATTTTGGCCCACAGGCCATAGTTTGTCAGTCCCTGCTTTAGGACATCAGAATCACCTGGAGGGCTTTCTGAGCCCACCTGAGTTTCTGATTCATTAGGTAAAGGTTTGACCCAAGAATCTGTACTTCTGGGGCTCCTGGGTGGCTCAGTCAGTTAAGTATCCAACTTCGGCTCAGGTCATGATTTCTCGGTTCACGAGTTCGAGCCCCATATCGGGCTCTGTGCTGAGAGCTCAGAGCCTGGAGCCTGCTTCAGATTCTGTGTTTTCCTGTCTTTCTGCCCCTCCCCCGCTCACACTCTGTCTCTCAAAAATAAACATTAAAAAAAACCCTGCATTTCTAACAAGTTCTCATGGGATGTTTATGCTGATGGTTTGGAGACAGCACAATGAGATCCAAAGCCCTACAGTGTTGCCTTTGCCTTTATGGGCAAAGCGAATCTCTTGCACACGCATGTTCCGGCACAAAAGAAAATGAAAAAAGCATCAAGAAAAAGTCTCTTTAAGTATGTAAGCAGGAAATTGTACACATAACTTTCACTCACATCCCTTGGCCTAATCTTAGTCATATGGCCATGAATGGCTGCAAGGGAAGTTGGGAAATGTAGACTATAAATGGTTGTTCATGAATCCTGCTACAACTCAAGAGGTTTTGTTTTTAAGAGGAAGGAGGGGAGAGGGGCGCCTGGGTGCTTAGTCGGTTAAACATTCAACTTTGGTTAAACATGCGACTTTGACTCAGGTCATGATCTCACAGCTTGTGAGTTCAAGCCCCACGTCAGGCTCTGTGCTGAGGCTCAGGGCCTAGAGCCTGCTTCAAATTCTGTGTCTCCCTCTCTCTCTGCCTCCTACCCCCATTCATGCTCTCCCTTTCTCTCTCAAAAATAAATAAAAAACATTAAAAAAATTTTTTTAAAAAGAGGAATAAGTCACTTCGTAGAATAGTTAGCAGATTCTGCCATACTAGAATAGGAGGGACCAGTGGAAAGTCATCCACACTTTGTCAGATTGACCTCACAGTGACCACTCTGAGGTTTATTACACCACCCCTCTGCTACATTCACAGACAAAAACTAAACTCATGGCATATCAGAGGGGCCTTAAAGCATATAGAGCAGGCAGGTACCACAAGAAGGATTAAGCTCCCATTTTATTATTATTATTATTATTATTATTATTATTATTATTTGAGAGAGAGAGAGCGTACAAGCCTGGGGGAGAGGGGGGAGAGGAGGAAGGTGGGGGGAGGAGAGAGAGAGCAAGAGAGAGAGAGAATCTTAAGCAGACTCCATGCTCAGTGAAGAGCCCAATGCGGGGCTCAATCCTGGGATCATGACCTGAGCCAAAATCAAGAATTGGATGCTCAACCAACTGAGCCACTCAGGCGCCCCTAAGCTCCCATTTCTAAATAAATATCTATTCCATATGCCCCTCAGGATGCTAAAAATTCTTTAAGCTTAAGGTCCTTTGGGATTTTTAGTCTTTTATAAGCTTCTAGAAATTTACCAACCATTTGTGATAAATAATAATAATGAATTTATTTCATATATCAGATAGATTAAATGTAAATGAAAAAATAATCATGAGATTACCTTACAATTTTGTTTTTAATATTTTAGAATATTTCTGTAATCCTGGGGCAGGAAAACACTCTATGTGGTGGTAATGAAATACCAAGAAGGTATTCTTACCAAGAAGGTAACTACAATACAATAAGTCATATTCCTAAATATTCCCTCCCCAAAAAACAAAGATCAGCAGACATATGGGAGAAAAATACTTGCAACAAGTATAACAATAAACAATGTTAATATTCTACCCAGGGGACATGGAAGGCAATTCTCAAAACAGAAATGTACACATAACCAAAGAACATAGGACTATACATTTATTTTCAATTATAAACAAATATATTCAAATAAAAATGTATCACAATTTCTATCAAATTGGTAATTTCTTTTTTTTTAATGATGATATAGAAATTAACCAATGTGATAGAAAAAAGGTCACACTAATTCTGTGCTAATACAGATATATTTCAGTTTGGTTATATTCATAAAAGTTTTAAACATGTACTATAGTGGACAAATAGTTAGGATGACCCCCATGACCCTGCTTCTGAGTGTTCATGCCCTTATGTCATGCCCTCCCCCGGAGTATCATGGGACCTGTAATTTATGTCCAGCCAATAGAATGAATACAGAAAAAAAAAGAGGGGGAGGATACATGTGATTACATGATTATGTTACATAAGATTTTCACATGTGTCTTGCTGGAGTATGTTTCTCTTGTTGGCTTAAAGAAGCAAACTGCCATGCCGGGGGCTGCCTCTGTTAGGAGGCCAAATGGCAGTGAACTTTCAGCTATCTCTAGGAGCTGAAGGCATCCTCTAGCCTATAGCCAACAGGGGCTTTTGGTCCTAAAACAGTAAGGAAATGGATTCTTCCAACAATCTGAGTGAATTTGGAAGTGGATACTTCCAAGCACAGCCTCTGGTGAGACCACAACCCGCACTGATGACTGACACCTTCACTGGTGCCTTGAAGATACACTAGCTAAGTCACATCCAAACTGTTGACCCATAGCAACTGAGCTCATGAAAGTGTGGTGTTTTGAGCTAAGTCTGAGATAATTCATTATGCAGCAATTGATACTAATATGTGTATATTAACCTAAAAATTCTACATTTAAAATTTTATCTAGGGGTGCCTGGGTGGCTCAGTCGGTTGGGCATCCGACTCCAGCTCAGGTCATGATCTCGTGGTCCATGAGTTCGAGCCCTGCGTCGGGCTCTGTGCTGACAGCTCAGAGCCTGGAGCCTGCTTCAGATTCTGTGTCTCCCTCTCTCTCTGCCCTCCCCCGCTCATGCTCTGTCTCTGTCTCAAAAATAAATAAAACATTAAAACAATTTTTTAAAATTTTATCTAAAGAAACTTAGCCACAAGGATGTTACTCATTACAGTATCTTATAGTTATGAAAAATTAGAAACAAACAATATATGCAAAAATAGAAAATCTGTTAAATTATGGAAAAGCCACACAAAGAAATATTCAGCTAACAAAAACTGCAATGGAAATAAAAACATATTTTTAAAGAAAAATGTTTTAAATACAGCTATAAATGAAAATATAGCTTCTACACCAGCTTGCATAATCAATTCCCACTTTAATTTTTTTAAATGTTTATGCATGTATAGAATATAGTGCTTAAAGTAACATACCCAGGTGTTAATAACAGTTATCCTCGAGAGGCAGGATTATAGATTTTTAATTATAAGACATAAATTTTTACAGTTTTCTACACTATACATTTCATGTCTTTGCAAAACAACCAGAACCTAAAACTGAATTTTAAATGCAAAATGAAGGGAAGAAAAGAGTCCCAGCTTCATGAAAAAGAAAAGGCTAACGTCCAATGCAAATGTTAGTTATTTTTATGGTTATTAAATGTAAGATGCAAATGTCCCCAGAGACTAATAAACTGCTAACAATAATGGCTACCATTTCTTGAGCATTTACAATGAGCCAGGCACATGCTAAAAATTTGGAGTGCGTTCGTTTGTTTAATCATGGATAAAAAGTTAGATTTATGCCCTGTGTTCACAGAGAAGGGCAGCCCATATGCCTGGACATCCTGCTATTCATACCTTCACTTTCCCCCTCGAAGTAAGGCAGATAACTAGTGAGACACATCACTAGGGGCAAGGGGGTCCTGGTCACCCAGGACCTAGATCAACTCCCTTAAATGTGGTCTGGGCACTGGTCCCAAACCAATCAACTAGTTTTGCCATTGCACAGCAGTTCTCAAAACCTTGCAGTTTTGGTTCCAAGGAGCCAGAGAGACGTTCTTTATTTGTTGTGGAGTCTACCACAAAAATAGAAGAGGCCCTTACCGCACACTTTCCCGTTGAATGACTGAAAACAACAGTTGCTCTTACAGATGCATGGAAAGAGCAAAGATATTTCAGTAGGCTTGAGGACAAGCTAAAAATTACCAGTTCCTCAGGAATTACTCATTCTGCTAGAGAACAATTGAAGGTTAGCTCTTCCCAAATATCTACCTCACTCTGCAAACTGAGGTTAATCTTGGTTTAATGGACTCAGGCAAGTCATGTCATGCCTAGGACCTCAGTTTTCCTCCCTGTAAAATGAATTTCTGTTACTTTCCCTAATCAGAGGCTAGTCAGGGTGATCCCTTGGTTCTTATCAAATTGATGGTATGTGATTCTGAGATAGATTCCCTCATCCAGGTGTTTTATTAGTCAAAACTTTTTTAAAAAGAAGTCTACAAGATCTATCTATAACACTGACTCAATGAATGAGTAAAGCCTTCAGAAAGATCAATATATAGAAACTTTGGGCTTACTGAAAACACCTTTAGGGGATTTTCTCTTAATGAACTCTACATGCTTCTAGTATAGTGCCTTCAAATGACATTCCAGTAGAGTTCCACAGTCCTGTGAAGGCAAGTTCCGCGCTCTTCCACGGGGGGCAAGAAAACCAATAACACGTACTCTTTGATAGACTGACCACAGAGAATCACTTCTTGGAAGGTCACTTTTATTGCTTTAAGTCGGTCTAAAGATTTTCTGTCTGAGAAAGTACAGCAATGACATCTGTTCATTCTTCAACACAGACCAGCCCTTTACCCATGATTTTTCAATATTTAAACAAACAGCCAAAACAAAGCTGTGCATCAGTGTTAACCTTGTAAACTTAAAAGTCTGCACCTGTACAATTACTAATTAACATGTTCAGTAACAAAGCTGGTAGGTAACGGGTGACATTCACACCTCTTAATTGGTGCGATTAGCGGTCCTTTTGTTGTCAACTGTTAGCAGCTCTCCTCAAGTGTAAAATGCCACAGGTAAAGGGACATTGGCCATGGGTGGAGTGAAGGGGGGAAGGTGGGAGTGAACAAAAGTTTGTAAAACAGATTAGGCTGAGTTACAGGGAAGCAAAAATATGGTCACTGCAAGAAACTGGCTAAAACTGCCAAATGATTAGGAGCATCAGAGACTGTATCTTTTTTTGTTCTTTACTGGTGGTGTAAATCTTGACTGTTTAAAAAATCTACTCCCCCATTACATTGCAAAATGGAAAGACCCCACTTTCAGTAAATTTAACCGTGAATGGGAAGATCCAAATCGATTTTGTTTTTAAATGAAGGAAGGTAAGTCTGGGTAGCTTTTGCGCTCCTAGCAATACACTATAATATTTACTATGAGATTCTTGACAAGAGATATCCTAAGGTTTTTAAGATAGAGCCCAAGATATACAGAGGATATATACAGGATATACAGAGCCCTGTATTCCTTCAGAAATACAAGAATCAAGATACATTTCTGTATTTCTTATTTAATCCTCTCTTCTCTTTTTTAAAAAAAGTAATACCAGGCTCCCCTTCAGCTCATTGAGTAACTTCCTTATGATAGTATCCAGTGTTGAACTCTCATCATCAATTACCAACAAACTTTAACTTAGGTTTCCTAAAAGGCATGGCCCTGTATTAGGATCATTCCAATTGTCAGGATTTAGCTTCCAGGCTTGGCTTTTCTACAGCTCCCTCATAGGTCAGTCTTCTTAAGGATATGGCTTCATATTAACCATGCAGAAATGTTATTATTCTCTACCAACTAGAGGTTCCAGTATTTCTTCATAATGGGAGGGGTTACTGTGTTGTCATTTAGGACAAAAATTTGATGTAATATGTTTGTGAGCTCTATGAAGGCAAGAATTATGTCTCCTCCACCTATAAACCACCAACTTCTAGCGCATATGCACCTTCAATATATAGATGTTACTTATCCAATGTGAACGTTGGCATCAATGAGATTTTTCTTTCTTTCTCCTAGCTTCCCTTTCATATTACATTTTTGGTTTTTACACAATTCTTCTGGGGTATGACCAGATTTTTTGCAATGCAAGTCAAATTCTCCCTCTTCCTGAGATTCTTATTTTCCTTTTGGGAGTGTCTTTCTTTATGTTAACGTACTTTTCTTAGACAGTTCTTCTACTTTGTCTTTATGGATCCGGCTCTCTATCACCTGGCCTTCTCGTTTATTGAAATTCAGCTTCATACCAAAGACTTCACAGCTTTCTACATTCTTTTGAATCCTTCAACCCTATTTTACCTCTTGCTTATCTTCCATCCCCCTTTCCCCGTATTATATTCTTTCTTTAACCTACTTTTTCAGTTATCTATTTATGCCACTTAGGGATTTAAGGGATTTAAGGATTAATTTCAGGGATTAAGACACTAATTTTAGTTTACTCAACAATTTTGTGAGTCAGGAATGTGAGAAGGGTGTGGCTGGATGGTTTATCTTGATCCATGTGGTCTCAGCTGGGGTGGGTGGTCTGGAGGATCCATTTCTAAGAAGGCTTCCTCATGTACATAGTCAGTCCCTCATTCCCCACCCAGAATCTCCTCCTCCAGGACCTCTGCACATAGCTTGGGCTTTTCACAGCATGGCGGTCACAGGACAGTCACACTTCTTACATCTGTTCTCCTCCTAATAAGCCTTTCAAAAGCAAGCATTCCCAAGGCCCAGGTAGAACCTGCCAGGTTTCATTCAGTGATCAAGCAGGTCTCTAAGTCCAGCCCAGATCCAATGGGGAGGGAGGAACAGACTCCACCCCTCCATGAAGGGATGGTTTGATCCTACAGGGAGGGAAGGAATTGATGGCAGCAGCCATCTGGAAGCCAAACTGCCACACCTACAATTCTCATTTTAATGTTTTACTTTTCTTCCCCATTTGAAAATTCTAATAGCGCTTACCTAATCTGTAGGGTGTTACATACGTGCCAGCGCTATGTTCAAGCAGGAAAGTGACCCCCACCTTACCTCATGAAAAACTATTTAAGGGCACTATGAGGCCCTGACACTCCAAAGTCATGTCCCATAACCAGCCTCCCCAGTCTCTGATTTGAGTCACTAACACCTTTCTGGTGGGCACAAGCCTAGGCACAAGCTTACACATGACCTGAGAGAGAGAGATATGACCAATCAAACATGAGTACTTCTTTATCCAGAAGTGCCAATTTATTTATAAGATGTTTGGTTTTTCCCCGGGGGGGAAACAGAGAGTATGAAGTGGAAGAAAATGGTGTTGGAACAGCAATTGTCCTTTGAAGTGAGCAGAGCTTGGTGACACCAGGCACCTGGGATAGCATCAGGGCATGATGTTCATCAGTCTAGAAGAAGGAGGGGTGCCACAGAGGGTGGTGGTTGGTGAGTGAGTGTTGGCAAGGGTGTTAGGTGATGTAATAATATAAAATATTTAACACCAAAAGAATATAAATCACCAATCATCTCTCTTTTCCCCAAAGAACACAAATAATTTAAGAGTTCTCCATCTGTATATATATATAGAAGGAAGGAATTTATGGCAGCCATCTTGGAGACAAACTGCCATACCAACCCACTGTCATTTTTTTAGAAAAATATATGCCATATATATAAGCAAGATGAGAAAGTTGGAACAGTCAAACCATTCAGTTCCCAATCTCCCAGCTGATGTATCTCCTAGGCAGTTTGTATCCAAACTACCAAGAATTTTTTTTTTTTTTTTGTAATTATGGAACTGGTCACCAAATGATCATTTGGATTACTAAAGCAATTAATTTTGACCCTGCTTTGTTTTCACACTCGGTCCTGTTTCCCTTTCCAGCAGAGACTGCTAGTTATCTTTTAATACATGCTGTCTCATCTTCCTTATAGACTCTCCAATTTTTAGTCAAAACGATGCAATCTAGAATAATGATTATATTTTTCACCAACCTTGCTACACGCATGAGATCTGAGAAGTCCTTAAAGAGGTACATTTGTCTACATTCTTTCCTCCTTCCTACTGGTAAAGGAGAAAATGATACTTGGAGCACTAGCAGCTATCTTGAATCATGTAATGGACGTCATGGACTAAGGACGGCAGAGCAGTAAGATAGAAGGAGCCTCAGTTTCTGATGACTGCTGAATCTACTCCCAGTTTTGTGTTAACATATCATATTTATTTATCTAGGAGACGAAATTCTATCTGTTTTAGCCATTGTTATTTGAATTTTCTGTCACTCGTAGTGAAACCTGATTCTAATACATCCCTTTGCCAGTAAGGTCGGTTGGACAATTTAGTCAGGTTAAAGCAACAGCTTAATTTAAAATATTTTTCCAACAGACACAGTATATAAACTTGCAAAGGCTGATTAAATTTCGCTAGGGCATATCTTTATAAAAAGAATAAGTAACATATGTAAATACCATATCCGAATTTAAATACAGTATTTAACTGCCCTAGATTTCACAATGTATTCATAGCCTTGAGAGGGAATAAGAAACCACTTTATAATCCATTGATCCTTGTAAATTCTGTTTACATGTGTTTTTAAAATACATGTGTTTTGTGTTATCGGTGTTGATGGTCAGGAGCTCTGTATTGTAAAATATTCTTCATGTACCGTTCTGGTGAATAAACTAAGACTTGGTCTGTGACCTGGAAGCCCTTGCTGGGGTAGGGGGCAGTGCTTTGGGAAAGAATACCCGTTTATAAAAGCCAATGGCTTCTTTTTCTGAAATGGCTGCTAGCACTGCTTTAATTCAATGTTCACTATCTCTTGAAGTTTCCTCTCCCCTTTCCTTCTACAAAGCCTCCCGCACTGAGTCTGCACCTGCCCAATACCTGCTAGAATTATCACTTTATTTTTTTTTAATTGTTTAATGTTTACTATTTACTTTTGAGACAGAGAGAGACAGAGTGTGAGCAGGGGAGGGGCAGAGAGAGAGGGAGACACAGAACCTGAAGCAGGCTCCAGGCTCTGAGCTGTCAGCACAGAGCCTGACGCAGGGCTCGAACTCATGAACGGTGAGATCATGATCTGAGCCAAAGTCAGACACTTAACCGACAAAGTCACCAGGCGTCCCTAGAATTATCCCTTTATAAATAACACCTGATCATGTCATTTCACCAGGAAGACACTTGCTGATTTCTTGTCACCTCTAGCTTGGTAGAAAACAGCTTGCACTTTTTCTGTCTTATCTTCTATGCACTTTCCCAGTCCTTTATCACACTTGCTCTCTATTTAAACATGATGAAATTTTCACCTTTTTTTCCAATTATGCCATGCCTTTCACACCCCTGCATTTGGAACAGGCTATTTTCTATGACTGAAATACTCTCCCAACCCCCAAACATGCTTTTTATTTTTTAGAACCTTCAGGATGCATCTTGTGGGTCAAAAAGCCTTTGTTCAAAAAGGTGCAAAAACCTTTTTTGTCACTACTACAGACGAGATTAACCACTTCTTCCCTTGCCCATATTCTGCATTTTGTACTACCTTCTGTGACAGCACTTATCAGGTAATACTAGAATGGATCTGTCTTGAAGTCTGATTCCTCCTATGTGACATGTTGGAGCTTTTCTAGTACTGAGCTCAATGTCCGTAACTGAGTGGGAACTTGCTGTGTCTTGCAGGATGTATCCATGGCTAAGACAAGGTCATTCCAACAAAAAGGCATTTGTGTCTAAATGTAGTTTTTAGGTTTGTATGATAAGGGGGGGGGGGGGGAACTAGGTAAATTACAGAATGTAAATACATGTTTTCAACTTCTTGGAAAAGATATTCATAGGAATATACAGGAACATGCATGCATATCCTACAAACCACAATATTTTTCTTCCCACCTTGATGAGAAATTTAGCATTTCTTACAGCCGAATTTTTCTAGAATTAAATTATGGAGTCATAAAATTGTAAAGCTAAAAAAGACTTTAAAAATTATTGACTCCAACTTCATAATTTATAAATGAGAAAACTAAGGCCCAGAGAGATTAAAAGATTTGTCAAAGGACACCCAACTAGTTAATGTCAATCAGATCTGAAATCCTGGTCTCTTGACTCCACTGTTCTTCAAACATTTCAGTTGTAAGTCCCTGGTTAAGGGCAGCCAGCAGCTGTGAAGCACACGGACTTTAATTTCAAGTTAAATCAGAGCTAAAGCACAGATAAACCCAAGGGTTTCAGCTACAAATTAAACAGGTGAGAGAAGATAAGTGAGATTATTTGATGAAAGTTTTTAAATCATACACTGTTTGAGTGTAAAAGTCCAAGCCCCCAGTTTTCATAAATGAAAATAAGAAGAAAATTAAATGACTTCCTCCACCCCAATCAGAAAGCCAGAGACAAAGACAAAACTAGAACTTTGAAAGCAATTGTGATATGGACTTCACAAAACTGTGGATAAAATGAGTTACCACATAGAATAATAGTCCTGTCACTCAAAAAAAAAAAAAAAAATTGGAGCCTGTGGTTGGTCAATTAACCAAAAAGTTGGGTAAATTGGAAATTGTTAAAAAGTGATACGTACACACTATAATGATTTAATTTTAATTTCAAACTTGAATGTACACTTATTATACATATGTGGATAAACGAACTTCAAAAAATTATGTGAATTAATTTCTTATTGCTGCTGTAACAAGTTACCACAAGCACAGTGGCTTAAAAGGATAAAAAATTGTTCTTCTAATTCCGGAGGTCAGAAGTCCAAAATGGATCTCACTGGGCTAAAAGCAAGGTGTCTGTAGGGCTGCAGGGCTACAGGGAAGCCTCCCATGGGGGCTTCAGGGAAGAATCTGTTCCTTGCCTTCTCCAGCTTCTAGAGGTCCCTCACATTCCTTGGCTCATGGTACCTTCCCAGCTTCAAAGCCAGCAATCACCCCTCCAGCCTCTGTTTCCCTCATTACATCTCCTTCTCGGACTGTGACTCTACTATCTCCCTTCCACTTACAAGGACCACTGGGGTTACCTTGGATCAAACTGGATAAACCAGGATAGTCTCTCCATCTCAAGATCCTTAATTTAATCACATCTGGAAGACCCCCTTTGGCCATATGAGGTAACAAACTCACAGGGTTGGAGGATTAGGATGTAGATAACTTTGATGATAGGGGTGGGAATATTATTCTGCCAACCATAGCCTGACTGTGTCATTGAAGATGAATCTTCTTTCCTTGGTGAAACATTCATAAAGTGTATTGTCTATGATTTCTATTGTGTGTCTTTAAAGTTAAAGTAACAATTTAAATCATTTGAAAAGCGACCTGGGAAGAATTCTTCCAGATTTGTCTCTCAATTTTTTTTATGATGTCTGTTCCACAACCAATTTCAAGTTGATTTTTTAAAAAATTTTAATGTTTTTTATTTATTATTGAGAGAGAGAGAGAGTGTGTGTGAGCAGGGGAGGGGCAAAGAGAGCAGGAGTCACGGAATCTGAAAGCAAGCTCCAGGCTCTGAGCTGTCAGCACAGAGCCTGATGCAGGGCTCGAACTCATGACCTGTGAGACCATGACCTGAACTGAAGTCGGATGCTTAACCAACTGAGCCACCCGGGCACACCTCAGATTGATTTTTGATGTGATTTGTCTTTTGTGGTCCTTCTGAAGATTTAGATTTTATAGACACAATTCTCTTTTTTGCACTCCTATGTCACTGATTTATATAACATTTATCTAAATCATACAATTACAATAACAAGTACTCCTCACTTAAACAGTTTTGAGGGCACAGAGAACTTGGTACAAATTCCTCCACTGTGGGGCACAAAGGTGACCAGGTTGCTGACAAGGGGCCTACTAGTCCCTGGTCCTCAGTGTGCCCAGAAATAAATGAAAAGTTTTCTTCATCTAGTAGACTGTATATGTGAAAGTGGTTTAGGAAAGCTTCTGTTATATAAAGTGCCTTGTGTACTGGAAGGCATTCTATACATATAAACAATCACCATTATTTTTGCTTTTAATTCAAGATCTGGTATTAAGAATTATATAAATAGACATTTATGATTGAATATGGATGATGCATGCAAGGTGGAAAAAAGCAGTCTAGAAGTTAGCCTGATGACTAGGGAAAGTCAGAACAATTTGAGAAAACATTCTGCTCAAGCCACAATAAAATCTAGAATTAGGTTAACAACATAAGTCAAGTTTCAATCAATAAAGTCTTTAGTTATAATGAATGGTTTATTTGCTTTGTTAATCTGCTTTTAAGCTTACTCACTATTTCTCTGAAAATTTAGGTTAAACTGCCTAACTAAAGAGCTATTTTCAAAAATATTTAATTGGCTGGAAAGAGTGTATTGAACTCTTCTTTCAGTTGACCTACCTTTAGAAAACAAAGCTATTTGGCTCACTAAACTATAAATGTATCCAGGCATCTTTGTGAAAGCATATTTTAACTCAGACTGAGTAGTGAAGGGGAAAGAGTCACTCACCAATGCCCTGAGTTTGTAAACACAGATATGTAAAATATGACAGTACATAGAACAGAAAATCAGTGCTAAATCTAGAGTTGAAGGGTCTTCCCATAGATTGGGAACTCTATGCTGCCCTTGAACTCTATTGTTTTTGACCACTGAGTCAAGAACTGTCTCCATCTACCAGGTGGTTGAGGAGCACTAGAGAGATTCTAAATGACCCTGTGAGGACCAGCTCCTAAGCCTAAGGTATACTCATCAGCCAAAGGCATGGGTTTCTTTATCCCCACCCAGAGTGCAAGCAGTACACTTTCTTATCCTGAAGCTGCCACAATGAGGTCAAACTAGCTGCCACAAACTAGGTGACTTAAACAATAGAAACTTGCTGTCTCATACTTTGTGAAGCCAGAGTTCTGAGATCAAGGTGTTGACAGAGTCATGCTCTCTCTGAAAGTTCTAGGGAAGGCCTCTCTCCTAGCTTCTGGTACTTTCTTGATTGTGATAACACAACTCCACTCGTTTCATGACATTCCCCCTATGTGCATATCTATATCCAAATTTCTCTTTTAAGGGCATCAGTCACATTGTATTAGGGGTCCATCCTATTCCAGATGACCTCATCTTAACTAATGGCATCTGCAATAACCCTATTTCCAAGTAAGTTAACATTCTGAAGTATGGAGGGTTAGAATTTCAGCATGTTAACTTTTGGTGGACATAGTTCTACCCATGACACTCTCAGTGGAGGAAGCCATCATCACCATATGGCTCATACTAATTCTCCAAATAATTTTAACTTTAATAACCAGTATATGGTCAAATTTAACCACATACTTCAGTAATAATCATAATCATAAAAATTATAGTATGTGCCAGTAGAAATAATAAACACATAAACAGATGAACAAAACAAAAATTGATAAAAATTGGTGAGGTTTGTTGTTAGCTATGAATAGGAACACTACCAGTAAGAAAGAAGAAACTGAGGACATGCGAATATGAGAAGCAGAGAAAAGATTTTAAAAACAAAAAGCAGGGGTGCCTGTATGGCTCAGTTAGTTAAGCGTCCAACTCTTGGTTTGGGCTCAAGTCATGATCTTAGTTTCTTGAGTTTGAGCCCCACATCGCACTCTGCATGCTCATTGTGCAGAGTCTGCTTGGGATTCTGTCTCCCTCTTTCTCTGCCCCTCTCCCCCCTCAAAATAAATAAATAATTTAAAAAAAGAGAAATCAGAGGAAATAGATCAACTATAAGAGAGATCAGGAACCAGACAAGGATGTCTACTCTCACTACTGTTACTCAACATAGTACTAGAAGTTCTACCCACAGCAGACAAGAAAAAGAAATAAAAGACATCCTAACTGGTAAGAGAGAAGTAAAATTGTCACTATCTGCAGATGACATGATGCTATATATAGAAAACCCTAAAGACCCCACCAAAAAACTGGTAGAACTGATAAATGAATTCAGTAAGGTTGCAGGATACAAAATCAATACACAAAAATTGTTGCATTTCTATATACTAATACTGAAGTAGCAAAAAGAGAAATTAAGAAAATAACCCTGGGGTGCTTGGGTGACTCAGGTGGTTAAGCGTCCAACTCTTGATTTTGGCTCAGATCATAATCTCATTGTTTGTAAGATAGAGCCCTGTGTCGGGATGTGCACTGATAGCATGGAGCCTGCTTGGGATTCCCTTTCCCTCCCCTTCTGCCTCTTCTCACTCTCTCTCTCAAAATAAACAAATAAACCTAAAAAAAAAGAAAATAATCCCATTTACAATTGCACTGAAAATACCCGGAAATAAACTTAACCAAGGAGATGAAAAACCCAAACTTTGAAAACCATAAAACATTAATGAAAGAAATTCAAGAGGACCCAAATAAATAGAAAGATACCCCATGCTCATGAATTGAGAGAACAAATATTGTTAAAATGTCCCTACTACCCAAAGAAATCTATAGATTTAATGTGATCCCTGTCAAAATACCAACAGCAGCTTTCATAGAGCTGGAACAAATAATCCTAAATTTGTGTGGAACCACAAAGACCCCAAATAATCAAAGCAACCTTGAAAAAGAACAAGGGGCCTGGGTCGCTCAGTAGTTTAAGTGTCTGACTTCAGCTTGGGTCGTGATCTCACAGTTTGTTGAGTTCAAGCCCAGTGCCAGGCCCTGTGCTGACAGCTTGGAGCCTGAGCCTGCTTCGGATTCTGTGTCTCCCTCTCTCTCTACGCCTCCCCCACTTGTGAGCATGCACTCTTTCTCTCTCTCAAAAAGAAATAAACATTTTTTTAAAAAAGAATGTGACAAGCTGAAGCACTTAATAAGTACACGTGTCTTAAAAAAAAAAAAAAAAAAGGAAAAAAGAAGAACAGAACTGGAGTTATCATAATCTCAGATCTCAAGATATACTTCAAAGTTGTAGTAATCAAAATAGAATGATACTGGCACAAAAATATGTATCATAGATCAACGGAACAGAATTGGGAGCCCAGAAATAAACCCACGATTGTATGGTCAATCTTTGATAAAGGAGGCAAGAATATGTAATGGGAAAAAGGCAGTCTCTTCAACAAATGGTGTTGGGAAAACTGGACAGCAAAAGAATTAAAGTGGACTACTTTCTTATACTATACACAAAAATAAACTCAAAATGGATCAAATACCTAAATGTGAGACCTAAAACCATAAAAATCCTAGAAGAGAGCACAGGCAGTAATTTCTCTGACATTGGCAGTGGCAACATTTTTCTAGACATGTCTCCTGAAGCAAGGGAAGCAAAAGCAAAAATAAACTATCGGGACTACATTAAAATAAAAAAGCTTCTGCACAGCAGAGGAAACCATCAACAAAACAAAAAGGCAACTTACTGAATGGGAGAAGGCATTTGCCTTCAAATGATATGTCCAATACAGGGTTAGTATTTAAAATATGTAAAATTTCTCCCATGTCTCATCCCAACCATGCCTGGGTCCATGACCACCTACCCTTGCTGTCCTTCCGTCCCGCCCTGCCAGAGGTGTAGTGCTGACAGATCAGAGCTTTCCCAAAGCGTTCCCAGAGGGTTGACAAAGATAGGAGCCAAATGATACTGGACAATGAACTTCAGCAAGCACTATCCAATGGCACGTGGATTCCACTGAATCCAGTGACTGTCAGGTCAATGATATCTACGTTTGACCAAGAAAACAAGGCTGGTGTGACCTTCAGCGAGTTCACTGTTATCTGGAAATACATCACAGACTGGCAGAATGTCTTCCACACTTATGAACAGGAATCACTCTAGGATGGTTGACAAGAAGGAGCTCAAGCAAGCACTTTCAGTGTATGGGCCCTCTGACCAGTTTCACGACATCTTCATCCACAAGCGTGACATACAAGTCACATGACTTGATGAAGTCACATGTGACATACAAGTCACATGACTTCATCAAGGGCTGCATCATCTTGCAGGGGTTGACAGATATATTCAGGTGTTGTGATATGGATCAGGATGGCTGGATTCAGGTGTCATATGAGCAGTATCCATCCATGGTCTTCAGCACTGTATAACATTGGCCTTTGCAAGTAGCAACATGACTCATGGAAGGAGGACTAAAAATGCCAAAACTCCCTTTAAAGAAATGGAACACAGATGCAGGTAGATACTATTCTTCCTTTAGATTTTATATAATTAACATTTGGGGACCTGACTGCACATATGTGGATAAGCTGATTAAGGTTTTGCAAATAACAACAATAGTTATAATCATTATTCACATACAAACATTTGATTTGAGACTGTTCAATTGTGTCATGAGGTAAGATATAATATTTCAGGTATCCTGCATGCAAAAAGTTTATCATGTCCATTTCTAGATAGCTCCAGTTCTGTAGTGGGAATATCTTTATTAGCCAACAGAAATTTAAAGAATAATATAGACCTTGGACAGAGACTTTTATGTGCCTTACGTTTTTAAAATGAGGTTTATTGTATTTGAATATGCAACATAAGCAATGAATAAAATGCAAATGAAAAAAGAACTTATACAACTCAACCCCCTCAAAAAAATTTAAAACAGGCAGAAGAGATAAACAGACATTTCTCCAGACATCCAAAGATGACCAACAGACACATGAAAAGATGCTCAACATCACTCATCATCAGGGAAATGCAAATCGAAACCACAGTGAAATATTACCTCACACCTGTCAGAAGGGCTAAAATAAAAAAAAAAAAAAAACACAAGAAACAACAAGTGTTGGCAAAGATGTGGAGGAAAAGGAACGCCTGTGCTCTTTTGGTGGGAATGCAAACTGGTACAGTCACTGTGGGAAACAGTATGGAGGTTCTTCAAAAAATTAAAAATAGAACTACTCTATGGTCCAGTAATTCTACCACTGGGTATTTACTCAAAGAACACAGAAACACTAATTCGAAGGGATACATGTATGCCTATGCTTATTGCGGCATTATTTACAATAGCCAAATTATGGTAGCAACCCAAATATCCATCAATAGATGGGTGGATAAAGAAGATGTGGTATGTACATACAATAAAATGTTACTCAGCCATGAAAAAGAATGAAATCTTGCCATTTGCAATAACATGGATGGATCTAAAGGGTATAATGCTAAATAATATGTGGAACTTAAAAAACAAAACACACAAACAAATCAAAAAAGGACAAACAAAAAAGTTCTTAGCTATGGAGAACAAACTGATGGTTACTAGAAGGGAAGGGGGGAGCGAGGATGGTAAAAGAGGTGACGGGATTAAGAGGATACTTATCCTGATGAACTCTGAGTAATATATAGAATCACTATATTGTACACCTGAGACTAATGTAACATTGTATGTTAAACTGGCATGTAAAAAGAAAAAGAAAAAAAAAATCAGAAAAAAGAAAATGCAGTCTCCTGTAGGAAAGCATGCTTATCAGGTAAGAAGAAATTGTCCAACGACTGAGTACGGGAATCTGTAAGTGGCTCCCTATCATATCTCAAATATCTGAGCACCTTTTATCTTATCTTTGGTGCCAGAGATTAATCTATGGTGGCGATGGTTTAGAAGTGAATGCTCAGAGGTAAAGTTTGGTATGGAAAACAAAGTCCATTTATCAGTAAGGTACAAAGTAGAAGTATGTCTCATTTATAGTAAGCATTTAAATAAAGCACAAGTACAAACTTTCACTCAATGACACAGGTGTCAGGAAACAACGGGCTAAAATGTTGACTGCGTTTGCCTCAGGTATGCAATAGACAATAAACCAGAAGGAAACGTCTTTAAACTCCAGGGATTCTACAATCTTTCCCACATATCAAATGTCTTTTTCTTGCTTAAGGATCATTAAAATTTGTCATCTTTCTGCAAGGCCTCAGTTATCTAGAATTATTCAATAATTTTATGGATAGTTTAGTGCTCCAATTTTTTTCAAAAAATGTTTATGTTTATTAATTTTTGAGAGTGAGAAAGAGTGTGAGCAGAGCAGGAGCAGAGAGAGAGAGAGAGGGAAACACAGAGTCTGAAGCAGGCTCCAGGCTCTGAGCTGTCAGTACAGAGTCCAACAATGGGGCCTGAACTCATGAACCATGAGATCATGACCTGAGCCACAGTTGGACCCTCAACGGACTGAGCCACCCAGGAGCCCCTAGTGCTCCAAATCTTTAAATTTCCTTTTTTTATAGCAACATTCACCAGACGTATAATATACGGTTCTATGTGTTAGTTAACAGAACTTACTGAACTTATGGTCATCTGTGTTATAAAGGCAGAAGGTTTGGGACATCAGGTTGACTCTATTAAACACAATAAACCACCATAATATATTTTACAGTGAATTCTCCTCATTTGTCTTTTTCTTCTAAAGAGGGTTTGCAGAATGTGCTATGGCAGAGCCTCCTATACCATAGAAGTACAAAAGTAGTTATTAAATTAAAGGCATAAAAACTTTATCTTAGTTTGTTATTTTGCCTTCAGTAAAACTGTTATCAGCCCTAACCCGCTTTCTAATTGAACCCACCTTCAATTCATAAGAAATATCATTTTATCAAAACTTATAATATTGCTACTAAAGATCATGAATAATAGATAACATGGTGTTATATTTTTATTCTCTCATAACCACAAATAGAACTTTGCACCATTTTTTTTCAACACCTGATATATAAGTTGGGACTTTTGGCTACAATTGCCAGAAATAAAACACAATGTAACATAAGTTTTAAAAAAAAGAAATTTATTGGTTAATAAATATGGAAAGTCTAAAGTTGCATGTAGCATGGCTGGATCTAAGAATTCAAATGATGTTATCAGGTCTCCGTCTCTCCATTCTGTAATTATGTCTTCTTTTGCTCATTGCCTATCCTCTCTTGCCCGACAAACAGCACACCATCTGAATCCCCCAAAATACCCAGTATCATAAGTGGACAATCATTTTGTTTTCCTGTTTTTGTTTTTGACTTTCCCCCCAAGGATTTCCCTCAAGAATTCTATCTCATTATGCTGATACTGTAGCCTCTAAGCCAGGTATAACTCAAACAAAAGATTATTATGTAGTTGCCAACAAGTATACTGATTACAGTCATCTTTATCTCCTCTATATAATAAGGAAGAGAAACGTGTCCATTTACTTAAGAATGGATTTTCTATGGCTATCTTTATGCTGTAAAACATCTGGAAGGAAACCAAAAAAATCAACCAAACAGCAACAGCAACAATAGCATCATCAACAAAAGTCCCAGCAGTCTGTATTTCCAAGTGCCTAGGCTATAAAATTAAAATATTGATTTGTTAATTGAATTTTTAATTTTCCTGAAGATATTTCAGCCTCATGTAGGCAAAATTCAAAACATACTTATGAAAAACAAGCAACTAATTGTGTGTACAGAAGAGTTGGTTTTATGGCCATTGGGCTCTTACTCCAAAGACACAAACTTAGTCTTAGTAAGAAGTATTTTATAATGAATCTTGAGTTATATTTCCAAGATGCCAGGAAATCATGGCAATATTGACCAGTGCAATTCAGTCTCAAAGCAGCATTTTATAAATTTGATACTTTTAAAAAATCCTGTCTAAGCCAAACAATACATTATGTTTACACAATAAACTACTTTGGAGGAAAACAAGAAGCTGGTTTTCAATAAAAATAACACAATCTTAAAATCCTGGGTATTAGTAAGACAAGAATTTTCCATATTGGACTATCAACTTGAAATTAATACACCATAGATTTTCATCTGTGTGTTATAAAGAATCACCTGATATTTTTACTCCTTTGCCTTACATATAGCATTTTTACTAGACAACATTTAAATATCAACATAATGGAATTAATAGAATTGCAGTTTCTATACCAGATTCAGAGCTGAAAGTATATTCAGAAAGTCAAAATATTTATTACTACTCTGTGATTTGAATCAACAATCTTCAGAGATAAAAATTTGGTATTTAAACGGAAAACTTGGGGAACCCCTGGGTGGCTCAGCTGGTTAAGCTTCCACTCTGGATTTCAGCTCAGGTCATGATTTCATGGTTGTGATATGGAACCCCAATCGGGTTCCACACTGGGAATGGCACCTGCTTAAGAGTCTTCCCCTCCCTCTCCCTCTGCCCCTCTCCCCGCCCCCCTCAATGAAAATTTGTGATACATCCCAACAGTAATTCTCATTTACAAAAGAAGCATTGTAATACCACTGTTTCACATGTTACTGAATGGCCACACTGAAACAGTAATAGAAAAGTGGATAGAAAGTCTTCTATTCTCGTGAATGCAAGTGACAGAACATCTTCTGATTTCATCTTTTCTGATATTCAAATTGCATGTGAGAGAAACGACAAAGGCAAGTTTTATCTATTTGATTAAATTGACTAAATTGCAAAGCTCTTTAAAATTTTTTTTTTTTAACGTTTATTTATTTTTGGGACAGAGAGAGACAGAGCATGAACTGGGGAGGGGCAGAGAGAGAGGGAGACACAGAATCGGAAGCAGGCTCCAGGCTCCGAGCCATCAGCCCAGAGCCTGACGCGGGGCTCGAACTCATGGACCGCGAGATCGTGACCTGAGCTGAAGTCGGACGCTCAACCGACTGAGCCACCCAGGTGCCCCAAATTGCAAAGCTCTTTACAAGCACACAGCACCAACATCTAACTCTATATGCATGAGCTTGACTTCGCCATTGTTAAGTGCCGAAGGTAGTAAAATCAGCAATCCCTTGGTTCTAGGAATTCGGTTTTTGAGATCAGGAAACAGCTTCACCTCTCAGTTTAAGTAAACATTCGGGAGATGTATGAAGATAGAATAAACACCAGTGATGGGGGTGTTTCCTCAAGATCTCTTTCCATGATGTTCTTATACTTACATGATCTGGCCAGTTTGCTTCCCTGGTCATCAGTGGAGTGTGGTCTATCTTGGACTCGTTCTCACGTTTGTCATCTCCTACTGGACATTCAGTTGTATCTCACATGCGTGAAAACACCAATGGGTAAGTAGTTAAGGCTCTCTTGATGACACTAGCTCTCCTAATCATTCCTCAAGCAGTCTATAATTCCCCTTTGTAGTAATCATGTGTCTATGTAATTCTAATTTATTAATTGTGTTCCCTATAACACCATAAATTCCATGAATCCAGAGGCTTTATCTGACTATACTTCTCTGTATATTTACTGCCTAGAAGCATGGTATCTAGAACAGAATAAATGTAAAATAAATATTTGCTGAATGAATAAATGAGGCAATTGCAAGCAGTATCCTCCCTGTTCTAATACAAATTTATGTGATTTTCACAGATGAGTGGGAGATGTAGAGTAAATTGATGTTTCCCAATTTGCTTGCTTTTGAAAATACAGATTATTAGGCCCTTCCCCTGGAACTACTGATTCAGAAAGTTTGGGGTGGAACTTGAACATCTGTGTTTTAAACAAGTTCCCCCAGATAATTCTTATAGTGGAGTAAGTTTACAGGAGACAGCATATTCAGGATTTCACCTTAGCTTCATAATTCTAGGATGTTCTTCTTTGTTCCATGATCTGAGGGCCTCTGGAATCCTCATAATTCCCATGCTTTTTAAGAGAAATACTGATATTATTATATTTCTTTGTTCTGCCGACGTGGAGTTTCTTGATCTATTTGTAATTCTGACTAAATATGAGTAAACCTGCCCATCTCCTGGGTGCAACACTCTGTGTCAGGCATGAAATTTCACCTTATGAACTATGTGCCTCGTCTTCAGAAAAAAAAAAAAAAAAAAAAAAAAAAAACCTTTCAGCCAGTGTGTGAGTCTGGCTGACCACTCAACATGTACAGATAATATGATTTGACTGCTTTGCATTGCAAATTGCTCTTTTAGTCTAGGAAATTGTGTTTTAACGGTATGCACAAACACAGAGACTTACAGTAGACATTGGATATTTCATTCTTTCCAGCATCCTTCCCCTCCCTAATTTTGTTTTGGAGGAACCATTTTTAATCACATGGCATGGCATAGATATAGATTGACCTCACCCCAAATTTTAAAGTGGGACCTAATTGGTTGACAACAAGACACAGAACCCAAGCAGAACCAATGAAGCAGAAGAAAGGTTTGCTAGGGTTTCTGGTACTGAAATTACTTCCTTCATGGATGCTACCAAAAGAAATCTTTCTTTTCCTTGCCAGTGAGGAGTAAAGATGAAAGGTCTAGAACTGCGAGGGCCATTTTGAGACGCTGAAGGTAACTGAGGGCTATCCACAGCCCTGTGTGGAATCTGAGGATGAAGTCAACACAAAGGACAGGGAAACTTGAGACAAAAAAAGTCCTGGACAACATATATGAGTTTCCAAGTTAAGCCTCAATTACAGCCAGCCCTGACTTACCTTTTCAAGTATATGACCTAATAAATCTCCCGTATTTTTATGTCAGTTTAAGCTGGTGTCTCTATTACTTGAAACCTAAAATTTCTTAACAGATGTTAAGATCCATGGCTATATCAGAATACAGCCTTTAATGCTCCTTGAAGGGGAAACGGAAGAGCTGGGAAGTCATCAGTGGAGCCAAAGGTTTACATAGGTGCTAGAACACCCTCCTGAAAGAGCATGGTTTTTGTTCAAGAAGTAAAAATAAAATCCCTTCATAAGGATCACCATGACCTACCCAGTAACCACATTTTCCAAAGAAATCCATACATGTAATCTAGCAAAATATTTTTTTCCTGATATGCCAATTCATTATATGAAGTCTCAGAATAATATAAAAAATTGAAATCACATTTCATTATGTATTTCACTAATTGCCTTTATTGTAATGAAAATAAAATTACATGAAATCAAGATTAGCCCAGAAAATTCAGGGCATATGGTGTCCATATCTAGGGAACATCCACCTTGTTTTATTGGAATAAATTATTGTTAAAATGAACACACTGCTAGAAATGCTGTTACCAGTCTGCAGGTCATAAAGATAAAAAGGGCTAAACCAACCTCTCAGTGCTGAATTGGCAAGTGAAACGCTACGTTCTGCACACAATAGGTATGCAGTGAATATATCTGACTGACAAGAACCCTGCTAGGACTAGCAGTGAGCTATTTAAGCCCTGCTGTTTCTTGTGGACTTTGCCAGGCTTGGCTGCAGAGGGAGGATGCGGGAGTCATTAACAAGAGCCCCAAGCTACAGCTCCTCTTCCTCCACTTCAAACTTTCATAAGCCCTATCGTCAGGTGCTGGGCTCTCATCAGTGACTGATAGGCACACAGGGTCTGAAGAAAACACTTTGTACTGGATTATTTGTTGAGGATAATAATTTCACTGTGCCAGTGTCAACAGGCTTGTTACTATGGAATTTGTAAATATATTCACTAAACTGTAAAATGATAGTCTTGAGTTGAAACTGACCTGCTTTTAACCTATGTGTTTTAGACATCTGGCATCCAAAAATTCTGCTGCATAACACAAATCAAAGTAGATGAAACCAGTTAGCTGAAAATAAAAATGAGAGTGATCAAGTCTTTCTGTTTCTGGAAGAAACTAAGAGAAACAAAGCAGAGACTCTTTGAAAATCCAAATTACAGGAGTCTTTTTTAATATCAGGAACTATATATACCTATGTATTCAAATATGTAATACACACACACACACACACACACACACATTTCAAATTGACCTCAAGCATTAATCAAACAAAGGTAGCAAATCTCAGCCTTCATAAAATATTCCAGTTCAATAGAGAAGGAATTATATTTCCAGAAATGGAACCATGTGCTGTGGTTTTATAGAATATTTGCCAAAGAATCGGTGGTGTGTGTAATCTTTATATTTAAGCTTCATCATCATATGATAACAAAAGATCACATTTTCTCAACTAAGCAAATTTAACATCTCATGCCCCTACCTGCCCAGGAAAGAACTCAGTGCCCCATCCACCACAAACTGTCCATGGTCATTTTCCTGCATTTTCCTTCCCACTGCCCATGAAGCTTTTATCATCTGTTCTCTCCAGACTTTTCAATAGCAATAGGTACAGCTATCATTAATTGAGCATTTATTATGTACTAAACAGTGTGCTGGTGATTTACATATATGTTCTCACTTTATCCTAACAACAGTGAGGTAGGTGCTCTTCTCGGCCATCTTACAAATAGAGAAACTGGGGCTCAAGTTCATAAGTTAAAAATGGCCAAGTCAAAAGTGGAGCTGAATTTTAACCCAGTCCATCTGATTCCAAAGCCCACGCTCTAAATCATTACTAATTGATCATTAACTATTCCCTTTGGAGGTCTCAAAAGGATTTTAAATTTCTCTCAACAATTGTCAGGCAATATACCCCAATTACATAATCTGGTTCTGACATATTCAACTGAAATTCTTCCGATAGACCATCTAAGTTTGAAGGAAAAGGTAAAACGCAGCAAATAATATTTGCGTGTCTTGTGGCTTTTAGAATTAATCAATTATATTTAGACAGAATCTGGTGGTTCAGACGCTAAGAGAACACACTGAACTTGTATTTTGCCCATTTTAGTAATGATTCACCAGGCTTTATATCTGACTCCATCTGAAATTCATCAGTGCTATATCCAGGACATTTTTTTCTTTATCTGCCAATTTCATTTCATGTTCTCACTTTGTGCTTTTCCTGTAGTAATATTAATGATTTTGGAACACAGAGGCTGTGATGGTGGTCTTCCGAATGCTGGTGTGACAGCATTATTTCAGATTGCTTCTCTAGTCCTCTCTATACATACCCAGTTTTTTCTTTCCTCCATTCCCATCCTCCTATTTCTTCTCTCCTTCTTCTTCTCCCATAAATTTCCCATACCATAATTTTTCTTATGGTCTCCAGGTCATTTTTCTTTTGTTCTTAGAGTCAGACATATGCTCACAGTACGGAAGACCGAGATACCATACTTTGATCCATTTGGGGAGAGATACAGATATGGATGTGGATTTAGAATTACATATACATATATAGATAGAGATATCGAACTTCTCATTGTTTTTAAGACATAATTTTTTTTTCAACTTTCAGCATTCATGAGATCGGGTCCAATACAATTGGTGGTTCCTTTGATCTGATGAAGTACAATAAACACAATCACTTTCATGACGTAGTGTGTTTTCTAATAACTCAAGCATTTCTCTTTTTTTAATCTCTCAAACACAAATACACATGTATAAAATTCTCAGACACCTTTTCCTATTTCTCCTTTCATGCTCCATGCAAAAAGACATGGGATCTGAGCTCTGTTGTTATGGAAGTTCTTTCTCCTATGCCCTCATTCAATAATTTTTAGGATACATATATCAACCCTCCTCTTCAAGTCAAATTCCAAAATGCACTGTTGATTTTTGTCAGGCATTTTCCAAATACGCTTGCTTCTTTCTTCCTTCCTCCCCTCCCCCCTCATCTTCTGGTATGTGACAAGGTGCTACATACTGTAGGTCTAGGCTGGGGAGCAGTGCTAGTGGGCTCCAGCATCGAGATGTGCACTAGATGTATGTATTTTATTATTACCTTTCCTCCACAGCCAAGACTGTCAGAAGAAACATGGCATTCTTTACAGCTTTCTGCTAAGTGTCAGGCTTTGCATTGCAGAAATATTTGATAAGTGGAGCATAAGTTGCAGGAGCACATCCATGCAAAAGGCAGATACACAATGTAACTTTAACTCTCCTATTAACTTTTTCATTTCCCTGCAGAAGTTGTTTCTGTCCATATTTTTACTTCAGCTGGGCTGAGTGGGAGAAAGAACTCAAAGGGAGGTCGAAGCAGATGGTTGTCACAAACTGCATACGGCAATTGAGAATTAGTGTGCAAGCATATGCAACCTGGTACAGTATGAAACATTCCAGCATATGAGTGCCGAAATAAATCAAGCCTGGAGAAGATCGGGATGATAAAATGATGAGCTCTTCTTTCCCTGTTACATATATATATATAGGCCTTCTGAATTCATTAGGGTATGTTCTCTGTTTTCAGTAGGCAAGTTAACACCTAAATTGAGCAGATTCATGTAGATTCTGGTATCTTGCCTTTTTCTCTCATCCACAGTGTGCTTTCTGAAAAGAAATACTTCTGAAGAGATGTGCATCCTCTGCACATAAGAAGGATTGGAGATGTGCCATCAATTTACCTGGACAAATCTAATCATCATAATAATCACCAGTAAGATACCAAAATTTACATTTGTTCCCCAATTTATTCACAACAGCTATGCACCACGCACTAGCAATTTATATAGAATCTCTGTGTACATTTTTTAATTCATGACCCTACTGGTGACCAATTTGTTCACAGCAATTCATTCATCAAACATGCTGAAGTGTTCTTCCAGTAAGAACGGTAATAAAGAGACACACAGCAACGGTGGTTAACAGGAAGTGGAGCCAAACTCACAGCCCAGAAGTCCTTACGGTGGTAGTGGTGAGGAGACTAGCACTGCCACGTTGCCTTTTACAGTAATAACTAACTGGAAGTCTCCCTCAGTGCTCTCAGGAGTCTCAGGAAAGGGGATAGAGCCTTTCCCTCCATCACAGATGAAGAAACAGAAGAGGAGGGTTTAATTGTCAGTCACCTCTCCTCTCAGAAGAGCAAAGATCAGTTCTGCAGTCAGGGTTGGTTTGGTCCTCGTGGGCCTGTCTGCCGCTCCACCCACTAAGCCGCGGATTTTTGTGTCCCTACGTAAGGCCAGGGCTGGTGAAGACAGGTCCACGGGGGCCTCTGTTCCTGCAGTCCGGGCACCTCCACCCTTCCCCCAGCTTGCTCCCGATGAATTTTTAAGAAGCTACAGTTGTTTTCAACAAGGTCCTTCCTGCCTTCCCGCCATTGCCTTTTTGCTTTGTTCCCTTCCCATCTGTCCTTCCTTGTGAGAGGTGAAAGAAATGTAAGATGCAAAAGAAATGGAAAAGGGGGAAAGTGATGGGTATTGGCTCAAGAATAGATATTGAATTACATATTGGTAGACCAAAACACAAATCAACTCTGAACTACAGGAGTCCACCAACATGCACATAAATCATTTATAACGATAATCCAAGACTAGGTCCAAATCTCATTAAAGTATATGAATCCTTAATCTATTTTGGCAAAAAAGCGCCAATACACATTTTTTCTTTTTATCATAAATTACAGTTCTGTGGCACTGTGCAAATATTACCAAGCTGTAAGACAGCTGTGCTCCATTAAAATGTGTAATGGTCGCTGATTTCTTACAGCACATGGTCATCAGGCTGAATCTACAGCCAGTAATTAGGAAGATGAAATGTTTAATTGTGCCTTAATTTTGATAAAATTTATCTGTCACACATCCCGCAGCCGAGCATTATGCTCACAAATCAATGTCATCGGGCCGAGCAGGAACTCAAGCACCAGACTCTTGTCCCTGACAGATTCATTTGAATATGTAACTGCTCATCGTGAGCAACCAGGCTAAGGAAGAAAGTAAAAACTTTCCTTGTTGACATTGTCCCGGTGAGGTGCGTCCTGTTACTTCCTTTATGGAAAAGAAACGCTCAAAAATAGTTCCGCTGTTCCCTCCTAATGACCGTGTCCACCTCTAGCTCTGGTCATGTAAAGAAAGACAACCCCTCAGGGTCTGTTCTTTCATCTTGAAATCTATTAGTGCAGGGAGAAGAGAGAGATGGAAGAAGGAAGAGAAAAAAATAGAGAAGTGAATTCGGTAATGCACTTTTTAATCCCATATCCTAAGATCCTTATTTTGGGATAGGTTAGTGAGGGAGGCAAGCCATCACTTTCAAGCCGGGTAGCTAAACATTCATCCGCTCATAGAAATGTTAGACTGCTGGAGATGAAACTCATCTTGATTTATCCATAGGAAAATGGAAGACCAGAGAGGTTGCCCAACGACCTGAGCTCCGTCAGAGACAGTTTGACTTACCAGCACTATGCAGCCACACTTGAGATAGCCTACATTTATAGAAAGTTTTATAATTCTTATAAGCAATATTTACAAATCATAATATTGAATTCATTTTTCAAATGGCAAGAAATATTATTTTAAGCACAGGGAAGTGTAAGTACAAATACCTGCCAATACTGAAAATTAATTTGTATCATGTTTCCCCCACAAAATGAATCAGTGATCATCTTTCTCACCCACAATAACGATGGCTCATTATCCAAGAGAACTTAAAGAACATATGTAGGAAAGTACTTTACATTTTTATTTCATAGACTTGGAAATAAAAACAACAGAGTGGGGTCACGGCAAAGATTGTGGGAAGTGAGCGGAAGGCCAGTGAGAAGAAGGGTAGCAACTTGAGATCAAGCTGAATTGGGTCACGGAGGACACAAAACAGTGCAACCACTGGAAAACGGGGAGTGAAGAGTGGGGGGGTCAATTTTCCCAGGCCAGCAAGTTAGATTCTGAATGTGGTTTTCAGAATGTTTTTAATAGCCCCAAATTTTGCCAAATGACACCAGCCAAGTTTTCTCGGTCACTCATTCCAATTAATAAACCAGCACAAGACTCAGCATGTCCGCTTACTTTAAAGTAAAATAAGTCCCAAGATCAGGAATAATTTTAGAAGAGTCTTCAGGGAGAGCCAAATGGCATTAAGCTATAGCCTGCTAACAAGAAGACTCATTAAAACGCTTTTCTAAACTTAGCCATGGAAATAAGTCCAAGCTAAAGATATCATATTCCCCATTCCCTTTTGTACTATTTTCATGGGCAGATATATTCAGGGATTGAATAAGTGAGTGATATTCTAGTAAGATAGTTGTATTTCATCCCACTAGCATGCCACATAGGCTAAAAGAAGTAGGAATAACTAGGAGGGTACAACGGCCTGGGGAATGACACTAAATAACTGGCATTTTGCAAGTCTTTGTGACAAACTGCTTTCATATCCATCGTCTTATTTGGGGGTCACAGACGTTAAATTTGTCCCATCATCATCCAAGCAAGATTAAAACCAGTGTGGGCCTCTCTTTCATACTAAAACACCATTTCCCAGACTCCTATGGAGCAAAGATTCCGCATATGATTTAGGTACTGCTGTTCGGATGCTCTGGTGTGAGCCAATCCCCAGCAGGATTTTGGAGCCAGCAGTCACGGTGGCAACTTCCTGATTTGTCAAGCAGTTTTCTAACTCAGCAGCTTCCTGTTCAGAGCAGAGGTGGCTTCCGAATTCTGCAGCTCCCAATCCACAGCAGAGGCGGCATCTGCCTTATAGGTGCCATTCTACAATGTTTTGGGGCTGCAACAAAAAACCTCCATCAACATATCCAAGTTAGGTGATCCTAATCTAGTTTTCTTTTCACTGCTTCTCATCATGAGAAAAATGCAAATGATAGATCTGGTTTAGAATTTTGGAAGACCTACTGACTTTTGAAAACTGTGTTTAAATTACTATATTACGGCATAGTAGATCTAGCAATAAACTCATTGGGCAGGAGGGCTGGATTCCAGTCCCAGGTTTGACTCTATGATTTGGGGCAAATCAATACCTCTACAGGAATACATACAGCTGTCCTCATCTTAAAAGTAACACACACACTGGGGACCCTGGGTGGTTCAGTCGGTTAACTTCCAACTTCGGCTCAGGTCATGATCTCACGGTTTGTTGAGTTCGAGCCCTGCGTGGGGCTCTGTGCTGACAGCTTGCTCAGAGCCTGGAGGCTGCTTCGGATTTTGTGTCTCTCTTTCTCTCTGCCCCTCCCCCACTCACACGCTGTCTCTCTGTCTCAAATAAATTTAAACATTTAAAAATTTTTTAAAAAGTAACGCACAGTAAAATCAATGATTTCTATAGTCCTCACAGTTTCAATATTCTGAGAGTCTACAAAGATCATATATATATATTATATATTTATATATTATATCTTATGTAAACATAAAATAAATTAAAATATAAATATTTAATATATAAATATATATTTAAAATATGTGTGTATATAAACATAAATATATAAATACATATGTATAAATAAATACATCTATGCGTGTGTGTGTGTGTGTATATACACACAGATGTATATATATACATATATATATATACACCTCCTTTGTCAGAGTTCTTAAATAGAAACTATATGACCTACTAACACTGCTTTCAGAAGCATATTGATGCATATTTGTCCCATTTGGCCAGAACCACAAATTCAGGTGCCAATGTATGATCTGATCCACATGATTCTACCTCCAAAATACAGAAAATATTTTACATATTTCTGTTTTTATAATATCGACACTGATAAGTGAAAAACTCTCCCCATTTTCTCACTATGCCTCACACTTTATGGAATGTGCATGTGTCAAAATTTGTGATGTTAGAAAAGTTAGTGAAATTAGTAAACTCACTGGTAAACGAAACTTCATCCATTTAGTCAGCACACAATTGTTGAATGAGCCTTTACTTATTCGCACACATCTAGGGAACACCAACTCTGGGGTGGGTAGAATGCTACAAGTTACAATCTAAAGGACACAGTTCCTACCCTTATGGAGCACACAACCTAGGGGAGAAGAGAGACCAGAAAATAAGTAGTTGTAAATCAGATGATGAGTGATAGCTACAGGGGCCGTCTATGTGGAGGTCACGTGGGAAGGGCTTACAGAAACTTCCCTGAGACAGGGATTCCCTGGGTAATTTGGAAGGCTAAGAAAGTGCTATCAGCGAGGGAAAGAGTTACTAGAGATTTCAGAGGATAGGAACCAGCACAGATGAGAGAGATGGACATTTAAACAATTTTTTTGTTTATTTATTCTTGAGAGAGAGAGAGAGAGAGAGAGAGAGAGAGAGAGAGTGGGGGAGAAGCAGAGAGAGAAAGGGAGACACAGAATCCGAAGTAGGCTCCGGGATCTAAGCTGTTCAGCACGGAGCCCTATGTGGGGCTCGAACTCATGAGCCACGAGATGATGACCCGAGCCGAAATTGGACACTTAACCAACTAAGCAACCCAGGCGCCCTGAGAGATGGACATTTTAGAGGGTGCAGTATATTAAGAACAATGTATCAGTCTAAGCAGGAATGTGAAATTGAGTAAACGTGTGTTTTCTGTTTTTAACATTTTCATCTTCCATAAACAAAAAAGCTTGCAGAAGGGGAGAAGTGTCAGAACAGAATGAAATAAATTCTACCAGTTTCAGTTGCTGTATCCTGGGGTGTGAAGAGTATGCTGACCAAACCAACTGTCTCTCCACCCCTGACCTGCCACAGTCTTCCACAATACCACCACAAGGGATCAGAGTCAGGAGATTTTGGAGGTGACAACTTGATAAAACTTTGTAATTTCTGTGAAAATATAATTTGTTTTTATTAAAATTCTTTAATTCTTTAAAATAAAGCAAACAGCATCAATAAAAATAAATGTTTTGTACATATTTTAAGACATTTTTATTAAGAAAGCATCATAGATTTAGTACAGAAATTAAATAGAGAAGGGTGTGGTGGGCTGGACAATATCTCCCCAAAATATGTAGGTCCTAATTCCTAGAACCTATGAATGCTACCTTATATGGCAAAACAGACTTTTGCAGGCATGATTAAATTAAGGATCCTGACATGAGATTATTATGGGTTATCTCAATGGGCCATAAATGCAATCACATGTTTTCTTGAAGTAGAAGGTAGAGGGAGATTTGCATAAAGAAGAAGAAGGCAATGCAGTAACAGAAGCAAGATGCTGCATTGCTAGCTGGGTAGGTGAAGGAAGGACAGGAATCAAGAATGCAGGCAGCCTCTAGAAGCTGGAAGAGGCAAGGAATAGATTCTCTCCAGAAGGAACCAGCCCCAGGACACCTCGACCTTAGCCCAGTGAAAATGATTGTGAACTATTGACCTCCAGAACTACAAGAAAATAAATATGCATTGTTTTCAGCCACTAAGTTTGTGGTAATTTGTTACAGTGTTAGCAGCAAACTAATGCAAAGAGAAAATGGGTAATTTTATAAAATTTCCCAACATGAGAACTGGCATATATTATAGGAAAAGCATTATTCATAGGCTAGAATTATTAGGTAAAGCTGTAATTTGAATTTTAACCAAGCTTCACAATTTTTTCTTAGAGAAATTATTAAATGTTGAAGTTTGTGGAAAAGCATACCAAATCAGTGCACAAAGTTCCAAAAAGAAGACAGAAAACCATGGATGGGAAAATTAAAGTTGAATACTATAATTTATTAAACAGGCTGGTCTCATTCAGTAAATCTGTCAAGAAATTACTTTAAAAGCTAGCAATAAGGTATTGTTTAAATATTTATCGTTATTGCCTTGTAAGAAGATTCTTTTAAAGTGATTCTTTCAATAAACATTTATTGAGTTAGACTTTGGGGATAAAACAGTGATCTAAACAGTCTCGAACTTCTTTAAAAAGTTCACATTCTGGAAAACTGGACCAAAAAAGTCAATAAATTTCAAAGACATGAATGCTATGTAAAGGCATATACAGTGAGAATAAACAGAGAAACCTAGGATACTGGCCTGTTTATATTATACTAAGATTTTCAAATATTTAACTCCACAATGGAAAATTCCTGGAAAGTGAAAATATATTGGAAAAATTGGTCCATCCATTCAGAATAGTTCTTTTTAAGTAAAGCAATTTAACCAATGATGCAATTACATTGGTGTCACATCATCTTCCAGGCTAATATGCATGGTAGTTTGGAAAATGGCACATACAAAATGATTAAAAAGGTGTCTTGGTGTTATTTATATATACATTATGGAGAACATCAGTAAAAATATTTTAGAGAATATTATTTTTAAAATCCTGAGATTTACAACTATTACTTCAGACTCTATGGAAATTTGAGGCATGCCTAACTAGCACTGAGAAGTATCTGAAATGCATGACATGATTTACCAAGCATGGTGCTCAATGAATATTGTCCCATTCCCCCCTTAATAATAAATATTAATGATAGAATATGGTGGTAAATATCACACAAAATGATCTGAGTTCAAAAATCAGCAGTAAACATATTAACCAACATATATTTGTTGATTTAAGGAAAAATTAAGGACTTTTCACTTTTCTTGGATGGTCTTGATATCCTCCATATGTCATTTTTCCTATTCACTTAATTGAGGAAGGGTAATAATGTCTTGGGGGGGGGGTGACTGTAAACCAGGTATTATATAAATTGTCCATATTACAAAGATAAGGAATTTACCAATCTACTCGGGGAGTAAACCAACTAGTACTCAAGTAAAGATGGATACTTAATGACCACCAGATTTCACCTACACTGGTGTACATGTGTAGAAATAATTTATGACATAATGAAGACATATATTTTGACCATCTACAGTTGATCATCTGGAGTTAAGGTCTTGACAAGCACGTAAAAGTATAAAAGATGAGTAAAAGAATAATATGAAGTGAAATAGAATAGAAACATCCTTTTTTTTTTATTTCAGAGCTCATGGATGTCTTCAGACATATCAACCAGAGAAGAAAATACAAGTTTCTTTTTTTTTTTTTTTTTTAATTTTTTTTTTTCAACGTTTTTTTATTTATTTGTGGGACAGAGAGAGACAGAGCATGAACGGGGGAGGGACAGAGAGAGAGGGAGACACAGAATCGGAAACAGGCTCCAGGCTCTGAGCCATCAGCCCAGAGCCTGACGCGGGGCTCGAACTCACGGACCGTGAGATCGTGACCTGGCTGAAGTCGGACGCTTAACCGACTGCGCCACCCAGGCGCCCCAGAAAATACAAGTTTCTATTCCACAGTTCATCCTGATTGTTTCCATTTAATGAAGTTTTGTTATTCCAAACGTGTGTTCAGAATTTACACTCTCAATTAATGGTTTTTGTTCATACAACAAAGACTATTTCTCCTCATGTTCATGGAAATGATCAGTGAGTGGAAAATGGCTCAAAAATTTTAAAAGACAATATTAGAAACTCTCCAGCTCCGTTCCTTCCCTCTTCCTCACTCTTGGATCTTATTATGTAATGTAATGTTAATCAGAAGTTGGGAGTGTTCCAAAGGTCCTGACGCCATGGTTGGGATGTCTGAGGTGGGGATGAAGAAAGAAGGTGAAAAATAATGATTCTTTACTGTAGCATGAAACTTTAAACTCAATTCCCCTTCTCTTCTTACAAAGCAAATAACACCAAGTCAAGTTGTTCAGTCAAAGTGACATTTAAATGGTGCCTAAGGATAGTTTCTGTGGCACTGAGTTATTTATTGCCCAGAATCGATATTTTCAACCAATCAGTAGGTGGCAGGAGCTAGCTGAGTCAGGCGGCTAAGACACTGACCCTGGACCAGCCCAACAAAGAGAGGAACGGACTATAGCAAGGCATCCAGCTAAATCCTTACTCATGTCAAAGGCAGGACCAGAGGACACCCTTAGCCTCCTGCATTTCTCTAGCTCGATCTTTAAGTTAATTTTTCTTTTTCAACATTATGTTTAAAGTTTGAAAGAAAACTTTAATAAAATTGCTGCTCCAATAAAGAAATGATGTCAAAATTTAAAACTAATAATTCTCTGTGATATAACTCTAGAAACGAAATTAAATTGCCATACCAATTGAAGTCTCTTTAGAGTGGAGTACAAAATATCTAATAGGAGTCTTAAAGAGCCACAAGTTAAGAGAGAGCTGAGATCTGAGAAACAATGCTATAGATACACTGCAAAATAAGACACCATTTAGTTTTAACTAAACCTGGTTAGTAATGGAATTAAACTCATACTTTATCTTATATCCACAGAATGTACATTTATGTCTCTACATAACTTTATGATTCATGTGGGCCTAAGTGAAAGCATTCAGTGACCCCAGTGGCAATGCACAGTGGAGAAAGGAAGTGAGTTATATCGATTTATATTTTCATTACTGAGAGAACTAAGAGAGTAGTATATGAAAATGATACAGATAGGCACTTGGAAGACAGTCCATGAAGTAGCAATACATTGATATAGTAACCCACATCCCAGTGTCTAATTCTCAGCTTTGCTGGTTCTCAAACGCAATTTGGTCAAAAAACCTACATTCAATTGGTTTCCCAGGCCCAATGTACATTTATTAAACTCACAAGTGACATCAGAACACCCATTTATAAAATAAATATTCTTCTACTGTTGCAGTATTTGCCTTCTCTAGAGTACCTATTTTCTTTTTTTAAGACATTTTGGGGGCTAATTTCATAACCAGAAGGTTCTTCCTGTAACCAGAGAAGTTGCATGGTCAAAAGGGGTTATTTTATTGTAAACTTCGAGGAATGATCTTTGGCATCAATGGAATAACTAGATATTTTTCTTTCCCCCTTTGGTAATGCTGGATAAACAAGGATAAATTCTTATTAGATTTTCCTATTCTAGATATATTGTAGGTTACTCTTGTCTCTCTCCCTCCCCCACCCAATGCATAATTTAATTTGTTTCCTTTTACAAAGAATCATATTTTCCTAGGAGCAGTCACCCTCACGAACCCACTAACAAGCAACATGTATGTGTATTTCTGCTCTGAATAGTTTTTAGGTTCCTTATTACTAGTGATGCTCTAAGACCATCTTACCTCCAAATTATTAGGAAAACTCATTTCACTCATGCACACTGACGACATGGAGAACAAAGGCAGGGAAACTAAACTTGGCTATAGAGATGATGCATCAAATGTTGTCTCAGCATGATATCCAAGCTAGTCCAATCTGGGAGTTATATTAAGGAAAGAAAAATTGTAGCCAACGGAGATACTAGAAGACAAGCAGGAAGCAATCAATGTATACCAGGTCCAGTGCTCCCAGGCAACAGGTGAAGGTGAAAAACAATGGAAAGAAGAAAGCAGGTCAGACACGACATCCAACAAAATGAGCTGAAATTCAGGGTGAAGTTCCAATCTCAACAGGAGGAATCGAGAGCCAATTAGAGAGCCACAGCAGAATCTCAATCACACTTTACAAGCTAACACAATGGAAAATAATGGAAGAATTTGATTAGATTGGTATACGTGTGTCCAGTGACACCAGACACTGAATTTATCCAGGCAGAGTTACATGATGGTTAAGGCATGGGCTTTGGAGTTAGAGAAACAAACAGGCTATCCTGGCTCCACCACCTACCAGCTAAGTGCTAATAGGAAGCCTCAGCTTTTTCACCTGTAAAATAGAAATTATATATTTCAATAGTAAAGCACTTGGCACAATGCCTAGCACTTGAAGATGCTCAATGAATGATAGATATTATTATTCTAGCTTCCAGTTGAGAGGCTGTTGACAGATTGCCTGCTGTGGTAAGGATCTGTGAGTGTTTCTGAGTTAGCAGGATGAAGACCATGTCTGACCCCCAGAGGGTCTGAGGAAGGCAAGGACCAACTGGCTGATTCCTCAACATGTGAAAAAAAAATCATGATGAAGTGTGATGCAAAGGAGAGAGTAGGGGCTTTGGAGGACAACAATCAGAGTTCAAATCATGTCCCTTGCTCTTCCACTTACTAGATATATAAGCAAACTATTTTATCTTTTGAATCATTAACAATTTTTCATTTGTAAAACAGAAGTAATAGTTACCTCACAGTGTCAAAATAAGAAAGAAATGAGATAATGGCTTTTGAAAGTGCTTAAAACATAGTAGATATTTAAATGTATTTCCCTTTCCTCTCTCTTTCCAACTTGTTCATATATGAAAGAAAAAAGGACATTGTCAGATTTGTCAATGATTGGAAAGTATATCACCTCATGTGCAAAAATTACTCTTCATATGGTTCACATCATTGAAGGATGACTGGAGGAAGTCATAATTGAGGGAGATTTAATAGAACAGGCTATAAATACTAAAGTAGGAGAGAAGTATTACAAATAGTATCAGGAAAATGTTGACGTCAGAGCGGCAGAAGTAGAATATAAAATTTCTAAAATAAGATGCTTAATCAAATGTATGGAGTTTTTTAGTTACAGACTGATGAAAACTGGGAGAGGAAGGATATCCAGGGGAACAACTGACTTCATAATATACATATAAGTTTCCTCCATGTCTTTTCATGGTTTAATAGCTTATTTATTTTAAGTCCTAGATAATGTTTCATTGTTTGGATGTACCACAGTTTATTTATCCATTCATCTGCTAGAGGACATCTTGGTTGCTTCCAAGTTTGGGCAATTATGAAGAAAACTGCTATAAATATCTGTGTGCAGGATTTTGTGTGGATATAAATTTTCAACTCCTTGAAGTAAATACAAAGGAGCGCAATTGCTGGATCATATGGTAAGAGTAGAGTTTTGCTAGAAACTGCCAAACTGTCTTCCAAGGTGGCTGTACGATTTTGCATTCCCACCAGGAATGCATGAGAGTTCCTGTTGCTCCGCATCCTTGCCAGCATTTGGTGTTGTCAGTGTCCTGGATTTTGGACATTCCAATAGCTTGTGTAGCAGCATCTCGTCGTCATTTTAGTTATCTCACACTGTTAACAGGCAGTCACCATGGTTAGATTCAAAGCGTTATTTCTGCCTTTATCTTCTGTAGGCAATAGTGTGAATTTCAGTTCAGTTCTCTAACCCTTTGCTGCACTGGTTTGGCTTCAACTCAGATGAGCATTATTCAGGGACTAACTGGAGACTTGTGTGAATGTTTCAAATTTCATTTCTGCTCCTTAAGCCTTTGCTGTGTTGCTTGTCTCTGTCTCCTGCTTGTATCACTCAGGGGTTTGACTATGTCTTGTGTGGTTTCATAAACAATTGGAGACCCATTCTTCAGCTTTCTCCCCTCCTATGTACTCCTCCACTCTCCTGCCTGGTTCCTCTGGCCAGAAAGATGGGTTTCTCTTGGAGTTTTAGCTGCCTGTGGGGCTCCTGTGCTGATCCATGGCTAGGACACGCCCTTGGGGAAAACTGCTACAGAAGAAGCCCAGCCTGAAGATTGATTTCCTTTCACAATAATGCTTTTGTTTACTTTTCAGAGGTCACAGGTGGTTCGTTTTGTGTTTTGTTCTGTGTTTTAGTTGTAATCAGCTGAAGGAGTAGGCTGTAGTGGGTTTACTCCACCATATTGGAACCAGAACCAAAACCTTTCTGGGAACTTTTAAAATAACACTAATAGAACTAAGGCAAGAGTTGCTGCCTATTCCAATTATTCCAGAGCAACAAAAAAGACATAATTTTCACAGCAAAAGACAGAATTTTTTTAGGTTTATTTATTTATTTTGAAAGACAGAGAGAGAGAGAGTGAGAGCAGGGGAGGAGCAGAAAGAGACAGAGAGAGAGAATCCCAAGCAGGCTCTGCACTGTCAGTGTGGAGTCTGATGAGGGGTTTGATCTCACAAACTGTGAGATCAAGACCTGAGCTGAAATTGAGTCAGACACTTAACTGACTGAGCCACCTAGGCACCCTAAAATGACAGAAATTTTGTAAATGCATGACATAATATACAATGACAGAACTTCTATCAACTGGAAAAGTATGGGGTGCCTGCGTGCCTCGGTTGGTTAAGTGTCCAACTTTAGCTCAAGTCATGATCTCACAAGTCATGAGTTTGAGCCCCATATCAGGCTCTCAGGCACATGAGGCTCACATCAGTGAAGAACCCCTCTCAGATCCTCTGTCTTCTTCTCTCTCCCTCCCACATGCATGTTCTCTCTCTCTCTCAAAAATAAACATTTAAAAAATTGGAAAAGTATGAAAACTAATATGAATTTATACATATAAAACTAGGGGCACCTGGGTGGCTCAGTCAGTTAAGCATCCGACTTTGGCTCAGGTCATGATCTCGCGGTTCGTGGGTTCAAGCCCCACGTTGGGCTCTGTGCTGACAGCTCAGAGCCTGGAGCCTGCTTCAGATTCTGTGTTTCCCTATCTCTCTGCCCCTCCCCCACACATGCTCTGTTTCTCTCAAAAATAAACATTAAAAAAAATTTTTTTAAATACGTATAAAAATAAATGGTTGGACAAAGATACTTAATGAACAGCAACAAATCAGAAACAGCAATAATGTTAGCCATGTAGAATTAATTTATTTTTTCACAGCTTTATTGAGATACAATTCACATGCCATACAATTCACCTTTTTAATATGCACAATAGTTTTTAATATATTCAAAGGTATGTGCAACCATGACCACAGTCAATTTTAGAACTTTTTCATCATCTCAAAAAAAAATCCCATACTCTTTAGCTATCATTTCACCCAACCCTCCAAATCCTCCACCTCCACCCCAGCTACCATTAATCTACTTTCTCTATAGACAGATTTCCATGTTTGGCACATTTAATATGGAATAAATCATATAATAGGTGGTCTTTTGTGACTGGCTTCTTTTACTTAGCATAATGTTTTCAAGGTTCATCCATGTTGTAACATGCATCAGTATTTGATTACTTTTGAAGGTCAAATCATATTCCCTTGAATGTATACACCACATAATTATTTTTTTTTCTACCCAATTGATGGATACCCAGTTGGGCTATTGCCACCATTTGGCTGTTATGAATAATGCTGTCACAAACATTTATGTCCGCGAATCTATAAATATCTCCATTTGTGTAGATATGTTTTCATTTCTCTTGAATATATAACTAGGAGTGGAAATGCTGTGTCATGTAGTAAACTGTGTCAGTTTGAGCAACTGCCAGAGTGTTTTCCACAGTGGTTGCACCATTTTACATTCCCACCAGCAGCACATGAGGGTTCTGGTTTCCCACATCCTTGTCAACACTTATTTTCTGACTTTTTGATTATAACCATCCTAGTGCATATGAAGTAGTACTTACTGCAGTTTGACTTGCCTTTCCCTGATGACTAATGAGAATATTTTCATGTACTTATTAGCCATTTATATATCTTCCTTGGAGATATATCTATTTAGATCTTTGTCCGTGTTTTAATTGGGTTGTCATTTTACTGTTGAGTTATATAAGTTCTTTATATATTCTGGATATAAGTCCCTTATCAGATATATGATTTGCAAATATTTTCTCACATTCTATGGATATGTTTTCACTTTCTTGGTGATGTCCTTTGAAACAAAGAAGTTTTTACATTTTTAAGTCCAATTTATCTTCTTTCTTTTGTTGCTCATATTTTTGGCATCATATCTAATACATGACAAGTACAAGGTCATGAAGATTTACCCCTATATTTTCTTCTAAGAGCTGGATAATTTTAGCTCTTACATTTAGATTTTTGATCCATTTTGAGTTAATTATTGCAAAAGCCAAGTAGAATTAAACCAAAAATATTACATGAGATAAACAGTCCATTGAAAATATTTTAAGAGTTAATACAGATATAATAACATTGAATTTTTTTGGACAAATTCTGTAGCAATTAAATGCAGTTGTTAAAAGGTTAAAACTATACAGATAAGTTTACATAAATATGATCCTATTGATAAATTTTAGCATATAAATGTTACTCTGTGCCATCAAAGGAAAATAAGAATATAGAGGATAGAAACACTATATATAACGGGTCAAAATTAATATATAAATACCAAATTTTACAACTTAGGGAAAACATAACTTTCCTATATTTGACTATACACAAAATATTTATAAATATTTATTTAAATTTTCAACCATTGGAGGATCCTGGGAAGATGGCGGCGTAGGAGGACGCTGGGCTCACCGCGCGTCCTGCTGATCACTTAGATTCCACCTACACCTGCCTAAATAACCCAGAAAACTGTGAGAAGACTAGCAGAACAGAGTCTCTGGAGCCAAGCGCAGACGAGAGGCCCACAGAAGAGGGTAGGAAGGGCGGCGAGGCGGTGCGCGCTCCACAGACTGGCGGGAGGGAGCCGGGGCGGAGGGGCAGCCTGCTGGCCAAGCAGAGCCCACGAGTCTGGCTTGCAAAAGCAGAGAGGCCGGACGGAGTGTATTCTGACAGCAAGCAGGACTTAGCATCTGGGAGGTCTTAAGTTAATAGCTCTGCTCGGAAAGCGGGAAGGCTGGAGGACAACGGGAGGGAGAGTTGTTGAGACCCGGACGACAGACCTCATCTTGGCGGGGAACAAAGGCGCTCGCCAGAGCCATCTCCCTCGCCCATCCACCATCCAAAATCCCAAAGGGAACCAGTTCCTGCCCGGGAACTTGCTTGCACCACGCAAACACCCAAAGCTGTGCTTCTGCGGATCCATCCCTCCGGCGGGTCTGACTCCCGCCCGGTGCCGCAGGGCCCCTCCCGAAGCGGATCTCCGAAGGAAAAGTGAGCTGAGCCTGCCCCTCCCACCCCTGTGCACCTTGCTGATCCACCCCAGCTAATACGCCAGATCCCCAGCACCACAAGCCTGGCAGTGTGCAAGTAGCCCAGACGGGCCACGCCACCCCACAGTGAATCCTGCCCCTAGGAGAGGGGAAGAGAAGGGACACACCAGTCTGACTGTGGCCCCAGCGGTGGGCTGGGGGTAGACTTCAGGTCTGACTGCGGCCCCGCCCACCAACTCCAGTTATACACCACAGCACAGGGGAAGTGCCCTGCAGGTCCGCACCACTCCAGGGACTACCCAAAATGACCAAACGGAAGAATTCCCCTCAAAAGAATCTCCAGGAAATAGCAGCTAATGAACTGATCAAAAGGGATTTAAATAATATAACGGAAAGTGAATTTAGAATAACAGTCATAAAATTAATCGCTGGGCTTGAAAACAGTATAGAGGACAGCAGAGAATGTCTTGCTACAGAGATCAAGGGACTGAGGAACAGCCAGGAGGAGCTAAAAAATGCTATCAATGAACTGCAAAATAAAAAGGAGACAACTACGGCTCGGATTGAAGAGGCAGAGGAGAGAATAGGTGAACTAGAAGATAAAATTATGGAAAAATAAGAAACTGAGAAAAAGAGAGATAGAAAAATCCAGGAGTATGAGGGGAAAATTAGAGAACTAAGTGATGCACTAAAGAGAAATAATCTACACATAACTGGTATTCCAGAGGAGGAAGAGAGAGGGAAAGGTGCTGAAGGTGTACTTGAAGAAATAATAGCTGAGAACTTCCTGGATCTGGGGAAGGAAAAAGGCATTGAAATCCAAGAGGCACAGAGAACTCCCTTCAGATGTAACTTGAATCGATCTTCTGCACGACATATCATAGTGAAACTGGCAAAATACAAGGATAAAGAGAAAATTCTGAAAGCAGCTAGAGATAAATGTGCTCTAACATATAAAGGGAGACCTATAAGACTCGTGACTGATCTCTCTTTTGAAACTTGGCAGGCCAGAAAGGAATGGCAGGAGATCTTCAACGTGATGAACAGAAAAAATATGCAGCCGAGAATCCTTTATCCAGCAAGTCTGTCATTTAGAATAGAAGGAGAGATAAAGGTCTTCCCAAACAAAAACTGAAGGAATTTGTCACCACTAAACCAGCCCTACAAGAGATCCTAAGGGGGATCCTGTGAGACAAAGTACCAGAGACATCGCTACAAGCATGAAACCTACGGACATCACAATGACTCTAAACCCATATCTTTCTATAATAACACTGAATGTAAATGGACTAAATGTGCCAACCAAAAGACATAGGGTATCAGAATGGATAAGGAAACAAGACCCATATATTTGCTGTCTACAAGAGACTCATTTTAGACCTGAGGACACCTTCAGATTGAGAGTGAGGTGATGGAGAACTATTTATCATGCCACTGGAAGCCAAAAGAAAGCTGGAGTAGCCATACTTATATCAGACAAACTAGACTTTAAAATAAAGGCTGTAACAAGAGATGAAGAAAGGCATTATATAATAATCACAGGGTCTATCCATCAGGAAGAGCTAACAATTATAAATGTCTATGCGCCGAATACAGGAGCCCCCAAATATATAAAACAATTACTCACAAACATAAGCAACCTTATTGATAAGAATGTGGTAATTGCAGGGGACTTTAACACTCCACTTACAGAAATGGATAGATCATCTAGACACACGATCAATAAAGAAACAAGGGCCCTGAATGATACATTGGATCAGATGGACTTGACAGATATATTTAGAACTCTGCATCCCAAAGCAACAGAATATACTTTATTCTCAAGTGCACATGGAACATTCTCCAAGATAGATCACATACTGGGTCACAAAACAGCCCTTCATAAGTATACAAGAATTGAAATCATACCATGCATACTTTCAGACCACAATGCTATGAAGCTTGAAATCAACCACAGGAAAAAGTCTGGAAAACCTCCAAAAGCATGGAGGTTAAAGAACACCCTACTAAAGAATGAATGGGTCAACCAGGCAATTAGAGAAGAAATTTAAAAATATATGGAAACAAATGAAAATGAAAATACAACAATCCAAACGCTTTGGGATGCAGCAAAGGCAGTCCTGAGAGGAAAATACATTGCAATCCAGGCCTATCTCAACAAACAAGAAAAATTCCCAATACAAAATCTAACTGCACACCTAAAGGAAACAGAAGCAGAACAGCAAAGACAGCCTAAATCCAGCAGAAGAGAAATAATAAAGATCAGAGCAGAAATACACAATATAGAATCTAAAAAAACTGTAGAGCAGATCAACGAAACCAAGAGTTGGTTTTTTGAAAAAATAAACAAAATTGATAAACCTCTAGCCAGGCTTCTCAAAAAGAAAAGGGAGATGACACAAATAGATAAAATCATGAATGAAAATGGAATGATTACAACCAATCCCTCAGAGATACAAGCAATTAGCAGGGAATACTATGAAAAATTATATGCCAACAAACTGGAAAGCCTGGAAGAAATGGACAAATTCCTAAACACCCACACACTTCCAAAACTCAATCAGGAGGAAATAGAAAGCTTGAACAGACCCATAACCAGTGAAGAAATTGAATCGGTTATCAAAAATCTCCCAACAATAAGAGTCCAGGACCAGATGGCTTCCCAGGGGACTTCTACCAGACGTTTAAAGCAGAGATAATACCTATCCTTCTCAAGCTATTCCAAGAAATAGAAAGGGAAGGAAAACTTCCAGACTCATTCTATGAAGCCAGTATTACTTTGATTCCTAAACCAGACAGAGACCCAGTAAAAAAAGAGAACTACAGGCCAATATCCCTGATGAATATGGATGCAAAAATTCTCAATAAGATACTAGCAAATCGAATTCAACAGCATATAAAAAGAATTATTCACCATGATCAAGTGGGATTCATTCCTGGGATGCAGGGCTGGTTCAACATTCACAAATCAATCAATGTGATACATCACATTAATAAAAGAAAGATAAGAACCATATGATCCTGTCAATCGATGCAGAAAAGGCCTTTGACAAAATCCAGCAACCTTTCTTAATAAAAACCCTCGAGAAAGTCGGGATAGAAGGAACATACTTAAACATCATAAAAGCCATTTATGAAAAGCCCACAGCTAACATCATCCTCAATGGGGAAAAACTGAGAGATCAGGAACACGACAGGGATGTCCAATCTCACCGTTGTTGTTTAACATAGTGTCGGAAGTTCTAGCATCAGCAATCAGACAACAAAAGGAAATCAAAGGCACCCAAATTGGCAAAGATGAAGTCAAGCTTTCGCTTTTTGCAGATGACATGATATTATACATGGAAAATCCGATAGACTCCACCAGAAGTCTGCTAGAACTGATACATGAATTTAGCAAAGTTGCAGGATACAAAATCAATGTACAGAAATCAGTTGCATTCTTATACACTAACAATGAAGCAACAGAAAGACAAATAAAGAAACTGATCCCATTCACAATTGCACCAAGAAGCATAAAATACCTAGGAATAAATCTAACCAAAGATGTAAAAGATCTGTATGCTGAAAACTATAGAAAGCTTATGCAGGTAATTGAAGAAGATATAAAGAAATGGAAAAACATTCCGTGCTCATGGATTGGAAGAATAAATATTGTCAAAATGTCAATACTACCCAAAGCTATCTACACATTCAATGCAATCCCAATCAAAATCGCACCAGCATTCTTCTCGAAACTAGAACAAGCAATCCTAAAATTCATATGGAACCACAAAAGGCCCCAAATAGCCAAAGTAATTTTGAAGAAGAAGACCAAAGCAGGAGGCATCACAATCCCAGACTTTAGCCTCTACTACAAAGCTGTAATCATCAAGACAGCATGGTACTGGCATAAAAACAGACACATAGACCAATGGAATAGAATAGAAACCCCAGAACTAGACCCACAAACGTATGGCCAACTAACCTTTGACAAAGCAGGAAAAGAATATCCAATCGAAAAAAGACAGTCTCTTTAACAAATGGTGCTGGGAGAACTGGACAGCAACATGCAGAAGATTGAAACTAGACCACTTTCTCACACCATTCACAAAAATAAACTCAAAATGGATAAAGGACCTGAATGTGAGACAGGAAACCATCAAAACCCTAGAGGAGAAAGCAGGAAAAGACCTCTCTGACCTCAGCCTCAGCAATTTCGTACTTGACACATCCCCAAAGGCAAGGGAATTAAAAGCAAAAATGAACTACTGGGACCTTATGAAGATAAAAAGCTTCTGCACAGCAAAGGAAACAACCAACAAAACTAAAAGGCAACCAACGGAATGGGAAAAGATATTTGCAAATGACATATCGGACAAAGGGCCAGTATCCAAAATCTATAAAGAGCTCACCAAACTCCACACCTGAAAAACACATAACCCAGTGAAGAAATGGACAGAAAATATGAATAGACACTTCTCTAAAGAAGACATCCGGATGGCCAACAGGCACATGAAAAGATGCTCAATGTCGCTCCTCATCAGGGAAATACAAATCAAAACCACACTCAGATATCACCTCACGCCAGTCAGAGTGGCCAGAATGAACAAATCAGGAGACTACAGATGCTGGAGAGGATGTGGAGAAACGGGAACGCTCTTGCACTGTTGGTGGGAATGCAAACTGGTGCAGCCACTCTGGAAAACAGTGTGGAGGTTCCTCAGAAAATTAAAAATAGACCTACCCTATGACCCAGCAATAGCACTGCTAGGAATTTACCCAAGGGATACAGGAGTACTGATGCATAGGGGCACTTGTACCCCAATGTTTATAGCAGCACTCTCAACAATAGCCAAATTATGGAAAGAGCCTAAATGTCCATCAACTGATGAATGGATAAAGAAATTGTGGTTTACACAATAGAGTACTACGTGGCAATGAGAAAGAACGAAATATGGCCCTTTGTAGCAACATGGATGGAACTGGAGAGTGTGATGCTAAGTGAAATAAGCCATACAGAGAAAGACAGATACCATATGTTTTCACTCTTATGTGGATCCTGAGAAACTTAACAGAAACCCATGGGGGAGGGGAGGGAAAAAAAAAAAAAAAGAGGTTAGAGTGGGAGAGAGCCAAAGCATAAGAGACTGTTAAAAACTGAGAACAAACTGAGGGTTGATGGGGGGTGGGAGGGAGGGAAGGGTGGGTGATGGGTATTGAGGAGGGCACCTTTTGGGATGAGCACTGGGTGTTGTATGGAAACCAACTTGACAATAAACTTCATATATTGAAAAAAAATAAAAAATAAAAAAATAAATTTTCAACCATTAACAAAACTGTAAAAGCAGAACTTTTATATCTTACTTTTTGAAATAATTCAACAAAATAAACACTATAAATTTTCAATATCTTTGAAAGGTTTAACCCTCTCTTAAATAAAATCACTGAAAGAAAATGAAAAACACACTACATCACAAAATAAGAAAGTTCAAAGTTAACGCTGTTGGGATGGGTCAAAAATGCTCACAAAGGTAAATTCATACCCGTAAATCCTTTCATTAGTCACAATGAGAAAGTTAATTCAAATTAAACTGAAGCTTTAAGCAAAGAGCAGTAACAAAATCTCTAAGGAAAAATGGCAAAAGTAATTAGAAAACAAATTAAACAATGAAATTGATTATTACTGCCAATTAATTTAAAATTCATAACTAATACATTACATAAGCCTCTGTTAAATCTAAATAGAAAAAATACAAATTTTAAAAAGCTATACATAGGAAATTGCAAAATATCATACATAAAAATTTTTATTACAGGAGAATACACAACTGTATGCTAGTAACACTGAAAGCTTCTAAAAAACATACAACTTTCCATAATAAGTAATTAAGTTAAAAAAGGACATACAAAACAGGTATTATGAAGAATTAAGGAAGTCATCAATAAGTGACCTCCATAAAATGGCTCCTGCCTGTAATGCATATACTATTGAACTTTTTTGAAATTTAAAGAGATAATTTTCATTTAAGAAAAAAGATGACAAACTTTGTAACTTATTATGTAAAGTAGATAATACTGATTCTAGGAATTCCAATATTGACAAATCCAATATAAGAAGAGCCAGAAGTAGAGAACAGAGCAAACAGAGAAGAGGAAATTATTACTGAATATAAAAAGTCTTCCTCAAACTGAAGAGCATAAATGCTCAGAAAAATAAAAGTACTGCTAAGCTCTGGGTGATAAAAGTTCCATGCATCCTCATAAAAATTTTAAATACCAAAGTTTTAAAGAATAGTATGAATAGTTGCAGGTAACATTTATTGAGCATTAGCTATACCAGCTACTCTTCTAAACACTTCACAATATTAACTTATTTAATCCCCATAACAACCTTTTCAATTAAATAGGACTTTCTCCTATTTACAAATGGAGAATGGGAAACACAGAGGATTTAAGTAACTTGCCAACTTCATACTGATAGTTAGCAGTGAAGCTGGGATTCAAACCTAAGGCAGTATGACACTGGAGGCCAAATCTTGGCCATTAAGTGCAAAAGAAACAACAGGTCCTTCTTAAAGGGTTGGGAATCATATCTGCATCAGATTTCTCATTATCACTGGCTTTTTAAAAGACACCTATGGTAGTAGTACAATTCTAATGCTCTAAGGGAAAACTATTTTTAATTGTATAAAAATACAATTTAGCTGTCTACCCAGCTAAACCATCACCATTTCTGATAACAGAATGACATTTTTAAACATAAAAAAGACACAGAAATTTTCTTGCCATGCACATTCTCGTTACTTAAGGGTGTTTGCCAGAAAAATGAAAAAAAAAAACAAAACAATTCATGGAAAGGGAGAATTTATCCCAAGAGACCCAACCCAGGATTTAACACAATATTCCAACACCACAACAAGTCAGTAGAGCCAGTAGGTCACTACAGAACAAGATAACTGATGGTTGTAAGGAAGAAATATCTAGGATAAAAAAGTACATGATTCAGTAATAGCATGATTAAGAAGATGGAAAGACTTGAGTAATATTACAGATATTTTATTACAGAAAAAGAAAGTCCAGAAGAACAAATAAAAAAACAATACACAAAGTCATGGTCTAAATGTGAAACAAATCAGAATGTGGCATAATTTAAAGCAAATAATAAAATGTAAGAATATTCTATCCATGTTACCAACAATAGGATTTTTCTCCTTAAAATGGACATTGCTTCAATTTACATGAGAGTTGATATACTGGTCAAAGCTGATAGAAAGTGAAATTAAATGATTAAAATTTGCAAAGGCAATTGAAAAACAAAAATAATAATACAGTTGTCTGAACTTGGAAGGATAAGGGCAAGAGAGAGGGTGAAACTAGAGGAATCTATCACAGAGTAAATATTTTCTACCAGCAATTAACCAATGAAAAGAGAGTACCTTGTAGAATTATAAAAATAAATGTTAAAGGTGTGGGAAGTAAAACTGACAATTGGGGTGGGGAACAACATCCTCTTGCTAATATTGCTTTAATTGAGAAGGACTTCATTAGTGAAACACTTCCCCCTCTCTCCACTCTGGTTCCTGTGTTTCTGAAGAAGTGGACACTAGCATAGCTCTGCCCTCTTTTGTCTTTTCTCTCTAAGCAAAAGCTATACACTGAGAGCTTGCATTCCTCTGCATTCTCCTCCTGTTCTACGGAAAGGTAGAGACCTTTGGTGATCGAGCACTGCTTATGACTGAGTGGAGAACTGTCTAGTTCTGGGGAGCAGTGTTAGGAAGACCATTTGCCCACAGATGTAAGCCACATTTCCTACATCAGTTTTAACACTTATTGAGGTGTTACTTTAGTCCTATTTTACTAGGTAGATCTGTTTCACAGTTGCTTAATAACTCAGACAAGTGTAAGGGTGTTATTTATTGTCTCCTTTTAAACCCTAACCATTGGTATCTCCAAGGAGCTACACTATTATCTGTGGGTGGTGAGATTTAGATTTCTGTAAAAATGTTCTAAGGACACCACAATGGCAGAGAAATCTTAAACTTCGTTTAGTGTTCTCATTAGTGATAATATTAGCATCTTCGTATTGCAAAGAATCTTTATTTGTTTTGTCACATAATGAAAATAAGAAACCATGCTAACGGTGTTAGGAACCAATAGCTTTTACTGAAAAAAGATCCAAGCATAAGACCCAAGAAGTTAAAATTCACATACTTTTTAATTGATATTAGAAATATTGAAAAGAACTCATTTTATCTTTTCAAAAATTCATATTTTGTTACTTTTGCTACTTGTCTCTGTTCATTGAAAAGACCCAGAAGCAAAGACTGGCAATGTCTTTTCTCAAGAAAGTAGGCTTTGGTTATGGAGAACACTCTGAGCTTATTTCACTCTCATCGTTCTTGCCTTCCCCCTGCCAGGCTCCCAGGAGTTTCTTACTCTCAAGCTATTCACCTCAGCCGGCAGCAGTTAATCAAAATTATGATTATGATTTGAGTGTTCCTACCCATTAATGGCTCTGGCAGCTTCAGCTCCAGATATGTAGATCATGTGGATGTTACTCTGGATGCCCCTCTCTCTCCAGGTTTCAGCACGGCAATTTGCTCTGCAACCCAGTTCTCTGAGGAGTCCAAGGAAACTCATTCATATTGTTTGTCCAGTTTTCTTCTTGTTGTAAGGATGGGACTGACAACTTCTAAGCCCTTCACACGTTGGAACTGAAGCCACATGTGACTGCACTATTTGCTTTTGTGTGTTTGAAATCTGTCATCTTTAAAACTTAGCAAGAAAAAGATGGAGGGGCGTGTGGGTGGTTCGGTCGGTTAAGTGCGCAACTCCTGATTTCAGCCCAGATCATGATCTCATGGTTTGTGAGTTTGAGCCCTGCATTGGGCTCCTCGCTGACAGTAGAGAGCCTGCTTGGGATTCACTGTCTCTGCCCCACGCTCCTTCTCTCTCTCTCTCTCAAAATAAATAAACTTAGAGAAAAGAAAGATTGAGGAAGAAGATATAAGAAATTTCTCTGAAAATAACCCCAGTGCCTGAGAAGCAGTATAACAATATAGTACATTGATTAAGATTGTTCTATCTTTTAAAACAAGCATGCAGATTCATGTAATATTGATAATTATGTGATATAAAGTCTTAATACGGTATTCAAGTATATACGAGCTATAGTCATGCCTGTGTAAACTATGTGCACATATAGGAAAACAACTGAAAGAAAAGACACGAAGTATATTGATAGGCTTCCTATATGGAGTGTGTGTCTCATTTAACATTCCTTTTTCAGCAAGTGCTACTGATCAGAGTGCTTCCTGTCCTTCAGGCGCGTGTTATTGGGGGGAAACACTTTAGAAATACCCATCTAGAGCCACTGCTTCTTTCTTTGGCATATGATTGAGACTTCAGTGGTTTTACTACCTTTGGCTGTCCTGAGCACAGTTTCATTCGTATCTTCTCGGCAGTACAAATAGGGACAGTCAACCTGTTTACCCCAATAAGCGTAACACAAATCTGTAGCTGTAATTAGATTTATTAACGAAGGGCCCCCGCCCCGTAAGTCTGTGTTCTTAAAATTTTTAAATTTCCCACCATTTCAAATATAATTCCTTTTTCTCCGATTCAACTGAACACATATTTGCATCACGACTGTGTGACAGGCTCAGTGACTGGATTCTGGGAGAAATGAAAAGATGAAGAAGCAATGTCTGCCCACAAAGGCTTCATAATATAAGAGGTTAAGAGAGAACTAGGCAAATCGCTAGCAAACAAGGTTGGATAATACTTAAAAAACAGGAACCGATTACATCCGGAAAGTCTCTGGGAAAAGCAGTGACATTTGTCATGGGCCTTGACTAATGGACAGAATGTGAGCAGACAAAGATGTGGAAGGGTAGGATTTCTGAGAGAGAGCCCTGAGCACAGACACAGAACCAGCACAGTTTGAATAAGCTTGGAAAGCTAAAGTGATTATTCTTTTTATTGATCGAATTTAATGACTGAGATTATTTTATATCAAAATCCCAAAGCAGCCACTTGAAGAGGTTTAACAATTTAGTCACTTTGAAATAAACTTTACCCTGAGCTCCAAAAACTAAATACATTTCTCAATTCCATCCTGAATGGAATCACACAAATTCAATCAGAGGTATATTATAGAAACAAATGAAGAAGAATTCAGATTAAAGTTCCCAAATCCTGATCCTTATTCCTTCGTTCAAATGACACCTACCGTTTCAAACAATGTGTTCTCTAAATGCATTGGATTATGTTACCACAGACCTAATAATTCTTGCTTAGAGTATGAACACCTTGCAGAATCTGAAAAACACCAAGAAGATCTTGGAGCTGGGGTCAGTGAGGATATGGAATGGCCGGAGATACGCAGACTTGGGCAAAAATCTGTTGTCACATTTTCCACACTTCAATTGCTAATAAAAACTTGGTAATGATGGCAGAAGTCTTTTCTGGAAACACTTACGACATCGGTAATGACCCATACTGGGGAGATAAATCCAGTATGTAGCCATGCTTAAGTAAAAGAAATTCTTATTACCTCATTTGTCTACTAATAAGTGTGTCTTTGGAGGGTTCTTTAAATATTATTGATATAGTGAGTGATAAAAGAAGACTGTTATTGCCTGAAAACACTGAATAACTTACCTTCATTATAGCACATCCACTGGAGGTTTTTCAGTTTGTGTGAAAGGTAGAGTTCAGAAAAGTCTGCTTTTATTATGAAGAAAATCATATCCTTGATAATTTTTTTAAGTCATCATTATTAAAAGATTTCAGCTGCCTTCTTTTGTGTAGTTGTGATGTCAGCTTCCAACATCTAATTTAATACAATCTGTCTCTTCCACCCTCTTCTTAGACTTTGAGGGATGACGTACCTTGACTTAGAATTTATTCATTATTTGTCACATATTTGCTAAATCCTAATGTATGTCCTGCAGTATGCTGAGTGACAGGAACTCAGCTGGAAACAGTTCCGACAAGAGCCCTGCCTGCTGTCAAGTTCTCAACCCAGCACTACCAGTATGACTCCAATATCTCTCCTCCTAAAGTATAAGCTCCAGCACCTTTTCATACTGTCTTCTCTCCGGTGTTAGCACAAGGCCTTAATGCAGGTGCTTGCTACATATTTACTAAGTAGAATTTCAACTTACATTTTCTATCTCACATTAGAGTTGATTGTGTCCTAGTATTCTTCCTAAGCTAGTGACTGAGGAGAGACAGGGTGGCAGAGAAGAGCTACTCTTCTGCTGAGACACACAGCTAGACTACATTTTCCAGCTTCCTTTGCAGTTGTGACCACATGACTAAATTCTAGTCAGTAATGTGTGAGAAGTGACACTCTCGAAATGTACCACCTCTGAAGCTGGACATAAAGTCCTCTCGTAAGACACCCTCCATGCTGTTAGATGCTGACCCCCTCAAAGTCGTCAGGAGCCAGACGAGGACACAGAATTAATGTGTGGAGCAGAACTCTCCTACTCACCTGAATCTGTCCTGGACTGTTGATAGAAACGAGAAATAAACCTCTATTATGTGTATGCCATTAGTTGTTTTTAGTCAATTTGTTAGAACAGCAAGGTTATCCAAATTAATAAATGTCTTTGCACATTGTACAGAATAAACTTTAGAATGCTAAGTGATGGGACTGAATTTAGAAAAAAAGTCTCCTCCTCTGGTGTCAGAAACACTATTGTCTACAGTTGACATGTGACTGCTTTGGCCAGAAAACATCAAGCCCCAGAAGTCACAGGTTTCACTCTCGTTTAGATGTTTAATAGTCAAGTAAGTGATAGCAAAGGTGAAGGATGATTTATATGAAGTACTTCTTTTCTCTGTATTATAAATTCACAGTTGGGAGAGAAAACCGAATGCATGTACAGTCTTCCCAAGCTACCATAGGCTCACTGTTGACACTGAAGTTTGTCTCGATCTAACCAAGATACTTGTCAAAATTTATCAACGTATCTATTTACTTCTCTTTTTACCTATAGTTCTCTTCACCTTCTACTAGTTTACCTGAAAAGAGTAGGAAGATGCTTTTCAGAGTCCCTTTCACTCTATCCAAAGTACAATTAAATGTATTTTGCTAGAAGTAAAGATAAAGCGGACATATCACACATGCACACACGCGCACGTGCACACACACACACACACACACACACACACACACAAGGACAGCCCTATGCTAGCTCACCAATAAATGACATACTACTTTCTAAACAGAGAAAAACATTTATTTCGGAAAAGACTGCATATTTTTTCTATCACTTTGTGATTTCATAGTAAGTGGATATGATTTAGCTAGAACACTTGGACCAGAAAATAAATGACTCCTGCTCATCCTGTGGGTGCCAACTACGTTCAAGCATGAGGGGTTGCTGGCCCGCAGTGCCAACATACAGCACCTTCGCAGGGAGGCCAAGGCCCTCATGCTCCAGCAATACCAGACGGCACTCCGATGAGGCGGGCTGCTTCTGGCAGGTGGTAGCACAGGAGGTAGTAAGTGAAAGCAGCTCAGCATAAATAGTTCCAGTGAAATACAAGAATAATATTCTGGCGTCCTCAACTCATTTTCTCTCATTCATGACTCACAATAAACGCATATTCTGATGGGCAAATGGCTAAACTACCCCAAAGAAATGAAGATTCATCTCTAACCTCTAAATGGAAACTCTCCACTGATCTGGAAACCTTTCCCCCTCAAGTTAAGCAAAGTTTGAACAGATACGATTCTCTCCTCATTGACCTTGGAAATTTGTCCCAGGCTGTCAGCCATTCTGGTCATCTCCTCTAGACCAGCTGCTGTCTTCCTATCAAGGGGGATTTGGAGCATTCCATGGGTCAGAAGAAGGTAATGTGTTCTGGGCCATTTCTAATCCCTGGAAAGCCCCCGGTGTAGAAGATTGCCCCAGCCAACAAGAGAAAGAGGGGAAGACACAGAGAGGCAGAGACAAAGACAGTATTTGACCCAGAGGGGGAAAAATGAAAAAAAAAAAAAAAGACAACAAACAAACAAACAAATTAAAAGTGTAATAACTCTAAGAATTAAGACATTTCTTTTCATGGGTGAAAAATGTAATTTCAGGGTTTTACTTCAGGGAGATAAAAATGAAAATTTGCAGAGGCCCTTCACATTTAAAATACATTGTGTTGAAACTTGATGATGGGTGAAAAAGAATTATACTATCTGCTCTCTAATTTTTCACAGATTTGAAAATTCCCCCATGAAAATTACAAAAATAAAAAAAAAACTACTTAAATAGTCCACACCGATTAACAAGTATTTCTCACCCATTTACCATGTTTGTAATTCTATTTCTACTAAGTTTCATTTTTCAAAAATATTCCTATTTCCACAGACATAATTACAAAGAGGTTATATAACTCAGCAACAATAAAATCCCTTGGTAAGCGAGAAGAGGGAAAATTTAAAAACTTGGAAGAAATTAAAAGTTTCTGGAGTGACTAATCATGAGCTGTAGGAATTGCTGGGAGTGGAGTTGTTTCATTTAGAGCTCCAAAATTTGTCAAGAATTCACAATTTGTATCCGTGTGACAGACTAAATGATACAGGGCTAGGCACTGAAAACAACTGCATGGAATGGAAAACTCTGCCTCTTAATCGACACTGCAAAATGTACCAGGTCTGTTCAGGTAAATAGGCTCCAAAATGATAAGCAGCGCAAACATCAGAGGTTTTAAACCTCATTCTGTTTAATATAGGTCAGAATTTCAAGTTTGATTAAATTTTGCACTCCCCTGTGGCCTGATTTCTGTTCAGCCTAGACTAATTACTTTCAGGACCTTGCTAATTGGGATGACTATCAAAGACAATTTATCGTGTGGCTCATTTTTCGTAATATTTTCAATATTTAGTGTTCAATATTTATCAAGTTATAGTAAATTAGATTAGTATTCACAAAAAGTCAACATGCGGTTCCCACAACATAGCATTTCAAGGTCATCATTGACCCTCCAATCTTCAAAAAACCATTTGAGATTATGTTACTAAATTCTGTATGTAATTATAACTTGGCCATAGAGAAGTTTTTCTCCATAGGGATTCCTGGTAAATTGCTCTTTCTTGGCATTCTTTTTGCCCATGAAATGAGGAAAGCTGAAGTAATTCTTCCTTTAAATTGAGATGCCCCTTGAGGTGGCAAAAATCTTAACAATGTGGGCATAGCAATCAGTAGGAAAAAAAATGACCAATAAGGGACTTTGGTCTCAAAAGTTGAGAAAACATATTTCTACACAAACCTACCACTGAAATCAGACTTCGAACTTCCTAGGTGATGCCCCTCAAGTACAGGGGGATGCTGCCACCATCCGTCACTCTTAACTAAACATCACGGTATCCCAGGGCTTCAGAACCTGAGACCCAAAGCCTGAAATTGTTGGAATATTTATGCTACTCTGTGATAGTCCTCCTGGAAAAGCAGGTAATTGATAAGTGAATGACCTCCTCAGGCAATTAATGAAATACACACATCAAACACTGGTTTAGTAAGATCATATGACTCCTGAGGCTTCACTATATGCCTAGAAATTTATATCCAGGATCCCATTTGATCGTACCAGCACTGTAAAGCAGATGTTCTTATCTCCAATTTTATAATAAGAAACTGAAACACCGAGATATTAACTAACTGGTCCAAAGTCATAAGCGGCAGAGCCAGGATTCAAACTTAGATGTAGTAAATGCTGTTGGTGCCTTGCTGATATCCTCTTAACCCGATCATTAACTTCCAATTCTCAATACAGAACTGCATTTCTTTTCCTGGTGATTTCTCCTATGTCTGTTGTCTGCTTTGCCAGCTCTTGAAGAAAGCCAGAAATGTCTAGGAAATAACTACCCTCAATGACTGACGGGAGCTAGTGTACAAATACCCCAGCTCTCCCTCCTCAGGGGGAATAACACTGGCTCCTGTTTCCCTAATGTCATCAAGCTCATTTCCTATACTGATAACTTATTTGATAGCATGCCCTTTACTACCCAAGCGTGTACCCCCACACTTCCACCAGGGTTTCCTGGGATCACCTTGCAAATAAACTAGTTATCCAAGAGTCTACTTCAGAAGTAACCTAAAATACGACACAGAGTCTGATTCTAAGTCCTTATGATTATTCTTTACTCTTTACTCTTCCACACTGGGAATATGGCAATTCAGGAGAGTGACAAATGCCCAGGATCTGACATTGTTAATAATGGAGAAAAATGGTCGTTTAATACACATAGTCTTTCTTATTGGATAGTAGGCTGCTTAATGCAATGGCCTGATCTGTTACACCATTTGCACCTCTGTAGTCTGGCATATCGCTAGTGGGTCCAAAATATTTGTCACTCTTTTTATTTCCAAGGTTGATTATACACACCAGAGTTGGGGGAAAAACAGACATCCCCTTTCCTCCTCGATTATTTCTAGCCCTTTCACTGTTGACACTACATATTTTATCAAAGAGGTGATTATTCCCAGGGGTTAGAAGACCAGTTTTTCATTCTGGTAGTGTGAGGAATTAGGCTTCCCTGTTACACCTCTAGATTAGGAACTCACTAAATATGTGTTAGGCTTGAATATAAAGTACAAACTGATAACAGACACACGAAAAGATGCTCAACATCATTCAATCATCAGGGAAATACAAATCAAAACCATGATGAGATACCACCTCACACCTGTCAGGATGGTTAAATTAACAACACAAGAAACAACAGGTGTTGGTAACAATATGGAGAAAGGGGAACCCTCTTGCACTGTTGGTGGGAATGCAAACTGGTGCAGCCATTCTGGAAAACAGTATGGCGGTTCCTCAAAAAGTTAAGAAATAGGGGGCACCTGGGTGGCTCAGTGGGTTAAGTGTCTAAGTCTTGGTTTTGGCTCAGGTCATGATCTCACGTTTTGTGAGTTTGAGCCCCATGTCCTGAGTTTGAGCCTGTCTGGGATTCTTCCTCTCCCTCTCTCTCTCCCTGCCCCTCCCCCCCACCTGTCAAAATAAATAAATAAACAGTTTTTAAGTTAAAAAATAGAACTACCTATGATCTAGCAACTGCACCACTAGGTATTTATCCAAAGGATACAAAAATACAGATTTGAAGGGGTACATGCACCCCAGTGTTTATAGTAGCATTATCAACAATAGCCAAGCTATGGAGTGATGAATGGATAAAGAAGATGTTTGTGTTTGTGTGTGTGTGTGTGTGTGTGTGTGTGTGTGCAGACACACTCACAATAGAATATTAGCCATCAAAAAGAATGAAATCTTAACCATTTGCAATAATGTGAATGAAGCCAGAGTATATTATGCTAAGTGAAATAAGTCAGAGAAAGACATACCATATGATTTCACTCACGTAGAATTTAAGAAACAAAACAGATGAACATATGTGGGGGTGGGGGGGAAGAGAGAGGGAAACAAACCATAAAACACTCTTAAAGACAGAGAACAAACTGAGGGTTGATGGGTTGATAGAGGGAGGTGGGTGGGGGATGGGCTAGATGGGTGATAGATCACTGAATTCTATTCCTAACACCAATTTTGCACTGTATGTTAATTAACTGGAATTTAAATAAAAATGTTGAAAAGAAAAAATATATACAGAAGCTGAGATTAATCAAAGAAAGATGATTTGGAGTCGAGAGAAATTTATTAGAGCCACAGTGGTCTCACAGAGAAAGAGAGAATCCCAGGTAGGCTCTGTGCTGCCAGCAGAGGGCCTGACTCGGGGCTGGATCTTATGACCTGTGAGATCATGACCTGAGCCGGTTTGAAGAGTCGGATGTTTAACCGACTGAGTCACACAGGTGCCCCTAAATCTTTAGGAACTTAATTGTGCCCTTATTTTGTGTTACTTAGTCTGTTCTGCCTTGAGGACTCAAGGGTGGGCACCACACAAGCTGTGGCTCTTAGAGTCCCCATTCCATCGGTGATGGCAGATTATAAACCAACAGTGATGAGAAGTACACCTGGAGAAATACGAGAAAAGTGAAGTGTTGAAAGTGTTCTGTGATTGGGAGAGGGTGGGAAGCATTCTTTCTGTGGTTTATGGGGAAGTGGAAGGGTCTGAGAGTCTTCACAGAAGGTGACAGTTGAGCTGGATTTTGAAAGACTACAAAAGTAATTTATGAACAGAAAAAGATGAAATAGTATGGGTGGTTTTGAGGAGAGAGGTTTAACACAACATTTGGCCTCTAAGGAGGAAAAAAAAAATATTTCCCCTCAAAAGTCAAATGTTTGGAGATACAAAGTTACTTGTTGTCCTTCTCTTAGCTTGAGTCGTAACTTTTTTAAAGGTGGGCAAGAAGATGCTAGATGTCTAAGACACGCCTTGGTGACCATAAGTGCTTTTATCTAATCATTCATTCATGAGACACATATATATCAGCACCTGCTATGTGTCCAGCACAAGGCCAAAGACAGTGAAAAGAATGCTACACTTGGCCTCAGAAGTTTCCTGGAGTTCCATTTGTTAGCTCTGTGACCTTCAGCAAATCATTTGGCTTTTCTATGAGGTAAGAAGATTGGACTAGATCACATTACTGGGATTATAAAAGTCCTGTCTAATTCTAAATGCTATTGATTCCTTGAGTCAGCCTGTATTTCCTGGGAGACTGAAGCTCGAGGCCCCTCTTCTTCACTGTGTGTTTGCCAACTCTCTCGTGAGTCTTCCCTCAGCTCCTTCTCAAACACCCCTCCTCGTTCCATAAATCTGCATACGAAAGGACCAGACAGCTGTAGCTCTCAACAGCTTTGGTTTTCATCACTGCCTGTGTCATCCTGCTTGCTGAAGCTGCTTTTTAAAGGGGCCAAGCCTCCTTTAAACAATTCTAAATATTTTTGAAGTTACGAACCAGAACACAACAAGCTTACAAATAGATAAAACAGTAGCGTTTTCCCACAGGTGGTTATACTAACAAGAGGACCTCTCTGTGGGAGCCATTCTGTGATGCTGGCTGGTCGTGGAGGGGGCCAGAGCAACACTGGAGAAGCTACGGTAATGTTAATCAGAGAAGCTCCAGGGAGAAAGTCAGCATCATGATAGGAAGGAAGAGAAAGGGAAGGAAACCCACCTTAAGAGAGGACATCCTGCCGGCCACGCACTCTGCCAGTTGTGCTATTTATATCAATTTAAATTTCCCCACATGACCACAAGAGTCACAACTGTGGTAAGCAATGATACTTAACTGAAAAGAGATCACTGCTAGAACAGCAAAACTACTCTGGTCTTGCTAAATATAAGGCAAAGGCAGAGGAATAGATACTCACACACTCACACTCTGTTACTCCCTGTTATAAATCTTCTTCTGCTAGCCTTACTCCCATATCCCATCTTAGGTTATGTCACTGATTTAGAGATGATGAATTGTTCTCTGGCAGCTGAGGTAAGCATACAGGCGCCAGGCATTGCAAAGAAATAGCAAGACAATAGAAACAAAACCGCCAAATACATCAATGTTTTGCTTAAGATTAATACGAGATTTACATTTCAAAGTCTAAAACTCACGGTTCAAGAATGATCATTGTCTTTGACAGGACCTTGAGACACCACTGCCAGAGACTCAGTCCTGCAACTTATACCTCTGCTCTTCCAATTGCTCTGAATAAATGGTATTTTCCTTTTGTGACGGTGAAATCAGAACACCTCCAAACTCCAGGCACTTCATTCATTCATTCATTCATTCATTCATTCATTCATTTTTACCAGCAAAGAATTTTATTTGGGAACAGCAGAGAATTACAATCCAGGACACTCAAGCTACATCAAAACCATAGGTAAGTCCACAGAACAAAGGAGAGGAGACTCTTTTATTTACAAAGAAGGGAGGTAGTTGAAAGAAATTCTTGTGAACTAAAAGTCCATAGAGGAAACTGGGAGTTTGAAGTATAGTGACTTCTCATTGGCTGGCCTGTGTCTGTATCTCATTGGCTGGGCTGTTGCCAGGGCAAGAGAAAACCTTCCTTCCTACACCTGGGGTTGTAAAGGAGTATCCTCTTGCATCTCTTCCAGTTGGGTCTGCAGCTGACCAGGAGTGCTGGTCATGAGAGCTCCCCCTGCTGGCTTCCCAACTCCATTCTAAGGAGGTCTTTGATTATTTTTCATACAGGTCTGGTATCATTACAATGTATTCTAAAGAAAAAATTCTGACACCTTTTCTTGACTGATTTCCTGCCACAGAAGACAATTATTTTGGGTTTATTTGCCACCTATAAAAACAAACACCTAATGTCACAGGAGGACAGGAGTAAAAAGGGAGGCTGAGATTTTACTAAGTGAAGGTGGCACCTATTTCAGTGTACAGAAAGGAAGGGGACCAGCACCTTCCTTGTTCAGGGACACAGTATGGATGATGCCAAGGCTCAGCAGGCCAGCTGCCGAAGCAGCAGGTGGCAGGGCATGGCGTAGGCATAGGGAATGGGCATCAAATGCCTGGTGGGCATGGGCAGGTTCACATTTTCTTCCTTGGCATCTTGTTCTGGGGGGGAAGGGACTGTCTCTTCTGCAAGGGCATGATGTTGATGAAAGAGTAGGGGTTGACTCTTCTTGGGACCCCAAGTGTAGTGGGCTCCACTAGCGCGTCTGTGTCTGTTCTCATCCTGATTTCACCTCCCACTGCCATCCCTCCAAGCCCCTACTCCTGCTCCATCTCTGCAGCCCCAGGATGTGCCCCAGACCCCAAACAAGGGGCACTTTATATTTCCGACACTGATATATTGTGATGTCTGACTTCTTATTGATAACTAAATTTCACTTTTTAGTCCTTTTCATCTTGTTATGCTCACTGACCTATCTCCTAAAAGAGCTGAGCCTTAGTGGAAGAAATAGTGCCATCATATTTTTTTTTAAGGAAAATATACAGAACTTTATCAAGAGTTCAGCACTTAGAGCTATTTTTATTTTTTTAACGTTTATTCATTTTTGAGAGATGGAAAGAGACAGAGCATGAGTGGGGGAAGGGCAGAAAGAGAGGGAAACACAGAATCTGAAGCAGGTTCTAGGCTCTGAGCTGTCAGTACAGAGCCTAACACGGGGCTCGAACCCAAGGACCACGAGATCATGACCTGAGCTGAAGTCGGACACTTAACCGACTAAGCCACCCAGGTGCCCCAGCACTTAGAGCTTTTAAGAGTGATCAAGTTGAGACTCTGTTCACAGGTAAATAAAAAATACGGTCAGTCACCTATATACTTTGCTTGTATGATAACAGATATTCATGAAGGTTATAGACTGAATGTTTCTGTCATCATTTTGTTGATGGACATCCCATAGAATAGGACCCATGGGACAGTAGAAAAAGTATAATATTTGGAATCTAGAGAGCTGGTTTTTAGCCCCAGCTTATCCACTTAAAAGTTGTGTAGCTTTAGTCAAATGAATTGATCTGTAGGGGCCTCAGATTTCCTTGTCTATTATCAAAAAGAAAGAGGAAGGGGTGCCTGGGTGGCTCAGTCAGTTAGGCATCAGACTTCAGCTCAGGTCATGGTCCCCCATGTCAGGCTCTGCACTGACAGCTTGGAGCTTGGAGCCTGGAGCCTGCTTCAGATTCTGTGCCCTTCCTCCTCAAAAATAAATAAACATTTTTTTTAAAAAGGAGGAAAAGAGAAGGTAGAAAAGGACGAAGGAGAAGAAAAGAACAAGACAAGGAAGGAAAGGAATAAAAATAATGAGAACTAATAATATATACTCATATAACCTATAGGGTTACAACTCACAACTCATTGAAAGCAGTATATACAATGTAAAATGGTAATAAATACAGCATTATTGGTAAAAATTATACTTTAGATATTGTTAAAGTCTTCTGCATATTGAAAAAAATCCAAGAAATAAGCGATGCTTCCTAGAATAATTAGTTAAATCATCACCTTCAGATAACAGCAGGATCTCCATCCTAGCACAACTGCAGTTTGGATTTGTTGGTGTCAGTGTAGGTCTGGCTTTCTGGGGCACTCAGCTCAAACCCACCCCCTCTAAAGAATATCTTTTTTCATCAGCATCTTTCACAGATTACAGACTTCTAAGTTTGACTCTTCAGACTTCCTGTATCTTGAAGTCCTGCATGGGTCAGAACACTAGCCATCAGACTGTACCATAAGTACAGTCCCGTTGACAACAGCCCCTGAACTGAAATAGTACCTGGTGAGTGTATGGTGACTGTCTCACTGCACACTGGAGCTGTTAGTTCTGGTTTGGTATTTGGTAAAGAGAATATGAATCAGGACATGGAGTCTTGCAATAAAGAGGAACTAATGGAGGTAATTAGGAAAGAACACCTGTCGGTGAGAAATTGCAACCTCTACATTGGCCATAGCCAGCCATTGCTCCCAATTGTTATTCACAACAATGGAGAGCCTCTGGACTGTGAATGTGAGCAATGATGGACGGCAATAAAATTTGCAAATGAGTTTTCACATTGTCTAATAAAATTCTATGACTTTGTCAATCTGTGTTGACACAGACCTACACAGGACTAGATGATAAAACGTTGTAATGGGAAGCTAATTGTTTCCTTGGGTTTATGCATTTGTCTTTTATTTCTATGGTTCTGGATGCAAATTCTGGCTTTCTTATAAATGACCATGAGGATAGAAGTCAATTCTGAGTCCCTAGTGGTCAAATACCCTATTGCCCAAACCATTTCAAGACAAACAGGGCTACAAATGGGCAGCAAAATGAAAGCCCCAACACATGAATCTGAATTTAGGGGTATGTGGAATCAGGGTAGCCTCAAACATGGCTCAGAATTGTGCATTTTATTTTCTTCCCTGTTTTTCAATTCAAGTATCATTAACATACAGTGTTTTATATTGATTTCAAGTGTACAAGAGAATGATTCAACAATTCTATACATTTCTCAGTGCTCATTGAGATAAATATACTCTTAATCCCCTTCATCTATTCCCCCCACCCACCCACCTTCCCTCTGGCAACCACCAGTTTGTTCTCTCTATATAAGAGTCTGTTGCATTTCTATACACTAATGATGAAGTAGCAGGAAATGAAATAAGAAAACAATGCCATTTATAATTGCACCAAAAATAGTATCTGGGGCACCTGGGTGGCTCAGTTGGTTGAGCGTCTGACTCTTGATTTTGGCTCAGGTCATGATCTCACACTTTTGAGATGGAGCCCTGTGTAGGGCTCTGTGCTGACAGCCAGAGCCTGCTTGGGATTCTCTCTCTCCCTCTCTCTCTGCCCATCCCCATTCATGCTTGTTCTCTCTTTCTCTAAATAAATAAATAAACATTTAAAAAAAATACCTAAGAGGGGTGCCAGGGTAGCCCAGTCAGTTAAGCGTCTGACTTCAACTCAAGTCATGATCTCACAGCTTGTGGGTTTGAGCCCTGTGTCGGGCTCTGTGCTGACAGCTCAGAGCCTGGATCCTGCTTCAGATTCTGAATTTCCCTGCCCTTCCCCCACTCACACTCTGTCTTTCTCTCCTTCAAAAGTAAATAAACATTAAAAAAATTAAAAAAAAATACCTAGGAATAAACTTAACCAATAAAGTGAATGTTCTGTTCTGAAAACTATTTAAAAAAAAAACAACTGATGAAAGACATTGAAGATGACAAATTGGAAAAATATTCCATGCACATGGATTAGGAGAACAAATATTGTTAAAATATTCATATGACCCAAAGCAATTTACAGATTTAATGCCATCCCTATAAAAATACCAGCAACATTTTTCACAGAACTAGAACAAATTATCCTAACATTGGTATGGAACCACAAAAGATCCCTAATTGCCAAAGCAACCCTGAAAAAGAATAAAGCTGGAGGTAACGCAATCCCAGATTTCAATATATACTACAAAGCTATAGTTGTCAAAACAGTATGATACTGACATAAAAAGAGACACAGATCAATAGAATAGAATTGAGAGTTCCAAAATAAACCTATGTTTTTATGGTCAATTAACAACTAAGGAAGCAAGAACATACAATGGGAAAAAGATAGTCTCTTCAACAAATGGTGTTGGGAAAACTGGACAGCTACATGCCAAAGAATGAAATTGGACCACTTTCCTACCCATAAACAAAAATAAACTCAAAATGGATTAACGACTCGAATGTGAGAACAGTGCATTGTAAGTAAGCTAATAAACAAAAATTGGATACTGTCACAGAAGTTTTAGATTAAGGATTGCTTTATACCTGTTCCAAAGATGCCATCTTAAAAAAAAATAAATAAGAAAGAGCAAAGAACATTTTATGCTTAAATTAGCCTCAGAAAATAACATTTTAAAAGTTTATTTCAATTCACAAATAGCTTTGGAAGTTGTAACCTGGGAAATGGAAATGGGGAATAAAAGCGAAAATTCACAAAAGAAGATTATTTTTGCAGATATACTCATATTTATTTGCCTTTACATGTTCAGCAAGAAACAGCTGAAACAAACAAATAATTGTGGAGGGAAAGGGGAGCAAGGGGAAAAGGAAATTATATCTATATACACATAAGCTCTATGTGGTCAAAAAATTCGTTTAGTTTACTTGATGGTTACCAGAAGGGAGGTGGGTGGGAGGGATGAGTTAAACAGGTGACAGGGATTAAGGAGTGCACTTGCTGTGATGAGCACCAGGTGTTGTAGGGAAGTACTGAATCATTATATTGCACACCTGAAACTAATATTATACTGTATGTTAACTAACTGGAATGTAAATAAACTTAAAAAAAATTTGTTTAGTTTGCTACTCTACTCCCATTGGCTAGAACAGGGCAAGCTTGTAATAAATGTTTGGTAAATATTTCCTAAATAAAAACAGCATATCAAGTTTTGTCTTGTTGATTAGTAGACAAGATGTTCATCTAAGTTATCATTTTTAATACAGCCTCAAAAACTATAAAATTGACAACTCTCTTAAGTGTTCATTCATTGAACATCCCACAAGCATGGACACACAAATATAGTATAGCTACCTAGTCATTTTCTATATTAAAGGTGAGAGGAAACATTATCTATTGAAACAACTACCTACTAATGTCTGCTTACTAAGTATGTATGTATTGCACTTTACTTGGAAAAGTCCTTTATTGATCTTTGCTCCATTTCTCTGAGATAGTAATTGAGGGTTAATTATACTTTCTTCTAGACTGTCTCATAGAGGCTTATGGAATTAAAGCTAGTAGCATATTTTGGATTTCTGGAAATAAATTAACATAATAATGATTTTAGAAATAAAAATTTAAAAATTGAGAGAAAATCACACTCAGATTTCACAGACACTTAAATCTCATTAGCATCAGTTTTGAAAGCATTTTAACCAATGGAACCATAGTTCACAAGTAAATATAAATCAAGTGTGGAAGCCAAAATTACTTCTAATTTCTTATTCTCCTTTTGTGCCAAAATATATTCAAAATCAAAGTATAAATTTATGGGATACTTAAGTCTTTCCTCACTACACAGATTCAAAGTTCTTGAGTAAATTAACTATGTTGTAGGACAGAAGAATATTTTGTGTAGGATTTTCACAGAGGATTTTTAAAAACATTTAACAATTAAGATAACAAAAAACATATGACAAATTATCTTAAGTAAAAATAAATATGCTAATACTATAAGAAGACATGAATGCATATGATATATATAATATATAATTTTCACTGTGGTTGGAATTTATAAAAGTGAAAATTTGGAAAATTTATACACAGACTCTCATTAAGAGAGGTTAAGTGATGACAGGTTCTTGGAAAGAAAGAACTGGCAAAGGTTCTCAGCCCAGCCCCCTTCCAGATTATAAAAGACAATGAGGTGCCCCCTGAATCAAAGAGGAAAAGTAAGTCTCTTGAATCCAATCAGCACTTAGAGAAATCTCTCAGCACTTCTGAGGACCTCTCTTTGTGGGTTCCTTTCCAATTTCTCTGGACAGGCAGATGAACATTAAATTATGGAGAAAGGGAGAAATACATTCAGTATGTTGGCCTGGAAGACAGTCGCCACATGAGTGCTTACAGAAGGCAGGTCAGGAATATGAAAAGAGTGCCCCACCTGGGCATGGTGGGGGCTGGCCCAGACCAAAATTGCCCAGACTGTAAATCCAACAGGATTTGCCTGGCCTCTACTCTTTGGCAGCCCTGCCTTGAAATGCAATATCCAGTCAAAGATAAGGTGACTCTTTATTCCTATGAAGAGAGATTCCAAAATGGTGGAGATATATATTCAGAGCAGCTAGAAGAACACCGCCTTGAGAACAAAGTCCCTCCTCATCGAACCCAACTAACAAGATGCCACTTGCATGTTTCTCCTCTATGCCTACAAGGTGACCAGTGCTTTCTATGAAGGCTCTAAAACTTCGTCATCACACATAAGAATAAAGTTCACAAGCATCTGTCTTTTCTAGCATCTCAAAAAGCTCTTACTCAGGCACAAAACTTACTCTCTAAACATAGCTATGATCATGTCACCCTCTTATGTAAAAACCACAAGAATACTTGCCACTCATTGAGGAACCATATGCCTTCATACATGCAGGCTTTTGCACAGGATGTATCTCCTGACTGAGACACCTTTCTCAACCTCAAGGCAGCCCAAATGGCCTCTCTTCCTGAGATCTTCATCAACACACATTTCCTCCCCTGCCCAGGTTCAGCAAAGCCTCATCCTGAGTGTACATATAGCACTTTGCATCTATCCCTATCCTATCTGAATTCTATCTGAATTCAAAAATTTATTTATGTGTTTAAATAATAGCTCTATTGGGGTGCTTGGGTGGCTCAGTCGGTTGAGCGTCCGACTTCGGCTCAGGTCATGATCTCATGGTTCGTGAGTTCGAGCCCCACATCTGGCTCTGTGCTGATGGCTCAGAGCCTGGAGCCTGCTTCGGATTCTGTGTCTCCCTCTCTCTCTCTCTCTCTCTCTCTCTCTCTGCCCCTCTGCCATGCATGCTCTGACTCTCTCTCTCTCAAAAATAAACAAACATTAAAAAATTTAAAATAATAACTCTATTTACTAACTTGATATGACCTTGAGCAAGTTATTTTACCTCTCTTGGTCTCAGTTTTCTGATTGTAAAATTAGGAGGTGGAATAGTTAGTCACAGTTATATTTTGATGCATTGTTCTTGGTCCTATGTTAGACTTTTAGAATAAAGCGGTGAACAAGACTAGAGTTTTTCCCTCCTCATCTTATATCCTACTAAAATGGAGAAGATGACTAAACACATAACAAACATGAAACTTCAGATACCATTGGGAAGTGCCACGATGAAAATAAAAGAAGGTGATGCTATAGATGGTGACAGGGAGGGAGCTTCTCTTGCCAAGGTGGAAGGGGAAGGCCTCTCAGAGGAAGGGAAACTTGAGTTGAGAATGGAACTGGGAATAGATGGAGCCTTTGTACCCACATTCCAAGTAGGAGACACATCAAAGACAGACCCTATAGCAGGCATGATCTGCATGTGTGCAAAGAGGATGAAGCCGGCAGCAGTGACTGTGGTCAGTTAAACATGGGGGTGGGGAAAGGTGAGGTCAGACACATGAGCAAGTGGCAGATCACATGGGACCTTGAAGGAGTTTGAGACTGATTCTGCTACAAGAGTAAAACATCAGACAATTTTAAGCAGTTGACATAATTTGCTTTATACTTTAGAATGATCAATCTGGCTATTATAAGGTGGAAGGATTTTGTGGGAACAGGTAGAAGATGAAAAGCAATTTAGGAAGATATTTTGATAATATAGGTGAGTGATGCAGCAGCTTGGACAGTGTTGCAGCAGTGAAATTATAGAAGAGTTAAAATGAATCACCAAGCTACTAGAGTAAAGGGTGAAAAAAATAAATTAATCAAGAACGATTGCTAAGAGTCGAGCCTGAGCAGCTGGATGAACATGGAGGTGGGGAAGGCCTGGGCAAAAGAGTATATTTGACTGTAGAGGTTTCAGCCTTGTTAAGACTGAGGAATCACTGGACATCTGAATGAGGATGCAAAATGGGCTGTGGACTAGATGAGTTTAGAGCTCACAGGAGAGGAACTGGGAGTTGGCTCTTGAGTCCATAGTCTCCTCTTGAGAACCATCAGAATGTTGACAGAAAAAGCCATGGAATTAAATGAATTTGCCTAGAAAAGAGTGAATGTAGAGAAAATGTAAGAGCTGAAGAGAAAATGCTAGGGCCTGCCAATATGTTGACCGAGAAGAAAGCACCAGTAAAAGATGCAGAGTAAGTGGAGAGGAAGTGAGGTAGGAAAAAAGGAACAGGCATATGTGGTGTCCTAGCTCTGGGTTAAGAATGTGGTCCAAGAAGAGAGGCAAACATTTGCTGTTGAATGAATGAGAGACTACTGAACATTGGCTTTGACAAGAGGTAGGTCATTGTTTTATTAGTCTTCTTAGGAACTATAATGTCTGACAGTTCTGAGAGCCTAGTTGATATTCGTGGTCATAAAATGAGTTTCAACTATCCTGATGGTGTCATTTTCTCCATCAATGTTCAGCTACCCTGGTTAAGGTAAGGCAGGATGAACTGTTGAGTTTAATCAGGATATAGGCTTGCTTGGCAGAAAGTCAGAATAGGTTAAAGTTTCTGCTGATATCTAAAGATTCACAAAATAATACTGAAGTTTTATTTTATTTGAATCTAAAATATCAAATGAACTTTTTAAACTAACCTTTCATAAAATTATCCAAATTAAGGTAATTTATGACTGCATACAAAAATTTGACAAGGAAGCAATGAGAAGAGGGATTTTTAGCTATCTTGCATGTTACTAAAATTACAAATATTGGACTAAGAATATGGATTATTAATCCAAAACAAACAGCATGGTTATTCTTTCAATATTTTTCACTTATATTTGGCTTCCCTTCCTTTTCCAGTTTCAATCCTTGGGAAATTTAACAGAATGGATTCTGGGGGAGGTAGGTGGCAGGATGGGCTAAACAGGTGATGGACATTAAGGAGGGCACTTATTGGGATAAGTGCTGGTTGTTACATGTAAGTGATGGACTACTGGGTTCTAATCCTGAAACTAATACTACACGGTATGTTAGCTAACTTGAATAAATAAAATTTTTAAAAAAGAATAGATAACAGGAAAAAAAAATAAAAAGAATGGACAGGACTTGATGTCCTGCCAAGTGTGGCCAAGAAATATCCGATGTCACAGTTAGAGTTGCCATAAAAATTCTTTTAAAATAAGACAAACGCAAGGAATTTATATATTAATAGAAATTATTTATCCCAGTGAATAATTCAAAGATTAGCTATTCCCCTAAACTCTGACATCTTATAGAAGGCAGCATTTGTCTTTTTTTTTGTTTCATTTTAGGAAAATCTAAAATTAAAACCTACTTTAAATTCTAAAAATAAGTGGTTTAACTCCTGAAAATTTATTCACTCACATTTTAAACTCCAACATACATATTTCTAGACTTGTAAACATATTTGCATTCTTTTAAATTTAAATAGAAATAGATTTGTTAAAATCCGGTTCTCTGAAATGTTCAGGAGAATATCATCTGGCTTGATTTTTATAAATTACATGTAATGTTTTTAATAAAATACTATGGAATACATGCTACTTTGGAACAAGAATTAATGATTGAACTCTTTTCTCACAGACCATTAATTTTTTCACAGTGTCCACGCAGTGGACAAAAATAAGTAGCTGTCAGTTTCAGTATGAAGCAGTGTTTAACTCTTGCTAAATTCATTTTGTCATAATAAAGAAAACCAACTTGAATCCCAAACATTACAAGTGACAAAACATTTTAAGGAGTGTTCATTTTGTATGTAGACTGCACCTGAAGTACTCTGCTTTAATCTAAATGAAAAAGCCAAAGTGGAGTCAAAAGTTATTTACTGTTGCTTCTTCCTTGACATTTCTAACAGGACGTAACAAGCTGGTAAAAAGGGAAGTCTGGACAGACAGGCCTCCCTATGCGTGCATTCAGTGAGCTCCAGCAGTATTCCTCACACAGGGCCAACAGCAGCAGCATCTCAACAAGAATAGCAGCAATGCCTTGCATTTATACAATGCTTTCTAGTTTACAAAGTGCTTTTCATATTGGGTTTGTTTCTTTTAATGAGAGGGAAAGTTATGTGGAGGATTTTATTCCCTTAGAATACAGGAGACTTTTGGCAAGATTTTGAATCTTTCCTCTGTGGCCAATTAGTGACAATTCCACTTTTGCAAGACAGCCGTCTCCCTGTCCAATTTGACAAGGCAAAGCAAGAAGACTGGCACTGAATTCGATGCCAACAGTAGTTCAAAATCTCACCACCATCAAAATAGGAATTCGGATGCAAAATTCCAGGGCTTGCTTACTAGGCTCTGGCCGCCACAGAGGCTGAACCATAACCAGAGTCCGCTTCTGAAAGAAGCAGGTCGATGGCAGAGTAATCGGTATAATATCTCTGCAGAGGAAGTCTGGCAACACGGTTATGATGAATGCAAAATGGCACAATTGTGTAATCACGTGCGTACCATTATGTTTGTTTCAACCTTGTTTATAGCAGGAAAAAAATAGAAATGATGATATTAATCAATAGGCAGTGAGTTGACAATAGTTAACTGGAGTACTATGTAACCAATAATGAAAATACAACAGAATATCATCTGGGGATGGATAGAGTAGACCAGAGAGTGTAGGACCTTGTAGGCTATGATAATGCAGAATTTGGACTTTTTCTCAATGTAAATTAGAAAGCCACTGGAGATTTTTGAACATAGGAGGGACAGGATTTGACTTATATCTTCAAAAGATCACTCTGACTCAGGGTTGGAAAGAGACCAGCAGGACTGTGGGAGGAAGAGACGAGGATGTGCCAGGGGAGGGTTATCATGACTTAGAGCAGGTACTACCAGCAGGGAAAGTGGGGAAAAGAACCTAAAGTCTACAAACAGTGAAGGTCAGGAAAACAGGATTCTCTAATACATTGGACATTGGGTGTGTGAAAAATTAGAGTCAAGGAGGACCCTCAGGCTCTGATTAAAGAGATGTGTTTATGCACGAGTAAACCAAAGCACAGGAAAACGCACCCTCAAAATAACAGGGTTGTTGCTGAGTAATTGGTTTAGAGAAGATCTTTATTTTCATCTTTATACTTTTGTTTGGGATTATGCAAGGAACATGTGTTACTTCAATAATTTAAAAGCTATTTTAAAAAAAAATAAACTAATGCCAAAGAGAATGAGAAAAAATTTGCCCTGGTATGTATTTCTTTGGTCAGCCACCCCTTGATGCATGACAACCAAACCCCACAGAGTAGCAAGCAACAATTCTGGAATATGAAACAATATCTGACCCCCAACCTGCCCAGTTTTAGGATTCATAGCAAGTTGCATCTCTTTATCTGTGTCTTTTCTAACTGAAGGAGAGAATTCACTAGGGCCTCCCACACAATGAACCTGAAGATTAACACCACGGAGTCAGCACACCTGCCAACCAAACCACATAAGTAAACCTCCATCTGTGTAGTGAAATGACTCATTCTTATTCTCATTAACCCTCAGAGTTAGCATATTTGAGCCTACCTCTCTTTCAAAATTTTTATTTTGTTTATATTTTCATAGGCCTTATGACATACATACTTTTTTTTTTTGGTAAACCACTTTGAATACTTTTTTAAACATGTGGGGTAAAAATAAATACATACATAAACACTTGGATTTTTTTTCTGCACACCCGCCCCCCCCGTTCCAGGTATATGTGCATGATTTCTGTCTTATTCAAAATCATGCTCTCCATTCCCCTAACTGCCTCCCTCCTTACTGCATGGTTGTCAGAAGTCATGAGCAGACCCATGCAGTTAAGAAAAATACTCATGTAAAGATCTGTATACAGCGCTAAGCCATTTGGAGAAAAAGTACAGGCACATCTAACACACAAATAACGCACTGGCCCTGAGGAGCCATGTATGAACGTGGACAGATACTTCTTCAGCAGACACTCAGCACAATGAGCATGGGTGTACCTCTGCATGCGAATCTCTTCATTCAGCAGTGGAGATTAACAAAACGTGATCGTTCCCCCCAAACTGTGACACAACGCACAACCAGATGAACAAAATTGCTTTCGTGGCAGTGGTAGGTCTTCAAGCACTATATAGGAAGACTCCTGACGTCTTGCATAACACCAGATCCCTCCTGTTTCCTCACACATTCCTTCTCCACTGCAGCTGCACTGTTCACTTTCTGTCCTTCAACATGTGCGTGCCTGGAACCCAATGAATCGGTGGTGACTGCAAGCTGTGTTTCTCCCCAGCTACTTATGATGGGGACTTTTGCATTTCTAGCTCATCTCATGGCGAATATTCGAACACTTGGAATTCAGGCGTGCAGTCTGTGCATGTACTAAGCATGTGGCTTTCTGCATATGTCTGCACATCATTTTTCAGGAAACTCTATTTCACACTACACCAGCTTGATGGGTAGCTGTTGTTCACACCCACTGAGAAATAACTCCATGTGAGAATAATACCTTTACAACTTTGAAATGTCCTCAGACAGACTTCTCATCTCCAGGCCATCAACCTGCTGTGAACTCTCATCTTGACTTTTCACACTTACAGGCAACAGTCATGCAACATACTGTCAAACAATATGAAGGTTTGAGGAAACGTGAAGGAGTGCAAAATTAAATCGGAGCCTCAACATCTTTTTAGTTCAGTGTGATTTTTATAATTAAAAGAAGTCCGCTACATATGCAACTATATTCGAACCCAGGGTCAACTTAAAATTTCCACTCTGTCTTCGAAGCGTGTTTACATTTCTGATCCTCATCTATATTCTGTTTGTTGAAAATTGGTGTATGCACTCAGCATCTGAAGTCCCTGTCCTCAAGATGCTTTCTACCTACACCTTCCTTGAAGTAAGTATTCCTGGTCAAAAATCTCAATCTTTACTTTAAGCCACAATTACTATGATACCAAGGAAACTGAAAGCCAGTGTGTGTATGGTTCCAACGAACTGAATTTTCTCTTTGAGAACCATCCAGAAATAATTTTACCAATCCTGTTTGTTAAAAACCCAGCAAAATGTAGGCATTCAATAAATATGTTATAGGAAAATATAAATAAGCAACTCTTTCATTCCACAAATAATCACTGAGCCCCTGAGATGTACCAGACTGTGTTGTGTTGCATATTCAAAAGTGAATCTAATGTGAATCTGGACCTAAAAGAAATCCACTCATGCTCAGTAGAAGAGCTGACAGGTTGATTATACTTTCCCTAATTCAGCAGGAACATTTTTTAAGAAGGGCTAAAATATACACATCAAACCTCTCATTAATTTTTAGTTAACCAGAAAGTTCAGCCTAGTGAAAACCAGCTCACTCTTAGTGCTTAATTCTTTCAGGAATGCCCAACTTGCTCAACATCTGGAACTCAGTTCAATCCGACAGATGTATTGAGTGAATATCTAGACTCTGCACAGGCCAGGCCCTGGGGATGCAAGATGGGAAGAAAGAGGCTGGGAGGAAGAAGAATGAGTTAATGATAGTCCACCCCCAATCCTGGGATGGAAAAGTGAGCTAAGAAGTGTAAGAGGAACAATAGAAGAATATATGAGATATGGGAGCTGATCGTGGGGGTGACAGAAAGTGACAGGGCACAGGGGAGTGCATTGGGGAGGCTTCTTCCATATGGGGATGCAAACTTAGAAGGTCTGAATGGGCTGGGCCACTGGGAGACTGAGTTGGTTAAGCTTTTGACTCTTGGTTTCGGCTCAGATCATGATCTCACGGTTTGTGAGTTTGAGCCCCACATCAGGATCTGTGCTGTCAGTGTGGAGCCTGCTTGAGATTCTCTCTCTCCCTCTCTCTCTCTCTCTTTGCCCCTCTGCTGCTCACTCTCTTTGTCTCTCTCTCTCAAAAATAAATAAATAAAACTTTTTTTAATTAAAAAAAGAAGAAGGTCTGAATGGGTACTAACCCAAGACATCTTCTAGAAGTTGTTCTTAAAATTCCCAGTGTCAGTTTGTTTCCTTTTCATTTGCCCCTATCCTAAAAGGTCAGTAAAAGGAAAATATAATAAGCCAAATCTTCTGAGTAGCTTTATTCTCTTTAGTAAAAGTTGTCATAATTAGACATCTTTAATCTCTGTATTTACAAGATGTTTTTGATGTAAATTATAGTTTGGATGGGAAACTAAAAGAATTGTGTGTGTATGTGTATACATAAAATACACATCCTTGACTAGATAGAAACATCCTTGACTAGATATTTGCTTATATTTGCTGTTAAACATTTAAATAATTATCGATGCCAAATATTAATAAGAATAGTTTCACCTCTAATTTAGAATTTGTACATAAAGTTTAAGAAATGGCATATGGAAACATATAGCCTTGGGACATATGTGGTCAACAAAGGAATGGAATAAGCCTCATGGCACAATCACTATAAGACTTGCTTCTAGATAATGTTTCTTTTAAATTTCTCAACAGGAGTGACATCTTCTTCCCCAGCTTAGCTTGGGAAAATGTTTTAACGTACTTTATGATACATGAGTAGACACGTATCTCAGGAAAATGAAACTAGTTATCATCATTTATGAGTTTAAGAAAGCCATGTAAGGTAAAGAGAACCAAATTTCCCAATTAAAAATTAAACCAGTGAAATTTCATAATAGTAAAAACTGAGACATTGTATGAAGTGGTCATAATGTAGTCTACAAGTCTTACGAAACTCAGCATGTGAGCTGTTTTACCTGTGAAAGATTTCCAAACGAACTCTGCACACCAGGATGGAAAGTGAGCCAGGAACCATGATGCCATTTGCCTGTTGCCTCTCCACTAGTATTGCCAGCCTCAGCACAGCCAGAGAGACAAGAAGTGGTAGGTGTCTAAGACATCCCTACTAACTGACTACTAAACTCTTTGACTAAGTTCACCAATAGTTATGTCCCCTAAAAAAAAGCAACAAAATGTGGGGCTCCTGAGTGGCTCAGTCAGTTAAATGTCCGACTCTTGATTTCAGCTCAGGTCATGATCTCATGGTTCATAGTATCGAACCCCACATCGGGCTCTGTGCTGATGGTGTGGAGCCTGCTTGGGATTCTCTCTCTCCCTGTCTCTCTGCCCCTCCCCCGCTCATGTGCACACACTTGCTCTCTCTCTCTCTCAAAAATAAATAAGTAAACTTAAAAAATAAAATAAAAATAAAACAACAAAATGAAAATACAAACTTTCCCATTAGAAATATAGAGATACCAGGTACTTCATGAAACAAGTGATTCTACTAAACAGATTCTCCTCTTGTACTTAGATCTGTTGACCCCCAAAGGCATGAAGGAAATAATTATGAGACAATAATTCTCTTAAAATTCTCAATGCTCCTTATGCTTGTGAATTATCAATTGTTCTCAAAGGAGACATAGAAAAATTTCCAGTAAAAAATTTTTGAGAACTCAGAATGGGTCAGGTAGAAGTAAAGGGCAGTATTGGCTGGTTTCAGTTTCTGAGTTACTTATCTACAATTGATGGTTGTGATAAAACCCGTCCATTAGAGCAGGATGTCAACATGATCCTCTTTTCTAATATTTAGCTTTTAACAAAGATTGATCACAAATTTTTCTTTAGACAATTTTGTAAAATAATCCAGAAATTTTTAGCTAATAGACACTCACTAAGAAACTTCTCTTGCTCAGCACTGTGTGGAGTGGTGGGATATACAGCAGTGAGTGGGTTGATTGGCACTCTGCTCTCAGCAAGCATCCGATGGGACTGCTAGGCACTCATGGCCACCACTAGATCTTTACTATATTAGTATTTAGAAAAAATATCCTTGCTTGTAAACGAAGGGTTTGACTTACCTGTCACCTCTTTCCAGCTCTAAGTTCCTTTTATTCCTTTGACACTAGGAATGTGCACAGCGCTGGAGATATAGATGATTAGCTCATCAAATGATTAGCTTGCCTTCAGGGAGTTGAAGAACCAGGAAGACCAGAAAATATGTATCAATCCAAGAAAGTATCTGTTCTATTCCATAATTTGGAAAATGAGAAATTCCCTCTCTCTTTCCAATCTGTCATTCATCTCTGCTTACCCCTTCTTTTATTCTGATTGATTATAAAACCTGCACTTTGGTTATAGGGACATAAATTAATGGAATTACTGTGCTAAAGATTACTCCCAGTAAATGATTCTTGCATCTGCAGGGTTTTTCTCCCTATCTATTCCTATGAGTTATTTCAATGATTCTCAGATTTTCCACAATTAATTTGCTCATAAAGGGACATAATTCCAGCTAACACTTAGCACCTCCTAAAGTATATCACTACTAGAGTTCAACACAGTGCTAGATGGCCACCTGAGTTTTAGAGATGTCTAGTTTATCAGAACTGAGCTGAAGAAATAAGCTGACCCTGCCAAATGATGCTTTCAAATGATAGAGGCATAACTTTGCAACTTTTTCCTTTGGTATTGGTTGAGTCCCCTCCTCCGTCACTTGAAAATGACAATTACTAACAGACTATAGATCCAAATGATAAACACCCAGCACTGGGGAAGTAGCAAATCTCAAGTAGGGACCAACCCAGAAACCTTAGGACCATATATACATATATTGTATTTTTTACCTCAAAGAGAAGCACTATTTGTCCCTCAGTCTATGATTTGCAGCCTTGAAGCCTGTTTCCAAGTACTGCATCAGAATGATGTATTCAGGAAGTGATACACAACCACCAATGGGGGTGGCATCTGTCTCATAGTAGTGTATGTCTCTTCCAGGCCATATCATTTATCTGAAACAGCAGATATGGAGATATGGATTAGAAAACATGTACTATTCTTTGAATGATTAGACTGCAGAGCCACTTGGAGATTAAAACAGCTATCTAAAGTATGGATCAAGTGCTTAATGACAACCAATAATCTGGGAAGTTTTGCAAATGGAACTCTCTAGTGATCCTCAAAAATATCTTTTCTGTAAAGCAAGATTCTTTTCTACAAATTCAATGAGTAACTTTTCCAACAATGATCTTCTGGAAAATACAAGGGGATTTGAATGTTCTAAAGAAATGTTATTGATCAAAAGGATAAAACTTCTCTGTTTTATAGAGTAAGAAGTATTTTACGCTTTCTGAGCTTATAAAGACCACAAATTTATGTGTCCACATGGATAGTTTATAAGTGTACCTGTTTTAGTATCTGTGAGATCACACACCAACATTAAAGGATAGCAATATAAGAATATGCCAGCTCTGTGTCTGGCCTCGTTCCTTGTAATAACTCATGACTTTCATGTGCCATTACCCATTAGCAATTCCTTCTTCAGTTCATCCTACATATCTCATCTATATTGGAAACACAGTAATAATTTCATGTTCAAAAGAGGTAGGAGGCCTAACCATCATGCAAGGTTTCAAAACCATTTTTCAAAAAACAGGGATATGACACGTATGAGGCACCCCAAAGAACAGTTTCTCTTGGTGAACACAATGTGTTCAAGATTTTTAAAGCCCAAGTAACCAGAAAACAAAAAAATAAGTAATTCCAAAGAAAAGACAGAGTAAAAAAGTAAACTTACCATCCCTCACCATATTTATTCTAGTAGGGAACCAAAGCTCGACATAAGTTGTCATCTTCCTCCATAAAACCCTGCCTTAGGAAAGTTAATTACAAGATCCCACTGAGTCTGACATGTAGTGGGATAATGAAAACACTTTGGTTCTGGAGAATAACAGTACAGTACACAGTGTTCACAAACAGAATGAATAATTGAAATCCAGAGCTTTTATGCTTCAATGAAAAAAAAACAATATTTCATGGCACATAAATTTATTCAGCTTATTTGCATTAAGGTTGAATGATCAAAGCACTGTCCACAGGAAAATAGTGATGGTACCTTGATTTAAGTGTGATAAGCATTCATAAATATTCTTAGGAAGCAAGATGTACCTACATTTAATCAGCACTTATTAAAATTTTATTCCCTATAGTTATTCAACAGGATCTGTGGTATAAAAACATAATTACAAAAATCAGATTTGAGCTCATTTGACAACAGAAGGGTTTTATGGTGACCTATCTCCAAATGTTCCTATTTGTAATTAAATGCAGCGATCAGCAGTAAGGATTTTGAAGCTGTTTTAGTAGTTCCGCTATTCTGCTTAACATGTGGCACCCGTAATAATTAAAATGATACTAACACATGCACAATTTTATGGCCCTTATGGTGCAACCCATTATGCCAAATAAGGGCCTCTGTTTTCACAGCATACTGCACATGGTCTCATTACACCCACTTTTCTTTTCCTGTCTTCACACTAACAACTGTTAAAGTGAATCAACACACGAAACGTACTATAACAGCTTAGTGTTTATGATATGTGTGCTGTTAGTCAGTGAACAGGAAAATCTAAACATTTACTGTTTATGTAAAGAATAGCGTTAGTGTTAGCGAATTGCTCGGGTCTGCTTACTTTATTATCTAGATCACAAACGTAATGATGGGTTTCAATGGCATCTATATTTTCGCTTTGTTTTGTTTTTCAATGCAGATGTCTATAAAAACCAGAACAATTTAGCATTTACATATCTTAGAATATTTCTTCTCAACCATAAGATAATTTAGGGATCACTTAAAAAAAGATAAATAAGTCAGTATGTCATTCCTTTAAAAAAAAAAAAAGGAAAAAGAAGAAGAAGAAGAAGAGTGAAATATTCAAAGGTATTTGGAGATGATTTTCCCGACAACATTCTGAGGCTGGATCTGGTTTACCTAAGGTGTTAAAAAGCTATAAACCATTTTTATGTGGTTCCACACTAAAATTTACAAGAAACTGGGAATTTGAGATCAGTGCCATTTTATCATGAATAATTTTGTAATTAAGAAGCTCCTCAAAGACCTCCTACACTCATTTTACAGTCATCAGTTCCGAATGGCGTTCAGTCTTTTTGTTCTGGGATACAGTCCAAAGTAGGTCCCATCGGCAGAACACCAACGGATTGGGCAAAATCTCATGTCTGCATTTTACACTGCCATTTTTCTGAACATTAGTCGAAACTTCAGATAAAGAATAACAACCTTTCTCCATTTTTTTCTTTTTAAGTCAAACTCAATTCTGTCCATTTAGGAATTTTGCCGTATTGGCGATAAACGCACGTAAGCTGAGCTGAGTAGGCCTTGAATGCTAACGGCTTAATAGCTCAATTGATTGCAAAGATACAAAAGAAAAATGCTCACAGATTGCAGCCTTCACATGGTTTGGCTGCGAGATCTCATCAACAGTGTGACGTCGACCAGTAGAGAACCATGTGGATGCTGTATGAGGACCATGCGCTCGTTACAGAACTGTGAAAATTTGTGGGACCGCAAAATGAAAATTATCAGCCAGGAAAAAAAAAACAGCAAGATGAGAAGTGGTGGGGGAAAGCAGCTTGAGAAAGACCTAACACATTCTTCTATACAAGCTCCTTAGTAGAAAGACTAAGAACATTTAATGTTATGTAAATATCACTGTAGGTCCAACAAATCTGTCAGAGCCCTAGCAACCCCAAGCTCAGAGTGTGCCACTCAGACACCACATGGGGAAGATTTCATCCCTGTCAGGGTGCATTCTCCAACCCTACTACTTGCAAAAACAGAAACACACCCTGTTTCAACAATTAAAGAAGGCATAAAGCTTTCTATCTGAACTTGAAGGAAGTTGCATTTCACAAGCCCTATTCTTTGATTAAAATAAGCATTTGTGATCAGCATTAGTGTTTACTACCCTATGATCAAAAACAAATAACCCACTTTGTTTGTTTCTTACTGCAAATGAATTAAATTAGAAGCCATTAGGAGGACTTGCTGTTTATATCCTTGTTTCGGCAGTGGTAGTATTTGAAGTTTCCTGCGGTAAGTTCATTACTCGTATTTTGTCCAGAATTAGTGAAGCGTGCTGAAAATTGCTAATGACAGATGTTTCTCCACTCTGTCACACTTCTTGTATCATTTGATTTGGAAAGCAACATACGGTGTTCTGCTCTATCAGTATGTCACAGACTGTCTGTAAACAGCTGGTCATAACTCAGTTCAGTGAAAACCATTACTTTCCAATGAAGGGCTGGACACCCTCCAAATTGCATTTTGGCATGGCCTCGGCTGCATAATGCACAAAGTTCCTCTGTTCAGAGGTTACCTAAGGAAGAGTTCTTACTTTCCCCGTTTGTTTTTATGTTTCAGAAAATCAAAGTGTTTTCTCAGCAATAGACAGAAATCAAGAGAATATGAAAAAACATATAATGATTATATGAAGCACTCAAAAAAATCTGTGAATGGTACATTGCAAAAGACAACAAAAGTGTATCTTATCAGTTCTAGTTATGTCTCCAATTAAAGGGAGCACGAATTATCAGGGTCAAGGTCCACAAGATGACATATTTAGAAGTCCTCTATAGAATAGTCGGTATTTGAACACAACCATGTGGCTCTTTCATGATATCTAGTCACAATGAGAAGTACTAAAATCATCCCTCTGTCATTTATACAGTGATGAAATTCAGAGAAATTGTTCCTGCTTTTTTTTCCTGAAACTCATCAAGATGAAACCAAATATAAAAATCACGTAAGTACAGGGCCACACATCCTACTTTTTAACATGATATTCTAAAACATCTAATGCCAACTTATCTGAATAGTCAGTATATATTGAACACCAAGATCATTAGCAACACCTTTCAGAAAGTATGGAATTTTGTCTCCCCATGGAAATAAAATCTCTCATTGAAAGCCTCTGGATAGAGCAGAAAAATAAATAGAGATATTGAATACCTTTAAAGCCACTTAGCACTTCCAGATTCATGGAGGCTTTCTGATATACATGAAGGATCTAAACAAAATGAATTGAGCCCATTTGAGGGACTGGATGATAAAGGAACATGCACATCTCAGCTCAGCACTCATCCAATCATATATCCATCAACAAAAATCAAGTACTTACAGATGCCAGATAATTGCTGGAGATACTCTTAGGGGACTCTTCTCTATGCATGAGGGCAAAGGCTAATCCACACTGAACTCTAAAAGTATGCTTTTTCCACCTGGGATACCACACTTCCTTGTAGATCAGGCTTCCATATCACCTCTCTGAAGCCTTCTCTGACTCCCCCAGGCTAAAGGGGTCACATGTGGATCTTCTCCACACATTTCTGGTAACTCTACTATAGTTTTACACATAAGGTAAAACTGGGGCCCATGAGAGAAAGCAATTCATCCTGTGAGAGAGTCAGGGGACACCTCAGATTAGGTGACATTTGTCTGGGTCTTGCAGAATGACTCACATGTGCAAAATAAACATTTAAGAACATCCCTATTAAGAGATACACACACACACACACACACACACACACACACACAAAGAGAGAGGTGTCCTTAACTAGTAAAAAAAAAAAAAACAAACCAACACTTTTTGAAGATCAATTGCCATGAGGGTAGAAGACAAATTCATGAGAAAATTCCAAGAAATAAAAAGTATATGCACCGTGATGAATCTCTTTAAAACAAGATATTTTACCTGGATCTATTTTTCTCTCTTCTAGGCCAGAGGTTTATTAGGTATCCTTTTCTCTCATGGATAAAATCAATATATCCTGTCCATGAAAGGATGAAGGATTCAACAATTGGCCAATCTTAAGTGAAAACACATGTACTTGAAGAGTCATATCACTTAAAAAATAAAAATGTAAAAAAAAAAGTCATATCACTAATTAGACCACTGAATACAATTGGTTTCCCAAAGCATTAGATTGCAAAGTAATAAGTAAAGGGTATTTCCATATGGTTCTTAACATGAAACCATTCCTGAAAAGTACTTTACATTAGTCTTGCTTATATTAAAAAAAGAAAAAAGGGGGGGGGGGGAGGGAAGCTGCCTTACTGTGGGATGTGGCATTCCTTTTGAATAACAGGCTCTTCACAGTTGTTATATTGTAAGTTTCCTGGCTTAGCTTTACCTGCCCAAGTGAACTAGGCTGCACCATTAAAAAGTTTTATCATCTGTAAACACAGTAGCAGGAGTTAAAAATGGCATTTCCCCCTGCCAGTAGCAAAGGGCTTATTACCTTATTAAGGAATGTAACCAGCTAAGAAAACCTGATTGATTCCTTTAGCTGCTCAAAGCTGATGAAAGAAAATAAAAGGGAGAAATGTTTTCGTTGTTTTCCTTTTTCCTAACCCTCTCTGCTCTCTTTTTTTCTTCGAATATTTCCCTCTATTTATGGTGAATCCCCCCCCCCACCCTATAGAGCAACTCACTCCTTTGCCTCTGCTAACGTACTTAGTGAAGGGCTATTGCTTTCTTATCACAGAGAAATACTCTCACATACCATTAAAAGTAAGTGCCTGGTCGTTTTTTCAAAAGATGGCACAGGAATCTCTGTAGACTGATTATGCCAGGTGGCAATAATACAAAAATTAGGACTTTTGCATGAATATTACAAAGTGATTTGTCTTCTTTTTTATCATTGGATTTGTTTTGTTATTTCAATGATGGCCTTTTATTCTTCTTTTTTAACTTCCATTGATGGTCTTTTTTTTCTTCACTGTAAGTAGTGCTACTTCTAAATATGAGCTATGGCTCCTAGAGCAGATGGGTGAGAAGAGAAATAATTTCCACCCTATAACTTGTTAGAAGAGCTCAGTGCCTTGCCAGTTGGCCAGGAGTTTCAGTACTCAAATACAAAATACACAGATTCTCAAAGGTTGGTCCTCTATGTGGTTCTTATTTGAGTCTCTTGAAATCCGTATAGGGCCAAAAAATTATTCATTGAATTTTTGACTAATGAAAGTTGCAAGTTATGGCCAACATCCTATTGGTGGTCCCCTGTTGTCCTTCTGATCAAAACCTTGGCCAGAAAAAAAAAAATGCTAACATTTCTGTCCAATATATCTGAAGAAATCAAGGCCACCAGTGGACATTTTGCCTTAATGAACATATTTTTTTTAACCATTTCAGAAAAGAAATGCTTTGTAACAATACACAACTAGAGCTTTACAAGCAATAGTAGTAGCAAGGATGAGGAGGCATAAAAAATTATTTAGTGTGAAATATGTAAAATTTGTAGTGGCATACTGGCACCTCCCAGTTTGTGGATCAGAAGATAAACCAACACAGATTATCCCTGATGGGACAACTTAATTTGATTGCGTTTTATCCAATTCCATTGAACCAATATTTATTGAGTGTCTACTAAGTGCAAAACTGTTTGCAAGGCATTAAAAGAAATTAAAGATTAGTATATTCTCATGTGTGGAAGAGTATTCCTAAGGAGGCTAATGGAAATACTTGAATAAATTATTTAAATTGTTACTCAAATTATTCAAATAAATAATTAGAATACAAGGCAGTACTATAGAAGTGCTTTGTGTGTGTGTGTGTGTGTGTGTGTGTGTGTGTGTGCATGTATATAAAATCTTTAAAAAAGTGTTAGTATATTTTATAAGTTCCAATTTAGGTAGCTATATCCCCATTTTCCACCAAAACAATACAAATACCCTAAGTCCCTGCAATTAAATTACAAATAGCTTGTGATTACTTAGGGCCTGATTAATAGAGTGCCTATATAATTTATCATCCAAACAAGGACACTTTGAGAGTGAAAAGTGATGCTATTAATAATTATGCCAAGTCAGTAGGAATAAACTAAGATTATCCCAGGCAAATAGAGATGGATCACCCTATTGATTACCTAATTTTAGTGTGACCAAGACTATACTGTTCTACTTTTTCTGCTTCTTCCTGCTACCTGCCTTTAGTATTCCACAAAAGTTTAGCCAGGAGTAAATTACAATATTGGAAAATCATATATATCATAAAATTTTTAAATATTTAAAAATAATTTTTAAATATTTTATATTATTTTGAAGTATTTAAAAATTGTTATATTTCTACAAATAAATGTTTTTAAAACATTGAAGTATATATGGTAAGATAAGGAGAAGTAGTAGTGAAATAATTCTTTTGTAAATGCCTTTAATTCAATTTCCCCCACTTAGGAGTTATGATAAATTCATCCAGAATGTCCCTTCCTACTTCTCCTTTTCTCATTCCCACTTCTCCTTTTAGTTTTTTCCTCCAATTCTAACATAAAAGATTATTGGTTGAGATAAGACATAAGCCATGCATGCAAGATTACAAGGGCATGGCAAAGGTTTGTGGCAGAGAGGTGCCTGGGTGGCTCAGTTAAGCATCCAACTCTTAATCTTGGCTCAGGTCTTGATCTCAGGTTCTTGAGTTCAAGGCCCGCATTGGGCCTTCACTGGGCATGAAGCCTACTAAAAAAAAGCAGAGGGTGGGTGGGGGGGAAGAAAGAAAGAAAAATGGTGTGTGGCAGAGGGAGCAGTCCAGTGTTTTTGTGTCCAATCTGAAATCCAGGTTTAAATGGCAAAAATATATGCAACAAGGTAAGTCAAACTGAAAAAAGACACAAGATCAGTTCCTTAGGAAACACTTAAGGAGAGCTTTTAAACTGTATCTATAATGAGAAGGAACTATTCTGTCAAAAACAGAAAAAGCAGAAGGGCAGAGCTCTAGGGAGGCAACAAGTCATGGGGGAAGTTGGGAGCATATATGGAACATGGATGGCAAACTCAAGTGCCTACAGAAATGGGCAAGTGATCCAGGCACAAGATGGTCAGGAACACATTATGGAATGGTATGGACTGTGGCAAATTGTGGAGTTATGGTCTAACAGTGGCAATAGCTACTTAGCAACAGCCAGTTATTATGTGAAACTGTGGATCCAGTGTAGCCAATTCTGCCAACTTTCAAGAAAAACTAGAAAACCAAAATTTAAAAAAAAAAACTTTTTATTTAATGTGGCAATGAAATCAAATGGAAGTTCTGTGAAGCACACCTGGTCCTCAAGCCTGCCACTCTGGGACTTCTGCAAGAACATCTTTTACTGGCACATGGCTGCAGAAAAACAGGACTTTCCCTCCCATATACAGGCACATTTGCTTTTGTCCTTTCACAAAGGAAATCTTTTAAGAAGAATGTTTGTGTGGATGTGATATACAGGCTTTGGAATATTGTAAGTATTTGAAATGCATGTTCACTATGTATTTTTTTAAATGTATTCTATCATTTAAATGTGAAAAACTGTCATATGGACAATTAAAATCAAGTTGAATAGTACTTAAATGTGAAGTTCCCTTCAAGGAGTCAACAGTTCTATGAATCTTAGTCCACTTTACTTTCTGTTAACAAAGTCCATTTCTATTCGTTCATTCATTCATTCATTCATTCATTCAACAAACATTTATGGCACATACATCCTAGATACTTGGCTCTATTCGAGGTGTTATGCATACAACAAAGCACACAAAATTCCCTGCCTTCATAAAACTTACATTCTAGTGGGGAAGAGAAACAATAATTAAGCTTAAAAAGCAAATTATACCACATATATAGGGAAGGAATATAGTTTTCACTGGACTGTAGGTGGGATTCAGGTTCAGAAGTTTCTGTTCAAGTGTCTAAAACTAAAATATGATCTGGCTGGTGTTTTGACACATTTTTAAATGTTGAAACATTAAAATAATATTGTATCACAATCTCCGATATTCTTTAGGAAGTGACATAAAATGTTTAGAGCACTGGAAGATAAATAAGGAAGTGAATTATTAAATAAATGATTTAGGAATAAGAGTAGAAAGACTACAATCATGATATTACTATCGTTGTTGTATTACAATACATCATTCAATCATTTTCTAAAGTTGATAAAAATATTGCTTAAGTTCAATCAGTACAGAAAAGTATCAAGAAAAAAAAAATCATCCAGAAATAGGTATCGTTAGTATTCTACGAATTTCATCTCTGTTTATATAGAAGGATGGATGGATAGATAGATGCTTGGATGGATGGATGGATGGATGGAAGGAAATACTGGATTTTAATAACTCTGATCCAACTACACATATATAGTGATATAGATATGTCTGGGGTTAAAATCTTGCCTCTGCCACTTTCTAGTGAGTTTATGTGACTTAACCACACTGAGTCTCAGTTTCCTCAATTGATAATGAAGAAACTATTTACTCATAGTATTTTTATGGGTATTAAAGAAAGTAATCAATAGATAGCACTTAGGACAGTGTCGAATTTACTAAATGTTCAATAAATGGTAGCTGCTTTTATTATCTGCTTCGTTAGCTTGTTAATGATACTGGGTTGATCCTAAAACTATTGAGTCTGCTATTTCCCTTTCCTTCTCATTCTGTGTTTCATCATCATCTTTGAGCTATTTATTTTCTAATTAGGTTGTTTTAAAGTAGGAAATGCTCATGAAGAATTATTTTTAGTTCCTTGCCAGATCACATTCAGTGATCATTTCTTCCCTCCTCTCCCTCCTCCTCTTCGGAGCACTCTTGCCCTAGCTACCTTGCTATCCCTTTTCATGTGGCCCATGCTTAGGTCCTCATTTCTGTTTTCTATTTTCTCTGCTATGGCATGAATGATTTCCCTTTGATGTGTCTTCTGTATCATCCATGTTCTGTTCTTTTTCCTCACACTAGGATTGGAATGCTGAGTGTTCAGTGTTCTGTGCATCCTTTCAGAGCCCAAGCAGGGTATGGAGGGAAGAGGAGGGAGGAACAGAGGCTCTGTGCAGACCTGGCTGGGGCACTTGCTCTCTGCTCTTCCTTCTTAGATTTCAGGAAATGATCTGCTGTACTTGGGCTCACTCTACCTATACGGACTGGAGAGAAGGAAGAATCTCATTCCTGCAGGGATGCTCTCTTCAGATTATCTCCCCATTCAGTATGGAGTCTGGGGGTTTTCACCACCATCTGATTCTGGCCCCATTTTTCATCTCTCATTTTTCCAGGCTTTACCCACAGCCATTTCTCTTAATGCTTCTTCCTCCCCAGAGAATGTCAGCTCAGTTAGCACTATCGCTGTAAAATTCTAAATTATGCCTTAACTGATCAAGGGTACCCTTGTTTGCTTTTCTAACAAACAGTGCCATCTTCTGCAAAGAACATTCATGCAAGAAAAAGGATTATTTGTCTTACTTGTCAGTGACAGAAAAACAAACTTAGAAACCAAATGCCCAATAATAGGGAATAGTTAACAATGAAAGGAACATCCTCTCAATAGAATATAAGGAACTATTAAGAATTATATTGACAACAAAACCTTTAACAATGTGATGTCAATTTTGTAAAATTTATTTATACATTTACTTATTTATTGACAGTGTGGAAAAATATATTAAAATATTTAGATTGTGGGATGATGGGACATTTTTGTCTCTTCCATGTTTTATATAATTTTTAAAATTCCTAGATCATATTACTTAGAAAATCAGTAAGAAGGATCCATAAAACATTATTTAAAGAAAAAAAAGTAATTTTGTCCAGTGTGGCATTTTCAAACACAAATTAAGACAGAAATATATAACTAGAAAAGAAGCACCCTCTCACACCAAGCCTGAATCTCATTTATTTTTCTTACAACACATACACTTAAACATTTACTTGTTACTAACCTAGGCATCATAACCCACCGAATATGAATAAGAAAAGCCCTTTGTATGACAAAAGTTTCAACTCTGTGAAACCGATGATGACTTTTAGTAAGAACTAACAGATCTCTGCCAATATAACCTCCTCTCCATTTGTCATGCAGCTAGCTATTTGTGCTTTCAGAGGACTGTTTTTACCCTGAGGGCCAATTCCATTTAAAAAAAGAAGGAGAAGAAAATATGCAGATGAATTTTATGATTTTCCTGCTTTTTTCTACCTCCTGAAAATCAAGTCATGCAATGCCAAGGCTCTACCTTTTAGGGGTAGACATAGATTGCCCCCACACATATGAAAAATCTCAGACTCTGCCCAGTCATGAAGAAAGCTCCTGCTTGTCCAAAGAAAGGCATGAAATCAGGAGTTGACAGAGATTCTCATTCAGGAAAGAATTGTCACCATTTTTGCTGTGCTCCGGCCAGAACAACATATGGCAGCCCAGCTGACAAATATAATCTTTTCCTCTTTTTTTCCCATTCCACATGCACATTTCATTTGTGGAATATTAAAACTTCACACGAAGTGCCTGTTAACCCCTTGGCACCACAGCATCCCTCGTCTGGGATGTGCTATTTCCCAGAATCCTCCCCATCCAGCTGTGAGAGGGTTAAGGCCAATAGAAAGAGAACGTGTGGTCAGAGGCCTTCTGACTTCCCTGCTTACAACAGGAAGGGATGGCTCTCAGCATTTGCAGGCGGGGTTGTCTTTATGTTAGGAAATTTAGAGCTTCCTGGCTTCAATATAAACTGCCTCATTGCCCTGCATCCCAGATTTCCATTTCCCAAACCAAGGTATTTTCAGACACAGCTGTGCTTGCATCTTGCTGTCCATGGGGGGCCCCAGGCAGGCCCACTGTCCATTCCGTGAGCACACTGCTGGCCGAGGTCCTAAAGGAAGAAAGCCTGCACATGGGATTTAAATAGAAAAAGTGACTTTGTTCACTTCACTGCCTCCCCAGATACAAGCACTGGGTTCAGGTTTAGATATCTTTGTTGACAGAGGCAGGGTAAGAGGGCTGTTCACACTCACTCATTACACTGCAGAACTCCCCAGGCAGCAAACACACTTCCAACAAAATGTTTCTACGTATGTGTCAGTGTATGATTTCTCTTTCCACTCACATCTTTATATTTTGTTTTCCTTCTTTTTATTATTTTATTTCATTATTTTTTAAATTTACATCCAAATTAGTTAGCATATAGTGCAACAATGATTTACTCACTTAGCCCATTCCTCCTCCCACAATCCCTCCAGTAACCCTCTGTTTGTTCTCCATATTTAAGAGTCTCTTATGTTTTGTCCCCCTCCCTGTCTTTATATTATTTTTGCTTCCCTTCCCTTGTGTTCATCTGTTCTGTGTCTTAAAGTCCTCATATGAGTGAAGTCATATGACATTTGTCTTTCTCTGACTGACTAATTTCGCTTAGCGTAATATCCTCAAGTTCCATCCACGTAGCTGCAAATGGCAAGATTTCATTCTTTTTGATTGCCGAGTAAGACTCCATTGTGTAGATATACCACTTCTTCTTTATCCATTCATCCATCGATGGACATTTGGGCTCTTTCCATACTTTGGCTATTGTTGATGGTGCTGTTATAAACATGGGGGTGCATGTGTTCCTTCGAAATGGCACACCTGGATCCCTTGGATGAACACCTAATAGTGCAATTGCTGGGTCCTGGGTAGTTCTAGTTTCAATTTTTTGACGAACCTCCATACTGTTTTCCAGATTGGCTGCACCAGCTTGCATTCCCACCAACAATGCAAAAGAGATCCTCTTTCTCCGCATCCTCCCCAACATCTGCTGTTGCCTGAGTTGTTAATGCCTGGCAGGTGTCAGGCGGTATCTCATTGTGGTTTTGATTTGTATTTCCCTGATGATGAGTGATATTGAGCATTTTTTTCATGTGTCGGTTGGCCATCTGGATGTCTTCTTTGGAGAAGTGTCTATTCATGTCTTTTGTCCATTTCTTCACTGGATTATTTGTTTTTGGGGTGTTGAACTTGATATGTTCTTTATAGATTTTGGATACTAACCCTTTATCTGATATGTCATTTGCAAATACCTTCTCCCATTCTGTTGGTTGCCTTTTAGTTTTGCTGATGGTTTCCTTCGCTGTGCAGAAGCTTTTATTTTGATGAGGTCTCAATAGTTCACTTTTGCTTTTGTTTGCCTTGCCTCCAGAGACGTGTTGAGTAAGAAGTTGCTGCGGCCAAGATCAGAGAGGTTTTTGCCTGCTTTCTCCTTGAGGATTTTGATGGCTTCCTGTCCAACATTGAGGTCTTTCATCCATTTTGAGTTTATTTTTGTGTATGGTGTAAGAAAGTGGTCCAGGTTCATTCTTCTGCATGTCTCTGTCCAGTTTTCCCAGCACCACTTGCTGAAGAGACTGTCTTTATTCCATTGGATACTCTTTCTTGCTTTGTCAAAGATTAGTTGGCCATACATTTGTGGGTCCATTTCTGGGTTCTCTGTTCTGTTCCATTGATCTGAGTGTCTATTTTTGTGTCATATATTTTGTTTTTCACTTAGTAAAATTGCCTAGCATAAAATAAGGCACTTATCTATTTGTTAAAAAGTTTGAAATATACAAAAATGCAGAAAGTAATACATGACCTATATCCATGGATTCACCAATGAATCCATTATATTTGCATCAAATGACTCTCTCCTTTTTAAAAACTAAGATAAAATGTTTCAGGAACATCTGACCCCACTCCACTTCCCTCCTTGACAAGGTTAACAACTACTCTGAAACTGGTATGTATCATCCCGTTGCAAATGTGCTAATACAGATGCAGGTATCAATAATACATGCATATGAGTAGTTTGTTTCTCCAGTATTTGCCATGAGTAGTATCATGCCATATATAATATTTACATATATTTTGCACTTAACATGTTTCTTTGTGCAATTTATTCATGCTAATACCTGCAAATCTAGGTCACAATTTTAATTGCTCTATATTTTCCCATAATTTCAATAAACAATACTTTATACATTCCCCTAATAAGAGACAGATTATTCCATGTGTTTGCTATTACCCACAATCCTGCTTTGGCCATCCTCAATCACATCTCTTACAGACGGATGCCATATATTCTCTAGGGTAGACACCAGGAGATAGAACTACTGAGTCATAAACTCAGCTTCTTCAGTGTTACTAGATTGACAAATTATTTTCCAAAGCAGTTATATCAGTTCTTGTTTTCATCATAAACTATAAAGTTCCTGTTTCTCCACATTCTTGCCAAAGTTTGGTGCTATCAAACTTCTTCATTCTTGCCAAACTGGTATGTAGATAGTAGCCTGCTGTTGAATTAGCCTGTAGCTCCCTTCTTTTTAGTGGGGCAAAGCAGCTCTTCTTATACTTATTGGACATTTGTTTTATCTTCTTTGTAAATTGTCTTTGTTTATTTTTCTTTCAGACTGTTTGCCTTTTTCTTAAGGATTTGTAGAAGTTGTTTATAAATAAAATCATTATCATCATTTTCTCCAAGCCAGTCAATAGCTTATCTTTTTACTTCATTTTTGTATCATTTCTGCTATATGTAAAGTTTATTATTATTATTATTATTATTGAATAATAATGGTCAAATTCACCCATGCCTTATACTTCAAACTTCTTTTGCCTTATTTAGGAAATTTTTTCCCTACCACAATGCTAAAAAAATATACTATCCTATTTCTTATACAGTCAGCTTGGCTATAGTATTTGTTTTGAATATGCAAATTTGTTCTAAGACAATTGGTATAATTAGAAAAAATATGAGCATAACACAAAACTCCAATTTGCTTATGGCAATTTTGTCAGCAAAAACACTAGGTGAATGCAAAGAAAGACATGCAGTTAAATCAAGCTGTGTTGGAATACACATAACATACACACACGCGTACCTCAAACATCTACCAGCTACCTCAGTTCACAGGTATGCTACATGCCACACCTATCCATGTTTGGTGTTACAACTTTCCATGAAATTTCAGACAACCTACTTCACAATAACTCGTCAGTGGAACTCTTCTGATGTCCATTTCACAAGCAACCTATCCATTTATTTCAAGGTAAAGTTCCACATTTATTGTAGTATTTATGTATTTTGTAACTATTTGACGCAGGAAAAACTATGCTTCCAGTTTTTTCCTTTTTTTTTTTTTTTGTCAGTTTTTGAGTATTGCCTTTCCATCCCATTTCTCCCTAAGTCCTATACTTTTTAATTGTGAGATTTTGCATGGTGGGGTGGTTTTTAGGAACACATATGTTGTGGTATAACAGAACTGATTTATGAGATCTGTAGTCTTGCACATTAAAGTCTTCAGTCCATCTGGAATTTCCTTTTATGAAAATTGTACTGTACTATTGAGATCCATTTTTTCCCATAAGGAAAACCACACAACTTCCATTTTAATTATTACATGTTTCTTTTACTTTTCTTGTCTCATTTCACTAGCTAGGACCTCCAGTAAAATTTTGAATTGAGACTAAGATTAATAATAACAGTGAATTTGAATGTTTCTCAAGCTTCATGATTTAAAATATTTCCTGTAGGTTTTGAGGATATGTTTTCTCAGGATAATGAAACCCTCTTTTATGCATGGTTTACTAAGCAAGATTATCATGAACCATTGTTGAATTTTATCAGATACTCTTTCTGTATCTATTGAGATGATCATATGGTTTTCTCCTGTAACTTCTTAATATAGTGACTTAAAATAATGGATTTAATGTTTAACTATCCGTTTTCTTTTGATAAAATATTAACTATGAGATAGATATTTGTGATATATATATACATATATGTTTGAGTATGTGTATTACACATGTATTTTTTCCATAGTTTTATTTCAATATAGTTTACAAAAATAAAATTCACTCATTTTAATTGTACAGGTTGAGGAGTTTGGAGATATGTATATAAGCCATGTGACCACCAATTTAATCAAAACATTCCAAATCCCCAAGTTTTTATCTTCTACAATGTTGCTACAAGGTGTCTAGCTCTGATTTTTTTAAAATTTTATCCTACATGAAGTTCATTGAACTTCTTGGAACTATAAGTTAATGTTCTTGACAAAACTTGGGACATTTTCAGCCTTTATTTCATCATATGATTTTTCTACACAATTCTCTCTTCTCCTTCTGGATCTCTAATAACATGTGTTGGAATTATTAATATTGCTTCACAGTTCTTGAATACGCTCGTTTTTCTTTATATATATTTTTAAAGTTTTTAACGTTTATTTATAACTGAGAGACAGAGTGAGACTGAGCATGAGCATGGGAGGGGCAGAGAGAGGAGGAGACACAGAATCTGAAGCAGGCTCCAGGTTCTGAGCTGTCAGCACAGAGCCCAACGTGGGGCTGGAACCTACCAACTGCGAGATCATGACCTGAGCCAAAGTCAGACGCCCAACCAACTGAGCCACCCAGGCACCCCTTTCAGCGAATACATTTTTTTTCTGTTTTTTTGCATTGGATAATTTCTATTAAACTACCTTCAGTTTCATTGATTCTTTTCTGTGATATTTCAAATATGTTTTTAGTCCATTTGGTGTGTTTTTATTTCAGTTATTATAGTCTTCAGCTCTAAAATTTCCAATTGGTTCTTTTCAGTTTCTATTTTGCTTGTTGTAATTCCCTATTTATTCTCTTATTTTATCATGTTTTGTTTCAATTACTTGAACGTATTTCAATCTACATCTTTAAATGTAAGATTTGCTTTGAAGGTTTCATCTGCTAAATCCAATATCTGGACCCACTCAAAGCAAGTTTCTATTAACTATAATTTTTTCCCTTGAGTAAGGCTCATAATTTCCTATTTCTTTGGATGTCTAGTAAGTTGGTCAAACTTGAAAGTGTACATAATATACTGGAAGGACTATGGATTCTGTTTTGTTTTTCTGACAACTGGAAATTAAATTCCTGGATTCTAACTGAAGAATTTGTCCCTCTGTTGTATATAGTCATTGATGCTTTTGCTTAGGTTTTTCCCCCAGTTTCTAATTTTTAGCTTTGCCCCCTAGCCTCCCTTCTTGAGTAGTTTAGTGATCATCCAAGGATTTGGGAAGAGATATACTCAGCCTCAGCTTTGTGCTTGTAGGGAACTCAATTTATAGAAGTCTAAACTTACACTCTCACAAAGAGCATTTTGTTTTTCAAAGATAGACCTCTATCTTTGTGTGCTTCTTCTCTGGGCTCTTGGGAAGTTTCTCATTTACATCCATAATTTAACAGTCAACTAGATATTTGGGAAGAGTTTTTTTTTTTCTTTTTTAGGTCTTTGATCTATATTTGAGATATGTGTTAAATTCTAAGTTGACAGGAATTTTTACAGTATTTTGAAGGTGATATTCCATTGTTTTCTGCATTATACTGTTTCTAATTAGAAATCTACTCTCAGTTTAACTTTTTTTTTTTTTTTTTGCTTTTAGAAAAATCTATCTTTTCTTTCTGGCTACTTTTATAATCTTCTCATTGTCTTTGGGGTTCTGCAGATTCACTATGATATATTTATGTGGTGGTATTTTTATTTATCTTGCTTGGAATATGTTGTGTTTCTTGAACTGCTATTTCAAGTCTATAATCAGTTCTCAAAAATTCTAAGCCATTGTCTTTTTGATAATTGCCTCTTCTGTTTTAGTCTCATTTTTGGAACTATTACTAACTATATGCTGATCTTTCTATTCTCCATATTTTTGATACTTTCTTTTACATTTGTATCTGTTTATCTATCCAAACCATATTCTGGATAACTAAATTAATTATTTGATTTCTATTTTAGATATGTCTTTTAGTTCACTAATTTTTTCTTCAATTTTCCTTAGTTATTCTAATAACTTATCAATTAATTAACTGATTAATTTTGTTTTTCTGGTGATTTGAATCATGCCAATCATGCTTCACCACACTACAGGCTCCAAGAAAGTGAAAGTCTCACAATTATATCTCCATTATGTATCACAGAGCTACCCATTTGCAGATGCAAACTGACTAACAAACCAGCAATTGAATCTTAAACAAACTCATTTTCATTTATAGAAATGTTATTTGATTTTCTGTTTATTTATCATAGTATTTTATTCTTTTCTTATGTTCTTGATTCTTCTTTTATATCTTTAATAAATATGCAGTCACCATTAGATTATTCTATGAAGGCTCTAATCATCCTGGTTTGTGTGTGTGTGTGTGTGTGTGTGTGTGCATGTTTGTTGGCTGACTTTTGTTCAAGATGGCTTCTTTTCTTGTCTTTTTTTTTTTTTAATGTTTATTTTTGAAAGAGAGAGAGAGACAGAGTGTGAGCAGGGGAGGGGCACAGTGAGAGAGGAAGACACAGAATCTGAAGCAGGCTCTAGGCTCTGAGCTATCAGCACAGAGCCTGATGCGGGGCTAAGAACTCGCAAACCATGAGATAACAACCTGAGCTGAATTCAGACGCTTAACCGACTGAGCCACCCAGGCACCCTGGCTTATTTTCTTATATGTCTTTCAATTTTGAATTATGAGCTCATCCACTTCGAAATGTTATCTATGGAAATTCTGTGTGATATGGGTTGAGGAAATGTTCCTCAAGAGTTTAATGCTTGCTTCATCCTGGTACCAAATTTCATGTTGATTTTTTGGCTTCCTAAATAATGCCAATAGTATAACTATAAACTCCAACCCCTCATGAAGTTCAGTTTTGGGGTTTTAGGTTCTTATCAATTTATTATTATTACTATTACTATTACTATTACTATTACTATTACTATTACTATTTCTAGACTGAAAACTAGTTCTTTTTGGTTTCCTGATTGCAAGCATAAAACTCTTCCATAAGGTAATGCTCCCTACTGGAAAAATTGGTTAAGTTGGAAAAATGTATGCTTTATGACTTTGAGAAGTTGAAAGCACATGACACATTCTTCTGATTGTCATCTTTGCGGGAACTTACTGTTTCTATTGAAGTTCATTAGTGTGCTATATTAGCTTGTGCCTAGACATGAGGTACAGCAACGAAACAAACTTGTGAAAGAAACATTTCTAACATTCTAAACATTTCTTGGCTAAACCTCCCATTTATTTATAACTTGCATATATTTTCTAAGGTCTTGATATTATTCATTTTATAGATGTCTCAGCTGTTGAAATAGCTGAAGACGTTACAAGATATTTGATGAAAAGGCTCATAAAATTTTGACATTGTGTGAAGCAAAGCCTTTGGTTTTAAAAAAAAGTCTTTGATTAAAAAAAAAGCTAGAATGGTAAAACAAGAAGATATGTCATGCCTTGTTCAAGGCCAGCCATATTCCATATTTTTCATAACTAACAATACAAATATAGTTAAAAACTAGATCCAATTTCAGCAAACTGGGCAGTTTATTTATTTGAACATATTTGATCTCTACTGTTTATTAACTTCTTATGTGAGAGAAAAAAAGGAAAAGGAAAATTTAGTTCAAAACCAATGATTATAGGGGCACCTGGGTGTCTCAGTCAGTTAAGCATCCAACTCTTGATTTTGACTCAGGTTATGATCTCGTGCTTTCATGGGTTTGAGCCCTGCATCGGGCTCTACAATGGCAGTGTGGAGCCTGCTTGGGATTCTCTCTCTCTCCCCCTCTCTCTCTGCCCCTCCCCAATTCACGCTGTCTCTGTCTCTCTCAAAAAATAAATAAACTTAAAGTATTTTTTAAAAAAACAACAATTATAATGATCACAAATCTGTTCAAGTACCTTGACTGCTGAATCAGTACTTCCCATCAGTATACTTATCAAGACTCTTGAGTAACAAAATCACTTTTGCTGGCACTTTTTACCCATTAAACATTTTGCAAGTGTTTGAATTCTGTGGTAATTGGGGCCTGTTGCACACAGAGAAGTCTATGAAGGAGCCAGTCCTGCATCACCCTCAACACATACCTCTCACCACTCAGGGAATGTGTAGATCCACACACAGGATCATGAAACATCTCTGCCTTCTGCCTCCAACAGTCTTGGTTTAGACCTGTTGTCCCAGTATAATTATTAGTGTCCCCTTTCACACTCAAAATTATCCCAATTTGGACAGTAGTTTGTGTAAAAACCCACACATCCCATCTTAGAAACTATGTTCTAACACAGTGCCTGGTGAGGAAAACTTAAAAGTTTTCTGGTAAGAAACCTACCAATCAATGCTAGTCCTTCACAAAAGCAGAAAGTCACCTGGGAGCTGATCCTCTTTAACTTATCTGCACAAATGAATGGCCTCTCTTCTTTGAACACATATTGAATATGAAGTCACCCAAAACCTTGGAGGAAAAGCAAAATGGGATTCTTTGTAGCTTGTCAAAGACTGTCCCTCAGGCAACCCCTTTGTAGAGAGGTCTGGATACCAAGACAGCAGGTAAGTTCATATAAAGATCAAGGGGTATTTCAAGGGGAAAGAGTTTAAAAATCTGACTTTTTCCTTTTTTAGACTCAATCACATTGTATTTGTCTGATGGGTTAGAATGTTTCTGGGGCGCCTGGGTGGCGCAGTCGGTTAAGCGTCCGACTTCAGCCAGGTCACGATCTCACGGTCTGCGGTCCGTGAGTTCGAGCCCCGCGTCAGGCTCTGGGCTGACGGCTCGGAGCCTGGAGCCTGTTTCCGATTCTGTGTCTCCCTCTCTCTCTGCCCCTCCCCCGTTCATGCTCTGTCTCTCTCTGTCCCAAAAATAAATAAAAAACAAAAAAAACAAAAGCCCCACCAACATCTATATGCCTGGTTAGATTAATGGTTGGTCTATAAAAAGAATGTTTCTAGCTGACTTTGCCTGGCAAGAAAGGAAACCAAGGGCCCCAAAGAGGGACACTCCATACAGGGGCAAGTAGTCTAAATTGGGGACCTAGAATCCAAGCCAAGTCCTATACTATAAGTGGAAAGGTAGATGCCATATAGCAGCATGATATTTGTATTTTGGGTATGATGACAAATCATGTAATATGCAAATTCAGACCTTTAACCTCAAAAGCCTAAAAGGGAAGTGGATAAGGATGGACTAAGCTGCATCAGCTTTTGGCTCTCAGCAGCCTGAAATCAAGAGCCATCTAGAACTGGAACACACCGAAGGACTGCTATGAATTCTTAATTCTCTCCTTGCCCAGTATTTGGAAGTGCAAGTCACATCTTAAGACTAAGTAAATGCCTAGAGGCCTCGGGTAATTTAGAGTCACAGAAAAGCACAAGAGGCAGAAAATGGACACCCTGCTAGTATAAACAGATGAAAGGGATTTAATAATTAATTGGGAAAATAAAAGGGATACGACAGTACTCTTGGCAAGAAAAAAAGATATCACTCCAAACCAACAAAGTTCATATATGACACAGTCAGAGCATTTTCTAATGTTTAAAGAATAATCAGTTCATTCTGAGGAATGGAGGAAGCCTCTCATCCATGGTACCTGGAGCAGAAGGGACACTGCTCTAACCAGCGTCTTTAACGCCTAGCTCTCCCTATCAAAGTCCATGAACAATGTGACTTAGAGGCAGCCATATGGACAGAGATAGGCATTTATAGAGACATTTTCAACTCTTGACAAGAAATCTGCTTGTGAAAGAAAATAAGCAAGCAAGGGCTAATTAGTAAGTGTAACACTGGCTCCTTAATTAAAATCTCCCTTTAGATTCAATCTATTCCATGGAATGACATTTAATAATACTGAGCTATAGTTATGAATGAGTTTCCCCAAATGTCTTCATCTTTGATTAAGATAAGCATTGCCCATAGAGAAACAACCTTCCCAAGTTAAGTCATCTATAAATGGAGCTTTAGCAAATCTTCTCTTTATTCTGGAGCTCTGGAGTCCCAGATATCCTGGGACTACTGCCTAACACAGGGTATTCTGAGTGTACATTTTGCGAAATGCCACCAAGCAAGACTAGGTATCCAACACCATTGCCATACACTTTAACAGTGAGAATATGCATACATGCACATATTGGCATGTATACATGCATATGAAGCAACAAAAACCATCCCTCCCCTTAGAGAGCTACAACAGGATGACAAAAAATAAGTCCTTATTGTACCTTCAAGATAAGACTGACATTTTCCCATGACATCCTCTGAAACCATGATGATCGATATGGCCTTGCTTCCACTAAAACATTTTGTTGAGGGTGGGTAACAGAGTAAAGGAAGAAAAGAAACAGTAACAAAGCTTTGGGTCAAAATGATTTCCTTTATCCAGAATTGGCTGCTTTTGAAAAATAACATTAATGCCCAGATATTTTTTCTATACCTCTATTGCATGTCATTTCCATTGTTGTTCCTGGTGAGCCACTTGCCTGAGGAACCATGGAATTTCTGGGACAACAGAGACAACTGTATTTGCTATTTGCAGTATGTGTCCAAGGGTATTCTGCCTTCTGACTTCTGACACATTCAAGACTGGTCAGGCTTTATGCTTTTGGGCTAAAATCTGGCATCAAGGATGATTTTATTCTGCTGGGATTATAGTTAGTTGTGAATGTGTCTAGTTAATGAGATCTTTAGGATCAAAATCTATGTTTTATTAATTATTACATCTCAAAATAAACATCTGTGGAACTCAAACTGGACCATTTTCACCATGATCTTCTAACTAGTCTTCAGTTACAAGTGACAGAAAACCTAACCCAAATGGTTTATGCAAAGAGGCAATTTATTGGTTCATAAAAATGATAAGTCTGGTAATAGGATTAGCTTCAAGCATGGCTGAATTCAGGAGCTCGAATGAGTCATCAGAACTTGATTTCTTAGTTTAGTTCTTTTTCCTTTGTGTTTTGGGTGTTATTGTCTGGCAAATTCTAACCTTTTGAATGCAAGATGGCTCCTGAGTCTTTAGATTCCTGCCTTCTCAAATTGAATTACAGCAAAATAGAGGAAGCCTGTTTTTTAGTGTCCCATGAAAAGCCTTGAGACTTATTCTAATTGGATAAGTTTAGGACAAATGTTCACCCCTGAATTCTTCCAAATAGCCAGAGATGAGTACGTCCACTACCTGGAGCCAGGACAACACTCTACACAGAGGTGTCAGATTATATGTCAGCAATATGGCACCATTTTCCCTCTTTTATGGTTTCCCCCACCACAGATTTGGAAGCTTCGGAGCTACATTGCCTGCAAGGCTCCAAGTTAGGTCCTGACAGTGAGAGAGAACTAGCCTGAGATTAAAAGCCAAAGGAAATACAAAAGCCATCAATTCTCCCAGGCAGCAACAGGTGGGTGTGTGGGCTTTGGCAGTGGGTGGTTGTGAGATTCTGATGGCTGCTTCCAGGCAGCTTCCTGCAAATCATTAAACTTTGACATGGCAACTAGCTGAGATCATTGCCAGAACTTGTGTGATTGTGGCATTTTTTTATTTCCTGCCCACGAGTGACAGTTTTCCCTGACACTCACTCCCCCCTTCTTTCACTGGTTTCATAAACCTCTAATTCCTGTATTAAGTCCTTCCTGCTTGAAGTGCCTAGACTGGTTTCCAATTTCTGATACCTCTGTTCAGATGAGCTGAGAGTAGAACGTTGGTACATCTGCAAACCAAATCCTGACTTGTAAATAGGTGGGAGAATGAGTGGCAAGGAAATGGAAATAAAAGTTCACTCCATTTCCCTTCAGTAGCATAATCCTGAGATTCTAGAAATCATAGGGATTGCTTTTACAAAACACCTCAGTCATATGGATTAAAAAACTATGGTAGTTTCCATTGTTTACCTAATTTGAAAGAGAGATCTCAGCCTGTTTTTCCTGGCCCCTCATAATCATGTCACACTTCTCTTTCTTACCCTAGCATTCACCATCCTTCCACATGTCCTACAGAAGAAAGTAAAGAGACTAGATGCTACTCTTGGAACATACCCTAAGTTTCCCTGCTTCCATGCCTTCCTTCCTATAATTCTTTCCTTCTAGCCTCTTGGTTTAAGATTTCCACAAACCCCGTATCTTCTTTTTACATGTCCCTCAAACCTCAAATTATCCTTTCAAATCCTCCTCCTTGTCTTTTTCTTCCTCTTCCCATTCTTCACCAGCAAGGTGAACATTTTAAAAGCACTTACCATGTGCCAGACAGCGTACTAGCTCTTCACATCCCATAAACTGAGTTAATCCCACGTGATAAGGGCTATTGTTAGCCCCAGCCTATAAGTGAGGAGCTTGAGGATTAGAGAGGTTGTATCCTTGCTGCAAAGTCTGATGACAAGTGGTAAGACTACTACTCAAATCTAGGTCCATAGCTCCTAGTCAGAGAAATTCCCATCTTCCCTGAAGGGCCGTGTAGAACTTATATTCTACCTTGAATATAAAAAAATTAATTAGTCAGTTTATTTGCCAAGGTATTTTGCCCAAAGGGAGTGATGAGAGGCCCTCAAGCCGCAAGGCTCAATACTCGGCCACCTGCCACTCTTACCTCACTATCACTAAGCAGCTTTTGAGACTTTTCAGCCGGCTTTGTATCTCCAAAGCACCCATCTCCTCTACACCCAGGCCTCTTTTCTCCCTCTGTGTCCGTTGTCCAAGCACCCAATAACACTTTCTTCAGATAACCTCACCTGTGCCTGACACATGAATTTTTTATGCCAAATGAATGGAATAGCAGTTTATTATTAACTATTTAACAGACTGCATATCTGAGCTAAATATTGTCAGGTCAATTTGCTGTTTTGATATTTGACCAAGGACTTCCTTTCAACATAGTTATCATGTCAGATGCTTGTCTGTAGCCTCCTTAGATCTAAAAATCCAAAGCAAGTTTTAAGAATAGATCAATAATACATTAAGTCTATCTATCAGCTTCACTCTTTTTTTTTAATTTAATTTTTTAAATTTACATCCAAGTTAGTTAGCATATAGTGCAACAATGATTTCAGGAGTAGATTCCTTAATGCCCCTTACCCATTTAACCCACCCCACCCTCACAAACCCTCAGTAACCCTCTGTTTGTTCTCCATATTTAAGAGTCTCTTATGTTTTGTCCCCCTCCCTGTCTTTATATTATTTTTGCTTCCCTTCCCTTGTGTTCATCTGTTCTGTGTCTTAAAGTCCTCATATGAGTGAAGTCATATGACATTTGTCTTTCTCTGACTGACTAATTTCGCTTAGCGTAATATCCTCAAGTTCCATCCACGTAGCTGCAAATGGCAAGATTTCATTCTTTTTGATTGCCAAGTAAGACTCCATTGTGTAGATATACCACTTCTTCTTTATCCATTCATCCATCGATGGACATTTGGGCTCTTTCCATACTTTGGCTATTGTTGATAGTGCTGTTATAAACATGGGGGTGCATGTGTCCCTTTGAAACGGCACACCTGTATCCCTTGGATGAACACCTAATAGTGCAATTGCTGGGTCCTGGGTAGTTCTAGTTTTAATTTTTTGACGAACCTCCATACTGTTTTCCAGATTGGCTGCACCAGCTTGCATTCCCACCAACAATGCAAAAGAGATCCTCTTTCTCCGCATCCTCCCCAACATCTGCTGTTGCCTGAGTTGTTAATGCTAGCCATTCTGGCAGGTGTCAGGCGGTATCTCATTGTGGTTTTGATTTGTATTTCCCTGATGATGAGTGATATTGAGCATTTTTTTCATGTGTCGGTTGGCCATCTGGATGTCTTCTTTGGAGAAGTGTCTATTCATGTCTTTTGCCCATTTCTTCACTAGATTATTTGTTTTTGGGGTGTTGAGCTTGATACGTTCTTTATAGATTTTGGATACTAACCCTTTATCTGACATGTCATTTGCAAATACCTTCTCCCATTCTGTCGGTTGCCTTTTAGTTTTGCTGATGCTCAATAGTTCACTTTTGCTTTTGTTTGCCTTGCCTCCAGAGACGTGTTGAGTAAGAAGTTGCTGCGGCCAAGATCAAAGAGGTTTTTGCCTACTTTCTCCTCGAGGATTTTGATGCTTTCCTGTCCTACATTTAGGTCTTTAATCAATTTTGAGTTTATTTTTGTGTATGGTGTAATAAAGTGGTCCAGGTTCATTCTTCTGCATGTCTCTGTCCAGTTTTCCCAGGACTACTTGCTGAAGAGACTGTCTTTATTCCTTTGGATATTCTTTCCTGCTTTGTCAAAGATTAGTTGGCCATATGTTTGTGGGTCCATTTCTGGGTTCTCTATTCTGTTGCATTGATCTGAGTGTCTGTTTTTGTTTCATATCAGCTTCACTCTTGTACTGCAATTGATGCCTCGTGGCTTTAAAATGAAGGATATCGGGACACCTGGGTGGCTCAGTTGGTTAAGCGTCTGACTTCAGCTCAGGTCATGATCTCACAGTTCATGGGTTTGAGCCCCATGTCAGGCTTTGTGCTGACAGCTTGGAGCCTGGAGCTTGCTTCTAATTCTGTGTCTCCCTCTCTCGCTCTCTGCCCCTCCCCTGCTTGCACTCTCTTGCTCTCTCTCAAAAATAAACAAACATTAAAAAATAAAAAATAAAATAAAGTGAATGATATCATTGAGTGTAGTTAATGCAATACAGTGTTATTCCTATAGAGTAGGACCACTAAAATCTATTTGACACTTCTGCCTGGACCTGTGATTTCCCCATGAGAAGTGCATTTTCCAGCCTGCATTGGTAAATTAGAATCTGAGCAGAAGTGATGTGTGCAACACCTGTATCACTTTCTTAAGAAGGGATCTTTGCCCTGCATTTATTTTCTTTATCTTCCCTGAGCTGAAACACAGATGTGCCACCTGCAACCTGATGAGGGCAAGCCATTTACTCCACCCAGGAGAGCCCACTTTGGGGCATTTATATGGTCCCATAAGAGAGAAAAATAAGCCTCTAGTTTCTTTCAGCCACTTTAATTTCTATCTTCTTTGTTTAGAGATTTGTTTAGAGACTAGGCATCACCGTAACAAATAGTAATCTACATGGGCTTCAAACGAAGCAGAGAATCGTGTTCCCTCAAACTGAAACCCATTGTGATCTCATATAGCATAGGGTTGATCCTCATTTTTTTTGCAGGTTCTGTATTTGAAAATTTACCTGTTCACTGAAATTTGTGTGTAACCACAAAATCAATACCGTGGCTCTCGGACAACCATTCAAAGACATAAGCGGCATGGAGCAGAATCTGAGTTGCCCAACTTGCACACTTCCCACTGACGTTGAACAAGGTGATGCTCTGCCTTCTTATTTCAGCTCTCAGCTACAAACAAGTGTCCCTTTCATGGTGTATGGAGTGCCACTTTTTTCACATTTTGTGCTTTTTAGTGGGAATTCCACTGTTTAAAATTGAAATTAAAATTCCATTGCCTACAAATGTAGTGTTGCAGCATGTGTCTAGTGCTTCTAAGAACAGAAAGGTTGGATGTACCTCACAGAGACAATGCTTCTGTTGGATCGGCTTCCAGTAGACATGGGTCCTGAGTTCATTGTCAATGAATCAACAACATGTAATAAATATATATGTCTTTGAACAGAAACACACATAAACAAAGTTGCAAATGACTGACTGATGAAAAGTTGTAACCAGAGGCTTGAGGGAACCTAACCCTCTATTTCCCCTAAGAGTAATGGTTCACTATTCAGTAACTCAGCATTCATGGCTGCTTAGAACCTAACTACCATGAAAAACAAGAACTGACTATGTTTAATAGCCTTGCCCCCTGTATCTGTAGTGATCATGAGATTCCATTCTCAGTGACACTTGCAGGTAAAGGAAAACAAAACCAAAACAAAAAGCTGGTACAAAAAGTACCAGCTTTACTTCTACATGTGGGAGCAAAGGGGAGGGATGCTAATTAACAGCAAATAAAAAACTTGTTTGCCTGCATTATAGACTTTTTTGAGCAGTAAAATTGAGAATATAAATTAGGCACAGCCATCCTACCTTCTCCAACATACTCGTGATAGAGAAATATAATCGAGAAGAAACACCAAGAGGCATCTGGCTCAATCCTTTCTTAACTCAGAAGAGGAAACCAATGCCCAGGTGCCCAGGACCACACCACTGACTAGCTGGTACTAATGCAGAGCAAAAACCCAGGTCTCCCAGCTCCCAAAAAAAAGGTCTGCACAAGGCTTGCTAGCTATGGTCACAGGAAGAGAATGGATTCTTTTGGTGCAATGAAAGGAAACAGACAAACTGAGCATTGGAAGGTGGGAAAGTTGGATGGAGAGCCAGGACCATTTGACTCTAAGTTCTTATGTTCCTGACTTGGGGCTTATGTTCCTGGCAGTCAAGCTCTCACCTCCTATTTGAAAGCAAGACAAGAAATACTCCTGGCCATGGCAAGACCCTGAACTAGTGCTGAATCCCTGCATTTGACTGTTTCTTGGCCGATGGGTTTATTTCTCTGCAGAACAAGAGCTGTATTGAGTCAGACGCCTGACCCTGAGCTCTTCTCACCACCCTCTTCTGGTCATATAATGTTGGCAGTCATAAGTGGCCTAGTTTTAAGGACCCAAACCTCTTCCTCCAACATTATCACTTGCCCCATCATCATTAAGTACTTATCACATCTAAATAGTAATTTCTTGATTATAAAACATTCTATGGTTTTCTTTTAACTTCTGAGGCATAGTTATTTGATATATAGATTTTTCCAAAATGACTCCCTGTCAGGATGTTTAAGGATACTCATCTCGTGGAAGGAAAAAGATGTGTGTTCCTGAAGATCAAACCAAAGCCTCCCAACAGCATTACCTGTCATGGTAATTACCTGTGGGTCAGGAGGCCTGAGAAGGTAAGTTCCCAGAGGCCAAGAACCTACACACTGAGCACTTGACTACACACAATTGATACCGTGTGGGGATTTTTTTTTAATACTAGGCTGTATTGTGACTTCAGCATTCTGAAACAATGTCTGTGCAATGCCAAAAACATCCAGATGGAAGTGGAGAACTCAGCCGCCACCACATGCTTCATCTGCACCGATGTCTTATGGAAACAGCCAGCACAGATCTCTGGGGCCTGGAACAGTTGCTGGGCAAGAAGCCAGAGGGGAGAAATATTGCCAATATATGTTTAAATTAAATTAATTAACATTTATATAACTCTCTACATTGTATAAGGAACTTTTATCAAATATAGTGTCTCATTGAATCAGAACAACCACCTTATAAATTAGCTATTACTATTTGCTGTATTTTACAGATAAAAAAAATTTAAGCCTCAAAAAAATTTAGAACACACAGTTGCTAAAGAGTGGAGCCATGACTCGAACCCTACCCATGGAGTCTATAATAATGATTGAGGACTTACTACATGCCAAGAGATTATGACAACAATGAAATCATACACTTGTACCATAATTAATACCTTCTACCTAGCTATGCTGTCAGACAGGGAAGGCAGGCATAAATGTTTCATGTTGCATCATAAACCTGGATTTTATATATCTGGATATCTGTCTACATGCATATTGATATCCATATCAATCTATATCCATCTATAATATACATGTGTGTATATATACTTTATATTCCTACAAAGTGGCAGGAAACAAAAAAGGAATGCAACAGAAATGGAAGGATAACTTGGATCTATTTGAAATTCAGTGGATTTGTTCTGTGAGGCCCTAATACAGCAAACACAAGCCCAGACAGGTTTCCCATACCTTCTTAGACTATCCACACCTAACAAGGCATATGTTCAGTGAAGACAGACAATAATAATCCAACATGTTTGTACAATTCGCAAGTTGACAACGTGGGGCAAGTTGCCAATTTTGCATTCCTGAAGATTATTCTAAGTAATGGCCCTACTTTGACAGTATTATGCTCCAGAAAGAGAGTTCTGGGTTTATTCTTGTTTCTAGAATCACCCAGATCAACACAATTCTGTTTGCACTTTTTTTCACCAATATATTTCTATTCACCTCTTGGTCCTCATCTTGGTCATATGTATCCATGAGAGTTGCTTGACTTTAGGGGTGAAAAATAAAAAAAGAAATGCACAGCAATGCAGCACTGAATTTGGAATCACCAGTTTCTACAAATTGAAAAGAGGAGGACCAAAGGTCCCTTTAGAAAATAAAGGGAAGTGATATCACATGAGAGACAGACACCACAGCCATGTGCAGTGAGTCTCTGGAGTTTCCTTTTGAATAGGAGATACAAACAGGTGAATGCGTGAAGGATGCAGCCATTTACATGGGTCCTAGGCAAATGCAACTTCCTGAAGCCTCATATCACACTCAGATCTCATATCCAGGGCAGACGGGTTTTTCTAGGTCGTTAGTCTCCACAAGTTACACTTCCACCCACTGTGAGATAAGTTTTGATGCCAATCAGATATTCACAGATGTCTACACTCAAACCCCTGCCTGGACTTCCAAATTCTACCTATTCAACAGATTCGGCCGGGGGGGTGGGGGGGGGTGGGAAGCAAGATTGTAAGTTACATCTAAGCAGACAGATTTGGGGATTATTATGCCCTTCCTATGCTGCAAACTATATAACTCAATAAGAACATATGATTCATGCCCTATTTACACAAGCATTGTATTTTCAGTATCCAACGTAACATGAATTATGCATGTTGGGATTTCATAACTTTATATAATCCTGCACATGAAATAGGTGCCCTAGGTCCTTCTTGGAGTTACATTTACAAAAGATTTCAATGGTAAACACTACGATCATCTTTACATACTGTAAAACACAGTGTTTTACATCAGAGGTCAGCAAACTATGGCCAATGAACCAAAGACAGCCTGCAGTTCATTTTCGTGTGGCTCAGGAGCTAAGAATGGTTTTTATAGTTTTAAATAATTGTTTTTAAAAATCCAGAAGAACAAAACAAAAAAGTAAACATAATCAAATAAAACCATACAACAGAAAGACCATATCTGGCCTATAAAGCCAAAAATATTTACTATCCAGTCCTTTACAGAAAAAGTCTGGTAACCTGTTTTAAATGGTAAGTTGCAAATAAAACTATTTCATTTATAGGGGCGCCTGCCTGGGTGGCTCAGTCAGTTAAGCGTCCGACTTCGGCTCAGGTCATGATCTCGCAGTTTGTGGGTTCGAGCCCCACGTCGGGCTCTGGGCTGATGGCTCAGAGCCTGGAGCCTGCTTCGGATTCTGTGTCTCCTTCTCTCTCTGCCCCTCCCCTGCTCACGCTCTGTCTCTCTCTCTCTCAAAAATAAATAAAGATTTAAAAAATTATTTCATTTATTTACCTTCTTTTATTTAGTTTTTACTGGATTTGATTTGTTTTATTTTACTTATTTGGTTTAATGAGGTATAATAATACTACATAGCTGAGCTTTGATCTCTTGCTTTTGACAGTGGCCGCATGAGGGGCTCTGGAGAGGACTCTGAAGTAGCCCTCCAACATGGTGGCAGACAGGATGCTATTACCAATTAGTGAAGCCTCCATAGATGTAGGAGGCCGAAATGGGGGCATTAATTCCACAAATTGCCCTCCCTGCCTTAGGCGAGATTTTTAAAGCGTAGTTATATTTATATATGCAATTAAATACGCAGGGGTAAGAAACAAATACATTTAACAATGCAAGACTACATAAGCAAAGCCAGCCCTAGCCTGGAATACATCGTGCCACATGTTCACTGTGTGACTGAAATTAGCTTTGCAGAGCTGCATAAATTAGATGCTTGCACCCAGAAAATTCAGGTCATTTTTTTCAATAGGGCATCTCCACAAGTGTGGGTTGTAGCTTAGGTACTCTAGAACCCCAGAGACTCTACATTTGAGCTTTACAATCAAGTGCTTAGATCATTTTAGCAAATATTCATAAATACTGGAGGAGTGTTACAATAGCCAAGGATGGCCTGGCTGGCTGTTTCCTTATAGCAGATTACACATTTCCATGTGCCAACTCTCTTCCTCCACCTATGGAGGAAGGGAAACCAAACTCCAAAGAGGAAGGCCACTTCTAGAGTGTGCAGTTATAGGTGGAGGCCAGTAAATAAATCCCCTTTCACTATGACAAACACATAAGCCAGAAACACAACCTCACTGTCATACTTCAGTTTCAAAAGCACAACATGGTATATTTCTGTGGCATTGCTTCAAAATGTATTACCTCATCAATTCATTTCTGAAAAAGTCAAAATAGTGGAGGCAGTCTATTTTGCCAACATTTTGAATCAAAGCTGTTTTGAGTTCTTCAGGCACCAGAAAGCAGCCTTACTTAATGAGCTGCATCCTCACCCAGCATTGGTGCAGTTTTTGGGTTCAGAACTGAACATAACCTATCTATTCATTTCTTCATTCATTTACCAAATACTAATTAAGAATGGGCTAGCTGTCAGATACTCTATTCAGCTTCTGGAGACACAAAAACAACCAGAACACAGCCCCTGGACTCAAAATCTAGGAGGAGAGGTAGATAAGCAAGCCATTAAGGGGCAGGCTACGTGTTGTGAGGGGAAAAGCTTAAGTTTCTGTAAGAACACATAGGAGGGAGGAGCCCTTAGCCCAGGCCCATGGGGACAGGGAGTCAGGAAAGGCTTTCTGGAGGAATGGAGATCTCTGCTGAACTCTGAAAGTCAAGAAATGGAACAATAGGACTTGACTTGTACCAGTACCACGTGTTCTCAGTGCGAAACACATAGGACACTCCAGGTCTCTGGAGAGTAGCAGGAACCATAAGAGGAGCATGACACACATGACATGACTCAGGGTAGGACAGCTATGGAGCAGGGACTGGGCCATGTCTTAATGGCCCAGTCGATTTTACTGCCAATTAACTTAATGGCACACTGTGTTCTCTCCTCAAGAAAGCTATTCTTAGGGCTGGGACATAAAGACTGTAGCACAGAGATGTAAAACTAGACTATCACAAGTTCTGGGGAGAGTATACGTTCCAAAGACCTCCCCCCTCCCACATTAGTTTGCTAGGGTGTCTATGATAAAGTATCACACATTTGGTGGCTTAAACAATAGAAATGTCTTATCTCACAGTTCTGAAGGCTAGAAACCCAAAATTGAGATCGTGGCAGGCATGGTCCCTTCTGAGGGCTGTGAGGGAGAATCTGTTCCATGCCTCTGCACTCACTTCTGGTGTTTGCCAACAATCCTTGGCATTCCTTATAGATGTTCTCCTTTGTCTCCACATGACTTTCCCTCTGTACGTGTCTCTTTCTCTTGGCTTGACATTCTTTTTATAAAGACACCAGTCATAGTGGATCAGGGGCCCACCCTACTCCACTATGACTTCATTTTAAGTAATCACATATGCAATGCCCCTATTTCCAAATAAGGTCACAATCTGAGGTACTGGAGGTGAGAACACCCATATATGAATGGGGGGCGGGGTACAATTTGACTCCTAACACCCTCATTTAGGAGAGTAAAGAAACTTCCTTTCTGCCTCTCTCCAAAAAGTAGCAGCAACAGTGACAATCCAGTGCCTACAAGTGTAAGGGATGGGGTCCAGACCTCAAAGCTGGGACCTCAGAGTTTCAGGGAACTATAGGGAAAAGGCCAGGATAAGGATAAAAATCTCTGTCTTTCAGCTTCAAGCCCCTAAGTAAACATTTTTTCCTCCTTGGCATTTTACCTGCCCTAGTCATGAGATCACAAAAAAACATCATGAGGCCCCTTGGAAGTGAGTAGCTTCTCAATGTATCCTGTACCCAGCAATGAGGTCAGGTAGCCCTCCTTCACCATGCAAAGCAGGCTCTTAGCTGTTGTCAGGTCAGGAGGCACAAGGCTGGCCCCTGGAAGCAGAACCTCCAGGCTATGTGAGGATGGGAAAGGAGGACAAAGGAGAAGGAAGAAGAGCGGAGGTCATCCGGTTGTGTCCTGTTTGCGATGCTGGAGCCCACGGCCGAATGTTATTTTAGAATTTGGTGAGTCACAGCGGCACAGCATCGCCTGCCTGCAGCCACCCTCCTACCAGTGGGGGAATTAGGCTAATTATGTCTCCAGGCAGGTATTCCCCTAGTTTTAGGGAAACATAGGCAAAAGTACGAAAGTTGCTGTGGAAAGGAAACTGTGGGCCATGACAGGATGGCAGGTTAGCAATGAATGACTACCCCAAAGGCCTGTGCTCCACAGAGCCCCTGCATGCCCACCTCTGAATGAGCTGTAGAAGCAGGACAGAGGAGACCTCAGATGGGGTCACTTAGGAGGCCTGCATGTTACAGCATTGGCTCACCTAATCCCAACCTCCTTATTTAACAGATGGGGAAACTGAGGACTCAACACACAGAGACTTGCCTGCAATCCCCCGGTAGAATAACAATAAGGCCTATCACCAAACTTTTCATTTCAAGCTCTTTTCACAACATCATCCCACCTCAAACTGCTGGCCAGCCTGTATTAGTTCACTATGGCTACCATAAAAAGCACCACAGACCAGGTAGCTTAAATGCCCAGAACTTTAGGGGCGCCTGGGTGGCGCAGTCGGTTAAGCGTCCGACTTCAGCCAGGTCACGATCTCGCGGTCCGTGAGTTCGAGCCCCGCGTCAGGCTCTGGGCTGATGGCTCGGAGCCTGGAGCCTGTTTCCGATTCTGTGTCTCCCTCTCTCTCTGCCCCTCCCCCGTTCATGCTCTGTCTCTCTCTGTCCCAAAAAAAATAAATAAAAAACGTTGAAAAAAAAAAATTAAAAAAAAAAAAATGCCCAGAACTTTATCTTCTCAAAATTGTGGACACCAAATGTTTGAAATTAAGGTGTCAGTGGAGTTGGTCCCTTCTGGGCCCGCTCTCCAAGGCTTGTAGACAGCCTCTTCTCCCTAGGTCTTCACATGGTCTTTCCTCTGTGCCTGCCTATGACCAAATTTCCTCTTCTTATTATAAAGACACCTAACATACTGGGTTAGGGCCCAATGCAATGACCTCACATTTTTATTATTAAAGTTTAAAAAAAAATTAATGTTTATTTTTTTTTGAGTGAGAGAGCGTGAGCGGTGGGGAGGGGCAGAGAGAAGGAGACACAGAATCCAAAGCAGGCTCCAGGCTCTAAACTATCAGCACAGAGCCCGAGGTGGGGCTCAAACCCACAAACCACAGGATCATGACTGAGCCAAAGTCAGACACTTAATTTAGACACTTAATTTGGCTCAAGACTGAGCCAAAGTCAGCCATCCAGGTGCTCCACAATGACCGCATTTTAATTTAATTACCTTTTCAAGGTCCTATCTCTGAAAACAGTCATGTTCTGAGATACTGGGAGTTAGGGTCTCAACATATGAACTTGGAGATGGACACAATTCAACTTGTAACACTCCGCCAGAGCCTTTCTCCCAGGAGTTCCTGCTCCATAACTAGCCCTGCTGGTGCCACATGACCCTGCCCCTGACAAAAGCTGACAAGACCAGGGCCACTGAGCTCCTGGCTCCATCTCCTAAATGTATTTATTGTGACAGCTCTGCCAGTGGAGACAATGGGCTGGACTAATTCAGGCTCTTTGGGGCAGTCTGAGCTCAAGACATCGGGAGAAACAGAGCAAGATCCTAGTGAGGCAAAAACAAAAGGAGCAGGCACAGAGAAGTAAGCCTACAAAATGGTGAGCTCTAGGGGAGAACCACAACTCCTGGCACTGATAAAGAGAAAACAACAACAACAACAACAACAACTCTGGACACCAGAACCAGGCTGGACTCTAGATGAACTTCCAATAAATTGGTAAGGTCTCCAAGCTGTGCTTGAGTTTTGAAGCTGCCGGCACATGATATTCCTTATTTCGAGGGGTAACGACATTAAAAGCAATCAACAAGTCAACATAACCAATACCTGAAACACCATGGTAAACCAAAAGAATCCTACCCTTTTTTTTCTTCTTTGCCTAGGAATGCATGTTACCTACAGATGAGAAAGGAAGAGAGAAAGAAAGAAAGAAAGCAAGCAAGCAAAAACAAAACCTTGAACATATGTTTTCTTTTTTCTCAGAGATTGTGGAAATCATCAAGGGTTGAAGCATAGCTGAAATGGTCCTTGAAACAAGAATAAATGGAAAGCAAGAGCCTGGGGCAACAGTTTACAATGGCCTCACAGTAGGGGACTACATTCTTTCTATTGGTGTCCTGAGTTGTGTATAAGATAAATCTGATTTCAAATGTAATGGAAAGAAGAAGGAATGGTGAATCCATTAAAACAAACCTACCAGGAATGTCCTCACAGTTATATTCCTCACTGCCCTTTTGAGAACATTTCAAGACAGAGAAATTTCAAGAGTCTTATGGCATTTATCTCATTTTTTCTAGGTCACCCCTTTACACAGCAGTTTGACCCTTTTCATGATAGGTTTTTAAGCACTTAAGATTCCACCCTTTGCTATTACATTGGAAGGAAAGATTTTTTTTTAACTTTTTAATATTTTTCCCTTTTGTTTATTTATTTGTTTGTTTATTTGTTTATTTATTTATTTATTTTTGAGAAAGAGAGCAGGGGAGAGCCAGAGAGAGACAGGGAGAAAGAATCTTAAGCAGGCTCCATGCTCAGTCTGATGTGGGGCTCAGTCTCATGACCCTGAGATCATAACCTGAGCTGAAATCAAGAGTTGGATGCTTAACTGACTGAGCCACCCAGATGGCCCAATATATTTTTCCCTTTTAGATTAAGCTCCCTGTTTCTTTGGCTATATCTGTTATTCCACTCTAAACTTACTTCAATTTGTCTTTATCTTTCCAATAGCCATGATCCCCAAAACACTACAAGATTTCAGAGTCATTAGTTGCAAGCCCCCGTGGGGTAGAAATTAAGCTCCTGATTTTTGCTCTATTTTCCCACTGTGTCTGTGCAGCCCCCCTCACACAGGAGGCAGAAGACAAATGTTCCCTGACTCATTCTTTCATTCGGGCTGTTTCTCCCCCAGGACAGTGGGAGTGTTCACATATCTCACAAGCAAAGACTAAAATTCAGGACCTCTCTTACCTTCTAAATAACGGTTAGTTACATCATATTTTTGTAATATTCCCCTGCTGACCTGAAGCCAATTTACTTCTCATCCCTGTGTTTCTCCATCAGCTCTGGAAAAAATCCAGATATGTAACATAAACTCTTCTCTGACCCTAAATTTGCTTGATTGCCAATGGAAGGATTGGAAGCTGGTGGGAAAAGGCATCTTAACCTTGGCACTATTTCCTCCAGCAACTTAGACATTCCTTTTTAAAATTAACAATTTCTTGCCATGAGATGCCCAGAAGGTTTCAGTAGCAAAACCACACTGACAATAGCTTCAGGGTTAGCTAAGCAAATACATACTGTATCTCCTATGGGAAACGGGTATGGGAAGGGGAAGAAGTCTGTGTGGATTTTTAAAAAAAAAAAAAAGTGACTTTTTCTAATCATGCCTAAGTATCCCTTTTTTGTAAAACAGTTGAGCTGTTAACTTCTATGCTAAGGCACGTATGCACTTTGGAAAGGTAATTTGAAAGCGAGTTGAGCCATGACAAATAGGGACAGCTGGCCTAATTGAATCATTTGATCTAAGACAGCTCAACTTGGTTATCCTCACTGCAGCCCACACTGATATTAGCGAGTGAATCATTAGCCATGAAATCATGTCGACTTTCCCGACTGCAGCGTTCTTGACATGACAGCGATCACAGTCTGCCTTTCATTATAGCCCCAGTAAGTTCTTTCGTCTGTCAGGAAAACAACAAAGCAGCTTGGAAAACTTTTAGGCTCGGCTTCAGAAAGTCATTTGCTCCAACATGCCACATAGAGCATTTCAAAGAAAGACAGGGCGTGAGTTAGCTACAGGAGCAAGCTAGGTGCACCTAAGCAAGTTCAGCCAGGCTGGACACCCTGAAGCCTCTCCAGCATCCATACCTGCAGGTAAAAGGCAAGAGCAGCTTTCTTTTGTAAGCACCAGTTTATGGTCACTTGGGAAAGTGGACTCTAAATGGAGTAATGATAAATACTATAACACTTGACCTACAGACATCCCTAATGGGAGTCTTCATGTAGAGAGGACATTCCTGTCATCTTTAATTTAGTTTTTGCAAAAGGAAGGAAAGGGGCGAGTCCCTCTTTTCACTCTATTTGTCAAAGGTGGTGAGGCATCTAAGAGAGCTCAAATGCAGGGACCAGTCCACTGAAATGTGGAACAAATCTTGGGTCTTCACAGCACTCAAGCTGTATCTCTCTAACTTGCCCCCTCACAACTAGACTCCTTCTTAGGTCCTCCTCTCAAGACTGCACCTGAGGGTGCATTGGCCTCAATTCCCACCACAGGCAGAGACTGGGACAAAGGCTTGTGAAAATCCAGAGGGGTGAGACAGAGGAGAGAAAGCCAACACAGGATGCATCAGCCTTTGCTTCGAGCAACTCTGCTTGATCCTCTGGAGCCTTCTGAGAGGTCTGTGAAAGGCACTTCAGAACTGCCTTCAAGGGGAGGAAAGGAGGAAGCACTTACTCACTTGCTCCTGCTCCCTGTTGCAAAGATGACCCCACAGAAATTAACTCCTTGCATTCCCAGGTTACACACGTGTGAGCCATGAGCGCTTTCCTTGGCTGTCCCCCACGAAGCATCAGCAACGTCCAGTACAGCCAACCAAAGCACCATCCGGCTGCAGCTCCACAAGCCTTGCAAAAGTCTGCCTAAAACTGGCCTATCAGCTTAAGAGGTGGGCCAAGGAGACTTTGAAGAAACCGTATTGATAAGAATTATCAGAAACAGAAATGTAGCTCAGACGCAGCTCATGGCAGGTAAAATGTAGACAAATTGATACATGCAAAGATTTACAAGCAGTGTCCGGATGGCTGAGTGGTCTAAGGCACCAGACTCAAAGATCGACCAAAAAAGTCTGAGTAAACGATGACATTTGCAGATAACTTTGATGCTGAAAATGACATTAGATTTAGAATGGAATACCAAGACCAAGAAACAACTGATATGGCTCACTTTTACAGCTGTCTAAACAGTAGGTGAATCCAAAAAGCAATGGCAGAAATTTTGTAAAATGAATATTGAGTTGGAAAGCACCCCACACTGTAGGTGTTCATGTACATGTAATGGGTACAATAATCAATCTGAATCACAAAATTTCAGAGACAGAAAGCAACTTGGAAATCATGTCCTCAAACCTTCTTTTATTACAAGAAAGAAAATCAAGCAAGTTCAGCAGCAAATACACTGCTAGGTGGTGGCAGAGTAGATTCCTGAACTTAGAGCTTGCCCCACTTGCCTGTGAACTTGGCCCTTGAGATCAGTTTCACCATCTCGTGGCACACCACGAGTGACTGGACATCTAGAGTGGGCCATTTTGTAAACCCTACCCCCAAAATATTTTCATAGTAACTGTAACATGAAACAAATAAAGATAACAGCCAGAAAAGAACTGAAGACACTGAAACAAATTTTAATGTACTACATAAACGTAATTTTGCCAGGAAAAAAATTTTTTAATTTTAATTAAAATAAATATAGTACAAAAAAAGGAAAAAAGCACAACTATTTATTCAATGGTTTTAAAAAAAATTTTAATGTTTATTTATTTTTGAGAGACAGAGCGTGAGTGGCAGAGGGGCAGAGAGAGAGGGAGACACAGAATCTGAAGCAGGCTCCAGGCTCCGAGCTGTCAGCACAGAGCCCGACACGGGGCTTGAACTCATGAACCATGAGATCATGACCTGAGCAGAAGTCAGATGCTTAACCGACTGAGACACCCAGGTGCCCCTCAATGGTTTTTAAATATTCCTAACAGTTTTAACTTTGATCCATTGGCTACAGTTTCATATAATAATATTTTATGAAAATCACTGTTCAGTAGGTAATTTATAAATTTTAACGAAATTAAAATATCTGGGATGCCTGGCTGGCTCAGGCATAAGAGCATGTGACTCTTGACCATAGGGTTGTGAGTTTGAGTTCCACGTTGGGTGTAGAGATTACAAGAAAAAATAATAATAAACTAAAAAAATAAATAAATAATATAATGTCTGTAAAAGGTACAATTTAAGAATTATTAAACAGTGCCACTTATATAACTTTTTATTTTCTTGATTTTTAAAATAACTTTAAAGTAATTAATTTTAAAATATTTTAATTTAAAATGCATATTCGGATTCAGTTAAATATTTCATGCAAGCTAAATTTGTCTTTATCAACAAAAACCTATGCCTGCCATTTGCACTCAGTTTTACTGTTTTAAATTGTAAATACCAATAAAAACACCAAATTGTTTTTAGATGATAGAATTGAAGAAGCCAAGTTTTTTTCTATATCTTGACAATCACTTCACTATTATTTATTTCTAATCTACTGTTTAAACTCAGGAATATGTCAAACCGTGGGGACCCACATACCTTCTATACCCACAGCAAGCTGGGACAACTCTGAACCAAAGGAACATTTGCCTGAGATGAACACGTATATAGATGACTCCACATGTTTTGCAGTAAACTACATAAGCAAAAATTCTTTAAAAAAATTTTTTTAATGTTTCTTTATTATTGAAAGACAGAGACAGAGCATGAGCATGGGAGGAGCAGAGAGAGGAGAAGACACAGAATCTGAAGCAGGCTTCAGGCTCCAAGCTGTCAGCACAGAGCCCGACGCGGGGCTCGAACTCATAAACCCCGAGATCATGACCTGCCTGAGCCAAAGTCAGATGCTTAACGGACTGAGCCACCCAGGTGCCCCAGAATTCTTTAAATTAAGTTTCGTGTAGAATACTGCTTATTAAAGGATAAGTAATAGCAATATATTAATTTAATTATTACTTAAATTCAACAGTAATCTCAACAATTGTTAGAACTCAGATCATAAGTTTCTTTTCAGAGAGTATTTTGTCACTGACATTTAGAATTGCTGGCAAATGGTGACAATAAAAATACCAGCTTTTGGTCAGTTTCATAATTGTTCTTGAATCTGTACAGATGAGTCACCCCTTACTGTGTGCACTGAATGACCACTCTGTATTGTAAGCGCAGTGTTTGCGCAATGTTCTTGACGAGAATGACGACAGGTTGGCTCTGGTTTAAGAGCACAGGATCCAGTCGAGTACACGCCAGGAGTCTGTTGTCAGGACAGCCCCTTTTTCCTCTCCTGCAGTCTCTCTTCTTTGTACCTATGTTCTGAGATCATGATAGAGCTTTATTTCCCTGTCATCCATTTCTGAGCTTTCACTTTAGCCACTTTTTCTATCAAAAAAATTCTTCCATAAAGGGTTTTGATCCTTCAGCATGTTCACAATGTAAAGACAAAGATAAAGAAGACAACCAGGACTTAAGACTTCAGCATTCAGGGCTTCTGGGTGGCTCAGTCGGCTAAGCGTTTGACTTCGGCTCAGGTCATCATCTCTCAGTTCGTGGGTTCGAGTCCCGCACTGGGCTCTGTGTTGACAGCTCAGAGCCTGGAGCCTGCTTCGGATTCTGTGTCTCCCTCTCTCTCTACCCCTCCCCCACTTGTGCTCTGTGTCTCTCTGTTTCTCAAAAATAAATAAATGTAGAAAAAAAATACTTCAGCATATAAACCATGACTTTTTAAAAATCCCATGCATGCACACATGTGTAGAAACTACACTTCAATGTTCCAGAGCACTGCTCATGTTTAAAAATTAATTAGATTTAATCAGGTCAACTCAACCATGTCCATCAAGTAATGGACTAGGTGAGGCATAGCAAAATAATACTTTCTAATGATTAAAGTACCTGCGAATATATGAGGAATCCAAGAAACAGACAGGATAAAAGATTCCCCTATAGTCACACAGCAATCAGTTGTAGACTCAGTTTCCTCATCCCCTGCTAGATCCTTTTCAACTTAAAAGCCATGTTCCCTACACACATTACCTACAATCCAGAGTGGGAAATACCATTGCAATACATGAAGCTATTCAGACACGTAACAGTGTGTGGTCAAAGGCTACAGTGAGATCCCTGGAAATCTAAGGAGGTAAAACCTGCCTGGAGATATCTCAAGAAAGGGCCAGTAAAGAAGATGAGGCTTGAGTTGGCCTTAGAAGCTCTTCAAGTTGAACATGTTCCAAGAACATGGAAGAAGAATGGGTTGCTCCAATGGGCTGTCAGCAAAGACAGAGGAACTCCAGCATATGAGTGAACCATGGCCAGCAAGCAAGTCACCTCACCCCTTTGAGCCCATTTTATTCCACCTTAAATGAGGAAGGGGTGCAGTTATAATGGTATGGAAAAGTGTTATTCACCAGAATTCCTCATGAGATGAGCCTGTATTTATTAGAAAGAAATCCTTTGATAAGCAAGAACAGACTCACATACCAAAGACATTCCATTAACTGCTATGTGTAAAATAAAAAGAATTTATGTATTTTTCATTTTTCTTGAGAGAGAGGGAGACAGACAGAGACAGAGAGAGAGAAGGAACAGGGGAGGGGCAGAGAGGCAGGGAGACACAGAATATGAAGCAGGCTCCAGGCTCTGAGCTGTCAGCACAGAGCCTGATGCAGGTTCAAACCCACGAACTGTGAGATCATGAACTGAGCCGAAGCTGGATGCTTAACTGATTGTGCCACCCAGGCACCTCTGTATTTTTTTTTTTCCTGAAATGAAAAGGGTAGGAAAGTGAGAAGAAGAAAAAAGAGGGAGAAGGTCAACACGATAGAATGTGGTTATGGGACATAATGTGACCGACCCCTTTCTAATGACCTCTCAAAAGCTCATCAAAGCATACCAAAAAATTATGAAGCGCTAAGTGTGATGGGATTTCTTATAGAAACTGGCAGGTGATAGAGTTCTGCCCAAGGGGTCATGGGTAGAAAAAGATGTAGCACCAAGGATGTGGGAGTCAATTGGCTTCTATGCTACACTCTGTGAGTCGTCCGTATTCACCATCTAGGGCTGCCATAACAAATTACCACAAACTGAGTAGCTAAAACCAACAGAAATTTATTCTTTCACAGTTTTGGGAGCTAGATGTACAAAATCAAGGTACTAGCAGGGCCATGCTGCTTCTGGTAAGAAGAATCTTTCTTGCCTCTTCCTGCTTCTGGTAATGACAATTAATTCTTGGCTTTCCTTGGCTTATAAATGCCTGATTCTAATCCCTGCCTCTGAAATCACATGGCCTGCTTTCCTGTGTGTCTCTAGAGGTCTCCAACTCTCTTTGCCCTTATAAGAACACCAGTCATTGAATTTAGGGCCCATTCTAATCCAGTATGACCTCATCTTAACTGCATCTTAACTGCAGCATTTCAGCTGAAAGAACCTATTTCCAAATAAGATCACATTTCCAGGTACCACGGTTATAATTTCAAAGTATTGTTTTGAAGGACACAGTCAACCCACAATAGACCCAGATATATCCCTGAATACTTTGTATGTGCTTTACTACGAGAAGCTCAAAATAGCTGTATAATTGGCTCATTAACTGAGCCTTCGGCTTCTCTTTGCTGGCCCAGAACAGTGGATCTGTGGAGAGCTGAAGGACAGATTTGATGGATCCTTACAATTTACCTATTCTGACAGTATTTAGAGAAGCATTAATTTCAGGTGATAGTTTTCAAGGAAGATTCATCTGTATGTGGGCACATAATGAATAGGCAAATAGTGCTTGGTCTTGCCTTAGAACTTTCCAGATATCTCTCTGGGCACATAGCATACAGGAAGGCTTTTCCGCTCCGTTTCACTTCTTGCCTTTCTTTCTCCCATACCCACGTGGTTGAGGTCGGCTCATCCCAAGTATAGTTGGTACATTAGTATTAATGCTATAAAATCATCCACCTCATTATTATACAATTATGAATGGGTGGCAAAGTTGATCATAGTTTTATTTATCAGCTGTAATTATTACAGATCCTAATCAAAGCCTTTCATAAACTCCAAATTTAATATATTGTCTGGTGGCTTTAGGTCATATGCCTTTCTCCTTGACCTTAAAATTCTTCCAATGTCCCTCTTCTGGCCTTGGGAGAGTCTGATGAATTTAAATGGCCTTAGATGGCTTGTCTATTTTCCCACATTGCCTTCCACCACTATTACTAATACTCTTTACATATCCACCACTCTTGTCCACTTCTATTTAAACCAGCCTAGATGCCCTTATTTGGCATTCCTTTGTACTCCTGTAATTTGGTGTTTCAGCCTGTGCCATTAACCTAATCACACACTCACATTAACTGGCTTGTCAACCTCTTGAGGGCCCTTGTTCTTCTCTGCATATTTTATAACATTTAGCACAGTGTCTAACATGTGGTAACTGCTCAAAAAGTCTGCGTATCATTAAACTGAAATTGGGAGGATTATTTTCCATCTTTTTAGGCCTGTGCTCTCCTGAATCTCAACATTCTAAAGGCAGTGAAGTTCACAAAAAAGACATACACTTTATGTCTGGCTTATTTAGATGCATAAGTATAGCATCCTATTCATCTCAAAAGAAGAAAGTATGGGGGTGCGTGGGTGGCTCAATCGGTTAAGCATCCGACCCTTGATTTTGGCTCTGGTCATGATCTCGTGGTTTGGTTCATGAGTTCGAGAACACTGCCAGAAGATGCTGTCTATGAACCTGAATTGACCAGAATCTTGATCTTGGACTCTCCAGCCTCCAGAACTGTAAGCATTAAATTTCTACTGAAACAGTAGAAAGCTAACCTGTGGTAATTTGTTAGAGCCAAATGGACTAAGATACAAGGAGAGCAATAAGGCTTCCAAACAAGCCCCTTTAAATGCCATGTCACTAATCAAAAGTTAGGAGTAATGGAATCCTTGGCAATGGGATCAGTTGCTTGCAAATTTGTGGTTTTGTTTCCATTTTCCAAAATGCAAATATCTCTCTGATTTTTCAGGGTTAATTGAACAATTTGGAAGAGAATATGCCCACCTTTTCAAAGACGTCCAATGTTTTCCCCCAAATATTTCCATTCTTTATTCTTCCCTGATTTACACATCATTTTCTCCTGAACAGAGAGCATGCTGTGTGCCAGCTGGACCTGGACTGCAGTAGGTTTGTTTCCAAAGAAGGTTCATGTCCAGAGCATTGATAAAAGACCAAAGAAACTTGACCAGAATTAGGTTTTTAAGGAATATTTGGAGTAAAACAGTCCAAATCTGGATTTTCATCATTATATACTGGGAGGTGGAAAAATTGTTTTAAGGGCCAACTGCAACTATCCCATATCTACAAATTTGTTGCCACCTAGAATTTCTATACCTCACATCTTTACCTACTACAATTACAAGAGAGAAAGAAAGAAAGAAAGAAAGAAAGAAAGAAAGAAAGAAAGAAAGAAAAAGAAAGAGTTAATTTGCAATAATCTGTTTTAAATAAGACTGAGTAGTTCTAGTCAATCTTCACAGCATGTTATTATAAACATCACTAATGCTTTGTGATTAATAATGTAAGAATTTACCCTCAGTCAACAACACAAAATACTCCAGGCATTGTCAGTGAGTCACTTTTAAGTTATCTGCTACCCAGCTCCTACTAAAAATCCTGCTGTTAAAAGTTGCATAAACAGGCAAACAAAAAATCATCTCAAGGTTACACAGCAGCTTACCTCCTCTTACTTTATCCTTCAACCTCTGTGAATTATATTTAAGTCGCTTATAGACTTGCTTTCCCTGAGCTGCAGTTTTACAAGAAGGGAAATCCATCCGTGCATCTGTTATGAAAATCATGCTGAGGTGAAGGACATTGTCTGTTGTCATGTGTCGCTTCTCTGCCTATACAGTAGTCCCTCCTTATCCATGGTTTTGCTTTCTGAGGTTTTAGTCTCTTGCGGTTAACCGCAGTCTGGAAGCAGATGGTCTTCCTGACATAACAGAAAGTCACAACAGCCTCACATGATGTCACAGTGCCTACCTAGATCATTTACCTCACTTCATCTCATCATGCAGGCATTTTATCCTTTCACATCATCACAGGAAGAAGGTTGAGTACAGCACCATATAATATTTTAAGAGAGAGACCACATTCAAATAACTTTTATTATATCATATTGTTATAATTGTTGTTTTATTATTAGTTATTGCTTTTGATGTCTTACTCTGCCTAACTTAAAAATTAAACATTACTATAAGTATGAATGCATAGGAAAAAAAAACATAGAACAATGTGTACTTTCTACAGTTTCAGGCATCCACTGGGAGGGTCTTGGACCGTATCCCCTGAGGCTCCTAAGTGGGGGCCACAGTATTCTCCCATTAGCGATTTGCTTCAGAATTCAAGGGAAAGAAAAGCTTTGTTTCAGGTGAGGAAGTGGACTGGCCACTGTACTGAGAAGTCGAACTCCAGTGTTGATCTTTGTTGGCAGACAGCTTTTAAGCCTCTCCCATCTCCCTCTGTCCCTTGTGCCCATATTTGAACAAGCTGATAACAAAGCCCCTTCTTTGGTGCCTGTGGGAGATGCAGACCACCACAAGCACTCAGGAACCTTCACCCAGGCTCAACCCTAACAATAAAAACTCAAGCCAGGCCCCTGTCCTCACTCACCAGCCATTTGAGTCTGCTTGAGAGGAGGCCCCTGCTCTCCACTACACCTCAGTGATGTAAGTAACAAATCATTTCAGACTCTCATGGATTGTATGTGGTGTCATCAGTCTCAACATCCCAAACAGATTTCTGGGGGGGGGGGGGGGGGGGGAGGGTCCCTCCTGCTTTGGCAGCATGACCATAACAACTACCCTCTTTCTGAAGTGAGAACTAGATAATATACATCTCCCTTTTGATCTTGACCAATATAAATAACAAGTAATTATGGAAGACTAGTGTGCTGCACATCCGTGGACCCCTCCAAGGCAGGCAGATGGGCATCTCATGGTTTGGACTTGACCTCCGAGACCCAGGTAGGAGCCCCATCTTTGTGCCTTCCTGGAACCCAATACAAGGGAGTATTTACCAGCCTGACTCTCCATTGGGCTGGAGACTCTGCAGGGCAGGTCTTTGCCCATGGTGTTCATCACAGTATTCCCAGCAGGTAGCACAGGGTAGGCACTGAGCAAATACTTGATCAATCAATGACTGAAAGAATGAAGTTTAGGTAGAGAAGCAATTTGCAAGAAAGCAGGGAAAACATTAGTAAGTGTCACAGGGGAAAAAATAAAAAGGCTTCTTCTGTGGCTTCAAAAATGAGAACTATCCAGCAGAAATCCTAACCTACAGCATTCTGCTACACTGAGCTGCAAGTGTGGCATCTAATTGCTCAGGCCCTACGCCACGACAGCCACCTGCATTGAAATACTAGCACAAATCACAATTTACTTCCCAAAAGTTAAACTTCATTAAATATTAGTTTAATTTAATGTTTTCCAGATTAATTTAAGATTAATTTATAGCCACACATTTGCACAGCCCAAGCAGTATCTCTCCTTTCTGTCATTTCTATCATCTTACAGACAGTAGGAAAAGGGAAAATGTATGGTTAAGAAGCGCCGTGATAGAGTAAGTAGGGGGAGATTTAATTAAACTATTACATATCTTTTCCTCGAATGTGGAGAAAAAAACATAAATTTGCCAGTGAGTACAGTAGTATGCATATCAGGAAGTCTGATAAACAAAAACTTTGCAGATAGGAAAAGTGGTTCTTACAAAATGACTTGGGCTCAAAATCTGACATTGTATTTAACCCTACGTTCTCTTCCTAAGTCTAAAATTGTATATTAATGTCAATTTATTCTTTGCTGGTAGAATTTGTTCGCAAAGAAAATGAAAAAAAATATTGTTCATTAATATTCAATATCTCTTTTTGTGCATGACTATCTTTTCCAGAATCATAGGATCTTAGTGCTCAAAAAAGCCCTGGGGAATATCTAGTCCTGTGGAGTTCATATCATTTTAACAGGTGTCCTTCACTTAAATGGCATCTTATATATGGAAATCATGGCTTAAAGCAGCTCAAAGCACAACTGCTTTGGTGAAATTGGGAGTGAGGAATCTGAACCTTCCCCAAACCCCTTCATTCTCAGGAGCTGCCCCCGCCAAGTACTTCATCATCAATTCCAGAGCTCTGCAAACACAGTCTGAAATTCACTAATTTAATGCAACTTCCCCATTTTACAAATGAAAAAAAAAAAAAAACTGAAGCGGGCAGGGCCAAGACACTAGTCAAATTACACTAATAAGCTGTAGCAAAACCAAGTTAGATCCCCTCCTTCCCCTCCTCGCTGCTCTTCCGGCTGCCTTCATGGCACTCAGAGCTCCTTGTCCTGGAGGATGTGGCAGCCAAACTCACCATGCAGGTCTGGGAGAGAGTCTAATGGTGGGTGGGGGAATGTCACAAAACAGGACTCTGTGAGCAGAATGGCTGAGCCCCTGTGTAATGAGACTGTGTGCCTGTGACTCTTAATCACTAATATCTGCAGACGGTTTTAAGAAAAATCAAATCTTACAGAACTCTAAAAGTAAGTAAAAGTGCCCCTTCCTCCCACCCCACAGGTTCCACATCTCAGAGATAATCACTTTCCTCTTCACTGAACAGATGCAGAATTCTATTTCTAAACTGATCAATATTAGATTGAAAGATAAGGAATTTCATACTGATAATACATTCCATGTATGCTCCCTTTATAGACTTAGTTTTGCATTTTCAACATATTTTTTTAGTGATTTTCTCTTTTCTTTTTTTTTTTTAATTTTATTTTAGAGAGGGTGAGAGAGCGTGCACATGAACGGGGGAGGGGCAGGGAGAAAGACAGACAGAGAGAGAGAAAGAGAGAGAATCCCAAGCAGTCTCCACGCTCTGCTTGGGGCCCAACACAGGGCTCCCCCTTACTACCCTGGGATCACAACCAGAGCTGATATCTAGAGTCCGATGCTGAACCGACTGAGCCACCCAGGTGCCCCACATTGTCAAGGTTTTTAACATTTATTTCTGTAATGAATGTACATCCTCAGTGTTTCGTTGATTCTCACACATTTTCAGGGAAACTGGAGTTGTTCTGATTTTTGGTTGGTTGGTTTTCTTTTTTTCCCTTCCTCTCTGGAAGCATTCAGAATGTTTTCTGTACCTTCTGTGTTCTCAAATTTTACAGCTTAGAGTCAATGGTAGAATATGTATGTATGTATGAATGTATTTTCATTTATCCTGCTCAGAATTCAATGTCACTTTTAATCAGCAAACTTATGTTTTTCTTGAGTTCAGTTGAAATGGTCTGCAATTATCTTAGGTATTAAGTCTCAATTTGGTGACATGGGCTTAGCACAAGTGACTCCATTTTGGGTTTATTCTCTCTTTTTTTAAACAGTAATATAAAATATATTTAGTCTCCAGCCCCGTTCCCAGCACAAAGCTCCTAAAATCATTGGAATTTCCTAAGTGATTAAGAGTGATAAAAGTGTCATTTATCATTCATAACAAGCTGCTTTCAACCACACCTAAGATTATGTTAATGAGATGACTTTTGGAAAACCCCTCTGGATGGGTCTGGTTGCCAGAAGAACAACAAGATTAGATGGTTGGAACTTGCAACCCCACATCCCCTCAAATCCCCTTACAACACCTCTGGGGACGGGAGAAGAGATAGAGGTTGAATCAATCACCAATGGCCAATGAGTTCATCAATCATGCCTATGTAATGAAGCCTCCATAAAAACCCAAAAGGACAGAACTCAAAGAGGTAATAGTGAACAAGAATAAATGCACATTCTAGAAGGATGACTAAACTCCACAGGGACAAAAGCTTCTGTCATCAGAACCTGACAGACCTTGCTCTATGTATCTCAACATCTGGTTGTTAGTGTCCTTGAACATCTTTTGTAATAAACCTGTAATCTAGTAAGTAAATTGTTTTTCTGAAGTTCTGTGCAAATTGATCAAACCCAAGGAGGGGCTCAGGAGGAGGGTGGCAGTCTTATGGGAGTGACCCTTTATCCTGTGGGATCTAATGCCATCTCCAGGTAGACAATGTCAAAATAAATTGTAAGACACTCATTTAGTATCACAGAATTGCTTGCTGTGTGAAAAACCCACATATCTGGTGTCACAGATGTTGTGAGAGTTCTGAGGGTGAGTGTAATAGTTGAGAATAGAAAATGGCTGTCTGGTAGCTCAGTTAGTAGAGTGTGTACTCTTAATTTCTGGGTCATGAGGTTAAGCCCTACATTTGGCATAGAGACTACAAACAAAACAAAACAAAACAAAATAAAATAAAATTAATAAAATAAAATTAAATAAATAAAATTAAATTAAAATTAAGTTAAATTAATAAAATTAATTGATTAAATAAAATTAAAATAAAATAAAATAAAATAAAATAAAATAAAATAAAATAAAATAAAATAAAATAAAAAAGAGGAGAAACACAGGAGTGTTTTCTCTTACACCTCAGTCATGACTTTTGTAATTATTCATCATGACCTTATTTGACAACAGTAATTTTAATTAAAAGTACAGTGATCCTCTGTTGTCTATTCATATTTACAGTGTCAAGATCTAGGTAGACTATTCAGAAAGACCACAACAACTGTGTAGGTTGGTTTTCCCAGCAGGCCCCTTCCCTGAATGGAAAGGCAAGTTGCAGAAGCATAAGTGGGTGACTATGGCCCAGAACGGCTTCCCTGAGATGTCTGCACAGGCACCCAAATGAGGACTTTAAGAGAACCTTAGAGTATTTCACTTTTAGGCAGAGCTGCCTTTTTTTTTTTTTTTCCTAGCGTCTGGTGTAGCTGTCCTGAATTTGCCTCAAATCTGCTCTAATTCCATCTCAAGCCCCCTTCCTCACTTCTAGATTATTCTCACATAGATTACATAGTGTATTTATGGTACGTTAGTCTTGTACTAACCATATACTCAGTAAATGTCACAAACTTAGGGTAATCCCATAGGCTCAGCCATTTGAGAAATGAGTTCTTTCAGGAAGTACCCTGATGACGTCCCCATGCTTCACACTCCATTCCTGGTCTTACTTCTGAGTTTCACTCTTCCCTGGGATGTTCTTGTTGACTACAGCTCTTACCTCCAATAAACAGATTTTTCTTGATATTGTCTCTCAATCTGACCCCATCCATTTTTCATCTTATAGTATTTCCTCAAATGTTCTGGTCTGCTACCAGTTCCCTTTCCTTGGTTTTCAATACTGTCATGGTTTTGTTTGTTGGTTGGTTGGTTTATTTATTTTAAGAAAGCGAGAGAGAGAGAGAGAGAGAGAGAGAGAGCATGAGTGAGGCAGGGGCAGAGAGAGAGGGAGGGAGAAAATCCCTAGCAGGCTCTGCATGGTCAGTGCAGAGCCGGACACAGGGCTCATGGGACATCATGACCTGAGCCAAAATCAAGAGCCAGAGGCTGAACTGATTGAGCCACCCAGTTGCCCCATGGCTTTATTTTTATTCATTATTTTTCAATGTCTTTTCAGTCAGGATATAGGAAAACGGGAATCAAACACCTGTGCATCTTGAACTATGTTCTAGTATTTTGAAAACTTCAACTGGAACACTGAAAGCTTCCACAGTTAAATGTAAAAATAACAAATGTGTCCACATACATGAAGCCATGTACCCAGTGACTTGCCAGCTCTAAGGACAGTGAGGCAGACCACCTACAAGCTATCATTAAGCAGGTCAACTCTGCTCACTCAGCCATTCCTCTACTTCCATACAAGTTAGTATTTCACATACATCCCCCTACATAAATAAGAAAACCTAGCAAAAAGAAGAAAAAGACCTAGAGTCTACAGTCCTGACCAAGACTCACAAAGATCAATAAACAATCACAAGGGAAGTACAGATGCAGGGAAACTCAGTGATCATCTAGATCAATATCTTATGTTGGCCCACAGGCCACATGAAGCTCTAAGACTTGAAGCTATTCTCTCAAGGGTATCCAGTTACTAGTGATACACTTAGAACTTGAATCCTGATCTTTTTATATCTAGATTATGGCTTTCTACACCTCTGATTGTCTTCTCTTTGTTCCTCTTTTTTCATTTATGTTTTATTTTTACTGAACAAAAAAGCAGAACAGATACCCTCACCAATAAATGCCTCTCCTTCTATCCACCCCTCTTGCCACACACCCTTCTCCATTTAACATTCAACAGTGGAATTCACTGTGTGTGTGATGTCTATGATGTCAGTCTTACTTTGCATATCAGAGGCACCAATATGACCCACTGACTACTGTTGGGGTGAATTCAATGAATATTCAGCATCTAAGACACAGAAAGCACTGTACTAAATGTTGCAGGAAATACTAGGATAAGTAGAAACTATTAAGAGAATAGAGAGATAAAGAAAAATGGCCCATTCTAGCATATTCAATTCATTCAGAGGGCAGGTGGAAAAAGAGAAGTAGACATTTCAAGTGTCCAATGGTGTCTGGTGCTTCCCCCACTCCAGGCACTTCTCAGGGACCTTGCAGTTAGGTAGGTGCAGGTGACTCATTCTGGCCAATGGAGAATATAACAGCATGTGTCACTTCAAGAAGAAAAACACACAAATGATATTCCAGATTCCTTTTCCTGCTGTGGCAACTAAGGTAACCATGTTGTCCAATGGTGCATCTACAAGATGGGGGGAGTGTCTCTACGCCTGGGGCCCCAAGTGACTATGCAGAGACTCTGACAACCCATATAGGACGTGTAGCGTGAACCAGAAATAAATGTTTGTCTTGCTAAGCCATTGTAATTTTTGTTACAGTAAAATTTGTTAGAGCAAAATCTAGTCCGTCTAGTGTCCTAATGAGAGGACCCAGTTAAAGAAACCGAGAAGGAGCAGTGAGCAAAATGAGAAGACAGCAAGGAAGAGAAAATCATGTGATCATGAAAATTAAAGAACCAATGGGGAATTTGTCACTAATAAAACAACAAAAATTCAGTAAAATCCTCATAAAATGAGTTTATCCTCATTGATAATCATTCTATCAGCCCTTTGTTCTTTAATACAGCTTTACTCTGCTTCAATAATTTCCTTGGATCGAAAAAGCACATGCAAAAATACCTCACTGCAAAAGTATAAACCTGAAATGTAAAAAACAAATGTATATTACAATCAGACCAAAATATTTACATGATGTAAAACATTAAATAAATAAACCATTAGAATAATCCTATTGAACTAAGCAAATGGAATCCAATAGAACAGCTGTTAATATTATCTTCCTCCATAAAGAGAAACCTTGATGACTCATTTAGAGCTTCATAAATTGTATCTTTTCCCTGCTTGGTATAAATAGGGTTTTTCCATTTAGTATGTTGTTTGGTATATATTGCTAGACTTGATATGCATAACAACATAAGATCCTATCCGTCCATTGTGTCTCCTACACCTGGAAACTCCCTGTCCATCCAAGTACCATGCACCTCAACTAGGCAAATTCACTCAAATAAGCTGAAAAAAATGCACACAGATTAATGGCAATCTACTTCCTCCTATTTATTTCCTCATAAACTCAATTCCAGCATAGCATACTTTTAAAATAGGTATATATTATGCATTACAGAAGAATCCTAAGTGATTCTTAAAAAATAAAGTGCCACTAAAACAATTTAAAACTTTTGTGTATTCCCCTGAAATTGCATCCTTCTCCTTTTGTGCGCCTAACCCCCTTGTCCTGATGACAATTCAGAACACCTCTGGCCTTGTTCTCCAGCACTGTAAACATTTCACTGGACCCCTCGAGTGAGCAGTCCTGGTTCAGACTTCCCAAGGAGCTTAAGAGAGAACCCTTGTCCTAGTCGCAGATCTAGGCACCCTGTGAAGAAGAAAGGCAGGATTTGTCCACTGTCCTTCCCTTTACAACATAGGAGATATTGTAAAGGATAGAGAGCAGTAATACTTCTGAGCATCTTAGTCTGAAATTGGGCGAAAGAAAGGAGAAAAGAAAGACCCTTATGGCACGTCCACCACACCGTTCTTACTAAAAGCACTAATAATTCTCAATTATCAAAGCATATATTATTTAGTTTAGAGCATGCAGACGGGCACCACAAGCACCTGACAAACTCAGCTCCTGACACAAAACCATGAGCAATGTTTACTACTTCTTACTTTTCAGGAGAAATTAATCTTCACCAATGATCAGAGAAGCTGAAGGCAATACTATTAAGTGGAAGGCGAGATGTTATAGTTCTCAAGTTGAGGCTTTCACATACAGATCTTTAAAACCAAGTTCAAGCCCTTCATTTTAACCATGTACAGGCAAAGCAAGAACAGGATTCTCTGAGAAGGCTTGAACCAGATTAATGAAAACAGAATTGTACCACTCCCAACCTCCCATGTTTCCTTGGTAATGTGTGTAATAATCTAGTTAAAATCAATGAAATCAGAATTTCTTATATTTTGATAGCTGATACAACCATATTGGGGAAAAATTGGTATCACCTAGTAAATCTGAACTTGCATATACAACCCAGTAATTCTACACATAGCGTATAGCCTAAATACATACACATAACTTTTTCACAACTATGAGCTATGTTACAGAAATGTTCGTGGAAGTATTGTTTGTGAGAGGAAAACCTGAAACTACTGAAGTCCACAAACAGGAAACGGGATAATTTTGGAATATTCATACCTGGATTACAATATACATAAATGAATAAGCCACAGGTATACATAGCAACATGGATGAATCTTACAAACTTACCCAAAAAGGGGCAGGTTACAAAGCAATACATAGAGCATAGTTCCATTTTGCCTAACCTTGGCAAAATCAAACAATGCACTAAGTTTATATACAATCGTACAGAATAAAACTCTAAAGAGTATGATTCACACAGGATTCAGTATAATGGCTACTTTGAGAATGAGGAAAGAGAAGGATGTGATTTGGGAGGGGCAAATGATAGGCTTCAAAGAAGCTAGTAATTTTCTATTAAGTTGGGTAGTGGGTAAACGGGTTATTAGTCCTTGAAGCACATATGTTACACATACTCCTTTGTATACAAAATAATTTCATATAAAAATTATTAAATTTAGTGTACATAAGAATTCATGTTTAAAACGTATTTTCACAGACCCAACACTGAAACACAGGGAATCTGTTTCAGTATGTTTAGGGAGCAAGGGGATACCTCAGGTTCAGCTTTTTAAAATAAACATCCAAGGTACAACTGGAAGTGGTCCATGAGGTGTATGTACCACCCCGTGAAAAATACTAGATTAGTTTTCCAGAGTTACCAAGTTTTTTTTTTTTTAAGCTTATTTATTTTGAGAGAGGGAGAGTATGCGTGAGCAGGGAGAGGCAGAAAAAGAGTCAGAGAGAGAATCCCAAGCAGGCTCCATCAGTGCAGAGCACGATGCAGGGCTTAATCTCACAAACTATGAGATCATGACCTGAGCCGAAATCTAGAGTTGGATGCTTAGCTGACTAAGTCACCCAGGCGCCCCCTAAATTATTAAGTTTTTTTTTAATGTTTATTTATTTCTGAGAAACAGAGACAGAGCATGACCAGGGGAGGGGCAGAGAGAGAGGCAGACACAGAATCCAAAGCAGGCTCCAGTCTCCTAGCTCTCAGCACGGAGACCGACACGGGGCTCGAACTCACAAACTGCGAGATCATGACCTGAGCCGAAGTCAGACACTTAACCAACTGAGCCACCCAGGGACCTCCTAAGTTATCAAGTTTTATACCAAAGTTTACAGACTTTCTTTTTTAAGTGAAATCTTATTTGAAAAGAACAAACACAAACAAACAAGCAAAAAAAAAAAAAAAAAAAAAACCCAAAACAAAAACCAAAAACCAAAAACCCAGTTTGTAAAAAGGATCAAAACAGAGGGGTTCTGGTTAGAGTTGGGGAGGAGGCCCCAAGTCTTGTTCATTGGGCATTCCTTTCTCCCACTACAACTGCAGCCTTGAAGGCAGCTCTAGAAGTCCACAATTTCATGACTAATGGCAAAGAAACCCCCAATATCAATTCCATTCAATATATTTCAAAATAAAAAGAAGGAATTATGCAAGTTTGGCCGTGAGACAAAGGCAAGGTGAAAAACAAACCTTGGGAATATTTTAACTAGAATTTATAAAATGTGTATGCTCGTTTGGTTTGATTACACACACACAATTCACACAATCTGCATATGTGAAGGCACAACGTCTGGCACATAGTAGGTATGTGTACAGTTTAAATGGATCAATACCTTGATTCATTCCTGAACTTTGGATGAAATAGGAGTGAAAGTCAGAGACTTGTTATTCTGTGATTCTGACTTTTGGATGTAATTTACAACATAGTACTAGCCGCAACTTCTTCCACTGGAATGCTTCCAGGCAACAAAAGTAATGGATTTGTTAAGTTACCCACAGCAAACCACAGCACCCCGAACACCTGCTGAAAGAAAGAGTTTCCTAGCTACAAATGTAGTTTGAACATGCTGTCTACAGCAGATCTACTCTGCACGAAACATGTAGCCAAAGTGAGAAAGGAATGGAATGGAATATTCAAATAGGAAAAAATAGGTGGGTGGTTACATATTGGTGTAAATGGAACATCATGTAGGGAAATGTGTTCTTTCTTTCTGAATTTACATTTTATACACAAATTGTATAATTAATACTTGGCCATAAGCAAAACTTCATGAAATGGCTTTGAGAACAATTTGTGAAATAGCGGCCACATACAGAGCCCCTCCCCACCAAATACTGGTTAAGACTTATACACCATCTATAATGGCAAAAAGAACACAGAAGTTAGTATTCTAGGTGAAAACCTTTCTTATAAGCCCATTGGTTTCTGTTGATTCTCTTGGCCTTCATTCAAGAGAAGCTGGCATGGGCTGTTGCCTAGCAACAGCATGCAGTGCACTTTTCTACCAGCCCATGAAAACGCTGTCTCTGGACCTCATGCCATTTAGCACCGTGGTTTTGTAGATGATGACAATCTCTTAGGAACTTTTCTTTCCTCCCTTCAAATGAGTGCCTGAGGAAGACTATTTTAATATTCATTCCTTCATTATAAACATTGCATTTGGCTTAACAAAGACCAGAAAATCAATTGGCAACTCCCGTTTCTCTGACACTGACAGAGAAACCAGTAGGAACACATATCTTATTGAGAATTGCAATATATTTTCTTTGAATGAACTATAGACTGTTTAATACCATCCATACTAATATTTAATTAATGCCTCCTATGTGTTTAGGATATCATATCTCAACAACACAGACACTGTTCCTATTCCCATGGAACTTACTTGCCTATCCTTGAATCTCCCTAAAGGCTAAATGTTCACCCATAAGAACACATTCCAAATTCTTGTGTATTCCAGCTAAAAAGGAGGTCCTACTTTTTTAAAACCAAGAAATATTTTCAAGCCTAATTCAGATAACTGAAACCCTAGTTGGTCAGGGCCAGCTGAATCCAAGTTAGGAACTCCAGAAAAACCAAGTCAGCAGATAGGAACCCTAGCTGTGTGAGGTACCGTGCCCCACAGAAATGGTAACAGGACTTTTGAGACTCATGTCACATGATCGAGATTCTTAAATCAAAAACAATGGATGAAGGTTTTCAAAGAAAGTATCTCTGAAAGGCCAAAAACTAACTTACCAACAGTTAGGAGAGCATCAAAGGACCCATGTCCATCCTGTATCCCAGCATACAGGTTCAAGGTCACCTAGAAAATATAATGGAAGCTTCATTAAAAACATCCTGTAAGCCATTCAGTGAGAAATACTCTAAAATCCTCAACAGAGAGGACCAAGAAAGTATGACAATTCTTTAGGAACCCAAAAGAAATCTGGCTATGTAACTCTCCTTTGAAGACTCATATCACTTAGGAAGAAAATTCCTCCAATTTGAGGAAAAACAGAACAAAGCTACCAGCAAATGTTTGGGAGTAGAAAATAAAAACAATATTAAGGAGTCACAATTATTCAGCAAAGCATGAGTTACTAAGACTTGTAGGAAAGGGACAGGGCCACTCAGGTGGGTAGAAAAGTATTAGGCTAAATACCTAGTGATTGTCACAGAAGTTTATATGACATTATTTTCATTGGAAATACACAAACAGATCTTGAGAAAGTAGTATGGCCTTCAAGTTGATTTAAATATGAACCATCAGGGGCGCCTGGGTGGCTCAGTCGGTTGAGCGTCCGACTTCGGCTCAGGTCATGATCTCGCGGTCCGTGAGTTCGAGCCCCACGTCGGGCTCTGTGCTGACAGCTCAGAGCCTGAAGCCTGTTTCAGATTCTATGTCTCCCTCTCTCTGACCCTCTCCCGTTCATGCTCTGTCTCTCTCTGTCTCAAAAATAAATAAACGTTAAAAAATAAATAAATAAAATAAATATGAACCATCACTATTCAAATTTGTCACAATGTAAACCTAAATCCAAAGAGCCTACCTGTTCACAAAAGACTGGAAGGCATCCTTAGGTTTAGGGCCCTTTGACTGCGTCAGGCCAGAAACAGATTAAGTACTTTTTTAAAGTTTCAGGAAAGGAAGAAAAGAGAAGAGAAGAGAAAAAGAGACAAAGGGAGAAAATTTCAACAGAAGATTGTGTTATGAAGAAAGTTTTGGAACTGTTCTAGCCTGATTTTCACTTTATTTAATGCCAGCTAAATGCTTTCTCTCCAAAAATATTTAACTAAAAAATAAAAGAGGCAATACAAAGTTCTCTGAAACCTTTTTCCCCTTCAGACACAAAACATAATAATGGGAAAGTAATCCTATCATTATGCTTACATGATAAGCAATTTCTTTTTTTTTTTAAGTTATTTATTTATTTTGAGAGAGAGAGCGTGCACAGGAGAGGCAGAAAGAGAAGGAGAGAAAGGCTCCAAGCAGGCTCTACACTGTCAACACACCCCAATGCGGGGCTCGAACTCAAGAACCACGAGATCATGACCTGAGCTGAAATCAAGAGTTGGACACTTAACCAACTGAGCCACTCAGGTGCCCCAAGTAATTTCTTAAAAAGAGAAAAATAGGGGCGCCTGGGTGGTTCAGTCGGTTAAGCGTCCGACTTCAGCTCAGGTCATGATCTCACGGTCCGTGAGTTCGAGCCCCGCGTCGGGCTCTGTGCTGACAACTCAGAGCCTGGAGCCTGCTTCAGATTCTGTGTCTCCCTCTCTCTCTGACCCTCCCCCGTTCATGCTCTGTCTCTCTCTGTCTCAAAAATAAATAAACATTAAAAAAAAGAGAGAGAGAGAAAAATAGAAAGAGATTGAAAGAGAGCCTATGTCAATTAAGTTCCATGTTCTTGGTTGACAGAAATTACTTTAGTGACATCTCTCATGTACATACATACAATACTTTTAATAGCAAAAACAACATATAACAAAGGCTCTGTATGCTCATTTTTTTAATGGCACTGTCTGCCTATGTAAACCCACATTTACCTGGGTCCTCTAAGCTTAAATTATTGACTACCCCTACAAATATTTCAGAATCCCTCCCTAACACACCTCACAACTCTTGCCTTTTCCAAACTGTAAGACGTGCTAGTGATTTCCTCCTTTTTAGGACCCCTGTGCAAATGTATCTCTTTCCTCCACACACTGATAGAATAGTTATGCTGGAGTGCCTGAAACCACAGAGCCTCCTCGGGGTAAGTCAGCCAAATAGCTCTTGTGATGGAAGGTAAGAAGTCTTCCTAGGGGAGGGGACATTTGAGTGGGACTCCTAAAGCCACATTAGCTCTAACACTCTTTGTCAGCTGTGCTAAGTGATAGAGCTGAGCCCACAGGTGTTCTTCATTCACTCAGGAATTTGTGGATTCTCTCACATAATCATAATGGCTATTATATTTTTTAAAAAACACTTCCCCATTGATGTGACTTGACTAGTGAGGCATTTTCTCCCAAGAGCCCATTCCCCAAGAGGTTGGGTGAAGAAGAGGCTGTGACTCAGGAGTCACCTCCCAAGAGAATTAGTGAAAGGGGATTCCACCCCTTCTGGCCAAGGTGGGTAGTAGAAAGAGGGAGATGGGGAGAGGAGCCTGGAGAAGGGCCAGGGGATTCCAGGGTACCCAGATTCACTCCCTATGCCACCTCTATTATAAAAGGAGAAAACCAAACACAGCCAGTATTTCCCTGTTTTCCATCTAAGACTCTGAGAAGAGATTGCCCCACAGGGTAAGCACAAAATCAGGAAGGACCCGGTTTGGCACCCACAGCTGCCCTCCGCTCTTGTGTGCCATTTGGAGGCAGCATTGTTAGCAGAAGTCACTGCCTGATGAGCTTTCTAGGACTGGAGAAAGGTGACCAGGCCAGGGACCAAAGCCAAGTCTCAGGCAAACCTCAGGAGCAGAGAAAGAGGGGTGGTAGGCCTGAGTCAGCAGGGAGAAGCCCCAAGCCTGACCAACAAGGAACAGACCTCAAGTTCAGCAGCTAGTGCCAGAGGGTTCCCTTTCCCCAGAGGCCTGCACAAAGGCACATACATGCAGGCACACACACACGTTCATCTTGTTCACATGATAAATTTATTCTATAAGACCTGACCCTAGCCTCTGAAAAGACACACCAGTCCCTCAGGCCAAGACTATCACTCACTATCTTGTCTCCACTGCATCTTGTCTACTCTGTGGTAGGACTCATCAGGCATGCATATTTGACTTTACCTTCCCCACAAGCCTGTAAACTATACCTTCTTCATCTCTGCATCCCCAGCTGTAATGAGAGCACCTGGCTAAGAGTAGGTCCTCAAAGTTTTGTTTGCCAAGTGAATTTATAGAAATGGACATAACAGAACCTTTCTATCAGGAAAAAAAAAAAAAAGGTGTTTTTGTTAAGACCTACTTTATGCCAGGCTCTGTAACATGCACTTTTATATAGACAATTTCATTTGACCCACTCTCCAACCTGCAGAATAAGTGTTATCATTGTCCTTGTATGAATGAGCACTCTGAGGCTCTGGAAGGATGAAGGGACTCCCCCAAGAATACATAACTAGGAAGTAAAGGGTCAGGGTTAAACTCCATGTCTTCCATCTCCAACAGGAAGACTTCACAATGTCAAAGTTTCTAAATAGCTTTCCACACTGCACTCTAGTAGAGTAGAAACATCCACATAACACTAAAAAATAACACGTATGAACTATGGCTCACACGGAAACTTTGATATCTCTTCGTATGATTATAATTTAACAGCATCAATTCGCATTAGTCGCTTAAATTTTCTGTCCTGGTGGGTAGCCGATAGGGTGAGGAGGAGACTGGAAGGCATGGTGCCAATATCCCCCACCTTGTCACAGGCAGCCGATATCTTACAATAGTTGTTGGGTCTCCATGAGACTAGGATCAAACAATGAATGTTGTTAGAATCAACTGTGAGGCCACAGCTGCACAGAATAAGAACTGGAGGGTGACTTCAACAAAACCAAGTGAACTGTTTTAATGATGGATACATTTTTCAATGAGATGAGCTTTTCCCAGGCCCTACTGGGCGTTCCTCTGAGCTATCATGGTGAGTCACAGGTTTGACAAAGCTTTCCTCCACAACTTTGAGGCATTAGGAGGTTGTCAGAAAACTCACACTTGTGGTGGAGATCTGTTTTTGAAGTTGTACAGAATTACCAATTAATGAGTTCTCGTATTATTCTTTTACAGCTGGGTGCATCTGGATGAGACTCAACCACAAAGGGGCCCAGGTTTGTATATCATGAATTCTAACTTCCAGAGACATATCTGGTCTCACTGTTGCCTACTCTATTTGCCTTTGTGTTCTGGAGACCTGATAACTCCAATGAATAGGATGATTAACAAAATCTTTAATTCTTTTCAAGTAGCTCTTCTTTTAATTACTGCAGATGCACCAGATCCTCTAAGCAGGGCTATAAAGCATTTGGGTTTGTCCGCCTGTGATAAGCTCCACAAGGCAAATGCCCACGTGCCAAGCCATAGGCAGACATGGAACTGTAGAATGGATTACAAATTCTAAAAAGTATTTTATTGGTAGTAAACTCACGCTCAGAAAAGAAAGACAGTTGGTCAATACATAATACTCAAAGGGTCAGCTTGGCAGCTGGCAGATAATAGATGCTCTTAAAATATTTCTCAAATAAATAATGCTGTTAATAGACCCTCCACCATAACATCAGCTGTAGTATTCTTCAACTTGCTTTCAAGTTCCCATCTGATATAGATTATAGAGAATAGATTTAATTTTATTCAGAATAATTTTTAAATTTGCCAAAAAATGCAAAGTATAACAAATATCCATATGCCCACCACTCATATTAATCGATGTTAATAGTGTGTCACATTTAAGACTTTTAATAAAAGAAATAACAACTAACATTTATTGGTATTTAACCATGTATTCCAAGTGCTTTACATACATCAATTTGATTAAATCTTAAAAAAAAAACTAGGAGATATGTTAGTTAATATCTCAATTAAAAAAAACTTTATTTAATGTTTATTTATTTTTGAGAGAGAGAGACAGAGACAGAGACAGAGCATGAGCAGGACAGGGGCAGAAAGAGAGGGAGACAGAATCTGAAGCAGGCTCCAGGCTCCGTGCTGTCAGCACAGAGCTCAACGCGGGGCTCAAACCCACGAACCGGGAGATCATGACCTGAGGCAAAGTCAGATGCTTCACCAACTGAGCCACCCAGGTGCTCTATCTCAATCTTACAGAGAAGAAACTAAGGTATGAATTTTAAGATTGTGCCAAGTCATGCAGATGTAAGAGCCTGTATTAGTTTGCTAGGGCTGCCATAACAAAGTACCAAAGGTGGTATGCCTTAAACCACAGAAATTTATTTTCTCATAGTTCTGGAGGCTAGGAATCTGAGATCAAGGTGTCTACAGCATTTCTTCTCAGGCTTTTCTCCTTGGCCTGTAGACACCTGTCTTCTCCCTGTGTCTTCAGATGGTCTTTCCTCTGTGCATATCTGCATCCTAATTTTCTCTTCTTATAGGAACACCTGTCATATTGGATTAAGACTTAACCTACTAACCTGATTTTAACTTAATTACCTTTTTAAAGGCCCTGTCTCCAAATACAGTCACATTCTTAGTACTGAAGGTTAGGACTTCAACATATCAATTTCAGGGGGGACACAATTCAGGCTATACCAGAGGCAGAGCTGGTATGCATTCCCAGGAAGCTACGACCCAAAGCCATGTCCTTGCTGTCTACAGTAAAGCTGCTTCTGATAACAGTGAAGTCCTCATCGCACACTTTCTCAAACCCAGTCTCCCCATCCCATCCATTTTCACAGAAGCAACATTCTCACAAAGTTTATGCTACTTTTATAAGTTAACCTACCCAACATGCATCCTTAATATTATGTGTTTCTAACAAGTACTAATTTTAAAATGCCACCCTTCTCCCAAACAAGACAAGAATCTTAAATGTGTTTTAACTTCTCTCCAAACAGCATCACATGCTCACACCTTTCATGTTACTGGTGTCTAGTATCCTAACCATCATTTTAACCACCTTCCCCTACAAATTAGTTACTAGTGCCAACATGTATTTAGGCTTAACAGCAGGTTTAATTGATTTCCTTGGTCAGGATTTCTTCCTGCATTTGGGTTCATTTTCCTTGTTGCTAAAGCACTTGCGTGAGCATTTCTCTCAGTGAGGGTCTGAAGGTAGGAATGTGCTATATCTGTGTATATCTGGAAATGTCTTCATCACTCTTACTTGATACAATTCTAGGTTCAAGTTATTTTCCCTCAGTGCTTTAAGATAAGATTCCATTATTTTCTAACATCTATTGTCCCTGGTAATTAACTCCTATGATTCTAATTGTCATATGTTTCCAAGTTTGAAAGTAACCTGGTTTTTCTCTCTGATATCTTTAAGTCTTTTCCCTCTTTTTCCTTAAAGTTCTACAGTTTTATTATGATGTGTCTACATGTGAATTTGATTCTATTTACCCTGCTTGAGACAAATATCTTTTTTCCATTCTAGAAAACTCTCAGTCATTACCACTTCAAATACTCTCTCTTCTATTCTTTTTATTTTATCCTTCTAAGTCTCTAACAGAAAAAGTTATAGCTGTTCATTGTACCTTCAATATCTTCCATGTCTCTTAACTTATCTTCATTTTCTCTAAGTCCCCAACTCAGTAGTGAGTTCCAGGTGATTAGCCCAATTCTGTTATCTACTCTACTTCACTAGTTCTGTCTATCCCTGTATCTAGATTATTGTTTAGCCTATAAAACAAACATTTCCTTCAAAGGCACAAGTTCTTTCAAAAATCCTCACTTGCCAACATTCAGTGATAGCTAGCATTCATTTCAAAGAGCTTTGTTCATAAGGCCATAACACTGTAGTGAAATGATTTCCCCAGATGCAACAACAGTAAAAAATCTAAAACCTATAGTTCATAGATTATCTATTGTATGCATTGCATTCACGGAGAATCTGTACTAAGAATGGCAGTACAGTCAAGCAATGCGTTTCCAGAAATGGTAATGAAGTGCAGCCAAAATAGAGATAATTATTTTAATTAATGGTAATGATTTTAACGGTTGAACATTTTAACTAATTAATTATGATTGATTGCTTGTTACTAATCAGGAATATGATTTGAAGTTGTAATTGAAAAACCAGGAGCAAGAGGTTCTGCAGAGACCATATTACAAGCCTACTGAGATCAGGGGCATAACTTTTGCCTTGAAAACTACTTCCTGGAGCATTCCAGTCCTTTTTACTTCATATGTTTCTTAAAATAAACTGCTGGAACACGGATTTTAATTCCATGTTTAGGATCCTTTATCAGAAATAGAAAATTGAAGAAATGTATTATGGTATTGTGGCTATAGCTTTTAATATCATATTATTCATCTAAATTTTATTCTTATTAACTTTTGAGTCTAAGTTGTCTTTCTTTAGATAAATACTTTGGATATAAGAAGCTACTCAATTAGTCTACTCAGACAACATGAAACTTTTTTTTATTTTAATAAGCAAATTGACAGAATTAGTTTGCTATATAATTTATATGTAGTACTTTGGACACTGGATTGTTAATCTTTTTAAAATCTGACAAACTAAAAATATCACATAGAGAACAGCCAAAAACAATGAGATAAGCTTCTTTTGACTCTTTCATCTATTGTTCTAATGGTTCTGTATAAGTTGGCAAGTCACTATCTCCACATGACCTGGGATCTATCTTGAAGTAATTCTATGTGTTACCTTACTATGGTAAGGTGGCTATTTTCATCTAATCCTTTACTATAAGAGAAAAACCATGTTACTCCACTTCTATTTGTTAGATAAGGAGAGGTGGGAAGAGAGAAGGGAGGAATAGTAGAGCGATAATAAGGCATGGTAGGTTTAGAAAAGGGCAGAAGGTCAGTGTAGCTGTGGTACAGGGTGTGAATACAGAAAGTGGAAAGAAATAAGACTGGAGGGGTAGGTGGAAGCCAACTTGCAAAGTCTCTTGTTTGTCACATTGAAGAGTCCTGTGGGCAAGGAGGAAAGGCTGGAGATCACCAGGGAGAGGATGACATAATCAAATATATTTTAAGGAAGGCCATACTGAAGCACCTATTGGAAGACTGATGGGAATGAGGACAGAAATTAAAAAGGAGGCTGTCCCTATAGTCCAGATGGCAGACAATGAAACCTTGGACTAAGGCAATGATAAGGGGCATTCCTAGAATAAGACTGCTTGGATTTGGTTAACAGTTAACTGTACGTAACTATTTAAATAATAATTAAATATATGATGACTATGGAGGAGGTTCAAGTTTGAGGGAAAAATTGAGCTCCATTTGGGACATGTTAAAATCAAGGTGCTGAGGACACTCTGGTTACTGCATGTTTAACCACTTCTTTGCACCTATCTATCCCATTCAACAACTGCACCTCAACAACCTATTGTCCACAGCCATGGTCTCCAGATCATGTATCTACTTTTCAGACTGGACTTTACTCAAAGCCAGAGCCAGGTTCTGCAGCCAGAGGAAGCAAGTCTGAGAGCAGGGCCAATGCCATTGATTGGCATGGGAGCAAATGCACAAAACATTGTCAACATTGGACTATTTTTTTTCCACATCTCATAGTCTAATCACTGACTTTTCAATCACTTAATTTGCACTGCCTCCTCTGGCATTATTTTAATCACAGTCTTTAAAAGCATTGGCTCTGAGTCACTTTTGCAGAATGTGTTCAGAAAGAGTGTCTCATCTCCCTTCTTTTCTCCTAGTAAATTTCAACACCTAATTACCTACAATTGAATCTCTCTCCCATTAGCCAGCCCATTCTTATAAGGGTCTGATTCCAGATTATAGACTCCTCCCCATTTTCTCTACACTTCAGTGGTTCAGTTATGATAAATACCAGAACATTGAGGCCCAGAGGACTAGACTCAAAGTCCCTGTTGTTATTGTTTGATCCATAGTCAGGATGGACTCAGGCCCTCTGTGATCATGGAGTCTGCAGCTAGGCGTCAAGTGACTTAAATGTGAAGAGATGAGAGCTGCGGAATGTGAAAGCCAAGCAATTCCCCAACATGTTTTGATAGTAGCATTTGCAAACATTTATCCTTTTCATAATCTTGTACTAAACTCTGGGGGCATAGGAAATATCTTTAGTCCTCTCAGGTGTTATCAAGGTTAAAGTGCACTGTTTATATTTCAGCCAATAATTTTTTTTTTTCAGAATCAAACAGGAAGTGGACGCAGAGTTGAAGGAATAATGATAGATCATCAGCTTTTTTTTTTTTTTTTTACCTTGCTATAGATCGTCCACTCAGTAATTTACCCTTGGACATTTTTAGTCTCAGGTCAGACTTCCTTCTGCCATTTGGCATTCTCCCAGGCACCATCCTTTTCCATCAGTCAGTGTAAACATTAGCCAAGCATAATTAGGAAGGTAAATCTGCTGTAGAAATGATCATGATTTCATTTAGATTTAACCAATGCTAAACAATGGACAGTCAGTTAATTTTCTTTTCCTGGAAATTCAAAAACAAATAACAGACTCATCATCTAGACACATCTAAACTGTGTAAGTTATCCACTGCAGCTTGTTTTTCTGATGATAATACTTTCAATTATGTTCTCATTTCAGTACTAAGAAATGAGTATTTGGGTAGGAAAAAGGAAGGAGCACAGCGATTGAAGGAAAAAGTAGAAAAGGACAGCAATAGAGAGCACTGTGTATCATTAGACTATCATATAATTTAGGTATTTCAGCTGCAAACAAAACTCACTACTTACACTGGTTTGCAGAACTGACAGTCTGTTTTGCCAGAATGATCAACATTAGCAAGCAGCATCCTACTGTTCAGCTGTGGATTTAGTCTGGAATCATAGAAGAGGATAATATGCTTACGAATAGCACCTCTCAGAGTGTGAAGTGTACCTCCTGGGCTGGCAATCTAACCCTGATTCTGGCAGGGCGCCAAGCAAGGTGAAGGAAAGGGAGGGAGAAATGAATGAATAATATTTCCTCTTTTGCTCAAGATTTGCCAAAACTAGAACCTGGCATTGAATATTCTGAGCTGAAATACTCCACAGATAGTTTCGTTCATGTGCTGGATCAAAATTGATATGGCTTAGTAAAGTAGAAAAATGAGCACTGGGTGCTCCATCCATATGGTAAAAGTAAGAGCCTGACATCTCCCTTTTCTTCCCCATCACCAACTTTTGCACTTTCCTAATGATGTGCCTTCAGAAGAGATCTGAATCTGAGATCCTAATCGTTGAGTTTTTAAAAGTTCTCATGGCAAGGTCTTCAGGATCATGATGTAGGCTGGATGTCTCCAGACAGAGCAAACAGTAATATTCTCTTATGTATGTATATAGCTAGCCATACCCACTAAACCACAATGAGTTAAGCATCTCACAGTAAATAATCTGCTGAAATAAAAGCCTTAATTTTCTCAGCCCCAAATGAATTATAAAGATAATCCATTTACCAATTATAAATATGCCCAGTGGAAGCTATTATGATGCAGCAAATGTGTATCTTATATCCAAAAATGATGTTATTGTTATATTCTGTGATAGGGTTTTCTCTTTGGATCGTCTCTCCAGCAGTGGTAATGAGTTCACACACAGCTACTGACATGCTTTCTTTCCTTGTTGCTGATGACCCAAATCCCCATTTGTTAGATGGTTGGCCAGAATTGGGGCCATCAGAGCAAAACAGTTTAAAGCTTGTAGATTATTGTTACTATCAATGTTAATTTTTTTACTACCAACAAAATTTGCATAGCCTATAGAGTAAGGTTTTCTGATGACAATACTTTCAGTTAATGTTCTCATATCAGTACTAAGAAATATATCCTACTCTATAAAGCAAGTAAAGCACATCGTATACATTATATCACATGTACATTAAATTGGTTAAGGTAAAGTATTGGTTTCAGTGAATAAATTATTATTAAAAGAAGAATGATTGTAAGGAAGAATTCTTTATATGTGAATGAGTATTAAATTGAGTTTATAAAGAGAACCAATGTACTCTTTCTCAAGAGGTTTATGATATGAGTCTTAATTTTATTGCTTTAGACTAAAAAACTTGTATGAAACCTAGAAAACAAAGCATAGGTACAAAGTGATATTTAATTAAGTCACAAAAACTAAATAAAATAAAGTTAGAGTGAACTACTCAGCATTCATTTTGAAAAACAATTAACTATACAGCTATATCAACGTCTCTTTCGAACTCCAGGTTTCAAATAAATAGCTTAGGTTTTTTAAGAACTCAATGCAAAGAGTGCCTCCAAATTAAAATACCATGTCACTGTCAGATAGTAACTTACCATTCCAAATCAAGAGTAAACACTAATTTAAAATCTATTTGGTACATTATCCCATGGTTTTAGATAAACAGATAAATGAAAGATGACAAAGTAGGTTCCCTGTCTTGCAAGCCCCAGATACAGGGTCACCAGCTTAAGAGGTAATATTTGACTAGAACAATATAACATTATGAGGATAGAGGATGTGCATTCGGTAATCTGAGGAGGTTCCTTCCAGCTCTTGACTATATATTTGGATAATAATCATTAGAAGAAATGTATTATCTTTTCAATTTGACATTATTATTTCCCTCTTCTTGGATTGACAAGACATGTGCTTTGAAGCAGCATGATGTAATAGACTAAGGCAATGAATCTGTAGTTAGAAAATACAGAGCCTTTGCTCTCCCATTTAGAAATTCAGTTTCTTTATAATTATAATGAAAATGATAATGATACTTTACCACATACCTCACACAGTGAATTTCAAACATACAGGATTATATGAGCAGTGTGTAAAACTTAAAGTCCTATATAAAGGTTAAAGTTGTACATTTATTTAGTTTTTTTTAGAATTATCATAATGATAAACATTAAATCAGACCTTACAGAGATTGAGGAAATGCATTTTCTCAATAGATAGCCATGATTTAGAAATGCAATCTGACATTGAAAGAGTTTAGAATTATTTAAAACTAAGAGATGAAAATACAATATCTGTAACTAAAAGCTCAGTAGGTAAGTCCATCATCAGACTGGACATGTCAGAAGGCAGGGTTAGTACACTCAAAGACAGAAAAATATAAAATATTCCAATTGAAGTTCAGGTTAAAAAAAGAGTAAAGGGGAAAATTATAGTAAATATATGAGAAGCATGCTCAAAAATTCTAACATGTATGCAGTTAGAGTCCTAAAACAATAGAAGAGAGAAAAAGGAGAAGAAATATTGCCAGAAATAATTGCTGAGAATATTCCAAGGACATCAAGAGTCTCAATGAACCTCAAGCAGGATTAATACAAAAGAAACTGCAGATAGTCATACCCTAGTCAAACTCTGGAAAACAAGATAAACAGAAACATCTTAAAAACAGAAAATTATTCAAGGAACCTGCAAAAGAGCAGCACTATGGCTTATAACTGACTTTTTTTCAGAAACTATGAAATCCAAAGAATAATGGAACATCCTTAAAGTTCAGAAAGAAAAATCCATCAACTTAAAATTTTACACCAACTAAAAAAAAATCTTTTTAAAAATAAAGGTAAAATAATATTTTGCATAAAAAATGAAAATATACAATTAACAACCAGCAGTCATGTTACCAAAAAATATACTAAAAAGGTAACAGAAAATAATTCCAGATAGAAATACACCAGTAAGGATTTTGTTGCATGAATACAGAATGTATAGAACTTGTTCAGCCATCCAGCAGCATGAAAGATATATTCCTGATAAAGAAGATGGTCAAGCTAAAATACAGAAGTCCTTAAGTTATTGTTGAACTACTGAACCATTCTGGAGCAGACTATTACAGACTTTTTAAGTTAGATAATAAATTTCTTGTTTAATAAAAAAATATTTTATTTAAAAACACATTTCTTTTAAAAAGCCTAAAATTTTTGCTTCTAGCATTATGGCATGTTAGATGCTCTGAGAGATACTCCTTTGGCAGGAAGAATATATTCTGGATAGGACACAATTTTTTTGCATTGCTTTTCTTGCTGGAAGTATGTGAAGACTCCAAGGAACACTTTTGTCTCCTTCCTCCCAAAATAATCACCTGTCAGCTAGTGGGTTAGGGTTTCCCCTGTGTGTACATATTAATATCACCACCGTTTTGTGGATACTAAGATGTGGTTCAATGTTAACATGGAAAAACTAAGCCTGGGATCCTGTGCTAGTGAAGACCAAGGAGAAAGGCTGAAAGAAGAAGTCTTCTGTGGAGGAGAACTATTCTAATTTAGATACATATGACTCATACAGGTTAAAATTAAGCAATGAGTGTATGAATTTTTAAAAATCACCAAGCATTTAAGAATGCAAAGCACTGTACGTAAAAGTCAGAAGAAGTTGTAAACAACAGAATTGGCTATCCAAGAAACTGCAGATACAGGGTATAGAATATGATAGCATATATGAAAATAATTTTTTAACTGCTTAAAAAAATAAAATGCACATGGGGCACCTGGGTGGCTTAGTCAGTTAAGCATCTGACTCTTGATTTTGGCTCAGGTCATGATCTCACAGTTCATGAGATCAACCCCATGTTGGGCTCTGTGCTGACAGCACGAAGCCAAGCCTGCTTGGGATTCTGTATCTCCTTCTCTCTCTGCCCTCTCCTGCTCTCTCACCCTCTCTCTCTCTCTCTCTCTCTCAAAATAAATTAAATAAGTGTTTAAAAATATATTTAAAAAAAATAAAATGCACAATAATGAATATGAGCAAATAACAAGAAACTATCCAAATGAACAGGCAGATTTGAAAAATAATGCAATATATATATATACGTATATACATATACGTATACGTATATACGTATATATATATATGTATATACATATATATATACATATACGTATACGTATATACGTATATATATATACATATATATATATATGTATATATATATATATATATATATATCAGGCACTGCTATACATAAAGTAAGAGCAATCTGATAAAAATATCCATAAAGTAGCACAGTGAGATAATAAAATATAAAATATTAGGAGGATAAGAAATATGAAGGGTAAAATGAGGATATAACTGATCAGAGACACAAGAGGAAATAATGGGAGAATAGAAGGTAAGGCAATATTTGAAAAAATAATGGCTAGAAAGTTTTCCAAAACTAGTACGAATATGGATTCATCGATCCAGGAAGTGTACAGTATCTCAAGCAAAATAAATAAAAATAAATTCATATCTATACAGTGAAACTACAGAGCACCAAAGATCTTTAAGGGAACATGAGATAAAATACATATTGTCTACAAAGTAAGGAAAATTCAAACGACAGAGATTTCTCAGCAGTAACAATAGAAGCCAGCGAAAAACAGAATATCTTAAAAGATGTTGAAAAAAGTAGCTTAGCCTGATTGAGCTGCTACAACAAAATACCATAGATTGAGCGGCTCTAATAACAGACATTTATTTCTTACAATTACAAAGGCTGGGAAATCTGAGATTAGATAGTTGAGTTATAGATTAGATAGTTGAGCCAGCATAGTTGAGTTCTGGTGAGAATCCCTTTCCTTGCTTATAGATGCTGCCTTCTTGCTGTGTCCTGACATGGTAAAGAGAAAGCTCTGGCTGGTACTTCTTCTTATAAGAGCACTAATACCATCATGTGGGCTCCATCTTTATGGCCTCATCTAAACCTAATTATCTCCCAAAGTCCTCTCCTCCTAATACTATCTCATATTGGGGGCTAAGACTACAATACATGAATTTGGGGGTGGGGGGAGACACAAACATTCAGTCCAGGCTGACAACAAATATCAACCGTGAATTGTTTACCCAGTTAAATTCTTTAATTAAGATAAAATAAATACACTCAGAAGGCAAAGAAAAACTGGGAGTTTACCACCAAGAAATTTATACCACAAGAATTTAAGTATTTTGAAAGAGGCAAATGATTTCAGAAGAATATTTTAAGATTAAAGAAGAATGATAACACATAAAATTACAAACATATGAAAACCTAAACAAATATTTATGTAAAAGAATATAACTAAGTTAGAAGAGTGAAAAAGAGCAAAACTAAAATTCTAGGTACCAATTACATTTAATTTGGAGAGGATGATCAAATTTAAATTGTTGTAAAGGCTTGATGTTAAAACTGTGGTCTGCTGATCACCAGCATCAGCATCACCTATAACTTAGTGTGAAATTCAGACTCTCAGGCCACTTTAACAAGAGTCCCAGGTAATTACGTGCACACTCAAGTTTAAGAACTGTCTAAAGTTCTACAATTGTTTTTAGATAGGATTAAAATATTGTGCAAATGTAAATTTAGTTTAGTTTATACGTGATAAAATGTCAAGGGTAATCACCTAAAAATAAAATAAAATAAAATAAAATAAAATAAAATAAAATAAAATAAAATAAAATAAACAAAAAGAAATTTTAAAAGTACTGAACCCTAGGTCCCACTCCAGAGATTATGATTTAATTGTCAATGGTATGGGACTAAGATCATGATTTTCTAAAGCCTCCTGAGATACCTGTGATGTATAGTCAAAGTTGAGACCCACTGCACCAAGTAATTAAGCTAACAGAAATATTTTCTTATTATCTGAAACTTGATGGGGCTAAATATAAAATAAATACTCTTCAATATGTCCTAAAGAAAACAAAGTATACCCAACTAAATAGCAAACACATATGCTTAAGAAGGAGCTTTTCTGTTTTGAGTAATATCTTTTCTTTTCATAATGGAAAAAGAACTTCTGTCCCAAAGAGAAGAAAGGGAATTATGGAAGGTTAGTATCACTGCAATAAAATAGAACAGCTTTTTGGATATTTAGAGATCTGGTGTTTTGGAGCTTAACAGCACCTTATAGATGAATGATACAGTTTTCTGAATCTGACTATGTCCTTACTTTTACCAGTATATTGTACATTTTCATAATTTTTATGTTAATGTCTTTCCACTTTGGCCTGAAGAGCTCCTGTTAGCATTTCATTTAAGGTAGGCTTAGTGGTCACGACTTCCTTCAGCTTTCATTTTTGGGAAAATCTTTATCTTGCCTTTATTTCTGAAGGACAGCTGTACTGAGTAAAATATTCTGGATGGCATTTTTTTTTTCTTTCAGCACTTTGACTATATCATCCACTCTCTCTTAATCTGCAAAATTTGTGCTGAGAAATCTGTTGATAGCCTTATGGAGGTTCCCTTGTATAAGAGAAATGTTTTTCTCTTGCTGCTTTTAAAATTCTCTTTGAATTTCAACAGTTTCATTATGAAGTCTCTTGAAGAACATTGAAATTACAGAATGACCTACTAGTTTCATGAACTTGGTTGTTCTTTCCAGGTTTGGGGAGTTCTCAGCCTTTTTTTTTTTTTAATTTTTATTTATTTTGAGAGAGAGAGCAGGGGAGGGGCAGAAAGAGAAGAGAGAATCCCAAGCAGGCTCCACTCTGGCAGTTGGATGCCCAATTGACTGAGCGTCCCCCCACCCAGGGACCCCTCAACCATTATTTCTTTAAGCAAGCTCTCTGGCCCCTTCTTCCTCTGTTCTCTTTCTGGGACTCCAACAATGTATAGATTGTTTCTCTTAATGGTGTCTCACAACTCCCATAGGCTTTCTTCATTTGTTTTTATTCTTTTTCTTTTTGCTCCTCTGACTGGATTTTATTTTATTTTTTTAATGTTTATTTGTTTTTGAGAGAGAGAGATCATGAGAAGGGAAGGGGCAGAGAGAGAGGAAGACAGAACCCGAAGCGAGCTCCAGGCTCTGCACTGTCTGCACAAAGCCCAACGCGGGGCTTTAACTCACAAACTGTGAGATCACAACCTGAGCCAAAGTCAGACACTCAACCGACTGAGCCACCCAGGCACCCCTCTGACTGGATAATTTTAAATGATCTGTTTTCAAGCTCACTGCTTCTTCTTCTGTTTGGTCTAGTCTGATGATAAAACTCTCTACTGAAATCTTTCATTCAGTCATTGTATTCTTGAGCTCCAAAATTTCAGTTTAGGCCTTTTTTTTTTTAGGTCTTTTTTTTTATGTTCTCTTTCTCTTGATTAAACTTCTCACTTTGTTCTTGTATTGTTTTCCTGATTTCATTAAATTGTTTACCTGTGCTACAAGACTATCTCTCTGAGCACCTTTAGAACAATTATTTTTAATTCTTTGTCAGACCATTCATGCCATTTCTTTGGATTAGTTACTTGAAGTTCACTATGTTCCTTTGGTAGTGTCATGTTTTCCTGATTCCTTATTATTCCTGTAGACTTGTGTAGGTGTCTACACATTTGAAGAAGCAGTCACCTCTTCGAGATTTTATGGACTAATTTTGGTAAGGAAATATGTTCACCTGTAGGTGGGGGCATGCTGGAGCATGCTGTTATCCTGGGTCTAGTGGTAGAGCACCAAATGCAGGGATTTGTGGCATCTCCAGGTGCAGAGTCATGTGATTCTTCATTGGCTCAGGACACTGGGGCCCACAACATTGACAACTAGGTGGACTTTGGCAAGTCCTACGGGAGGTAGCAGTGGCTTAAGGACTTTTGGGGTTTTCAGTGGCACCTCCAGAGCCACTGGATAGCACAAGGGTAGGCAGCAGTGGTGGCCAGAGCCAGTGATGTGCACACACTTAACTACAAAGACCAGCTGCAGGTGCCTATGTAGTGGCAGGAGCTGGATGCGGACATGCACACAGTGGTGGGAGTTAAGGTCAGCAGCAAGGGCCAGGGCCAACTTCAGGCACCCTGGCAGCTGCAGGGGCCCTGGCGGTAAGTGTGCACTCCTGTGGCTGCAAAGTCTCACCCTGGACATGTGCCCAGCACTGGAGGCCAGTGACAGGAGTTGGACCAGCAGGGTATGGGGGCATAGCTGAAGAGGCTAGCTCAGGTGAGCCCATTAATTCAGGCCAGTGACAGGACACGGAGTTGGATCTGGGCTCACAAGCAGCTATGGGACCCTGGCTGTTGACAGGCACTCCTGTGATCTCCCCATTAGCATGTACATAGCACTGAAGTCCAGTGACAGGGGTGGGCCAGGGGCATACAGGTGCACAGCTAGGAGGGCTAGCTGAAGGTAAGCCCAGTAGTACAGGCCAGTAACTGGAGATAGGGCCAAATTTTGGCCTACAAGCAACTATGGGGGCCTTGGCTGTTGCCACAAACTTCTGTGGCACGTGTCCCCAAAGGCACGTACGTGGTAAGAACGGCCATGGCAAGTCAGGCTGGCAACGTGCAAGTGTACAGTCTAGCCTTAAGCATGCACATGGCAGAAGTCAGCATGTTGCACTCACATAGCCACAGAGGCCTGAGGTGGCTGCCAGTGTACATCTCAGACTCCAGTTGGGGCAAGAGGGATGAGGCAGTGGTGAAGGAATCAGGCAGCTGGTATTGGTGAAGAATACATGTGGGGCAAAAACCTGTGAAATTTGGTGGGGGTCTGTGGCGCCTTATGAGCCACTGGTTTCTTCAGTGGTGGAACTGCTGGGATCCTCTTCAGAGCAAGTCATGGGGAACCATGGTCACTCCCACTGCATGGCTGACTGGTAGCCCCTGATCTTCCTTGTTCCTAGCCATCTCTATATGTCTTGGCTTTGCCAGTTTCTGGGTGGGGTAAAACCAAAGCAGGTCTTTTATGTGATGCCCCAAAAGGCTGGGGAAGCTGGTTGCTCGCCATACTCTCCCTTTTCTGGCAAGGGGAACGCTTTCTAGCTGGTTAAGTTCCCTCTTGGTGTTAAGTTGGTCAATGGGATGATGCCAGCAAAATACTCCTGTTCTTCCTTCTCTTTTTGTGCAGTTATTCTCAGGTGTTTTATTCCATTATCTTATGGAAGTTTCTCTCTTTTTTAAATGATTTTATTTATTTATTTATTTTGAGAGAGAGCACAAGCGGGGCAGGGGCAGAAAGAGAGAATCCCAAGCAGGCCCTATGCTGTCAGAGCAGAGCTGACGTGGGGCTCAAACCTATGAACCATGAGATCTGACCTGAGCCGAAATGAAGAGTCGGACACTTAACTGACTGAGCCACCCAGGTACCGCCTGCTGAAGTTTCTTATGTAGACACCTGAGCTCACCCAGAGCTGTTTTTGATTGTGGATAGCTGTCCAATTGTTGATCTTTGTGGTAGGGATGGAAGCTACTTCACCATCTTGGTAATATCACTCTAAATATTTCTAAATATAGTCACTGTTGATAAGGAGTTCTCTGGGCAAACTTTCATTATTAAATGGTTGTTCATAATATTCTCTAGAGCAGCACTGTCCAATAGAATTTTCCACAAACGGAAATCCACTAGCCACATGTGTCTTCTGAGCACTTGAGAAGTGTTTAGTGCGGTTGAGGCACTGAGTTTTTAATTTTATTTAATTTTAATACACTTAAACTTAAATAGCCACAAGTGGCTACCAAATTGTTCAGCGCACTGTGGGGAATAAGCTTAGAAATTTCCTGAGCTTACACCAATGGGTTAACAAGGCATGAAGAATTACAAAGCCATAGGATGCTCACACCCAAGTTTGGGTAAGCAAGATTAGGTAAATAAGTATAGAGAAGGTGGGGCAGAAGCCCCAGGAGAGAGAGGGTGGGGCAAAGCCCCCAATAAAGGACATAGGTATATGAAATAAACAAGATTAGGTATTCAGGGCAGAAGCGCCCCCCAATTTAGTACTGTAGCAGAAAACTGCTTTCACAGGAGGAAAGGACCAAGTTAGGTAAACAGGTAAATTGGACTGCAGACCGCTGAGCTAGCTGCAGGTGAAGCTGCTCAGAGGGGAACTGATTAACAAAAGAAAAAGTGCCTTGTTAACCCTGAGGTTACTTGCTCTATCTGTCTCAGCCCCTAGGCTAGCTAAGATAAACAAAGGTGGTGCCTCTTGCCTGATGTAAACAACTTCCACCTGGCTGCCCTGTGCCAAGATTTTGTTTTATATTAGCCCAAACCCCTAACCCCGAATATCTTCAAGACCCCCTTTCCCTCACGTCCATAAATTAATGTCCACAGATTTATTGTGTCTTTGTGTACGTCCACCAGTATGTTTGTAAGCCTTCTGATCCTAATAAAAACAGGGTAAGGACCCTTATTCGGGGCTTTTGTCTTTTCCCGGACATTAGCCATCTCTCACATTTGAATCCTGCATCCCGCTTTCTTGCTAGACAAGAAAGAACTTTAGGCATAGAGTCTATGACAGTACACCTTGCTACTCAAGGTGCGGTCTCAAAGCCCAGCAGTTTCTATCACCTGGGAGCTTGTTAGAAGCTTGGACCCCACACCAACTGAATTTGGAAGGTACATTCTGATATGATCGCTGTGATAATTCATGTATATACTGAGGTTGATAAGCCCTGTTTTGGAGATTTTGTTCCTTAAAAGAGGCTATATTAATTGGCTGGAGTTTTGGTTGCTTGTTTTGTTTTGTTTTAGTGTTTTCTCACTCTGAAAGAATAAATCAAATGACTGTCTTGGCCTGAATCCAAGGAGTATAAGACCTTAAACACACAATGTCTTTGTGTCCCAGTTTCCATACATCTCATATACAAATCTCAGTTCCATAGCAACCTATGTCACAAGATTGTGCATGGGATTTTTTTTAGCACCATGCAATTATAAAGTATAATTTGCAATAGGAAATAAGCAACATTTGAACTAGATAATGTTACCTCTGGAAGGGCCCATGCTAATAACATTTAATAATAAGAAAAGTCAGGCCTTCAAAATTCATTTTACTTGATTTCATCCTTCCTGGCATCTCATCTTGCCTCATGCCCCCAACCCCACCTCTGCTCCTTCAAATGCCCCTTTACATTTAGACCGACACATGGACAACATACAGACAGCCACAGATCAACGACTTGCTTGTAATTGGCTGTTCAGGGCCAGTGTCTGTGACATTGCATGTGTTCTCCTTGACCAGAATTCTCTCTCCTGCCCCCAACTGGCAAAATTCAACTCATCTTTCATGATGCTGGTCATGTTTTTTCTCTGCCCCTGAGCAAAGTGAATGAATCACTGCCTCCTCTACACCTTCATGGTAACCTGTATCTGCTGCCATATGGCACATATCACACAATGTCGCAAGGGTTTATCTGTCTCTCCCCCTCACTATGCTATTAGCTCCTTGAAGAAAGAGAAACTACATCTAATTCATCTTTATAACCCTTGTGACCAGCACAATATTGGCACATAGCTGGAGTTCAATGACTATACAATAAAATAAAAAGAATGGATGTTTCTCCAAGGTCACATGGCTTTGGTCAGAACTGGAACTAGAACCTAGATTTTTCCAATTCCCATCTAGGCCAATGCTATTTCTACTACAGCCTGTTTTAGCACAAATAGCAATCTTGGAACATTTGGGGAAACAACTGTGAGACAGAGAATGCCATCTTCCAAAGTGACACAGGTCAAAAGGGAAACAAAGCAATGCCACTTTAAAATTCATCCAATTTATCAGAGGCTTCCTGAGAGATTGTGCGTCACTTACATACTTGGTGAAATTAAGTCATGAAAATCCAAAAACGGGATCAGGAAAACAACAAAACCAGAAAATTTGTATTTAGAAATACCAATTTATGCCCATTGGGCTTTGTGAAAAGATGACAGGCAGTTCTAGGTAGTGAGGAAAGTACAAGTTTCATCTGCTGTTCTTTTTTTTTTTTTTTTTCTTAATGTTTTTATTTACTTTTGAGAGAAAGAGAGAGAGAGAGAATGCCAGCAGGGGAGGGGCAGGGAGAAAGGGAGACACAGAATCCAAAGCAGGCTCCAGGCTCTGAGCTGTCAACACAGAGCCTGATGTGGGGCTCAAACTCATGAACCATGAGATCATGACCTGAGCTGAAGTTAGATGCTTAACCAAGTGAGCCACCCAGGTGCCCCTTTCATCTGCTGTTCTGACTGTTAGTGTGTTAACTGGTTACACTTAAAGGTTATCTGGGTAAATGGCCCAATAGTAATGAAAAATGAGCATGTGAGTAAGACTGGATGAGGGAGAAGAGGAAACACGCAAAGATGGAGGGAGGGAATGTATGCAAGTGGTAAGAAAAGGCAGAGGGACAGAAGGAAGGAGTTTGGATGAATAGCTAAAGATTTTAAAACTAAATTAATGGCAAAACTGATTTCATATACACATATTAACAAAGGGAAGTTATCCCCCCACCTTTCTTTCATCAACTATGAAGGGTTCTCTTCCTTCTATTCTTATTTCCTTTTACTTAAGAATAGGTGAAGAGGCACCTGAGGTGGCTCAGTCAGTTAAGTGTCCGACTTCAGCTCAGGTCATCATCTCACAGTTTGTGAGTTGAAACACCGCAGCAAGCTCTGCTGCCAGCACAGAGCCCGCTTAGATCCTCTGTCTCCCTGTCTCTGCCCTTCCCTCACTTGCATGCTCTCTCTCTCTCTCTCTCAAAAATAAATATTTTAAAAAATAAAAAGAATAAGTGAAGATAATGAGGTAATCACACATTCTAAAATATTTCTAAACTCTATTCCAGTTTTCAATTGCTACTGTATCAAATTACTACAAACCTAATCGCTTAGAACAACACAAAGTTATTATCTTATAGTTCTGTAAGTCAGAATTCCAACACAGATCTCACCTGGATAAAATCAAGGTGTCAACAGCACTATGCCCCTTTCTGGAGGCTCTACCTGAAAGAATCCATTTCCTACTCATTTGGGTTGTTGGCAGAATCCAGTTCCTTGCATTTGCAGGTCTGAGGTCCCCATTTTCTTTCTGGCTGTCAGCTGAGGTCTGTTCCCAGGTTCTAGAAGCTGCCTATATTCCTTGGATCATAGTTCACTTCCCCTATCTTCAAAGCCAGCAAGAGTGGGTCAACCCATCTCCCACTTAAATCTCTCCTGCCTGTTTTTCCCATTGCATCTGTCTCCCTTCTGCCTCCCACATCCTTTAGTAAAGGATACTTGTGCTTATACTAGATACACCCAGATCCAGATACTCTAGAATTATCTCTTTGTTTTAAGGTTCATAACCTTAATTCCATCTCAAAGATCCTTCTGACATGTGAGACAACAAGTATTCAAAGGTTCTAGAAATTGGGGCATGCAAATTCTCCCAACCACACCTTCCTTCACTAGACAAATGTGCATCTGAGAGGGCACTTGGCTCTGCCTGCTGCAAAGACATCAGCTAGGAAACAACTTCAGGCAAGATTAGGGGTGAATTCAACAGTAGCTGAATGTACATGCTATCAAAACGTCTCAGGCATTCACTCACATGGTTATTTAACAAAAATTTATTTAACAACCACTGTGGCCAAAAATCCTATGGTAAATATAAATAAAAGATGGTCAAGTACTAATCCCTGCCCTGCAGAAGTTGACAGCGAGGTGACAGGCAAGAAAGTCAAGCAACTGCAATGCCATGTGGTAAGCTGTGTGGTGAAGATATGTATGACGGCAGGGATGAGGAAGAAGCCACATGGAGAAGGGGATTCAGAGGAGGTTTCTAGAAGGAAGTTCATCCTGAATAATAGGGGTGGTACATATAAAAGCTGTGAGCTGTCTGGTGTGATAAAGCATGGGACATATTTGGGAAGTGATGGGCGATGGGCATGGGAGGAAGGCAGGAGACAGTTCTCCAACATCATGTATGTGCATCATAGAAAGGAGTCTGGATGAGGCAGATGAAGCAATAAGAATCCATTAAAGGAGTTAAATAGACATGTAATCAGATTTTCTTTTTTAAAAGATCATTCATGAAGCAGATAGGGATAGTAAATTTGAAAATAATTTCCAACCCGTTCGCTCAGGGAGAAAGGTATTTATATAGCCATGTAGAACATACATAGGAGCAAGGTATGAAAAGCTGTTAAATGCTACTTCCTCTGTCAGTCTCCATTTGTGAATTCTTTGTGGTAATCATACAGGAACACTGTGAAGGCACATTTTTTTCTCAGGTAAGCTGCCGTGGCCATGTTCCAGGGAGATCTGGAAACTGGCACAGCAGATCTCAAACTACTTCACTACCCACAAACAGAGGATTTCCTTCCCCACACGCTCATCTCTGCTACCTCCAAAGCACTATCTGCCACAGGGCACCTGAGTGGCTCAGTCGGTTAGGTGTCCAACTTTGACTCGGGTCATGATCTCGTGGTTCGTGACTTTAAGCCCCGCATCAGGCTCTGTGACGACAGCTCAGATTCTGCTTTGGATTCTGTGTTTCCCTCTCTCTCTGCACTTCCCCCACTCACACTCTGTCTCTCTCTCAAAAATAAACACTAAAAAATAAAAAATAAAAAAAAACAAGCACTACCTTCCCTTCCCATAGACCTACTCAATTTCCTGAGAAATGACATCACATTTTAAATCCAGCGAAAGGTATTTCTATTCAAAGAAATCTTATACTTCTATAACATATTTTCTGAATATAAAAGTAATATGCTTTATAGTCTAAAATTTGGAAAACTATAAAGAAGTTTGATATAAATCCTTTCATCTTTTTTCTATAAGAAGGAATACTTCTAAAAATGTGATTAGGCTCTAATGCTTTTTTACCTCCTTTTTTTCTTAACATATTAGAATTATTTTATCCTTATATTTCACTCTACAGCATTGTTTTAATGTCTGAATAGAAGTTTTCTGTATGAAATCACCGTAATTTACCTAACTGCAATTTATTATCTCCTAGAATTTTCTTTCTTCTTTTCTTTTTTTTGATACTATAATTAATACTATAATAAAACTATTCTAAGCACCTGTGATTTTCTGAACACAAATAGACTCCTTTTGAATTCTTTCGTCTTTCATGTGCATCCAGAATTTAATTTTTTAAAAAACTCATTAAGGTATATCTGGAGCCAACTGTTTGATACTCCCCTCTTAAGGAAAACAAAGGAAAAATGACATGTAAATACTGCCACAATTCTTTTTGGTGAAAGGATAGCCAGGACACAGGCAATGACTGAAATCTGCAGGGAGAGAACATTTTAGAACAAGGGATTAGCAATACAGAGAGGGATACAAATGTTTATTAAGCACCTAGCATAGAACAGCCTCTGTTCTAAGCACTGGGGATATAGACATAGTAAGACAGACACAACCTCACCCTGGCAGAGTTCAGTCTAACCAGGTAGAAACACTTAGGGAAATGACACTAGAGAATGATGTTAAACCCAATGCAAAAATTGCACCTATAAATAATTTTTTCAGGGCTACTGATTTTTAAGCCTCATTGTCTACTATTAATCCTCATCCTTCACAAATATTAATCAAAGTTACCTGCACATCTATACTAGTTTCTTTCATTAGGTCTTAGACCCTTATGCATCAGAGAACATTTTGCCTTCGTTAGGACTGTAATATCTTGTCTTGAATTTTGAAAAATGGCTCCTATCTCTGATAGAAGGTCATTCAGCATCTATTAGCCATACCCTAGTGGTATTTTTAGATCCCGATTTGCAGGATGGGTGTTTGAGGAACACAGAACTCTTAGTCCCCTGTTGGCATCCTCCAGGCAACCACAATCTTCTATTTGTCTTTTGAAAGATTCCCAAATTCATGTTTCTTAGTGTAAAACATACTGCAAATGAACTAGATAATCTGGTTATCTTTTAAGAGTTAAATGCAATCATCTCTCTCCCTCTTTGCACCACCCTAGGCACTTTTGAACTCAAAAGGCTCCATCTGCAAAGAATATTTGCAAAACAAAGAAGGACAAATGGTGGGGTGGGGGGTGTAAACTTTTTCTGAAGAATGTGCTAAACTCTTTCACTATTTAATAGATAAGAATGAATACTGCTGTTTAACTAGATCCAACCTCTGAAATATCTAATTAAAACTGATGTGCTTATTTAGTTTCCAATTCATCACAGGTGGGCCCACATTAATGTGAAAATGAGAGTAAATTACCAGCATTTGGCAATCTCACTGAATGTCATTCACATTATTAGCTCAAACCTCAAAATGCATTTTAAAATGTGGTTCACAGGTAGGGCACTGTCTCTCCACACAAACAAAATTCTTCACCGGAGAGTTGATAGAATTTCACTTTAGTGTAAGGAGTTCCCAATGGCAAAAATCCACCTACTCAAAACACTTACCTCTGACCCATAGAAGGTGCACCTCAGAGAAGGTGGTAGCTATGAAGCAAAGCTCCCTCTCTTCCCAGTCATAAATAATCTAGCAAATTTTATGTTATGTGTATTTTATCACAATTTTTAAATGTAATAATATAATAATGGGAACGACTGGGTAGTTTGGCCCAGCTCTCTTCTAGCTTGTCAACCGGAACTTCATATAAAATTCAGTTCATTTAACTTACAGAGGACTTCTTTCCTTGTCATCCTCATGCAGGATGAGAAAAGGATCACAGCTTCCATACCATCCCAGCAGACGGCCACCTCCCTCCTGCAAGGAGGCCCGGAGACCATCATCCTTTCTCTTTTCACATCTACAAAATGTAAAGTCATCTTCCATTGAATTGACTTTTGAAAGGCTCTTTACAACAGTATGCTGAAATGCGTTCTGGAAATGCACAGATTAGAATCTTACTTGACAAAAGGACAACACTCAATGGCACACACTGATTCATTTGTATCTCAAAATCGCTTTTATTTCCCACTTTTTCGACAGCTTCTAAATCCACATAGAAGATAATTTATTTCATCATTAAAGCACCCCACTGTTAGAGGCTAATTTATAAGCAGAATAAATTACTTCAGGGGCATAGAACAGAGGCCAAGGAAGCTCCCACTTTAAACATATACACACACATCCATATCCCCTTGGGGGGAAAGCCCTAAATGGAAATTGGTTTTTTTTTTTATCTCAAAGTTCTGAGCCCTTTGACTGAAAATTCATATTTCTTGGCAAAGAACAAATACATGATATGGTGCTCAATCTCACGAGAAGTCTGGGAAATACAAATTAAAGCAACAATGAAGTATCCATATTCAACTACCAGCTTGATAAAAGTTTACAGACCAGGAACATGCTGTGCTAGTGCGGAAGCGGAAAACCCCTTCTCATTCATTGGTGATGGGAGTTTGAACTGCTACAAACTTTTCATAAAAATGATCTAGAAAATTTTATGTTAAGTGTATTTTATCACAATTCTTAAATGTGACAATAATAGCAACAAAATAATTTAGCAGTAGTTATTATAATTAAATATATCCAAACCCATTGGCTCATCTCCACCTCTCCATCTTTGGGGATCTAACAAATATAGAAATCAATACACTAGTGCATAACAACACATGTTTTTAAAAAACCTTAACTGCAGCATTGTATGTGACAGGGTGGTAGGAGGCTAGCCAAATACACTGAGGTATATCTATACTATGGAAAAGTTATGTTGCTCATTAACCTGGAAAAATATCCATGAAATACATAGTTAAGTGAGGAAAAATGAGTGCAGAGTGTCTTATAAACCACTGTGCTCAGTGGCTCAGAGCACAGACTTTGGAGCTAGACTGAGGGACTCTGCAGCCTACATTTTTAGCAGTTCGACCATACGTAAGGTTCTTAATCTCTCCAAGGCTCAGTATCCTCATGTATAAAATGGATAGAAAAAAATGGGGACGATACCATCTATATTACAGGGTTTGAGTAAATACTGACTAAAAAAGGATGTAAATCGAGTATACAGAAAGCCACAAAGAAGGCATTCAGTTAATGCTAGTTCCCTTCTCCCTGTGCCTGTAAAGTGAATCAGTTTTCGAGTTCTGCTTGACAGCCCTCACAAAGAGAAAGCCTGGGGACCACCAACAATAACTTGATTCAAAAGAAATGAGCAGTCTTGAGGTTAGAAGACATGGCTTCAAACCTCTGTTTGGCCACTCGGTGACTGTGCTACCTTCAGTAAGCTTGTGATTGTTTTGAGCCTCATTCCCTACCTCCTAGTGGTTTGTGTGAGAATTAAATCAGATGCATGCATGTGCACATACGTGTGTGTGTACATGTGCACATGCATGTGCTCCTTGCCCCAGAGGTGGTATTCAAAACGTTAACACCTGGTATTGCACAGATACCACCCCCCCCCCAAACTGGAATGATTCCTGACTGCTGGCATGCCATAGGTGCTCAGTAAGTATGTTTTAATTACTTTCTTTTTGTCATTTATTTTTAAAAAAATGTTTGAATATTTAACATAAGCCCAGTACTATGCTTTCCTTGATGGGAAAGGATAATTCTGATACTGAACTAAGTAAAAGGTAAATAATTTTTATGAAAAATTGCAATTATTCAAAGTCAGTGCCCCACACCCATCCACAGAAAAATCAAACTGGAATAAAACTCTCAAGTTCTTAATGGCAGCATTATTTTAGCTGTGGAGTTCCTGTCATAAGATGCCACTGCAACACAAACACGGAAATCCGGAAAGAGGGGCTGTATGCTAAGTTCACAGTCAAAGGATGAGGAGGGGAATGCTAGGATGAGCTCACTGCGATTGGCAATGGGAATGACACGCTGGCAGCTGCAGGCTCAGAGAGGCAGCCTCTACAACAAAGAGAGCAAATGGACTCAGGTTTCCACATCCCTTCTTTTCACTGGGGCTCTGTTTCCTCCTCACAGTAAATGAGGGCACCAGGGGGCCACATCACCTGCAAGGGCCCTTCTCTCCAGACACTGAGCTGGTCTGAGTTCCAGTCAAATCTGTCTCAGAGTTCTTTTGAGGGTACGTTTTAAAGGGGTGAGGGCTGAGAACAATGAAATTCAGTGTGAAGTCACAGGAAGAGAGAGTCTGGAGTCTGACAGACCTGGATTTGAACCATTTTCACAATGTTCAAACCATCTCTCTCCAAGGAATTAGAAGTTCTGCAGTCAGAAGGGAAAGTCTGCCACTCCATGTGGGCGTAACAGGGCTCCTAAACTAAGCTAACATTAATGGAATGTGCGGTGGCTGAAAAAGAACCACTACGCTCCAAAAAATATTGTTTCACTAAATTGGGAGTGATTTTTTTCTTTATGTACTGAGAAGTCTAGGGCAGTTGCAATGGAATCAAACTCCTGTTATCCTTTTGGCCAGTCACCCTTAGGATGAGTTTGTCACCTCATGGTCACGACATAGCTGCTAGAACTTCAACCAGCATGCATATATTGTGCTGGAAGAAAGGGAGGCAGGGTGATCAACTAACCCAGTGTGCCTAGAACTATCTGGGCTTTAAGACTGAAATGCCCATGCCTCTAGAACCCTGACAATCCCAGGCAAACCAAGACAGGTGGTCACCCCAAAGAGAGAACAAAAGCTAAAAAAGAAGCTGCCAGCTGGGTCTGTCCTGCCATTTTAAAGATCTTTCCCAAAAGTGCTACTCAAACAACTTCTGCTCATTGGCCAGAACAAGTGCACATGGCCACCTACCTAAAGTGTTTCCTGGTAGGAAAAGAAAAGATGAATATTGAACAGGCAGTCTCTTTCACACCTAGTTAGCCTGGAATGGCACAGTCCATGGAACCCCACATTGTTCCTTAATCCTAAAACTGTGAGCCCAAGAGCATTCTTAGAGTTCTGTTGTAAGTACCTGCCGTAACAGAGGCAATGATGACTCAAGAATTTAGCAAATCAGACCACAATTTAGTTGAGAATAGCTGGGGTGGGCCATTCCAACTGTAACTGCCTGGAGGCTCCCTGTGGGCTCTAGATCTCATGGCCTCATGTAAAATGGCCCCAGCAAGGCAGTAGGAGCTGGTTTCCAATGACTCCCCTCCAATGATTGTGCATCTCTGTCTTGCATCTAAGCTCCAGCAAGCAGAAGAAGGAAGAAAGATGCACACTACTACCAGCACTGACAGGGCCCTGATTAGGGATTAAGCTTTCTCCAATCCCATCTCCACCCAACCACAGAGTGTCGTTTTGAAGAATCATTTGTGGTAAATGAAGAGAGAGGAGCTATAAGGGCAAGAAATTGGTAGAAAATAATAGGAAAGAAGTGCTATCGTTTGATGAGGGTAATAACCTTTCTAAACTAGTGTCCTACTGCATTAGATTTTCCATGAAATTATTTAAAACAGCAGGGAATCAAACATCCCCACATTATTAACCTCTAGTGTGTGCTTACTGAAGAAAATCCAAAGGATATTTATGCGTCTCGTGCAGAGGTTGAACCTTAATGTCACAGACTGAAGCAATGAAGCTATGGAATCCTGCCTGCATTGCCTTTTGTCGATAACAGGAACCACAGCTGTATTTCTTGCATTGTGAACATGCAAAATTGTTCTTCAGCCTATTGCGATAAGCAGAATGTCAGTCATCACTTTCTAGCTTTTGGCAGCTTATTACATAAAAGAATAGGTCTTATTTGCAGCTGCTCCTCCCTTTTCAGGGAGCCTTGGTTGGGAGAAACACTAAAAAGTTGATACACAAAGTAGTGTATTTTTTTTTTTTTGAGACTCTTTCCTATGAGGAAACACAATGGCAGGAAAGCTTCACCACCAGACCCGTGATATTGTTATAATAAACCATTACACCACATACACGAATGAGAACATTCAGCCACAGCTCATCACATTACCTGGGAGTAAATCTGTCACAATGTGAGTCACTGGAGAAGTGCTATGGCCAAACATGTTGAATTATAGCTAGGTTTTAGCATTAATTATAATAATTATACTGTAACCACCATTTCATCATAAAAACTAGTTTCATTATGACATTTTATTCTTTGTTCCAGGACTTGCAAAATTCCCAAACTGCAACAGGAGTTTAAAAATAATGTTTGATCAAGGTTACAAAATGTAGGTTTTTACAGATTTATGGTTTTTTAAAACAGCATTCAAATAAATGGTAATTAATATACAGGAAAGCTTGCTAAAACTGATTGGATTCCATACTCCCTATAAGTTAGAAGGATTTAATTTTTGCATTTTTTGAAGAACTATGCATGTATAAATTATAGGTAGTTGTGAATTCCAAAGCTATAAATATACTGGAGGACCCTGGTGGTATCATACTGAACAGCTGTTTGCAGAGAAAAAGTCTCTCCAGTACCCTGAGGAAGGCACAGAATACTGAAATGTTGGCTAAATGTTCAAATTGTTCGAAGAATGAATACCTCTGAAAACAAAAGGAAAATATGAATGATGTCCCTGGGTTCGTGGCTTGGTCTGAGTAAGCTCTGTCAAAAGCCACTTCCAGGCTTTCTTTCCCCACTCTTCCTTTCTCTACCCTTCTCCTTCTTTCCTTCCCCTCCCCTCTCCTTTCCCTCCTCCTTCCCCCTTCCTTTTCTTCCAGGCAATTTAGTTCAAAAGCTAATAGCTAGAGCTAAGCAAGGCATGTATCAGCAGAGGGAAAGCAAGGCACAGACCATAGTGGCACTAGGTAATGTATTAGAGCCAAGTCCAGTGAGAATGGCACCCATGAGGAGGAAGGTGGCCCAGCACAGGGTGCTGGAGTCCGACCAAGGTGAGGAGGGTATGCATGTAGATAGCAGTGGCCTAACGCAGAGCATCAGACCCCATGCAGGTAAAAGGAGGTGTGACAATTCAGAACAGACTGTCCAAGCTGGCACAGATTGTGCCAGGCATCCTGTGGGTCTGGGAGCTGGAGTGGGTTGGGAGGGAATCCTTGCAGGGAAGGGACAGTGAGGATGCTATGGTGTCCAGGCCTCAGAAGGTGAGGAGGGCACCCACATTAAGTGTTCAGTGCTATAGCGTGTAGCTCTGAGTCCCAGAAGGGTATGGAGAATGTCCTCACGGAGGGGTGGTGCGGCACAAGTGAGGGCAGGAGGGTGCCTGTGAGTGAAGGCTGCACACATAATAGGGTGGAGCCTGAAGGGCCTGATGAAGCCTTCATTCATGGAGGAGAAGGCAGCAGTGGCCTGGCATAGGGTGTCAGAGCCCAAGAGGGAAGGGGTAGCTAGCATGGAAAGGGCATCTGAGGCCAGGTGACTGAGTCCAAGCTAGGTGAGGAGGATGTTTAGGTAGGAGGGTCCCAGAATGGGGTGTCAATATCTGAGTGGGATGAGAAGAGTGCCCAAATTGGGAAGTAAGCAGCCCAGCAGCAGAGTTAGCACTAAGCAAAAGTTAAGGTTCACAAGAAAGGGTGGCCTAGTACAGCATATCAGAGTCCTCAAGGGAGGGGGGGGGGGCATTTATAGATAAGATATAGAGGGCTGGGAAATGGTGGTGGTGACCATCATGGAATATCAGAGCCCAAGTAAAGAGGGTGTCCAATACTGGAGTTTCCCGGAGCCAATTATCTGAGCCCAAAGAGGGGGAGGAGACTAGACCCACAAAAGAAAGTCTTAGTGCAGTTTGTCAGAACCTGAGCAGGGTGAAGGGGTGAGGAGGAGAGTCTGTCGAGTGGGGAGGCAACAGTGACAGTGGTAAAGCATAGAATTTTGGAGTCCAAGTGGGATGAGGTGGGTGTAGTAGAGAAAGGTAGCCTCATACTGGAATTTGAAACTGAGCTGAATAAGTATGATGCTCATGGAGGGGTTGGGGGACGCCCATAATAGGGAGGCAGGTGGAGCAGGGATTGGAAGGGAGGAGGTGTTGTGGCAGCAGTAATATGAGTTTGGCTACAGAAACAGATTGATCAGTAAGTGAATATGTTAAGGACAATGGGAATCATATTTCTCACTGTCCAAGAAGAAAATTTCAAATATGAAAAGGGAGAAAACAAGAATGAAATGTGACATTAGATTGGAATTTGAAATATTGGTATGAATTCATGGTTTTAAATATATTTAGATAGATCTAGAAATACACATGGATGCAAATGTGTGTGTGAGTGTGTAAATACCTACACGTATTACCTAGCTGATTCCACTGAGAAGGCCTAGAAATGACACCCCAATAACAATGAGCACACCTAGTACCCGATTTTGATTTGTAAACACAATGTTCTAATTTAAAAAAATCAGAACTCCTTGAAGAAATGGCTGATTCCATATCTGGGACAGGGATATTAAAGAATGAGCTGAAACATGTTTGTGTGTCAGAAAGGACATGCCCAAAAAGTGCTAGAGACATGTCAAAGGGAAACAGTGCAGCTGGGGTTCCTGCTGGTCAAATCTGAGACAATTTGAGTATCAAAACAAACAATGATAGTCATTTTTAAGTCATTCAATAATAACAGGAATCCATGAATCCATACCTGTATAAATAAATAAACAACAAATAAATGTATAAGTAAGAAGTTTAACCAGGTAGGGGAGATATGCCTGACAGATACCACCTTAATCAAGTGATCAAAATGAACACCTATGATGAAATAAATCAAAATTATGTGCCACCAGATAAAATGCAATAAGAAGAGCACAGCATTACTTCTATGATATTTCCACCAAAGATGTATAGTTTGAGTCTAATCATTAAGGAATAGACAATCCTAAGTTGAAGAATATTTAACAAAATACTTGGACTGTAATTCTCAAAAGTCACATGGATTTGTAAGTCAAGGAAAGGCTGAGGAACTAGTCCAAACTGAAAGAGAATCAAGACACAAAATAACCAAATGTAATGCATGATTTTGGACTGAATTATTTTGCCTACAAAGCTGTTATAGAGCCAAAATGCATGTGCCAAAAGAAAGGCACCTGAAACACATTCTTGGAATTCTTTGAACTGAAATGAACTTGATTTTACTACATCAGAGGAGTCATCATGACAAAAATAAATGGACAAGTTCTGTCCATTTATTTGTTCTAAAATTACTTTTATCCCCAGCTATTTGTAACACTTGCTATTAATGACTCTTTAAGATACAACATAGTAGAAAATAACTAACTAGGGGCGCCTGGGTGGCTCAGTTGGTTAAGCGTCCGACTTCGGCTCAGGTCATGATCTCACAGTCCGTGAGTTTGAGCCCCGTGTCGGGCTTTGTGCTGACAGCTCAGAGCCTGGAGCCTGTTTCAGATTCTGTGTCTCCCTCTCTCTCTGACCCTTCCCCGTTCATGCTCTGTCTCTCTCTGTCTCAAAAACAAACATTAAAAAAAAATTTAATAAAAAAAAAGAAAATAACTAACTATACACAAACACACATAATCACCATGCCTGTTATGCATAACTTTTTGTCCTCTGAATAATTCATCTGAATATTAAAAAACTCTCTTACATAATTCACGTGCTATATCACAAAATGTTTTCTAACTTTTTATCTTTAACTCTCCATTTTGAAATAGAGATTTATAGGAAGTTGCAAAAATAATACAGAATTATCTTATGTAACCTTTACCCCATTTCCCACACTAGTCACATCTTCTATAACTGTAGTATAATATCAAAACCTGAAAATTGACATTGGTAAAATGTGTGTGTAATTTTATGTCATTTTGTCACATGCAAGTTTGTGCAACCACCAACACAGTCAAGATATGAGACAATTCTATCACCACAAAGATCTCACTATGGCTACCCCTTTATAGTCACACACACCCACACCCCAAAAATCCTCCCTAACCCCTGTTATCCTTATTTTTAATTTTATCATTTCAAGAATGTTATATAAATCACATTATAGTGTATGTGATTGGCTTTTTTTTTTAACTCAGCATAATACCCTTGAGATCTATCTTATTTATTGTCACATGTATCACTAATTCATTATAATAAATCATTATAATTCACATAATAATAACTGAGCAGTAGTTCATGGTATAAATGTACCACAGTTTAACCATTTACCACAATTTTACTGTTTTGGTTGCCTCCAGTTTTGACTATTACAAATAAATCTCCTATGAACATTCATCTATAGAAGGGAGGTAGGGGAGAGAACTCTCCAGTGAAGAAAAAAGTCATTATAAAGAACGTTGTTGGGAAAGTTGGAAAATTTGAATATGGACTATGGATTAGATGTCGGTATCAATGTGAACTTTCCTAATGTTGATAAGTATACTGTGATTATGTAAGACAATGTTCTTACTCTCAGAAAATACACACTAAAAGACTTAGGGATGATGAGACACTTTACCTCTTAGTTTCAAATGATTCCAGAAAAATGAGGTAAAATTTAAACAATTCATAAACCTGGATAAAGGTATACAACAGTTCTTAGTACTATCCTTTAAATTTTTAAGTTTGAAACTATATTAAAATTAAAAGTTAACAAAGAAAAGTACTGCCAGAATTGCAATCTAGTTTGCATATTTTATTCAAAGATTCTTGAAAAGTTGAAAAATGATATTAGATGTGTGTCCAGTGCAGAGAATCTTCATCTGTCCTGAATCTAAACAAGTGAAATGTAGTACTAGATGTCTCTTTCTTGCCCTCCACTCTTTTGAAATATTACTACAAAGAAAACAATCTGATCAAAGAGATTTTAAAATTGACGTTTAGGATAAAAGAGTAGCATAGGCTCAGCCAACTCTCTCTTTGGTAACAACACTATCAAAAAGACTATGCGGTACAAGGCTTGGGGGTCTGGCCTCTAGAGCCATGAGACTTGTGTTTGAATCCCGGCTTTGCTACTTACTCGTTGTGTAAACTTAGGTAAGTTGGTTAACCTCTCTGTGCTTCAGTTTTTGCCTAAAAGAAAGTAGAAATAAAAATAAGACCTACTTCTAAGGGGTTTCTTGAGTTTTAAAAGTGTTTACATCTAAAGTGGCTAAGAGAGTACCTGGCATATAGTGAGTTTTTGTTGTTTTTGCTGTTGCTGTTGTTGTTGTTTTGAGAGAGACACAGAGAGAGAGACAGAGAGAAAGCATGTGCACATACAAGAGCAGGGGAGGTGCCGAGGGGGGAGAGAGAAAGAGACTCTTAAGCAGGCTCCATGCTCAGCACAGAGCCTGACACGGGGCTTGATCTTGCAATCCTGGGATCACAAACTGAGCCAAAACCAAGAGTTGAATGCTCAACTGACTAAGCCACCCAGATGCCACTATAGTGATTTTTATAGAGGAGTTTACTGCTACTAGATGAAGGGATTAAAATTAAGTTCCTGGACAGACACAAACACTGCATGTTACTTTCTTTCTAGAAATTTTTTTCTTTGCCTCATACACCCCCTTAAATTTGTATCAAACTCCATCTTCTTTTAGGGTATTTTTATTTTCCTGCTCTTTGACAAAATGTTTCTTAATCTTCAGCAGTAATATATCAATATGGAGTGACAGTTTGACAATATGGTTCTCACTTTTCATAGTATAAATTCAAAGACAAATTGTGAACGAGTCAAGTGAAACTTGTAATTCACAGCTGTGAGGTCACACTAGTGAATTATAAGCTTTTCATTATGTCAGAACTGTGAATTACAGAGATTTTTTTTCTGTATTTCCTGTCAAATAATTTATTAGCTACCCCTTTATCACAGGATTTTGCAGCATGCCAGTACCAGAGAACACAAGGACTGTATTGCAGAATTTCCAGATAGAACAATAAGAATTCAGACATATAAGAGGAATATTAAAAAGGAAACAGCAATGATTTTAACCTGTATTCTTCTCAAGTTTAGGGTCACTCCTGATGAGCAGTTAGTTTTCTCTAAATTGGAGCCATCACCATCCGGACTTGAGGGAAGTTATCTTTTTACTGTCTCCTCCTTATTAACACCATCAGCTATCATTTCTGGAGAGCCACTAAGAGTATTATTCTATACTGTTTAAAAATTAAAAGGTATTCTTGTTAACATGAACATCACTATTATTACTACTATCATGTAACTCTGGGTAGCTATAATTTGCATAGCACTTTCATGTCTTATTTATTACTCACATTGATACAATGAAGTACCATATTATATGAGTGCAATACAATGAAGTATATACATATATATGTGTATATATATATATATCCCCATTCACCAAGAAAATTGAGGTGTAGAAAGGCTCCAAGAAGTAATAGAGGCTTATCCAAAATCATGCCACAACTAAATGTCCAAAGCAGGAATTCTATATTCTAGTTCCAAATCCAGAGATTATTTCCCATGTTGCACTAAACCTCCTTCTCTGTATAAGCATGCATGTATAGTGCAACCCAAATAAATCCTGGTGCTTCCACAGCCAGTTCTCTCTTCTGTTTCACATTTGAAGGAGTCTAGTATTTTAAGGTCATTTTTAAAAGAATTCCAAAACCTGCACTTGCAAATCTTAAAGAAAATTTACTAAGTTTCGATTTATACTGTACAGCCACATCAACTTCTGTTTTCTCTTGTGCCCTCAAAACTCTCCCTGCCATGGGTCAATATGGCTTTTGCCATTTGTTCCCTTTCCCCTTCCCTTTGGTCTCTTCAATCCTGATCCTCTCTCAGTAGTCTCCTGATTCTGCATTGTAAGAGCCCATGAACCAAACACATACAACCAATTTCTCCTTGAAGTTCAGGGAGGTGGACAAAGGAGACAAAATCAAAATTATCCTTCATAAATGGTGTTGGGATAGTAAAAGCTTATAACACTCTTTCAGTAATAAATCTTATCCCGGGGCACCTGGGTGGCTCAGTTGGTTGAGTGTGCATCTCTTGATTTCGGCTCAGGTTATGATCCCAGGGTTGTGGGATCAAGCCCATGTCGGGCTCCCCACTGAGCATGGAGCCTGCTTGGTATTCTGTCTCTCTCTCCCTCTGCCCCTCTCCCCCACTTGCACATGCTCTCTCTTTCTCTGTTTCAAATCAATCAACCAATCAATAATCAATCATATCCCTATTCCTGTAGTTCTTGATCTTGCTAGCTTGAAGATTATATTGATGACAATGTTGTTATGTATGCAGTTAGTGTGATGGGTAAAACCAATACTTGGCCAGCATCTCTTTCCTTATACCTCATATAGTTCAACATTTGTGCAATTCCCTAAGTGTACCATACACTTTCTAGCTTCCAAACCAGAGCTTCCCACCTTTTTAACATTATGACGTGTTGTGATAAACAGTGGAAGTCGCTGCAAGCACAGGGAGGCATCAGTATCTTTGCAGAGGAATAACCTATTCAAAGCACTCCAGTGTATTGAGACTCATTGATTGGAGCACTTAGTTCGATGTCTTCAAGCAGGCTGCTTTTCTATTTGAATAATCTTCTTCTTCTCTCCTTCTCACTGCTCTTTCTAGTCAGCTCCTCCTCAACCTTCAAGAAACCACTTATGTTACATCTCCCAGAAGGTCTCCCCACTGCTCTCCAAAGGCAAGGAAGGTCATAGGCCCACAGATTTTCTGTGCTCATCCTCATCTTAGTGCCCCACATTGACTTTGCATTTAGTTCTACCTCCCACTAGACTGTAAGCATCTTCACAGTAGGAATTTAATTTTACACATTTTATATTTTTAGCACTTATATGGTACCTAGCAAATGTTTGCCACTAAAAAAACTATTATTTAATGAATTAATGAACTCTTCATAGATATGTGATTCTACTTGTCATTGCTGGCCTTGCAATCTTACTCCTAAAAAGAACTCACATCTATCTGATAGTTCTTGCAGGGAATATTCTGATAAAGTCTCTAGGTGCTTGCCCCTTGGAATGAGCCAAATCTAGTCAGGACATCATGTGCCATGTCATTCTTTCTCATAGCACCCTGTTCTTTGCCTGAATTAAAATTTGTTTTACTGTTTTATTTTATTTTATTTTATTTTATTTTATTTTAGAGACAGAGAGAATGGGGGAGGCAGCAGGGGGAGGGGGGTAGAATCCTAAGCAGGCTCCATGTTCAGCACAGAGCCAGATGAGGGGCTTGATCCCAGTACACCGGGATCATAACCTGAGCCAACATCAAGAGGTGAACTCCCAATCGAATGAGACACCCAGGCACCCCTATAATTTGTAATAATGTGTGTATTTATTTGTTTAGTGTCTACCTCTCCCACTAGACTGTAATCTCAGGACAGTAACTATTTAGATTTGCTCATACATCATGCCCAGCTCTTGTAAGAATAACTAACTTATGGAAATGAATGAATGAATGAATGAATGGATGGACAAATTAAGTCACTCTTTCCTTAAGTACTCAGATTGCTTGTTGTCACCGTTTTTGATGGGTGGTTCCTAAACTCTATGCTCCTCCAGAACAGGTGCTATGTATATTCTAGTAAATAAAATGGATAGTTTTCATTTGGTTCAGAATCTCCCTTAAAGCACCAAAGCTGAGAACAATGTAAGATAAGCAATGCCAGGCACTTTAAAAGATGCCAAAATCATCCACACAGGATTTGGTAAAAGACAGTAAAATTGGTCCACAGACCAATACCCCATTAATCTATATAAGCAAAAAACTAGGGTTCTTTGGAAGAATCTTGTAGTATTACTGTGTTGTGAGTTTAGTGGGAAGTGCTATTACTTTTCTTTTCTCTTTTCTATGAAAGAGGTAATGAGGGTGTTTCTCCTTTCTTTTGCTGAAGCCAATTCAAGAATGTTTCAAGAGAACAAGACATACAGATAAAAGGGTACCTGCAAGGAGAGGACAGCAGCATCTCACTCTCCAAATGGATAATTACTAAGGTGTGTATTCAAAGCTCCCAATGTTATGAAGACACTCAAGTGAAGCAGGCTGAGAGAAGCCTTGGATAAAACTGATATATTACTCCTGGAACTGGGGAACGTATATATACATAGAGGCTGACATCTGTGTCTTCCTGGAGAGCTCTCTGAAAGGGGAATTCTGAAGACAAGCAATTTCAGGGACTGGCCTAAGAAAATAGAGAAAAGAAAAAAGCAACAGTAAGGCAAGACTAGACTGCTCACAATTTATTGTTTGTCATGACAAATATGCATGAGTTTCCCAAGTATCAGTCTTGATGGGACCCCATCAGCCAGTAGGAAGCCAGTTAGGATTGAGGGGGGAGGAGGGGACCACATTATTAAGTGGCTATAGGGTAGATCACTGGGGGCAGGAGTTACAGAAATTCCCCAGCAGAGCGCATTACTCACATCAAAGAACGATGCCATGAGGGAGTTCCCTTGGCATCCTCTAATGAAGGAAAGTTCCCTCTCTAATGAAACCACAAATATATCCCAAAGAGTCAGCATTTTGAACTACAAATATCATAAACTAAGCAAGAATATCTTTGACCCTTTTTATTCTGTGTACCCTTCCTCTCTAAACTGCATCCCAGAAGAAGAAAGAAAATGAGGATTAGAAGTGCCCAAAGTGTGAAAAGGCAGCACATACCCCCTTTCCCTGTGTTATAGGTCATGTTGCAGGCAGGAGAGTATCTCTGAACTAGATGAAAGACTGAAGTTTTAAACTGGACTGGAATAAGTCTAATATCAGAAATTGACCAGAAAGCTATTAGATCTTCCTGAAGTGTGGAGATGTTGACAAAGGCAGGAAAAGGAAGAGTCAATGGAGATATTAGAGACAATGATTAGAGAAAAATTAAGTCATTTCCTGATTGTACATCACTGAGTTCAGCTCAACCAATAAACCAATCATACGTGTTAGAGCCCATCTTGCTATCCAGAAGCTTAAGTTTGGTTTATAAATGACTAGCATACTTTTGAAAAAACAGTAAAATAAATCTTAAATTTGTGGTCAGAATGGACACATATTTATGCCCAATTTGCCATTCAAGCCCCTACTCCATTCCTGTCCTCCTCCTTTCCACATCCATGTTACCACCACAACCCTTTCTCCTTCCTACTACATGGAATCCAAGGGGTGGAGTCAGGCAGAGTACAAGGAAAATTACCTGCAGATCATTTTATAAGCAAAGGGCTACAGAAATGGTGATGTGACCACAGGCACATCAGCCTGTGACTGTGACTAGAGGATTCCTGTAGATGTATACTAATCCTTCAGGTAATTTTAAGAGATTTATTTTCATAAAACAAAGCTGATCTCATCATTTGCCTGCTCAGAACTTTTAATTAATAATCTATTGCCTACCATACTACTGTAAGTATTAAGCCTTTCATACTCAAATATCTTAGGGATCTAATGCCAAATTATCTTCCCAACATAATCACCCATTACTCCCCCTATATAATATACATTTTAATTAAATAAATAAATAAAAACTTCCTGTGCTTTCATTCACTCAACAATCTCAGTTATGAATGGCAAACCATTCACTCCACAATTATTTACTGAGCACCCGCTACATGGCAGGAACTGTGCTCAGTATAGAATGGTAAACAATCAAATGGGTCCTTTTCCTTCACAAAACTCAATAGATTTGCAATGAAGACAGACATTAAAACAGTAATTAGATGAATAATTCATTATTGCCATTGTGGTATGTGCTTCAAGTTTCTCAAAAGTGTTGTGAGGATAATGACAAATCTAACTGGTTTATGACAGCCAATTGACATCCTGTCTCCCCATCTCTTGTCAGTCACAGTTGCTTCCAAAGGGCATTCTTAACAGGACCATGAGGCTCTGGGCAAGAGCTGAAGGGAAAATACTGTCTTTCTTCAAATAATTCATCTGCCAGAGTCTCCATGTATGGAAAATGGTCCCCATGTAAGACCTACCCAAGAACTCAAGTCACTCAAGAAAACCTGTGGTTTTCTCACTTTAATTGAATATATACTTATTTTATTTCTTAAAATATTTTTTGGGGCCCATGGGTGGTTCAGTCAGTTGAGAGTCTGACTCTTGATTTCAGCTCAGGTCATGATCCCAGGGTCATGAGATTGAGCCCTGTGTTGGGCTACATGATGAGCATGAAGCTTGCTTAAGATTCTCTCTCTGAAATAAATAAATAAATAAATAAATAAATAAATAAATAAATAAATAAATAAATGAATAATTTCTCCCTCTGCCCCCTTCCATTCTCTCTCTCCTCCCTCTCTCTCTAAAAAAAAGTATAAAGTATTTTTTACTCACCTATCAAATACTTAAACAACATACCACATACACATGCTAGAAACCCTCCTCTGATCTCCGTGTGTCTAAATCATACAATTTGATGCCACCTCATTCAGCAGGTCCTCTTGATTTCCCCTAAACCAGGTGTGTCTTCTGACCTCCCATAGTACCGAGTTGTAACTCTTGTATAGTCTACCATTTTCTACTGTATATTATCTTCATTTATATCCCAATTTTTAATAAAGAGAGAGGGAGGAGAGAAACTGGAAGGGGAAGAGAGTTATTAAGGCCTGACGGCCTAAAAGACAGCCTGTCAAACCACTAATGCTGAGTAGTATCTTCTAGGTAGTCAATATGATTATAAACAGAATGGGGAGCACAAGGGACACTTAAGATGCAGTCACTGTCTCCAGTAGGCCTCTTGAGAAAGGGGGGTGGGAAATAGTATTGCAATTCTTTCAGACATTATTTATTAAAAACATAAGAATACCAAGATAATTGAGCCATCTCTAAAATGGAAAGTCAGTGCATATACCTGATTCATAGGAAATTTGAAATGGTTAAATATATGTTATGGTATATGGTCCAACTTAGTATTTTTAAATTGGACAGTATTGACTTTAAAGCATTTTTCTCCTAGTTTTCAAAATAGTCAATGCTGAAATAGCACCCGTAAAACGTGTCCCATGACTGTTATAACAAGCTTGTCCTAGATACAAGAGAACTAATTGCAGAGTCTGTTTTTCTCCCTTTTCTATAAATACATTCTAAACAAAGGGTTATGACTTTAATTTAAAAAATATTAATATATGCTGTCAAAAAATAAATGTCTTTCGTAAGATTTCATTGTCTTGGTGCTATTTCTACAATAGCCGGAGTAATAAAGGATTTAATCTTGTCCAAAGTAGGAATTTTTAGTGATACTGGGATTTCTGGAAAGCAGTCATTACACACCAGCATGTTGAAGAAATGTCTTTTACCCAAGAATTTGACTGAGTCTTCTCATGAAAAAGTTATACATGCTTATATTTGTGCATTTAGTGGTAAACTGATCTTTTGAGCTGCTAAATTACAATCGTTTCATTTTTAAATCTTAAGATCAACCAACTGTTAAGAAAACTGAAAAAGTTTAATTAGACTCACAGTACTAACCCCATTACAAAGGCAAATAATTTTGAGCCAGCTAGAAAGATACTTGCAGTTCTAAATTTGAATATTTTTTTATCACTAGATTTGCTTGTCACGGTAGAGCTGAAATTAGATCAAAGAAATCACTTTGCAATCTCTTTCCTGAGTATTCTCACCATATTTTGACAACCAGTTGAAATTATATAAGGCAATCTATGGTTCAGCAGGTAAGAACATGGATTCTGGAGTCATAATGACATGGGTTCAAGTCCTAGCCTTGCCACCCACTGGCTCTGTGACCTTGAGAGAGTAACTTAATCTCTCCAAGCTAAGTTCCTTATCTATAAAATGGTGATAATAACTGAACTATATTATAATAATGTCATGAAGATTAAATGAAGATGTGTGGAGTGCTTACTGCAGTGTCTGACATACATTAAGTGTTTAGCAAATATTAACTATTTACTTTATTGTTATTATTTATTATAGCGTACACAATATACTACTCTTTATTATTTTCAGTGTTATCCATTGTCCATGATCCAGACTACCTTTCATTACCAACTTCCTCCCCAACCCTACTTGCCCACACACTTTGTGAGAAACTCAAGCCAATAGATCCACATGGATGAAGGTCAGGTGAGGTTGTTGTAGTAATAAAAGAAAAGAGTAGATCAAGAGATGACCTCGGTGGAATTTTCTGGAAAAGTAAAAATATGTATTATGTTGTCAAACCTTCTATCCATCCACAAAACTATAGTAATATATGCATGCCCTCAAAAGGCTTTTTTAAAACTTAGAGAATTAAGTCATTAAATAAACATGTGTTAGGTGCCTACTACATGCTCACCATGAATAAGACTGACACAGTCTCAACCCTCAGGGAGCTTATATTCAAGCTGGAGACACAAACTTCACACAATGGATTATTTCCTCACAATTATGATTATATATTACAGAGAAGAAAGGTATGCAAAAAAAAAAAAAAAAAAAAAAAAAAAAAGAGCCTTAATGGAGAAAATGACCCCCAAACCAGGGGAGTCAGAGAAGGCTTCTGTGAGGATATGGTGCTTAGACTAACAGTTCTGGGATGAACTGTCAATAACTTGGGTTTGAAGAAGGAAGTTTTAGCAGGGAAAACAATATGTGTGCAGTCCCTGAAGCTACCAGGTATATAATGCATTTGAAAACTGAAAGAAGGCCTGTCCAGAGCAAAGGCCAGTCATGTTTACTGCCCATTAGAAAAGTTTGGGGCCCCAATCTCAGGGTTTCTCCCCTTTAATGCAAAATACTTCCTATGCAGGTATTAGCTGGCCCTTTATGTACACCTGAGGGTACTGGGGCTTGGGATATGCATATTGAGAGAGAAAGAGAGAAATTAAGAGGAAAGTAAACATAGAATTATAATCAAAAGCACAGATTTTGGAGCCAGCCTGCATCATCTGAATACCAGTTTTTCTGCTTATTAAAGATCTGCCTTTTTTTTTTTCAGAAAATAGAAAAAAGGGGAAAGCTTGCCAACTTGTTTTATAGGAATAGAATAACCTTGACACAAAACTTGACAAGGACGTTATAAGAAAGAAAAATTACAGATCACTATCTCTCACGATGACAGAGAAAAAATCCTGATGAAATACTAGAAAACTGAATCCAGATATGTAAAACAAGATAATTCATAATGATTAAGTTGGATTTATTCTAAGAATACAAAGTTGGTTTATTTTTTTTCAAAATAAATCATAATTCAACATGTTAACAAAATAAAGTAAAAGAATCATATAATAATCCAAATAGATGCAGAAAGAACTTTGATAAAATGCAATTTCTATTCATGTTAAAAGCTACCAGCAAACTAGGAATAGAAGATGACTTTAAAACTTCCTTAAAATGATATGGGGTACCTTGAAAAAACATCACATACCTACAACAAATATCATAGTCAATGGTGAAATGTTGAAAGCTTTCCCCTTTGAAACTGGAAATGAAACAAAGATGTCTGCTATCACTATAATTGAGATAACTATCAAGATTCTAGCCCAGACTCCCAACCTCCAGAAACTGTGAGTTAATAAATGTTATTGTTACAAGCCACTAAGTTTTTGGGGTAGTTGTGGTAAATTTGATTTTAAAATTAACTTACAGATCCAACAAGTTCAGTGAACCTTAAGTACGGTAGGTACAAAGAAAACCACACCTCGTCATATCAAAATCAAAGATAAGAGAAAATTGACATGTCATATATGGGACAGCAACAATAGTGATACTGACTTCTGAACAAAATCAGTGGAGGCCAGGTGCAATCAATGTAAGGACATCTTTTAAATTGTCAGCTATAATTCTACGTCTAGTGAAAGTCCTTCAAAATTAGGATACAGGCACTTGCAGATAAAAGCTGAGAAAATTTTTCAAAGTAGACCTGCACTATTGGAAACACTAAAACAGCAAGCAAACAAACAAAGAAATACATAAATAAATAAATCTCCAGGTTCAAGGGAATGATAGCAGATGGAAACTTGGATCTATATGAAGACATAAGATGTACCCCATATGGTAAATATATGGGTAAATATAAAGATCTACATTTTTTCCTTTTTTTAATTCCCTTAAAGGACAACATACTGTTCAAAACAAAATAATAACATAATAATGTGGGGGCTTATAACATATGTAAAGTAAAATATATAGCAAAAACAGCAAAGAAGAAAAAGAGGTGTAAGTGGTTTTACAATATTGAAGGTTCTCACATTTATGTGAAATGATTCACTCTTCATTCTAAATAGACTACAGTAAGTTAAGGGTGTATATTGTAATTCTTGGAGCATCCACCAATAAATAAACTTAAAAACCAATGGAAAATATAAAACATAATATTGAATAAAAATACTTGATTAAACAAAAAGAAGGGAGGAAAAGAAGAACCAAAAATAGATACGACAAATAGAAAACAAATAGTAAGATGGTAGATATAAACTAAGCCATACCAATAAGTACATTCAATGTAAACGGACTAAACTCTCCAGTTAAGAGGAAGAGACTCAAAATGACTAAAAATCAAGACCTAATTATGTGCTATAGACAAAACACACACTTTAAAGATAAAGATACGAATCAGTTGAGAGTTTAAAAAAAAAACAGAAAGTAACAATACAAACAGTGATTTAAAATGGTTAAATTAATATCAAAGTGGACTTCAAAACAGTATGTCCAGAGACAAGTAGTAGTATCTCATAATAAAAAAGAGTCAGTTCATCAGGAAGACATTATAATCCTGTGTATATGCACCTACAAATATGTAGAGCAAATATTTACAAAACTAAAAAGAGAAAGACACAAATCCACAATCATGATTAAATATTTTATCATTTATCTCTCAGTAATTGATAGGACAAAGAGATCTTTAAAAAGTAGTAAGGATATGGAAGATCTGAATACTATCAATAACTTGACCTAATATCTAGCAATACCCAACAAGTTCAGAATTCACATTCTTTTCAACTGCACATATAATATTCACCAAATAGACTACATGTTAAGCCATAAAATAAGTCTCAATAAATTTCAAAAGGTTAATATATTAGTGTTCTCAGAATAAGAAAAATTAATTAAAAAAATAATAACAATAGGACATCAGGGAAAAAAATCCCAAGAAATTGAAAATCAAACAATACACTTCTAAACAATGCATGGTCCAAAGAAAAATGACAAGGAAAACCAGAAAATACTTTTAATTGAACAATAATGAAACACAACATATCAAACTTTGTAGGATGCAACAAAAGCAGTGTTTAAAGGGAAGTTTATCATTTTAAATGACTTTGTTAGGAACAACTGTCACTGAGAAAAAATCTAATAAAAGCTAACTAAATTGAAAGACATAATAGTTCATGATTTGGAAGAATTAAAAGTATTAAAATATCATCTTCCCCTACCTGATCTACAGATTCAATGCAATTCAAATAAAATCTGAGTGGGTTGGGTTTTTTTTAATTAGCAAGGTAATTTTAAAATTTAGGTGGAAATGTAAATTACCAACAGTAGCCAAAACAATTTTGAAAAATAAGAACAGTGTTGAATAACTTAAACTACGTGATTTCAATACCTACCACATAGCTATAGTAATCAAGACAATGGGGTATTGGTACAAACATAGAACAAGACATAACAGAACAAGACAGAGAATCCACCAATAGACCCACACTTATATAGCCAGTTGATTTTGATAAAAGCACCAGATATCAATGCAGAAATTATCAGGGTTTTTTCTTTTTCAACTACGTATTCACGTGAGAAAAAAATTCATCTCAACTCCTATCTCTCATTTACACATAAATTAATTCAAAATGAATTATCAACCTAAACATAAAAATTAAAACTCTAATACTTGTAGAAGAAAACAGAAAAGAATATCTTTTTGATCTGAAATTAAGCAATGATTTCTTAGGACACAAAAAACATTAACCATTTTTTTAAAAAAATAACAAATTGGACTTGATGAAAATTAAAATTTATGCTCAACAAAAGATATAAGAAAAGAAAAGAAAAGAAAAGAAAAGAAAAGAAAAGAAAAGAAAAGAAAAGATCTCCTAAGGCTGTTCGAATGTCCCAAAGAATTGAGCACCATGATCCAAGCAGAGACTACTCACTAGCACCACCTTGCATCGGTTTTCCCTTTTTCCAAGTTCCTTGCTCCTGCTCTCTGAAATCATGTTCCAAAATATCTCACACATAGTCTTTCACTTCAAGCTCTGCTTCCAATGGATCCCAGGCCAAAACAATGTTGTAGTTCAAAAACTACAGATGAAGTCCCTTGTCCAGGAAGAAAGAAACTAACACTTCCTGAACTATCAATATATGCCAGGCTCTGTGCCAGGCACTCCACATTAGCTACTGCACTTGATACTCACCAGAACTACCAACTGGCTCAATTTGGAAACTGGGGTCCAAGCTACTTGAAATTACACAGCTTTGCCAGGGCAAAAATATAGGTTCCTCTTACCTCAGTTTATATTTTCTCTTATTCTCCATGCTGCCTCCAGTGATACCTACCTTTGTGCTCTTCGATGCATTTTTGGAAGTGAACTGTCATGATAAATAATAAGAATAGTAGCTATTATGCCTTGAGTGCCTATTTGTGTCAGACAATTGGCTAAGCACTTACAATTAATCCTCACTGTACCTCTACAAGCTATTACTATCTCCAATTTATTCAATTGAAAACGGAGGCTTGCTGAGGTTAACTTTCTGAAGGTCCTCTACTAACAAAATAAGAGCTGATATTTGTGCTCAGTATGTGCCCCTAACATCTATAATTTTATTTAATCTTCACGTTCACTCATGAGAGGATTCTTTATCACATTACAGAGCCAGTCACTCAAAAACCCATGGGTACATTTTCCCCTCCCATGTTGCCTCTCATTACAGGAAAGGGGAAAGGAAAGTAATACACGACCAGAAAAAAAGATAGTACTGCCATCATTTTTCTATATAACATGTGTTGATAAGAGACTTCGATAAAACGCTTTGAACAGAGTGTCAGTCTTACCAATAAGCACCTACTAAAAATACAACCTATCGCTATTTTAAGGAAGTGTTTCTTAACTTCAGCACTATTGAAATGTTGAGCTGGGTAATTTCGTTATAGTGGGAGACTGTCCTGCATATTACTGGATGTTTGGCAGTATCCCTGGCCTCTGACTATTGAACGCCAATAGCACGCCACCTCAAGACAACCAAAAGTGTCTTCATACTTTGCCAAAATTGTACTGGCAATTTTGAGAACCACTGGTTTATGGTATTTTAACCAAATCATTTTAATTCTGAAGTGGAACAAAGCATATCGGGACAATGGTTCTTAGGAGAATTCCACTTTTTCCTGGAATTGAATTGTGAATATATGACAGAGCTTTAATCCAGATTCACATCTTCTCCTCCCCTATTCTTATACCCTCCCTTCCTCTGTCTTGTCTCCAACTCCCAGGGATGCCACCCACCCAGTAACAACAGATGGGAGCACTGGAAGAGATCTTGTTCCTGGCCCATAAGGGCCTTCTTAGTTTTCACCAGATATTTCTCCTTCGATTCAAGATTTGTCTAGCCCTGATTAGCATACTGTCATCTCCAGGCTTAGAACAAAACCTATGTAATTGGCTCTACTTCTAAATGAAAGCACACAAGGTTAAGAACATTGTTTCTATATTTACAAATCCAAGACATGATTAAAAGCGTCATGCTCTCAGTGTAGGAACAATATCCCCGTAATCAAACATCCAAAGCAAATTGTATGATTATTTGTATTATCCAGGATTTCAAGGCTCTGTTTAGGGCAGAGAAGGCAAGTAGAAATATGCTGACTTTTTCAGCAACCCCTTTTCTCCTTCAGACATAAATAAAACTATTGTGTGCATTATTTTGCCCAAAATTTTCACACAAATTCCCCTAAACATTCTGAATTTATGATCATAAATAAATATTGAGTCAAAACTATAAGAGACATGAGTAGCCTAAAAAATGATCCTAGAACATTTTTAAATATTTTCCCAAACTATCAGTTCTTTTTGAAACATACCATGAAACAGTAAGTGCAGGTGTATGTGTGTGTGTGTGAGTAATACGTAAGGCTGAGTGTGTTCTCTCTTGGAAACGTGGCCAAATAAAACACCCTTCCACAAAGCTATTCTACAAATAACTTCTATAAAGTTCTATGAAATTCCTTTCATGTCTTTTAAATAAGTCTTTCAGCTATAGTTAAAATGATAAACTTAGAGACAAATTCAAAATTAGTCCCATAATGAAATTTATCCATATAAGGAGTATTTTACATTTATATTTACCTCTTCTAGAGCTAGTCTTTCCTAAGCCATTCTTCCTAAAATATGTGTTTGAAATATTGAGAGCCACATAACAGGCATCAAGGCCATTCCTAATAAATAGGTTTTATTAGATCTGCAACTCTGTAAAAGCAGAGAGAAAAATGTTCTTGTCGATTTACAAAATCCTTCATCTAATGATCTAGTCTAATCATTCAAAAGAAGAGATAACTGCATAAGTTAAAGAACTGACTTGATAAAAGTTAAAAAGCAATTGGTACTAAAGTTAATTAAACTCTGGATCTTCATTCTTTTGTTCCGATCTCTTTCTAAAATTTGGTGCTTGGTGCTAAAGTAAAAATAACTTCCATTAGGTAAATAATTGCAATGAAGATTCCATTTGTGAAAGTAGCAATGTGCATAAAAACCAATATACATCAAATATATAAATACCTATACACATTTTCATACTACATGAAAATTTAAATTAAATTTTGTTCTAAGTGAAAATCTGTTTCTTACAGAGTTGTGAGAAACAAGATTATACATGTAAAAGTACTTTGTAAATCTTTACGTGTTATATGAAATGTGGCATTTGTTCAATTTTGACACAAACTTCTTCAAGTATTAGCTTAGTGAAATATTTCCAATGATATGTGCCATCTCCCTGGTGGTCCCCTCCCATCATTATCTCATCTTCCCCACTATTGATGAGAATAAGTACCTTACCATAAAGTTGCATTATATTAAGAAGTTAAAAAACAGAAATTATACAGCTACAAATCAGTGAGCAGATCACAAGTAAACATGAATTTCTCAATTACATACCTCAATTATATAAAACCCATTTGACTCACCTACCTTGGCATTTTGGTCCATTCCCTGAGTTAGAAGTTGCAGCTTAGGGGTGCCTGGGTGGCTCACTCAGTTAAGTGACTGACTTCAGCTCAGGTCATGATCTCACAGTTTGTGGGTTCGAGCCCTGCATCAGGCTCTGTGCTGACAGCTCAGAGCCTGGAGCCTGCTTCAGATTCTGTGTCTCCCATCCTCCCTGCCCCTCCCCAACTTGTTTTTGTTCTCGTGTACCCAGCTTTCCTTGGATTCCTGTGAAGCTGCTAAGCCTTGAAAACAGCAGAGAAGCCTCTTCATCTAGGCCCACAGACCCCATCTCTGCTCTACTGGTTACTTGGTCTATGATCCCTAAACTTTCCACTTCCTGGGAAACTGCACACTGGCGATGTCAGAGTCAGTCTAGCCCATCCTACACCAGAAACTCTCCTGGTGCTGTCAATGCCAGGGAAGAAGGAGCTGTAACTCCTTTTTCTTATTGTTTTCTTTTTTTCTTAAAAGTTTGTTTCCCTCCTCCATTGGATCCTCCAAAGTTCTATTTGCCATTGCCCCCACATACCCTTTTACCCCTTTCCATGTTATAATTCAGTATTACAGTGTTTCTATAAGGGTTGCTAATATTTGATTCTTATTTGTAAGGGTTTGAAACATCATGGGACATGAAACAAATAGTCCTTAGGCTAAGCCTGTTCACTTTCAGGTCAATGTTGCATTTAAAGATTAGAAAGAAACCAGTCTTACCTAAAAGGAAAAGCACCTTCACTATGAAGAACATCCCAGAGAACAAGATTAAACAGTTAGCAGCTAACATGAATAATAATAATAAAAACTGAATTTTTAAATTCTGTACCAAGCGTATGCTAAGTGTTTCGTGTCCATTATGCATTTGACTCTCACAATAATTCAATGAAGCAGAGTATATCATATCAGCCCAAGGTACAAAAGCGAGCAAGTAAAACAGCCAAGGATGGAGAAAGCCTGCCAGCTGTGTGGATGGGAAGTCCTTGCTTGCAAACAGTGCCTGACAGTGGGTGAGCAGTGGAAGGCAGAAACCAGGTGAGAAGGAAGGGGAGTTCCAAAAAGTTCTTTGTCTTCTTAAGAAGTAGTGATTCTTGTGGATGGAACCTGAAGCCATTATGCTAAGCGAAGTCAGATAAAGACAAATACTATATGATCTCATTTATATGTGGAATCTTTAAACGGGGGGGGGGGGGGGGGGGGGTGGGGGGGTGGGAGGGGGAAGAAGGAGAAGAAGCCGCAGTTGCTTTGGCCTAACTCACAGATACAGAGCATAGATTGGTTGTTTTCAGAGGCAGAATATTGGGGGAGAGGAAGTGGACAAAATGAGTGAAAAGATAAAATAAGTCCTGGGATGTAATGTACAGCATGGTGATTATAGTATATAATACTGCATTGTGTATTTGAAAGTTACTAAGAGAGATTTTTTAAATTGTCATCATTAAAAAAAATTGCAATGATTTACTATGACATATCTCAACTAGACTGTGTCATTTCACAACATATACAAATATCAAGTAATTATGTTGTGCACCTGAAACTAATATAATGTTATATGTCAATTATGTCTCTATTTTGAAAAGAAAGAAAAAATAAAGGAAGGGAAGGGAAAGGAAGGAGAAGAGAGAGAAGAGAAGAGAAGAGAAGAGAAGAGAAGAGAAGAGAAGAGAAGAGAAGAGAGAAAAGAAAAGAAAAGAAAAGAAAAAAGAAAAAAATGATTCTTAAAGCACCAGCTTAAGAAGGGGGAAGTAGTTGGGAAAAGAGTCAAGGAAAAAGGAAGTGGGGGAAGCTTATTCTTTAGTTTAGCTTACATTTCTGCCTGCCCTGGTAAAAACAATCTTTTTCACTGAAAGCCTTCCCAATACTCTCAAGGAATCTCTCATTACAAGCAAGGTGACCTATAGAAGGGGTGGGGGGTTGAGGGTGGGAGAAAGGTAAGGAAAAGTATTAATTATTTCTTCCCCAAATGGGAGCAAAGTAGAACAGATTAAGAGTGGTATATGAGGCATATTTGTATTGACTAAAAGCCATGAGACAAGAACTTAGATTTAAGCAATTACCTTGGCAGGCACTATTTTTGAGGAGAAAAATACAGAAAGGTGTCAGCCAGATCAGGAGTTTTTTATTTTCCCCCAAATTACAGAATTGTTAAACCTCACTACAGAAGTCTCCAGTGTATTGCTTTCTTTTGCATTATGCTGAGTTGTAAACGCTACCAAAAATTCCAGTAATATAAAATTTTCTAAATTTTATAGTCTCTTTTCTTGGTCTCTTGAAAATTTTCACTTAGCTCCATTCACATCAAAATATCCTCAACCAAAAGCTACAGTAAACCATAGAGAAGGAAATAAACTCTCTGTTAAAACATAGAAGGCTTGGGGTGCCTGGGTGCCTCAGTTGGCTGAACATCTGACTCTTGATTTTGGCTCAGGTCACGATCACAGGGTCATGGGATAGAGCCCATAGGATTCTCTCTCCCTCTGCCCTTCTCCCTCGCTCACATGCTTACTCTCTCTCTCTCTCTCAAAAACAACAACAACAAAAACAAAAACAGACATAGAAGGCTCAACCACAAAGGCCCCTATGACATAGCAAATGCAAGCAAAGCTGAGTTCCCAAAGGCTAAGAAGGCTCCAGATGGATGGTCTCCAAATGATAAACATACACTAAGATTTCCATGAGTACCATTCTTTTTTTTAAAATTTTTTTTTAACGTTTTTATTTATTTTTGGGACAGAGAGAGACAGAGCATGAATGGGGGAGGGGCAGAGAGAGAGGGAGACACAGAACTGGAAGCAGGCTCCAGGCTCTGAGCCATCAGCCCAGAGCCCGACGCGGGGCTCGAACTCACAGACCGCGAGATCGTGACCTGAGCTGAAGTCGGACACTTAACCGACTGAGCCACCCAGGCGCCCCACCATGAGTACCATTCTGCTGATCCAAAGATATATGGGCATGCTAAACAAAGTACTTATAAATGATAAGTCCACATTTGTGACCTGTGATAACTAGGATAATTAATAACAAGGCCCACAAAACTTAGGGCAGATGGTGATCCTCTCACTATTATTCTGAAAACTACAGGCATTTGGCATTGCATCCTGTCCTCCCCATTAACACACATCCTTTATTTTTTTTTTGAGTGGGGGGCACAAGTGAGAGAGGGGCAGAAAGAGAGAGAGAGAGAGAGAGGGAGAGAGAAAGAGAGACGCAGGGCTCACCTGATGCAGGGCTTGTGCTCACCCAAAGTGGGGCATGAGCTCACCCAGTGCAGGAATAGAACTCACAAACCATGAGATATGACCTGAGCCAAAGTCAGATGCTTAACCAACTGAGCCACCCAGGTCCCCTAATATTTTCAAAGTCTAACAAAAAATTCACTTTCTTAAAAACAAAATCTTTCCTAAATAACCATAATTGTCTTTGTTCATTATTTTCCAAAACCCTTTCAAAACTTTGTATGTTTAATCTGTGCTCTCTCCATGTATAATGCCAATTTGGGGCACCTGGCTGGCTCAGTCAGTAAAGCATGTGATGCTTGATTTCAGGGCTGTGAGTTCAAGCTCCACATTGGGTATGTGGCCTACTAGAAAAAAAAAAAAAAAGCAAAGCAAAGCAAATCCATATGTAATGCCAATTTAGTGCTAAGTATGTATGTGTGTCTCAGCCTGCAAATGTTCTCACTGTAGCCTAACAAAAGAAGATACTTCATCCCCTAAGTTGCTTACAACAAACATTTATTGAACATTTACTTTGCACTTTGTCCCATGTAACATGCTATTGCTTTGTGTATTAATTCATTTGTTCCTCACATCAATAAAAAAGGCACACAGTGACACATAAGCTGTGGTTCAAAACTTTAGTAAGTAGAAGAGACATCCCAATATGTCTCTCAGACCTGTCCCTTATTTTATGTTCTTTCTGCTACCATTATCATCCCTCATAGTGGGCTGTGCCTAGTGGGAAGACAAAAGGTGTTATTTCAACTTAATTCAACCAACATTAATTGACAAAAAGCTCTGATAGACATTGTAAAGCAGGGGGTCTCAACCCAGGGTGACTTTTCTCCCAGAAAACACTTGTCAATGTCTAGAGACATTTTTTGTTTTCACAACTGGGGAGAAGTTACTATTGGTACCTAGTGGGTACAGATCACTGATACTACTAGGAATCCTACAATGTACAGGATGGCCCCCACACAACAAGAAATTATCTGGCCCAAAATGTTAATAGTGGCTAAGGTTGACCCACTCTAGAGGGTAACTTCAGAGGTTAATTTTACATCTAGAATGTTCAATTCTGTGAGGAGAGGGATTCTATCTGTCTTATTCAGAGTGGAGTAACCAGGCCCAATCCAGTACCTGACACATAATGGGAACTCAGCAAATATCTCTTACATTAATTCATGTGATAGTGAAATAAAAACAGGTAAATATACGCATGACTCTAAGAGAAAATGGAAAATAGAAGGTCCCATGAATAGAGTACAAACAAAGTGCTTTGGGGCTTTCAAGTAGAAGAAGTCACATCCAATTAAACAGAAAAAGAAAGACCATCCAGAGGGCAGCGTCTAAGGTGGAAGGGCATTTGAGGTTCCAGCAGTGGGAGATGGGTAAGGAAATCATGGGAATCCAGGGAAACCACTTGAGGAAAACACTGAGGCTAGCTGACAAGCAGTTCAGTCGGCGTGGCAGACAGGGTATAAACAGGAAAGCAAAGAGAAATAAGCTTGGGAAGATAGATGAGGGCTTATAGTTGCAGCATGCCATGAAAACTCAAATACGGAATTCATACTGAATTTGATATATAATGAGGAGCTGGCACCAGCTAAACTTAACTATGATTAATAAGAAAGCAGAGTCAGAAGGAATTAGAGTGGAAAGAAATTAGAGGCAGGAAGATTAGTTGAAAGTATTTTACAATCGTGCAATTGAGATAGAAGGAGGTGGCACTAGGAGTTGGGTTTACAAAATATTTGGAATATAAAACCCACATTTCTTGCCAACTAACTATGTGGAATCAATATATGGAGTGAATAAGCCAAAAATGATTACCTAGTTTTGATTCTCCATAGAAAAAGAAAACTCAGTTTGCAAGGTTTGGGGCTGGAAGGATTATAAATTATTTTTGAACATAATGAGGTGCAAGTGAGCGATGGTAAATAGTTGCACATTTTGGAGCACAGGATTCTGCAACACAGAATAAAAAAGAAGGCTTAGGAGGGAGATTCGCTAAAAACTAGATGTTAATGGTATGCCTATGAACATAAACTCAGAAAGAAACAAGAGAGATGCCCAAGGTCAGAATGTGGGGAGAATTCCTCCATTTAGCCAATGAGTAGAAGAGAAGCAAATAAAGACGACGGAAGGGAATTGGGAAGAGAATCAAAACAGTGCTGTGTTAGGACAAGAGGTAAGGGTTGAAGAAAAGAAGTGATAAGACCTATGGAATACTACAGAGAAGCTGAGAAAGAAGACGTGTGAAAAGAAGTCATTGACCTTGACAATTAACAGGTAGCTGATGGCTCTGAGTGGGCAGTTCATGTAATGTGATCAGGACATAAGACAAATTACAGGGGTGCAAAGGAGTTGAGAAGAAAATGGTATGGCTTGCTATGATGGAATATTAAGTTAACTCTTTAATGTATAGATTCTTGATCTTCCTTCTCTTTGTGGGAGCTACTCCAGTGCGGCTTCACAGCAACTTTTGGATGTGAACCATAATCACATTTCTCCATATCCACGGGAGAAAACACACTACCTAAAGAACAAATTACCTAAATTATAAACAGGTTACCTTCCAATTACCAGTTTAACTTGTATAAACTTAAAAATGTTTTCTTAAAAAAAAAATGTTTTCTTATAGGTGAAAAAAAAAGTGAGTAACTTTCTAGACCTGAAGAGTCCCCCAAACTTATTAAGCCATAATGTACTAAAAATAGAAGTCTATTTCAAATATATCTACAACACTATTTGTTAAATAAAGATATAATGAGTTTGTATTATCTTCTCTGTGGTAATTATAACTTTCTCTCCAGCTGCTTTTGGGGAAGGGTGCTTTTCCCATATGCTCCGCCCCTCCCCAGTCTCCATCCTCTCTCCACCTGCAAAAGGGGTTCCCTACCTTTCAGGGTTTCTTGCTCCCCAAGTTCAGCTCTTTGTGTCGCATACCTGGTGAATTCTGTGGTTCAGGTTGTGCAGATTGTTGTGTTAATCTTCCAATGAGTTTTCTAAGTGTGTAGGATGGTTTAGTGTTGATCTGGCTGTATTCCATGGACCTGAGACACAAAAAAAGCTTCCATGCTGTTCCGCCATCTTGGCTCCTCCTATAACTGCAATATCAAGTTTGAAGGTTGAGTATAGGTAGTGTCAGGACATCAATAGCTTTTACATTAGAGAAACCAGCCCACTACATTGGTTTAAAGAAAAATATTTTACTATATTTGCTTAAGAGGGTAACTCTGTAGCCCAGTCCTTTCCCAGTATACTAACTGGGGCCCGAAGACTCTTGTTATGAATCCCAAAGAACTGCCCTTCCCCAACACTGTTCCTCCCTGTTTTATGTACTCAGTCATAAATCATGGTCATAAGTTGAGGAATGTTTATATTACACACAATCAGCCTCATGAGGATTTTAATTGATTCAATAAATATTTATTACATGTTGACAGGTAAAGGTGACCTTGTCCTAAAGGCTAGCTGACCAGAACAAGTTAGTCTTCTAAAAAGTTTAACAGCTATTGACCATGGCCCAGCACTTAAGACAATCATGTCTAGTCAAACACAATGCTTGGACCACGTCCCCCACTGGCGCCCCAGGAAGGAGTCTTGCATTTCCAATCTTGAAGGCTTACATGGCAAATTGTGCTAGGCCTTGTCACAGCATAGAGCTACAACTATGGCATCTGACTGGCAGCCTCCTTCTCCGAGCTAGGAAAGAGCTAGCTATTACTCCAAACACAAAAAGAGTTGTCAGGACAGGACTGGAGCCATAGTTCTACCACTTTGAAATGGAAGTGGATGATGATTATCTAATCATGCAGCTTAAAAAGCCCATAGCCTAAGTGGCAGGAACTCTTTTCCCCAAGTCTAACACCTGTACTTGCTAGATCTCTTTGAAATGCCCCATAATGCAATGAGCAACAAAGTGATCTGTTATTGCTCCTGTCTCCATGAGTTTTCCCCATCAACACTACTTCAACATTGCCCTTGACACACAAGTATCAACAATAAATCAGGCAATAAACAAAACAGAAAGTTCCTGCCCTCAAACTTATATTCTCCTGGGAAAAGAGAAAGCCAACAAACAAAAAATAAGTAGGTAGTGTACCAAGTGATGACAAGTTATATGAGGCATAAGGAATAATAAAGTAGTAGAAGGAGATGGAACGATCATGAGAGCACACAGGGTGGTCAGCAAAAGTCACATCTGAGGAGTGACCTAAAAGGAAACAAAGGATTGAGCCACATGTGTGTGCAAAGAGAACTCAGTTCAAAGACCTTGAGGCAGGAGAAAATTTTGTGTGTTTGAGGAAGAGCAAGAGTCTCTTCCTGTTCCAGGAGATGCAGACAAGAGTGGAAGGAAATGAAGTCCTACAGGCCATGGCAGGGGCTTTAGATTTTACTTTTGATGAGGGAGAATAAGGCAAGCTGAAGGCAAAGTACAAGCTAGCATAACCCCCACCCATGTGGGATGTGTGTGATATTCCTCAGGTACTGCTGGCTGCCCAAAACAAAGGAAAGGAAAGAAAACAAAAGGTTAACTGATAGAGATTACACTCATGCAGGACAGGAGTCTCCATTCGTTTACAAATATCTTGAGTTTGAACTGTCTCTTAGACCAAGAGTAGACGCTAAATAGTAAATTACAAGAAAAAGGCAATCTTATCAATAGCCTAATCTCCAGAAACGTATAGACTCAGTTTCCTGTAGCCCCTAATATCACCTTCCCCTCCACAGTGATGTGGGGAACAAAGGCAAGAAAGAAATGGCATGTAAAATTAAATTTCTTTATAACCTGCAGCCCATTGACAAATACTTGGGGCAAATAGAGATTATAACATTTCTCCAGGAATCCCCTACCATCCTAATGTTAATGTCTTGCTAGAGAAAATACAACCTTAGATCGACAATAGCAAGTCCTCAGGCATACTAGGAGTCCTCTTTAGCATATCAATGTCCTTCTAGAGGCCTCCCTTTTCACTTTACCTCCCTAACTCCATAGTATATAACCAGTCATTCTTCACAACCCCAGTGCAACTCTTTCTGCCCACAGATCCTATCTCTGTGCTTTAATAAAATCACCTTTTTGCACCAAAGACGTTGTCAAGAATTCTTTCTTGGCCATCAGCTCTGAACCCCACCATCACCCCAAAACCTCATCACTTTGATTCAGATGGAAAGTCATTAAAAGAAGCTGACTCCCGCGGAGAAGTGGCCAGATAGGAAGAACTATGTGAAATGTAAAGGCAGGAGGGTGGTTAGGGGTTGATTACAATAACCTTGGCAAGAGATTTGGTAGCTTAGAGTAGGATGAGCAGTGACAGAGATCATGAGAAGAGGTTGTATTTGAAACATATTTCCAAGATAGAGCTAGTAGGATTTGCTAATGAATCTGATGTGGAATATGAAAGAAAAAAGTTAAGAATGACATGATCTTTTTTTGGCCCCCACAATTGGAATTCATTTATGGGCATGGGGAACAGTGGGATGATCAAGTTTGTGGGGGCAAACTGAGTTCAGGTTGAGACATGTTAAGTTTGAACTGTCTCTTAGACCAAGAGTCGATGTTAAATAGAAATTTGATTATATATCGCCTGGCATTCACAGAAGTCATCTGGAATGAGATGCAAAACTTTCAGAAGCACCAGCAGAGAGATAGCATTTGAGGACACAGGTGAGGTCACCTAGGAAAACTATGCACAAAACATGGTCGGGGACCTCTACAGATCTCCAAGATTCTTTTACAAGGTTCACATGGTCAGCACTATTTTCACAACAACACTAAGATAACATGTACCTTTTTCATTCCTTTTCCCTCACAAAAATATAGTAGAGTTTTCTAGGGGTTACATCAGATGTGTTGTGGCAGTAGATTAAATGCAGAGGCAGATGTGAAAATCCACCTGTCTTCTATTAACCCAGACATTAAAGAGATTAGCAAAATGTAAAACTATGCCACTCTTCTCATAAAATGTTTGTGTTTGGGGAAAAATAGTTATTCTTTATAAAAACATGTTATTTATATTAATATGTAATGGGTTTGTTATTGTTGTTTTTAAACAAAGTTAATAATTTTTTTTAATTTCTAAGTTTCAATTTCTTTTTTTTAATTTTTTTTAACATTTATTTATTATTGAGAGACAGAGAGACAGAGCATGAGCATGGGAGGGGCAGACAGAGGGGAGACACAGAATCTGAAGCAGGCTCCAGGCTCTGAGCTGTCTGCACAGAGCCCAACGCAGGCTCGGACTCACAAACCGCGAGATCATGACCTGAGCTGAAGTCAGACGCTTAACTGACTGAGCCACCCAGGCACCCCTCTAAGTTTCAATTTCTAATACGATAATTAACAATAGAAATAATCCACATAGGTAAAAACTCTTTGGGATCCTCAACAGTTCTTAAGAGTGTAAAGAAGTCTAAGACCAAAGAGTTTAAGAATTGCTAACCTGGGAACTAAGTATAGAGGGAAGAGAAATGAAGTCTAAGGAAGAAGGCAAGGTGGATAAGGAGAAACCAGGAGAGAGAGTGAAAAGAGCAAGTGAGAAAAATCTTTTCAAGAAGGGAGCAATCACCTGCATCACATGATACAGAAATACTAAATAAAATGAGGATTCTTAGATTTGACAAGACAGAAGTCAACAGCCACTGTGATAACAGAATCTGTCAGAGTGGTAAAGACAAAAGACTGACTAGAGGGAATTTAAGAAATAATAGAAAGACAGGAGAGAAAAAGTAGGTGCACCCAGGTGGCTCAATCCGTTGAGCATCTGACTCTTAATTTCAGCTCAGGTCATGGTCCTAGGATTGTGAGATCAAGCCCCGTGTCAGGCTCAGCACTAAGCATAAAGCCTGTTTGAGATTCTTTCTCAAGATGGTTTGTTATATACTCACAGATCCAGAGGGGTACACATAATGCCATGAGGAAACCACACTGAGAAACATGGTGGTCAGTTGTGAGACAGAGGAGAGAGAGACCTTCATTGTGATTTCTGCAAGAAAGAAAGTGTCAGGCAAGGCAAGAAGGCTTAGGATTGGTTAGTTTAAGTACTTTCAGTGGGCTCCAGGGCATAGGGGCTACCCATTATTGTCTGATACCTGACCCTGGAGTCATGAGGGCAGGTATACAGTGGCCCAGAGTATGAGAGTCTCATATAGGAGGTGGTTGTGGGTGTGGATTCCAGATTGGCTGGTTTGTATTTGATTGATTGATTGGTTCCTGGAAGGCAGTGGGGTGTAAACATGGAAGGCAGGAGGCCAAAGCAAGATGACTCAGGCATATTATCAGTTGTCCAGAATGAGGTACGTCCAGAATGAGATATTAAAGGATCAAGTTTACAGAAGCTAGAAACATGATAAATACAGAGGACTACAATAGTATATTTGTGTGATAATGGGAATTATCCAGAAATCAAGGGTGATTAGTAATTTAAGAGAGAGGACTGCTTGGGATTCTCTCTCTCCCTCTCTCTCTGCCCTTCCCCTGCTCATGCATGCATGTGCTGTCTCTCTCAAAATAAATAAACTTAAAAAAAATTTAAGAGACAGGAGGCACACTAGAGGTGCCATGTCTTGAGTTGGCAAGAAGGGGTGGGATACAATGTATTTTTTTTTTAAGTGTGGATAGTTCTTTTATTATTATAGGCCAAAAGGAAGAGGATGTGGGTCCAAGTGCAAGTAGGTTGGTAGATTTGAGAGTGGGAGTGTATGAAAGCTCTCTTCAGATTGCATCTATGTTTCTCAATGATGGGAAATTATCAGTAGACAGTAATGCAAGGAGAGGTTATGTTGGAGATCTGTTGGAGAGGAGAAGGTGTGAAATAATCGTGTAGGAGATCAAGAACATGAATTGATTAGGGAAATGTAGTAAGATCACAGGGTAGCACTAAGGGCTCACTTGGTTCAGGGGTCATAAATTTAAAGTGAGACCAAACAGCAGACTTGTGTGTTTTCCTCCAGCCATACTGAACCAGCAACATTCAATTATGAACACATATCCTAAAATACTTCTCAACCCTGAAGTGAGCTCTGAGATTTAGGATAATGATATCTGGCCTATTTTTTGGCACATATTTCATGATTTATCTTTCTTTTTCTTTATCCTTTAAAGCAACTAACATTTAGCCCTAGATAAATGACGACCACATTTAGGTTTAATCATTCAAGCTACACTCTCTCTTTCAGAACAATGGACTTAATAAGGAACAGAACCTAAGTACTATTAACAGGTGCTCAACAAATTCTGATTGGATGAAATCTAGTATCTTTATTTCCCTAGGAAACCCCCACCATCACCACCACCAAATCAAATCAGCATAATACAAACAATACATCATCAATATTATTACCATGAACAATTATGCCTTAGTTAAGTCACTTGTTCTGCTTTCTGGGTATTATGCACAGCACTGATGATAATTATAATAACAAAGGTCATATCTATATTCTAGCAGCTTCTCCTCACCCATTTTATTACCATAATTGACAGTCTTTGCCAGAATCACATTTGTTAAGAGCCATCTTTTTTTTTTTAATTTTTTTTAACGTTTATTCATTTTTGAGACAGAGAGAGAGCATGAACGGGGGAGGGGCAGAGAGAGGGAGACACAGAATCAGAAGCAGGCTCCAGGCTCCGAGCTGTCAGCCCAGAGCCCAACGCGGGGCTCGAACTCACGGACCTCAAGACCATGACCTGAGTTGAAGTCAGACGCTTAACCAACCGAGCCACCCAGGCGCCCCTGTTAAGAGCCATCTACATGCTGTCAGGCCATGTCTAAGAGAAAGAAAATGTGTCTAATCTTTCCTTCTTTGTCCATTTCCTACTATCATGATCTATTTGAGAGTTTTCTGTAATCATCTGGAGTCCAGACCTAATAAAGATCTTCACACCACAGTGCTAGCGGTAATCAAGAATTTTGTCAATTTGAAATACAAACATAATCTGAAGCTCCCCGAAAAAAGAAGATGGTATGATTACCATACACTGGCTTGGTCTGAAATGTGAAATAGTCTCTGTCAAGCCCTGGCCGATGAGACAGTGGTACGGTTTCTGAAAAAATTCTCTCTGTTCAAAACCAGTAACAGCAACTACTGTATATTGCTTAGGATCTACTAGTCACTGTGACCTTTTGCTGTGGCTCAAGACTCAGTCCCTGGTGCTCTGCACTTCTTCTCTTCCATACCCTCAATTTTATAACAATCATGAAGAATAAGAAACACTCAATGTGAATCATTTTCTGCAATCAATTTAGTGTAAACCACCACTTACCTGGGATATAACAAGCATTTGTCATATTTCTACCTGCCTAACACCTCCACAACAAACTCTGTATATTTGGGGGTTTCCCCACCACATAAGCTTTGCCTTCCCAAGAGAGAAGACAGAAAATGTATTTTTCTTGCAGCTAGGGCACCAACACATCAGGCTCCACCAATAGATACACTCATGGGAGCCTTCAATTTGGAATTAAGCAACCTGAGGAAGCCAGACTGTGGTAGAATCCATTTTTCTGAGTAGGGTGACAAAGGATGTGTCTGGCTTTAGTGGAAAATAATAGTGGAGGGGCGCCTGGGTGGCTCAGTCGGTTGAGCATCCAACTTCGGCTCAAGTCATGATCTCACGGTTCGTGGGTTCGGGCCCCACATCAGGCCCCACGTGGAGCTGACGGCTCAGAGCCTGGAGACTGCTTCGGATTCTGTGTCTCCCTCTCTCTCTGTCCCTTTCCCACTCATGATCTATCCCTCTCTGTCTCTCAAAAAATAGATAAATGTTAAAAAAAATTTTTTTAAAGAAAATTATAGCAGAGTTTCTAGATTTGGTGTTCCATATCAAGGATATGAGCCCAGGTGGTAGAAGCAACAGTGACTCACTCAAGCTGAGCCATGGCATGCCTTTAGCACTGTGACTGGCTGTATCACATACAACCTCACTCTCCAATCCCAGAAATTCCAGAGCCACCTGACAATCCTTAATAGGGTGTTTTTTAAACCATTGTTCACAACCAATTAGTAAGATGTAAAATCAATTTAGGCAATCACATCCAGCAATTTCTTAAGATAAAGTAGAACGGAACAGGAAGAATGTTCAAATCTCATAAAGCAAGAAGTATTGCGGCACTCATACTTTGTTTTATGTAGATATAAAAACATGTACAGATATGTGAACACCACACGGCAAAGTGTACTTCTTATTGAGAGTACCAGTCAAAATTCTTTTGACTAATTCTTTTTCTGCTTTAACCAACAGAAGTAAGGATTTTGTCGTTTGCAACTAAGAATCCCAGTAGTGTCTAACAGGAACAGACTAAGGATAGAGCCTCATTCACTTCTCCCCATTGTGCTCTGACACCTGCTGATTCATCACCTAGTGGCTTTAATTTAATCCTTATCCTATACCACACAGAAAGTTAGCTCATTCCTAACACACGTGTCACAGTCTGTTTGAAGGGCATCCAGGAAGAAGTTTTGCATAAAACTAGAATAACTAAAACTATGGTTTATGTAGACATGTTTGCGATATTAGTTACATTTGCCTTAAAATTTTCTCAAATGGACATGTTACATGAAGTTGAAATTGGCGGCCATGATCACCACTTATTTAATGCTTTTTTTTTTCTTTTTTTATGTTTATTTATTTTTGAGAGAGAGAGAGAGACAGAGCATGAGCATAGGAGGGTCAGAGAGAGAGGGAGACACAGAATCCAAAGCAGGCTCCAGGCTCTGAACTGTCAGCCCAGAGCCCGACATGGGACTCAAACACACAGATGGCAAGATCATGACCTGAGCCAAAGTTGGATGCTTAACCAACTGAGCCACCCAGGCACCCCAATGCATTTTTTTTTCTAATGAGAATCTTTATCCTTCCCAAGCATACTCTTGACTCCCCTGTGGTCTACCCAGGCATATCTCCTTTCTCCAAAGGAGATGTCAAAAACAATCCTACCCAGCTTAACTTTAATTAAGGAATATGTTTCTGATTTTCATCTATGGCATACAGGAAGAACAGTCCTGTTACTTGAACATACTGCCATGCAATATTTATCAAAATTTGTGCAAGTTTTGGATTGTCTAAAGAGTATGAAGCCCCCAAAATTCCTCTACACACTTTAAAATTCACCCCTGCATTAAGCCAGTGGGACAGAGTTGTATTCCTGGAATACATAGATTTGTTCCCTTACTGAATGAATTACTTTGTAGATGAGAAGAATGTTTTCCACATCAGAAATGCACTGGCCTTGGTTCTATCTCATAACCTTTGTTTTTATGTTTTTCCCCATGCCACTCTTCTGCACTCTTCTGCTGTACTTCATAGATTCTTGCAAACTATCTTAAAGTCTTCTTTGGAATGAGACAAGGTGTAAACAAACAAACTCCCTTTCTTTTCTTTTACACAGCCCCCACACACAGAAGGTTTAATTCAACTTATGCCTCAATTACTGTAAAACCTTCTGGCTGGTTTCCCTGCCTCTATTTTCTCCTCTCATAAATGTTGGATTCCTCTTCTTCAATATTGTTTTCATCACTTTAACCAGCTGCTCAAAATCTGCAGTTGCTTGGTAATATCGCTGTTGTAGATAGAGTCTTCAGGCTTACATGCAGAACCCTCCACCAATTGCCCACACACTTCCAATTTTATCTCTCACGCTCACTAACAAGGTGCTTCTGTTCCAGATAATGCAAAACGATTGCCATTGTCTACTTACCACTTGCAATCGTGCAAAGCCCACCGCCAACAACTACTATCTGTATTGCCTTCTGAAAACCGTATCAGTTGGGAAAATGGGAATAATACGTTGTATGGTTTTGTGAGAAGAGATAGCATATAAAAGTGTCTAGCTTAACTAATTATATAATGAGTAAAAATGTCTATCTTTTAAAGCATGTGGCACATAGCTGGCACCCAATAAAAAGTGTTTTGGAATAGATTATTTTTTGCTTCTGTTCACACTATTTGTACAACCTTGAAAAGCTCTACCTCCTCATCAGCCATTAGTTGCTGAAGAGCAGGTAATGGTTGTACAGACCTTGAATTCAGAAAAGGGAGGTTTGAATCCTGACACACTCCACTTAACTCCTGCATCACCTTGGGCAGGTGGCATCAGTGTCCTCCTCCTGTGTGATCCTTTCCTGGCTTTGCTGAAGAACTGGACCCGGGCGCACAAAGGAAGGATGTCCAAGACACGACCCGTACAGTCTTGGGAACACAATCTGTACTGTGTCTTCTATTACTGTTCCCTCCATATTAACAATCAATAAATGTCTTCTTTAGTTTGGTTTCATTTGTGATAAGGTGATTGAGTTGTTCCTTTTACACATGGCACTCAGGAAAGGTAATTGCTAAGGTAAAACAACAAATAATTGGACCCTAAGGGGAAATTGTCATCTTTCATCTTCTAGCTGCTAGTAAGCTGAGAAAAATCCAGCAGTAACTGTATCATCTCCTCAAAGCGTCCCAGACTAAGAAATAAGAATGGTGATATAATGAGACTCCTGATAAAATAGGTATTTTAATTCACCACAATTATACCTATTCCCAAACCATTCTGGCTAGATTTCTTTCACTGCATGTATTTCATATTACTTTTGTATATTCAAAATATAGAACTTGACACTGAACATGTGCTTTGTATTTACTTTTGACTGAACACAGGCTTTGTTACCCCTAAAACTACATGACGCAGTACACAAAGCCACTTTCATTGTGTGACAGAGCATTCTCACGGAGTTTTTCTGATTCATCAGACCCAAAGACCATCTACGGTGTCAACAAATTTTGCCTCGGCATGGCCTTCATTTAGAAACCTTGCTCGTTCTAATACTGCGCCTTTCTATAGTTCCTGACATCTCTAAGTATTAAATTTCTGCCTGCAGTCGCTTCTGCCAAATCCCACACCAGCACCCCCATCGCTTAGTCCAATTCCTAACAACTTTAGACCTAACATGAAATGAAGAGTTATAGGGTTCAATTCCCACTGGGCTCATTTCTTAACTCCCCTTCAGTCTACACTTCTTTATTTTATGCTGTGTGCTAGTGGTTGAATTGTGTCCCCCCCCCAAAAAAAAGCTAAGTTAAAGTCCTAACACCTACCTCACACCTCAGAATGTGACCTTACTTGGAAATGGTGTAGGTTCCCGATGCAATTAGTTAAGAGGCAGTCGCACTGAAAGAGAGTGGACTGTTCATCCAATATGACTGTGTCCTTATGAGAAAAAAGAGACAAAGAAAAGGAAGACAGCCATGTGAAGACACAGAGACACGAGGAGAAGGCCATGTGAAGACAGAAGCAGAGACTGGAGATAGGCTGCCACAAGCCAGGGAACATGTGAGGCTCCGAGAAAGCTGGAAGAGGCAAGGAAGGATCCTCCCTGGGAGGCTTCAGAAGGGGCATAACACTGGTAACACCTTGATTTTAGACTTCTAGCCTCTAGAACAGTGAGACAATAAATTTCTGTTGTTTTAAGCCACCCTTTTTTAGTACTTTGTTCTGGTGGCCTTGGGAAACGAATACACTGTTAGTCTGTGCTTATTTTTCAGCCTCAGAATGTAAACTCTCCCCTAGACGGTGCTAGGCAAAAGGTGTGCTGATCTGCCCTGCACTATTTTGCGTTGTCTTCAGTTCTTTCTTCCTGAAACTCAATGACGCTCTTGGGTACCAGTTGACTAATGACTGACTCTTCTTTAAGGTCTCTGCAATTTCTTTCCCAGTGGCAAAGAAGTGACAGGGCAGTGCAGTGATATTTAAAGAGTAGGACCTCTGATTCGACAGTTAAAAGCCGACACAATGCACACATAAGCTACAACAAACACTATTCTCACTGTTTCTAGACATCACATATTTCAAGCAGCTCGGGCTAATACTCTCTACGCTGTCAGAAAAACTATCCCAGGCTCCAGAGAGCTGACCTCTCTTTATCCAGCCAAGGAATGGCAGCATTGGTCAACTGCACCATCTGCAAAACAAAAGCTGAGCATTTTAAACGCAATCAAGGACCTGTTTGACCTTAGCTGGGGTGAAAGTCCCACGAATGGAAACTGTCTACCTGATTTCTCTCATTTTTCCTGTTTATGTTCTTAATTAAATGAAAAACTCCAAGTATAGAGCACAGATTTGACTTTTAAAAACCAGATGTCTGATGTTTTGGGTCCTCCTTTTAAATTAACATAGGCAAACAATGTTATCTCCGTGTTAACAAAGAAACCCATCTCCTCCGGCCCTTTGTGTTCCTTTCAGAGACTCTGGGTAAATGAAGGCCACACTTGTTCAGCCAGGCACATTTGCCGAGGACAGAACGGCGCCAATTCAGCCTGTTCTTTATAGGAAATGACACCCAGCAGCCGGGCCTGGATCCCCCATAAGCTCCACATATTGTTGAGGCAGCTCGGAGGACGTGCTCGGATCAGTCAGATGGTGCCCACAGCTGCTAACAGCAGCCTTGCACCGCTCTGACCCCCTGTGCACAGTTTTCCTTTGGCTTCCGGAAACTTCCCTCCTCCCGCACTCTCTACCCGCTCCGCCCACAGCATGGAGATGCTTGTGGTGAACCCACAAATCCTTGTCAGGATAATAATAAAATAATAATAATAATAACAACAACAACAACCGTAATAATGAGCTTCAGGAGAGCTGACTAACAGAAATGAGGTATACGCTGCAGTTTTCTTGGAAGGTAGGATTTTCTCCCCTTTAAAACGTGAACGCTCTGCTTTCCTGAAAGAGCAGCCTCCAGTTCTATGATTAGCACCAGGAACTGGAGAGGCTCCATGAGACTGAATCTTTGATTTCAAGGCAGCTTTGTTTCTCAAACCTGGTAAGCAGGCTCTTGAGAAGGTTCGGGCATAGCTGGGAAAAGCAATTCGGTAGGTGCTGCATAGACTTCAGAGAAAGCAAGCAAGCACATAGTTTACATTTTTTTCGTTGTAAGAAGTAGGGACAGCACATAGGTGGGGAGAGGGATGTGGGTGGGGTTAACTTATACACAGTTATTTTATACTGTGCCATCTTGCAGCAGATTTTCTGAGGACTTTGTGTGGGTTTGTTAGGGAAGTAAAAATTGGGTCAGAATAGTTTCACACTCTACTACAACGTTCTTTGCGTTGTTTTTTTTATAGCCTCAATTTAGGCAAATCATATTCATGTATCATTGCTAATTTTCAAAACAATGACACAAGAAGGCTTTGGCTAAAAAGGAGTAACATATTTTAATCTATTCCTGCTTTTCCCTAATTTATCAGTTCAACATTATAACAAGGGACTCAAAAATTGTTCTGTAAATATCATTCCTATTTTGCCAGGAAGATGATTACAGTGTTTTGTGTTGAAAAAGTTTATCAAGACTGGATGTATTTTTTTCCAAAAAAGAAATAGAATTTTCTTAAATGGACACAGGATTTTCCATATTTATTTAGATGGCATGATTATCAAATTTATGACTGCAAGGAAATTTAGAGTGTCATAAAATGAATTGAATGACAGAGTCAGGATTCAAAACTATTTCAATGTAGTAAAATTATGGGAAGATCTAACATGATTATATAGCACAATTGCAACATTTGTTATAAATGGAAAGTCTGGTACTTGATCTCAAAATAACAATTATGTAAGTAAGGATGAGGTGGCTATAGTTAAAGAGTGACATTTGGGGGAATGACCATATCAGTTTTGTTTAGTACAAACTCAATGGGAAGTGGCTTGCCAAAAAAGCTAACATACTCTAGATAGCCTCCTAATGCCAAAACAAAGTCAGACAAGATTCCCGCTCTCCTAATCACAGTCCAGCCACACCGGGAATCTGGAATCTTATTCGCTTCTGGGTAGTGCTCATTAACAGCCCACATGATCCAGACTGGTTATTCTGAAAATTTGAAGAGTTATAAACCCTTTAATAATCTGATCAAAGTTATGGACCTTCTGCCCAGAGAAAGGCATATACCTACAATTTTGTGTCCCATTTCTAGGTGGTGTTCACAGATTCCTTAAAGGATCTATAAGTAATAACCCTAAACTCTGGGATTTGGAATCCATGGAAACCATGGATTCCAGATCCAGAGCAACCAGAATCAGAAGTGCTCTGGAACTAATGTTCATCCTGAATCTCATACTGAAATGTCTGCTTTGCTCATTCCTGCTTAAACCCAAGACTGAGTTGGGAAGCCAAGAGGCCACCATTGACTTACCTATACAATACTAATTTTCTGCCACCACAAAATCACGGGTGCAGTCAATTCAAACATTTTGGCAAACATCAGCCAAATATCTGATGATATTTCACATGAATAGACATTGAACTAATTGATTTTTTTTCTGTTTTAGCTTCCTATATGTAATAGTCGTAATATCAGCTAAGATTTACTAAGCACTTACTACATGCCAGATACAATGCTAAGCCCTTATATGAACATTCTCAGTATTTCCTCACAACAGTCCTATGAGGCAAATACTCTTTCTACCCCAGTTCAGATGAGGAAACTGAGGCGGAGAGAAGTTGAGTAATTTATTAGAAGTCACATCCATATGAAGTGGTGCCCACATGGGTCTGCTCCCAACCTCGTGACTAAGCTGTGTTGCCTCCTGGCACAACGAATGAACCAAGCTATCTTTCTTCACAACATACTACTAAGCATCCAAGATGTTAGCATTGGTTGCCAGGTCATAGTCACCTCTAAGGACAAAGCAGCACAGTCATACTTACAGGTTTACAGGCTTTGTTCAGTTGCCACCCTTTTAGATTTTCAGTCTTAATTTTCATTTCACATTTCCTTAATGTTTGTGGAAGAAGAGCCCTAACCTTCTGCCTTCTTGTGTCTATATGTCCTCTCTATCAATCTTGAGTTACAAATCTTCAGTTTTGCGGTTTATATTTTAAGCACATTACTTTTCAGAGTTATCAACTTTTTTTGTTATTCAGTATCGTAGCCCTGGCCTGATTCAAGCACCTTTCATAAACAGGTATGAACAAATCTGGGAGTACCTCCTAGCTCTAGCTCCAGACACTGAATTAATAAAACTCACCCTGTTGAATACTAACTCTCAAAGGAATTCTAGGCTATATAATGTCTTTGTCTCATAGAGTTTCAGTGACACCAGCCATGATATAAACATGAGAAGCACTGTATCTGGTCTTTCTCTGACAGCTCCTTCCAACTATTTTCTGATGAGCAAGATAACACTTGACAGTCTTTCCCCCTGTTCTCTTACCCCCTCCGTTTTTCTCTTATGTTCTTTGGCCTTCAGATCCCAAGAATAACCCTCTTTTTCCTCTCTGAATTTTTGGACCAGAGAATGCTGGATATCCATAACATAGTTTCATTATTGTGCTCACTCTACCAAAAACAAAAAACAAAACAAAAAACAAAAAAAGATGCCAAATGATTACTAGAATCATTATAAGTTAACAGTACATAAAATAATCAGGTCGTGCAGTACAATCTCCTCTGATATGAGTCTTGTGGCATGGAACTCTGATTTTGTTTTTAAAAATATGAGAACCCACAACTTAAATAGGAGCAGGTAGGAAGGGAGGAGGTGCCCCCTCCGATCCCATAAGGATCACGTTTCTAGCACACATACCCACAGTTCAGATTCTTGCATTAATGTGCCTCACAAATAATCTCACTAAACATCAAGCTGGGAAATGAACACTGGCAGAGTCCTGGTAAATTCTCTTAAACTGGCCCCTGGCGGGAGCAAAACATCTCAAGATGTGTGTATTATGTATCAGGATAGTACTTCTAAAGGTTGTCCATCGCATATGTAACAAAGTCTCCTAATAAACACATCTGACAAATCATGACGATAGCCTCCATATTTCCTTGTTTAATTCTCAGTTTTCTTCTAAGACCTTCTCGAAGTTTGGTTGTAATGGATCATTACGTCCATAATGTGCTCAATGTTGGAGTGAATTTTGAACAGTTTTTAGGCTGCATACTGTTTTCTTCCAGATAATTTACTGGATTAAAATTAGCAGTGTGAAAAGCTGTAGAGAAATCTAAATGCCTGCCAAATCAAAGAAATAATCACATTTTTATGAATATTTAATATCATAGTCATGGCAAATAAGGCAAGTAATTAGTACTTACCATAAATTTGCAAAGTATTATTTTATGTAAATGTTACATTCTACTAGTTTGATATGAATTATTCATTGTATAACCAGACACTGACACAAACCAGTAAACATTTAAATCTATGTGCTATTAGTTTACTTACCTTCAATGATTTTGTGCAGAATATATACATATTTTTGTCCATGGATCCATGTTTTCCCTCTTGCCCCAAAAAGGGACAAAAGACTATAAGAAGAATGTTATTTAAAGCCATCTACTATATATTCAATAGTAAAGAAACTTAAGATGCAAATGTGAAATATGTGGTTCCCTCGTGTGTACAGATGAAGGGCTCCCTGGCTCTGCTTCTGCCTCTTCACCTATCATGTGGATTTTTAACGAACAGCAGTAACGAGTGATGTTATAAAAGCAAAACAGGTTGGAAAAAAATAACGGTGTATCACAGACTGTATGGTGAAGAATTAGCCTTATCCAAAAGGGAGATCTGGCCTTTGCCCTTAGCTACTGATAGGTGATCTCTCAGGTCCTGAAATGCCATGCCTAACAGGAAGCCCCCAGGCAGTCTAAAATGTGATTTCTGTTAGGCCACATGGTATCTGCTGCTCCCTGGAGGAACTGGAGACTAAGGGTGTCAACCTAATATGCAGAATGGCTGGAGACTAAAGGACAGCCATGTGGCCAATACGTGACTGAATGTCAGTAAAAACTCTGGACACCCAGGCTCGGGTGAGCTTCCCCTGTTGGCAATGCTCCGTGCAACGCTGCCACACGTGGATGCCGGGAGAAGTTAATGCTGTCTGTGTATCCATGGGGTGAGGACTGGAAGCTCAGCGTTTGGATGCCTCTGGAGTCTGCCCTATGCATCACTTCCCTTAGCTGACTTTCATCTGTTATAAGCCATAACCATGAGTATAACAGTTTTCAGGGAGTTCTGTGAGTGAATTTTCGGTGAATTTTCAAACCTGATGGTGGTCTGAGAAACCCCCAAATTTGCACTTGGCATCAAAACTGAGGGGAGGCCTATGTGAACTGTACACTGTCTCACGTTAGAGTTGGCTAAATTTTGCATAAATAGTCAACTCAAGGAGACACAGGACTCTATACCTGAGAAACAAAACAGAATAGCAGCTCCTTGGGAGTGAAAGGTAGGTGTTTAAACCCATCACCAGTCTACAGTGAAGAATTTTTTCCTCTCCACCATTTTTTTTCCTGAAAGTCCCACTGCCTGTGACCTCACTTTGAGAGTCAGTTGAGTTCTGAACTGATTCCAGAGAGGATCAAGCCAAAGGAGTCCTCTCTAGCAGCAGATCTCCTAAAAGTCATGATGTTTCCAGTACCTTCCCCAATCTCTACACAGCTCAAATATCATCTTACCGGTAAGTCCTCCTTAATATTCTTACTTGAAATTAAACCACCATCCCCCACCCCAGCATTTATAGCCCCACTTCCTGTTTATTTTTCTTCATAGCAAGTATCTTTAACACACAATGTATGTTACTAATTTATTTTGTTCATTTTCTGATTCCACTCATGAGACTATAACCTCAATTAAAGCAGGGATTTTGTTTCGTTTTGTTCACTGTACCCCCATACCTAGAAAAGTGACTGAGACATAGTAGATGCTCAACAAATATTTATTGAACAAAGGAGAGAATAAATCATTCCATATAGGAAATTCTTAAGGGAAGCCATATGTCCATAGGAGGTCTGGGGGACTTATCCTGAATCTGACACACTGGTTTCTCTCGGATTATATTTAACACAACAATAAAATGGCATGGTTTTCCAAAGATCTTTCCATCTATTTACAATCGTCATAAGATTTATAAGATATTGAGAAAATTTAAAATTTTAGGTGGCTCAGGGCAGAAAGGGAGAAAAGGCCACTACTAACCTGGAAAGTCTATCTTGATCTACTTTAAAATCATTCTCATTTCAGGAAATTCATAAGAAGCCAGAGTACTTTTAGAGCAAAGGTGCTCAAAATGACAAAAAGTGATATGGTGAGAATGGGTCTCAGTACAACCTAGAGAACATCTTAAAGCATGAGATGGGAGGGTGGGGAAAGGCAGTGTAGTTTGTTTAGTTCCTTCTAGAGGCAAAAGCCACAGGAATCAGTGTCCCTACATTGGCTCCATATTCACATTGCCCAAATATTTCCACTCATGCATCCTTTGTCATACTCAGTCTGCTGTTTCACTATGGTTTCTGAAACTCACACATACAATCAGCCAGCAAGATTCTTAACTTGCCTGGTTAAGAATCACTGTGAAAGTTGGGGCACCTGGTGGCTCAGTCGGTTAAGTGTCTGACTTTGGCTCAGGTCATGATCTCACGGTTCATGAGTTCAAGCCCTCCGTAGGGCTTTGTGCTGACAGCTCAGAACCTAGAGCCTGCTTCAGATTCTGTGTCTCCCTCTCTCTCTCTCTGTTCCTCCTCTGCTCTCACTCTGTCTCTCTCTCTCTCTCAAAAGTAAATAAAGATTAAAAAGAAAAAAAAAAAAAAAGAATCGCTGTGAAAGATATAACCTGACCTAAACACATCTTTCCTTATCCAGGAGGGAAAGGGGTACAGACTAAGTCAAAGCTATCCCATTCATAGGCCTGTGAAGAAAAAGACCATCATTAATGTCCACTGTGTATTGGTCCACTTAAGTTTTCTGTGTGGTCAGTTTCAGACACGTCCTTTCCCTTTATTTAGGAAGCCAACAAAACAGGACTACGACATTGCCCATCCCATGTTTTAAATATCAACTTAAGAAATCCTTGACGTTCAAAAAAAAAAATAACCATCAGCCAGTCAGTAAGTAGCAATGAAATGGCACTCAACACTTTTCATTGAAAGAAATGCACTAAATGGAAGTTTCTTAAAGGTTGACGAAAGGAGCAAAGGAAGTTCACAGGAGGCCCTTTAGCACTATTGTTATAAAACTTCCTCATTTGGCTGCGGGGAGAGGGAAATGTAGAGGTGATGGTCGAACAAAGTTTCAGTTACGCAAGATAAATAAGTTCTGAAGATCTATTATATACATAATGCCTATAGCTAACAACACTATATCGTATTCTTAAAATATGCCAACAGAGTAGATCTTGTGTTAAGTGTTCTTACCACTAAATAAATAAATAAATAACAAAGAGGCCTAGAGGAAATTTAGGAGGTGATAAATACATCTATGGCATTGAAGGTGGTGATGGTTTCAGAGATGTATACTTATCCACAAAATCATCAAGTTGTATACATTTAATATGTACAGCTTTTTACATGTCAATCATACCTCAATAAAGTAGTTAAAAAAAAAAAAACAACTTGCCTTTTGTCCTGATACTTCCGTGCCTATAGAAACAGACCATATTCAGTGGGCAAGATTATTTAAAATAAGTAAATTCAATGAAATGGTTGAACTTAAGTGAAGTCAAGGGAATATGACAGTATATAAAACTCTAGAACCCCCTGTTTTACAGGAAGTTTCTTTTCAGAACTCCAATCACTCCTAATCGTTTTCTATTTTTCTAAGAAAATATGCTATGAAGTTAGATTTCCTGGATTGAAGTCTATATGAACTTGGACAAGTTATTAAAACTCCATCAAATGAGAGTAATAACGTGCACCTCACATAGGTTGTTGTGAGGGTCTGAAAGCCAAACTCCTCAAAGAACTTAGCCCAGCATCTGAAACAGCATGAATGTTCCATAAGTATTGGCCGTCTAATTATTGCTTGTGTTGTTAATATCACCTCTTCCATTGTGAATACTCTTCCACCTTGCTGTTGAAGATCATGTTATTAGAAAAAGGGGTCAAAACTATTCAATAATTCTTTTGTCTACATCTTAATGCTATTTAAGGGTTTCCTCACAATATTACCTAGTTAGAAATGGGCAACAGAACTTCTCTACTTTGGGAAGATTTTGTTTCCCCTGTGAACTCTTCATTCAAATGCACATGTAATTAAAGAGGAAGCACAAGAGAAACTTTAAATTTTAAGTTGTTCAACTGAGGGCATAGATATTCACATATCCATACAATCATAACACTGGATTTTCAAATTCAAACTTTGATTTAATGTAACCAGATGCTAAATAAACCATTTTGACTTTAATTTCAGCAGAGGCCCCAAGACAATAAATATCATATCTCAAAGTGAGATACACAAGGCCACCCATCAGAACATGCATGGGACTTGGTGGGAACTGTTATTTAACACTGCTGACTACCCATCCTCAGCCTAGGAAGGATTGGGGGACTGAAAAAAGAATTTTGATTATAAGAGGACTTTTTGGAGATCTGCTCGGCTGTATGCTGTGAGTGCCAACCCTCCCCCAAGGAACTTGGGAATGTAAATCAGTGTGTGCCCCTCTCTTTAAGTTTAAGGAAAGGACTTCAGTGGGATCCCTCTGAAAGCCTGACATACATTCTTTAGGGCTGGGAGACACCATGACCTGGTGTCTGACTCTGGATTTCCAAAGGGGGGAAGATGATGGCCAGCTGCCCTGACGGTGAAGTAAAGATGGTTGTCAAAGCCTGCATATGCTCCCAGGGTTTGGTGGGGCAAAGGATTCCTGAGTGCCCCCAGATGTGGCCTGCCATTTAAGAAAAACCAGCACGATACTAATGTAGGACCTACCTAGATAGCTGAAGAGACCCCATCAGGGTATGAACTGCTGAACTTCCAGGGCTGAGGACCATATATATGTGACCAACCAGGGGAGACACATTAGCAGGTAAGAAATCCCCAGTCATTTCGTGTGAGTGTGTGTTTGTGTGTGCATCTCTTATTTCCCATAAGAGAAATGTAGTTTTACAAATCTCCCAAATCCAGGAAGCACCCATGCCAACAGCGAGACCTTCCTGTCTCTCTCTCTCTTCTTCCACATCATCTCCAACTCCAGCCCTGGAGCGGCAGAGCACTGTATGGGGCAAGTGGCAAAAGACCAGCACCAGCACGCCAGTAGCCCCCACAAGCCTGCAGGGGGGTGGTCCGCAGCTGGCTCAAGCTGAAGGAAAAAGTTTACCATTAAATGGAAACAGGTGTTTTACTCATTACTTTACCCTACCCTGGTCTGATATATTAATTACTGAACTGAAATCAATCACTGATGATAATCAGAGGGTCTTTTGCTATCTGGAAGTAACCGGAAAATCATGAGCTGGCCCTTAGGACAGGAGAAAAGCAAACAATAGGGGAGATGAACAAAGGTATTTTCAGAGTACACCTCATGAGCCCACTTGCCCAACATGATGACTAAGTTATTAAACAGCATCCTTGCCAAGCTTACTAAATTGGCTCTGCCATATGCTTTCCACCCTTGGTAAGGCAGGAGCACCTGCCCACAGTGACACCAGGAGTGGCACCATCTGAGGGGAACATGAGGACTATTGAGAGCCCCCCAGTTCTACATATACTAGTCTCCCCCTTCCCCATCCCCAAGACTTCTAGGCCACCCTGAAAGAAGAGAGAAGAGGCCACAGTGATATCTCAATGCCCATGTTTCCTTACCAAGCCTCCTTTCCACACCCAAATGTGTAGCCAAGAGCTAAATGAGGAAAGTAATGACAGGAATGACTACTGCCCATTTCAAATGGAATGGCTAATGAGATCTAAGAATGCCCCAAAGAAATTCCATCAAACAATTTTTCAGTACGCCATTACCAGTATTTTTTACAATAAATGAAAGGGCCCCTCCCTCAGAGATTCCCATATAGTTGTGATGGATGGAGAAGCGGTCATTCCGGGTAATACTCAGGGTCCCCCCATCCCTAGCCCAGCCCAGCCCAGCCCAGCCTTGTTTCTAGCAATGAGAGAGGGGATGTTGTCAAATTTAGAACTGACTTGAAAAAGTGTTATTTCTAAACCTAGAATAAAACTCGAAACATTTGGAATTTGTATTTCATTTGGCTCTGGAAAAGATGAATTTGAAGCTGCTGCAGATTTTGTGATCCTTTTCCCCGGGAGTCTTAGAGGCTAGAGAAGTAAACTTTAGTGTCCTACTAGTAGAGGATGGAGGCCATGATATTTCAAAACACGTGGACTAAAAAGGCTGTGCTTCTGAGTGCTGACTCAGTTTGTGGTAAGCATTTCATACTCTCTCCTGTAAGCTGAGAAATCGTGAACTAGTTTATAGCCCTGGGAACAATTGCCCTCAATAGCCAGTAATTCCTTCTTACGATACCGGAACAAAAAGTTCCGTTTTTGCCTTTGTTGCGTTAACAGCGGGAATGGTTCTGATCCTTTTATCTACCCTGAAATGACACGCACAGAAACACATACACTGATACACACCACAAAAGTCCACGCATGGGAGAATGTGTCTGACAAGCACAATGAGCAGAAGAGAGCTGGAAAGGGGAGCCATGTGCTCTGTAGGACTCTTCTTGGCTTGAAGGGTTTGGTCTGTGCTTGCAAGCCACATGCTGTAAATGAGGAAGTCCACTGCGGCGTTGACAGGTAAGATACAGTAAGTGCCTATCAAAAGTCAACTCACAAAACCAAGCTTTTGACAACACACTGTGAAGCTCAGTGGGACACGTAAAATTTGCCAGTTGGCCCAGCAACAAGGAGAAGCACGTCCAGGAAGCTCAGCTTTCTCTCTCCTACAGCAAGGGGACGGCCCCTTTTGATTTCAGGTTGGCATGCAGAAAGCACAAGAAAAAGAGACAATAATTGCTTATGATCAAAAGATTGTGAAGAAGAAAATAAAACAGTGGAAGTCACTCAGTTCATCATGCTCCTTCTGGAACCTCATCGATACACAGTGAATGTAAAAGACAGAATCCAGGACCAGAGAATATTGCAGCAGGAAACAGGAGTCTACCCACACAGACAAAAAGATGGGGCTCATGTAAATGTTTGCCTTTCATTTATTTTGAGCAAACATTTCCTTCCACGTAACAGACTCATCCCGATCAGCCACTTCCACCTGGTGTTCTTTAAACCAGATGGAAGTGTAAATTATTTAAATACATGATCTTCCATTAGCTGTTGAGCTTAAGTGCCTCAAAAAAAATTTTTTTAAGTGCTTTCCAGGATTCTAGAAAGCATTTGCACTAAGACAGATAAACATATTTTCAAGACACGACTCCAGTGACAGCAATTTTTAGATTTTAAAGTACAGTCAGCATTAGCATCTATAAGTAATGATGACTTCTGCAAAAGACTGTTTATACTGTAAAAGTAAAATCAGAGCTAATGAGCTAATTAAGTAAGGGTCTCTTCCCCTCCACATGATACTTTCCACAAAATCCAAACATGTTCATCATGACACACTGAGGAACTATAATGACCTGTCTTCAATTGCTTCTCCGAATCATGGTTTTGATGCATTTTTTTGAAAATATGTTTTTAAGTAAAAAATTTGATGGTAGATTTTTAGTTTCATCAGTTTTGTGAGGGGAAATGATGCTAGCACTCATAATAATCACCGTGTTCATGTGTGGGGGCAGTATGTAATGGATAGACTCATAAGAGTGGAGACATCATAGTTAACTTCCAAAACTGTAATTACTCACTTGATTACAAAATTATAATATTCGAAATTCATAACATTTCAGAAATTGGAAAGATCATAGAGATCAGCTGGATGGGTACTTATAAACTTGATCTTGTTAAAATACATATTCTAGGGGCGCCTGGGTGGCTCAGTTGGTTAAGCATCCGACTTCGGCTCAGGTCATGACCTCATGGTCCGTGAGTTCGAGCCCCGCGTCTGGCTCTGTGCTGACAGCTCAGAGCCTAGAGCTTTCTTCAGAGTCTGTGTCTCCCTCTCTCTCTGACCCTCCCCTGTTCATGCTCTGTCTCTCTCTGTCTCAAAAATAAATAAACATTAAAAAAAAATTTTTTTTAATAAAATAAAATATATATTCTAAATCTGGGGTTCTGGAGTGGGTCCTGAGATTCTCCACTGCTAACAAGCTGTTGGATCATGTTGATGGAGTTGGGCTGTGGCTCATCCTTTAAATAACAAAACCCTATTTGTTAAGTATGCCTTCCTTAGCCTCTTTGGAGATGCTACATGTTAGCAGGAAAAATGCAGAAAAGGCATCAGATTTCACAAGATAAGCAAAAATCTTCTTTGCCCTTAGTGTAGTAATAAGTTTTACATCTAGCAGTCAAGCAGATATCAAAAAAAGGGTACCACACTGTGGTACAGTAGTTCTCTAACTTATTTGAATGCAAGGAACCACTCATTCCAAGACACTTTACTCAGAAATCTAGTCTGTAAAGAACATAAAGGTGTTCAGTCAGTTAAGGTGGCTCAGTCGGTTCAGCATCCAACTTCAGCTCAGGTCATGATTTCACGGTTCATGAGTTCAAGGCTTGCATCCGGCTCTGCACTGATGGCACAGAGCCTACTTCAGATGCTCTGTCTCCCTCTCTCTCCGCCCCTCCCCAACTCTCACTCTCCCTCTCTCAAAAATAAACAAACATTTTTTAAAAAGTGGAATTGCTTAAATCAAGTGTGTATGTACATGTATGTGTACATGTGTGTATGTGTAGTGTATATATGTGTGTGTACAAGAATATGCGGTACGTGTGTGGTGTATCTGCATGTGTGGTATAGGAGCAGGTGTGAGCATGTATATGCATGTGTGTGGTGTTGATGTGTCGGTATGTGTGCATGTGCACGGTGTGTGGTATACATGTGTATCTTGTGTGGTGTGTATGTGTGCATGTGCAGTATGTGCACATATGTGCTTGTATATATGGAAGTGTATATGCATGTGTGCTGTGTGTGGGTGTCATCACTCATTTGGCCTCTCCAACCTTAACTCTGACTCTCCCAATCTCCACCCAAGGTCCAGAGGGTAGAAGTCCTCGACTTTGGCAAAAGAGTCTGAAAAGAGCTGTGACCTTGGGACCTCACTTCTCTTCTCTGAGCTATAAAAAGTCTTGATTCCAAACTACTCAAAAGAATGATCCCAACCTAATATTGGTGGTATGTCTATATTCAAGTCTTATTTCAAACTCCACTTCCCATTTTCTCCCATGAACTTAATTTTTCTTAATTGCTCTTTGACAGTGAATATTTGATACCCATCCTCCTTTTCTCATTCTGCCGATACTGTTCTTTATTCCCATAACTTTGTTTACATGGATTGATTCCTTGTTTGGCTTGTCCACCTTCTCTTTATTCCTCCCACCAGTGGTGGATGGCAAAAGGGAAATCATGCCCTTTGCGCTCTAATGATCTTCTTTCCCATTACCAGCCTCAACCATCCAGAATCCATTACAGAATCAGATCATCAGAGTGAACAGGTACCAGAGAGGTTTCCCACTCCACCAACCCATCCAAGGTTTCTGTTTTAGATAAAATTGACTTACCCAACCCAGCTCTTAAGAACTCCTGCCTTTTTCCAAAGTTAATTCCTACCACTGGGGCGCCTGGGTGGCTCAGTCGGTTAAGCGTCCGACTTTGGCTCAGGTCATGATCTCACAGTTTGTGAGTTCAAGCCCCGCATCAGGTTCTGTGCTGACAGCTCAGAACCTGGGGTCTGCTTCAGATTCTGTGTCTCATTCTCTCTCTGCCCCTCCCCCACTTGTTCTCTGTCTGTCTCTCAAAAATAAATAAATGTAAAAAAAAATTTTAATTGCTACTATTAATGGAACTAATTCTAAAATACACTTTCTTTACATGCTTAAGGATTGAAAGGCTTATAAATAACACACTTCTTTTCTCCAACTAAGTTCAGAATTGACACACAGAGCCAGGAAGATGAAAATAAAATATCACCTTTGCTCCTGAAAAAGCTGTTAAAGAGTATGCCTCAGATGGAAGGATGAAATAGGCTTGCTAACGATGCGTGGCAGAATTAAAATTATGCACTGTGTCAAGGAAGTACTGGAGTTCTGCAATCACCCCCACCGCACACACTGGGCAGAAACAGTCCTGCTAAGTTACTAATATCCAAAAGCACACAAGTATACATGTTCCCTGCAAGTCAGGGAAACTGAGACTGAGATTGAGAAATGAGCATGCCCCATTCCTTCTTCTCAAACTTATCTGCCAAATTCCTCTTGCTCTGCTCACATCTCCTCCCTCCAGAACAAGTGAGTAAGAACAGGGGGAGAAGTAAGAAGTGGTAGGATGTCACTTCACAAGGAAACAAGAGGAGTGGAAATACTGTGTTTCCCCTAAAGATGGGCTTTTGTAAGAATTTAATATATTAAATTTGCCAATTCTCTCGTTACATACAGATATACTCTCTAGAATTGGCAGAAAGGAAGCTATTATGCTCACCATTAATTATCAAGTCTCCAATTTCCATTAATTAGCACAAATTTATCACACAAGGCCCTATGTCAACACTGGTGAGGGATACAAAGTATGACACTGTTTATGCCCTCAGGATGCTTAAAAATCTAGTTGGAGATATCAGACTTGAAAAAGTAAAATTAAACAATTAAGTATCTTAATAGCATTTCAAGACAATACTATGAAAGATGTCACAGGTCAGCACATAATTAACTTCTACCTTAATTAATAGTAAAATAAGAATCCAGAAGAGGAAGAAATCTTGATAGGTTGGGGTGGCAGAACAATGCTTTACTAAGTATAACCTGGGTGTCCAAAAATGGGCAAGATTTGGATATATGAAGAATAGAGAAAAGGAAATAATGTCAAGGTGGTAGAATCCAGAGGAAAAATCATAGCCCATGGTACGGCTGTTTCACAAGAGAAAGATTACAGCACAATACAAGAAGTTTCTACCAGAGAACCAGGTGCCAACACTCACTACCTAACTCGCTCACAGTGTGCCCCACACTCATGCTCCCCTGTGGATACACCCTCTCCAGCCACGCCTCAACTCCAGGTCCCCTCGCACAGCAGATCTGCTCAAACCCTGCTAACACCAAGCTCGTCTCCAACCCTGCACTTCTGTGGATCTGCCCCCTCCAACACAAACTTGGCCCAAGCCCACCCAAAGTGGAGTAGGGACGGCTAGGTGGCTCAGTTGGTTAAGTGACCGATTCCTGATCTTACCTCAGGTGTTGATCTCAGGGATGTGTGTTCAAGCCCCACATTGGGCTCCACACCAGGCATGGAGCCTACTTACAAAATAGAATAATAAATAATTTAAAAAAAGAAAAAATGTGCCCAAAGTGGTATCACAAGCCTAGCAGTGTGCAAGCAGCCTTGGCAGGGGCTAGTACCACTCCAAAGCGACTCCTGTCCCAGGAAGAGGGGAAGATAATCGCACACCACAATCAGACTGTGGTCTCAGCAGTGACTGGGGGTTGAAGCTGGTCTGACTGCAGGCCTCGCCCACCAACAAAAGCCTCTCAGAGGACAAAACGGGAAAAACACCCTGCAGTTTGGCGCTACTGCATCTCTGGCAAATGCCTGGTCTCACTCAGCTCAAGCCCAAGACAGCCCCAGACTGCCCAACTAACAACACAAGGGCCAAACCCAACCCACAATAAGCCAAGAGAGCCATTGCAAATGACTAGACTGAAGGAAAAATTGGCTCGGCCCTAACAGCAGGGTGTTTGCAACACATGTAAGAGACACCCCTGAAGTGCCAGGTTCTGGTGAACAAGGGACATTGCACTACAGGACACTACAGGACCTTTTCTTCGTAAGACCACTACTTTCAAGAGCAGGAGATACAGCTGATTTTCATAACACACAGACACAGATGCAGACAGATAAAATAAGGATACAGAGGAATGTGTCCCAAATGAAAGAAGACGACAAAATCACAGTAAGAGATCTAAGTGAAACAGATATAAGTAACATACCTGATAGAGAATTTAAAGTAATGGTCATAAAGATACAGGACTTAAAGAGTGAGAATATCAGTAAAACCCTTAACAAAGAGATAGAAAACATAAAAAAGAACAATCAAAGATGAAGAACTCAATAAATGAAACTGAAAATACACTAGAAGAAATAGACTAGAGAAAGCAGAAGAATGGATCAGTGACCTGGAGGACAGAGTAACTGAAAGCAATCAAGCTGAACGGGTGAGAGAAAAAATACAAAATAAAAATAGACTTAGGAAATTATGTGACATGATAACATTTGCATTATAGGGATCTCAGAAGAAGAGAGAGAAAAGGGGGCAGAAAATTTATTTGAAGAAATAATAGCTGAAAACTTCCTGAATCTGGTGAAACAAATGGAAATACAGATCCAGGAGGTACAGACAGGCCCAACAAAATCAACCCAAGGAGGTCAACACCAAGACACATAATTAAAATGGCAAAAAAATAGTGACAACCCAATTTTAGGAGTGCTAACTAAGGTGGTTCAGTCAGTTAAGCATCTGACTCTTGATTTCAGCTCAGATCATGATCTCACAGTTCATGAATCAAGCCCCATGTCAGGCTCTGTGCTGACAGCGAGGAGCCTGCTTGAGATTCTCTCTCTACTTCTCTCTCTGCTCCCCCACTCATTCTTGTTCTCTCTCTCTCTCTCTCTCTCTCTCTCTCTCAAAATAAATATATAAACTTAAAAAATGAGAGAGAGGGGGCACCTGGGTGGCTCAGTCGGTTAAGCGTCTCTTAATCTCAGCTCAGGTCATGATTTCATAGTCTGTGAGATCAAGCCCTGTGTCAGTCTACAGGCTTACAGTGCAGAGCCTGCTTGGGATTCTCCCCACCCCACCCCCCACCTCTGCCCTCCCTCTCTATCTCTCTCAAAATAACTAAATAAACTTTAAAAGAAAGAGAGAGAGGGAATTTTAAAAGCAGCAAAAGGAAACAGTCACATACAAGGGAAAACCCATACAGCTGTCAGCTGATTGTTCAGCAGAAACTCTGCAGGCCAGAAGGGAGTGGCATGATACATTCAAAGTGCTAGAAGAAAAAAATCAGCAACCAAGAATACTCTATCCAGCAAGGCTACCATTTAGAATAGAAGGGGAGGGGAAGACTCTCTCATACAAACAAAAGTTCAAAGGAATTTATGACCACTAAACCAGCCCTACAAGAAATGTTAAAGGGGACTCTGAGTGGAAAGAGACCATAAGTAGGAATGAGAAAAGCAGGAAGCACATACAGAACATACAGAAGATGTTACATACTAATCAAATGGTAACTACAAATCAAAAACCAGTAACAGATATACAAAAAATAAAGAGAGAGGAATCCAAGTATATCACTAAAGAAAGCCAACTAACTAACCATAAGGGAAGAGAGCAAGAGAAGCAAGGAATAAAGAAGAACTACAAAAACAACCATAAAAGGAGTAACAAAATAGCAATAACTACATACTTATCAATAATTATTTTTAATGTAAATGGACTAAATGCTCCAGTAAAAAGACATAGAGTGACAGAATGGATAAAAAAGCAAGACCTGTATTGCTATCTACAAGAAACTCATTTCAGACGTAAATCTGTATGCAGATTGAAAGTAAAGGGATGGAGAAGCATTTATCGTGCAAATAGATGTCAAAAGAAAGCTGGGGAAGCAATATTTATTTTGGACAATTAGACTTTAAAACAAAGATTGTAACAAGAGACACAGAAGAACAATATATAACTATAAAGGGAACAATCCAACAAGAAGATGTAACAATTATAAATATTTATGCACCCAACGAGAAAGCACCCAAATACATAAAGCAGTTAATAACAAACATAAAGTAAATAATTGATAGTAATACAATAATACTAGGGGACTTTAACACTCCATCGACACCAATGGAAAAATCATCCAAACAGAGAATCAATAAGGATACAGTGGCTTTCAGTGACACACTGGACCAGAGGGATCTAACAGACATATTCGGAACATCCCATCCTGAAACAGCAGAGTACATATTCTTTTCAAATGCACATGGAACATTCTCTAGAATAGATCATATATTGGGCCACAAAACAAGTCTCAACAAATTGAAAAAGATTAAATGGTATCCATGTCATACCATGCATCTTTTCTGACCGTAATACTATGAAACTAGAAATTAACAGGAAAAAAATCTAGAAAGAGCAAAAATACATGAAGGTTAAATAACATACTACTAAACAATGAATGGGTCAGCCAAGAAATAAAAAAAAAATACATGGAGACAATGAAAATGAAAGCACAACAGTCCAAAATCTTTGGGATGCAGCAAAAGCTCTTCTAAGAGGGGGGTTTATAGCAATACTGGCCTACCTCAAGAAGCAAGAAAAATCTCAAGTTAACAACCTAACCTTTTATCTAAAGGAGCTAGTAAAAAAAAAAACAGTAGAAGAAAGGAAATAATAAAGATTAGGAAAGAAATAAACAAAATAGAAACTAAAAAAATAATAATGAAATAAAATAGGTCAATGAAACAAGGAGCTGCTTCTCTGAAAAGATCAACAAAATTGATAAACCTTTAGCCAGACTCATCAGAAAAAAAGAGAGAGAGAGAAAAGGAGAGAGAATATTCAAATAAGCAAAATCAGAAATTAAAGAGGAGAAATAACAACCAACACCACAGAAATGCAAAGGATTATAAGAATATTATGAAAAATTATATGCCAAAAATGAACTGGACAAACTAGAAGAAATGGATAAATTTCTACATATAACCTCCCAAACTGAATGAGGAAAAAATAGAAAATTCGAACAGACCAATTACCAGCAATGAAATTGAGTCAGTAATCAAAAACCTCCCCCCAAAAAAGCCCAAGACCAAATGGCTCCACAGGTGAACTCTACCAAACATTCAAAGAAGAGGTAATACTATACTCTTCTAAATATTATAAAAAAAGAAAGAAAGAAAAAAAAAGAAAGAAGAGGAAGGAAAGCTTCCAAATTCATTCTATGAGGCCAGTATTACCCTGATACCAAAACCACATAAATATAACACACAAAAAAAGAGAACTATAGGCCAATATCTCTAGTGGACACAGATGCAAAAATCCTCAACAAAATTTAGTAAACTGAACCCAACACTACATTTTAAAAAAATCATTCACCATGATAGCGGGAATTAATTCCTGGTTTGTAAGCATGGTTCAATATTTGCAAATCAATCAACATGAATACAACACATCAAAATGAGAAAGCATAAAAAACCATAGGATCATTCTAATACATACAGAAAACATATTTGACAATGTACAATATCCATTCATAATTTAAACCCTCAACAAAGTAGATTTAGAGGGAACATACCACAACATAATAAGGGCCATATATAAAAAACCCACAGATAGCAGTACACTCACTAGTGAAAAACTGAAAGCTTTTCCCCTAAGGTCAGGACCAAGAAGAGAAAGATATCCATTGTCACCACGTTTATTCAACATAGTACCAGAAGTTCTATACACAGGAATTAGATAAGAAAAGGAAATAAAATGTATCCTAATTGGTAAGGAAGAAATAAAACTTTCACTATTTGCAGATGACGTGATACATAGAAACAAAGATACATAGATACATAGGAAACCTTAGAGTCCACCAAAAAACTGATGGAACTGATAAATGAATTAGGTAAGTTTGCAGGATACAAAATCAATATACAAAGATCCATGGCATTTCCATACACTAATAATGAAGTAACAGATAAAGAAATTTAAAAACCAGTTCCATTTACAATTGCACCAAAAATAATAAAATACGTAGGAATAAACTTAAGCAAGGAGGTGAATTACCTGTACTCCAAAAACAATAAAACACTGATGAAAGAAATTAAAGATGACACAAACAAATGGAAAGGTATTAGAAGAACGACCTTCTGTTGATGCTCTCTCTCTCTCTCTCTCAAAATAAATAAACTTAAAAAGAAAAAAAAGAACATACTTTCAGTCCACTATAGCTATTATCCTTATTGATAAAACTGTCACATTGTTTGCCAATGGAGGCCTTTTCACGTTGACCCTAGAATCCTTTGGACACGTTCCCGGGAGTCTGATACATTCCATGCTCTGAAGTATGGTGAAATATTACAGGTTCATCTTGAACATTTCCTGCCCCAGATCTGCCATTTTTCTGAGGAACCTGGCTCCTTCAGGAAAGAAATTATACTAATAGACCAGTATTCTGGTAAGAAGTTTGCTGATTGCTACGGGGTTGGCCCTTGCTTCCAGGCCTTTTCAGTAAACAGGGCTAGAAATACGTTGTTATTTTGTTGTTGTTTTAATGTAAGATATATCATTAATTAAAATTTATATTTCTAGTGTAAATTTAGGACTACAAAGTTTTTTTAGCTTTCCTCATTTATGTAATATCTTTTGTCTTTTCTCCTATCCCAAAATCCTGTTTCCCAATAATATAAACATAACTCTTCACTTCATCCACACAATACACACTCAACACTCTTAAAATTAAAATTCCAACACTACCACCTACAATATGATCACTGGAAAGAGGTTAACATTTTTTCAGTTCTATTTTCTTTCAAGCATATTCCACTCTGGAAATATGGTCAAAGTAGCTTGTTGCAAAGCCACTTAAAATAGTTTCTTTATATACGGTTGTGACACAAATTCAATACTCTGATGATTCATATCTTTCATTTTACCTTTAATTTCTAGAATTGATTTAATTTTGCTTTATAAGTATGTGAATATTTACATTATTCCAAAATCAAATCTACAAAACAATGTTTATTCATAGAAACATACATTTCTACCCTTGTCCCCTCCATCATACACCACACACATTTGTATATGCTCTGTTCTGGGTTGAATTGTGTCCCCAAAAAAGATACATTAAAGTCCTAACTTCAGGTACCTGTGAATATGAACTTATTTGGAAATAAGATCCTTGTAGACATAAGCAAGTTAAGATGAGGTCATACTGGCTTAAAACGGACTCTAATTCAGTGACCAATACGTTTATAAGAGGACAGGGAGGGAGATTTGGAATCAGAGACAAACACACACAAGGGAAGATGGTCATGTGAATACAGAGGCAGAGATTGGAGTGAAGCAGCTACAAGCCAAGGAACACCAGGACAGCCAGCACCACCAGAGCTAGAACAGAGCAAGTAAAAAATGTTCTGTAGAGCCTCCAGAGGGAGCATAGCCTTGCCAACACCTTGATTTCAGATTTCTAGCCTCCAGCACTGTGAAAGAACAAATTTCTGTTGTCTAAGTCACCCAGTCTTACTTACTGGTACTTTGTATGGTAGTCCTAGGAAACACACACATCCCTATCCCCAATGCCCTTAGATGAGTGGTAACACATTGCACACATTTTTCTCCATCTTGCTTTTTTTTCTTTTACCTGAAGTATGTATCCTGAAGATTACTTCATAAGTGTATATAAAGATGTTTTTCATACCTTTCTATAGCTGCACAAGCACCCCAGTTTGTACATGCATCTTCGTTTACGCAACTAGTTTTTTTGATCATGAGGTGGGATTTTTCTAATGTTTTGCTATTATCAATAGTCCTTTTTTAAAAAGTTTAGTTATTTTGAGGTAGAAAGAGAGCGTGTGCATGTGTGCAGGAGCAAGGGAGGGGCAGAGAGAGAGGGAGAGAGGGAGAGAGAATTCCTCTGCGCTCTGTGCTATCAGCACAGACCCCAAAGCAGGGCTCCCATCTCATGACTCTTGAGATCATGACCTGAACTGAAATTAAGAGGCCGAGGCTTAACTGGCTGAGTGATCCAGGCACCCCACCGATAGTACTTTGAGTAGGCTTCAAAATGACCTTTCTATATTTTTCCCAGATCCTTTTGTGTTGGTTTTTGGGACTAGTATTGCTGGGTCGGAGGGTAAAGGGTAAATATAATGTTGCTGAATATTACCAAATTTCCCTCATGAAAGTTTTCCCAATTTGCATTTATACAAGCCATGTGTGACTGTCTATTTCTCTAGAGTCACCAACAAAGTACATTATCAACTTTTGTATTTTTGCCAATTTGATAGGTGAGAAATTGTTTCTCCGTGTGGTCTATATGTGAATTTCTCTTATTATGAGAATGAACATCACTCATCGAGAAGTATGCAAAATAAAACAAACATATGCTAAAAGATCCTTTTCCCACTGCTTCCCTCCTTGGTCAGGCTATAAGATACTAATATATCTCATACCTCCCCTTTCCTCTTTTCATGTTCAATATCAAACACATTTCAGATCAAAAACTATCTGTGTGATATTATTTATAGAATTCTAAGAAGTCATCCCACGTCATTAAAACTATATTAAACTTAAGTTCAGCAAATGTTAACTTAGTACCTATTAAGAATCAGGCACGTATAAGGTTGTAAAGGAGTGTACAAAAATGAAATAAACAAGGAATCTCTCTCTTAAAATCTTACTACCTAGAAATAAATGTATAAAACTATAGGTAGGTATGTAAAGTTCCATATAACTATATAAAGCTAGATAGGTGATACTAACATAAGCATGTACACATACACACATACACATAACAGGAAAATAAGGTATTAATAGAGTTGAAAAAGGACAGAGAAGAACAACTGGTACATAGGATTATCTCAAAATTTAATTTTTAGGGCACATTTCTTTAAGGTGATATACAACTCTACAAAAACAAGTATTTCTGGAAATGACATTTGGCCATATAATCATTCACAAGTTAGTATAAATTAACTAACCAGGGGCGCCTGGGTGGCTCAGTCGGTTAAGCGTCCGACTTCAGCTCAGGTCACGATCTCGCAGTCCGTGAGTTCGAGCCCCGCGTCAGGCTCTGGGCTGATGGCTCAGAGCCTGGAGCCTGCTTCCGATTCTGTGTCTCCCTCTCTCTCTGCCCCTCCCCCGTTCATGCTCTGTCTCTCTCTGTCTCAAAAATAAATAAACGTTAGGGGCGCCTGGGTGGCTCAGTCGGTTAAGCATCCGACTTCGGCTCAGGTCATGATCTCACGGTCTGTGAGTTCGAGCCCCATGTCGGGCTCTCTGCTGACAGCTCAGAGCCTGGAGCCTGTTTCAGATTCTGTGTCTCCCTCTCTCTCTGGCCCTCCCCTGTTCATGCTCTGTCTCTCTCTATCTCAAAAATAAATAAGTATTTAAAAATAAATAAATAAATAAATAAATAAACGTTAAAAAAAAAAATTTTAAAAAAAATTAACTAACCATACTGTTTTTCTCTTTACAATCACCTGAGATCTGTTGGCTTTCTGGATGAGGAATCTCTGTAAAAATAAAAAAACCTGGACATGGTGTAAAATGAGAGCATTTGACAACCGGAAAATAACAGAAGAGTATGAGTTGAACTAGAAAGACTGTATAATATTGTACCCCAGAATGTGACTGTAGTGGAGATAGGGTTTTTAGAAGAGTAATTAAAATGCAGCTGTTATGGTAGGCCTTAATCCAATCTGACCAATGTCTTTATAAGAAGAAAAGATTAGGACACGCAGAGAGACACCAGGGACACATGTCCACAGAGATAAAACCATGTGAAGGAGCAGCGAGAGAGTGGCTATTTGCAGACCACGGAGAGAAGCCTCAAAGGAAACCAACCCTGATGGCACCTTGATCTTGAACGTCCAGCCTCCAGAACTGTGATAAAATAAATTCCTACTGGGGTGCCCGGCTGGCTCACTTGGTAGAGCATGAAACTCTTGATCTTGAGGTTGTAAGTTTGAGCTCTAAGTTGGGTGTAGAGAATATTTAAAAAAATAAAATCTTTAGAAATAATAATAAAATTAATTTAAAGTAAATAAATAAATAAATTTTCGTTGTTTAACCACCCAATCTATGGCATTTTGTTACGGCAGCTTAAGCAGACTAAGACAGTGGGTAAGTCTAAATGAATACTGACTGTTCAAAACAAATTAAGAATGTTCTATGGGGGTTAAAATGTGTTTGGAATTAAAATGCATGACAACAACAGTACAAAGTAAGAGGTAAATGGGTACAAAGGGTTTTAAGATTCTAGCATTATTATGGAAGTGATAAAATTAATCTTCGTATTAGACTGAATAACATAAGAATGCATGCTTATTCTGTAGTAACTTTTCAAAAAATGATAATAAAATACAGCTAACAACTAACAATGCAGGGAAAACATGCTATAATAAAAAATACTTGATTAATCCAAAGAAAGGCAATAAATGAGATAAAAGGACACATCCAACAGGTGGGTCAACTAGAAAACAAACGATAAGATAATAGCTATAAACCCAAGTATATCAGCAATTATATCAAATACAAATGGACAAAATATGCCAATTAAAACAGTGTCAGAATGGATTTTTTTAAACTGTATGTTTACAAAGAAATGTACCTTAAATATAAAATGCTTAGCATGATGCCTGGCATATGGTGTCCCTAAAAAGGAGCTGGTGGTAAAAGCTGTAATTAATACGATTGTGAGTGTAATTACCAGTTTCCTGAGGAACCAGGATGAAAGCTCATCAGAAGACGTATAAGAGGGGACGTGGCTGATTCACAATTGTGCCAATTACTGGTCCACAGAATGGACATTAAAAGTTCTTTCCATGAAGGCACAATATGAGTTGAAACCATATATTACATGATCTGCTTTACAAAAATCCCCCTTAGTAAGATATGGTGTTATATCAATAGAATTTTACACTGTGTTCAAACAACTGACAGATATAATCAGAATTTGGAGGAAGTTCTTTATCCCATGGTGACCATTTATGGATTCTAATTACTCCATCAAAACAAGAAGATTTTCTTTTCATATTTAGCTAACTTTAAAGCACTCAGACACCAACATGGTGATAGTTCAAAGTAAACTACTGCTCCAGATATTTGAGTCCAATTTTGTAATCTAATATTAATACTTCAAAGGTAATCTACATGAATTCGTAAACAGTCTTTCTCCAATACAAATCCAACTTTAATTATAAAAAGTTTCTATTTTTTCTTCAGGAAATTTTAGAATTAAATGCTTAAACTTTTGAGAGGAGAGTCTTTAGTTTTTTATTTTGAAACAGGAAACATACAGAAAAGTTGCATAAATAAAACAAGTACACTCTTCACTGTTTCTCCAATTTCTGATATTTGCTACAGTTGCTCTATATTCTCTCTCTCTCTAACACACATACACACACACACACACACACACACGCAGACATGCACACACACATGTACACATGCATGTAGCAATTATTACTTTGCTGAGCCTTTTGAGAATAAGTTATGGACAACATTACTATTTACCCCTAAATATGTCAGTCTGTATCTCCTAAAAACAATAAGAAATTTTCTTATATACCCACAATATAATTATCAAATTCTGGAAATTTAAAGTTGATACACTAATGTTGTACTCCACATATGTTGTATATTTGAAAGTTGCTAACAGAGTAGATCTCAAAAGTTCTCAAAACAAGAAAAAACTTTGCAACAGTGTATGCTAATAACTAGACGTATTGTAGTGATCAAATCACTATGTTGTATACCTGAAAGTAATACATTGTTACATGTCAATCATATCTCAATCTTTAAATAAGTTAAAAACTGATACACTACTGTTAACTAATGGAGTTAATATTTAAATTTTTGTAATCCAGCTCATATGTGATGTCTTCAGGGAAGCCTTTCCCGTCTCCCCTTCCTTCCTGATCATTTTATTGGGTCTTCTTCCTACCTTTTTACTTTCCATATAATTTTAGTGTCATGCTTGTTACAGTCCAGTTAATTTCCTTTCCATCTTCTCTCCCACCAGACCATGGCATTCTGGAGGCCAGAAACTAAGTTTATTTATTTTTGTGTCCCCAGAGCCGACCAGAGCGCCAAGCACCAGCAGACACTCGAAAAATATTTTCTGAATGAATGATATGAATGCATTACATATGCTTGGTTTGCTGCTTTGTTTCTTTATCCAAAGCACTATTATCACAGGTTTCTGTTTAGCTTATCGTCAGCTTAAAACTCTTATTTCTTGTCTACTGTATCAGCTAGACATGCTACATTACTACACACTTACCACAGAATTTCAGTCTGTTGGTTTATTTTTAGTTAAAGCTTGATCCTTCCAGCTTCTGCCCAATCACCTCCTACTGCCATGCACCAGTTACATTCTAAAACTAATAATATTTTAAGGCATATCTATGATAAGAATACATTCTCATAAGAATTATAAAACACATGATTGTATAACAAGTAAATAAAACAGAGGTCAAAATTAATATTGTGGTATGTTAGGCTTCAAATTTTAAATAATTCATCCTTCCCTATCCTTTTCATGCAATCAGAAATGGGACAGGAGAAGGCACTGGAAGGGGAGAGGAGAGGAAAAGAGGTTGCCACGATTTAGTAATAAAAGCTGGACTGTGTCAACATAGACGTCATTTAGAAGAGAGCAGTCCCAACTCTGCATGACAAAAGAAAAAATAAGTATTAAACAGTGGCTTCCCTTTACCCCAATATCTTCTGGATCTAAAGACTCTATCAAAAAAAACCTTTACTGAATGACGCCTACTGTCCAATTCTCTGATAAGACCTGCAGCATCTTTGCCATTATCGTCCCATTCTATAAATAGAACAGGATCAGAAATGCTACCTGACTTGCATGCAGCCACACAAGTATTATAGCATTTTATTAAATCTAAGTCAACTCTCATCACTCACCATTATTTTATGTTCCGCTGAGAAAGAAAAAAGGCTGAAAGTTAAACTATGACAATATGCAAAAATGTTATTGATTTTAGAATACATCTCAATTTTAGATGAGTTGAAAATGTGTCTTCAAATTGGTGAAAAAAGATAAGTGGTGGAGCTGGGGCTTGAACATTGGTCCATTCCTCTTTCAGCTCAGTGCAAAGCCAGCTCCCATCCTGCACAGAACCACCGAGTTTGCGTCCAGGCAGGTTGATAGGTACTGCTGATGTCTAAGGCTGGGTGGCTTTGAAGAAAAAGTGACATTTTTAACCATCCACCCAGATGAGGAAGATTAGGGGTTTTACATGCCTAATAGTTGAAAGGCTTGAAAGAAGAGATAGAGAAAGGCACACTGGATAGATTTTATTCTCTCACAACCACAACATGACTGAGAGCTGCAGGCAATGGATCTCGCACCTGAAGGCCCTGACACAGAAAGGTGCAGAGGCCTTGCCCAGTAGCGCAATGCATCAGGGCAGAATCTAAATTAAAATGTGGAGTTTCTCACTCCCAGGCCTGTGTGGGTCCACTTTGGCATGCCGCTTTCCCTGCACAACTGTGATTCTTGCTAAATAATTGAAGCCCAGGCTTTGTCCATATCAGGGATATTACTGTTTGATTTTGTGGTCCCGAAGGGACAGCCGCAAACAGCTGATGCCTCTGCTGGTACTGAAATTGCTACAGAATGTGGGAATTTTTCTAGTTTTCTATTGGAAAAATCTCAAAGCATTGCACTTAGGAAACAGGGGCTTCTTGAAGTTTTTTTTTTAAAAAAGTGTAGGAGTATATGGGTGGGAAGGGTGAGAGGTTAGTGAGATGCTTTTCTATAAGACAAAACTGCATTTAAGCAATAAATTGTTAAAAGAAAAAATTAATTATAAATGGAATAACCCAGCTCCTAAGGAACAGAGAAAATGCAGAATAAGTTCCTGCTAATGGAAAGATGTGAACTGTAAATACATACATCATACGAGGGTAATGTTGCTCACATCCATTCCCCTCCTGTCTCACTCCAAACAAAAAAAAAAAAAGAAAAGAAAAAAGAAGAAAGAAAAGAATCACAAAGGCTGGGTTACAAAAGACAACTTCTCCAAATAGAAATCGTCAGATGTGAATTCACAGATGAAGAAGACTGGTTGTACTGCCATCATATGAGTAAGACCTGTGACCTCAGCCTAACAAATCCCTACATGGGTCACAGAGCATAGGGCAATGTCATGTCCAACAAGGGAGCCTGTGGTCTTTGCCAGGTGTGTCTGCAAACTCCCTTACGAAATGTTTAGTAGTTATTTCTCACAGAAATGCTGTTAATCAAATATCTATGCTATTATCATATCCAAAAAAAGTTTGAAAGAGAGGCACAGAAAGAGTTAATGACTTGCCTTCACCAAAATACATACACCTGAGTTTGTCAAAATTCCCAGGTTGAGGCAGGAGAATATAAGCAAAACATGCAACAAAGAAGTTGGTGAGAAAATAACATTCTAGACCCAAATTTATAAAAAGGCACAAGCACCCGAGACGCCAAAGCCAAAATAAAGCCTGTCATCAGTCACAACTGCCTTTTTCTCTTTATTATCTCATGGCCATAAATGAAGTACATAATTACATACAAACATTGTGTATGTAACAAAAAAAAAAAAAAAGGAAGCTTTAATTCGTCTTCTAAAAGAGAATAGCGGGGCTCCTGTGTGGCTCAGTTACTTAAGTGCCCGACTCTTGATTTTGGCTTAGGTCATGATCTCATGGTTCGTGAGTTCAAGCCCCCGAGTTGGGCTCTGTGCTGATAGCACAGAGCCTGCCTGGGATTCTCTCTCTCCCTCTCTCTGCCCCTCTCCTGGCTCATGCTCTCTATCTAAATAAATAAGTAAGTAAGTAAGTAAATAAATAAATAAATAAATAAATACAACTTAAAAACAATTTTTTTTTAATAAATAAGAGTAGCTACGTAGAGTTAATAAATGTGAGAATTAGTGAGAAATTTGATGAATAAATCAAATGAAAAAACAAGAGTGCAGAGATTCCACCACTGTCTGAAGTTCTGCTCTCCGTAAAGTGAGGAGGCCTGGGTCCCATCTCTCTCATTTCCAGCTGTGTGAGGCCTGACACCTCATTTACCCTCTCTGTGCCTTAACACCCCCATTTTATGGCAGAGTAAAAAATAACCACAGCACATTCCTGCAGAGAGAGAAAAGGCAGTGATAAAAGCTCCAAGCATCACAGCTGGACTCTGGAAAGGTGAGGGGAACATTAACCTGATAGCTGAAGAGAAATGTATTTTGCAGACAGCAAAAAGCGCAGTCTGAGGGGCGGTTTTGAATAAGAGTCCTTTATCCCAAAATATCGTCATCAAGAAAAAGTCTTCCTCATTGGCCAGACAGCAAAGAATGAGTAACCTGAAGGCAAAGGCTACTTTTATTTCATCTCATTTCATTTCAATTCATTTTAAAATGTATGTGTCTGTTGTTTGGTTTGAATTTTGGTTTCGGGGGTTGTTTTTATTTTTGTTGACTGGTTGGTTTGGTTTAGTTTTTCTCGTGTGTGGAGGAACTACCCTATGTTAAGTGCTCGGTAAGTATTTGTTGAAAGGAATTTAAAAAGGGAGAAATTTGGTCAGGGACCTTGTCTTCCCTATAATATAGTCTATTCCTAGGACTTATCACAATGCCATGCATATATTACATTTTCAATGAATATTTGTTGTATGAGCAAATATTAGCTTTTAAAATAAGAACTTTCCAAGTTCCTTCCCTATTACATTTTCATATTACCTTTCTGAATTTCATTTTCACTACCAGGCCTCTCTTCCTTTTTGGCAGTTATGGCCTCTCTGTAGCGAAACAAAAAATCCAGACTCTATCTGACTTTCAGTATTTTATAAAACTTTATTGTCTTGCCAATACCATGAAAATATTTTGTCCAACTGTCTCCCTATTTGTCTCTCAACTCTTTTCACTGTAACAACCCACCTCCCTGAGCTCCTACCACATTATGAAGTCGCCCTGTAAAAGTTCCAAGGGCATCTGAGGCCTCCCAAATTCTTGACCCAAGTCCATGACTTAAATTTGTTTCCTCACCCAGCATCCATCTGCACACTTAAATAACAGAAATGCCATGTAGCAAAGAGGAGGAAAGAACTGCCATCTTTAATTTTGCCTCAGTCACAGAAGAGGCTATCGGAATTCTCTGGGTCTAAAGGGAACGCCAAATGCCTGAGGTGGGTTTTCCTTCCAGGAGGAAATGGAGCGCATCAGAGAAAAGCAATCACAGGTCACGTACTAGCTGTGTAAGTGTAAGCAAGTTACTGAACTTCTCTGTCTCAAGTTCCTCATATTAAAATCAAGATGGTGGGGCCCTGGGTGGCTCAGTTGATTAAGCGTCGACTCTTGATCTCAGCTCAGGTCATATCTCACGCAGTTCCTGAGATCAAGTCCTGCATTGAGCTCCATGCTGACAGCAAGGAGCCTGCTTGGGATTTTCTCTTTCCCTCTCTCTCTGCCCCTCCCTGACTTGTGCTCTCTCACTCTTGCTCTTTCTCTCTCAAAATAAATAAATAAACATTTAAAAAAATAAAATATAATAAAGATGGCAATAGTACCTACCTCATAGGGTTCTTATGAGGATAAAGTGAGAGTTATCTTTTAAGACACCTAGAACAAGGCATTCGGTAAGTTCTATCAAGTATATGTTTTGGTTTTTTTTTTAAATGTCAGAGAAGGCTGACATAATCAATGAGAAAGTGGTAAAAAGGTGTTGGTTGCCTCCTAAGGCACAATGTTCACAACTGCACATAAACAATGCTCATGAAAATAAACAAATATCAGACAAAGTTCCTCTGCAGATGCAGGGGAACAAGGCAGAGACAAAGACTGTCCAAGGCCGTGTGTGAGATGAGACAGAGACAAGGATACTAAACATCCCTTATCCTGTGACTAAATGAGTACCTTCTGCTGCCTTACCAGTGACAGCTCTCGTCCCATTTTAATCACCCTGCTTTCTGGGTAAAAAGATGCAAGGTTATCCAGTCATCAAACTACCAGCACCCATCCAAAACTGGCCTCTGTTTTTTGTTTTGTTTTGTTTTTTTTAGACAGAGCACACACACAGCTGGGGACCAACAGAGAGAGAGGGAGAGAGAATCTTCACGCTGTCAGAGCAGAGCCTGACTCAGGGCTCGAACCCACGAACTGTGAGATCATGACCTGAGCCGCATCAAGAGCCAGCTGCTTGGCTGACTGAGCCCCCCAGGCACCCCTGGTTTCTGCTTCTTCAAACACTCCTTAGACTTACCCGGTGCAAGCCCAAATCCTACAATAAGCTCCTCTGAGTAGCTCTCAGCAACTCGCCCTAGAGTTCCCTGAGGTGCCTCATCCCTGGCTGCAGCAAATAAGCAAACCTGACTTTGGTTTGGCTCTAGGTGTGTTCCTGGGGTTCTCTGTCAGGTGGACCACAGAATAACACTTCTCACAACAACAAAACCAATAGCATTACTTACTGAGTGTTTGCTCTGAGCCAGAGACCTTCTAAAGTGCTACACACATGTTGACTCTTAATCCTCACAACAGTCTGTGTTCTGGACTAGGCAAAAGTAAAATAACATTAAAAAGAATTCAAACCCGGTCTGACAGCTGATGCTCTCCATCCCTGTATTCCATTGCTTCCCTGAATAAAGGGCAATTGTCTAGGCAGGCTTGATATCCTGCCTCTTAACTTGGAATGGAGCACAGCACACCCTAATTCTGTTTAATTATTTCCAAGCTTGTGTTTATTGTTAAAGAGAAGAGAAAAAGGAAATGCATCATCCCTCCAAATGGAGTACAGTCTCACGTTGCATTTGCAAACACATAAACTTGAAAACGGGCCTACTGGTTTTAAATTTGGAGCTTAGAACAGCTTCTCAGATGAGGAAGCAGGATGGTATACAGGAAGGAGACAGTGTGGGCCGTGAAATCTAGGAGACCAGAGATCAGTCTGGCTGCAACCCTTCTAATAATGTGGACTTTAGATGAGTTACTTAACTCCTCTCATGCTTGGCTTCTTATTCTGTAAAATGGACACAGTAAAGCCTACCACAGTGTTGGGGGCGGGGGGGGGGGGGCGGGCAGGTACCCGATCCACAAAGCAATTGGCTCTATGACAGCTGTGATTTCTACTGTGTCATGGAAAGTGGGAAATTTCAGTACTTGCAAAGAGGGCTTGCGATGGTTCACACATCCTGAGAAATTGTAAAGGGCCCAGAGGGGTTCTTTTTGTGGTCTCTGAGGGTCACAAAAGCCATCAGAATCAGGATGAGAACAAGAAAGGCAAGGCAAGGAAAAAGGAGCCATTTTAAATGAGGCAAGATCTTGCTTGAGATCCTGTGCCTACTCATCCTAGAAGCCAATGGCACAGAGAAACAAAATAATGTTCTAGTTTCAGGACATTCTAATTTTTTAGGAACCATAAGAATTCAGACCCAGAAGGACTTCAATTCATACCCACTGGACAACACATTTTCATCTTTGTGATAATCCTGGACACTATATAGATGGGCTTCTGAAAGAGAATGGAAAAATATACATATCCATACATATATATGTCTACCTGAAAAGAAAGCTGTAATTACTATCAATAAATGAACAATTCCCTGTATTTGCCACAAATCTCTCTTTAATGAGCTGCAACCTATTCATTAAATGGGAGGAAAAAATATGAGGACAGGAAATCGGAGGGGGTGGGGAATGGAGGCAGGAGAGAGGGTGGAAGAAATCACTTTATTTCGAACAGGAGGCCCTAAGACACAAATACAATCAAAGGGGTTAATCTAATCCCTTTGTGAAGCATTGAGTCAGAGAACAAGACAAAAACAAACCTGTGATCTGGAACTTTCCAAGCCCCCACTTGGGGGGATTAATGAGGAGTACACGGCTGTGAAATTACGTGCCCTCTGAGTCAGGAAAATGGTCCTACTGGTGCATGACCTTGAAATGAGGGGACGCAAACTTCACCTGATCCACAATTACCAAGCCCTGGGAGGAGGGGCTCAGGGAGAAGAGAGAGGACGTGAGGCTGTGTGAATGTTCAGAATATGAAAACCCACAAATCTCAACCAACCTGAGGCTTGAAGGGGGATCTAAACACAACATAAAATATTCAGAGGACTTTAAAAGGACGTTGGCATGTGTGTGGAAGCATTAGGAGGCAAGCCTGTCCTCTTTATTTACATGAAGTAGATATTTTGTGGCTGTTGTTATGGACTTAGTGATGTTTGTCTCTGTTCAATTTTCCCTTTGCAATGAAAAATTGTTGCGAGATGATTTCTAGTCTTAGCTGCTTTACATGACAGTATTATCAAGGATTCATCAAGAGGCCATCTGTCGAATTTATGAAAAAAATATGCAAAAACAAAACAGATGAAAAGGAAAGAGCAAGACAGACTGGTCCAGGGGAAGATAGATGTGGCAGCATGTGCCTCCGTGTGAAAATTACAACATTTAAATACTGCGGAATAAATTACTGTGCCGAAAAATTAGTGATGCTCTCCCACTTTAGACGCTACCCTTACCATAAGAACATAATGAAATATATCACATATCAAATCACCCTTTCCTCAGACTATTATTATATTCTAATGAAAAATTAGGAGAGGAGAGACACATAAACCTCAAATGGGAGGGATGAAAATGAGCCAGAGTGGATTTGCTCTAGTATTGAGCCATGAGAAGCTTCTCCAAAATGCACAGTCCATATGGAAATAAGAGCTTTGCCCCCCTATTTATTAGAAAGTCAATAAAATAAATTACAGATTGTGTGAAAAGCTGAAATAATATATATTAAAATGACAACGAGGCTGGCCAAGCTTACACCCAAATTAGATGGGCTGTAAAAACAATGTATTTCAGAAAGGAAATGGGAGGGAGCATGAGGATACAGACAAATGACCAGAGCTGCAGTGTTGCCTCCTATAGGTGAGACACAGAACCACATGCACATGCTGTCCACTTGCTCCTGGAGAAGGAAGGACCCAGGGAACAGCTCTGCCAGATCTGAGCACTGTGGGGACAGACTCCTTACAGAGCACACAACAAGGGGGTAGCTCCCTTTGGAATCTGTTTCTAGCCCCTAACTCTCCTAGCAGCTTCCCCTCCCCTTGGGGGCCATCTTCCTCCTCAGTCTCCTCCATTTCCCCCACCCCTCCTAGAGTTTAATCAATAGGAAAACTTCTATTTTAGTGCCTTAAGGAGATGTTTAGCAATGCTGCTAAATAATGTATTAAACTATAATGCTCCAAACACACAATGAAGATAATAGCTGGCACAGGCCCCTAAATTTCAAAGGAATGAGAGAAAAAAGCCAAGCCCTATCTCACCAAGAGCCAGTGACAGTAATGAATTCACAATGAAAAACTGTGAACAATAATAGTATTAGCTAACACTAGTCAGTGCTATGCATTAAATAACTAGCTTAACCCTTGCACTAACCCTATGAGATAACTTACCATTTATTACTGTTCCTTATTTTACAGATGGAGAGACTGAAGCCCAGAGAGATGTAGGTATCCCATCCAAAAATCACACAGCTGTGGTATAGAGATTCAAACCCAAGCTATCAGGTTCAGAGCACATGCTCCATTCCACCAAGGTGTAATGCCTCCCATTAGGAAGGCAGCAGAGGTACTTCATTAATTTTGTTTGAAATGTTACAAATTCTTCAATCAAGAAATAAAAGAATAAAAAAGATCCCTATGACATTAAGTTAGACCATATCATCCCTCAGGCTGTTACAAAACACAATCCTATGAAAGACATAAATGTAAGACAGGAAACCATCAAAACCCTAGAGAAGAAAACAGGCAACAACCTCTTTAACCTCAGCTACAACAAGTTTTTACTAGAAATGTCTCTGGACACAAAGGAAACAAAAACAAGAATGAACGGCCTCATCAAGATAAAAAGCTTCTGCACAACGAAGGAAACAATCAACAAAATTAAAAGGCAACCAACGGAATGGGAGAAGATATTTGCAAATGGCATATCAGATAAAGGGTTAGTATCCAAAATCTATAAATAACTTCTCAAACTCAACACCCAAAAAACAAATAATCCAGTGAAGAAATGGGCAAAAGACATGAACAGACAGTTTTCTAAAGAAGACATCCAGATGACTAACAGACATACGAAAAGATGCGCATATCACTCATCATCAGGGAAATACAAATCAACACCACAATGAGATACCACCTCACACCTGTCAGAATGGCTAAAACAGATGGCAACAACAGATGTTCACGAGGATGCAGAGAAAGAGAAACCCTCTTGCACTGCTGGTGGAAATGCAAACTGGTGCAGCCACTCTGGATAACAGTATGGAGGTTCCTCAAAAAATTAAAAATAGAGCTACACTATGACCCATCAATTGTTCTGCTGGGTATTTATCCAAAGGATACAAAAATGCTGATTCAAAGGGGCAGATGCATCCCAATGTTTATAGCAGCACTATCAACAATAGCCAAAGTATGAAAAGAGCCCAAGTGTCCATCAACAGATGAATGAAGATGTGGTGTGTGTGTGTGTGTGTGTAGCAATATTACTCAGTAATCAAAAAGAATGTAAGCAAAATAAGTCAGTCAGAGAAAGATGAATATCATATGATTTCACTGATGTGGAATTTAAGAAACAAAACAGATGAACATAGGGAAAGGAAAGGAAAAATAATATAGAAACAGAGAAGGAGGCAAATCATAAGAGACTTTTAAATACAGAGAACAAACTGTGGGTTGTTAGAGGAGAGGCAGTTGGGGGATAGACTAAATGGGTGATGCTTATTAAGGAGGGCACTTGCTGTGATGAGCACCGAGTATTACGTGTAAGTGATGAATCACTAATTCTATTCCTGAAACCATTATTACACTATATGTTAACTAACTTGGATTTAAATTTTTAAAAATTTATTAAAATTAATCAAAAACTAATAAAAACACAATCCTAAACAGCCCTGGCTCTCTCTCCTACTTAATTCTCTTTCTGATAAGTGGAGGATACCTATTTAGAAGTATATATGGGACTATATAAAATAGAGTAATGATAATAAAGGTAAAGACATTTTTAAAAATAAGGACAAAGAATACTATGTCAACAAAAGGTGGAAGGTGAAAAGGGAAGCCCAAAGGTCTGGTTTAAGGGAACTGCTTGCAACTAAATTAGGTCTTCCCAGGATGTTTTCTGCTTTTACTTTCCATACTAGGAAATTCTGAAACACATCATATCTATGATATATGAGTATATAAACATTTTACCAATATAACCAAAAAGTCTCTAATCTACATTGAACATCTGATGAAAGATTTCACATCTGGACCAAGAGCCATGTGTATTTATTAAACCAAAGACTTCCAAGAGACAAAATATTATTATCTTGAAAATATAAAATAATTTCAGCATGCAAGTATGCAAATAATATCTCAGACCCATATAAGCCTATATTATCTGTGCTTGTCCTTGTAAGACATTCAAGTTGAAGTTTTCTTCTACTTAGACTTTCAACATTAACAGAAATTTGACCAACTTTAATTCAGCATCTTATTTTATTTTTTTTTAATTTTTTTTTAACGTTTATTTATTTTTGAGACAGAGAGAGACAGAGCATGAATGGGGGAGGGTCAGAGAGAGGGAAACACAGAATCTGAAACAGGCTCCGGGCTCTGAGCTGTCAGCACAGGGGCCCGATGCGGGGCTCGAACTCATGGACCGCGAGATCGTGACCTGAGCCGAAGTCGGTGCTCAACCGACTGAGCCACCCAGGTGCCCCCAGCATCTTATTTTATTTTCAACTTTACTTTCACCTTTTATGGAATTATGATTATCTATAAATAAACACTGGAGTATATCAATTCAGGAAGGTTTCTGATCTCAACTCAGCTACTACAGGTAGTAATGAGGTTAACCACTTTTTTCGAAAAACACCGACTGGATAATAGAATGGGTCCGCCTATGGAAGCATCTCACCCACAGCAAGACTCAGTGATACCATCAGTCACCTGTTCCTCCCTTCTTTCATTCTCTCTTACAATGTCTTGCACAACAGATATTGACAACATTTCCTATACACATAAAAACCAATTTTTATATATTATTTTTTAAATTACAAGTACAGTGGCATCATACTCATTGGGCATCTCATGTAGCACAGCCCTTAACCCTAAATTAATGTCTACCTAAAATGACCCCCAAACTGGGAACAAGATGACAGACCCTCTCACACCTGCTGCTATCAAGTCCATTGGCCTAATAACTCGAAATATCTAGCTTAGACTGAGCCAGATCTTCCCAGTGTGTGAATTAGCCTAGGACATAGCAAAATTACTGAGGCTAGCCAGTGGCCTCAGACAAATTTTTAAATGGACAGGCAAAAAAATATTGTATTTATCAAGAGTGTGTATCCAAATACTTTTACTCTTAATTCTCCTGTCCCAACTAGCTCACCAGAGTGGGAGGCACCCCAGTGGCCAAACACAAGCCATGCATAGACATCTTTATAAACATTTGTAGAGAGCTGGCCTCTGGCTATCCACGATCCCAGTACCTGGGATTACTCTCCATCCAGAAATCCTTTGGTAATTTAAATTTGATCAATTTGTATATGTGTGTAAGAGTAAGTGTGCTCACTGAAGTGCAACCTAACTTAACTTGCTGTCCTTGACTCACAGTCCCTGATAGACCTTGAAAAAGCATCTAGTATATATGAATTCACAGAGACATCACTCTACGCAGCGATTGCGAAGACACGAGCTCTTCTTGCTCTTCCATTATTTCCATTTTGCTTTACCTCTGTCTCTACTCAACATCTACTTATACAGTACTCTTATTAAATCAAAAATTCACATTTTGATAGGCCTCCATTCAGAGGCATATTTGAAATAGTTCCTGGTGGTATTTTTCCCTCTGAAACACCCTTTTATCTCCCTCCATCAACCTATCTTCCTTAGTCTCTTTCTAAATTAACCTCCCCCAGGAAGCATTCTAAGATTACCCTAACTCACAATGATCACTACTCTTTACTGTTATATTTTTTTTCTCCCAAGGTGAGGCTATTTATGTATTCTTTATATACAGGGCCTTACACATTGATGTGTTTACTGGATTTAAGCAACTCCTTGATTTATTTTTTGTAATTTATCCATTGAAAATTCATGTATAACATTTGCAAGTTAGTTAATTTATAACATTTCTCCTATGCGCATGTAAAAGTAAGTCACTCAAGGATACTATCCTTAAACTTATAGCAGGAAAAGACATAACATAATAGGCATTTCAAACATGATCTTTCCTAAACAGAACTCTTATTTTTTATTCCCAGAAACTGTCCCTTTCCCAGCATTCATTATCTCTAAAAATGTCACCATTATTCACCCAGTTTCTTAAGCCAGAAACCCTGGATCATCCTTGCCTCTACTCTCTCTCTTGCTGACTCACTACTGGCATTTCCCAATGCCGTTGTTATACCACCATCTGTAAAACAAGAAGGGCGATATTCACTAGCTTCAATTTTAGGGAAGGCCGAGATGCCTCTTCTGCACATACAGCTTTTACACACATACACCCCCAAGAGAAATTCATAAAATAAAAAATAGGTGATTATTGTAATAGTAAGAACTAAAAAGAGACCTAAGATAACTATTTCCAAAATATTTAAAGTTACCATATTTCATTGGTGGGTATTTTTATAGAACATACTTCAAACACTGAGGTATCTGAGTTAAGGCTTCTGCGATAATATCTAAAAAATGTAGACATAATAAACCCTTACATCTGCATGGGGCTAAACATGTGTCAGTTCTATTCTTAGTTTAACATCAATACTTTATGTCTGTATTGGAGTTTACAATGGCTTTCATGCCCATCATTTCTCCCTTACCACAGCACCATGACAACTATCACTGTCATTTTACAGATGGAGATGCTGGCTAACCTGACTAAAGTCACTTAGTGTGTCACTGCTGAACTTCATCCCAGAACCTCAATTTCCCAATGCCTGGTACAGTGCTCACACTATTAGAACTTTCTCTGTGCAATTCTTACCCTATGAAATCAGTAGAAGGTCCCAAATATGTATGTATTCTCACACACACACACACACACACACACACACACACACTACACATGCATACACCTATACACATGTGCACACACATACACGCACACACACACACTGAGTTTCTTTATGGTCACCCAAGAGTCAGGCTCTTTGAGGGGATCCATAGTCACCCCTGAATTCAGTGAATTGCCTGCTTACTCCCTGAGACTAGGGTATTTCATGAGAAAGCTGAAAGGTATCACCTAAGACCCTATTAACGCACATTAAATTAGTTTCTCAGTGCATGACACCAGCCCACAATGGAGTCACTGACACCAATAAGGGAGGCCACCCAGCTCCCTTGGCTGGGCTCATGGAAGAGAGAGCTCTCGGCCTCAGGCAGAGCAAGGCATGAAGCTAGAGCTAGGAGGCAAATATCCTGAGGGGTAGCCCCAGCCTCTGGTTGTACTTGGGTCCATTTTGTTCGTTGTAAAGCTACTGCCTTTAATAGAACAAATCTCTTTTGATCTGTGCCTGCTCAGCATGTGGAGAAGAGGCTGAGAGAGTTTGTGTTATCTTAGTTTAATAACTGTTACACCGAATAAACACTATGCACACCACTCAGCCTTTTAGAAATGGAAAATAAATCATCACCAAAAAGCTTATTTTACAAACCCACAAATCATCAGAAATATAAATGCTTTCCTTTCTATTCCCATGTTTTAATAAAGACTCCCCCCTCCTTCTTTTCAGACTCACTCAATTACAATATCACTATCAGTTCACATTACAGGTCAGAGATACGGCGCTTAATGTATGTAGAGCCACTTCTCCTCTCCTAATAACCTGTCATTCCGGGGATTTGAATGTCAGAATACAGCCTGCCGCGGTAATGCTACTCGGCAGCCCGATGATGAAAACTTTGGACAAATCATGAAGAACATTCCAGATCCACATCACTGGAAGGTTACCGGGGAGAGCCTTTCATTCTGCTTTGACCCCTTGATCTGACAAGTGACACCTACAAAATGAACAGCTCTCCAACTTAAATTGTTTAACTGTAGCCTGATCAGTTTTATTATCTTGCTAATCCGGATATCAGCCGTTTCATCAGAATGGAAGATATGCATATCATGAATTATTTTGACACGGGGACCTTTTAATTTTTGCCAGCAATATTTCACTGCCCCAATCAGGGCCTGCAGTCACTGATGCCGTTCGCCTCCTGGGATGTCAGAGGACAGCGCACTCCTGACAGCCCCAAATCATCCGGGAGCTGTAACGAGCCATTGCTGCAATTATTATTATCTCCCGTAGTCATGCATTTCATTACAGCGCAGGCAGCCAGGGCCTTGGGGTTCAGGGCAGTCTTCTTCAGGAATCTCTGCCATTTTATGGGCTTGCCAAGCTCTGGGGTGTAATATCCCTTTTCTTTCCCCTTAGTAGACAAGGCGAGGTGAATTTCTAATAAAAACAAAACACTAGGTAGGCACTGCAGGAAGAGCAAGCTCAGTACAGGACATTAAGCAGCGGTAAGGCAGCTTGAATGGCCCACTTGAAGTTTATGAAAGCAGTGGTTAATCAGCAATACGGTTTGCTACAGAGAGAAATAAAGAACAATTTATCCTGGAAAAAAATGCTCCTTTCTAAATTGCAAAGTGCTACGAACACTTTCTTAAGGAAAACTCCCTTTTCCCTTAGATGTGTTTTTTAATTTCTCTCTCCCCTGCTAACCATTTTCTTCTTTTGAATTTTCATCCAAAGAGGATCCAGCCCCACTCCAAGCCCAGACTGCACGGTCTGCATCAGTGACCTGTGCTTTGGCATCGTGTCATCGGCTGCCCCGAACAGCCTCTGGAAACACACTGTTATCGTTACTCTAAGGCTATTATAGATCCTGTCGCTCATCAAAATACAGAGCAATTTCTTTATAAGTACCCATGGGAGAAAGTTCTTTCTAGTCTCACAAACAACTGATCCGTGTTTACCTTGAGGATACTGTGAATCATATAATTTATTATGTTTCCTTTCTGGAGAAGACTGCTAGAAACCTCAAAACTACATTTGTTATTCCTCAAAATATTAAACATAGAACTGCCATATGATCTAGTGTTTCCACTTCTGGGTTTATACCCAAAGAAGTAAGAGCAAGGACTCACACAGATAATTGTTCACCCATGTTCACAGCAGTATTATTCATAACAGCCAAGAGGTGGAAACAACCCAAGTGTCCATTGATAGATGAATGAATAAACAAAGTGTGGCATATTCATACAATTGAATGTTATTCAGCCTCGAAAAGGAGGGAAATTCGAACACGTGCGACAACATGGATGAACCTTGAGGACATGCTAAGTGAAACAAGCCCGTCACAAAAGGACACAAATACTGTAGGACATCTGAAGTAGTCGAATTCATAGAGAAAAGTAGGAGTTACCAGAGGCTGGACGAGAGAGAAATGAGAAGTTATTGCTCAATGGGTACAGCGTTTCAGTTTGGGATGGTGAAGAAGTCCTGGACAAGGATGGTGGTGATGGTTGCACAACAATGTGAACGTCCTTAGTGTCACTGAACTATACACTGAAAAACAGTTAAAATGGGGGGCTTCTGGCTGGCTCAGTGGTGGAGTATGCAATTCTTGATTTCAGGATTGTGAATTTGAGCCCCATGTTCAGTGTAGAGATTACTTAAAAAAAAAAAAAAAAAAACTTGGGGCACCTGGGTGCCTCAGTCGGTTAACAGCAGATTCTTGGGTTTCAGTTCAGGTCATGATCTCACGGTTCATGGGTTCGAGCCCCATGGCAGGCTCAGTGCTGACAGCATAGGGCCTGCTTGAGATTCTCTCTCCCTATCTCTCTGTGCCCCCACCCCCTCTCTTTCTCAAAATAAATAAATAAACTTTAAAAAAATTTAAAAATTAAACAAATAAGTCTTTAAAATAAAAAAAACAGTTAAAATGGTACATTTTATGGTATGTATATTTTACTACAATTAAAAAAAAATTAAATTTGCAGCCAATTTTTAGCATATGTATAGAATCTCATAGTAGGCATACTTATCTCATTACTGCCTTTATTAACTCTTCCTACCCTTACATTATCTTTGCTTTATTTCCCTCACTGGCTCTTTTAAAATATTATTTTATTGAGTGTTAATTTTTGTAGTACAATGACTTAGGACTTTTTTTTTTTTTTTTTTTGGCAGAACAAGAAAGGATTTCCATATTAAAATACATTCAGTCTGGCAAGACAATGCTGTTGGTGATTGTGTCCCAGAGAAAGAGTGAGAAATATATATTTCTGAAGTCCATCAGTGACACTGAGATAAGAAAGGAAACTGAGAGGGAAGACTGCTTTCTCACCCCTCCTTGAGCTGGGGAAACCCCTCCCTCCCCAGTGCCACCACAAGACTCTGTACAGAGCGCTCCTGGGCCCCCTCCCCCAGCCCTGTAGCAATATGCATCAATTCTCTCCCCCACTCCCGGCCAGCCTCATGGGCCTTCTACCTGTGCAGTCTGACAGAAGGCTACCTGGCTTAGTGTTCTACTGTCAAATGGTGAGTTTCTTAATAACTTTTCAGCAAAGAGCGCTGAATTTTCATTTTGTACCTCACAAATTGTGCAAACTTGCAAATTATGTAGTGAGTCTTACCTCCACTACACAATAAGCATCTTAGGGGAAAGAAATCCATCTTACTTCTCTTTGTGTAGCCAGTCCCAACCCCAGTGCCTGACAGGCAATTCCACAGGAGACAATCAATAAATACTTGTTGCACAAACAAGGATGCAAACTACAGGAAACCCTGTATGTCATAGTACTAAGTATTCCTTCTTCATCATCGTATATCAAACCCACTCCAGAAAAAGCCTGCAAACACAGGAAAGTCCGGCTTCCTGGAGGAAAAGGAAGGCTTATGGATGAGACCAAGAGTGAAGGAGACACCGTGTCTCGTCTTCTTTCCTAGGCTGGAATCCACAGGTGGAATTCATCTTTGATGTGAGGAATGGGGTGAGTGTTGCACCCACAGCTCGAATGGTTGTAACTCAAGCTCCAGCCTCTTCAAGACAGATCATTACATAGATTCATCTCATATTGACACTCCTTTTTAAACTCTCCAGAGATGGGATTTTCATGGCTTCCCTAGATAACACAGCTTAGCCATGCATCATTCTTCACAACTTCCCAGAGACAGAAGGTTTTAATAGCTTTCCCATAACAAGACAGAAATGCAGAGAAAGGGAATAGAGCTGGAAGAAAATCATGATAAAAGGAAGAAGAAAGCTAAGGAAGGCAGAAAGACATGCAGACAGAAAGAAAAGCAGACGTAGTGGATCACGGCTCATGACTCACAGCTCACTTCAAGGGCCAGGCCTTTCCGATATCCACCTTCTAGAGAAGGCTGTCCAGAAGCTGGGGGTTCCAGATCATTTCTTGAAAAACCAAAGAAAATATAAAGAAATTTCAAGCACAGAATGGCCATTTGGGATCTTTGAAATTTGTCAGGTACTTTCTATCTACATGAGGACTAGAGGTCAGGGTACATCAAAGACATCAATTTGAGGCACGAAAGGGGAAACACAGAAAACTGGGTGTGGAGGGTGAAGAGGGGAATGGAGACGAAATGGCGTCCAGGGCAGCATTTTCTAATTTGCACACTTTCCCTAAGCCATCCCCCACCCACATGCTCACTCGGTTCCTAACAGCATCTTCATCAATTAAGATTCTATGAGATTGGCAGACTCCAAGATCAACAGTACCATCCACATATTCACTATTCCACTGGCAAGGCGAACAATTCCGAATATTAAAAGTAAAGCAACACGTTCTGCCATGTCTTTTGTATACAGACAGCTGAAGCTGCGTGAAAGTTTGGCACCAAAAGGCCAAGTACCATATTTTCAGCCACCCACACGCCAAACCCCATAATAACTACAGACTCTAGATGTGAAATTTTCAGACATTTGCAGTGAAGGAAAACTAATAGTCATGTTTCTTCATGTGCTTCCTTTCCTAACAGGGCAGTTTCTCAACTTTAAAACCTCGTCAATGTAAGCTAAAGAGAACAAAGGGTGCTGCGGAGATATTTTCACCAGATGTCAAATGGTGCTTATTTATTTAAACAGAAAACCCCACTTTGTACATTTGGTTCACTTAGTGGTATGTGCTCTGTAACAAGTATTTTTTATGAGTAAAAAGCTGCCACCAGTGCGCTTAAGTTACAATAGGGCTTCAGAAAAGTCTGTTAACTGAGACTAAATATTGCTCTTTTTGCTTTTGGTTGAAATGTAAATTCCACTCTCATCCTCTCTCTATAATAGGAGAAACATTGTTGCTAATGTCATACCTGGACTTATACCTACTTCTTCTGTGGTCAAACCTAGAAGCAAAGATGCTCAGTTCCTTGTGCTTTTTAAGATAGGTATATATATGCTACAGAGCACTGATTTTTCTCAAACATTAACAACAGAAAACAATCAATTCCCTCCTGTGTGACTATCTGGTCTCTTGTGACCTGAATGAGCCCTCAAAACCCACAGGCTGAGAGCTTGTGTTGCCCACTCAGTGAGGATAACAAAATGGGTAGACAGACATCCTCTGAGCCTCTGCAAATAAGGAGCATGTTAACTTGTTCCATGAAGGGCCTCTATGTCCTTCATTCTGCCAGATAGAAAATGTAATTTTAGGTCAGACCCCTCCCTGTCAAGGAGTGTCTCCACCTGTCAGAGATGAGGTGTTTCAGATGCCCCTCCTACCTACAAGGTGAGAGACGGTCGGAGATCACAACTTGCAAAGATTTGAAAAAGACAAAAAAGCTTCACAGATAAGCAAATATATGAGGCATGTATTCCCAGATTATCAACCCAAGCATAGGGCAGAGTGCCAACCCCCTTAGATTTACAATGGATAAAGAGCATTTAAAAGGAGAACTCTGAACAAGTACAAAAAGAATCTGAGTATTTTCTGATGCCTTCAGGTCCCTGGTTTAAGAAGTAATCTCCCAGCACAGAAGGGGCTGAGGCATAAATGAGGGGGAAAACTTGGGAAACAGTCAACTACGCATGGACAGTGAAAGAAGGGGAGCCCTGGCTGAGTTTGAACAGAGTATTCACTTACTTACATTTGGTAGAGGGTTTTCACCAATTCCTTGATGAGGAGAAACTGGCAGGTTAAACCAACATCACTGTATGTATGTATTGTATATCATAATATAGATATTAGATATATAATATCTAGTACATAATATAGTATCCACATAGGATAATAGAGTGGACATAATTTTATTTAATATAACTTTTCAGTAAAGTGTACATAGTTCTCTTATTCTATGCTTTATCTATTTTTAACTTTTCTTTTTCAAACCCAGCGTTAAATAATTCATTCAACTTTATGTTATAGTTAGAAATTTCGATAAACAGGGTGAAAATAACATTGTAGTGAAGAATTAAATTTATTAGATATTATTTATCAGATATCCTTAGATGATATATCATAGATATCCCTTGGTGATGTAGCATCTCATACAGAATGCTAACTTAACTTCCTTCTCTATCAGTATAGTGGCTTACTTACATTGCCTAAGAAAACCCACCACTATAAAACACCTGGAAATATGGATCTTTTTTTAAAGGATTTTAAATGAATAACCAATCTCACCAAAAATGTAAGCAAAATTTCTGGGAGCCAAAAATAAAGAGGAAACTGAAAAACAGAGTGGTGAGCCATCTTTGAGCTTTTTACTGCTTTGAAAACATTCGTTATTCATCAAAACTAAGAGGCTGTATTTTAATGGCCAAATAAGGACAAGACACATGGCCTCGGGAGTCCCCTTATATCAGAAATTTTTGATAATTTCAGAGAAAGAGGAAGCAAAAAATATCAAATCTCCAGCTTTTAAGAGTATGATATATTTTCAATCCCAGTCTATATTTCAGGTTTAAAAAACAAAACACAGGGGCGCCTGGGTGGCTCAGTCGGTTGAGCGTCCAACTTCAGCTCAGGTCATGATCTCGCAGTCTGTGGGTTCGAGCCTCGCATCAGACTCTGTGCTGACAGCTCAGAGACTGGAGCCTGCTTCGGATTCTGTGTCTCCCTCTCTTTCTGCCCCTCCCCCGCTCATGCTCTGTCTCTCTCTCTCTGTCAAAAATAAACATTTAAAAATTTTTTTTAAATAATAATAAAATAAAATAAAAAACACAATACCAGCTGTAATGTTGGAGAATATGGAAATACAGGTCTGCATCACAGTCCAGAAATTTGAAATATCAACACAAAAAGTACCATCTGACTTGTAATACTACTCTAGAACACCTAAAAGAACCAAACATAAAATCTCTCTCAAGAAATAAGGCCTCAACTCTGTCAATAAAGGGTCACATGGTAACTCTATGTATCATATTTTGAGGAATTGCCAAGCTGTTTTCCAAAGTGGCTACAAAATTTAACCTTCTCACCAGCAATGCATGTAAGTGCCAATTTCTCCACATCCTTATCAACATTTGTGATGGTCTCTCTTGTTTTAGCAATCCTAGTGGGTGTGAACTGGTATCTCATTGTGGCTTTATCTTTCTCTAATGACTAATGATATGGAGCAGCTTTTAATGTGCTTATTGGCCATTTGTATATCTCCTATGGATAAATGTCTACTCAAATCATGGGCCCATTTTTAAATTGGGTTATTTGTATTGGTTTTGTTGTTCATTTGTAAGAGTTCTTTATATATTCTGAACACAATCCTTTGATCAAATGTATTACTTACAAATATTTTCTTCCATTTGTGGATTATATTTCCACTTTTTTATAATGTCTGGTGAGGCCCAAAAGTTTTTAAATTTTTAAATAGATTTTACTTTTTAGAGCAATTTTAGGTTTGCAGCAGCAAAACTGACTAGAAGGTACAGAGATTTTTCCATGCTGCCCCAACTCATACATGGCTTTCCCCATTATTAACATCCTCCCTTCAGACTGGCACATTTGGTACAATTGATGAACTTACTATGACACCATTATCACCAGAAATCCATAGTTTACATTACAGTTTACTTTTGGTGTTATATACATTCTGTTGGTTTGGGCAAATGTATAATGACATGTATTCACCATTACCGTATCATACAGAGTAGTTTTGCCACCCTGAAAATCCTCGGTGCTCCAACTATTCATCCTTCCTTCCCCTTAAACCCTGGCAACCACTGATCTTTTTACTGTCTCCATAGTTTTGACTTTTCCAGAACATCATATAGTTGGAATCATGCAATATATAGTCTTTCCAGATTGGCTTCTCTCACTTAGTAGTATGCATTTAAGTTTCCTCCATGTCTTTTCATGGCTTGATAGCTCATTTCTTTTTAGTGTTGAATAACAGTCCACTGTCTGACTGTACCACAGCTTATTTACCCATTCGCCTATTGAAGGGCATCTTGACTCCTTCAAGTTTTGACAATTATGAACAGGTGCTATAAACATCCATGTTCAGATTGTCGTGTGGACATAAGTTTTCAAGTCCTTTGATTAAATACCAATGCACATGATTGCTAGATTGTATGGTAAGAGTTTACTTTTGAAAGAAACTGCCACATTATCTTGCAAAGTGGCTATACCATTTTGTGTTCCCAGCAGCAATGAGTAAGAGTTAATGTCTTCACTCATCAGTTAATACTGACGAAGTTAGAGGATTAAAATTCCTTGACTTCAAGACTTACTATAAAGGGGGCACTTGGGCAGCTCAGTCGGTTAGACATCCAACTTCGGCTCAGGTCATTTCTCATGGTCCCTATGTTCAAGCCCCGCGTCGGGCTCTGTGCTAACAGCTCAGAGCCTGGAGCCTGCTTCAGATTCTGTGTTTCCCTCTCTCTCTGCCCCTTCCCTATTGATGCTGTCTCTCTCTCTCTCTCTCTCTCTCTCTCTCTCAAAAATAAATAAATGTTAAAAAAAAAAACTTACTATAAAGAGACAGTAATTAAGACAGTATGGTACTGGTAAAATCCAAATCCTCACCAGCATTTGGTGTTTTCAGTGTTCTGGGTTTTGGCCATTCTAATAGGTGTGCAGTGATATTTCATTGTTGTGCTAATTTGCATTTCCTGATGACATATGGCTGTGAAGCATCTTTTCATGTGCTTACTTGGCATCTATATATCTTTAGGAGGTATAAAAAATCTTTAGTCAATTTTTTAGATGAATTGTTTTCCTATTGTTGAATGTTAAGGGTTCTTGGTATATTTTGGATAACAGTCCTTTATCAGATATGTCTTTTGCAAATATTTTCTCCCACTCTGTGGCTTGTCTTCTCACTCTTTTGACATTGGTTTTTACAGAGAAGTTTGTAATTTTAATAAAGTCCAGATTATCAATTATTTCCCTCACGGATCACGTCTTTGGTGCTTTATCTAAAAAGTTATCACCATAACCAAGGTCATCTAAGTTCTATGCTATGTTATCTTTTAGTAGTTTCATAGTTTTGTATTTTACATTTAGGCCTATGATCCATTTTGAGTTAATTTTTGTCAAGGATATAGGTCTGTGTCTAGATTTTTTGTGTGTGTGCATGTGGATGTCCAGTTGTGAGCATTTGCTGAAAAGACTATATTTGTGGGACACCTGGGTGCTCAGTCAGTTGAACATCTGACTCTTGATTTCTGCTCAGTTCATTATCCCAGGGTGATGGGATCAAGCACCACATCAGGCTATGCACTGAGCATGCAGCCTGCTTGAGATTCTCTCTCTCCCTTTGCCCCTCTACCCCACTTGTGCACTCACTCTCTCTCTCAAATAGAAAAGAAAAGAAAAGGAAAAAAAGAAGGCTATATTTCCTCCATTGTATTGCCGTAGTTCCTTTGTCAAAGATAACTGAATATATTTATAAGGATCTTCTTCTAGGCTCTCAATTCTGTTCTTTTTATTTGTCTATTATTTTATCAACCCCATACTGTCATTAATCACTGTATCTTTAGAGTAAGTCCCGAAGTCAGGTAATGTTAGTCCTCCAAATTTGTTCTTCAATGTTCAATATTAGCTATTCTGTGTCTTTTACCTCTCCACATAAACTTTAGAATCAGTTTGTTGAGGGGCGCCTGGGTGGCTCAGTTGGTTGAACACCCAACTTCGGTTCAGGTCATGATCTCACAGCTTGTGAGTTCGAGCCCTGTGTCGGGCTCTGTGCTGACAGCTCAGAGCCTGGAGCCTGCTTTGGATTCTGTGTCTCCCTCTCTCTTCCCCTAACCCACTCACATTCTGTCTCTGTCTCTCTCAAAAATAAATGAACATTAAAAAAAAAAAGAATCAGTTTGTTGATAGCTACAAAATTACTTCCTCATATTTTGATTGGTATGGCACTGAATCTATAGATCAAATTCAGAAAAACTGTTATCTTTACAATATTGACTTCCTGTCCATGAATATGGGGTATCTCTCCACTTGTTTACTTCAACATCATTCATCAGAGTTTTGTAATCTTCCTTTTGAAGGTGTGCAGTGATATTTCATGTACATACAGATCTTGTGTATATTGTGTTAGATTTATATCTAAGTATTACATTTTGGGGGGGTGCTAATGTAAATTTTTTAATATCAAATTCTATTTTTTTCATTTTTGGTCGATAGGAATTAACTGACTTTTGCATACTGACCTTCTTTCCTGCAATCTTGCTATAATCATTTATTAGTTCCAGTAGTTTTTTGTTGATTATTTCAGATTTTCCACATAGGCAATCACGTCATCTGCAAATAATGGCAGATTTCTTCCTTCCCAGTCTATACCTTTTATTTCTTTTTCTTGTATTATTGCATTAGCTAGAATTTCCAGTATGATATTGAAAAGCAGTGGTAAAAGGGTTCATTCTTGCCTCGTTCCTGGGATAGCTTTTTTTTTCCAATATATGAAAATTATTGTCAAATTGGTTTCCATACAACACCCAGTGCTCATCCCAAAAGGTGCCCTCCTCAATACCCATCACCCACCCTCCCCTCCCTCCCACCCCCCATCAACCCTCAGTTTCTTCTCAGTTTTTAAGAGTCTCTTATGCTTTGGCTCTCTCCCACTCTAACCTCTTTTTTTTTTTTTTCCTTCCCCTCCCCCATGGGTTTCTCTTAAGTTTCTTAGGATCCACATAAGAGTGAAAACATATGGTATCTGTCTTTCTCTGTATGGCTTATTTCACTTAGCATCACACTCTCCAGTTCCATCCACGTTGCTACAAAGGGCCATATTTCATTCTTTCTCATTGCTCGGTAGTACTCCATTGTGTATATAAACCACAATTTCTTTATCCATTCATCAGTTGATGGACATTTCAGCTCTTTCCATAATTTGGCTATTGTTGGGAGTGCTGCTATAAACATTGGGGTACAAGTGCCCCTATGCATCAGTACTCCTGTATCCCTTGGGTAAATTCCTAGCAGTGCTATTGCTGGGTCATAGGGTAGGTCTATTTTTAATTTTTTGAGGAACCTCCACACTGTTTTCCAGAGTGGCTGCACCAGTTTGCATTCCCACCAACAGTGCAAGAGCGTTCCCGTTTCTCCACATCCTCTCCAGCATCTATAGTCTCCTGATTTGTTCATTTTGGCCACTCTCACTGGCGTGAGGTGATATCTGAGTGTGGTTTTGATTTGTATTTCCCTGATGAGGAGCGACGTTGAGCATCTTTTCATGTGCCTGTTGGCCATCCGGATGTCTTCTTTAGAGAAGTGTCTATTCATGTTTTCTGCCCATTTCTTCACTGGGTTATTTGTTTTTCGGGTGTGGAGTTTGGTGAGCTCTTTATAGATTTTGGATACTAGCCCTTTGTCTGATACGTCATTTGCAAATATCTTTTCCCATTCTGTTGGTTGCCTTTTAGTTTTGTTGATTGTTTCCTTTGCTGTGCAGAAGCTTTTTATCTTCATAAGGTCCCAGTAATTCATTTTTGCTTTTAATTCCCTTGCCTTTGGGGATGTGTCGAGTAAGAGATTGCTACGGCTGAGGTCAGAGAAGTCTTTTCCTGCTTTCTCCTCTAGGGTTTTGATGGTTTCCTGTTTCACATTCAGATCCTTTATCCATTTTGAGTTTATTTTTGTGAATGGTGTGACAAAGTGGTCTAGTTTCAATCTTCTGCATGTTGCTGTCCAGTTCTCCCAGCACCATTTGTTAAAGAGACTGTCTTTTTTCCATTGGATGTTCTTTCCTGCTTTGTCAAAGATGAGTTGGCCATACGTTTGTGGGTCTAGTTCTGGGGTTTCTATTCTATTCCATTGGTCTATGTGTCTTTTTTTGTGCCAATACCATGCTGTCTTGATGATTACAGCTTTGTAGTAGAGGCTAAAGTCTGGGATTGTGATGCCTCCTGCTTTGGTCTTCTTCTTCAAAATTCCTTTGGCTATTCGGGGCCTTTTGTGGTTCCATATGAATTTTAGAATTGCTTGTTCTAGTTTCGAGAAGAATGCTGGTGCGATTTTGATTGGGATTGCATTGCATGTGTAGATAGCTTTGGGTAGTATTGACATTTTGACAATATTTATTCTTCCAATCCATGAGCAGGAAATGTCTTTCCATTTCTTTATATCTTCTTCAATTACCTTCATAAGCTTTCTATAGTTTTCAGCATACAGATCTTTTACATCTTTGGTTAGATTTATTCCTAGGTATTTTATGCTTCTTGGTGCAATTGTGAATGGGATCAGTTTCTTTATTTGTCTTTCTGTTGCTTCATTGTTAGTGTATAAGAATGCAACTGATTTCTGTACATTGATTTTGTACAATGTGCTGGGAGTACACGGCTTTTGTGGCAGCCTGGTGGTAGCACCCCACTTTTCCACTTACCATCTGTGTGTCCTTGGGAAACTGCTGCCATCTCTTCTTGCTTTGGTTTCCTTATTTCAAAATGAGAGAGATTATATCATAGAGTTGTTCTGAGGGTTAATGCTTCAATATATAAAGCACCCAGCTCTAGCAGATGCTTTAGAAATGTTAGTTGCCTTACCCAACTACTATCTTTACAGTGGAAATGGAATCCTATATCCCAGTGCTCTGAGCATCTGTTTAGAACTGGCCAAAAGCTAGAATCTGAGATTATTAAAGACAGATCATTAATAGAGCAGGGATGCCTAAATTCCTATTCTTACTGCCTATGTTTATTATATTTCTTCAAAAATGCTTTATGAGCATTTAAAGCAGCTTTCTGTCGAATGACATTTATACTACAAGCAACTCTGCATTTATCTTAAAATTCTTGTAAGAAGCTAGAAATTAAGTCTGAGTATGATTAAGATTACAGATAAACTAATGGTAAGACAAGAGCACTAGAAACAATTATGAAATCCCAGAGATTAAGAAACTTTGTTTGATTTTCACCTACACATTTTAAAAACCATTCAGAAGATGTTTGGATTTCTTTTTAATTTTGTGTTGTTAAATACAGATAATATTTTGACAATCTGGAAAACAAAGAACTATGCTTTTTAAAAATTTTGTGTTGCTAAATATAGATAATATTTTGACAAACTGAAAAACAAAAAACTATTTTAAGCCTAGTTTCAAGAGGCTTGATCATAATTAGCTGGTGTTTATTAGTGTCTCCTGAGTGCATGGGTTTGCATTTTCCTTTGAAGAATATTAAATAACACGAAAATATTAATTCTTGCCCTGTAAGGGTTTACATTCTAGGATATCTCATTCATTTGGGAGAAAATAATTTTTTCATTTTAAAAACAGTAGGCAGATGGTTTAATCCATTGGGTTTAGTTTCAAACAAACAAACAAAAACATTTTTTGAGGTGTAGAAAAGCTAAGTGAAACAGATAAAAACATGTCAAGAGTTTTACATATAATTTGGCTCTATGGAAACATCCAATATTAAGTGTTAAATATGCATAATATTAACACATTTATTCTAAGTCATCAATTTAACATTCTTCTCCAGTTTCCAGGAGATTCCATTGAATTCAGCCAGGATTTTCCCATTACCTATGTGCCTGGTTGCTATGCAGAAAATCTACCATCATTGGTTCACTTACCAATGTTGAACACCTACCATGTGCCACATACAATTCTAAGTCCTAAACACAAGAGGCTTAAGAAATACACACTTTCTATAGTTTCTTTATATGTTCATTCAACACTGGTGTTATTGAACTATTTTCTAAATCTCCTAACACCAGTAGAGATGCAAGGAACTTTGAAATGTGTTTCGTCTGAAATTTTCCCTTCACAGTGAAGAATACTGAGGCAATGTCAGAGTGTGTATTATATTCACAAGAAAGCCTATAATATGTATGTCACAAGTGTCCAGAATTATTTGAAGGCAGCCATGAACTAAAGATGAAGATCAATATTATCACAAAAACGCCACTCATAACTTTGGTTCCTAAACACAAATAAATTTCACAGAAGCTGGAATTTGGAATTAATTGATATTTCCTACCTATTTACTACACTTAGCAAAACTTCTATTGTGCAGTAAAATAATAACAAAGAATACCCTTGGAAAGATGGATTCTAAAGCAGCAGAAAGAGATATATCCTGAAAAAGAACCTCTGAATGAATATCACATCTCTTCTTTTGCCCACCTCTGATCAAGTTTACCTACAGTAGCCAGAAATAACTTTTGAAAATGCAAATCCAGGAGTGCCCAGGTGGCTCACTGCACTGAGTGTCCAACTCTCGATTTCAGTTCAGGTCATGATCTCACAGTTCTTGGGATCAAGCTCTGCATCAGGCTCTGTGCTGACTGCATGGAGCTTGCTTGGGATTCTCTCTCTCCCTCTCTCTCTGCCTGCCCCTCTCTCTCTCTCAAAATAAATAAATATTTTTTTAAAAAAGAAATAAAATGCAAATCTATTTATGTCTCTTGCCTGCCTAAATACCACCTTCATGATTTCTCAGTGCACTGTGATATAATCTGTGATATAAGTTGTGATTGTTAATCTTATGTGTCACCTTGACTGGACCATGGGGTACTCAGATATTTGGCTGAATGTTACTCTGGGTGTGCCTGTGAAGGTGTTTCCAGATGATATTAGTATTTGAATTGGTAGACTGAGTTAAGCAGATTGCCCTTCTCAATTTGGGCGGGCGTCGCTGAACCCACTGAAGGCCTAAATAGAACAAAAATGTGGACAAGGGAAGAATGCTCTCTCTCTCTCTCTCTCTCTCTGTCTGTCTGCTTGTCTGATCTGGGACACTGAGCTTCTACTTCCCTCCAACTGGGACTTACACCATCAGTACTTCTGGTTCTCAAGCCTCCATGTTCAGACTGAACTATACCATCAGATTTCTAGGTCTCTGGCTTACAGTTGGCAGATCATGGAACTTCTCAGCCTCCATAGTTTAGTGATGTGTGTGTGTGTGTGTGTGTGTGTGTGTGTGTGTGTACCTTATTGGTTCTGCTTCTCTGAAGAACCCTAACTAATACAACAGCCTGAGAGTTTCTGCATAATCAGACTCCTGCCTGCCTCACAAACCTCACTTTACACAAATCATCACCTTGCTCTTAGGGCTCAGACACACTGACCTTGTTTTTGATCCTTAGATGCCCAGCACCTTCTCCACTCAGGACTTAATCATACGCTGTCCCCTCTTCAGAGCACATGCATGTGTGTTCCTTCCTAAGACACGTATGTGTGCTGTTACTGCCTTTCTCTGGAATATTCTTCCCTTCATCCTATGCTTGCCTAATTGCAAACCATCTCACAGATCTCAGGTTAAATGTTGATTTCTGAGGAAACCTTCCTATCCCCAAATTAAATTAGTCCCTTATTTATTTATTTATTTATTTATTTATTTATTTATTTTTATTTAGTGGGGGAGGGGCAGAGAAAGAAGGAGTCAGAGGATCCCAAACAGGTTCCACACCATCAGCATGGAGGAACCTGATAATAGGGCTCAAACTCACAAACCGCTGATATTGTGACCTGAGCCGAAACCAAAGTCAGATGTTTAACCTACTGAGCCACCCAGGCGCCCTGATCCCATTTATTTTTTTAAGATTGAGTTTTACTTAATGTAAATTATACTCCAGTAGGTGACTTTTGTTTTTAAGTTTTTATTTTAATCGTCTGGTGTTCATCATGACAAGTGCACTCCTTAATCCCCATCACCTACTTCACCCATCCCCCGCCCACCTCCCCTCTGGTAACCATCAGTTTATTCTCTACAGTTAAGAGTCTGTTTCTTGATTTGTCTCTATTTTTTTCCTTTGTTCATCTGTTTTGTTTCCTAAATTCTACATGAGTGAAATCATATAGTGTTTGTCTTTCTGACTTATTTCACTCAGTGTTATACTGTCTAGCTCCATCCATGTCATTGCAAATGGCAAGATTTCATTCCTTCTTATAGCTGAGTAATATTCCATCATATATATATATATATATATATATATATATATATATATATATATATATATATATATAAAGACCACATCTTCTTTATCCACTCATTAATCACTGAACACTTGGGCTGCTTCCATATGTTGGCTATTCTAGATAATGCTGCTATAAACATCAGGGTGCATGTATCATTTTGAATTGATGTTTTTGTATTTGTTAGGTAAATACCCAGTAGCGTGATTACAGAATTGTAGGGTAGTTCTCTTTCTAACTTTTATGAGGAAACTCCATACCGTTTTCCACAGTGGCTGCACCAGTTTGCATTCTTACCAATAGTGCACTCAGGTTCCTCTTCCTCCACATCCTTGCCAACACCTGTTGTTTTGTGTTTTTTATTTTAGCCATTCTGATAAGTGTGAGGTGATATCTCACTGTGGTTTTGATTTGCATTTCCCTGATAATAAGTGACATTGAGCATCTTTTCATGTCTCTGTTGGCCATCTGGAAATCTTCTTTGGAGAAATGTCTGTTCATGTCTTCTGTTCATTTTTAAATTGGATTATTTGGTGTTTGGGTGTTGAGTTTTATAAGTTCTTTACAGATTTTTAATACTAACCCTTTATCAGATATGTCATTTGCAAGTATCTTCTCCCATTCCATCAGTTGCCTTTTAGTTTGGTTGATTGTTTCCTTCGCTGTGCAGAAGGTTTTTATTTTGATGTAGTCCCCCATCATTTATTTTTGCTTTTGTTTCCTCGCCTCAAGGTACCTATTTAGAAAAAAGTTGCTACAGCCTATGTCAAAGAAATTACTGCCTATGCTCTCTTCTAGGATTTTTATGGTTTCAGGTCTCACATTTAGGTCTTTCATCCATTTTGAAATTTTTTGTGTGTATGGTGTAAGAAAGTGGTCCAGTTTTGTTCTTCTCCATGTTGCCGTCCAGTTTTCCCAACACCATTTGTTGAAAAGGGATTAGTCCTCCCCTTTATATGCTCCCATAGCTCTGGTCTTGCTCTTGCATAGCATTTTTCATAATTGTGATTCAGTAATTAGAGTTGACCCTTTAACAATGCGGAGGTGAAGGGCGCTGACCCCCCCACACAGTCAAAAATCCATGTATACTTTTGACTCCCCAAAACTTAACTCCTAATAGCCTATTGTTAACCAGAAGCCTTATCGATAACATAAATAGTTGATTAACACATATTTTGTATATGTATTATACTGTATTCTTACAATAAAGTAAGCTAGAAAAAAGAAAATATTATTAAGAAAATCATAAGTCAGAGAAAATATATCTACAGTACTATACTGTAGTATGGGGGAAAAAATCTGCATTTAAGTGGACCCATGCAGTTCAAATCTGCTTTGTTAAGGACCAACTGCATTTATTTAATATCTGATTCTTCTATTAAATTGTTAAGGACTAAAAGGTAAAAAAATGTAAGAACTATGAAAACTAGAACCAGATTTGCTGTACAGGTGGGGTCCATGTTTTGCCTTTTTACAACTAAGTCCCCATCACTGAATATGGTGTCTGGTATTTAAGAATAAATACTTAATGCCTGCATAAATCAGTGAGTGAATGAATGAATGAATGAATGAATATGATCCTTGAGCTATCATTTATTAGTATCCCAGACTCATTCATTTGTGGTCAAAGTAGACTTTTCATCAGCAAATACAAATTGAGGATACCTTTGTAATTCTATCACTTATTCTATAAGTACATAATTCTATGTTACCAGGCAACATGTTGCCTGGTACATAATGAGGGTTTTGTAAATGTTGGATGATGGGTGAATGATAGAAGGATGAATGGATGGATAAAAAACCAAATCCAGTAATTAGGTTTGTCTACAGTTAAACTTAATATGTCTTTTTGTATAAGCATAATAATCATCCTCATCAAATTGTCTAAACAAATATGAACATGTTTGAAAAAGCACAGAGTAAAGAATAAAGAAAACAAAAGGGAAAAAAAAAGACTCATGTTTCTCCTGAGCTCTCAAAAGTCTTATTACCTGTAATACATTTTTGGCACTTACATACTGAACTGTTAGTTAACTTTATAGATATGTATGGTTTAGCACCCCAATCACATTATAAACTTCTTAAGATCTAGTAACAGGGGTATCTGAGTAGCTCAGTCAGTTAAGCATCTGACTCTTGATTTCAGCTCAGGTCATGATCTCGTTGTCCGTGAGATTAAGCCCCACGTTGGGCTCTGTGTTGTCAGCATGGAGCCCACTTCAGATCCTCTGTCTCCCTCTCTCTCTGCCCCTCCCCCATTCTCTCTCTCAAAATAAATAAATAAACTTAAAAAAAAAAAAAAGAAAAAGATCTAATAACATATCTTATATTGCCCTGTATCTTCCCCTCAACTTCTGGAGTAGCTGGCATAGCGCCTAGCCTATAAGAGGTACTCGTAAATACTTAACTGAATGTACCATGACACAATGTTACTATATTCTGACTGGCTATTCTCATGTGCTGCGAATAATTGCAAATTTTGTCTCTCTGAGGCTTACCCAGACTTTATCCTGAGGTTACAGTCACTAATTGCCAGAATGGTGCTGGTTTGTTATCTAGGTTGCAAACACCAGACATAAAGATAGATAAAGATAAGATAAAAGTTGTTGGTTCAGAGCTCAAGGTACTAAAAGTCTAAATTGGACTGGCAACTGTGACAATGGTTAAAACAATAGTAAGTAAAAATAGTCATTGTCACTAACAACAAATTTTCTGATAAAGAAATAAAGACATTGATCCCAATTACAGAACATCAAAAACAATACTTAGAAGTAAGTTTAACTGAAAAGGTGAAAGATCTCTATTCTAAAAACAAAATACTGATTTTAAAAAATCAAAAAAGACACAAATAAATGGAAAAGTATCTTTTGTTCATGGATTAGAAATGTTAATGTTGTTTAAAAAAAGAAATATTAATATTGTTAAAATGTCAATACTGCCAAAAGCCATCTATAGATTTAATGCCATCTCTATAAAGATTTCGATGGCATTTTTTATAGAAGCTAAAAAAAATTCCTAAAATTTATACAAAATCACAAAAGACCCTGAATAGTCAGAGCAATCCTGAGAAAGAAGAACAAAGTAGTAGGCATCACACTTCCTGATTTATATACTAGAAAGCTATATTTCTCAAAACAGCATGGTACTGGCATAAAAACAGACAAATAGACCAAGGGGACCAAACCGAGAGCCCAGAATAAAGCCAAGCATAGAGTCAACTAATATTTGACAAGCGAGCCAAAAATACTCACCTGGAAAAAAGACAGTTGTTTCAATAAGTGGTGGTGGAGATAACTGGATACTCACATGTAAAGAATGAAACTGGACCCAAAACTTATACCACTCACAAAAACTAACTTGAAGTGGATTAAAGACTTACATACAAGACCTGAAACCATGAAACACCTAAAAGAAAACATGGGAACAAATCTCCTTGACATACATCTTGGTAATCATTTTTGGATATGACACCTAAAGCACAAGCAACAAAATAAAAAAAAAAAAAAAAAAATGGGACTACGTCAAACCAAAAAGCTTCTGCACAGCAAAAGAAACCATCAACAAAATGAAAAAATAACCTACACAATGGGAAAAAAATTTATGAACCATATATCTGATAAGGTGTTAATATCCAAAATATGTTAAAATTCAAATAACTCAATAGTAAAAGTAAAAAAAACAAGACCAAAAACAAACAAACACAAAAAAACATAAAAAAAAATAACCCAATTAAAAAATGGGCAAAAGATGTGGACAGACATTTCTCCAGACAATATATGAAAGGCCAACAAATACATGAAAAGATGTTCAACATCTCTAGTTATTAGAGAAATGTAAATTGAAACCACAATGAGATATCACCCCGTGCCTGTTAAAATGACCACGATCAAAAAGACAAGAAAGAAAAAATTCCGGCATGGATGTAGAGAAAAGGGAACACTTGTGCACCGTTGGTGGGAATGTAAACTAGTGCAGCCACCATGGAAAACAGTGTGGAGGATCCTCAAATAACTAAAAACAGAACTATCACATGTTCCTGCAATCCCACTTCTGGGAATATATCCAAAGGAAACAAGAACACTAACTGGAAAAGATATCTGCACTCCCGTGTTCCTAGCACGACTATTTACAATAGCCATGACATGGAAACAACCCAAGTGTCCATCAACATGTGAATGGATAAAGCAGTTGTGGTATATATATATACAATGGAATATTATTAAGCCATAAAAAGCGAAGGAAATTCTACTACTTGCAACAACATGAATGGACCCTGAAGGCATTATCCTAAGGGAAGTAAGCCAGACAAAGGAAGACAAATACTGTATTATCTTACTTATATGTGGAATCTTAAAAAACAAAAAACAAACAAACAAACAAACTCATATAAAAAAGATCAGCCTTGTGGTTACCAGAGGTGGAGGGTAAGCAGAAGGGGAATTGGAGGAAGTGGGTCAAAAGGTACAAATTTCCAGTTCTAGGATAAGTAACTATTAGGGATGTAATGTACAGCATGATGACTATGGTTAATACTGCTGCATGATATATAGAAAAGTTAATAAGACAGTAAATCCTGGGTTTCTGTTGCAAGAAAATTTTTTTCTTTTTTTATTTCTTTTATTTTTATTGTATCTATACGAGAAGATGGATGTATGTTAGCTGAGCCTTCTGCGGTAATCATTTCACAATATATGTAAATCAAACCACCATGCTGTATGCCTTAAATTGACATACACAGTGATGTATGCCAATTTTTCTCAATAAAACTGGGAAAATGGTCGTTGTGAGTTTTTTAGGACAATTGTAATTTAACTATTTGTTTTGTGCTAATAATTAATCCAAAAAAAGATTAAAATGCAGTTCTGAAAAAAAAAGACATCTGAAGAGATTTGTGTATGTCTGATAAGTTGCTAAAATCCAAAAGAATAAAAGATCATGCTATCAAGTTTATAAATGATATTTTGCTAGTTGTTAAAAGTTCTCATTGAAAAATAAAGGAGTAAAGCACTAGATCCTGTCAAGAACAAGTACTTGCAAAAAGAGAGAGGGAAGGAGGAAGTGAAGGAAGGAAGTGGGGAGGAAGAAAGGAAGGAAGGAAGGGAGGGAGGAAGGGCTTAAATCCAGAAAACTGTGCATCCTTCTCCAAGTTTGCCAGTCCTTGCTCTACTCACCTCTCAGTACTGACTGAGCAGCCTGTCACCTGCAGGTTCGGCCCCGTTGGATTTTTGAGCCAACCCTACATACCTGGACAAAGCTGGATTAGCTAATCTCTCTGTATCTAGGCATGAGATGATAACACCCCACTAGCAAAGATTATTAAGCATGCACCCGTGTTTATGTACCCTTATTTACGTGTAAATTACCTACAAGTTATGTTACAGTACTATATTACCTATATAAGACATATATAAGAGTGTAATTTCTTTCAAAGACTGAGATGGAAACAAATATAAACGGCAGTGCTAGTATTTCTCTTCTTTGCTCCAATGAATCACGTACGCAGTCCCCAGGATGAATGTTCCCAGCTTGGAGACCCCTGGTGAAAGCTCCTCTTAGAACCCACAGTTGTGTTCTTCTCATCTGTGTGACTGTGCTTCTGCCTTCTTGATTTGCCCTCAGGTTCCCTCTTCTTCCCACAGTGAGCAGGCACCCTCATCTGAATCCCAGCCCACTCATCTGGACTCCTGAAACTATGATTTATTTTGTTTCAAATCCCTTCCTTCTGGGAGCATGACACTGCTCTTTAAGCCTCAGTCACAGATGGGGAATTTGATCTGCAAACATACAGAACACCTACAACCGCAAAGGTGCCACTCACCTGGCTCAATAACTGTCTCTGGCTGGAAACTCTTGCTGTCGTGTCAAATCCTTCAGGGCACTTGGCTACTACAATGCTGCTTCTTAGGGAGTAAGATGGAAGTTGTTCAAACATAAAGCAACCTTTCAGTGTACGTCTGGTGACAATAGGTACTTTTCTTTCTTTACTCTTGGGTCACATAAAACACAAGCAGGGATATGTCAATCTGACAGACGATAGCAGCACAAATCAGAGTGTTTATTATAATACGTGTCTAATATATCTTTGGTGTCAGTTGTATTGACTTTCCTATTAATCATTAGCATACTAATTAAATAAAATTCATTTATTACCACATTTTAGATTACATTGGCTTTTTCCCCTTTATGCCATCTGGTGTGTCTTCTTCTAGTACAGTCTTTCAAATATGCAATCTCAGGGTTATAAAATTCTCTGGAAATGTAATCACCAATACCACAGTTAAACAAATGCCTTCAAAGGACAAGAGAATTGCTTTGTTGAGCCTTCGGATATCAGTGACAGGAGTCAGCTGTGAGTCTGATATCAACAATTAGACCAGTCTGGAATGCTCAGCATCTCTAAAACCACAGGATTCTCTAAAATGAGGGGTGAGGGGCTTAAATTCTGGCTTCCGTTCCTCTTCTCTAAAATCCTGTTATTTTTGAAATTCTCACAGATGACTAAGTTAGCCAATTGTCAAAGGAGAAAATGTAAGAGGAGTTAAGAAAAACCTGTTCCAAAAGTACTATTTGTAGGGAGTCATAGATGTTTGAATTTGGTTATCTCACAGGAAATACCGTGATAAAAAAAAATAAACAAAAAGCAAAAATAAATATCTTCTTATGTCTACATATAAAAAGAACAACTACAGAACAGTTCTAACACCAAAAACAAAACACAAAGTATCCTAAACGAGATAACTATCACTAAATTGTCACAAAGGACCACTGAGAATGAAAATGTAATGTTGAGAATGAAAACATAATCATACTTAACAATTACTTTATTTTTCACCTTAAACTTGATAAGCCAGAAAAACATCAGGAAAAATTCAGAGTTAGATAACCGCATAACCAGAAAAATTAAAAATAAAATAGAAATATTCACCAGCACTTGAGGTCAAGCCTCGCTTTGGGTGAGCCCCGCTTTCTTTCTTTCTCTCTCTCTCTCCCTCTCTCTCTGCCCCTCACTCACTTGTGCCCTCTCTCTTAAAACCAAAACCAAAACCAAAAAGGAAATATTCACCAACACTGCATTATTCACCAATAAAGATGATTTCATTGTTAGCGATATTCGTGGGGAAAAAACACTTCCAGTTTGATTACTATATATTTCAACTTTAGAATTTCTATTGCACTCTCTTTAAAATTTGAAGTATCACTTTTTACAGTTTCCAGTTTCTTCATGAAATATTTAAGACTGAGTTTTATCTTCATAAGCATAATAAAGACGGTTTATGTTAGTCTGCCTCTGGGAATTCCACTCTCCAGATGTCCCATGGATCCGTTTTGCTGGTGTGTCTGTTATGTTTATGCTGGTTCTCACTCATGTCTTCTTGTCTCTCTCTGTTATCTTTAACAGTATTGTGAAAAAAAGAAAAACAACCTTACAGGAATAATTTGAGGCTGAGGATAACCTTTCTCCTCCTCTAAGAGAAGACTCCTTTGCTTCTGCTAGATGCTCAGGTGGATCCTAGATTGCTAGTGCACTTGACCAAACTTCAAGGTTTGAAGTTTGGGAGCCCATGGATACTGGAAGCCTGCCCGGAATCCATACAAGGGATTTTTTTTTTTTTTTTTTTTTTTGGTCTGGTTCACTCTCACTCCTAGGGTGCAGCCTCTTGGTGCCATATCCACAATCAGTGTTCCCATGTTCCCCTCACTCTTGATATCCTTGAATTCTAGTTTTGGTCCCCCTTGCATCTGAGGCTATCACAAGCAGTGCTCAGACTCTCAGCTACCTGTGCAGGGTTGGCAAATGTTCCCCACAAAGCAAAAGTGATCCCAAATGCCAGGCTTGTGTTCTGCATTTCTGTCTTCTCACAGGTCTGGGCAAGGTAATTCTTTACTATTTTGTCAGTTATTGGGTGCTTTCTAAAAGATTTTAAAATATTTTGTCAAGCTTTTTCAGTCAATGTCAGCAAGAGTGTTGTTCCAAATTACCTAGTCCATCATTAAAGGGGGAAGAAGTCCAACCATAGTTCAAGTTTAAACACCCACTGAAGGCAGAATATCGTTGTCCTTTTAAAGTTTCCCATTGAAAAACTAATATATGCCATTGTTTTCTTTACTTACATCTAATTCCAAAAGAAAGTATTCAATGAGTTCCATACAAATTGTATGATTATTTCATTCAAATATGTATTACATAATTAACCTTCACATCATAAATATATCAGTCAACAAATATTTATTGAGCGTCTACTATGTGCCAGTCTCATTTTTAGGTGCATCAGTGAAAGAAACAAAAAACTTCTGTATCCTTATGATGCTTATATTCTAATGATAAGAGGCAAATTCTAAAACTTACATATATAAAAAGGTAAATTACATGGTATATAATATAACAGCACATCATATTGGAGGGTGGGACATATTAGGGAAAACAGCAAAGCTAGGTAGGAGATTTGTAGAGTCAGGACAGGGAGAAGAGTTATAGCTTTCTCCAAAGTAGACAGAGTAGGCTTCATTGAAAAGATGAAACTTCAGCAAAAACTAGAAGGTGGTGGGGGAATTACCCATGTGCATGTCTGGAGGCAGAAGGAGAAGCCAGCAGGAAGACCTTAAGATAAGATTATGTCCATCCTGATCATGGAACATCAGGGAAACCATATAACTAGAGTGGAAATAGAGAAGGAGGAGGAAAGAATGAGTTACGAGAGATGATGAGGGAGTGAGGCAGGGCTTGTCACAGGGTCTTGGGGCCATTGTAAGAATTGGCGGCCAATGTCAGGTTTCCTTCTGAGTGCCCTAGGGAGCACTGCACTGCAGAGAAGGGCTTTGACCCTTCTGGAAGAGGTACTAAGAATGGAGAGGAAAGAAAAACAGGAGAACAAATAGAAGACCACTGCAGGAATACAGAAAACAGATTATACTGTCTCAGTATAACTCTGGATGTATTTTCAAGGCAATATCAATGACATTTTGACAGATTATATGTGCAGTATGAGGGAAAAAAAGAGGATACAAGTATATTTCCTATGATTTTTGGCCAGAGCAACCAGAAAGATGGAATTGCCATCTATTGAGAAGAGGAAGGCAACTGGGGAAAACTGGAAATGCAAATTGTGGGGGCGCCTGGGTGGCTCAGTCAGTTGAGCATCCAACTTCGGCTCAGGTCATGATCTCGCAGTTTGCAAGTTTGAGTCCCGTATTAGGCTCTGTGCTGACAGCTCAGAGCCTGGAGCCTGCCTTGGATTCTGTGTCTCCCTGTCTCTGATCCTCCCCCGATCATGCTCACGCTCTCTCTCTCAGAAATACAAAAACTTTAAAAAATAAAAATAAAATAAAAAATAAAAAGAAATAAAAAAGAAATGCAATTTGTGTTGCATTTGACACGTCTACTAGACAATGAAGACAGACACCCAAGTCGGATACTTGAATCAGAAGATAAAGGTGAAAAATCTGAAATGGATATATAAGCTTAAGACTCTCAGGCTAATAGTTTATTTTTAAAGCCATGAGATGTGATGAGATTCCCAAGGGATTAAAAATAGAGGAATAAAAGACATCAAGGACTGGAGTGCCTGGGTAGCTTGGCCAGTTAAGCATTTCACCCTTGAATTCATGTTCCCAGGATCATAGGATCGAGCCCAATTTGGGCATGGAGGCTCCTTAAGATTCTTTCTCCTCTCTGCCCCTCCCCCCTCACTCATGCACACATGTGCACGCTCTCTAAAATTTTTAAAAAGATGTCAAGGACTGAGCACTCAAACATTAAGAGGTCCCAATATCACCATATATATTGATTTTGGAGAGTTAAAAGGAAAAGCTGAGTGGTGGGCGATAAGAGAACAATTTGAGGACAACAGAAGAGAATATATGAAATCAGGAAAACACAGGAAATGTGTTCAATAATTATTTACCTTTCGAACCACTCCTCGCCAGGTACTTTACCTCTTTCTATTTTCTTGGAGTTAGAAGTAGATGTCATTTTAGCTATTCAGGCTGGACCTATCAGTACACCACACTTCAGAAATTCCTTGTAACACATAGGAGATTTTCAGAATCAGCAGGTACAGAAGCTATAGAAAATAAGTTCTCCTCCTGTGACACTGCAGCCATCGTAAAACCAGCCCTGTGCAAAACTGAGATCAGGCTGAACTTATCTCCAACATCACTCCAGTTCCCTTTCTCTGTCCCATCTTCCATCCAGTGGCTCCAAATCTTCAGTCACAGCATCCTCAAACGGCCAACTGCCTAGAACTTCTGAAGCCCCAAACTCCCAACACATCCTTCCTCTTCGTCAAAACTTCTCTGTTCTCTGTCTTAGGATGTTACAGCCTTACACTCAGCTAGCAAACGAAGGTACTGTTATCTGGTAGTAACTTGCTGGACAATTTCTCTTTGAAACATTCACACTTAAAAACAACCAAACTGACTAATGTGAATGAAGTAGGGCATTTTTGGAACAGTGACAAAGCTTCAGCATAGAAATGAAAGGAGGGGTAAACACACTCCCACCTCAAGAGATCCTGCTCCAACTGTTAACGAAAAATACTACTAGTCACCCTGGCCAGCAGCGGCTGGGCTGTTTCCCTACTTGATGTATCTGGGGGTCATTTTAACTTGGAATTTCCTAAGGGCAAAGTAAGACTACCTGATAAGCACTGAGCCTGCATTACAAAATACTGTAATCTACAGATTAACAGTTAATGTAGACACTCATTTCCTATAAATATTAGGTTGAACAATGTGAAATAGCCTTTCTGTAAGTCAAAAATCATCAAATATTGGCCTTTTCATTTGGTTCAATCTACTACACAGGTACATATTTAATACACAGACATAACTACTCTGTGGTTTTGTTAACAAAATCTACCCATTTCTTTCACCATTTGTGACTGCATAATTTTGTTGTTACTATTAACAAAAATTACCCATTTCTCTTACCATTTGTGATTGAATTATCATTGGAGACACGTGTCTCCTTGTGAATGAACTTAGCCAAATGCTCTCTATAAAATGCCTTCTGCCACAAATACAGCAAGGAGTCTTAGGTCATTATTTAAGACAGGAAGTCTATCCCAGGCTGACTGTAGCCTGTCAGATTCTTGGTGACACTAAAAAGCCCTTCTTAAAATCCTGTTTGACCTTTTCAAGCCCATTTCAGAGAAGCAATTAATGTTTTCATCATAGCAGCAGTAAATTTAAACTATAGATTTAGGTCCCTTTCTTAGTTCAAATTATAACATAAACCTTAAGCTCAACAATGTAATGTTCCTCCTTCACTAGAAGGATATTTGCTTTATGAATCCTTGTAGCATGTTTTCCTAAAGAGGAAGGCACTGAGTTTGCATGTCAGCCCTACTCCTTAGCAGATATATGACCTTGGTCCAATCTCTTGTGACAGACCCTGCCTAGATGTTCATCATGCCTGTGTCCTCTTCTGCCTAGAACCACCTAAGTGCCAGGCTTCCTTGAAGTTAGGTGTGGCCATATTACCAAGTCTTTGCCCATGAAATATGAGTGAAAGTGATGTGTGTCATCCCCAGACACAGAAGTTAAAAAGAAGCACTCCTCCTCTACATATTCACTAATCTCAGCTCCCACCAGGGGCAGAGGATCCAGGGGTGGGCCCTGGGCCCCGGGCCCCTAAGGATGGCAGAGTTACTAGACAGAAAGAACCTGTACTCAAAAGGCTGCACGCAGCAGAGCATCCTCTCCTGGGCCCTCATTTCACTGGAGAGAAATAGACCTTGACGGTGTTAGACAACAACAAATGTTGAAGTATTAAAAGCAGTTAGCCTACCCTGTCAAACTCCCTAACCTTTTATTTCCTCATCTGTACAAAGGAAAATAATAAAACCCACCTCATAGAGTTGACATTAGGATTAATTGAGGTAACAAATGTAAAGTGCTTAGCACAGTTTTTGGCATGGAGTAAGGCTATATAAATGCTGGTCGCCTTATGTTACCATCATCATCATCATCATCACCATCATCATGATCTCTCCCTCATATATTAGCTGTAACATTTTCTATACCCCTGAAAACAGCCCAGGGTTCCAAAAATAATTTTTTGGCAGTGCTCACTGGGCAGCATACTTCCAAGACCCAATATCTGACCCATGCAGTCTAATAGCAGAGCTCATGGGATATTGATAATTTTTTTTTCTGGCTCCAAACAACGTTCATTGGATAAGGTTAGACATTTTAATGCCTATCATTTACTGAATAATTAAAGTCATTATTTCCAGTTGCTCTTGGGCATGCAAATGTAGAAAATCCTCTTAGAGATACCATCTGATATAACCTATTTGCTATAAATCACATGTATAGCAAGAAAGTCCTTACATACCATGCATGCTCTCTCTATATATAAGTGCTTATTGGACTAAGGCAATTTTTTTTCAGTCTCAAGTGACCTAATAATTCCCTAAAAATTTTGCTTACCAGCTTTTTTCAATGAAACACTATTTGTCACTTTGATTAGCATCAACAGAACACATCTACTTTTCCAACTGCAGTTTCCTCGAAATCATGAGACCGCAAACTTGAACTTACAATAGTATAGACTATAGCACTGGTAGGCACATTTTAGAAAATCCATACATATATGCCAACTTCAAAAGCAAATGTGGGTGTTGGTCATCAAATACAACTTTATAAGTTATACAACTAGTTTTTCCAAAGGAAAGTATCATTTAAAGCAGATTTTGAAAGAAAAAAATATAAAAATCAAAGCTCCATATAGAAACAAACAGCCTTCTTACACACTCTCCAAAAATTCTCTAAAATCACCTTAAATAAATAATATCACTTTACATTTAAAATGTCTTCTCTTTGGCTCTTTGGCCAACATATCTAAGTGCATACCGGAGTCCCATACTTGAGTTGAAGCCACATAGAATGTCAAGAATCACAGGCTTTCTTTACATTTAACTATCTACTTAAATCTAAGCTTAATAAGCAAGTGTGTTTTGTTTTGCTACACCTTTTTCCAAAAGTGAATTAAGATGGTTTATAAACACATGTAGAAAAAATTACTTATGGTGAGATTAAATAAAAATACAGAGGAAATTACAAAGGGAAATAGGGAAGAAAAATAAAGGTAAAAGTTGAAAAGAGCAGCAAATATTGTGAACTTCTAATCACTTTATCATTAGCCACACATTTTGCTCTGAGTTTCCTGGAAACCAGTGCAAAAAGAGAATCATGATCAATTACGTAATTCACAAAGTTTATAACTATAATATTGTGAACAATGCCCCGATAAATATCCTTACACAAAATAAAATATTTTCACAGGGCTTTTTATTTCAACTTCTATAAATATATTTCTAAAAATTTAAGGGGGTGCCTGGGTGGCTCAGTCAGTTAAGGGTCTGACTTTGGCTCAGGTCATGATCTCACCATTCATGAGTTCAAGCCCTGCGTCAGGCTCTGTGCTGACAGCTCAGAGCTGGAGCCTGCTTCAGATTCTGTGTTTCCCTCTCTCTCTGCCCCTCCCCTGCTCTCTCTCTCTGTCTCTCTCTGTCTGTCTCCCTCTCTCTCTCTCTCTCTCAAAAATAAACATTAAAAAAACTTTTTAATTAAAAAAAATTTTAAAGACTCAATAGGACAAATGTCAAAATAAAAGGTCATATTACTTCCTAATGAGTCTGTGGAAACTCCTGGACAAGGCCAAGATTATGATGCTTTTATTTGTGGAGGTAGGTAGAACTGTATTAATAAAAGCTTTCTACAGAATTGATTTTGGGTGTTTTTTTGAAGGATGTACAAACTAATGTTTCCAAACGAAGCATGAAGGAAAATATATGAGAACCACTGATCCAAGAGTGGTTCATAAGGAGAAAGCAGGACTTGAAGGGAGAATCTGGCTAAGGGACAGAGGGAAGGAAGAAGGAAATGGAAGGTACATGCTCTTATCGGGATGGGAGGGGTGGGGGAAACATAATGGAAGGTCTTTCTTTTTTTAACATTTATTTACTTTTGAGAGACAGAAAGAGGAAGAGCAGGAGCAGGGGAGGGAAGAGAGAGAGAGATGCAGAATCTGAAGCAAGCTCCAGGCTCTGAGCTGTTTGTTAGCACAGAGCCCAACATGGGGCTCAAACTCACAACATGAGAGACCATGACCTGAGCTGAAGTCAGAAGCTCAACAGACTGAGCCACCCAGGCGCCCCATAATGGAAGGTCTTTAAGCACTCATATCAGTACTTGGTGTCTGATTCACTGGATAACAAGAGCAAAAGAGACCGACAACGAATATAATGTGAGAGCATGTTTGGTGAACCATTCTAACCGAAACCCACAAATAACTGAATGAGTAAAATCAGGGAAAGAAAGACTCAGATGTGAGAAAGATTTTATGGTCCAGCTGAGTTTGGCTGTATCATTGGGACCTCACTTTTCCATTAGTTTGTGAACTCATCAAGAGGACAATGGGGGTAGAGAGGAGAGAGAAGAGGAAGGAAGACTGCCTGAATCTTGTAACTCATTCATCTGTATTCACAGTATTCAGCGCAAGAAGGAGACGTAGCTGACATTCAGTTTTAGTTTGTTGTTAGAAAAAAGTACAGCATCCAATTTGTTCAACTGAAATTATTTACGGTGACTTATATTTTACAAATGAGTGGATGGTAAGGTAAGGAAAAGGAGGCATTAAATATCACCCCAAATATTAGTAATGGAAAACAGAATGAGAGTAATGTTCTGAGCTAGGAAGTTTGGTATTGAGCAGCTATAACTACAAAGTTCTTTGCCATATTGTTTTGAGTGGCAGCAATTCAACCAAGAATGAGCATTCTTGTGACAAAAAATGGATACATACTTCAGCAAAGAGAATAGAAAAGAATGACAGATTAAAAAGCATGATGTCCTCTATGTACATCATAGAGCTTATCAAAAACAAAACTTATTATTTGGAGCTTATTAAAAATAAAGTAAAAAGGTAGAATAACAATAAAACTTAGCTTCATGGAAGGAACACTTACTTGTTTGGTGTCCAAAGACCAGGGATTGGATCTCAATTCCAATGCAAGTTCTCTGTCCGAATTCTGATAGGTCACTTTATGTCTGGGTCCAGGTTTTTACCAACTATAAAGTGGGGGTGAGGTGGACAAGCTCAGGGGTTTTCAAAATGTGCTCTGCAGACCCCAGGTGTCCTGAAGAAAAGGTGAGGCCAAATGGGCCAGGCCTGAGCATGTTATCAGCAAATTAGATTCACCCTAACCTTTTAGCTATAGCTATTAAAAAAGACTTCCATACAGGGATTCTTTAGAAAAGAGATCTACTACTTTCAAAAAGCTAGAAAACCATATGGTACACAATCTCTGGTGTCCCTCACATTTGTCATAAATCCCTCTTAAGTTAGTAACATACTTGAACAAAAAGTGTAAGCTGATATTGTTGCTTCCATCTTGCAAGGTGGAAACAAGCACAGAAAATCTAAGCAAAGTCTCATTAACAAAAATTCCAAGACTAGCATTCCAGTCAGCTGAATATCAAGCCAGAGTTCATACTTCCAAAAGCCTGAAAGCCCTTTATGTTAGGAGAGAATTCTACCAGGTGATTTGGTTATGTCGCAATAAGCATACAGGCACATGATGTGGTCTCGATTGATGAAGTCATTTTACATAAAATGCATACATAAACATTTGCAGCAATATGTTTATTTTTTTAATATGAAACTTATTGTCAAATTGGTTTCCATACAACACCCAGTGCTCATCCCAACAGGTGCCCTCCTCAGTGCCCATCACCCACCCTCCCCTCCCTCCCACCCCCCATCAACCCTCAGTTTATTCTCAGTTTTTAAGAGTCTCTTATGGTTTGGCTCTCTCCCTCTCTAATTTTTTTTCCTTCCCCTCCCCCACAGTCTTCTGTTAAGTTTCTCAGGATCCACATAAGAGTGAAAACATACGGTATCTTTCTCTGTATGACTTATTTCACTTAGCATAACGCTCTCCAGTTCCATCTGCGTTGCTACAAAAGGCCATATTTCATTCTTTCTCATTGCCAAGTAGTATTCCATTGTGTATATAAACCACAATTTCTTTATCCATTCATCAGTTGATGGACATTTAGGCTCTTTCCATAATTTGGCTATTGTCAAAAGTTGCAGCAATATGTTTAGAGTCCAGGGTTTTTTTCCTTTGAGTTTGGCCTTCTCTGAACTGCCCCACCCCCTTCTCAGTTTGGGTTCCTATTGCTATATGAATTCTGCATCTTATAATTACAGTTTGATGAACCACAAACACACACACACACACACACACTGCTACTTGACAATGAAAACTCAAAAGCCTACAGTTGTGTCAGGGTAAATTATGTAAAATGTAGCTGTTTTACAAAATTAACATTTGATGAATATGTTTATCTTTTTAAGATACCAATTTAAGTAAGATTAGCACTACTGAGCCAAAATGAGCCATAATTTATATAAAGCAATATTGAAAGCTCTGAAGAACAGTTTTGGCGTTTAAGGTAGATTACAATTGTGTATGAATTTGTTTAAAAAGCTAGAGTTATCAGGGCACCTGGGTGGCTCGGCCGGTTAGGCGTCTGATTTCAGCTCAGGTCATGATCTCGTGGTTCGTGAGTTCAAGTCCTGTGTCGAGCTCTGTGATGACAGCTCAGAGCCTGGAGCCTGCTTCAGATTCTGTGTCTCCCTCTCTCTCTGCCCCTCCCCCACTCACACTCTGTGTGTGTTTCCCTCTCCTCAAAAATAAGTAAGCATTAAAAAAATTTTTTTAAAGCTATTGTTATCAAGATTGCACACTTACATAGGGCACTTATAATACAACCTAACCAATAAACGCTTAGTGTTAGTTTAAAAAATTCTGTCTTGACTTAACCACCATTATTTGGGGTCTCTGCTACACAGAGACAAGCATCCCAATTAGAGCAACCTGTTTACACTAACATGAACATGCTAGAAGTAAATATAACTTATTTTACATACATGGTAGAGATACCACTTTTCAATGAAAACCAAAGGAAGAATTAGTAACAAGTTCTACCAGCATCAGCTTTAAAAATTTTTAAATTTGAAATTCTTTCTTCCTTCTTTCTTTCCCTCTCTCTCTTTATGAAACATTCAATCTAAAAGCCATTAGATTTAAAAGTGAAAAGTAGAAATCTGAGAGAAGGGAGGGAGATGCTGACTGGCAAAATTTGTACATACAGGGGATGTTGGTCAAATATGTTAGCATATACAGGCTAATGGGAGCCAGGAGAAAAACTATAATCAACGCTGTGCTGCTGAATCTGAATTTGAAGTGTTGATATGAATTCAAGATTTGTTTTAATATAATTTATTGTCAAATTGGCTAACATATAGTGTGTGCAGTGTGCTCTTGGTTTTGGGGGTAGATTCCCGTGAACTCAAGATTTTCAATATAGATAAATACTTATAGAAACAAGTCTAGTAGCTGTGTGCATGTAGATATATACACATATATATACATACTCCCTAGCTCTATGGACTGAGTCTGACACTTCAGTAGTAATGAGCACACATAGCACCCAGATCCTGATTGCTGCATACTATTCCCAATTACAAGGAACCCAGGGCTCCTTGCAGAAATGGCTGATTTCAGGGCTGAGGCAGGGAAAATACAGGATGAGCCTGGAGCATTTTGTTGTCTCAGATGGTAAGGAAGTGCTTACAGAGTGATGAGCACATATCAAAAGGACATAGAAGCCAGCTTAAAGAGGCTCCCACTGGCCAATTTAGGACTGTGTGAGTGTCAAAATAAAGATGGCAATAAACTATAAACCATTAAATAAGAAAAGAATCCATGAGTCTATACTGACATACATAACACATACATATACGAGAAAGCTTTTCCTTACAATGGAATGTCATCTGATGAATATGGGAGGAATTATAGAATCAGAAAATCATCATTTGGTAACCATGATAGTAATAACTAATTCACCCAAGAAACATCAAAGGATGCTAAAACTAGTGGGTGAAAGTTTGATGAGGAATGGGATATTTACATAATCTCAGAATACGTCCCCACAAAATACTTAGTGATTACAAAGGGTAACAGAGGGTTACAGAGTAACTCTATGATGGACCTGACAGTATTTTAATCAATAAATCAAGGTTATCACTGGCAATAGGACAAATAAAATTGTGGGTACTATCTGATAGAATACAATGAGAACACAGCATCAATTCTGTGATATTCCTTCTAAAAATGTATAGCTTGAATCTAATCATGAGTAATTGTTAGACAAACACAAATTAATGGACATCCTACAAAATAGCCTAAAATCTTTACAAGTTCAAGATCACAAAATTCAAGAAAAGAATGAGGAACTAATCCAGACTAAAGGAATCTATAAAGACATGACCACTGAATCCAATATATGGTCTTGGATCGAATCGAATCTCTTCACTATAAAGAATGGCAGACGTGAATGGGTCTGTGAGTTCCATGGCTATAATGTAGCATGCAAGGCAACTGAGGTCAGGTAATACCCATGGCATGCAGGGTTATGGAGCATCATGTCAGCAACTTGCTCTCAAATGGTTTGAGAAAAAAAAAATTTTCTTTGTACTACTCTTATAACTTTTCTAGAAGTGTGAAATTATTTCAATTTTTAACATAACCAATTATCTATTATAAACAGTAAACACTGAATCTACTTTAAATTCTACTCATAAAGCTGTTGTGACAATTAAATGAGTTAATACCTACAAAGCATTTATAGCACAATGCCTGGTACAGAGTAAGACCTTAAAAATACAGCTATATATAGTACAGTATATCGCAATATTAAATCACAAACACATTCCTCATCCCACTGGCAACTGAGTATGATCTGCAGAATCAAATGAAAGGACTCAATCTGATGGCTGGAATTGTTCCTGCCATGAAGCAAATGTTAGGACCAGATGACCTTGAGGCACCATTTGTACTTAATTATGTCTGGTCCCATAGTGCTAATTACCATATTTCCTCAGCCCTTTCATAAGCATCCTCCTGATTAAACATCATTTATTAGGCACAGTACAATGTATACCACATAACCAAAGCATTATAAAGGCTTGATTAAATATTGCATTTTTCCGGGCTCCTTGTGTACCCCTACCCACTCTGACTTCGTAAATGAAGAACTTGATTTGAAGGGTCTCCTCCAAGGACACCAAGCAGGTTGACAGAAACAAAAGCAAATATCTAGAGAGTGACTGACCTTGCTTCCCATGCTGGTTCCAAATGACCAGCTAAACTTACCAAATTTAAAGATACAGTTCCAACTCAGCCAAGTTTTAATAATAGTAACCCTAGTTCAGTTTGTCCCTTTTGAACTTCAACTTTGCACTCAGCTCCAAATCCAAAAGTACTGTCCCCTAAGGCTTCATGCAGCATTTCAAAATAATTTTATAAGATTTACTCTGTGTAGAAAGCAAAACCCCTTTATTTTGAAAACTGGCATTGTAAAAAACAAAAGGGTGGGAAGGAAAAGAAAGAAAAATGCAAACTGCTCAGACCTGGTATCTAATTCTGCTCACACTGCCTTATTCCTGGCTCACACAGCTCACTTTGACATCAAGGGGCGCTCTGCCAGGAAAAAGCCACATGGACTGCCGAAGGGAATCGGAACCTGACCCTCTCATCTCCCACTCCTCCCCCTTCTCCAGGGCCCCACTGCCAGCTTAAAAACAGTTAATTGCCTTTTCATACAAAGAGTTTGACAGCCACTCTCCCACAAACCACACTAAAATCTTACCCCCTGTATGGTTTGTGAAAAAAAACTGTTTCCATTTTTAGGAGAGCATGAGACCTGGCCCATTTTATTTAGAAATTAATAATAATTCTGAGTGCTCTCTTTTCTCTGTTCTGGAAGAGCAGTGAAGCAGCTCTGAAATGAAGAATTTACTACTGTGCGTGCCAGGACAAAAACAGATGGACCAAAAAAGTTTAGATGGATGAATCTGAAAAATTGGATGACCTTTATTATACCCCAAAAGTTATAAAAAATTAGAAGAGCAAAACTTCCATTTGCCAGCAAGATTCTCTCCAATTTACAAATTCCATACTGTGGATTCAGGCACAGGAGTAAAAGCTCACACCATTCTCTAGATGGCCAGACATCATCCCCTCAACCATCAGTCTACCTCAGTCTCCTTACATGAAAAGTCTAGAAAACTGCTCCTACCTCCTCACTTCAGTAAGAAGAAGGAAGATTGGGGAACTCAACTCAGGCTCACATGACATCCTGAGATTCCTGAGGCTGGACTAACGGATCAGTGTATTTCATTAGAACACAATCCAAATGAAACCAAGAACTGATTCATTTTCTCAGGTGGGACTAAATTCAGGCTGCTGCCTATTCCCAACTGAAGTTACTCTCCTCACAGATTTACCCATGATCAGAACTGATGTAATAAATTGCAAATTCATAGAATGTAATCGGATCAGTGCAAATCCAGCTCCAATACAAAATCCATTTAAAGCATCTGCTGTATCAAACATGGGTCAGCAGCACGTAACTGTGTATATGTTTGAGGCAGAGATATGGCATGGCAAATGTTTACTTCATAGATATTCTGAATAATTCCTAGGCAATGTATAAAATGTACTGTTGTGAATTTACAATACAATGTATAAATTAAGAATGGTGAGGCGGAGACATCCAAGATTCACCCAAACCCAGCACTGCTCTACTTTTGCAATATGGGAGGATTACACTTCCATACCACCACTGTATTTGTATGGGGCAATGCAAGTAGTTCTAACCAATGAGCTGTGGGAATGTGTCATTTTGGAGCTAGAGCATTCAATTGCTAGAGTGACACTTTGATCTCTACATTTTGTCAGCCATAGTAAATCTTGAAGCATCATGCTGATTGGTGGAATCATAAGATAAATGGGATGAAACTAAGAGTACAGCCCCTACAATCCATGAGCAATCTTTTTCTTTCTGATTTAATCTACTGAGGTTTGAGGGATCTTTGTTACTCCTATCAATGCCTACATTACACACTTGGCCTAAAATACATGGTCCCTAAATATTCTTCAGTCTTACAGCACTTAGCAAAACAGGTACAGGGAATATCAGGTCCCCAAAAGAAGTAAGAAGCGTATGTCAAGCCTTCTATGAGAACCTCATGAGTATATCATGGATAGGAGGCAGGGTCACTCATGTGTGGTCATATAGGAAGCCTCTGAAGGCACGGTCACTGCAGTTATGAGTTAGCAACAAAGCCAGTATCAAAAAAAGGAGGCAATTCAAAGTCCAGGGAAAACAGATGAGTCTTAAACTCAAACCAATGTGGTTAGGCACTAAGTTATTCTTTGAATCTACCAGCATGTAATGCTGTCTCACATGACTTATATGGGCACCAAAATATACACAGGGACTCTTTCTCTCTCTCACTTTGCCTTATGCTAAAAAACACTACATGAACTGTGACCAAAAAGAAAACATACAAAAAAAAGCTCTTAAATCCTTTTAATTAAAAATTCTTAGAATCCAACTAATCCTACAGATCAATTTTTATTTATTTAATTTTATTTGCTTTCCAAAATAGCATCTGAATAATCTCTTCAGACTTTATCTCCCTTCTGAAATAATTGGCCCAAATACCAATCACCAGCCTCACACTATTTAATTCATCTTCTCTCCTACTTTAAACAGGTACCTTGCACATAAGTCATAGAATCACAGAATCATGATTTTTTTTTTTAATCTTAAAGGGGACTTAGAGACTAACATATATCTCCCCTATGCCTTCAAAAAATAAAAAATAAGCAAGGCTGGACAAAGAAACAACAGCCAAATTTTTAAAAATAGTTTCTCAACCTATAGTTTTGGTCTGTTTTTACCCACCAGATTCTTCTATATCCTGAATAAAATAATGAAGCATCAGAGAGGCCACTATATATTCACATAAACATACCAGGAAAATATCCTAATAATAATTAAATCAGAACACAAGCTGCTGGGATCCCTTAGGTTTTTTTATTATTATTAATAGCAAGATGTTATCATTTGCTCACATTCTTCAGCTTATTAGGAAACTTGGACTGTAATTTTGGATCCTGAGTCAAAAGAACTAATTAAATGATAAATGTCACTTTTTCTCCCAACTTACACAACTAGAATTTTGAATAACACATTCTTCTATTGTGCCAAACCAAGAGAGAAAATATTACTCTTTTGGTCTTTAGAGGACCAAATGGGACTCATAAAAGTAATTAATTTATAAATAAATGGGACATTTTATATTTACTAGAAGTTTACATTCTTGCTTTTTTTACAAAAGGCAAAGGCATTCATGTCCTCTAAGCATATCACAAACAGGAATTATTCACCATTTTGATAAAATGCTAAATGGCTTTAAAATTATCATCATCCCATTTACAAATGAAGTTCAAAAAGGCAAATTTATGTGTACCAAGCTTGTCTTACTCCAGTAAGACAGTGGTAATACCTGGTCTGGACTCCAAATCTTTTTTTTTTTTTTTTCACCTTAAAGATGTATTACAGCCACAGAAGTCAACATTCTTGTTCCCTCCTGCCTTTCCCCTACTTCCTATAGAAAGAGAGAAAGAAAGAAAGAAAGAAAGAAAGAAAGAAGAAATAGAAGAGAAAAGAAAAGAAAAAAAGATAAGATACCAACAGATCCATCCATCAAGACAAATTGTCAATGTTTAACAAGTAAAAATATACTAAATAATTCTTTTCTGGTTCATATCTTTGTATTAGTCATATGTCCTTATACCATCCTCAAATTCTCCATCCCCTTAAAAGAACAGATAATATCTCAGGCATTAACAAACTACATCAATTTGCTGTTAACTGGTATTTTCAGGAATGGAGTAACAATAATAACTAATATTTATTAAGTTGACTATGTGCAGGCACTTTTCTAAAAGTTATAGCCATGTTAGTTTATTGTACCATCAGAACACCTCTGTGAAGTAGAGACAGTGAACATTACCCTCACTTAACAAGGAACCACAGCACAGAGGGGCTACCTATCTTGCCCTGTGGCAGTCTGGGACTCAGACTCAGTCCTGGAGTCCCACTGTACTCCACACGCCCTCTCTTGTTAATCCAGTAATATGCCTAACAAAGAATTATTGCATGCAATTCTTCAATCATTTTCTAAGTCACAATATAAAAATCACATAGCAGTAGAACTGTAACTAATTCCAATTTTCTCTAGTGATTCAGAAAACATATCGATACTTTCAGGAATTTTAGGATCAGCAATCATAAAATGGAAATAATAATAGTCTACCTCAAGAGACCTCAGAGGATTGAGAAAACTTAGATGAAATGCTTCACCATAGTATATGTTCAATAAATAGTAGTTATTATTAAATTGATTAGATATTTGTACAATTAAATTATAACAATAGAAATTACAATATGAATAAAGAATACTTGGTTCTTTCTTCTAATAATGTTTTACAATACATTTATATATCCCTTAAAATAATAGATTCCCAAAAATAAGGTGTAAGTTGAAATATTTATAAAATAAGTCATACTTTCCCATTTAAAGACATTTTTATTCAGAAATACTTCATTGTCTTTATGTTTAACAAAAATTTTTTTTAATATTTATTTTTGAAAGAAAGAGAGAGACAGAGCAGGGGAGGGGCAGAGAGAGAGGGAGAAAGAGGATCCAAAGCAGGCTCCACGCTGACAGCAGAGAGGTTGATGCAGACTCGAACTCACAGACCATAAGATCATGAGCTGAGCCGAAGTCAGACACTTAACCGACTGAGCCACCCAGGAGCCCCTAACTATATTTCGATTAACAGTAACTGCTAAATCTTCAGCTTTACAGTTTTTCAACCACGAGTCTGTCAAGGGATTTATAATCAATCAAATATGCAATTACTCTAAAGATCTAAATATTTATAGAATCTTAAAGTAAATTATTTTGTAATCATATAATCATATTTTGTAATCAATAATCATGACGATTTTGTAATTTCAGATTTTTATGTCTGAATTTTCTCAAAGTGGGAAAGAAGAAATGCTGAAAAACATTCCACTCCACCTAGCTCTCCTTTTCCCTTGCTATGAAAGGCAAGTCCTTGAGTTTATCAGACTGAACCCAGATTACTGAAGCAGAATGAAGATACTATAAAAGGAACACATTCCTTTTAATTTCTCTCTTAACACAAATTATATCTTGTTTCTTGAGATAGGACACTACAGAAATAAAGAATGAAGAGTCACTCTGAATATGAGTTTCATATAAACCTATTTCTCAGAAAAGAAAAAAAAACAAACAACAACAACAACAACAAAAAACAGCAATGCAGGAACATGATGAAGCCTACCTAAAGCCAGCAAGGAAACTCCACAGCTATAACTTCCTGACTTTAATTCTCCCCTGTAGGTCTCAGAGTGGATAATTTCATCCCTTAGATGGTCAGGCTTTGAGAAACATCTCTCTATAGGCCACGGCCAGCCAAACACAGGGTGTACACCTAATCAAGGTTAAATAACTAATACATTAAGCACATCAAATTAGTAGTATTGTTTTTTAATTTTTACTGAGGTACAACTTGTATACAGTAAAGCACACAAGTTCAAAATGTATAGCTCAGTGCAGTTCTACACAATTCCATTCACAAGGAACCACATCCAGATCAAGATATAGATCATTTGGCAGGGAGAGACCAAGAAGGAAACATAGGAGGACCCTGAACTTCCCTCCTTCCGTGGACACAGCAAATGTACAGATACATATGAAGCAATTCTCTCTGAGACAAAAACCAGGAACGAGTTGGGTGACTTCTACACATTAGCAAATGAAAGTAGGAAAGTCTGAAACAGGCTCTCACCATAAACCCCACCCCAGCACAGCACCATACAATCAGAAGCAAACCTCAAAAGTGACAGCTTCTTCCTGAGGAGTGAAGGGACAGACCCCAAAAAAACTAGTGCTAAAAGCCAATAAGGGCTTGCATTCACAACTCCCACAGGACTGTAGCCAAAAAAAAAAAAAAAAAAAAAAAGTAGCAGTTCTTTAACAGACGTGTGAGCATTCCCCATGGCCATCCCCCCAGGGCCCAGTGCAGAAGTAGCACACAAAACACCCATCTCCCCGTCTTTCACTGGAAGGAATTTGACTACATACTTTACAAGCTGCGGCCTGAGGGTCTAGCTTCTAATTAACATGCATATAAGGGTTGACTAAGATCTTTGCTGGAGCCTAACAGAGCTGCTGGACACTTCCCCTGCCTTCTCCCTCTGGCTCACTCCAACAATCAAACCAAGTCCCCAATGTCTCCCTGGAAGGAGTTTATCCACACATCTAGTGCCCCAACTCTTACAGCTATCACTCAAATGATGGGACTCCAAATCACTTAGCTCTGACAGTCAGTGGGACTTGCATTCAAGAGTCTCACAGGACTACAGCAAACAAAGAAGCAGCTTTAAAATTTTTTTTTTAACGTTTATTTATTTTTGAGACAGAGAGAGACAGAGCATGAACGGGGGAGGGTCAGAGAGAGGGAGACACAGAATCCGAAACAGGCTCCAGGTTCTGAGCTGTCAGCACAGAGCCCGACGCGGGGCTCGAACTCACGGACCGTGAGGTCACGACCTGAGCCGAAGTCGGCCGCTTAACCGACTGAGCCACCCAGGTGCCCCAGAAGCAGCTTTTAAACTGGCATAGAAGTACCCACCCATCTTGAGGCTATACACTCAGGTTCAGTACAGAGAGAGCAAGCAAAAATGCCCACCTCTCAGTTTTTCCATGAAAGGGGTTTAGCTGCTGCCTCAGGGTCTGGTCTTTAATCTGCCTACAAATGGGTGCTGACTGTGATCCTCCCCTCTAGGATACTGATGGGTCTTAGCACACCCTCAACTACTGGGAGCCACTAAGAACAAAGACAGCAAGGTGGACAATCACAAAGATTTGAGAGAACCACCTCAGGCCAAGCTGATTGATGAGGTTCATGTCCTACACAAGACCAGTCTGTCAAGACTAAAAGGTGGTCATTTTACCTAATGTGCATAAGCCAACTCAAGGAATCAAAGAAAATAAACAGGGGAATATGTTATAAACAAAAGAATAAAATACATCTCCAGAATCCAACCTTAATGAAACAGAGATAAGTGATGTACCTGATAGAGATTTGAAATAACAGTCTTAAAGATGCTCCCTGAGGTCAGGAGAGCAATGCATGAACAAAATGAGAATTTCAACAAATAAACAGAAAATACTAAGAAATACAAAACAAAAAATATAGAGCTGTAAAATAGAATAATTGAACTGAAAAATTTTAATAAAGGGGGTTCAATAGCAGACTAAATCAAGTAGAAGAAAGGATAGTGAAACTCAAAGACAGGACAGTGGATTTCATCCATTAAAGGAGCAAAACTAAAAAGAGTTGAAAAAAAGTGAAGATAGCTGAAGGGACTTATGGGATACTATCAAGCAGAGCATTACACAACTTTTAGAGGTCCCAGAAGGAAAAGAGAGAAAAAGAGCAGAAGATTCACTGAAAAAATAATGACTGAAAACTTCCTAACCTGGAGGAAGAAACAAATATCCAGATTCAGGAAGCCCAAAGATTCACCGAAAAACGATGAATCTAAAGAGAGCAACACCAAGACACATTAATATCAGAGACAAAGTGAGAATCTTAAAAATAGCAAGAGAAGAGCAACTTGTTAGACACAAAGGGAAGCCCCATAAGACAATCAGTGGATTTTTCAGCAGAAACCTTATAAGTAAGAAGGGAGTGGAATGATATATTAAGTGATGACATTTAAAAAACAACAACAATGGGATGACTGGGTGGCTCAGTGTGTTAAACGTCCAACTTTGGCTCAGATCGTGATCTCACAGTTTGAGGGTTCAACCCCCGTGTTGAGCTCCACAATGATGGTATGAAGCCTCCGTGGGATTCTCTCTCTCTCCCTTTCTCTGCCCCTTCCATGTTCTCTCTCTTTTTTAATGTTTATTTATTTTTGAGAGAGACAGAGAGCACAAGCCAGTGAGGAGCAGATAGAGAGGGAGACACAGAATCTGAAGCAAACTGCAGGCTCTGGGCCATCAGCACAGAGCCCAGGGCGGGACTTGAACTCATGAACTGTGAGATCATGACATGAGCCAAAGTCAGATGCTTAACCGACTGAACCACACAGGCACCCCTCTCTCTCTCTTCCAAAATAAATAAATAAACTTAAATAAATAAATAAATAAATAAATAGCACAACTGCCAACCAAGATACTCTACTATACAATAGGGAAAGGATAACCTCTTCAGTAAATGTTACTGGGAAAACTGGATAGTCACATGCCAAACAATGAACTAGACTCCTATGTGACACCATAAACAAAAATCAATTCAAAATGGATTAAAGATTTGAACATAATACCTGAAACTGTCAGACTCCTATAAGAAAATATAAGGGGTAAGCTCCTCAACATTAGTCTTAACAATTCTTTTTGTATTTGACACCAAAAACAAAGACAACAAAATAAAAACTATACAAATAGGACTACGTCAAATTAAAAAGCGTCAGCACAACAAAGAAATCATCAACTAACTAACTAAATAAATAAATAAGCAACTTATGAAATGGGATAATATATTTGCAAACCACATATCCAATAAGAGATTAATTCCAAAATTTAACAGTAATTCATACAACTCAATAGCAAAAACTAAAAAAATAGAAATAAAATAACCCAAGTTTAAAAATGGGCAAAGTACCTGAAAAGAAATTTTTCCAAAGACAACATCCAAATGACGAACAAGTAAATGAAAAGCTCAATACCACTACTCATAAGGAATCTTCAAATTAAAACCACAATGAGATATCACCTCAAACCTACTACCAAAAATACAAGAGGTAACAAATGCTGGCAAGGATGTGGAGAAAAAGGAATATTTATACATTGCTGGTGGGAATGTAAGCTAGTACAGCCACTATGGAAAGCAATATTGAGTTACCTCAAAAAATTAAAAATAGAACTACCATATGATCCAGCAATTCCATGTCTGGAGTATACCCAAAGGAAACAAAATTACTATCTCAAAGAGGTATCTGTACTCCTGTGTTTACTCTAGCATTATTTACAATAGCTAAGGTATGGAAATAAGTATCTGTGGATAGATGAATAGATAAGGAAAATGTGTGTGTACATATATACAATGGAATATTCAGTCTTAAAAAAAGGATAAAGCCTGCCATTTGCAATGTGGATGAATCTAGAGGCCATATGCTGAGTGAAGTAATTCAGATAAAGAACGACAAATACTGCATGGTATGATTTATATGTGGAATCTAAAAAAAAAAAAAAAAAGCAAACTCATAGAAATAGAGAGGAGAATGGTGGTTACCAGGTGCTGGGAGTGGGGGAAATAGAGGTTGGTAAGAGAGTAAAAACTTTCAGTTATAGGATGAAGTCTGGGAATCTAATGTATAACATGGTGACTGTAGTTGATAACTTGTATTATTCAATTGAAATTTTCTAAGAAAGTCGAACTTAAGTGTTCTCACCAAAAAACAAAAAAACAAAAATAAAAAGAAAAGTTAGTATGTGAGGTGATGGCTATACTAATTAACTCTATGGTGGGAATCCTTTCACAATGTATATGTATATCAAATTATCACATTGTACACTTGAAATATATAACAATGTTGTCAATTATACCTCAGTAATGCTGATAAAAGAATACAGAGCATTTCCCACATCCCAATAATATTTTCAGTTATTTTTAAATTTTGTCTAAATTTGCTAGATGGCAGTAATGGTATTCTTACGTTCAACAGTGAGTTGGAGATTCCTCTAGGAAGGTGGAGTGCTTAAACATGGTGAGGTCATGGGGTTGAAAGCACAGTTTCGGGAATCAGAGACATTTGGCAAGGCATACCTCCCTAGCCTACAGTCCGTTCACTTGTATTATGAGAATTATAATTATAGGTGAGTCTTTCGGGGATTGAATGAGTTAACGCATGTAAAGACTCACAAGGTGCTGGGTAGACACATATTAGGTTTAGAAAATGGCAGGTATCAATATTAAGAATTAATCATTCTAATATTCAGTTGAAGCACAGCCTGGGCCAAAACATCTTCCTTCTTCCTGACTGCTACACTTTCATGTGATAATGCCCTCAAGGGCTGAGTGACAACATTTTGTTCCTACCATTTTGATTTAGCTGTTGAAGGAAGATGTATTTCATTTGCACTGTATCAGTATCAAATCTCATTTTAAAAGCAATTGTTAAAAATTCTGAGAATAAACTTATACTGTCTTTGATCAAATAAGCTGCTGCAATCAGAATGAATGTGTTACAATGATCAAGCTATTTATTTTTGAAAGCTTCCAATATTTTGAAGCCTAAAATGGTTTAGTTCTGTCCACCCAGCAATTAATATGTTCTACTAAACAAATCAGAGCTGGAGAACCAAATTAACACCTTTCAAGAGTGATATATCAGTGCCGGCTTCTACAGAATGTTTTATGACCCTTCCACCTAATTTAATGGATACATTCTGAGCATCAGAATGTCCCAGTATGGCTTGAATTCTTTCAGAGGCAAGAAAATATACATTCATATTGAAGTGGAACTTCGTAGAGAAATTAAACTCCTCTGTCATATATGAAATTCTACTTTCAAGTATTTTACCTTAACTCCAAAACTAGACTCAATTTCATTCATTAACTCAGACTTAATTCAGTTAGAAAAGATATTTTGTGTAAATGAGTAAGAGCTGAGACAAATGCACACCAGATCCTTTTCTAGCTTCACATGACTGACAGATCATGTAGGAGGATTACAGACACTCAGACATAATTACCTCACTCTGGTCTTCAATGTGAAGTAACTGATCAGCTTTTCTGCCCACTCAGCTGAACAGTACACCACAGCCCAAAAACCTCAGCCACACTCCAACTAGAACAAATCATGTGGACTTATTATTGCTTTTTCTCAAATCCTGCCGTGAGATAATAGAAAATATATATAAACGTCTTTGCCCCCAGTTTCTGAGACAGGGCTTCTAAAACCCTTGTAATTTCCTAAATGATAAGAGCACTCTAATGAGGCAATTTTGTGTGAGTTCCCACATGGAGGCTGGTCACCAGAAATATCAAGCCATGATTATAAGCTGGGAATTTTCAGCCCCACACCCCCACTTCTCTGGAGAGGAGAGAGGGGCTGGAAATGGAGTTAATAATTGATCACACTGACATGATGAAGCCTCTGTAGAATCCTAAAAGTATGGAGTTCAGACAACATCCAGGGTGGCGAACACATCCACACTCTGGGATGCTGACACACTTCAGCTCCACATGGATAGAAGCTTCCGTGCTCAGGACCCTCCCAGACTTCACCCTATGTATCTCTTCATCTGGCTATTCATTTAAATACTTTAATAAACTGGTAAATGTAAATAAGTGTTTCCCTGATTTCTGTGAGCTCATATATTCTAGCAAATAATTAAATCCAAGGGGGAGGAAGCCATGGGAACTTGCAATTTTTTCTGGAGAGGTTAATTTTAGCCATTCTGACAGGTGTGAGGTGGTAGCTCTTTGTGGTTTTGATTTGTAATTCCCTGGTGATGAGTGATGTTGAGCATCTTTTCATGTCTGTTAGCCATCTGGATGTCTTCTTTGGGAAAGTGTCTGTTCATGTCTTTTGCCCATTTCTTCACTGGATTATTTGTTTTCTTGGTGTTGAGTTTGCTCAGCTCTTTATAGTTCTTTATCCAATATGTCATTTACAAATATCTTCTCTCATTCCATTGGTTGCCTTTTAGTTTTGTTAGTTGTCTTCTAAGATTTTATTTTAAGTAATCTCTACATCCACCCCATAAGCCCAAGGTCAAGAGTCACATGCTCCACCAACTGAGCCAGCCAGGTGGCCCTAGCTGCTGACTGTTCTGATATGAGCAGAGGAGTAAGAACTTATCATGCTGAGAAATGGGAAGCCAATACAGTAATTCATCAGAAAGATGTCAAAATCATGACTGTAAGATAAGAAGTGAAGAGGAAGATCAGGCTGGGGCTGGGGACCTGGAACAAGATTCTAGAAGACTGGATTAGGGAATATGACAAAGAAGAATGATGGGTTAGGTGATAAACATGAGATTATCTGGCTGATTACTAGCAAGTACCAAGGGCTGAGCTGGGATGAGGAACGTCTAAGATGTAGCCCTCATAAGGTAGTTATATCCAGAGTAACATCCTAAATCAGAATCCCTTTACAACTGCATAACCTAGAAACTTCCCTTGTGTCATCCATGCCAACATTCAAGGGATGGATGAGCTAAAGCAAAAGAGTCTGCATTGACAGAATATAAGGAGCATCAATGAAGGTAAAATAAACACACATACACACACACACACACACACACACACATACACACACGCCATAAAATAGCTTGTGATAGCCAGGAAATAGAGTAAGCTCATCCCAGGAAGTCTCTTGGAGTTCTAGAAATCTAGGGGTCTATGATAATGGCTTAAATACTCTTGGGAGTCATAAGAATATATAAATTTAAAAATAATAACAAAAAGAGCCATTCAGTGGTTTAGGAGATAGGTATTGGAGTGACACTGACCTCAGTTTGTAACTACCTCTGACTTTGGGAAAGTTTAAACTACCTGTTCCTCAGTTTTGTTATCTGTAAAATGGGGATGATAACACCTACTTAATGTCCTTGGGTTAGTCCAAAGTCAAACTTGTATAAAGTGCATAGTACTTCCCTAGGCATATAATAACATCCAATCAGTGGACACTTTTGTGATAACGGTAAAATATTTTAATATATATAATATTTTATATAAAAATATAAAGAAAAGAGTTCATATCATTTTCTTTGTTAGTGCTTCCATTATACCTACAAATCAGATTTTAAAAATCAGCAAAAACAGGAGCCTAACTCTGACAGAATCAGCATTTATTCACTTTACTTTCTTTAATGTTTTTTATTTGTTTTTGAGAGACAGAGAGAGCATGAGCGAGAGAGGAGCAGAGAGAGAGAAAGAGAGACAAAGAATCTGAAGCAGGCTCCAAGCTGTCAGCACAGAACCCAACACGGGTCTTAAACCCATGAACCGTGAGATCATGACCTGAGCTGAAGTCAGACACTTAACCAACTGAGCCACCCAGGCACCCCAGAATTCATCACTTTAAATGCATTATAGTGCATTTGGGCCTGAGGAGGCCCTGACATATAATGAATTAATGTAATAAACAGCATTATCTAGTAATATTATAGTATTAACATTGTCACAGAGAAAATAAGGTAACAAGAGGTAAAATGATAGCACTCCCATTAATAACTAGGAAGACAAATACTTAAAGGAAGAAAAGTGTTCTCCTACACTAAGATCTATCATTAATTGAATACTTCCATAGTACTTTATATTATTTTATTTATTCATCACAACAACCCAGTGAGGAATATATCATCTCATCTTTACAAATGAGAAAACTGACACTTTGAAGTGGTAAGTAGCTTGCTTGTGATTACTCAAGTAGTAAGGGGAAGAGCTGGAATCTAAATAAAGACTCATCTGCCTCAAAAGCCTGTTTCCTCCACCTCTGGCTTATGGCTGCCTCAGCAGTTACCAAGCCAGTTACTAAATTTGAGACTGGTATTCCAGTAAACTATATTGATGAAAACTTGAATAGCCCTTTCTATAAAAGAAAACTAGATAAAAAACACAGCATGAGAAAAAATTTTACCTAGATCCCAATATATACTTAAAAACCAAATATTTTTAAGCTATACCAGGCACCTATAAAAAGGTAGATAAAAAGCTTTATTCCTTTTGCAAACAAAACAGAAATCATAGAAATAAAGGAGAGTAAGATAAAACATGAAATTTCATTCACCTCTGGAATACTTGTATAACCAGTGTTAACCATAAAATTGAGACAGAATATGTGGGAAACAAGGACAGATAGACCTATGATTCTATTTTCAATCATGTTAAATTAGGTATTTATATATATTTGTAAGTATTAGGTATTGTACATACAAGTATATGCATTTATTCTTAAATTTTTCTGCAGAACTTATCTAACCTATAATTCTATAAACATGTTTATAAATATATTTATAATTAAATTATTCACCCTGCCGCTACTCATAAAACATTTTTGGGATTTCATTTCTTTAAGTTAAACTGCTTCATCAATTTATCCTTTCCTCCTTCCTTTACCACATATTTACTTCAGCTGTGTACACAGTTTGGCAACAACCATAGAATGAATATGAGAAAACCACACAGTATTCTAACCAAGCTCTCCTTAGGACAAACCCATAAGAGACGAAATGCATGTGAGATAGGACACCCCAAAGATGCCAGTCGGTTGTCTCTGCAGACATCCCAAGTCTCGTAATCAAATTCACCATAAAAACCATTCCCATTCATTCGGTGACTTTACTGAGTGACCACAGTGTACTTGGCACTAGGCTAGATTCTGAGGACACTGTACCCACCTAATAGAAGACCAGAGACTGGTTAGAAGAGACATGTGTAAACCAACATTACGGGACCATTTGATCAGAGCTCTAATTGTAGCATTCATAAGATGCAGTGGGCATGGAAGGGTATTCATACTTGAATACCAAGGACAGACTTATTCTGATGTATTAACATGTGCTCCATATAAATACTTGCTGCCATAAAGTAAAAATTACAAAGGATCATGTTGAGATCTAACAAAAACAATTTTTAATTTCATTGAATCCATAGGACCTACCAAAACAATCTTTTCCAGTACTGAACCTTTATTTATCAAGTCTTCATCAGCTCCAATCTGCAGACCACTGGCATTCCTGTGTCTTTTAATTTTTCATCTTTTTTTTACCACCTTTAGTTTCCAAAATCAACATGGACTTTATCATCCACCTTCCAGTTTGGGGTGAAGGTCATCACCTGGTCATTTACACTGCCGTGTTCTCAACGTAAGAGAGACATATGGCTAATGCATCCTTAATTTTGTTATTTTGTTGTACTCTGCTGCTATTGCACATCTCCTGAATTTTCTTCAGCCAATTATTGTCAAGTGCATTTAATTTCTTCTATTTCATGTTAGTGCATTGCCAATATCCTCATCCCCACTGAGCTGATATTCTGCTGGGGAAATACTGGATTTTTACTTTCCACTGATACAAACAGTCACTCTGTGATAGTTTCTTCAAAGTGAAACTATTCTTTTCTGGAAGGCCTACACAGCCATTGTGAGAGCTGGTTTCTTTGAACCTTTTAGTGTATGTCCATGTTCTTTATTCAGTATGTCACTGCCCCCATGTCCCACTTAATTATGTGATAATGTAGAGAGTGCCACAGCAGTCTGAAAAAACAGGTTGAATTACTCTAGATGTCAACAACAAATGGCAGAGCCCACAGACTGCCATTTACTCACCTGCCAGTCAATAAAAACACAACTGAGATCTTAGTAGAAAGATCTGAAGGCATAAGTGAAAGATCCAAAATATCTATGCTCCTGAAAATGAAATGTCTTCCCATAAATGTACCATATTTACTATAGTTTCAATATTTTCCTGTTACTCCTCAAAAAATGGTGTAAGAATCATTTATAATATCCTTGGTCTCCAATACAATTGAAATACTTCATACAGAAATTGAAAAATACTTTGATTATACTTAGTGTGCAGGACACTTTTCTGATTTCTTACATTACAGTTTCTTTGGGTCTTTTTTTATTACCATAGAAATTAAGCAGGTTCCTTCCTACCTCCAGGATAAAATTAAAATTTCTTTTTATTCCTTTAATTTTTTTAATACATTGTTTCCACAAGTTCCAAGAGTTGGTTTCAACATGGAATTTACAAATTGCACCTTTTAGGTTAAATTACATCTATATTTTTTAGTGCATATCCTAAATGTACTAAGTGAAACATTTTTTCAAAACTCGTTATAACAGCTTAATCTAGATCATAACTTTCATAATTTTAGCTATTCAGAAAAAAACATTAACTTGTTTTTAAAACAACACAACATTTCATCATGAAATTTGCAGTGCCTGGATACCAAATTTCTCCACAAAGATTTTTCAAAGGTATCTGGCACCAAATTTCTCCACAAAGATTTTAAAGAGGATATTAGAAGTGGACTTAGGATGCTGGGTGGCAGCTGGTGTGACATGACAGGCATGAATAAATGTGCCAACAAAGCCCTTATGGTTTATTGGGTAATTACGGGAAGTGGCACTGGTGCCAGCCAATCAGATTCCTGGGCAGCTACTTCTGAACCCACTTACTCTTAAAGTAGATCATTAAAAATGCACTTCGGTGGAGAAGCTTTTCTCCTACTCGACATAAACAGTCTATTTGCAAAGTTAGTCATTTGGTCAAAATGCAGCACATCAGTGATGGTACAGTGAACAGCCACCTCTATATTACACAAACATCTTCCATTAAAGGCATTTCATAGTGAAGCTTTCAAACATGAGAGGAATGAATAGGCCTGCAATGGGCATGTGCCCATCTCTTCCCATCCATAAAACCACATATTGACACACAAAAGCGAGTTCATTCCATTTATTTGCAGGTTTCTGAAATGTAACTCTAGAGCTTATGTGTACAGTGCAAATTGAATCACATTTTTTAAATGCCAAACAAAGGACAAATGTTTGTTACTGGAAAAGACAAATCTTAATTCCTGGAAGCTGGTTAAATCCTGCCAAACCACTAAAGAAAAAGGTGATAACTCAACAGCTTTCCAAAACGTACTGAGGAAGATCAGAACCTTTTCTCAATGATGTGGAGGTGACTATTTTTAAATATGTGATCTTCCATTGCCCAAAAACTTCAAAAGTCAAGTTGGTTCCAAATACTGTCTTGGGGGGAAGGATAGCCTAGGTCTGAGAAACTGTTTTTAAAACTACTACTGGATTGACATGATTTTGTTTCCTAATATGACATTCACCTTCATTCCCAGAAGGATATTGGTATCTAATCCTGGAAGTCAAGCTTCTCAGCAAGAAAGGTTAGTCTTCAGAAGAGGTATATATGTTTTAAGTTTGGAAAGCTCTGCCAATAAATTCTATCTTACTCATAATCAGGGCAATGCTCAAAATAATTATAACTGGTTGGCATAGGGACCAACCAATCAGAATGAATTCCTGGATACCACTGCACTGAAGTAGGGTCTGAAAGTCCCCTTAACAGGGGTTTCTAAGGAATGATTCTAGAGGAGGGACCAAAGAAGCCAAAACATCTGGGGACTATCCAGGGTCTCAAGAAAGGGGCCATTTCCTTACCAGTTCAGACAGATTTCAATATAACAACTGGTGTAGACATACCTGTGCATACTGATTCACAGAAGCCTTGCTCCCGCCTATAAGAAACATCTATCATACTAGGCTAGACCTAAAGAAGAAGTAGTTCAAAAAGAGACTGGTGACTTACATTGAAAACACAGATGTTGAACAAATGCCGTCTTCCCATGAGAACACAATGGGACAGGTGGGAGGGAAAGGAAGGAAAGAAAGAAGGGGAAATGAGTCCAAGGATAACTATAACCTATCAGAGCAACTAAAGGGGTCACCAGTGTGGACATTTAAGAAAGAGAAGCAATACTGACTAGCAGGGAGATGTTAAACAAAAAGGGGATTAAGGTGCTAAAAAGTGGCCTTTTCTCCGGCTGACAAGAATGACAAGTGTGTAGGCCACTAGGAGCAATGAGGTAGACACTGGTTTCCATCAGCATCCTAAATCCAATTTGAAACCATCATTCCATCTTCAAAGCAATAGATGAAAAAGTTTATACCAAAGACAAAGCACCTGAAGTTGAATCACATCATCAACCTGCGGCTGATGAGACACTGAATGGATTTTCTATTACATTTCTACAGACTGAACATCTGTCTTAGAGTGAGCTTATTCAGCCTCAGCCAAAAGCTTTCATATCTAGCATACTCATCATCATCTGAGGGCACTGAACTGAAAGATACTGTGAGGAGACAAGACAGACCATTGGGAAATCATTTTAATTCATGAAAGCTTATCCTGAACAAGAAAAAACACCCAGCTGAAGCAGCATGAGAAAGAACCTATGGCCTAACAACCACGTGCTTTTAAAAAAATTAGCTCTCATGCTGTTGCTCTGAGAAAAGTGACCTTCTACTCTCTGAAGAGGCACTAGGTACCAGTGGGTGACTGACTTACTAAAAGCACAAAATATCACAGAGGCAGAGGAAATTTCATGTATTTCAATTTTCACACATGTCACTCATCAATAAATGTCGACCAAAAGAATAAAGGGATAAAAAAAGAAAGATTCACAAAAACGAAGATAATTTAAAAAAAAATAATAAAGGAATGAATACATTCAGCTCAATTCAACATTATTCTGAAGATAGTTAGGATGTAAAATATCTTCTCTGAAAACACTGTTGAGGATAAAATCTGGAGGCAATAGAACAACCAGAGATTAAATATCAGCCACAGCCCACCTTCCTTCAAGACATCTTCAGGGGGAACTCATAGGATCCTGGAACTCAACAGACTGAATTTGGAAAACCATGATAACATACTATGGTGTATATATGTCTCTTCCATTTCAATGGGCTGGCCTTTCTTTTAGACTCTTCTACAAGGAGCCAACAATTGAGGATTCTTAACTTTTCCAAGTTTCCCCTCAACCCCAATACAAGTAAGTAAATTAAATCCTGTGTCTTACTTCTCCTACAGAGATATTAAAAAGAAGACCTGTGCATCAAAGAAATAACACTTTGGAGGAAAAGAATAAGTTAAGGCCGTCCCTTCTTTCTCTGGGGAAAACTGATACTCAAGCTCCCAGATCCAAAGTTCTGAAATGTATTTCCAAACGGTATGGTTGTAAAGGAAAATTCATCGGGGTTTCTCACCTACCCTTAAATCTCCATGTCCAGCCACTTGATTACAATTGGTCTCCTTGAGTTGCTGACAGACATCTCTCAAAGCAGTGGCATAGTACATTTCACAGAAAGCTTCTCCCTGAAAGGCAGAGCTCCTTTGGAATGGTACCACATTGGCCAGAAACCCCTATTTCCTGCAGTGCAGCATCCATCCAAGAAATCGTCTCTCCAGGACCAATATTGCCAAGAATAATACAGACAAACATGTTGGCATTCACAAACTTTGAAAGTAGCCCAGAAACTGTGATGCTCAGCCCACTCACAGCAGAAAAAGACATGCACCCTCACTTCTTTGTGTGGACTACCTACCACATACCTAAGAGATATAGCTAGCCTACTACTAATGAACAAAGACTAGCTCAAGAAAGAATAAGTCATTGAAAAAAAAAAAGAAGAAGAAGAAGAAGCCTATGCTTAAGAGTTGGAGACTTGGGTAAAATCTGATTCTATTTAGAATAATACCTCCCAGTGATGCTGGATCAGAACCGGCCAGTGTCTCTATTCTACTTCATGACTGAAGTTACACATCAGGGACAAGGGTCCTCAACAGATCAGCTAAAACTAATTAACTGACCTCAGTCTATATCCAGTAGAATGCATATATTTGGCAAAGCTAACTTGAAGTTTGTCTTACTGACTTTAAAATGCTCTGAGGCTAGAGAGAGTAGGGATGTGACCACAGGTGATTATCATGGCCCCCTTCCTAGACCTCTATCACTCAGCCTTTTTAATAGGGAAAAAAACAAGTGTCCAGAAGCTGCAAGAGATTTAAATTTCAGACAGCATTGTTATAGTATACTCCCTTCAATTCAATGGCAGGAAATCCTGGTCAGAACTTGCTAAACTCCTTTCTGCACTTCTCCGTAGTTACCACCTTGCGTAACATTCTCACAAACTCATTAGTGCCCATAATCCTTTACTATCAAAACAGGGGCTACTCTCTTAAAAGGACAATTTCATTTCAGAACCTTTGCATACTTTAATCTATAAATAATTTCTGAAAAACAAATGTCTTGGCACACTGTACTAATAATTTAACTTATGAAACTATTATTGCTGAGTTAATACAACTTCATAAGTGGTCAACTTATATTTTAGAAACAGTTTACTGTCCTGAACTCATTTAGACAACCATATTTCCATGCACGTCTGAGTTTCATAAGCCAAATTTCCAGATATTTTATATCAAGGTTTGAGCTGAAGAAGAAGACTGGAAAACACCCTGGAAAAAAATAATGTTAGATATTGGAATCACAAGGCCATCAAGAGAGGTAGAGTAAAATTAAGAAAGATGGGCAAGGAAAAAATACCTAAATACTTTTTAAATGAGATTTGAAAAAGAGATGGTGGAGCAATGAGGTGTAAAGAGAAGACAAAGGCAAACTTTCAGATTTCCAGATAAACAAGCAGACATCATTCACACCCAGTGAGCTACATGAAGCAGAGAGGCCATCAAGCCTCACAAGGAACAATGCTCCCATCTCACACGTTAATTATAGGAGGAAGTCTAGTCCTTGTCTGCCATACAGCTAGTTATATTTCTAGTTTTCCATCTCACTGCTCTAAGGAATCATTTATGTTGGCTGAAGCCACCAGAGACTAATGGATATTCCCCACTCCATAAACCAGCAGCCACATTCATGGATTTCTATGGAGAGCTGGAGAGGGAAACTTGTATTTAAGGTTTTCTACATAACCAAAACTATCATTCACCAACAACACTGATGGTAATACACTTACAAAAGTAAATCACGTGAATCTGTAGATTTCTAAAGTGCTGGTCACCTTAATACCTAGGTAAATATTTATCAGGTCTGGTAATGAGCGTGTACAAAGCTGCACCAAGTATTAGAAAGAAACTCCAAGTTGCACTGGAACTAATCCCTGTGTAATAACAAATGTGAGAAAACCTACCTTGACCTGGTCTGCTAAGGTGCCTAGAACAAAAAAGTATATCTGGCTGCTCAGGACCCAGATCTGATTAGAAAGTTGAATAACATTGCTTGTGACTACTCCTTCCAATCAAAAAACAAAACAAAACACACACAAAAAAATACTTTTTACCATTTAATTATTCATCAGTTACCCCCATCAAGGAAAAATTGTTATTAGTACTCAGGGTTTAACTTAAAAATATTTAAAGTAGCACCAAAGTAATTGGCAGGGAAAAACAGAAAGAAAACAACTGGTTTATTTCTCTCATGTTTAAAAGAGGCTAAAGAATACTGAAATTATAAATAACTTCATTTGACTGACTAAAAATTTTAGTCACTGATTAAAGCTGAATATATCAAGTTTAACCCAAGATATTAGGCACTCAATTATGGCATCTTCTATTCAAGCGAGTAGACTATTCACACTTAAAGAAAAAATAGAAAGCCAAATCATACAATGTTTTTAAAGATTTTATTTGTAAGTAATCTTTACACCCAACATGGGGCTCAAATTCACAACCCTGAGATCAAGAGTTGCACGCTCTGCCAGCTGAGCCAGCCAGGTTTCCCCCAAATCATATAATTTTTAAATTAAATTCCAAGACCCCATAAAATTAGCACCAGAATAAAATGAATTATTGGTTATTCTGGCTTCATCCCCATAAGGTTCAGATGTTTATGCCTGGGGCTGTTTGTTTATATATTTGCTTGTCTTTTGCAGGTTTTGTTGTTGTCGCTGTTGTTGTTGTCTCCTGAGTGGAGCAAATCCAAGGATGATGCTGACTAAAAATTTTGCCTTGTAGGCTACAGCTTAGAGATTAGCTTAATCAAATTTACTTGGAAATAAAGCCACAATTGTTGTGATCCTCTTACATACTCAGAATTCAGGAATAGAAAAATTAGTCTCACTGTTAAAAACTGAGAACAAACTGAGGGCTGATGGGGGGTGGGAGGGAGGGCAGGGTGGGTGATGGGTATTGAGGAGGGCACCTTTTGGGATGAGCACTGGGTGTTGTATGGAAACCAATTTGACAGTAAATTTCATATATTAAAAAATTTTTAAAAATTAAAAAAATTTAAAAAAAAGAAAAAAAAGAAAAATTAGTCTCAGAAAAAAGCATTTAACTCATTTATTATAGAACAAACTCAAGTGTTTCTATGAAATGGTATGATTCTAGATTCTTCTATGCTTGGATCAACATGGAGGGAGTTGGATCTCTCTGAACAAGGATTCTCTACAATTCATGGAGACTCAATCACTCAGCACTGTGGAGAAATCAATATCATTTTTGGTGGTGAGTGGAAGTGACAGATGATACTTAACTTCTCTTTAATAAAATCCTTTGTGAACAGGGTAATCATTTTTAAAAAGACATAATACCTCTCTTTTATTTTTTCTTCCTTAATAAAATAAATGACAACTTCACTTTTTATCTCCTGTCTAGTTCTTACAGAAAGGTGCAAGCTGGAAACCATGAGAATAAAAGCTCTCCGGCAGCTGTGAAAAATAGTAGTCTAGCAGCCACCAGAAGAAAAAGAATAGGTTTGGAACTCCCCCAAAAGATCTATTCCCACAGAACTGTCACCATTTGATCTGTCTTTCAGCTCACTAAAAAGCTCTGTATAGGGCTTGTCTTTATTTGACAGGATGGAGAACTTGCTCTGTACAAACAGGCTTATCTACAGGGCATTTGTCAAAAACAATCAATGGCAACTGTTTAACATTCATGCCACCTGAGACAGCATTACCAATTTGGGTTAATAAAAGACTGCCCAAGATACTTAAAGGGAAAAATTGGGAAATAACATGTCCATACACTTTGAAAAGCTCAGTAATATTTTTGGCAAGCAAGAAGATCATGTATATGAACATGGCTGTGTGCACACCCAAGGGTGTGCATATGCTCAGAAAATATTTAAGAAGGTCAGAATCTCATACCCCTGGCTTACCTTGAGGCCTTGCTCAAGAAAAAAGTAAAGGCTAAGGCAGAGTTGTAAATAACCCGCCATAGCATTGAAAGTATGCCCCAACACACACACACACACACACACACACACACACACACACATCTTAGCAAAGGCTGGAAGCCTTACTGAGTCAAGGCATTTAAGGAAATCTCTGTCCATTAGCTGATCGTTACAGTTAACCAAGAAGAGACATTAGTGACTATAAACAATTTTACAGACTTTAGAAAATATGTCAAATATCACTAAATAAACAAGTAAGCGGCAACAACAAAAACTCAGGAGTGGGGAGTAGAGAGGAATGTGATTTCCAGAGTTGCCACATAATATTATATTAAGTGTTGAGATTGCAACAACTAAAAAGAAAAACAAGATATGCAAAGAAAGGGAAAGTATGACCCATACACAGGAAAAACATCAGTTATAGAAACTGTCCTGAAGAAAACCCAGATGTTGAACTTACTAGGCAAAGACTTTAAGGCAGCTATCATAAATACATTCAAAGAACAAAAAGAAACCATGTGTGGAACACCTGGGTAGCTCAATCAGTAAAGCATCCAACTCTTGATTTTGGCTCAGGTCATGATCTCACAATTCATGAGATCAAAGCCTGCATTGGACTCTGCATTGACAGCATGGACCCTGCTTGAGATTCTCTCTCTCCCTCTCCCTCTGACCATCCCCCACTCACACACATTCTCTCTCTTGCTCGCTCTCTCTCAAATAAATAAACTTTAAAAAAATAAATAAAAGAAACCAATAAAAGAATAACGTGTAATGAAATAAAAGAAATTATGAGAATAATATCTCATCTATATATTATTGGTATAATACATAGAAATTATGAGGGCTAAGAAGGAAGAGGAGGAGGGAAGGAAGAGAACAAAGAAGGAGGGAGAGGAGGAAAAAGGATATGAAGGAGGAAGAAGAGGAGGAAAAAAGAATGAAATAAATATTCTGGGTGTTTTAAAATACAATAATGGAAATGAAAAATTCACTATAAAGACTCAACAATAGATTTTATCTGGCAGAAGAAAGAATCAAAACTTGAAGACAGATTGATTGAGGTTATACAAGCTGAGGAATAACCAAATGGGTCAAAAAGGAAATTACATGATGGGTATTGAGGAGGGCACCTTTTGGGATGAGCACTGGGTGTTGTATGGAAACCAATTTGACAATAAATTTCATATATTAAAAAAAATAAATAAAAGGGAATTACAAAGGAAATTGGAAAAAATTTTAAATACTGAAAACAAAATACAATATACCAAAACTTATGAATATGGCTAAGGCAGTGGTTAGAGGGAAATTTATAGCTATAAACATCTATATTTAAAAAGGAAAATGATCTCAAACTAGTAATCTAATTTTTGACTTTAAGAAACTATTTTGTTTCTCTTCTCTAGTTTTAGTAAAAATAAAAGCATATTAAATTTTAAGCAAGCAAGAGATAGGAAACGATAAAGACTAGGGTGAAAATAGATGGAATAGAGAATGGAAAAACAATACATAAAAGCAACAAAATCAAAAGTTGTTTCTTTGAAAAGATTGTTTTTAACTGGCAAAACTTTAGTTACACGGACAAAGCCAAAAAAAAAAAAAAAGACTCAAATTGCTAAAGCCAGGAATGAAAGTAAATCAGATCACTAACAACCTCACAGAAATAAAAACAACTATAAGGGAATAGTATGAACAAATGTATGCCAATAAATTAGACAAACTAGATGCAACAGACAAATTCCTACCAAGACACAACTACCAAAATTCACTCCAAAAATAATAATGATAATAATAATAGAAAATCTGAATAAACCTACAACAAATAAAGAAACTATATGAGCATGGTAGTCACAATAATGGCACCCCAAGAATGTCCATGTCCCAACCCCCTAAACCTGTGAATATGTTAGGTTACATGGCAAAGGAGTTTAAGGTGGCACAAAAAATTAAGGCTTCTAATAAAACTACCTTAAAATAGGGAGATTATCCTAGATTATCTGGATAGACCCAATTTAATCACAAGAGTCCTTAAAGTGGAAAAGAGGACTAAAGGAGGATGTCAGAGGATGCAATGTGAGGATTCAAACACCTGCTGCTGGTTTTGAAGATGGAAAGAGGAAGCCAAACACCAAGGAGTACAAGCAGCCTCTAGAAGCTGGAAAAAGCAAGCAGTTATGTTCTCCCACAAACCTGGTGACCCCTGCTGGCACCTTGATGTTAGCCCAGTGAGATCTGTGTCAGACTTCAAATAAGTCTGCAAGATAAAAGGTTTGTATTGCTTTACACCATGGTAAGTTTTTGCAGCAGTAATGGGAAGCTAATATAGGTGATGGCGATGAGAGTGGGGTACTGATGCAACAAACACCTAAACAGGTGCCCGTCACTTTTGAAATGGACAATTGGCAGAGGCTGAAAAGTTCCTGAGAAGCAAGATAAGAAAAGCCTCGATTGCCTTGAACAGACTGGTAGCAGAAATGTGGGTATTAACAACTCTGCTAGTAAAGCCTCAGAAGGAAGTGAGGAAGCATGGTAAGGAAAACACACATCACCTTAGAGTACCTAAATCATGCTGAGAGACTGCTGCAAGAATGAGGGGAGAAAGAATTAAGCAAAAAGGAACCAGGACACGATGGTCTGAGGAATTCTCAGCTTTTCCAGATTGCCAAAGATGCTAAAATTTAAGGGATGTACCGTCAGGAGAGAAAAAGCTGAATGTGTGGCTATATAAGCTTTTGCTAATACCTCAGCTCAATCAAAAGGTCCGAATATTCAGTCCCATATCACGGACAAGGTTCTTTGGAAAGATTAACTTTGTGACTCATAAATCCCTTCTGCTGTCTCAGCAGAGGCCAAAATTAAAGATGGGATTATCTAAGAAATATCTTGGGCGATCTCATCAAAAAAGGAACGAATCCCATGACGGACAGAGAAGATCCACAAGGTTCTTGAGAATTTTACATATTAGCAGAAACACTACCACCTCGGACCCAAAAGCACAAAAAGAGTACAAAATGAAAGAAGGCTGTTAGACACCCAAAATTCTACAGGCAGGAATCAGACTGACAAAACTACCCAGTTGCAAAGATGTGCTACATTTCACAAAAAAGACAATAATTCTGAGGGCAGAACTGAATGCCCAGAGCGTACAACCATGATTTACAGTCCCAGCTAGAAAAGTTGTTTGGGACCAGTGGCTCCTTTTTTCACTCCATTTCCTCCCTTTTTGTACAGGACTGTCTATACCTGTTAGGTTATGCTTGTCCCACCACCGTATTTGTGTGCAGATACGTTGCTTTCTTAGTTTCATAGGTCCGCAGATGAAAAATCTGCCCTGGGATAGATTATGATAAGAGCCTCACCCATACCTAATCTGTATGATTTAAATTGATCATATTTGAACTTCTGAGCTAACTCAGAATAGATTGTGAAGTTTTGATGTGATGCTGTAACAGGCTGAGAATTTAAAACACATGCCCATCCAAACACTTGTATAGGGGTCCCTAGGTGGCTCAGTTGTTTAAGCGTCTGAATCTTGATTTCAGCTCAGGTCATGATCTCACAGTTCGTGAGTCTGAGCCCCACATTGGGCTCTGTGCTGTTAGCATGGAGCCTGCTTGGGATTCTCTTTCTCTCTCTGCCTCTCTGCCCTTCTCTCAAAATAAATGAATAAACTTTAAAAAATATATTTTAAAAAACTACTTTAAAAAAAAAACTTGTACATAAATGTTCATAGCAACACTACCGATGACAGCCAAAAAGTAGAAGCAATCCAAATGTCCACCAGCTGATGAATGGATAAACAAAACATGGTATACCCATACGATGGAATATTATTTGACCATAAAAAGAAATGAAGTTTTGATACATGCGACAACGCAAATGAACTTTGAAAACGTGCTAAGTGAAAGAAGTCAGGCACAAAGGCCACATGTTGTATGTTTCCATTTTTATGAAATGTCCAGAATGTGCAAATCCATAGAAAGAGAAAGTAGACTGTAGTTGCCAATGGCTTGGGAGAGAGAAATGGCTGCTATGGCTATGCAGTTTCTTTTATCCAGCTTTCTTTCTGGAATTAGATAGTGGCAAGAGATTTCCTGTGAATATGCTAAAAAACGTTCAATTGTACACTTAAAAGAGTGAAATTTAGGGGCGCCTGGGTGGCGCAGTCGGTTAAGCGTCCGACTTCAGCCAGGTCACGATCTCGCGGTCCGTGAGTTCGAGCCCCGCGTCAGGCTCTGGGCTGATGGCTCGGAGCCTGGAGCCTGTTTCTGATTCTGTGTCTCCCTCTCTCTCTGCCCCTCCCCGTTCATGCTCTGTCTCTCTCTGTCCCAAAAATAAATAAAAAAACGTTGGAAAAAAAAAAAATTTAAAAAAAAAAAAAAAGAGTGAAATTTATAGTGTATTAATTATATCTCAATAAAGCTGCTAATTTTCAAAAGTCATTTCTTTTAAAATTTTTTTTAATGTTTATTTTTGAGAAAGAGAGAGAGAGGCAGAGTGTGAACGGGCAAGGAGTTGAGAGAGAGGGAGACACAGAATCCAAAGCAGGCTCCAGGCTCCGAGCTGCCAGCACAGAGCCCAACGTGGGGCTCGAACCCATGAACTGCGAGATCATGACCTGAGCCGAAGTCAGACACCCAACAGGCTAAGCCACCCAGGTGCCCCTAAAAGTCATTTCTTATTAATATTTTCTTAGGTGATAATCATGAAAACTTTTCTTTTGAGAATAAAAATTTCATTGTATCTTCCCAACACTAACTTTCTAACCTTCATGGAGGAAATGAAAGATACTAGGTTCTACTTTGTTTCTTACAATACTTAAAACCTAGTTTTTCGTTTATGTGTATTCAAAGCCACAAATGTTGAGTTTTTCACTTTCATTCCTTCATTCAAGGAATGTTTGTTGAGTGATGAGCCCACACACAAAAATGCAATAGTAGGGGGCGCCTGAGTGGCTCAGTCAATTGAGCATCTGACTCTTGGTTTTGACTCAGGTTGTGCTCTTATGGTGGTGGGATGGAGCCCCAAATCGAGCTCCGAACTGGGCACAGAGCCTGATTAGGATTCTCTCTCTCTCCTTCCCTCTGCCCCTCCCTGCCCCCACCTCTCAAAATAAAAAAATAATTTAAATATGCAGTAGTAGTCCTTGTCTTCAAGGAGGTTCATAAAAGACTCAAAGAAATAACATGAAATGTGTTAAACATGTACAGACTGCCACTTTCTCATCTTCCCACCTGCCTTCAAGTACGTACACACATTCTACCTTTTCTCAGGTTACTTCAAATTATTATAACTATTCCTTCAATCCAGTCCATCCTTTACAAGGGTATTTCCCCAGCAATTATACTCTGTCCTGAATTATCAATTTTTCCCTTTCTACTAGATTATTCCATTTATCATACAAACCTGCAGGTATTACTCTCATACAATTTTTTTAACTTTCTCCTGACATCACTTCTCTCCTCCAGCTACTACTGTTTTTCTTTCCTTCTTTTTACAGCAAAACTCCTTGAAATGGTACTCAGGTACTTCCAATTTCTCCTCTCCCATTTTCTCGTAAACACATCGGGTTTTTCATCCTGTGTCACAGAAACTCTCTGTTCAAAGTCACCAGTGACCCAAACACCACACACTCCAGCTTTTATCCCTGTTTTCACATGTTCCAAGTTTCTTTTGCTCTTATCTTTTCTCTCCAATCTCAAAATGTTGGAAAGCCCTAGAGCTCAGTCATTGGTCCCCTCTATCTACATTCATTCTCTATTTCATCACATGGCCTTAAATACACCCTTATGTCCAAGTTTATATCTATAACCTGAACCTTTCCCCTGAACTCCAAACCTATATGTCCAACTGCCCATTTGATATAGACAGTGAATGCCTATTAAGCATCCCACAGTCAACATGTCTAAAACAAGCTCCTGATATTTTCCCCAAAACAATTCTTCCTAAAATTTTCCACATAATTATATCCTATAGTCACTCTTATTTTCCTTCACTTCCTATATCTGGTCAGTCTATCAGCAAATTCTATCAGCATTACCTTCAAAATACATCAAGAACTTGAATACTTCTCATCACTTTACTGATCTTCACCAAAGAGATCTCTCTTCTAGCCTACTTCAATAACCTCCTAACTAGTTTCTCCCCTTCAGTCCTTTTCAGATGAGTATATTTTAAACCCAGTCAGATCATGTTATTTCTGTGCTCAAATCCTGCAAAGATGACCTAACTCACTCAAAGTCTTTACTATGATATGAAAGGCCGTATGTGATCGGGTTCACCATTGTAACACATATCTCATCTTCTGACATTCTCACCTTCTCCTTACTCCAGCCACACCTTCCTGCAATTCCCTGAACACATCAGGAACACTTCCACACCGGGCCCTCTGTGCTTGCTGGACCCTCAGCCAGCCAGTATAAATATCATTGAAAACTAGATAGAAATAGGAAAATATAGACAAACATCAAAAAGTATTCAGAGCAGGGGTGCCTGGCTGTAGAGCATACAACTCTTGATCCTGGGGTTGTAAGTTCGAGCTCCACAATGGGTGTGAAGATTACTTAAAAATAAAATCTTAAAGAGGCACTTGGGTGGCTCAGTTGGTTAAGCGTCTGACCCTTGGTTTCGGCTCAGGTCATGCTCTCGCGATTCGTGGGTTCAAACCCCACATCCAGCTCTGTGCTGACAGTGCAGACCCTGTTTGAGATTCTCTACCTCCCTCTCTCTTCTCATCTCTCTCTGCCCCTCCCCTACTTGCAAGCTCTGTCTCTCTGAAAATAAACTTTTAAAAACTAAATAAATAAAATAAAATCTTTTTAAAAAAGTATTCAGAGCAAAATTGGCAAATGACTTTTAAAACTATTCCAAATAGGGGCGCCTGGGTGCCTCAGTCAGTTAAGCATCCGACTTCGGCTCAGGTCATGCATGATCTCATGGCTTGTGGGTTTGAGCCCCACATGGGGCTCTGTGCTGACAGCTCAGAGTCTGGAGCCTGCTTCAGATTCTATGTCTCCCCATCTCTCTACACCTCCCCCACTCACATTCTGTCTCACTCTCTTTCAAAAATAAACATTTAAAAAAAAATTTTTTTAATAAAACTATTCCAAATAAAGCTAAAGATAACTTCCAGTAATTTTACATCATCAAGAAAACTTCAACGCAACAAAGTTTTCGTTACCCAAAGTTTACTTTATAACTCTATGTGTTGCAAGGACTTCACAGCAAATAATTTTGCACAACAGATGTTTCCCCCCTTATCCTTGTCCATTTAACAGTTGTCCTCTACAAGCAATTGCCTCATTATATGTTCCGAGTATCTGCATGCCAGATAAATGGAGTGAGGCGGCTGAGGCATTGTAACCAAACTCTTTACATCTCCACTGGTCTGCTGGCAAGCAGTATTTTCACTTTAATTCTATTCCTTTCCCTCTCCCTGTAAACAGTTTTTAATTCATAAATCGTGTCTTACATACATACACATCAGTTCAGAAAAGACACTGGGAGATGATACCATCTACCTGATACAAATGTACAGTGCAGTCCACGCCTGCTCAGCGTATCAGATAATACAGCACTTCAGAGCAAAGACTTGCAGTCATGCAGGCTTGGTTCCCATGCTCGTTTCTACATGCATGAACTGTACAACTCTGAGCTTCAGCTCCAGCCACCGTAAAATGGGGAGCAACAGCAGTGCTTACCTCTCGTGAGGTTTGTGAAGATTCAGTGCAATAAATGAATACATAGCGCTAAGTTCTCTGCCTCGTGCAAAGTAAAACGAGTAGTGATAAGCAATACTTACTATTATCATTTTCACGTAACAGAAAGAAAAACAACAGCAGCAGAAACAAAGATGATTCATCACTCCTGAAGTGGAGAGGAATATATTTTAAACTGCACCCTTTCACTAACGAGCTGTGGGTGAGGAAAAGAACTCTGCTTAAGAATTCAAGCCTTACCAGTTCTTTGTATCACAAATTCTAAAGGCCGGGGATTTCTCCCTTCGTACAGAATAACCCAATGAAAGATGAGGCCAGGAGCTCATGGAAATGGGGAGACTGAAATGTATCTAAATTATGAGATAAAGGAGCAGGAATTTGGGGGAGTTGTCTCTGGGTAGCGCTAAGGTTTCAGGGGCCCTGGAAATGTGGAAAAAAAGGGTGATGAGCTCTCCAGCTATGAAGAGAGGCCAACAATATTTAAACAGTTTAAGACCCATAAGCAAGCTGTGGCCAGTAAAAGGTGATCTGTGATGGAAAGTGGTTAATAACTTATTTTTGGAAAAATCATTTCTGATGTTGAAGTTATTCTTTATTCTGAGCTGTGATGACCTTATTTTCCTTCAAACCTTCCTAACAGTCTGTTGTGCACAGTACCTTGTCAGTGGTGATTTTGGCAATAAAGAAGCAGGGCTGGGTTGCAAGTGGAGTGCTGTGGGGTGGCAAAAGGGCAGGAGCCTAAGGAGAGGAGGCTGGTGAGAAGAAAATAGAACTGAAGAGCTAGTGTGAATTAACAGCAAAAATGTCAGAAAGAATGTAAGTTCTACCAGGGACCCTTGGAAATAATGGTGGGGTGGGGGCAGCGGTGGACCTCTCACATGTGATGTGATGGAAAGCTTCAGTGTCTCTGTTCAAAAGAGATAATAAAGAAAATATGAAAGCTGGAGAACATGGGATACTCTGATGACAATTATTACCTCACATACCCATGACTAACTTAAGATTTTATATAATTGTACACCTGTCCATGGAGCAATCCAAAGTTAGAAAGAAACCAAAGCTAAGAAGAGAAAGTTAAAATTACAGTTATACTTTACTTAAACTATACAAAAATGGTAATTATCAAAATTCCTGCAGTTAAATAAGGGCAAAACTACAAACCAGGAACTAAGAAATACCTTAAATATGTCCTGTAACATATTGAAAGCAACACAGACATAGGAATCAGCCAAAGTCAATGTAAAGTCCACTCTGGGTCCTTACTATGTGAGGAGAAAATTCACTCAAGCTCTCAATGTTTCAGGAGTCTCGTCTGTCTGAGAGGTAAGGGAGCCCTGCTGTGAGAGACTCCACCCTCACGCTCCCACCTCACTATTCATTCAAGGTGGGGGCCCTCCATTCCTGATGCTGTCTGCTCCTCTGACCTCCTTGGTTTTGAGGGCCCTTCAAAACCCCTCGTTGAATTTGTGGATGTTAACATACCTCAAGAGTTTGGGCTTGGCTCATTCGTTCTGTTTCACCAGCTCCTTCACTCTTCTTGCCTTAGATGTGGACTTTCTGCTCCAGCCACTAACCCTGTCACTGCTCCTTCTCATACCCACAGCCATGAAGGCCACAGCCCAGCCTCCAAGAAATAGTGGAGATTTTGGCAATAATAATACTGACTACTAGGTTCTCATGATAATCAGATGAGGTCATCTCTACAAAAGTATTAGTAATCACAGAAATTAACAAAATAACCCATGTCATGGTATTAAATTATCTCCAGCCTGGATTTTTTTTTTTAATAAATCTTATGCTTATCTACATATTGTGCTTTCAATTGCTATTTCTCTTGTGAGGACTTTGGGATCAGCCCCAAACATGCAAGCAAAAACATCATCTGTCCTTATGAACAAGTCTATCTGCCTGTAGAAGCAAACAGATGCAAATGTAAGAACAGCACACTTGAAAATGTTACGACGACTATGGGTACTGCAGATGTTTAAAATATGAAAAACTGGGGGTAAACCTCATTTAACTGACTCACATAGTTGAGGATAACTCCCAAAGTGCATCTATGAGTTAGTTTCAAATTCCCTGCATATTTACAGCAATATGTAGACTTGGCTCTACACATCTCCTGAGAGGTCCCAGACTCTCTCCCTGGAGTCCCATTGGCCCTCCTCACACAGGCTGTAGTCTCCTCCCAAGGGGGATGCAGGACAATTCAAATGCCCGGATGCACGCACTTTGCCTCAGCTACCTTTCTCTTCCCAAGGTTGCACTGACCTATCAGCTACCTTTCTCTTCCCAAGGTTGCAATATTCCTTTTTCTCCCCTTCCTTTTCCTTACCTCCACTTCACCTCTTTTATAATTATTCTTCCTGGAAACCTCTTCAACTAAGCCGTTAGCACCTTAGCCCAGACAGAAGTTCTACTAGGTTGTTCCAGGTGCCAATTAATTTGGTAGCTGTAACTGAACAACCAAGGTTTGTGTAGAGTTGACGTGCTGAGAAACTGTAAATAAGAAACAGAATTCTAGCAGCCACTAAAAGTTAAATCATTATTTTAAAACCGATAAGAAATTTAGTGTTAAATTCATTACCGAAAGAAGAAAGAGTCAACATAGCAGCTGCAGAAGGAAATTGCAAGCACTTCGTGTTGAGTCTATTCTTCTGGACTCTAGTTAGCCAGCTTCTTTAAAGCTGTCGTTCATACCCAGACACTGTCCTATCCATCAGTTACAGTCGCTTGGTGGCTCAGTCACAAAGCTCCCTGTCATCCCTGGACAGGATTTTGACAGCTTCCAGAACATCAGTTCTGTCACTAACACTTATTTCTCTTCAACCTACATAAGATTATATTAATTTAACCAGGCTAGAAACATTCTCTTTCTGTTAAGATCAACCTTGAGGCCAGACCTGTCCTCACTGTGAGTTTTCCTGCAGGGTCCTTTTCAAGGGCTCTCCCCCTTCGCCCTCTCAGTTGCCTTAGTCCGTGACTCAGTTTGTGGTAGCCACACTCAAGAACACAAAAGTGTTTTCCTCAGTTGACACTCCATTAACTTTGCAGGTGAATTACTTTAGAGGTGTGCTTCTGCTAAAAATTATAACTGGCACATTCAGGTCAATTATCCCCCCTCTGTCTATCCTGGCATATTTCTCTCTCAGGCAGTAAGAACTGCCACCTCTCTTAGAACACCCAGTTCTCAGAGAATGTCTCAGCCAGGTGACTGCCGCGGCTGCTCAAGTGGGGGAGCACCTATCTCCTGGAAGAACGCCCCGCATGCTTTGCTTTGCTTTCATGCACGTCTCACGTACATCACAAAACTCATACAACACATACAACACTCAAAGTGTACCATGGTTATTTTCCACACGTAGGATATTACAGGACTTCTCGTTGATTTATGTATTAATGATTTGATATGTGTTAGTATTTGATGTCTGCATTTGCTAACATAACTATAAGAGGAAAAAAGATAATAAAATACAGGTGTTCAATAAACCAATTGCTTCCCCATGTTCTCTCCCACTGCTTCCCCTTCTGTTTCCTGGAGTCCAACCAAACAACATTCTCAGATTTTCTCACCAGGCTGGTGTATTAGTCACATTGTAGTAAGCTGTTTAACATAGAGACTCCCAAAAACAACACTGTAGAAGATATTTGTGTCTCTCCCACAACAACCTCTCCCTAGACAATTCGGAGGATCGGTAGCTCTGCTCCATGAAATCATCCAGGCACCCACATTTCTTTTCTATTCTTGTCCCTCTGTGTCCAAGGGTGCTGCCCTCATCTCCATTTTTAGAGCTGACTAACCTCACCATGGTCTGCAAGAAGGAGAAAGTCGAATAGCACATGTGACTTCTGTTCACATCCCTTCGGCCACAGGTTGGAGAACGTAGTCCCTACTTGGGCAGCCACTGTACCTACTGAAATTCGAGGATTCTTTAACTGAAGGAAGGAGAACTGATGGAGGGAATAGATACGGGGTGGGGAACAATTAGCAGCAGTCGATGCCAAATCCAGTTCAGACTTAGGCTTAGAGAATGCCAGGTTCACCCAGTCTAGGCACAAACATAACAGCATTTCTCACACCAGATCCTCGACAAACCCCTGCTACTGGTGCCATGTTGATACTGTCAACTGGAATCTTTTTAGGTCTCAAGCATTGTGCTGAATAATCTACATATATGCACTCATTTAACCCTCACAGCAAACAAATGAAGTGGCTACGTAGTCTTCATTTTAGAGAAAAGGGGAACTTAATTTAGAGAAATAAAGCAACTTTCCCAAGCTCAGAGAGCTAAGTGTCAGAATCCGAAGGACAGGGTAGAGGGAGGTGGTCACATGACTTCCACGTAAAGTTGAAGTAAACTAGACCATTGCACAAAGCTCTGAGCTAACAGAGATGAGATTTAAAGCTAGGTTCCCAGGAGGAACTAGAGTGAAGACGGAACCAGAAGGAGGGCAAGAAGGCTGTTTCGGACTGGACGATGCCAGAGTTGAATAGACGAGCCATGACCTCTGCTCACCAAGACACTAAGCGAAGAGTTTGTTCTCCCTGGGGCCCACCAAATCCTGAGTGTAGAGGTAACCTGCCATTTTCTGTCCCTCCTCACTGGAGGGGGATCTCCTGCACACTGCCATAATCAGTGTCTATGCTTTAGGGCTTGGAAGGGTCTCTGTCCATATTCAGTCACTAGCCACATACATTGTATACCATCATTTCGTCAGAAACCTCCTAGGCACTGGGAATATAGAGATGAACAGAAAATCATCCCTTCTCTTACAGAACACAAAGTCTAGCAGGGAAAACAGACATTAGATATTGTGCTCATAATAATGGGTAACAAATGTTGTAGTAGGGAAAGTACTGGCTGCTGAGGACCATGGTCAGCCTGATATAAAGAGGGAAAGGAGCCATTCACAACCAGGAGGGAGGGAGGAGCCCCATCATAACCAGGAGGAAAGGGCCCATTCTGCCCAGAGAAGTATCTCCATGTACACTATGGTACACAAGTATTGCTACTTTAAGCCTCTTTCTCATGGTTGCAAAAAGGTGGCATAAGAATTATAGAGAAAAGATAAGAAAAAAATAGAATCAGCTTATTTTATCAATGACTTTCTTCTCAGATTCTCATTTCCAAATACTGACTCTTATTTTTATTTTTTTTTTTAATGTTTATTTATTTTTAAGAGAGAGAGACACAGAGTGAGAGCAGAGGAGAGGCAGAGAGAGAGGGAGACACAGAATCTGAAGTAGGCTCCAGGCTCTGTGCTGTAGGCACAGAGCCCGATGCGGGGCTCGAACCCACGAACCATGAGATCATGACCTGAGCCAAAATCCGACTTGTAACCAACTGAGCCACCCAGGCGCCCAGGCGCCCCTCCTGACACTTATGTTAATTTGATCTTTATCAAGGACTATCTTTTCCGGGGGAGCCCCTTGCCTCCCTGGAATAGCAGTTCCCCCTTATCCGTAGGGGATACACGCCAAGAACCCACAGCGGATATCTGAAATGGGGGTAGTACCAAACCCTATATACACCGTTTTTTCCTATACATATATACCTGTGATAAAGTTTCATTTATAAATTAGGCGCAGTAAGAGATTAACAATAACACTAACACAAATTTCTCATCTGACTTCACAATTTCACGGAGATTTGTTCTTACCTTTGATCTTTGCAGCCTCAGCATTCGATGGTTTTTCTTTCCTTACGAAATTGAAAACTTTCACCTTTCCACTTAAGAGAGCTTTGTGGCTTCTCTCTGGCATATCCTAATTGCCACCATCACCGTTCTTGTGCCTTGGGACCATCACTGAGTAAAATGAAGGTTACTTGAACACAGGCACTACAATACTGGAGCAGTAGATCTGAAAACACAGGCGGGCGGGCAGCGTACACAGCTCGAACGCGCTGCAGGCAGAGGGACGATTCACTTCCCGGGCAGGATAGAGCAGATAGCGCGAGATTTCCACACGCTACTCAGAGCCACGCGCGCGTAATTTCAAACTTATGAATTGTTTAATTCCGGAATTTCCCATGTAATATTTTCGGACCATGGGTCACTGAAGCCACGGAAAACAAAACCGCAGACGAGTGGGGACTACTGTGTTAATGCTTTCATTAATCCTTTCAACTACACCCTTCTGACTCCCCTATCCTAAAGCTTTTCCCTGGGTATTTATGACGGACAACATCGTACAATAACCAGTTGCCACCAAATGTTAGTTACAGTCACTACTACTAATGAAAATAAAACGCCAGAATACTTGTATCACCAACCCAAATAGCGCACCCCTTAAACTCTTATAAGCTAAGGTACCTTTGGCAAGTGTTCATAGGATCAGAAACGTATACTATCATAAAAGAGAATGTGACTGATAATGAACAGTCCTGCTGTCATTATTCACACAAGCCAAGACTGGAACTCTTAGGTAAAGAATAGGGAAGGCTGAAAAAAAAAAAAAAAAAGAAGAAAGAAAGAAAGAGAGAGAGAGAGGAAGGAAGGAAGGAAGGAAGGAAGGAAGGAAGGAAGGAAGGAAGGAAGGAAAGAGAAAAGAAGGAAGGAAGGAAGGAAGGAAGGAAGGAAGGAAGGAAGGAAGGAAGGAAGGAAGGAAGGAAGAATAGGGAAGGCTGCTGAGTAGTTGTCCCTATAGTATAGACCCTCATGATTGATTAGATCCATAATTAATTCAGCTCAGAGCAACTATAAAAGGTAAATAACCCATTGGCATGGAATAAGAAAGAGTAAAGAATTCAGGAAGTAATGCTGGCATCTTCAGAGGGGTATGGTCTCCTTTTTTTGAGGTACATTGCATCCAGGATTGTGTTGCTGTATAAATCACAAATACTTCAGTCATTCCCCCAAATATTTATTGTGTGTGCTAAGTACTAAAAATGTCCAGTAAGACACAGTCCTTGCCATATGAATCAATGGACATACAAATAAAGCTGTGATTATAAACTGCTATAAATGTTATGGAGCAAAGTTAAAAGAGTTTGATGAACATTTTGAGAGGAGAGTAATTTAAATTAAGGGGCCAAGGAAAGTATTGCTAAAGAAGATATTTAAGTCCAAAACGAATAGGAATAGGCCATTAAAATGGCAGGAGATGAGAATGGCAACAGACGCTGAATGCAGAGGAGGATGGGATTTGAGAATCAAAGCCATATAAGTGGAAATCAATGCTCCTGTGTAAGCAGGGGCAGTGAAGTTACCTGTGTTCTGCAGTACCCCAGCTCCCCTGGCTAAGGCATGCTAAGAGCGTCATAAGATCTCTACCTCTCAACCTGGGTCATTAGACTCTTGGTGTTAGGTTGTCTTCTGTCTTTAGGATCAAGAAAGAACAGAAGTCGCAAACAGTTTGAACTCTGACTACTGAAGTTGTCACTGTGTCAATCCTTGAGCTTTCCAGGTAAAATTAATCACGGGCTCACATACTTTAACCACACTTTACAGGTTCACTGTTGCTGTATTATAATTAAATATATTACAACTTACAATTTTTGTAATTTTATGTAAATTGTAATATTTACAATTTTTCTCTCCTTCTAGCTTGTGAGATTATAGTGCACAGAAATGTTATATTTTTGTTTATATTACTAAAATCTAGCACACTGCCTAGAAAAGGGTAACTCCTCTATATATGTATATTTAAAAAATACGTGAAAAACATAAGTCAATTGATCAATCAGTCATTAGGTTCTGTAGGATTCTGTTGTAACTTAAGGAGATATGGGTTTATATACATTATGTATTTTTATATAGAAGCCTCTAAAAATAGTAATTGATAAGAAATAGTTTCTTTGTTTCATTGCATGATTCTCAAAATCTTAGTGAAAGAAAATAGGTGGAAAAATATGCTGACCCAGACATTAAGTATGCAACTATTTATTTTCTTATGAAAATGTCTGGGGCGCCTGGGTGGCTCAGCTGGTTAGGCGACCGACTGGCTCAGGTCATGATCTCGTGGTCTGTGAGTTCTAGCTCCGCATCGGGCTCTGTGCTGACAGCTCAGAGCCTGGAGCCTACTTCAGATTCTGTGTCTCCTCCTCTCTCTACCCCACCCCTGCTCGCGCTCTGTGTCTCTCTGTCTCTCAATAATAAATAAACGTTAAAAAAAAATTTGTTTTAAGAAAAAAAATGTCAATGCATTATGAAGGCTAGTTAGATGAAGATACAAAGCCTTCTACATCACTACTTGCTTGACTTCAAAAATGAATGCATTCATCCTCAAAAAAATGAGTCAGCACTGGGTTATTTTGTGCTCTCATTGAAAATGTGATGTTTTCGACTAAAAAAAGACTTATATTCCAAACTAATGTTATATGAATGCAATTATTCTCAAAATGTCTTATTTGGAATCACTACATCTTGTATAATAATGCCAAGCACCCAAAGTTGCTGAGAATCTTTCACCACTGACAATGGCTAGGTATCAAGTATAATAGGACCAGACGCAGCAAACAAATTAAAATGTGTGTCTTTGTCAAATGACACTGTTTCGAGGAGTGTAAGTGACATGGCAATTAATGTCTGTGAACAGCTGGTTTTAAAGATTAAAGAAAGTGATTATTTTGCCCTGCCAGTGGACAGATCCACCTAAATGTGCTGAAATGTTAGCATTTTAAGATACATTTCCCTGAAACACTATGGATAAGTTGTCCAGAAAAATTTAACCCAGTCTTACAACAGGAGAAGACCATTTTGAAGTATTTCAAGGGTAACCCAGAATTTCAATATATGAACCAGGAACTTTATGTTGCTGTTTCTATGGTCAAAACCGAATCATAGACTTATCAAAGTAGGAAATGATTTGATTACAAAGAATGATTCAGATTCTTCCTGGATATGCTGCCTCTTTTATTCCCATAATATTGGTCTTTAAAAAAATTTTTTTAAATATTTATTTATTTTTGAAAGAGAGAGACAGAGCATGAGCAGGTGAGGGGCAGAGAGAGAGGGAGACACAGAATCTGAAGCAGGCTCCAGGCTCTGAGCCGTCTATGGGGCTCAAAGTCATGAATCATGAGATCATGACCTGAGCAGAAGCTTAACCGACTGAGCCACCCAGGTGCCCCATATTGGTCTTTTAAAAAGAGGGGCAAAGGGAGAACATGTTTCCATGTATTTGGAGAACTATCATGAGTTTTAACAGGAATGTTCCTCAAAATGGCTATACAATCAGGAAGTCCCAAGGCCATGAAGACAAAGTGTTTATAAAGCCCAAGCATCATTTTTTCTTTAAGCCAAAATATCACCACTGGCTGATTGCCATGCTGAACACTAATTACCAAACCCAACACAGTAGAGGCTTGACATCCATATGGGATGTGTCCTGTGACCTTCCAGATCTTAAGAATATTCAGGAATAGTAAACACAGAACTGGCAATAGACTGTGTTTTGAAGGATATTTTCACAAAGTAACAACACTCTTATCACTCCAAGAGAGTCATTCCTTGGATGAAGCCAATTCATTCACATAGCAAATGTTTATCGAGGTCTTTCTTTCATAGCTCAGAAACCTCCAAATTAGTTTCACAATGTCCTTGACTTCCATTCTCACTTTAGCAAATCTACAAGTTGAGGAGTTACTTGCACATAGTCCATATAAAAATGTTAAATCTGCCAGTGCAAATATTATAATTTATTTAATATACACAACATTTTTATAAGATTTTTTTAAAGAGGTGATGACATACTCTAAACTTTCCTGAATTTTATTCCTTAATTGGGAAAAGATGACAAATACATTGCCTTGAGGCCCATCAAGACCAAATCTCAGACAGTGCGTCTCACTTTAACTCCCTAGTTAAGGGAGTTGTCCCTAGGACAACTGCTTTTTTTAGTTTCTAAAACAAATCAACTTTGCTTCTTCTCTTTCTACAGACACGTTTATCCTAGTATCTCAGAAGCCCAATAATAAATCCAAAACTTTCTTCAACACATCCCACAGGAGACTTAGGCTCCTTATGGAAATAAGTTTTCTTCTATTTACACAGTTATGTCAGATTTTGTAAGGTACACTTGTGAATGAGGCCCCACCCATGACCCTTGTTGCATAGGAAATTCATAAAAAACGCAAGTAAGTAATAAGTCATATTAAGTATTATGAACTATTTTTTTAATGTTTATTTATTTATTTTGAGAGAGAGTGCATGAGCAAGGAAAGGGCAGAAAGAGAGAGAGGGAGAAGAGAATCCCAAGCAGGCTCCACACCATCAGTGTCGATCCCGATGCGGGGCTTCACCTCATGAACTATGAGATCATGACCTGAGCTGAAACCAAGAGTCTGAGACTTAACCGACTGAGCCACCCAGGTGCCCCGACCTATTTTTTTTTTTTTAATTACTTATGTGAAGTGAATTAGTTAGGAATTAGGTCTTTGAGACAAAGTTATGACCTGGATCCTGAGGACAGTGTTGTAATACCTTGAAAAAAAGTAGGAACAAGCACCTCTTTATTGTAAGGCTCACCTGGAAAGGAGAGGCTGTGACTGAGAAGTGGCATGAATAGGTGGAGAGAAGACAAGATGGTTCCTACCCCTTTGTTTTAAGCAAAGGAATTTAGATTTGATTTGGCAGGTACACTTTTTTTTTAAGTTTATTTATTTTGAAAAAGAGAGTGCACAGGTGTGTGCACATAAGTGCAGGAAAGGCAGAGAGAGTGGGAGAGAGAGAATCCCACGCCAGGGTGCTCAACACAGGACTCGATCCCATGAACAAAACTGTGAAACCATGACCTGAGCCGAAATCAAGAGTCAGATGCTTAACCAACTGAGGAGAAGAATAGCAGACTAGTAATTATCTGGGAAAATGTGTCCTTTTAAAAATTGGTAGAAAATAAGTCAGAAAGAAACTGAGCTACCAGATTGTCTCAATAATTCAAATTATTGAATAATTATATTCAATGATGAGGGACAGGATGAGGTCCAGCTGTAGAAGCAATGAAAAAGAACCCAATTTAAGAGGCCCTGTAGATGGTGAATGATAAGGACCAGAGACTGATCAGACAGGAACCTGAAGCAGAATCTAGCATCAAAATAGCTCCAAAATGGTGAGCCTGGCAACATCTAATTGTGAAATGCTATTTAATTAATGAAGTCAACATATATTAATTGAGCAGCTATTTATATGACAGGCACTATTCTGGGTACTTGGAAACCAAAGAGACAAAACTCCTTGTCCTTAAGGAGTTTACATTCTACTGAGGTAAACACGAGGAGCTGTGAAATTAGATACAAAAGGAGGTTGAACCAGATAATCGCTAAGGTCCATTCCAACTCTTACTTTTGTGATTCCAAAAAAGATGGAAGAGGACCTCACATTTTTAAGAAACATGTAGGTCATCAAACTTCCTTCATTCTAAAAGTACTTACTGGGCACAAACTATATACAAGGCATTGTCCAAAGCCCTGAAAACACAATAGCAAACAAGACAGCTCCTTGTCTGATTGGGCCTGTATCTAAAGAGGATACATGCAAAAAAGTCACTGAAGGGCTTAAACTGAGATTGATCTGATCCAATTTATGTTTTAAGAAGGTCACTTTGCTGTCCTACAGAAAATGAGTTGAAGGGGATCATAGGCTAAAGAGGAAAGTTTTCTTCAAAGACAGATGGGAAGATGAAGGTGGTCTCATTGGACATGTAAAGGAGTTAATGTTAAGATATCCGATAGGGATATGACTGGACTGGATATGTGGTGAGGATAATGGTGGCATCATGGATACTGTTATGTTTCTGGTTTAAGCAATAAGAAGTCTGCGATGCCTTTTATTGTGACATGGGAAATTGGCAGGAGGAATAGAAATTAAAGGGAAAAAACAAACCTCTTAAGGAAAACTTTATTAGGGAATTTCTGACTGGGGGTGTAAGCAAGAAAAGGTATCTCAAATGTCAAGTAATAGAACTTCATCAGAGATTCCAGATGTATGGAATCCACCAGTGTAGGGTGGATATGAATATTTAGGGCTTTGATCTATTGGCTTTTTTTTGCATCCAAGTGCAAGTTTTAGGGGTTTCAGTGGGCAGGGAGAGAGCAAAGCTTGCAGACTGAAGCTGAGTAGATTCTTTGATATACACGCCAGAAAAAAACATTACAAAATATTTACCCATCATCAAGTAGCTTATTAGCACTGTTACACCACATATCACTGACAGTGAAGAGTCTAGGCAGGGATATTCTTTACCATCTTAGTGCCACAGGCAAGACTGAAAGGCAAACAGAAATGCTTTGTGGGGGAAAATTAAATGACTTCCCTGTAATAAATGAGACTGAATGGCAAAGTCAACATCCTGTCCCATAGCTCAGGTAATATAAAACCTTTATTTACAATGCTGGTCTCTGTTACTGTATTAATTGGTATCTAAAAGTCACCATCTCTGCCTTAATCCTTATTTAGAAACATCCAGTTGTGAAATACATTGGTGGTACCCAGAAGCAGCTAATCAATACTGCAGGGATTCTTTCTGACATGGAAAATCAGAACTTGGCAGGTAAATGGACTTTCTGTCCTGGCTCTCAAATCAATAGGTCAATTGGTTCTGGCTCCAAGTATTCAATATATATTTAACCTAAAAATAATAGACTCTTTTGAGCCAGTTCTATGAATCTCTATTAGTAAGTTATAGGTTATTGGGAAAAGACTTAAAAATAATTGACAGGATAATTCAATAGTGAAAAGGTAGGGAATCACTTTTGTATGGGATCTTAGTGATATCTCTGGTTCATTGTTTTTCTCTAAGAGCTACCCCTATAAGATTCTACCCCTATAAGAGCTCTCAGATCTTTCCCCTCCTCTCTTCTTACCCACTCTCATGATCTCACCCTCCAATGCTATTTAATTAATGTAGTCAACATATATTAATTGAGCAGCTATTTATATGGCATGCACTATTCTGGGTACTTGCGAACCAAACTTGCGAACCAAACAGACAAAAATCTTTGTCCTTAAGGAGTTTAAATTCTCCTGAGGTAAACACACAAACAAGAAACATGTATGTAAACAAATTATATAGTATGGTAGCAGGCGGTAAATGCTATGAAAAAAAAAAAAAAACAAAAAGACAAGGCAAAGTAAAGTAAGGAGGAATCAATATGGTAATAAGACAGGGATATCTGGTGAGGAAGTCGTCATGGAGAAGGTAAAATCTGAACAGACATTTGCCTGGTGAAGGAGGAGGAGCTGGTGAGGCAGGATCTGTGGGGAAACTGTTCCAGGCAGAGGAAACAGCCAGAGCAAGAGCCCAAGGCCAAAAATGCAAGGAGCCCTAGTTAGCTAAAATGGGTGAAGCAAGTGGTAGAAGTGACATTGGGTTCTTTTCTCTTCTCCTCAGCAGCAGGACTCAAGTCAGAAATGTAGGAGTTACCACAGACTTCTCTTCTCTTCCCATGGCCATCAACGCCATCATGGTATCATGTGGCTTTTCCCTCATAAATACCCCTCCAGTGTCTCTTCTGACTTATTTTACACTGTCATCATTCCTTATAGAGATAGATGAAGTAGGCCTTAGCTATCTTCCAATCCACTGGTTTTCAAACTGCATACCTGTGAGTATCAGGAATGCCTCAGAAGTGACCCAGGTTGTTCACTTCAGGAAAGTGGGGAGGACCCATTATCTCACTGATGATAAAGATATATCCAAGAATGTTTTCTAAAATGTTAACTGGGATTATCTCTGGGTGATAGGATTTTAAATGTTCTTTACCGTTTTGTTTTGTTTTGTTTTTTTTTTTTTTCGAGAGAGAGAGAGAGAGAGAGCATGAGCAGGGGGAGAGGGACTGAGGGAGAGAGAGAGAGAGAGAGAGAGAGAGACAGAGAGAGACAGAGAGAGAGAGAGAGAGAGAGAGAGAGAGAATCCCAAGCAGGCTCCACCCTCAGTTCAGAGCCCAAAGTGGGTCTCAATCGCACAACCCTAAAACCATGACCCTGAGCCAAAATCAAGAGTGGGATGCTCAACAGACTGAGCCACACAGGTGCCCCTGGTATTTACTTCTTTTTAGAACTTTTTGTATTACTTACTTTTTCTTTGGAAAAGTATATATTACATTTATAATAAATTTTTAAAAAATTTTAATGTTTATTCTTATTTTTGAGAGAGAGAGAGAGAGAGAGCCAGTGGGGCCGGGGCAGAGAGAGAGGGAGACACAGAATCTGAAGCAGACTCCAGGCTCTGAGCTGTCAGCATAGAGCCCGACATGGGGCTCGAACTCACCAACCGTGAGATCATGACTTGGGTCGAAGTCAGATGCTTAACCAACTGAGCCACCCAGACGCCCCAATAATATAAAAATTTTTAATAAAAATGTTAATAATAGGGGCACCTTGGTGGCTCAGTCAGTTGAACGTCCAACTTCAGCTCAGGTCATGATCTCACAGCTCATGAGTTCGAGCCTGGAGTCAGGTTCTGTGCTGACAGCTCGGAGCCTGGAGCCTAATTCGGATTCTGTGTCTCCCTTTCTCTCTGCCCCTCCCCTACTCATGCTCTGTCTCTCTCTCTCTCTCTCTCTCCCAAAAATAAATAAACATTAAAAAAAATTTTTTTTAATGTTAATAATAAACTCCTTCTGGGGATTATCTTATTTATTGACATGGGGAAATACATTGTTGAGTAAAAGTCAATATATAAGATGATACTGTAAAAAAGAGAGAGGCAAACCAAGAAGCTGACTGTTAACTATAGAGAGCCAAATGATAGTTACCAGAGGGGAGGTGGGTGGGAGAATGGGTTAAATTGGTGATGGGGATTAAGTATTTCATGGAAGTACTGAATAACTACATTGTACACCTGTAACTAATATTACACTGTATGTTAACTCGAATTTTTAAAAAATTTTTAAATGCCTATTTATTTTTGAGAGAGAAAGAGAGACAGAGTGCAAGCAGGGGAGGGGTGGAGAGAAAGGGAGACACATAATCCCAACCAAGCTCCAGGCTCTGAGCTGTCAGCACAGAGCCCGTCAAATTCACAAACAGCGAGGTTATGACCTGAGCCAAAGTTGGCCACTCAACCAAGTCACCCAGGTGCCCGAAAGAACTGTAATTTAAATAAAAATAAAATACAAATAAAATGCAAAATAAAATGAAATAAAGTAAAATAAAATAAAATAAAATAATAAAATAAAATAAAATAAAATAAAATAAAATAAAATAAAATAAAATAAATAAAAGGATACTGTGTCTCTGTCTTTACAGAATGGAGACTACGAGATACATGCCAGCATGTTAGTGATGGTTTTCTCTGAACACTGATGACAGGTGACTTTCCCTTTGTGTGTTTCTATACTGGTACATGTTTTACGCATTGAATAAATATACATTACATTTATAATTTTTTTAAATGACAATGTTGTTTTTATTCATTCCATACATTTTAGAAAAACTAGTATCTAGAAACTTGATTGTATATCATATTTACATTGAAAGTACTTTTGTTAATGCTAATTAAATCTCTTACCCATTATCACCTCTTGATGTGTATACTACTACCCTACTGACTTACTGCCACCTCTAGAAACCCAGGAAAAGAAGACGATGTTCATGCAATTGTTTCTCTTTGTGCGGCCCTAAGATAAGGGGAAATGACAGACAAATGGCTTTGGAGAGACTGCATAGGAAGACCTGCAGTTCTTCTAAACAGCAAATGGATAAGGGCTGGGACTATAAACACCAACCTGGGAATCCTCATCACATTTGTCTCCAGATTCCCACAACAATAATATTGTGTATTTATCTCGGTTGTTTAATCCCTGTCCTTTAACTTATATTTCGCAGATCTGAAAGCCCATTTTTTTCTCATGCTGAAATATGTGCAATATCATTTGAATCTCTCCCCTTCAGAACTGCATTCTCTTGGTCACATTCCAATCAGAAAGGGTTAAACTTATAGACCTTACATTACACTTGTTCCTAGAAATCCTGACCAGAAAAGCTCTCCTCAGTGAGCCCTCAGTGTCTTTATTTTATATATTTTATATCTAAGCCATCTTCCCAGTCAATGAACCTCCCTAAAAGATTAATGTAGTTTGAACTTTTATAGAGGAATATCATTTGTGTGCTGTCATATTTAGCACAAATGGTGCTTCAGTCACAGCTCAGTAATATTCCAGCATATTATTTCCATGGCATTTGAGAGTTTAAAGAATTATTGAAGGGCACGCTGTACTCATTTGGTAATAAGGCAGAGACCACTGCCGTCTACATATGATTTCAACAAATGGAATCACTACTAATTTCATTGCACGTAGCAAAATAGTTGTGATAATAATCCAGGTAAAATATCCCACTGGAGGAAATAGAGGAGATAGAGTCTTCTATAAGACCTCCAAGAAGCACTGAAGAGGAAGTCCTAGGAGTTGAGGGCAAAATGTGGAGAAATCATCTTCCCTCATGAATACATACCTTTGATGTTGTGGTTTTATCAGCCCTGGGTGTGAGGCCACGGACTTCACTGGCCGTTATTTTTCTGCAGAAGCTGCCACAGACAATATGCAGCATGATGGGAATGTTGGAGCCACTGAAGGGGAATGAAGGGGTTAATGTCTTTCAGGGGGAAATCCTAACCACACCAAAGCTCAGGTATTTGGTGAGAAAATTCCCTGATTTTTGGAGCTTTGCAAAGCACATAGGTGAGACTAGTTTGATCTTTTTTTTTTTTTAACATTTGAATTGACAGCTAAGTTTTAAGGAAAGGTCTTGCTTACTGTCAGGTGTCAGCAGAGTAGTTTAAAGGTTTCTGTATCTATGCTAAATCAGAAATAGAAAGAGAAACCTGCTGTCATGAAAGATCCTTTTCATATATACTATTCCAACCCTATTTGAGGTACTGACCTTTTTTTATTGAATTATCCTTTCCAAGCAACAACAGTATTTAAATCTCCAACCTGTGAGAATCCTGAGATCAGAGACAGACCTCATCTTCCATTCCCATACCAAGAAAGGGATAACTTTGCCATTTGGAGAACTGGCGTATTCACAACACAGTATAGTTTCTTCTGCCTATTAACAGTTATTCTTGGGACGCCTGGGTGGCTCAGTCAGTGAAGTGTCCGACTCCAGCTCAGGTCTCGTGGTTCGGATCGTGAGTTCAAGCCCCGCATTGGGCTCTGTGCTGACAGCTGGGAGCCTGGAGCCTGCTTGGGATTCTGTCTCTCTCTCTCTCTCTCTCTCTCTGCCCCTCCCCCGCTCATGCCCGCGTGCGTGTGTGTGCGCTCTCTCTCAAAAATAAACATTTTTTTAAAATGTCATTCTCTGCAATTAGCATTAACTTAATGAGACATTTTGAGAATACTGTTATTTGTATTAGTTTGAAAAAATCCAACTGTGAATTTAGACAAAAAATGGCTCCCCCTCCAGTTTTCTCCCATTGCTTCCCAGTCCCTCCTTTCCACCTGCCATGTCTTTAAGGAGTTTAAGCCTTTTAGGAAAATGCTCTTGGACTACCCTGAGGGCAGCATCTACCCATTATTTATTAAGGGAGTGTGAAATTATTTCAACAACCTTTTCGTATCTCTCAACCGTTGGGAATTATACTATCTATAAACTAGATAAAAACCATAAAAAATACACAATGCCAATAAATGGTACATCCAAATATAGCTAGAGTGACCGCATATATGCCAAAATTTTTTAAAATATAAAAAGAAGGTTTTTACAGATTTCCTCAAAACACAGATTGTAGGACACCTGGGTAACTCAGTCCTTAAGCATCTGACTTGGGCTCAGGTCATGATCTCATGGTTCATGAGTTCGAGTCCCACATTGGATGAGCTTGAGCCCCACTTTGGGTGAACACAAGCCCTGCTTAGGGTAAGCCCACTTCCCCCACTCCCCCCCTGCCCCTGGCTCACTTGTGCCCTTTTTCTCTCTCTCTAAAAAAATAACAAAAAACAAAACCAAAAACCAAACAAAAAACAGAGATTGTATTCACATAGCATTTGGTATCTTGCACATAATATCAGGATTTGTTTCCAAGCATCTTACTCCTCTCCAGGTATCCTATCTTGACGACAACACACCAATACGTTCCATTTCTCTATGTCACTGATCAGCAGTGGCCACGGACGTTACCCACATCCAGTACACATGGAATTCAGCATGTTGGCTCAGACCAGCTCTTTCTCCTACTGGATGTGAATGGTAACAGCACACTGTACTGAGTTGTTGCAAGTCACCTTAGAACCACGAGGGGGCATCAGACCTGGCATAAAGATCACGTATTAGCAGGTAAAGCGGAAAGGAAAAAACTGGCCCTTAATAACATTATTAAGCTCCAAATGAAGTCCCCAAGCCTGGATTACCCAATATTTTTCAGTGACAAAAAAAAAAAAAAATCAACCTCTTTTAATTTTAAGGGGGTTTGAGACAAATTTTCAGTTAGCCACAACAATAAAACAAGTACTGAAAAAAATGAATTATATTTATTAAAAATCTAAATCAGGAAGCACCAGGTCAAAAACTAAAGTGTTTTGGTCTAGAACTTTATACAATATTCATCACCAGGCCACCCAGGAGCTGTGACAAATGAGCAAGTGTGATCAGTTAGAATAAGACACCATACCATTTCTCAGTTCCTGCCTACAAAAGACGTCTTTTACTTTTTATTTTATTTTATTTTATTTTATTTTATTTTATTTTATTTTATTTTATTTATTTATTTATTTATTTATTGGTCTCTGAATAAAACTGGAATTGAAGATTAGATACAATTTTCTTTTTCATTCAAGGCCCAGATGGCAGCCTGCAAACACTTGATTTCTGGTCTGTTGGTAGAAATTTTAGGACCATCAGCTCTTAAGATTTTAAGTAATTCAGTCAAGTGACTACAGGCACTGTATGTTTGGGAGTTTTGCTGTCTTCAGTTTTGTTGTTTTGTTTTGTTTTTAGTAAGTGTAACATATCTTAATATTCATAACCCATCCTCAGAGAAACCCTGCAGGGTGCCTCCTGTGTCTGACAACATGGATTGTTTACAGGCCAAGGATCCACAAGGAGCAAGTTTTGAGCAGCTAGAGCTTCTGAGGACTCCGATGCAATGGAGTTCAGTGAGCATTTGGGAACATTTGGGAATTGCACCATGAGATGTTGCCTTGAGATAGGGTTGAAAATAGAACAATGACATGTGATAGTCAGACTGGGACAGAAAGAAATTGAGGTTGCCCATGGTACTCTGCAGAAGGCAGAGTTTATGGAGGGGAGGAGCGAGTGTAGGTAGGACCCTATGTGGCCCCCAAGATGCCCTGCCTCTTCCCTTCACCCCCACACCCACCCTGCATAATCTTCAGTACTATGAATCTGATGGCTTTTACTCCTGTGATTAGATTATGGTATATGACACAGGTGACTGTAAGAAAAGAGTATTATCAAGATGTCCATAACTTAATGACCTGAAACCTTTAAAAGCTTGGAGTTTTCTCCAGCTGGCAGCAGAAGAGGAAATCAGAGATTTGGAGTATGAGAACGATTCAACTCACTATTGCTGGCCTGAAGACAGAGGGACAATATGGGTGGGATATAGTTGCTAAAAGCAGGTGCCAGCTGACATCCAGCAAGTAGGCAGAAATAGTTTTTTTTAATGTTTATTTATTTTTGAGAGAGAGAGACAGAATGTGAAGAGGGGAGGGGCAGAGAGAAAGGGAGACAAAGAATCTGAAGCAGGCTCCAGGCCCCGAGCTGTCAGCACAGACCTTGTTCCAGGGCCCCAACTAACGTGAACCACAAGACCATGACCTGAGCTGAAGTGGGATGCTTAACTAAATGAGCCACCCAGGCACCCCAGATAGGCAGAAATCTTAGCCCTGCAACTGCAAATATCTGAATTCTGCCAACAATAAGCATGAACTTAGAAGCTGATTTTTTTCAGGGTGCCAGAGTTGCTCAGTCGGTTAAGCATCAGACTTTGGCTCAGATCATGATCTCACAGTTCCTTGGTTTGAGCCCTGCATTGGGCTCTGGGCTGACAGCTCAGAGCCTGGAGCCTGCTTTGGATTCTGTGGCTCCCTTTCTCTCTGCCCCTACCCCGCTTCTGCTCTGCCTCTCAAAAATAAATAAATAAACATTAAAAAAAAAAAAAAAAGTTGATTTTTCCCGGAGTCTCCAGACAAGAACTCAGTCCAGCTGACACTTTGATTTTAGCTTTGAGTTCACCCCAAACAGAGAACCCAGCTCCACTGTGTTGGACTTCTGACCTATAAAACTGTGGGTTAATTGGGGCATCTGGGTGGCTCAGTCAGTTAAGTGTCCGACTTTGGCTCAGGTCATGATCTCACGGCTCAGGTCATGATCTACCAGTTCACAGGTTCAAGTCCCATGTTGGGCTCTGTGCTGACAGCTCAGAGCCTGGAGCCTGCTTCAGATTCTGTGTCTCCCTCTCTCTGTACCCCCTCCCCACTCGCACTCTGTCTCTCTCCCAAAAATAAACATTAAAAAAATTTTTTTAACTGTGGGTTAATAAATCAGTGCTTTTTGAAGCACATTTTGAAATTTGTGATATTTTGTTACACAGTAGTAGATAACAAGTACATTTGTCAAATCAATTGGTAAGCAGAGAAAATTATTTTGGCAGGAACAGTGAAGAAAGAATGTAAGGAGGTGGAGCTGAAAGGAGGAATCCTACTGAAGAAAAGACTATTCACATACTAAGAGCAAGTGGCAAACAGTAACTGAGATTTGGGTAAGACAGATTATCAACACAGAAGATACACGAAAATCACATAGGAATGGACATAGACTTTATAACGTCTAAAACCCAGTCCTTCTGGAACACTGATAGCAACATTTGGCAATGAATAACTGTAGTGTATAATTACATTTATAACTCAGCTAAGTGAGTATGAATTTATAGGCAACGTATACGATTATGATATATATTTACATGGGACAAATATGTAAGGAGAACCTTATGACTTACTGCCAGAGCCTAGCAGAGCCCTAGCTCAGCAAATGGTCCAATACACGTGGGTTAAGAAATCTGAAATTGTAGGATAAGCTAAGTTTTATGTTTCCTGGTTTTCACACTAACCTGTATACCAATTGTTCAATATTTTTTAATTTTCATTGAGTGATTTTGAACTATTCTAACAACTAGGGAATTGACAGATTAAATGACAGATAGAGGTAGCTTTGTCATTTACTAAGAGTTGTATCTGCTTATGTACAACTTAATATGTGTGAATAGTGAAGTCCTTATATTAAAGAATAATGTGATTTTTTTTTTAAGGGGTGGGGGTTCCTGGCTGGTTCAGTTGGTAGAACATGTGACTCTTAATCTCAGGGTCATGAATTCAAGGCCCATGTTGGGCCTAGAGCTTACAGGAAAGAGAAAGAGAGGAAGGGAAGGGAAGGGAAGGGAAGACAAAAGAGAAGGGAACAGAAGGAAGCGTAGGAAGGAAGGGGAAGGAGGAAGGGAGGGAGGGAAGAAGGGAGGGAGGAGAGAGAGGAAGGGGGGAGGGGGGAGGGAGGGAGGGAGAAAGGGAGGGAGGAAGAAAGAAAGGAAGAGAGAGAGAGGGAGGGAGCAAAGGAGGAAAAAAGAAAGAAAGAAAGATGTGAAGCTATCACTTACAAAAGGTGTTTTTTAATAAACTTTATTTTTTAAGGCAGTTTTGGGTACACAGCAAAATTAAGTAGAAGGTACAGAGTTCCATACTCCCTTTCCTGGTATATACATAGCCTCTCCGACTATCAACATCCCCCACAAGAGTGACACATGTGTTACAATTGAAGAATCTACATTGACACATCATTATCACCCAAAGACCATAGTTATATTAGGGTTCATCCCCTGTTGGTATTGTACATTTTATGGGTTTGGACAAATGTAGTTTCTCTGTGTTCTGCTCATTATCTCACCTCCGCAAACCCCTGGCAACCTCTGATCTTTTTACTGTCTGCATAGTTTTGATTTTTCCAGAATGTCACATGGTTGGAACCATACAATATGCAGCTTTTTTAGACTGACTACTTTCACTTAGTGATACGCATTTTTAAGTTTCCTCCATGTCTTTTCATAGCTTGATAGCTCATTTCTTTTTAGTGCTGAATAACAGTCCACTGTCTGGTTGTACCACAACATATTTATTCATTCATCTACTGAAGGACATCTTGGTTGCTTCCAAATTTTGACAATTATGAATACAAGTGTTACAAACATCCATGTTCAGGTTTTTGTATGGACATACGTTTTCAACTCCTTTGGGTATATACCAAAGAGTATAATTACTGGATCATATGGTAAGAGTATGTTTAATTTTGCAAGAAACCACCAAACTGTCTTCTAAAGTGGCTGTACCGTGTTGCATTCCTACCAGTAATGAGACTTCCTATTAACTCCACATTCTCACCATCATTTACTGTTGTTGGTGTACTGGATTTGGGGCGTTCTAATAGGTATGTAGTGGTATCTTATTGTTGTGTTAACTTGCATTCCTGTGATGGCATATGATATGGAGCATCTTTTCATATGCATCATTGCCATCTGTATATCTTCTTTGCTGGGGTGTTTATTAAGGCCTCTGGCCAATTTTTAATTGGGTTATTTGTTCTCCTATTGTTGAGTTTTAAGTGTTCTCTGTATGTTTTGGACAACAGTCTTTGCAAATACTTCCTCCCAGTCTGTGGCTTTTTTTTTTTTCTTGACACTGTCTTTTGCAGAGCAGAAATTTTTAATTTTAATGAAATCCAGCTTATCAATTCTTCCATTCATTGATCATGCCTTCAGTGCTTTTATCTATAAAGTCATCACCCAAGGTCATCTAGATTTTTCTCCTATGTTATGTTCTAGGAGTTTAATAGTTTTACATTTCACATTTAGGTCCACAGTCCATTTTGAGTTACTTTTATGATGGATACAAGATCTGTATCTTTATTCATTTTTTAAACATCTGGATGCCCAGTTTTTTCTGCACCATTGATTGAAACACAAATAGTTTTATTCCCTTACAAACTAAAAAAAAATTTTTTTTTAACATTTATTCATTTTTGAGAGATGGAGAAACAGAGGATGAGTTGGGGAGGGGCAGAGAGAGAGGGAGACACAGAATCAGAAGAAGGCTCTAGGCTCTGAGCTGTCAGCACAGAGCCTGACACGGGGCTCAAATCAGCAGACTAGCAGATCATGACCTGAGCTGAAGTTGGACACTTAACTGACTGAGCCACCCAGGCACTCCATTCCCTACCAACTTTTAGTGAATGGTGCCTGGTAGTATGTTAATGTACATTTGTTTGTGACCATAATAATAAGTCTTGCTAAAAATCTAGGATGCAGGCATTTCATATAAAGACCCAACAATACTGTTGCTTTTATTCATTTCTCTCACAACTGCTCTGTGAGCTGGATTACTGGCATGACCTCATTTTACAGACAGAAAGGATGACATAGAGAGATAGCAGGAAAGCTGACTTACTTGCCCTAAGAAGCCCACAGCAGAGTGAGAATTCACATTGACTGTCTCTAGCTGTGTCCTGCTCACCAGAGTACCTGATGCATGAGCATTGCTCATTTTTACTCTGTCCTTCGTAAAGCAATAAAGAAGATGCACACTGGATTCTCTAAGGAATTCTTTAAGGAGACACCTAAGGGTAACATTTTTCAGAAATGATCTTTCTCTCACATTATAAGATAAATGTGAGGAGAAACCCTGAGTCACCCAATCCGAAGGACTATGAAAACCCCTTCTGATCAGGAAAGGAGGCATCTCACAGTTTCAGTCCTTTTACTACAAAAGTAAAAAATATTAAAACTTGTTCCCTTTCTTCTCTTTGGTAGTAATGCTAACAACAAAAAAACAATTTCCCAATTGTGAGCCTGAGTTATGGGTGAAGGGAAACATGAGGAGCCTGCCTTAAAATGTTATGCTCATTTCTCTGCAAATGATTCTTCAGAAAAGTTGTAACAAAATATAATTTGGGGATGTTGGGAAGTTGTGAGGACCAGAACACATCCGAATAATTTCAGAAGCAGAAAGAAGACGCTTATGTCAATCTCCAGCAGTCCTACCTGAAATATTACCCTTCCTAACTGAGCATTGCTACTGATTTTTGTGGTTACTTCACGTGTGAATGGCTGGCGGAAAGAAGTTATATGACAAATTCATTAGTTCCTCACATGAATACTCCAGAATTTTGTGAAACTTTGCACAGACCTTTTTTTCACTTTAGGGTCTAGCCTTCTTATTGACTTGCTTCATTTGCTGGCTGTTCCTGTTGCTCTGAATCAATGCTGCTGTCACAAGAAGATCCCATACTTCTGTCTGACATGCCTCGGGACAACTGTCCATGTGGTCACCAAGCACTTGTGTTTTTCGGAGTTGTTCAGATGTTGACTCTAACAACTGAATTTGAGAAACTATGACTCAGAAAAAGGACTCTTAAAAAAAAAAGGCAGTGTTTTTAACACATAGAAAGATTTTTTTTTTAATGTTTATTTTTGAGAGAGAGACAGAGACAGAGACAGAGACAGAGCACGAGTCGGGGAGGGGCAGAGAGAGAGGGAGACACAGAATCTGAAGCAGTCTCCAGGCTCTGAGCTGTCAGCACAGAGCCCGATGTGGGGCTTGAACTCACAGACCACGAGATCATGACCTGAGCCGAAGTCAGATGCTCAACCAACTGAGCCACCCAGGCGCCCCTATAGAAAGATTTTAATTAAAATCCAGATAACTGGATCTCCTGACATAATGTATTTTTTACGTGTGATATTACTTTTCCCCTTGTTCCTGATTAAGACTCAGTTTCTAATATCTCTATTGTTCTCCTTGCTGGTGGCATTCACTCCTCTTAGGACTTAAACTTCTTTTGCTCAATTGTACACTTTGCTTCTGCCCTAACTCATCGATCTCATACTATGTCAACATCTACATCTTTAGCTACACCCTGAAAAGACAAAAATGGGGTACCCTGGGAGTTAGGAAGATAACCTGTTGTAGTGGGGAGGCTATGGTCTATGGAGACAGTCTTATTTTTGTCACATATGAGCTGAGGGACTTTGGACAAGTTCATTCACACTAATGCCTACCCTATAGGTTCTGAGGGAGGATTAAATGAGACACTGCATGTAAAACACACAGTACTGTGCAAAGAACAGGAGTGGAATTAATAAGTGTCTATTTCAGTCAAGCCATTTAACTTCTTTGTCTCTGCTTTTTCATCTTTAAAATGGTAGTGGTAATACATAGAGTAGCAATAAAATGGAAGTAAGATAAAGCATGCAGAGTATGTGGGAAGCAGAGAGCACTCTGGGAATGTCAACCTCCCACCCATGATCAATACGGAAAAGACCATCTGGATGGAAGCTCCATGATTCTGTGACTTAAAATATATACTTTTAAATGGACTCTCTAGGTTAGGAAATACTGTGGCCATTGTTTTTCCTGTGAATTGATGCATCATATGTATGTTTATGATAATTGCAGAGATCCCCACACATAAACTGGTACTTTCTAAATGAGGCAAATGCCATTATTACCTCTGTTTTTCTAGATCAGTGTTTTCTCGGGTGTGTCCTGGAAAGCATTCATGGCACAGCATATTTAATTAAAAGTACATGATGAGGCAGTTCAATGGTCAAGTAAGTTTGGAAAACATGGGTGAAAAAGAGTTAAGCAGTTTCTTTTAATCTAGGAAAATCTAGATATTTTTTTAAAAAAACTTTTAAGTTTATTTATTTGTTTTGAGAGACAGCAGATGCGAGCTAGGGAGGGGTAGGGAGAGAGGGAAGAGCGAGAATCCCAAGCAGGCTCCACACTGCCAGCCCAGAACCCAACGTGGGGCTTGAACTCACAAACCTGTGAGATCATGACCTGAGCCAAAGTCAGGCAGTTAACCCACTAAGCCATTCAGGTGCCCCAACTTAGAGCTTTTAATGTGCAAATATCCATCATGACCCTCCAAAAAAGTAATGTACTATGCATTGTTTTGCAAAGGTCATCAAACTGGTGTGGGCGTACCATGCTAGAGAACATGTGTTCTCAGGAATACACATTAAAAATGCTGCTCACAGTACGATCACTAGTATGTTGCCCATTTAGGACTGAGTAGTTTTAAGCGCTAACACATAAGCAATGTTCAACATTTTGGGACACCATAGACTTAAGACGTAGATTCCCAGACCTACCCCAGACCTACTGAGTCAAAATCTCCAAGGATGGGGCACTGGCATCAGTATCTGTAAAAAGCTCCATTAAAGGATGCAATGCCTGTTCAATATTGCAAAGACCTGTTGTGAAGGTTTGCATGGATCCTGAACACTGGATTTTGACAGGTGGCTTGACATGTAAATTCCCACCTCACAATAAACGGAGTCATATCGTCCTCTGAAGCCCTACACACTCATGAGTCCAAGGCCTTGCTAACCCCAGGAGGTCTTACTGTGACCCCTGTGAGGTCTGACCTGGGGCCCAGCATAGAGCACAATGCTTAGCAGTCACTGACACCCAATACAAGTTTTTTGAGTGAATGACACTTTTATTTTTAGTTTTATGTTTTTTAAATATTTTTAATGTTTATTTATTTCTGAGACAGAGAGAGACAGAGCATGAGCAGGGGAGGGGCAGAGAGAGAGGGAGACACAGAATCGGAAGCAGGCTCCAGGCTCTGAGCTGTCAGCACAGAGCCTGACGCAGGGCTCAAACTCACGAACCATGAGATCATGACCTGAGCCGAAGTCGGTCGCTCAACCGACTGAGCCACCCAGGCGCCCCAGTGAATGACAGTTGTAAACTCAATGAATTGGTTAAAGATAACTCTATAGCCATCTCATATATTACTGGAATTCTGATACTAACTACACTGTAATTAACAAGATCATCTCCATGCCTCCTTCCTACTTCACCCTTTTGTACTACTAGAAGTAGTGTTGTCTGGAATTGAGCCAAAAAATACATCCAGATGGATTTTCACTTCACTCCGCTAAGTGGTCTTAGAAACCTGTTAAAAGCAGTAACCCAACTGTACTGGTTCCCGATTGCTATTACAGCAAAGTACCACAAATGAAGTGGCTTACAACAACATATTTATTTATTGTCTTACAGTTCTGAAGGTCAGGAGTCTAAAATCAAAGTGGACACAGGGCTTCATTCCTTCTGGAGACTTCAGGGGAGAATTTATTTCCTTGACATTTTCAGCTTGTAGAAACTCCCACATTCCTTGACTTATGGCTCCTTCATGCCACTCCAACCCCTTTCTTCCATCATCAGTTTCCTGCTACTGACCCTATTCCTCCTGCCTCCCTCTTACAAAGGCCCTTATGATTACATTGGCCCACCTGGTAGATCCAGGATAACCTCCCTGTCTCAAAATTCTTTTTTCTTTTTTTTTTAATGTTTACTTACTTTTGAGAGAGAGAGAGAGAGAGAGAGAGAAAGAGAGAGAGAGAGGGTGAGTGGGGGAGAGGCAGAAAGAGAGGGAGACAGAGGATCCCAAATGGGCTCTGCACTGACAGCCAGAGAGCCCAATGTAGGGCTCGAACTCACAAACCCCGAGATCATGACCTTAGCCAAAGTGAAGTTGGACACCAACCAACTGAGCCACACCCAAGAGCCCCTCAAAATTCTTAATCACCTCTGCAAGCCCCTTTTACTTTCTAAGGTGACATATTCACAGGTTCCAAGGATTGGGATTTAAACATCTTTGGGACAAACATTGTTCTGCCCTACTGCACCAACAATTTCTCAATTCATCTACAGTGTATATTGACACACACAATGTCTAAAAAGTATAGGGCATTCCTGGGTGCTATCAGGGATCCCAAAGGTAATCGACCAAGTCCCCAGTCTTAGGATCCTATTAAGGACCTAATAAGGCAAATAAAATAAATTTATAAATGATTTTCAGTTCAAAGATTTGTAAAAGCAAACGAAAAGGACAGAACAATATGGTCTCTCAGAGCCAAACACAGGAAATTAAGTAGGACACTAAATTCAGAAAGTGCCAAAAGTTAAGGTTGTCATGGCAACATGAACTCAGTAACACAGCAAAACCTGTTTTTCAAAAGTATACACTTAACAGCTTTGCACAATTATGATCTGCTGAAAGAGCAGCTTTCATTCAATGATCCAGAACCTTTACAACTACAGATTAGCTCTTGTTCTGTAGCTATAAGACAAGAATGGCTTGCCTCACCAAATTCAACTTCACAAACATTTAGATGTCATCCACTATGTGTAAGACATATAAGACATTGAGTAAGTGCTGAGGGGATACAAATATGCATAAGACAGGGACGTTGGGGCTCAGTCGGTTAAGCGTCCAACTCTTGATTTCAGCTCACGATTCATGAGTTCAGGCCCCGCATCAGGCTCCATGGAGCCTGCTTGGGATTCTCTCTCTCCCCCTCTGTCTCTCCCCTATCCCACTCACACTCTGTCTCTTTCAAAATAAAAAATAAACATTAAAAAAAGAAGAAGATGCTAAGGTGGGAACGCCCTAGGGAAAGCTCAGAAGCTGGAAAGAGCAGAGTGTTTAGAGGAACAGTAATTAACAGTCTGGCTGAAATAAAGATTACATGAAAATGGTCTTATAGAGCCAGGGCTGGGAATGATAGGCAATAATGTGGTTAGCAAATATCGGTATTTTCAATAAGTATATTCCACAGATTTAAAAAGTCAAAGGTCTCTTTCAGAACAGCCCTTATCTGATTTTCTCAAACTTCTTACTGATCAAATAAAAATTAAAAAAAAAAACTTCTTACTGATCACGCTGTTCTGTGGCCACCTGCCTTGAAATATGTTGTTCCCCTGCACCTGAAATACAAGGCAGAAATGGTATCAGTTTTCTAGATAAGGAGGTTGAGAATCAGGAAGTGGTGAAAGAGGGGTTTAAATGTTGTCTATTTGATTTCAAAGACCAAGTGATTTACTTACTTTGATTACTGATTATTTGATGTCTCTGTTCCCAGTGAGACTCCAAATATCTTATGGATAAGGTTCACGTCTCATTCAATTTTGTATCCTCAGAATCTAGTTCAATGACAGACACACAGTGGGGCCTATGTAATTTCTGTTGAATGAGTGAATAAATAAATTTTAGGCAAGCAGTTATTGAGGCAAGGTGTTCCTTTCCCTGTGGAGGTGAAATGTTTTTCCACGTAGCAGTGATGTTCATTGCATGCCCTGTCACAGCAAATATTTGGTGGACTTTATTCATCAACTGGTTATTTATAATAATTTTTAAAAATAGGCATGAGCTTCATGGATGTCCCTTCCCTCATCCTAATTTATGCTTGCACCTTTCCCTTCTCCTGTTCCATCCAAAACTTATTCCCAGGAGTATTGAAAAACACAATCTCCAACCCACAAACGTATGGCCAACTAATCTTTGACAAAGCAGGAAAGAGTATCCAATGGAATAAAGACAGTCTCTTCAGCAAATGGTGCCAGGAAAACTGGACAGCGACATGCAGAATGAACCTGGACCACTTTCTTACACCATACACAACTCATACACAAACACATACACATACGTAAACTCAAAATGGATGAAAGACCTCAATGTAAGACAGGAAGCCATCAAAATCTTCGAGGAGAAAGCAGGCAAAAACCTCTCTGATCTTGCCCGCAGCAACTTCTTACTGAACACATCTCCGGAGGCAAAGGAAACCAAAGCAAAAATGAACTACTGGGACCTCATCAAAATAAAAAGCTTTTGCAAAGTGAAGGAAACCATCAGCAAAACTAAAAGGCAACCGACAGAATGGGAGAAGATATTTGCAAACAATATATCAGATAAAGGGTTAGTATCCAAAATCTACAAAGAACTTATCAAAGTCAACACCCAAAAAACAAATAATCCAGTGAAGAAATGGGCAAAAGACATGAATAGACACTTCTCCAAAGAAGACATCCAGATAGCCAACCGACACATGAAAAAATGCTCAATATCACTCATCATCAGGGAAATACAAATCAAAACCACAATGAGATACCACCTCACACCTGTCAGAATGGCTAACATTAACAACTCAGGCAAAATAGATGTTGGGGAGGATGCAGAGAAAGAGGATCTCTTTTGCATTGTTGGTGGGAATGCAAGCTGGTGGAGCCACTCGGGAAAACAGTATGGAGGGTCCTCAAAAAACTAAAACTAGAACTACCCTACGATCCAGCAATTGCACTACTAGGCATTTATCCACGGGATACAGGTGTGCTGTTTCGAAGGGACACATGCACCCCCATGCTTATAGCAGCACTATCAACAATAGCCAAAGTATGGAAAGAGCCCAAATGTCCATCAATGGATGAATGGATAAAGAAGATGTGGCATATACATACAATGGAGTATTACTCAGCAATCAAAAAGAATGAAATCTTGCCACTTGCAACTACGTGGATGGAACTAGAGGGTATTATGCTAAACGAAATTAGTCAGAGAAAGACAAATATCATATGACTTCACTCATATGAGGACATTAAGACACAGAACAGATGAACATAAGGGAAAGGAAGCAAAAATAATATAAAAACAGGGAGGGGGACAAAACATAAGAGACTCTTAAACATAAGAGACTCTTAAATAACAGAGGGTTACTGGAGGGGTTGTGGTGGTGGTGGGGGGCGCTAAATGGATAAGGGGCATCAAGGAATCTAATACTGAAATCATTGTTGCACTATATGCTAACTAATTTGGGTGTAAATTAAAAAAATAAAATTTACAAATAAATAAATAAATAAAATGAATAAATAAATAAATAAATAGAAAAACACCATCTCCAATCCTTGAAGATGATATTCTAGCATCCTTGCCAATTGGGTTTCTATCTCCCACGGTCCAGAGACCCCACCTAAAACCACTATATAATTTGTGATGTTACAGGGCTTCTCAGAGTCCTATTTGAATTGGCTTCCAGCAGAGTTTGCCTATTTTCTCTTTCTCCTCTCCTAGACTCCTAGAGCTTTTTTTTTTTTTATTTTATTATTTTTTTTTTTTTAAAGAGAAAAAGCATGTGCAAGCTGGGGAGGGGCAGATGGAGAGGGAGAGAGAGCATCTCAAGCAGGTTCCACACCCAGTGGGGAGCCCAACTTAGGCTCGATCTCATAACCCTGAAACCATGACCTGAGCCAAAATCAAGAGTCAGACTCTTAACCGACTGAGCCACCCAGGAGCCCCATCCTGGAGCTTTTTATCATCTAAAAGCATTTTGGTGATCCTTTCTTTCCTTTTTCTAATTACAATAAGAGAAGATCATTTGCTCTTTGCCTATTATTTCACCTAAACTTGGTAAACCCCCAGTCTACTTTGACCCTGTATTTTCCTCCTCTGACTTTATATACTTTGCCTCCTACTCTTTCTACAAGGTCTGTTCCATTAAACGTTTCTCAAAAGACACGTTATTTACTCTTCACTCATGACCCTTCCCTTGTTCTAATTTCCAAGTATTAGAAAAACTGCTAACATCTCTTTAAAACTACAAACCAGGAAACTTGGAGAAGTACTGAATTTATCTTCTATCCCATACTCTCAACACTAAATCACCAAATTTTGCCAATGTCTTCTGTACCAAAATGTTATGACATGCCTTCCCTTCTATTTCTTACTCACTACAGGCTTGTTGAATTTATTATAATTTTCTCAACATTCTTTGCCTTTATATTATCGATATTACTACTGACAAAGGTATTTTTGGTGTGTTTTGCTTTAAATGGGACAATTTCACTCTCTAAGCCATAACACAGTCTCACAGGCCTTTGGATCCTGTCAGAAGTCTTCACTGTATACTTGATCAAGACGCTATGAATTAGCTGAATTCTTTAGCTTCCTTCTGTGTTTCAAAGTCTCCCCTTCTTGCCAGGCTTATCTCCTTAATGATCTCTCCCTACTCTGACCTTCCAGTTTCTTCTTCTGTTTCTCCATTTATTCAAATAGTTTCAGAAATTCTCCCTTCCCATGGAGGCTTATTAGTTAGATCCCATACTATCGGGAAATCCTGTCAGCATGACCCTCAAAATATATACAGAATCTCCATGTTCAGTGCCACTGACTGGGGTGGGCCAGCACCCCATTTTCTAAGATTGGGGCAGTCACCTCCAGGATCTCAGCTGTCCCATTGCACTCTGTTCTCAACCAGGAGTTCCTCTGATCCTTTAAAAAATATAATCAAATGGGGTGCCTGGGTGGCTCAGTCGGTTAATTGTCCGACTTCAGCTCAGGTCATGATCTCACAGTTCATGAGTTCAAGCCCCACATTGGGCTCTGTGCTGTCAGTGTGGAGCCCGCTTAGGAGTCTCTGTCTCCCTCTCTCTCTGCCTTTTCCCCACTCACACTCGCTCCCTCTCTCTCCAAAATAAAAATAAACATTTATAAATAAATAAATAAAAATAAAAATATAATCAAATCACTTCTCTCCTCTGTTTAAAACCCTAAGCAGCTCCCCAAGTCACTCATAGTAAAAGCAAAGTCCTCCGGAGCCTAGACTACAGTCTGCCCTCTTCCCTCTCTAACTTCACATCATATTCTCCCCCCCTTGCTGAGTGCTCTCCAGCCATATATTCGCAAGGTTGGCTACTGCTTTGGAGTGTCAGCATGTGCTAACCCTCCTGCTTGGAGCCCTCTTTCCCCATTTATCCTTTCCTTCAAGTCATTGTTCAAAGGCCATCTTATTCATCCGATTAGCAAGGCATATCCTGACTTAAAAACACAACTCATTCCCTTTTCCTATTTTTTTTTTCTCCTTGGCACTGATCACTGTCTAATATACTAAGACTGGTTTATTTGCTTATTAGCTGTCTCTAAAAATCCAGTACCTGAGGGCACCTGGGTGGCTCAATTGGTTAGGCATCCCACTTCAGCTTAGGTCATGATCTCACAGCTCATGGGTTCGAGCCCTGCATGGGCTCTGTGCTGACAGCTCAGAGCCTGGATCCTGCTTCGGATTCTGTATCTTCCTCTCTCTGCTCCTCCCCCTCTCACACTGTGTCTCTCTCTCTCTCAAAAATAAATAACTAAACATTAAAAAAATTTTGGGGGGCGCCTGGGTGGCTCAGTAGGTTGAGTATCCAACTTGGGCTCAGGTCATGATCTCACAGCTCATGAGTTTGAGCCCTACATCGGGCTCTGTGCTGAAAGCTCGGAGCCTGGAACCTGCCTTGGATTCCGTGTCTCCCTCTCTCTCTGCCCCTAACCCACTTGCATTCTGTCTCTGTCTCTCTCAAAAATAAATAAATATTCAAAAAAAATTTAATTCAGTACCCTGAGGGCAAGAACTTTCGTCTATTTTTTTCACAAAACAGTGACAAGAACGGTGTGCCTGGCCCATAGCAGGCACTCAAAGCAAACTTGTTGAATGAATGAAGTCAAAGCATTAATTCACAGAGATACAGGATATATAAAACACAGGCTGTATGGAGCAGAAGTACACCTTCATGGGTTTTTTGCCTTGTTTTTTTTTTTAAGGTTTATCTATTTTTGAAAGAGAGAGACAGAGCATGAACAGGGGAGGGGCAGAGAGTGAGGAAAGACCCAGACTCTGAAGCAGGCTCCAGGTTCCATGCTGACACAGAACCCAACGCAGGGCTCTGGTTCACAAACTGTGAGATCACGACCTGAGCCAAAGTCGGACGGTCAACCGACCGAGCCACCCAGGCACCCCGTTGCCTTTTTCATGTTTCACTCATAAGCAGCAGAGCTGCGCTATTTTGTTTGTAAAGTCACAAACAGCAATGTATTCAGGGCATTCATAACCTAAAAGGGACTCTGAGACACCAGACACACAGTGAGCAGTCCAGAGTATAGAACGAGACACAGTTCAAAAGTGGAACAAGAAGATGAGTTATTGTGCAAGAATAATGACAAGATGCTGCCTTACATGCTAAGAAAAAGTTGTTTCTAACGATCTTACTTGCAAATCTTAGAATCGTCTGGTGTCAAGGTCTTTTTCCCCCGTTCATAAGAAACCAGATTTTTTTTTAAGGCCCTAGATCCTCAGCTTATGAAACTAGTGAGATAAACGATTCAATAAATAATAAAAATAACAATCAGACTTGAAAAAGAGTTCCGAATTTGAAATGTTAAACATCAGCATCTTCGATTTTAGTTCCTACCATTTGTATACAATGTTGATCAAACGCCACGTGGAATAAATAAGAGTCTGGATCCTTTGGCAGAGAACCCCTATTGTAAGACTGTCTTTGCCAGCATTAGCCCCTCCGTGTGAAGAGGCAAAGATGACAAGAGGATGCTGCTACTCCCCGGGCTGGTGGGTGAGGGGAGCCACCATAAGGCGACCACTCAGAAACATGCCTGAGTAAACAGATGGGTCTTCCGCTGTACCCTGAAGGCAAACAGACCCGGCTTTGCTGGACCTCGGGAGGGGGTGCATTCCAGGGTCCTGTCTCTCTCCTTGAGAATACCCTGCCCCTGGGTTCCCAGACTTCAAGCCTTCAGCATCTTGATCTCTGGCACCATGGAGGAATCACAGAAAGGACGGTTCCTGGGGAGAGCACATTTCAGTTTTACCTGGCTGTCTAGATAAAAGCCAGCACCTGCTCCACTAGTTACACGGGGAACCTGCAATGTCAGGGCGGCACAGGTGTAAAGACATTCCAAGGAAAGAGGAGGGCTTTTATAAATATCACTGCTATATAGTACATTTAAAAACTTGGGAAAGCACCTCTTCTGTCCTTTGCTGCCAATGTTCAAGCATGGGCTTCACCTTAAAATTTAAAAAAAGAGGAGACCTTATCAACCTGTTCCTATGTCTATTGCACAGGCTCTGCCCATTCTGGCTACAAGGTAGCTGTAGGATTTTATTACTAATTTCAAAGGTGGTGTTCCAGTTTTGAAAATGTTGTTTGGCCAAAAGTTTAGATTTTAAGGACACAAAGATAAACATATAACATTGTCATTGTAGCAACAAGAATAACATGGAAAACAACATTCATCAATTGAGGTAGTTTAAGAAATTACAGGGGCACCTGGGTGGCTCAGTCGGTTAAGCTCAGGTCATGACCTCACAAAACTGTGAGTTCAAGCCCTGCATCGGGCTCTGTGCTGACAGCTCAGAGCCTGGAACCTGCTTCCAATTCTGTCTCCCTCTCTCCTGCCCCTCCTCTTCTCATGCTCTGTCTCTCAAAAATAAGTAAACATTAAAAATTTTTTTAAAAAAATTACATCACCAACATACTTTTGGAATGATATATAGCCTATAAAAATTCAACATAGAAAGATGTCCATGATAAAGTAAATGTAAAGTGGAAGCTGCAAAACAGTACCAGTGCTGCACAATCTCATTTCATTAAAAATTTTCATTAAAAATGTTTGCTTATACGTGAAGAAATACCTAGGAGGATATTAACAAACCACCTGAGGGGATTATGGGAGACTTCATTTTCTACGTCACATATTCTCATATGTTTTAAAAGTTTGCAGCAAGCATTTATTATTACTACGAACAAAAACCACATTCATAAGTATGTGTGTGTATGCACGTGTACATGTAGTTAAGTTCTCCAAGCTTTGGACATAATAAAATCCAAAGTAATAAATGGTACAGGGTAATAACAATTAATTTGTTATTAATCACGCCTATAGAACAGATTCACATTATGCCTTTTATCACTTCATAAGAAATACGTGATCTTAGAATGAGAAAACAGAGGTCATTCACAGGAAAACAATTTGTTTCCTTCTGACTCAAAAGCCCCTGCAACCATCTATTGCTAACTCCAATTACCCACTCAAACAAATAAGTGAAAACAAAGCCAGTAATGTAAACATAAATTTAGTTGAAAGCTGCAGCCTAGATGGAAATACCTTCTTCCCGCAAAGTACTCTCTCTCTTCATGCCCTACCCACACAATACCCACCAAGATAAGTTCAGGCCCCAAGACCCGAAAGCCACGTTCTTTCATTGTCTTGCTTGCTCTAATGACAGTGGGTTGTTAATCACCACAAGGAACACAGCAAGATTCCAAAGTATATTGTTCCCAGATTTCCTGAGATTACTTCAGAGAATGCTGTGACAGAAACACATCGTCCAGCATGTTGACTGCACCACTTTCAGACCTGACACTGCAAAAGATGGCGAGCATGGTGAACAACTTTAAGATGAATAAAGAAAAGAAAATCCTCAGTATTTCTCTCATAAAAAAACCTGAGAAGTCATTTGGCTGGCTACTCTATGCTCAGAAAGAACCACATGACAAAGGTTAGTCTATTTTTTGTTAAAGTGAACTTAGAACAACCTTTCTGTGGATGATAAATTTAAATGAACATTTCTCTGCTGCCATCTTGTGGATTACTGAGGTAATTCAGTCAAAGCTCAGGAACAGGCAAATCTAAAGTCCTTCCCCCAAAGTTATGCCGGATATGAACTTATCGATTGTTTAAGGCCATTTATTTGACAGGACAAATATAATTTATATGGCATACTAGTTCTAACATATTATATTAAACATCTAAGAGTCAGATTTATTTTTAAGTTTAAGATCATTTAGCTTTCAAACGTTACCTTGTAGGGAAACAAATGCTTTTGTCACTGCTTAGGCAACAGTTAGTATAAAAGAAATTATAAATATCCTATATTAAGGCATTGGTCACTTAAAAAAACTAATTTTTTAATATACACCATTGGCATCATCTCTACCACCTTACACTAAAATTTAGAAAGGAAAGTTAAAATCCCAGGCTGCCTGGCTGGCTCAGTAAGTGGCACATGAGACTCTTGATCTCGTGGTTATGAGTTCGAGCCCCACACGGGGTGTAGAGATTATTTAAATAAATTAAATTCACTACAAAAAAAGGAGAGAGAGAGAGAAATTTAAAATCCCCTTTCTAAAAGATAATATACATGGCATTTTGGCCTCACTCCAAACCCAGTCCCTCCACTGGGAAATTGTAGTTGGGGCACAGAGGTACAAGAGCACCTGGTCCTGGGGATAGAAACAGACCAGGTTCAGTCACTCACCACTGACAAAATCCAAAGACAGAGAAATGAGTGGTGGTGAAAGAAGACAGGAATTTCAGTGAGGCCAACACAGAAGACAGTGGACTATCATTTCAAAGACTGTCTCCAAAGTGCCAAAAATACTTCCAGGTTTCTATAAGGAAAATGTGGGACAAAGGTGGGTGGGTACCTTCAGGTAGGCAGTGAAGATCAAATAGATCACTGTCTTGGAGTCGATCACAGGCAGGGTGTCCTTACTGCTTGGGTTCCCATCAACGGATGCCTTGCCCTCAAGGTCTTCCGCCTGAGCTCACCTGGCGATGTGACTATGCAGTAGAGATAGGAACACCCACTGCAAGAACCGCCAGCCTGATTTTGACTAGGTCAACTAGGAGTAGGATAACTTCAGAGGTTTTCCACTTCACAAAACTGGGAGCAAGGAAAGGAGGAAACAGGGAAAGGAGAAATGGGAATATGATATTGTCATTATAAGAAATATATACATGGTCTTTGTCTCCATTCCCATCACAAGAGTTCCTAAACCTCTTAGAATTTCCTAAATGATGAAAGCAATAAAGGTATCTTTTGTTATTAATGAAGTGACATTGGGTTTCAATAGCCAATGCTTTATTCAACCATGCCTGTGTAAAGAACCCTCCTTAAAAACCCAAAAAGAGAAGCACCTCAGTGGCTCAGTCAGTTGAGCATCAGACTCTTAATTTAGGCTTAGGTTGTGATCTTCGGGTCGTGGGATCCAGCCCCACATCAGGCTCCACACTGAGCATGGAGCCTGCTTAAGATTCTCCCTCTGTGCCTCTCCCCTACTCATGCTCTCTCTCTCTAACACACACACACACACACACACACACACACACACACACACACACACACACAGATAGAGAGGGTTCAGACAGTTTCCAAGTGAACACATGGAGATTCAGGGAGAGTGGCAACTGTGCAGCGTTGGTGGTTTAGTGGTGAGCTGCCTTTCAGGGAGAGTGGCAACCCTGGAAAGGGCATGGAAGCCCCACACCCTCTTCCTATACCTTGCCCTGTGCAACGCTTCCATCTAATTGTTCATGAGTTACATCCTTTTATAATAAACCAGTAATCTAGTTATTAAAATGTTTATCTGGGTCCTAGGGGCCACTCTAGCAAATCAATCGCACCCAAGGAAGGGGTCCTTAGAACCTCCAATCTATAGCTGGTCAGTCAGAAACACTAGTGACAACCTGGACTTGGGAGTTGTCATCTGAACTATGTGGAGGGGGCAGTCTTGTGGGACTGAGCCCTTAGTGTGTGGTAGGAGGCACTATCTCCAGGTAGTGTCAGAACTGAGTTGAATTGTAGGACTCCCAACTGGTGCCAGAGAATTGCTTGGTGATGTTGGAAAACACACATAATGGAATTGGTGTCGGGACCGTGCATACCATTCCTCGTCAGATTCTGAGTGCAGTCCTAGAGGGTGAATGCTAATGTGATATGTGGGGATACATTTCTTATATGGCTGCCAAACCCACTGTCACGTGTTGTTATTGGTTCGTGCTGCAATGTCTCGGACCATTTCTGGACTTGCAGGCATTCCTTGGAGTGCCCAAGTTGTAGGGTCAGCAATAAATCCAGAAAGGGATATAGGGGAAAAAATAGAGATACAGGGGAAAAAAATAGAAATTCTTGTTAGTTATAATGTATATATTGGAGAACTGAAGAAACTGGAAAAAATTCTGCTGCCTGGCCCTCCCCAACTTCATTCCCCAGTAAACCTGAGAAAGTATAGCATTTTCCCACTTGAGAACTTAAAAGAATGTATTAGGAGAACGTTTATGAGACCCTTCAAATTTGTGTTTTAGAATCCCATGAACAAAGAGGAGGACTTGTATTTCTACACTCATTGTCAGATCACCACCTTGCAGCAGGTTGGTACTTTGGGCATAATAAATATAGTAAATCAGTTTTAAAGAAAGGTGGGAGAGCAGGTACTAATATGTGTTCTCAGTTGCTATTTTTTACCTCTGGTTGTAATTTAGATAATTCCATAAAAAGATAAAGGTTCTGACCGGACAGGTCATATCTTCTGAGTGTGATCCTGGCTCTAAAATGCCACTTCTCCATTAGGTTCTATGGAATCCATACTTGGGAACTTCAAGATAGAATATTATATTGACCAGGATGAGAGTCTGGGTTGCTAAATTTAGGAAAGAAAATTTAAAAAGGACACCCAGTTAAATTAAAATTTCAGATTTAAAAAAGGAATTGGGACATATTTATGTTAAAAACTTATTCATTGTTTACCTGAAATTCAAATTCCCAACTGGCATCCTGAATTTTATCTAGCAACCCTAATCTTCCCCTTCCCCAAAAGGAATATTAAAGAAAATTGACATCTCAACTAGGAAAAAAGAAACTAATTCCTCTTTAATATAAAGCTAATGTTTTTAATTATTAAGATAAAGTAGCATAAGATTACACTGAGTAACAGGTTTTCCAAATGTAAGGGGATAAAAAGTAAAGCAAATTACATAAAGGTTCTAATTTAAGGTAGACTTGAAGGTCACATAGAATTATTCAGTTCCGTAGTTCGGATGCTTAGTACATACCCCTGAATGCAGGCACCATGCTTGACATTGGGAAAAGCAAGATTAACAAGACACAGCTCCTGTTCCCAAACAACTCATGGTCTAGTAGAAGGAAGAGAAAGCAGAGTTGAAACACATGTGAATGTAGAAAGGAATCTAGAGGACTTGCAGATTTCACCTTCTCTTCTGCCCTCGGTAGAACCTGGTCTCATCACTAAAGAAGTGTGACCAACAGGTGAAGAGATTTATTTTAAACAAATGGAGCAGAACTGATTCTTGGTTAATATCAAAACCTACACATTGTCAGATGATAAAATGTCAAAGCTGGAAATAACCTTAGAGATCTCATCCAGCGTGTCTATTTGACAAAACGAGTCTACATACAGCCCCGTATCTGTGGCCATCAGAGCAGCTGCCCCCTAACCAGCAGACTTTGTCCAGAGTCTTGTCCTGGTCGCTGCTTTTTCAGGTGAGGTCTGGCCATGAGGAAAGACTGATCCATATCTCAGGTTCCAAATGACAAATAAATTTGTGCTTCCAGACACCAAAGCTGTCAAAGCAGAGAGAATTTTAAAAAGAATTACAAGATGGCCTGCTGTCACACTGTAATAATACTCCAATTAGAACAAAGTGCACGGTGGGTTTAGGAAGGAAAACAGAAAGAGTTATTAAAGTCAAATGTGACGCGTCCAGCTAATTCAGCAGATAAAATCCACTCATTCCATTCTTTGTCCTCATGAGGATGAGTCAAAGGGCTTATCTCTGGACTTAACTGAAACAAACTGGTTAGGAAAATTCACGCTGTGTTGACAACTGTTCACAGAGCAGATAGAGTATAGAAATTGACTTATTAATTGCTGATGTTAGTTATTTATTGCCTTCTTTCCTCTGCTTGTCACTTTAACTTAGAAAAGTAAGGAGGGGGAAGAAGGAGAAAGAAGAATAGAGCTGAGATTCCGTCTCTAAGAGAGAAGGGTAAAATGACATCAGCATGGTGGGAGTACTTGTCTTCCTCTTCCTCTAACTTCTCTTTCTTCAAATACTCCTTTATTTAGGGCATCTTCCTCTCAGAAGTCCTTGATGTGGTGTGGGGAAGTTTTGTCTCCATCTTCCTAGAAATAGTCTATGTTCCTATATATGTGAGTATAGGGTGATCTCTTCTAGAAATAGGAAAACTGATTAGGACATTTCCCATTAAAATGTAAATGATTACTGTTTCTAATCTTCCCAATCCACCCAATATTTCCCTGTTCCTACAAAATTGATGAAACTTCAGGCATAAACACAGAGATATTTTTACTCACTATGGTTTTCTTTCTCTGCCCCCTCCCCCCAACCTGTAACAGTGGGACATAAATATCTCTAGACAGATACTCTGTATGCTACATACTAGCCAGTCCTTGGCTTACTGCCCTCCATTTCAGTAAAATGCCCAACACTCATCTACCTTTGCCCCCACATATTCAAAACTTCTGTATTTTTCCAAACCATGTGATTGCAAAAAATAGTTGTTATATTTTGTGCCTAGGACCCCTCTTCCTTGTGGTTACCCCATTTTGCTCTGTTGATCTATACCTCACTACACTGAGCTCTCACGTCTCAAATGCGTTTGAGTTCAATCCACAATCTAGGCCTATAATCTATGGTCAGACAGACCATGTGGGAGAAAGATGGCTATAGCTCCCCTAGTGCAAAATTCCTAGGTTCTGCTCCTATAGCCATTGGAGTATGTTTAGGAATGTGCCCAGTCAGAACCAGTGAGGTACCATGAGACAACTACTGGGTGTCATGGAAAGAGAACTCCTAGGAACTCCAGGAAAGAGGCCCTCACTCATTCTCATGCAACTTTAACTTAAGTAGGCTGAGCTGCTGCTGTCTCTCTCTACCATAACCGAAGACTCTGAGAATGGAAATAGAATAAACAAAGGTAAGGTTTAGAAAGATATAAACCAGGTGCTGGTGTTACCATGTAAGCCATAGAAAACTCAACTGCACCCGAAGTCAGCGTTACTGCCAACATTTCAGTTTTGTGAGCAGTAAGTTAGCTCCTTCCTTATGCAGCTTAGATTTTCTATCACTTTTAATCAAAAGAACTGAAAGTAATTAGTACACTTAGGAATATCTGAAACAATAAATAAGGGACGCTACTTTTTAAAAAAAAGGGACATAGAACCAGAAAGTCTTAAAAATCAAAAATAAGATATCTTAGGGGCGCCTGGGTGGCTCAGTCGGTTAAGCAGCCGACTTCAGCTCAGGTCATGATCTCATGGTCCGTGAGTTCGAGCCCCACGTCAGGCTCTGTGCTGACAGCTCAGAGCCTGGAGCCTGTTTTCAGATTCTGTGTCTCCCTTTCTCTGACCCTCCCCCGTTCATGCTCTGTGTCTCTCTCTCTCAAAAATAAATAAACGTTAAAAATTAAAAAAAAAAAAAAAAGATATCTTAAATAAAATTTTCAATAAAAGGCCTAGAAGTCAAAGTTGAGAAAATTCCACAATGCAAACCAAAAACTAAGTAGTGAAAAATATGAGAAAAAGGTTGCAGAATGGAGAATCAATTGAGGAAGTCCAATATTAGTCAAATAGGAGTGGGGGTAGGAGAGAGACAATTAAAAGAAAAAAATTCCTAGAGCTGAAAAGACAAAAGTCTACAGGATGAAATGCCATGCAAGATAAATAAAAATGATTGACACCAAGGTATAGATCTATATATATACCAAGGTATACATTATGCCAAGGTATATTCTCATAAAACTGCAGAATTTTAAGGAGAAAGTAAGACCATAAAGCTTGTAGAGAGAAAAAACAAGTTCCCCACAAAAAAAAAATGGGATTCAAAGTAATATTAAACTTGTCAACAGAGTGCCCAAATGATATAGTATCTTAAAAATTTGGAAGAAAAAAATGGTATGGATCTATAATTCTAGCCTACATAGTACCAGACATCCTGGTCAAGGAAATAAGGTAAGAAAAAGATAAGGATTGGAAGGAAAAAAGATAAAACTGATTATCAGTCAACTCCTAGAAATAATGAGTTGAGCAAATTTCCCAGGTAAAAGATTAACTTATGAGTAGCATTATTCTACACTCACCAATTAGAAAATATAATTGAAATTAAGATACCATTCTGAGCAGGAACAAAGCCAAGTGTGAAGAAAAATAAAAAATTTTATATATATGCAAGGACTCCTTGGACACACCCTTCTGGAAAAAACTTCTGTAGAATCTGAAAACAATGAAATTAACCCAGATTACTATGAAAAGAAATCCAATGATAACAGCTATGTGGCTAAAACAAGACATTAGAAGGTGTAAAGAAAAAATGTCTTCAAACAGAATGTTGGAATGGATTTTATTCAGCAAATCATATGAGTAAGAGCCTCAAAGAACTTACTGATATGGCAAAGAACCGTATATTTTTTTCTCTCAACAAAAACTTAAAAGTCAACTTTGGAATCCCTGAGAAAAGTTTTAGAAAACTGCAAAAAAAAAAAAAAAAAAAAAAAAAAAAAAAAATCATGGGCCAAATAGGAAGCATCCTCTTTCAAGTGGCAAAGATTTGATTTGGTGGGTGTATGATTCTTTCTTTATTGGCCCAATTCTACTAGCTCTGTGTTAAATAATATTACATGTACCACTCACAAAAATTAACTCAAAATGGATTAAAGACTTAAATGTAAGATCTAAAATTATCATACTCCTAGAAGAAAACACAGGGGAACACCTGCTTGACATTGGTCTGGGCAATGACTTTTTTTGGATATGACATCAAAAGTACAAGCAACAAAAGCAAAAATAAACAAATGAGACTATATCAAAGTAAAAAGCTTTTATGCAGCAAAAGGAGAAAGCAAAATGAAAAGGCAATGGAATGGAATGGAATGGAAGAAAATATTTGCAAGCCATATATATGATAAGGGTTTCATATCCAAAATATATAAGGAACTCATACAACTCAATAGCAACAAAAATTAAAAATAAATCCTATTTAAAAGTGGGCAAAGGGGGCACCTGGCTGGCTCAGTTGGAAAAGCATGTGACTCTTGATCTCAGGGTTGTGAGATCAAGCCCCACACTGGGTGCAGAGATTACTTTAAAATAAATAAATAAATAAATAAATAAATAAATAACTTGAAATAAATAAATAAATAAATAAATAAATAATTAAATATTAAAAAGTGGGCAAAGGACTTGAAAAGACATTTTCCAAAGAAAATACACAAATGGCCAACAGGTACATTAAAAGGTGCTCAACATCACTAACCATCAGGGAAGTCCAAATCAAAACCACAGTGAGATACTACCTCAAACCTGTTAGGATGGCTGTTATCAAAATGATGAAAATAATAAGTACTGGTGAGGCTGCTGAGAAAAGGGAACACTGACACACTGTTAGTGGGAATGTAAATTGGTACAGTCGCTATGGAAAATAGTACGGACGTTCCTCAGAAACTTAAAAATAGAAATACCATATGATCCAGCAATTCCCCTCTTGGGTATGTATCCAGAGGAAATGAAATCACTATCTTGAAGAGATATGCTGAAGAGATATCCCCATGTTCATTGCAGCATTATTCACAATAGCCAAGACATGGAAACAACCTGAGTGTGCACTGTTGGATGAATGGATAAAGAAAATGTGGTGTAATGCTTCTTGGCCTTTTGGCTAAGATCAAGTGAAGAAAATGTGGTGTATATATGCAATGGTATGTTATTCAGCCATGAAAAGGAAGGAAATCCTGCCATTTGTGACAACATGAACGGACCTTTAGGGCATTATGCTATGTGACAAAAGAGAGACAAATACTATATGATCTCACTTATATATGAAATCTTAAAAAACTGAACTGTAAAGTCAAAAACTGAACTGGTAAAGTCAACTGGTGGTTACCAGGACCACGGGTTAGTGGGGGATATGGATGAATGTGGTGAAACGGCACAAATTTCCAGTTGTATGATGTATAAATTCTGGAGGTATAATATACAGCATGGTGACTATAGCTAACAACGCTGTTTTGAATACTTGAAAGTTGCTAAGGGAGTAAATCTTAAAAGCTCTTACTCTAAAAAAAAAAAAAAAAGGTAATTATGTGAGGTGATGGATGTGTTAACAAAACTTATTGTGGTGAGGGCGCCTGGGTGGCTCAGTCGGTTAGGTGTCTGACTTTGGCTCAGGTCATGATTGCACCATTTGTGAGTTTGAGCCCCGCATCAGGCTCTGTGCTGACAGCTCAGAGCCTAGAGCCTACTTGAGATTTTGTGCCTCCCTCTCTCTCTTCCCCTCCCTCACTTGCACTCTGTCTTTCTCTCAAAAAATAAAATAAACATTAAAAAAAAACTTTATTGTGGTAATCATTTATATATATAAAATTATCATATTGTACTCCTTAAACTTACACAATATTGTATGTCAATTATTACCTCAATAAAAACTGGAAAAAATAATAAAAAATAAAATGAAGCCTAAAATAATTATATTACAGGGGCATCTGGGTGTTAGTTAAGTGTCTGACTCTTGGTTTCAGGTCATGTCATGATCTCACATCTTCAGGGGTTTGAACCCCACATCAGGCTCTGTGCTAGCAGCCTACACAGAGCCTGTTCGGGATTCTCTCTCTCTGCCTCTCCCTCACTCGTGCTGTCTCTGTCTCTCTCAAAATAAATAAATAAACTTAGAAAAATTAATAACAATTATATTACATGATTTATAATAAGATTATATATTCATATTTCATAACTATAATAATTTACATCCTATTTTTATTTCTAATTTTAGAACTGACACAAAGCATGAATGATTACATTTTGTGATCATAGTTAAAAACCAATGTAAATATAATAAACCATGTAATGAATTAATGACAAAAGTAGTGAAATAGATGACAGAATTTGGAAGATAAATGAAGGGGTTAGGAAAAGGGTGAAGGTTACTCTGAAAGAGAAAATGACATCATCCTACCTACAAGGTATGTAACATCAGTTACCTATTGCTACATAAGAAACATCCCCCCCAAATTTAGTGGCCTAAAGGCCAATACACATTTCTTATCTCAGAATGTCTATGGGCAAATTAGTTGAGTGGTTCTGACTTAGGTTTCTCATGAGGTTGTGGTCAAGAAGTTGGTTTCAAGCTGCAGTCATCTAAAGGCTTGACTAAGGCTGGATGATCTGCTTTCAAGATGGCTCATTCACATGGCTGGCAAATTTGGTGCTGACTTTTGTCAGGAAGTCTCAGTTCTTTGCCACATGCACTTCTACTTAAGGCTGCTTGCATGTCCTCATGACAGGACAACTGACTTCCCCCAGAGCAAATGATCAAAAAGACAGTAAGGCAGAAGTTGCAACATCTACGCTGACCTAATCTTGGGAGTCACACACCATTTTTTGGCAATGGTTACACAGATCAACCCTATTCAATGTCAGAAAGTCCATGAATACAAGGAGGTGAGAATCACTAGGAGCAAGGAATGGCTGGTTCCATAGGGTATTAATGGATACTTTCTAACTAAGGTTGTTGGAATAAAGAATAGATGTTTAAGTATATTATTTAAAGTTCTAAAAGTAACCACCTCCAAAAGAACACAAAATCATATAACTAAGAAACTCAAGGGGAGAGGTGGGAATGGGGAGAAGGGGGGGAGTCATCTTCCCCATGAGGACATTGATTAACATAGCCTAAAGTTGATACATCAAGAAACAGAGAAGAGGTGCCTGGGTGACTCAGTCAGTTGAGTCACTCAGACCCTTGATTTCAGCTCAGGTAATGATCCCACGCTTCGTGGGATTGCTGGGCTCTGTGCTGACAGCATGGAGCCTGCTTGAGATTCTCTCTCTCCTTTTCTCTCTCTGCCCCTTGCCTGCTTATGCGCACTCTCTCTCTTTCAAAAATAAATAAACACTTTTAAAAATGGAGAAATATGAATATTATTTACTCTGGTGATAGCCATCCTTAGAATGAAAAATAGGAGCATGTGGGTGGCTCAGTTGGTTGGGTGTCTGACTTCAGCCCAGGTGGTGATCTCACAGTTCATGAGTTGGAGCCCTGTGTCAGGCTCTGTGCTGACAGCTCAGAGCTTGGAGCCTGATTCAGATTCTGTGTCTCCCTCCCTCTCTGCCCTTCCCCCGCTTGCATACTCTCTCTCAGAATAAATAAATAAACATTAAAAAAAAAAGCATTAAAAATAGAACAGTTAAGAAGCAACTGCCTCAAAAAAGTGATACTAAGAATAGCATGGGAGATTTTTTTTTTTAAACGGTATGATACCAATCTATTTCTTAAAACTATGTGTATGTTTATTTAATAATAATGACTTAAAAAGTATAATTTTATCTTCAGGACGTAAGCATGTTTTTTCTATGGTACACATGCTAGGATTAACCCAGAAACAGTATGCTGAGGTCCAAGAATCTGTTAAAATACTTCCCCTGCCCCATAGCTAAATGGTCACACTGACATATGCTTAATACAGCTTTTAATGCTGTAAAATAAAACACTGTGCAAACAGTAAACTTGTTTGGACTTTTTTATGCTCTAGGGTAAAACAACTCTTACAACGATTTGTTTCAGAACTTAAGAATTTGCTTACTTCCCCCAAATGCACACTCACTTTCTTTAAGAAATGTCCTTTTTCATGTTTTGCAAGTCCTAAAATGCAGTTGAAAATAAAAACTTTTAGTGAAAGATTATATTCTTAAACTTGTGGTGCTAGGGGCTATTGACCATTTTAGGACCCGAATAAGAAATAGAAACTAGTTTATTGCAGAAAACCAATGAAAGTATATCGCCCAATAGAAATTTCTCTGTCAAACATATCTTTAACTAAAATTAACCTGGTGAGGGGCGCCTGGGTGGCTCAGTCGATTAAGTGTCCAACTTCAGCTCAGGTCATGATCTCACGGTCTGTGAGTTCGAGCCTCGCATTGGGCTCTGTGCCAGCAGCTCAGAGCCTGGAGCCTGGTTCGGATTCTGTCTCCCCCTCTCTGCCCCTTCCCCACTCACACTCTGTATCTCTCTCTCTCAAAAATAAAATAAAAACATTTAATAAAATAAAAATAAAATAATTAAATGAACCTGGTGAGTTGATTTCTTGGGTGGGAGAAGAGTGGATGGGATGATAGAGTAGCCAGCTTACTGGACCTCACCCCAGAGAGAACAGCCCAGCACTGACATGTAGGTATAACAGGGAAGCAGTTGCTTCCAAAATTTAGGATGGGAAAGTAGACACCTGGGAAATATTTTCCATACAATATTTGACCCAATGTGGACAGTAGGAATTACCCAAGCTGCCACAAAGTGTCAGACAAAACAGAAGAAAACTGAGTTAGCCTAACAAGTCTGTTAGGGCCCTAGGATCAATCTGGCATTAAGTCCCAAACAGAGTTAACCATCTAGAGAATGGTTGCTTTTACTCAGGCTTCTTTATGGATTGTAAGCCTGTCACATTCCACTCGTTTCATGAGCATCATCTACAAGCCGCACTAAAAATTAATTAGCAAAACAGATTCATCACTGCGATTATAGGACACAGAGAGTCTAGAGTCGGGAATGTAATGTCTGCCATAGAGCTTTCTGGCTAGAAAGGCCAGAAAGACAGGAGTGCCTGACCATAATGGGATGATTAATCAAAGTGGCCTGAGCAACTCTTCCATGGTAAGCCCACAGTAAAAGAGGAAGAGCTGCAAGGCATAGTCACAGTAAAGCACAGCTCCAAACAACGTGATAAAACTGTAGAAACAAGGGTAGAGAGGCCAATCTGATACATCAATCAGAAATGGAGCAGCTAATTTTAAACACATGAAAATTTTATAGGCTAAGAGCTTCAACGGCAGACATTGACAGGGCCTAAAAATCTCACATGTTATTCCAAACTAAAGGACACTGTTAGACACAAATTGAGGCAGCTGCCAGTGATCACCCAGGGTCACGTCTGCTCTCCACGGCTCTCTTAACAGCTCTGGCCTCCCGCTGGCCCCAGAGGTAGCACGGAGCTGGCTTACTCACATAGTTCCTCTCCCACCCTGGCCATGATGCTGGTCCAGGGTTGGACACTGGCCAAACCTGTAGCTGGGATGCAGACTTCATATTGCCTCTCAGAGTGGCGAGGGGAGGATTCTGGAGTGGCTTGAGCTTTGTTCCCTGCCATTCAGGGAAAGGACTTCCGAGGCAGTCTGCAGAGGCAAAAATGAAGTCAGTGTGTACACAGGTTCCAATGGCATTCAAATCCCCAGATGCAGCCGGACCTGCGGCTGACTCTATATGAACCGATGCATTCTTTTAGCTTTAACTAAAGTTGGGTTTTTGTCGCTTGAAAGAGGCTTACTGTCGATCATCTGTGTAAAATAGTTTATTGAAGAAACACAGCTCTTAAGGGGAATAAATGTAAAACAATTTTTTTTAAGTATCGCCTGAAGCTATACTACTTTTAGTCTCTCTCTCTCTCTCATCTTTTAAAGATACGCACAAATTAAATTCCTTTCAGTTTTTATGGGAGTCAGCAAACTTTTTCTGAAAAGAACCAGATAGTAAATATTTTAGGCTTTGTGGGTCACATGTGATCTCTGTTACATATTCTTGTGTATTTTGCAATCTTTTAGAAAAATGTCAAAACCATGGACTGGAGTTGGATTTGACCCATGGATTATTAAAACAGTTCAGTTTTGAGCTTCAGTCTCATTTTGGGAGAGGCACGTGCCTGCCGAGTGTGCTGGACCACCAGTATGTGTGCTCTGACACTGAGCAAATTCTGAAGCTACTCACATAGACAATTAAGTAAGTCGAGGTAGTCCAGCATGACTACCAAAGCCAGGACCAGGGTGAGGAAAGCAAGGTGCCCAGGACACAAAAGTTAAGGGGGTTCTCGTGCTTAGGTGCTAATCCTGCATTTGTACAAACCTAGCACTGAGTGCTTCCCTAAATTTTGCACCATGATGCCATCCCTTGCCTCATCCTTCTCCCGCCCAGACTACCACCATCTAACTGCTCAGTCTTAAGAAGAGGGGAACTGGCTGGCTTGCTCTTTTCTATGTTTGTTGTTTGCTCAGAAAGCACTGGGCTCTTGGCCCTGGCTTCTCCTGGAGCATAACCCACTCTATATATTCATATTATCTCAGTCCATGAATCACCCCTACCCCGAATGGGACCTGGGGGCAAAGGGAAACCAGCCAATATGCTGAGGCTCATGCTTTTACTGTGTGGTGAGTAACATATGCAATTTTTTGACCCAGGAGTCTAATGTCTTCTGCCATCAGACACGAAGGCTAACCTGTTAACTTGCAAGGTAAAATCAGACCCTCCATAGTTCTTAACATTCATATCTGATGCAAAACCCCATTTTTGCATCCCTACCCCTAAATCCATCTCAATCATGGGCTGGATGGCAACTCCAGAACTCGTAACAGTATCGTCTGTCTTTGTGATACTCTCTCCCTTTCCTTCTTTAAGTCTGGTGTTGGGGGCAAGGAGGAAGAATGAGGGAGGTAGAAATGTATAACTGCTTGCCTGGTGGTGGTGATAGGAAGGGTCCCTCATTTCTATTGACTGGACTTCGTTCTGTCTCATGCTGGTGGTCTTCTTGGGCTACTGTCAGCTTCACCTCAGCCCCTTAAGGGAGGAGGAGCTTGTCCCTTTGACCCATATGTGATAAATGTCCTCAAAGCCCCTCTTGAGGTGGGTTGTCTTCTCATTTGACCTAGGTAATTGTACAGTTCCTGTCCTTCCTTTAACTTCCAAGTTCCTTCTCAAGGAGCCCAAAGAATCTCTAGAGAACTCTTCCATAGCCTGAGGGCTGTGCAAACCTAGAGCAGCGTGGCGGCTCCAACCCTCTTCTATGTAGGCACTCGCTCCACATCCACATCAAGGTCCTTTCATACTCTGCTGACACAGGCTTCTCTTGCCGACCTCTTGCCTTCAGAGACCTGTAGACAGAAGCAGATAGTAGTTTCTACGTACACAGACTGCTCCAAATTCTATGGGATGTATTTCCTGCTCTCTCTAGGCTTTGTTCATGCTCCACTGAAGTGATAATAACAGAAGGACCTGTTAGGACTTTTGGTTTCAGACTGATTGTCTTGAAGCCACCAATCCCACTCCCCAGGCTTGGAAGAAACCACTAGAAGGAGAGGAAGAAGTCCTCTGCTACACTGCTTTCCCTTAAGGTCAAAATTTCACTCCCCCTTCCTCAGACTTCTTTTTACATAAACTTGTGGGTGAAGGAAGTGGTTAATACAATAAATTCAGAATTTGGCAGTGTTGGACAGTAGAATATGGGAGAATTTAGTACCCTTTGCTCTCAGCTTTGGGCCTTGCCAGCAATTCTTGAATAACAGGAAAATTCCTATTGAATATCACACCCACATTCATGGACATGATTAAAGACATGGGTCTTTTTAAAGCAATCTCTACACCCAACATGGGGCTGGAACTTACAACCCCAAGATGGAGTCACATGCTCTACTGACTGAGCCAGCCAAGAACCCCCTAGGGTATGGATCTTTTAAACACACTGGAAACGATCATATGTGACAACTTTGCAACATTGTTAGGTTCCATTCTAAAATAAATCCCACAATGGGAAACTTTGTACTATTTTCATAGGCTTTAGTATATATGATGATAGCACAAACAAAAGCTGGTCTCAAATTTAAGGCAAACTTTTTTTCAAGAGAAATTTATAATACATTCAAACATATTAAACAGAAAAGACAACTTCAGAAATTGGGAAAACAAAAATTTCCTTACTAGAATTATAAAACTGTTTTCTGACTTAATAGAGTGCTTATAGTTACTTCAGTATTCAAATTACTTTATTGTCCTGTGCATCAAAGGTGATACTACCAAAAATATCATTTTATGTAGTTTTAGGGTTGGCCTCAGAAGGGTCTAGATCGTTATAGCAGTGGTTCTTAAAGTTCAGCCTGCATGCATCAGAGTCCCCTGGTGGGCTTATTAAAACCCTAATTGCTGGACCCTAGCTAGCCCATTTCTGACCCAGTAGCTCCTGTTGGGTGGTGTCAGCATCTGCATTGCTAACAAGTCTCCAGTGACGTCAATATTGCTGGTCTGGGAATCAAACTTAAAGAACCACTGCCTAGCGCATCATTTTCTAGCTCAGGGCAGCCCAGGGGCCCAATCCGTCCTTTCTTTATACAGTTTTATTATAACACAGACACACTCATTTGTCTACAGATTGTCTATGGGTGCTTTGTTGATACAATTACAGAGCTGTGTAGCTGCAACAAACTTTATGGCCTGCAAAGCCTTTTTCTGGTCCCTTGCAGAATATTCACTCTTGGTGAATTTGGTCCTTTATAGGAAAAGTTTGCTGATCTCTGGTCTAGAGTATCATCTACGAGTGCATAGCCAACTCTGCCACGTAGCCTCCTGGATTGGGCAAAGGATTATAGAGGATAACCATACAAGGCTGCTGCCATGACTAGGGCTTATTTCATTAATTATACAATTTGATTAAATTGTACAATTGCCTTGACTTTGTATGGGTCACTTGTAGCTATCTACAAACTTTAAAATATTTGCTCAAAACCTTGCTTTATATTCAGGTCATTATTTTAATTCCTTTAATGAAAAAAAAAAATGTAATGTCTCCATACACCTTGGAGGATAAAAAAATGTTGCAATTACCTATGTTATCCAGTAACAGAGGGACACTGGAAGGATGCAACATGTACTATAGCGGAGTTTACTTCTCATACAGAAATGTACATACTAGGAAAAAAAACATCATAAAGTCAAAATTATGCTTGGAAATCTAAGTCACCTTTAAAATACAGTATACAACATTTACAGACCATGTTGGAGGCAGACTCTCAATATGTCCAACACAGCCAATTTTTCCTTCAGCATTCAAACAGATGGCTCATTCTTTGGGTGAGCAGCAGATGAAGTAGTTGGCTTGTATTTGAGGCCATCTTGTATAAAAAAACTTATCTTTAAACACTAGAATCACACCCTGCACAGTGAGAAGCTCACACTGTAAGGCAGAGAATCTATGACCAATTGAGGGAGCTATAGATTAACATCTCCCTTTTAACACTCAGTCTAGGGGAATACTCGAGAGAAATGGTAGACGGAAGTGACTACATGACTTAAATTCTCATTATTCTCTATTATTCCTCTCTGGCCCAGCACTCCAGTTGGAGTCATAAAATTTGAATGTATGGGACTCCCCTATGTTCATGAAGATTCTGATAATGAAATAAAGGTGTTGAAATGGTGGCTCATATCCCACTCCTGGTACCAATTTCTGTTATTGATTGGCTCAGAATAAGAAACATCCTAGGTAAACTTAAAGGACAAAGATTTAAGATATATCAGCATCAATAATGGCACTAGTGGGGCGCCTGGGTGGCGCAGTCGGTTAAGCGTCCGACTTCAGCCAGGTCACGATCTCGCAGTCCGTGAGTTCGAGCCCCGCGTCAGGCTCTGGGCTGATGGCTCGGAGCCTGGAGCCTGTTTCCGATTCTGTGTCTCCCTCTCTCTCTGCCTCTCCCCCGTTCATGCTCTGTCTCTCTCTGTCCCAAAAATAAATAAAAAACGTTGAAAAAAAAAATTAAAAAAAAAAAATAATAATGGCACTAGTACTTTGATATTTTTATCTCTGTTTATGTCAGGGCTTGTTAGCTCCAAAAAATCCAAGCTGAAAGTTGACTGGGTCATTTCATCACCATCCATCATCTCTGACCCCCAAAGAGTCATGGCCATGGCTGAGTAAAAACCATGGCAAAATGAAAAAAAAAAAAAAAGAAGAAGAAGAAGAAAGAAAAGAAAAGAAAAGAAAAAGAAAAAGAAAAAGAAAAAGAAAAAGAAAAAACCATGGCAAAATGAACACTCCTATTCCACATAGACAAAGCTGCCTTGGGCTACTTTCCTCTGACAAAGGCAACTTACAGGCTGTCACTTTAAGGCTCCATCCTTATTTAGTACAAATACCAAATACCAAGCACTTCCAAATGATCACAAAGATTATTTGAAGGCATTATTCACTTTTCATGGTAAGTTCACATGAAGTTGTTTTTAGAAAAACAATAAATCCTTGGTTAAAAAATTTTTAAAGATTCTTAAGTCCAAGTTTAATAAAATTAAAATGCTACCTAAGCTGAGCCTCACACAAATCACGTGAAGATAGATATTAACCTTATCTTGCATATGAGAAACTGAAGAGCACAGTTAAGTCACACAGGTTTTAAGCTAGAGCTGGACCCTAAACCGAGATCTCCTGGTACTCTAAGAAGCTGAATTGATAGGTAAGTCAACAGCTAATGTTGGTGTAATCATAATGGGAACATGAAAAGAATATAAATTAATTACTTTACAATTACTTTAACTGTTGGATGTGTAAGTCCAAAATAGGATAAGGTAAAACAGTCTGTGACTGGAGCAGCCTCCAGCCTCAGGAAATGTAAATTTTACAGTTTCAACAATTCATGTTACAGGGCTAGTGAAAATGAGGAAGCCATCTCTATCTTGCTAAAATAGGATAACGAAAGTTTAGAAGGTTCTTGTACCTAGTAACACTACCTTTCCCTTAGCATATTATTCATCTACGGTCAAGTGAACCAACTGAATTGTACCCTTTTCTTGTTTTTGTATAAAAAATCAGAAATAAAGTTTAAGGCAACTTGGGTTCATTAGAAAAATGGATGGCTTAAAATTTTCAAAATTAATGTAAAGAATTCAGTATACTTACTCATAAGTCATTATTCATTTGATTCAGTTTAATAAAATGTAATTGTTTCTTAAATTTAGTGCTTATGGGTGGAGATTGTTTAGACTGACCAATCCATCTTCCATTAGAACATCTGTCAATGATTAAAGAAACATCTCCCCATTAATGATGTAGGACTTCATTATTTTCTAATGGCTACCAGAATTTTGCTTTGAAAGTTAATGAACATATAACATAAAAAATCTTCTGCCCCAATTTGTTTTAAAATCTGAGCCCACTACTGATTCACACTAAAAAAAGTTGTGAAATATCTGATCTAAATTTACATATTTTATGAGTCAGCATAAAAAAGTATGTACTATTGCTTGTATGCATTCAATATATTTATTATCTGTGTTTCTCTACTTGCAGTTTGGACAGAACAACTGTCAACATTTGGGACTGTCCTGAGCACTGGAGGACATGTGGCATCTTTGGCTCCAGTACACTAAATGCCAATAGTTCCCTGCATTTCTATAACCAAAGCAGTGTGGGGGCACAATCCATGAATGTGTCCCCAGATGCTGTGAAAACACTACCTACCACTCCCTTCATCCCTTTCGAGAACCACTGTGACAGACATTATAGTAGACGTGGACAAATCTGGCAAAGAGCCAGTTCTTTGGAAAAGGTCTTTAGGAGACTAGACAGGTTCAATGCAAGCTTTAGCTTACTTTTGCTGACTTCTTTATTATTGAGCTGCATTTGATTCTCGAATAATACATCCATATGATATTATGAATAATGAACACTGTTTATTCTAGTAGATACTTGTGTTCATCTAAGCCAAAGAAGGTTCTGAGTCAGAACTCTAAACTCAGGAATTGTACCCCTCTCTTCCTATCGTGGCTGCTACCTACCCCTAAGCACCACGTAGGATTTGGTCCTCTTTTTAACCTGAAAGAATAAAATACAATGGAAAATCAGGTTATCTCTATTTATAAATTTCACATATCATCCAAGATTTTTCTTTAAAGCAATTCAGATTTATTAATATTATTGATTTTATAGAGCACATTTATGTATCAATTTCAGACTTACTTTTGTTATGCCTGTACATATCACAAAGATATTACACTACAGAGCCTTTGCACAATTATGTATATGAACTCCAAACCAGAAAGCCTTAACTGAATTAAGACCGCATGGAGGCAACTTTATTACGACGCATGTGAATCTGAAATCTAAAAAGTGGGTACAGAATCAATCTGCTTTCACACTTTTTCTTCAAAAATTCATCTGCCAAAAAAAAAAGGGAAGGGAGGAAAAATTTCATTAAAAAATTTTCAAGTCTTCAAATCGAAACCACTCCTTAGCACACAGCCATAGAATCTGTTTTATATAAGCTTGTATCGAAAATAATCCAAAATATCCATTACATTTGTGTATTTGTTACAAATTGCCATGTACATTATAGATCCCTGTGTCTACATATGCACATAAACTGGCTATATTTACTGTAATAATGAGAATGCCTCTATAGAGTAAATGATACAATAAATGTTCAACTATTTTGAATGGTTGCTATTTCTATTTTATGGTCAGTGATATGTCTTCATTGTTTTGAAAATGTAGACAACTGAAATTAAGTTGTCAATACCATTCTTCTACAGTAAGCACTAATAGGTGTGTTATACATGAATACACCCTATGCATTTCTTTGAATCAGGGGAAGAAAAATAATAGCTATAACTTGCTAAAAAAAAAAAAAAAAGTCATAAAATACCTGCCATTCTTGCTTCTAGTTTTTGATTAATACTTTTAATTTGGAGAATTTAGAAATATATAGGAAATGTGTGATACCCATTAACCAAGACCCATAGACAAACATAATCCCATGTCTATATAATAATTGGAGTTGTAATTTATAACAGATACCAAATACAATGCAAGCTTGTTACAAGTATCAAAAGCTTCCTCATCCTAAAACATTTATGTTTTGAATAGTTGCTAGCTCTAAAATTTTTATATCCATTGTAAGTATTCATTTGCTTAAATTTAAGCTTTCTGTCCATCAGTGCCTTGAGAAATTTTTAAACTATATTCTTGACTTTTTAATATCTTTTTACTTTGATCATGGTCTAGATTGTAGATACCTGGAAAATCCAAACATTTGGGGGTATATGTGTTATTGAAATATTTCAGAACAGGTGACACTATTTGGAGCTAAAATAAATAAAATTTCAAGGTTAAGAAACTCCAAATCTATAAAGAATATTTGCCATCAAATAGGTGGCATGATGCTTGATGCTATTTAGGGAGGCCAGAGTACCCCAACGATTAAAACAGGAAACACACGAGACATAAGTGCAAGGGGAAAATGAGCACACTAAAAAACATAAAAAGCCACGTAACTAGTAAAATAGCAAAGATATTCAACTAACAACTAAGATTTTTGTATGTAAGCTTTCACTGTCAATTTCAGTGTGTGCAGTTTCTGAAACCAATTGGAGAAAGAGGGCTTTCCTAAACTGAGCAAAAGCTTAAGATAACAGCTCTCACAAGTTCTTCAGATCTTAAAAGTACAAGAATGAAGTCCTGATTGTCAGCCTTGAGTGCGTATTAGCATTACTACAAAGTTGTTTAAACAGACAAACAACTCCCCTCCCCCAAATAAATCCCCACCCATGCCCTTGCCCTATCCCCAGAGACTCTGGTTCAAGTGTTTGGAGTGGGGACACAAACAATGCTATTTATTACAAGCATGCAGGTGATCCTAATGTACCGACAGGGCTCAGACCCACTGAACTAGAGCAAAAATCAAATGAAAGGATGAGAGAAAGCTGATGGTGATCTTGGAGTCTGATCATCTGTCATGGAAATAGACTCATCCACGACAATACAAAAAATACAATTGACTAGATTAATAAGACTGAGCACATTCTCATTCCGATTTAATTTTAAATAGACAAGAGAAAATCATTCCCCCTGCCTTTTTAATCCACGAGGAACGTAAGAAGAGTAATAGAAGAAATGTCTTAATGGGTCAGTCCAGTAAGCTTCATTCAGCTGTACAGAAGGACCCAGAGGGGTTCATCTATCAAAGGCCAGTCCTTCCACCCCTACTCTGGATTCTACTTGCTTCTGAACCTATTCTACATTGAATGCTCTCTCTTCCATATCTCATCTCTCTCTCTTGAATCCACCCCACTAATATTTAAACATTTTAGACTCTCCTGTCTTAAAACACACGTGACTGGATCCCTGACATCCTTGCCCATGAATGCATCAGCACAGCTCCTCAAAGCAGCTGCTAACAGTCCTGGGCATCCCCTCTCATTATGAAATCACCAAGTTCTTCTTTGATACTGCCTAAAAAAGTCTCTCAAACAGGTCACCTCTCTCCATGCCTACTGCCACTTACCCAATTCCAAGCCACCATTGCCCCTGTACTGCAAGTATGGAGATAGCCTTGTAATCTGGTATTCTTAGATTCACTTTTCTCCTCCCAGGTCCCTTCTCCACATTGTAGCCGAAGTAAGCTCACTTTGGCAAATTACCAAACCCAAGCTTCAGTTTCCTCAAATGTAACGTCCTCCCCGCCCTCCCAGACTTTATAAGATTATTGTAAAGATCAAATGAATACTAGACAAAAGCAGTTGGCAACTGCAAGCCATAAATGGTAGCTATTATATTTATGAATGTACAAATACTTAATAGCAACTAAACTACTTACATCAGGATATGAAATATAATATTCAGGGACTAAATCAAAAGGCCTACAGAGTCTTGTTTAATCTTGCCCCCACCAACATTCCAGGCTCATCTTAGACCCCACACACCAGCCTCATAAAGTTGTTTCCTTTGTCTGGAATGCTCTCCTTGCCCCACTTGGCCAACTAACTCCTGCTCATCATTCAAGTTCTGACTTAAACCTTAATTTCTCCAAGAAACCTACCCTGATTCCCCCACCTCCCTTCCCCACGAGTATCAGGTCTCCCAAACCTTCTGTACTACTTCCTGATACATCACATTTGCCATTATCTGTTCCATGCCCTTCCTTCCCACTAGCCTGTGTGCCTCATGAAGGATTATGTCTGTAATCCTTCTAACAAGCACCGTGACTGGGAGAATATAGGTTTTCAAATACTTAGTAACGGACTTTAATGACATAACTGGAAAACACCCCCAAGTGCTCCAAGCTGTGGCTCCCTTCAGCAGGAGTGGGTGATTGCTGGCATTCACTTTGTCTCTTGAGCCTCACCAACCAGAAATACTACACCATGAAGAGTAAGGAACATACCTTCATTTTTTTATTTCTAACATAACTTTTTGAATATAAAAGTTAGATGTCTAACGTGACTTCTGTGGAGGTTAACAGCAGCTCCTTGGCTTATTTTGCTACTACAGTATTAGGAAATCATGTACTGAAGAAAAAACACTGATCTGCTTTCCTATCCTGGATTATTACTAATAGCTTGGTGATCAGGGTCTTAATTTGGAATACATTTTAACTCATTACTTTACACCAGTTTACACTTGTTACTTACTATCCAGTCACAGGGGGAGAAGATTCCCATAGACTGTCATCTCCAAGAATTTTACTACATATTGCTTCCACAAGAAGTTAGTAAGACTAGTAGTCCCTGTGTCAAGCACTATAAATATCTTCACATGTGTCTTTAAACATTGCTTTTTTGTGCTTAAGCTAGTTTTCTACTGAATTTAACTTAAACTAGTTCTCTTATCTCAGTGGGACCAGAAACACTTGGTTTTGTTCCCATTAGATACACCTTGCTTTAATGCTACGGGTCACATGAATCTAATTTTCAAAAAACACATTTTTGTTGCCTGGAGGAACGTGATAAATTAAAAAAATAAAATCAAAACTAAAAGTGTAGGTGCCTATGCAAATAGCTTGTTTTACAAACTTATGTTTTTACATACAAATTTTCTTAAAACACTATACTTTTCCTCTGATGTTCTGCACTGAGAGGTAATGATTCCTTTTTCCTTTGAAGTTGCTCTCTTAAAACGGAGTCCTGATTTCTGGCTCAACACTTCCACAGGATGCCTTAGGGTTTTCATCTACATTTGCTCTAACCCTATTATTTTATTCACTGGTAAGGTCAGTATGGCTGATTTTCCATGTATTTCCTCCCTTCTTCCATCTTCATTCATTTCATACTATCATTTTTAACTCATTTGATGGTACTTTCTTACCGATCAGTCTTCTAATTCACTTATCTTAAGCTAAAATTTCCCTTTTTTTCTTACCAATCGCAAAAATCACTTTTTCCTCTGAAAGTATATTTTGTATTGTCCAACTTTCTTCTACTGGATAACTCAAAATATTTGTTTGCACAGACTACACACTGAGTATTGTGTCCTAATAAATGATCTTCCTATCTGAAATATTTAAACATGGAAAAAATGGGTACCTACACAACTTACATTTTAACATCAAACTCCTTATCAGCAGAGAACAGGTTAGAAAAGGGCTTTTGAGGGGCACCTGGGTGGCTCAGTCAGTTAAGCGTCCTGACTTATGCTCAGGTCATGATCTCACGGTTCATGAGTTCGAGCCCGATATTGGACTCTCTGCGTCAATACAAAGCCCGCTTTGGATCCTCTGTCCTCCTCTCTCTCTCTGCCTCTCCCCCATTCTCTCTCAAAAAACAAAAACAAAAACTTAAAACAGAAAAGGGCTTCTGGGCCCATTAAAGGGCTGGAAAGAACCTCAGCAAACAGGCTGGTCCCAAAGCCAGCAGTAATGAGGAGACTTGGTTGGCCTTCAGTTTGGGCTTAAGTAAGGGGCAGTGCAAAAGAGGAAGCCTGGGTTTTGAAAGCGATCTCTGCTGTCATAATATACAAAATGAACACATTTGGGAATGAAGAGACAAATGATACAATGAGTGGTCAAGTGTACAGGAGACATCTTAAATGCTGAAAGAATTTAAAGAACTGGGAGACAGAATGGCAAGGGTCAAAATGGACAAAGAGGGCTCCATGGAATAGCTGGTTCTAGAAAACTAGAATCTGGTAAATTTAAGAAGAGAATGCAGTCCAGATGAGGACAAATTCACAATGCACTGACTGAAGACTAAAAATGTGAAACTGAACTAAAAGCGTCGGGTCCATCAGAAGGGTAGGACCGGTTACAGAGAATCTTGAAAACAAGAATAATTTGGTTTTGACACAATAAAAGTCACTAAAGATTTATAACTAGAAGAGTAGAAAATAAAAATATCTAACAGTTATTCAGGCAACTATTTGGTCACTAAGAAGGAAAATCCCAACCCTGATGCTCATCAATTGTATCTGACTCCACCGATCTATTTTCTCTTGTAAAATGACTATGAAACACCCTAGCTCACTGGACCACTGTGATGATCAAAGATAACACAAGTAAAGGACCCGGTGCTGACGGAGCCTGAAACACAGTAAGTGCTCAAGTAATGTTAAATGTTACTAACAAGGAGGTAGCAGTAATCTAGATGTGCAATAATGAAGATCCAGACAAGATCTGAACCAAAGTACCAAATACCCATCCCTTCAACATAGAAATACTACTGTAATCGCTCCACCACCACAACTCATTCGTAAACACTCCCCAAATGCTCGGCACACACAGCATTATGCTGTGTAGTGTGGCAATTACTAAAACATGAGACAGACTCCCTCCCCTTAAGGATCTTGATCTCAGTAGGAATATACTTTGGGAAAGTAATGGACCATAAAAGACAGATCCCAAATAAAAAGTGACATAGCAGTTAAGAGGAAGAAGGAGGGGCACCTGGGTGGCTCAATCTGTTAAGCATCTTTCATTTTTTAATTTTTCTTAATGGTTATTTTTGAGACAGAGTGCAAGCAGGGGAGGGGCAGAGAGAGAGGGAGACACAGAATCTGAAGCAGGCTCCAGGCTCTGAGCTGTTAACACAGAGCCTGATGCAGGGCTGAAACCCACGAACGAGATCATGAACCTGAGCCGAAGTTGGACAAAGGATCTGACTCTTGATTTCAGCTCAGGTCATGATAGCATGGTTTGTGAGATTGAGCCCTGCATCCAGCTCTGCACTGACAGTGCAGAGCTTGCTTGGGATTCTCGCTCTCTCAAAATAAAAATAAATGAGCATTTTTTAAGAAGAGGAAGAAGGAATCATGGGGTGAAAACTGTTCACAGGATTTGTATAAGAAATGTTGGGAAATGCTGTTACAATGTGTGAACTGCAAATATTTTTATTAAACAAATGGACAAATCTCTTTAGTATGTTAATGGCCTTCTATAAATCAGGTAAGAAAACTCAAATCTCCCCTCTCCTCTGCCAAAAATGAAAAAAGGACAGTTCACAGAAAAAATACTCAAACAGCTCTTATATATATATAAAAGCTCTTATTCAGAAGATATCCCTTTTTTTAGACAAAGGGCTAAATGTAGGATAATACACTTGGAGAGGCTGAAGAGAACAGAATTCTCATATCATTCTGATGAGAGAAGATACTAGAATAATCTCTAAGGAGGTAGGAACTATCAAAATTAAAGGCACTCTACAGGCTTTAACGTAGCAATTCTACATCTAGAAATCCACTCTACAGATACACTAAATACAGCACTATCTGTAATAGCAAAGGATTACAATCAAACCACTGGTTAAATAAATGGTGTAACATTAATACTGTGAAGCTGTGAAAACAGAAAGCTGCTTCACGCAAGGATATAGAATAATTTCTAAGATAATACTTCAAATGAAAAATCTAAGGTGCATGGCATTTTATTACATGTATGGGGAAAAAAATGAAAAAGTTGGTAAATTTATAGAATATCCTTGATGGGCACACAGAATTAGTAACAATGGCTAACCCTGGTGAGAACTAGGTGACAGTGGTTCAAAGAGAATCACTTTTCACTGTATACCTATTTTGAACACTTAAAAAATTTTAAGTGTTGGGGCATCTGAGTTGCTCACTAGGTTGAGCGTCCAACTTCAGCTCAGATCATGATCTCACAATGGGAGTTCGAGCCCCACCCTGGATTCTGTGCTGACAGTTCAGAGCCCAGAGCCTTCCAATTCTGTGCCTCCCTCTCTCTCTGTCCCTCCATGGCTCATGCTCAGTCTCTCAAAAATAAATAAACATTAAAAAAAGTTTAAAGTGTTGGGGCGCCTGGGTGGCTCAGTCAGTTGAGCAACCAACTTTGGCTCAGGTCATAATCTCACAGTTCATGAGTTCAAGCCCCACATCGGGCTCGCCATTGTCAGCCTGGAGCCTGCTTGGGATCCTTAGTTTGCCCACCCCACCCAAAATAAATAAACAACAAAAAATTTAAAAATTAAAAAAATAAAACTTTAAAGTGTAGTAGTTCCTGGTTGGCTCAGTTGGTAGAACATGTAACTCCTTATCTCAGGGTCATGAGTTCAAGCCCTATGCTGGGCATAGAGCTTACAAAAAAAAAAAAAAAAAAAAAAAAGAGATGAAAATTCAAGTGTATACTTCTTACTAACTGAAATGGATTAAAAGAAAACAAATGAGATAAATCAAAATGTTTAGTTATTGATATTATTTGTGTTGTAGGATGACAGAGGACTTGTTTTCTTTATGCATTTCTTTATGTATAGTGAGCTTTTTCATAATAAAATATTTTAAAGGAGATGATAGTATAAAGGAGGAAATTCCATGGGGCGCCTGGGTGGCTCGGTTGGGTAAGCGTCCAACTCCTGGTTTTCGTTCAGGTCATGATCTCACAGTTCGTGAGTTTGAGCCCCACATGGGGCTCTGTGCTGACAAAGCCTGCTTGGGATTCTCTCTCTTGCTCTCTCTCTGTCCCTCCCCAGCTTGTGCTATCTCTGTCTCTCTCAAAATTAGTAAAAATAAAAAAAAAATAAAAAAAAAAAGAAAAGAAATAAAGGAGGAAATTCCAGATAAGAAAGAATCTGAGCAAAGATCTAGAGGGTAGGATGAATACAAAATACTTAGGTTACAATAAATAGATAAGACTAACTAAAGCAGACCTTCTCTAACAGAATAACAACTATGCCTTACATATAGAAAAATCTGTAATAATGCTATAGAATGTATGAAAGACTAGGTTGGTAGCTAAATTCTCATGGCATTTTTGGTGCTAGCCAAGCAGTCTAAACTAAGCCATGAGCCTTTGTTGACATCACAGCAGAAAATGACAAAAATACTGTTAAGATTAATCTGATAGATTAGAATGTGGCTACTCTAGAAGTAGCCAATTTCTGGCCCAAACATGTTTTATGTGGAACAGGTAGTATTTTAGAGGTCTGGAACAGCCACAAAGTCCAGAAGCTCGGCATTATTAAAAGCCCACAATCCACATGACAAAAATAGTTTCCCTCTTTAGACAGACCCGCTGCTCTACATGTATTTTCCTTTGTTGTGGCCTAACCAGACTTCTTTCTTTCATGTACCTAACTTTCCTAGTGTCCAGAGTTTCTGATTGCTAACAGACATCCGAGTTAAGTCACTTGACATGATTCAGGCACAAGCGTCTGGATGGGAATGACGGTGGTAGAACAGGAGAGGCACAGCAGCAGGACCCAAGATGCAGGCTGCCCTGCGACAGTGCAGACTCGGCAGCCAGACTGCCTCAGTTGGAGTCCTGGCTTCACCATTTGCCAGCTCTGTCACCTGGGACTAATGAGCTACTTACTATTTCTCTGCCTCACTTTCCCTATCTGTAACATGAACACACCAAAGTACCTACCTCATAGTTGTTCAGGGTTAGAGGACTAAGTATCTGTAAAGCACTTAGCACGGTGGCGGACACAGAATTAGTTTTTAAGTCTACTCCATGCCTACCATGAGCTTGGTTCTAAGACAAAGAAAAATTCACAGACTTTACATCTGATAGGGATAGTAAAGGAAAGGGGAGCTATCAAAGATGATGATACAATGGAGACTCAGAAATTATCAACACAAAGGTAACTGAAATCCTGACAACAGATGAATTCTTCAAGGGACATTCAGAAAAAAATCACGTAGCAGTGAACTAACTCTCAAACATTACCCTCTGATTGGACAGAGAAAGATGAGGAGCCCCACTTGGAATTCAGGACAAGAATAGAATCGTGTCAAACTTCTAGAAACAATAATTCCATCTTACAATTTTAAGATTTTAGTTTCATTACTCATGATGATCTCACTGCATTCAAATAATGACCCCATAAAGTAGAATTATCTCCATTCCATCAATGAAAAAAAAAAACCTCACAGATAAATTATTACCTAAAATTACAGTCAGTAAGTTATAAAACAGGAAATCAAAACAATAAATAAATAAATAAATAAATATTCTCCTATGACAATTCTATAAGAATTAGGATACTATAAATTAATCTTAACTTCATTCAACAGAGCATGTATTATGCTTCTCTCCTACTTTTTTGAAAAATGAAAAACAAATGACAAATGAAGAAACTTGCTAATAATAACCAATAAATCAGAAACAAACATGCCATGAAAAAAAAAAAAGAAAAAAAGAAAGAAACAACCTGACATTTTTCCTATCTGACCACCAAGTTAATCACTATCTTTCATTTATTTTTACAGATTCAAAAAAAAATCTTGTTCATCCTCCTAAAAAAATATTTGAGCACTTACTACTAGCCACATACAGCTACAGACTTTCTCGGTTCTCAAAGAGTTAAGCTGGGGAGAAAGACTGGTAAATATAATTTCAATCTAATATGATAAATGCTACAATGAATGCATGTACAGGAGCGGCTGATCCAAACCCAGGGAGAGGCAGGTGTGGGGCTGGGAAGGAGCTGAACGAAGATGCATGGGAATTAGTTGGGTAACGCACCTGCAGGGAGCTAGGAGAAGGTGCCAGGCAGTGTGAATACAAACAGGCTCAAGAGTAACAATAATGTTTCCATCACAAAAATACAATATCCATTCAATTTTAATTGTGTTACCTTTTATTATTTTACAATATATTTCAAAAAAATGCCGTTACAGTTGCCTTAACTGCTCTATAAGACCTGGAATAAAAGAACACTTAGAACACACAGACATCAAGCTGTTAATACCTACTTGTACTGAACCATTGCTACCAAGAGATGTAGTTTTTTAAACAGGCAGATGTGTGGCAATGCAAAATAAAACACAAACTTGTTAGAACAGTAAACTTTGTTTTAATGGCTATAGAAAGGAGGTGGTTTTGTTTTCATTTTTCAACACATCTGGTTCTGGCAGCAAGCTGTATTATGCATTTAAAGCAATCCATGCCCTGAAAGCTTCTATTTGCAGTTGTGTATGTCATCTGAATCAGAGCCCAGACACATGAAAAATATCATTCCAATACCCTCAATACCCCTCCCTCCAGAAGGTCGTGAACTCAAGATTCTTGTTGGTGAAGTATTTTACAAGAATTTTTTTTTACAGTGACACTGGATGCTTTTAATTTTCTCTAAAAGAGAAGCAATGAAAATGCAAGGAAACCCTCCAGGGTCCAACTTTCACTTCACATTCTCCCCAAGTAGTAAAACAGCAGCTCTACATGTTGATGAAAAAGAATTTCAATTTCTCCATATTAGTTTCTTCTTAATCATATTAGCACTAAAATTTATCCGGATTTAGCTGGATTTCCAAAAGGAAAATTTTATGTGCCAAATATTTCAGGAATTTAATAAAGCATTACATATATGTAATTAGCTCTTATCTACCAAAAAATATATATGTATATATATTTATATTTATTTCTCTTACCTTCACTGAAGTTCTTTTTTTTCTGGCTGGATATGAGAAACAAGATTAAGTGGACCAATGCTGGCTTTATTTCTTCATAAGCAATAATTTGAGTCTTTTTTTCATTCAGTACGACTGGATGTTCATAATAAATTCACAAAAGGCAATACAAGGAAATACCTACTGAAAAGGCATCTGCCAAGCAATTCACGTTTCAAGGTTAGACTCTATCTACCAAGTGGCACTATGGCATTATATAGGCATTCGACTTTTGTTTTCTTTTTCAAGTTTGTCAGTTCTTTACTATTTTTTTTCTAGCAAGGATGGTATATAATCACAAAGTCAGGCCTAGAGACCATTTATAGTTGCTCCCAATATTACGTTGGACGGAAATCTTAAGAGCTGATATAAACCAAACTAAAGAGTAGTCAACTGGAACCACATCTGGTCACAATCAAATAGTCTCCAATAGTACTTTGCTAATATACAGGTTTCCTTCTTCTTGACTGATTTTGTGTTAGTCTTATTAAAATTACAACAAATAAGATTGCAAAGTTTTTGTCAGCTTGTATTTTTAGAGAACTCCTACGTTCATATGAATATACTGTAATTCACAAAATGTCTTTATAGTAATGTTCTTTCTATAAACATGGTTGGCAAAATAAAAAAGGCACAAGAGGGGGATAATGACAAATGTTTTCAACTTTCAGTGAAGAGTACCCAAGCAAGTATCTTTCATGAAGAAAAGCAGAGAAAAATGTTCAGTAATTCATGCACAACTTGAGCCAAAACAAACAAACAAAAACTTCTCTTCAGATAGGTCCTGAGGCTTGAGGAGAAAACAAGTTTTCCTAATCACGTGCTCCATGTAAAATAAAATGTAAAGCTGCACATATATGTGTTTGGTTTAACAGTGGACCCATGTTTTTTAAAAAGTGAGGCAATTAAAGGAAAACAAAACCAAAATACCTTCATAAACAAAGGAACTCCACCTGTAGCCTCTGTCCTTTTTACCACTGAGCAGGGCTAAACGTCCAATAAAATGTAAAATGCAGCATACGCAATCATGTAATCTAAAAACTTTTCATGATAACTTATTGCAAATTGCACTTGACAGTTCACCACAACAATGGAAAACTGGCCCCTTGTTAGTTCACACAGTCCTTGAGACCCAAAGTGAAGTCACCAGTAGAACGATCTGGATAAAAAGTTTGCCGCTGTGCTCAGCCAGCTAGCTCCACCCTCTGGGTGTGAGCCGACCCGGGACACTGCTTTATCCTGTTCTTTTGTGGGACTCTCATCCTCAGGCAGGTAGTCGGGCAGTTCTGTGTTCTGTTCTACTTCCACAGGCGTATCTTGGAATGGGACCAGCATCTGACATAGACAACATGTTAAGAGTTATTACAAAATCAACCCAAACGACACAGGTAAATTAAGTCCTAAATTAAAGGTCAACTATACACCTCACTCTAATCACCGTATTTATTCTCAGTGACAATAGTCACTTAAAAATTTTCCTCTTACGTGAAGGTAGGCCCAACTGCTGAGCACTGCATTAGGCAGAAAGACACATGAAAAGTAAGGTGCTTTTCTCCTGAGGCTCCAGAAATAAATGTGCAACCTCTCTGCATTTAAAGAAAACAAAAGCAAGTACCTGGCTACTGTGGGCCCCGAAGGGCCACTGAACCTTTCTATGGGGACACAAATAAGTTAAGGGGATGTAGATTTGTTTTCCCTATCACAAAGCTGGTGGCAAAAGTAGTAAGAGGCAAAGCTTTTCATTGTACTTACCTACCCAATTGTGGGAATAGAGCTTTATTATTTGGATTGACAAAAACTAACTAAGGTTAGAAAGAAGTATTTAAAAATCAACACAGGGGTGCCTGGGTGGCTCAGTCGGTTGAGCATCTGACTCTTGATTTCAGCTCAGGTCATGATCCCAGGGTCTTGGGATCAAGCCCTGTATCAGGCTATGCGCTAAGCATGGAAACTACTTAAGATTCTCTCTGCCCCTCTACCCTTCTCACTCTCTCTAAAATAACATAACATACATAAAATAAAACCAACACAAGGAACCTATATATCCTTTATTTCCATGTAAAATTAGAAAGACATCTCCACTGAGAAAAAGAATAGACTCTGAAATCCACAAAATTTAAGAACAGACCCTGAAATCTACAATAGATCTCTCTAGAAAAGAGCTGTTAGCCAAGAAACAAGATAATCTGACCCAACCACACTCCTATATATTTGGCAACTAACAGCCTGAAAATACTAGCAATCTGCCAGCCATAAAGAATAATCAAAAGTCAGGTATAAAGAAAACTAAATTAAAAAGCATTTACCTCTTCTCCACTTTCACTTTTCACAACTTGCTGAGCCTTCATAACCTTGGTTGATGCTATTGCTGATGCCAAAGCCTAGGCCAGGATAAAAAGGGAAATTTGAACACTGATTTGTTTACCTATAACCTCAAGCATATTCAGCCATTTAAAATACTAACCTCTGCTTTCAAATCTGAACGGATCCGCACCACACATCTTTGAACAGCCATTTGAAAAGTAAAGCTAATAACACCTTTAATTTTTAACAAAGCCTCTTCACAGAGATTTCTCCGAGACTGAAAAGGTAAAAGCAAATTATTATTACAATTGACAAAATGTTAAACAAGTCAACTCAAACCACACTGAATTAGTCATTATATGGATGGTGGGGGGGTGGGGTGGGGTTGGGGGGAGGGAGCAAATGTCCCTATTTCAGTTCTACCATCTCATACATGAGGGCATACTGGGGGTGCTATTTAGTCAAGCTTACTAAATTTTATAAGATCAACAGAACAGTAATTTCTTCTGGATCTTTTCAAGCTTCATTACTAATACTTAGTTTTAATCCTTTTTATCAGAAATAAGTTAGCCAGTGTTGATTTATATCTCAATGCAAATGGAATGAAGAATAATACAGAAAAAAATGCTGAAAAGCAGAGGTTCCTCTAGCTCAAAGGTAAGCAAATTATAGTCTGCCAGCTGTTTTTATAAATAAAGTTTTACTGGAACACAGCTACACACATTTGTTTACATAATGACTGAGGCTAGTTTCATACTATAGCAGAGTTAGTAGTTAGAATAGACTATATGCCCTTCCAAATCTAAAATATTTACTATCTGACCCTTTAACAAAAACATCTGCTGAACCCTGCTCTTAAAAATCTCTAAGGTTAAATTGTGATGTCACAATTAGTATTCAGTATCTGAGTCACTTTTTTTAATTTTTTTTAACGTTTATTTATTATTGAGAGACAGAGAGACAGAGCATGAGGAGGGTAGGGGCAGAGAGAGAGGGAGACACAGAATCTGAAGCAAGCTCCAGGCTCTGAGCTGTCAGCACAGAGCCCAACACGGGGCTCAAATTCAAAAACCGCGAGATCATGACCTGAGCCGAAGTCAGATGCCTAACCAACTGAGCCACCCAGGTGCCCCGAGTCACTATATTTCTTAACGCACTTGGTATTTATAAACATCACTGTACCCTTTATTTATGGCATTCTCAGTGGTTACCACTGCATTCTCAAGGGTTATTAATACCCTCTTTTTAGTTCTCATTTTCCTCTGATAACACAATATAACATATCCTTCAATGTCTCTTTAATACACTATTAATAATACACTAATAACACACTACTTAGACACTGATTATTCCATCTCTGTCTCATCTTACCTCCAAGGTCCAGTGCCTTAAACTAAGTTATTTTCTTTCTACTTCATCTCTCAGTAGACTATTCTCATCACTTTAGTCATCATTACCATGGAGAAAAGGGACATACATCTCTAGTATGACTTTATTTTCATTTGTTATCAGATATATCCACTTGGATATCAAGTGGTCATCTCAAACACAAGATCCAAAGCAAAAATGGATTAAAAAGTAACTAGTTTCACCATATCCTTCCTTCCACCTCTCGCTCACATATTATCACCATCCCTATATTTTCCTGTGTCTGTATTGAGACCAGGTTCTGTCTGATTCAGTACTTCTTAGGAGACAAGAATTTGCAATTGACCCAAAGTCTCTGGATCACGCTGAGAAACACTATCTTCAAATTATTTGATTCACTCTTTTCTTCCATTGAATATTATGAGTCTTCAAACTCGTTCCCACAATCCTTCAAACGAACTCTTATCATTGCTTATCTCCCTCCTAGCATTATAGGAGGGTGCTAAAGTCAACTTGCTAATATTGTATTTTAGATTTCAGCAATCATTTCCATACAATATATCAGCCTATATTTTTGTGTGTGCTGTGCTGAGTTTTATTATTTGGTTTCAGCTAGCTTTCAAAAGCAACTATATTATCCTTATTCATTAAAGTTAAACAGATGGTGGGGCACCTGGGTGGCTCAGTCAGTTAAGTGTCTGACTTCAGCCCAGGTCCTGATCTCACAGGTCCTGAGTTCAAGCCCCACGTCTGGCTCTGCACAGACAGCTCGGAGCCTGCTTCAGATTCTGTGTCTCCCTCTCTCTGCCCCTCCCCAACTTGTGTTCTCTCTCTCAAAAATAAAGAAATGAATCTTTTAAAAAGTAATAAAATTAAATAGATGGCATTGGTGGTATTTTATGTATCTTAGTATCTTACATTTAATCAATTTACATTTACTGAGCTTGCTTTCTAGAAACTTTTCAGGATCTTGTGGCCCCAGTTGCAGTAAGATAGTTGTGAACTATCTTATTTGGCAATGTCATGGATGATATGCATATGAAAAACTCCCCCCCCACCCTTATTTACTGAATCCTAAATCCTGAGGCCTAAATGCTGCAACAGCACAACCAGAAAAAGCTGTGGATAATCTAATGTAACCTACTAGGCATAGCTAAAGAGATAAGTGGTAATTTACCAGTTGCTACCACTAAATATGTAAAGTTATATGACTTATCACTGCTCAAAATAACTTCAGGGAGACTCTAAATCCAGTCAAGATGGAGAAATTGGGACTGGAATTAGCCTTCAGGCTTAAACAACTACAAAGAGACAAAATAAAATGAATAAAACAACGATTTCCAAACAGTGGAAAACAAACATCCCTGAAAGAAGGAAAATACACTTGATCTTAGCCAAAAGGCCGAGAAGCGATGAAAGAAGGAAAATAAAGTGAGCTCCACAAGGTCATCAACATATTGCCTAGAAAGTTTCCAGGCTAGGGGCGCCTGGGTGGCGCAGTCGGTTAAGCGTCCGACTTCAGCCAGGTCACGATCTCACGGTCCGTGAGTTCGAGCCCCGCGTCAGGCTCTGGGCTGATGGCTCAGAGCCTGGAGCCTGTTTCCAATTCTGTGTCTCCCTCTCTCTCTGTCCCTCCCCCGTTCATGCTCTGTCTCTCTCTGTCCCAAAAATAAAATAAGCGTTGAAAAAAAAAAAAAAAAAAAAAAATTAAAAAAAAAAAAAAAAAAAAAAAAGAAAGTTTCCAGGCTATAACTTAGGAAAGGAAAACTCAAGGGGAACCTGCAGTCTCCTTCAATTAAGGACACAGCTGAAAATTCAGGGAGGTCAAGGCAACTATAATTCGCAGGACAAAGCACAGGAGAGGGCAGAGCTGTGCAGAGAGGGTCCACAGAGACAAAGCATGTACTAGAGATCTGCAATGAGATCCCCTCAGGTTTTCAGCTGAATGATGATCTATCTGTACATGCATGTGAACAAAGAACCTGAGGCTGGATGAATAACCAGACTGGAAGGGAATAGAAGGAACAGTTCTGCAGGCTCAAACCATGCTGAAAATACTTCATGTTCCCATCAGACAGAGTACAAAAACTTTTATAAACATGGGGTATGAGCAAAGAACCCAGAAGAGTATTGCCTCAGTAGCGTAGCAAAATTATCCCTAGGATAAAGGGTGCTATGGTTCTGCCTAACAAAGCTTAAAAGCAAGCCTCAAAAAGATCTGTTAGTAAGTAACTGTGATCTAAAACAAATCTCAAGAGAGGCGCCTGGGTGGCTCAGTCGGTTAAGCGTCCAACTTAGGCTCAGGTCATGATCTCGCGGTCCGTGGGTTCATGCCCCGTGTCAGGCTCTGTGCTGACAGCTCAGAGCCTGGAGCCTGTTTCAGATTCTGTGTCTCCCTCTTTCTCTGACCCTCCCCTGTTCATGCTCTCTCTCTCTGTCTCAAAAATAAATAAATGTTAAAAAAAAAATTTTTTTTTAATCTCAAGAATATTTTTAAAGGATGTACATACAAATAAATACGTGCTGTACCCAACAAAGTAAAATTTGCAATGCCTGGCATCTAATCAAAAATTACCAAGAATGCAAAGAAGCAAAAAAAAAAAAAAAAATGCAACCAGTAATTATAAAAGTCAATCTGTAATTACAAAAATCAATCTATAGAAACATACTCAAAAGGCAGAGATAATTAAATTAGTACATAAAGACATTATGGTTATTCCACCCCTCTTTTTTTATGTTCCAGTAGATCCATGCTACGGAAATATGAAAAAGACCCAAATCAAACTTCTAGAAATGAAATAAAATAATGTCTATGTTAAAAAAAAATACACTGAATGAGATTAACAGGAAATAAATGCCTACAAAAGAAAACTTCAACAAATATAGCAACAGGAACTATCCAAAATGAAACAGAGGGGGAAAAAAAGGAATTGAAAACAAAATGAGCAGAGTATCAGTGAGCTGTGAGACTTTACACGGCTGAATATGTATAACAGGAATCCTTGAAAGACCCAGGGGAAAGGGGGACGGAAAAAATATTTGAAGAAATAATGGAGAAACCTGTCCAAATTTGCTGCATACGATAAACCCAGAGATCCAAGAAGCTGAATGAACATGAATAAAATTATACCAAGGCACATTATAAACAGCTCAAAAACAGTGATAAAAGAGAAACTCTTAGAAGCAGGAAGAGTGGGAAAAATAAGATCTATTAAGAAGAACACAAATAATAGAATCCTAAACAGAAACAATGCAAGGAAGAAGAGAGTGGACCAATGCCTTGAAGTATGGTTAAAGAAAGAAAGAAAAGAAATCCTGTCACCTAGAATTTCACATGCACTGAAAATATCTTTCAAAAAAAATAAAATAAGGACTCTCACAGACATACAAAATTGAAGGAGTTACACTTCAAGATCTGACTTTCAAAAATGAAAGAATAGCTGGAGCACCTGGGTGGCTCAGTCGGTTAAGCAACTGACTCTTGTCTTCATTTTGGTTCAGGTCATGATTTCACATTTCGTGGGATCGAGCCCTGTATCAGGTTCTGTGCTGACAACAGAGCCTGCTTGGTATTCTGTCTCTCCCTCTCTCTCTCTGCCACTTCCTCCTCTAGCTCTCTCTCAAATAAATAAATCTTAAAAAAAAACTGAACAGCATAGCTGGACAGATGAGCAAGGAAAAGAGGATTTAATCAACAGTATAAACCAATTAATAGTAATAAACACTTAGAATACTCCCAACAACAGTATATACATTCTCAGGTGCATATGGAACATTCCCCAAGACAGACCATGAAACAAGCCTCAGTAAATAGAAAATGATTGAAATCACACAATATTGTCAAATCACATGAAACGAAATTAGAAATTTGTAACAAGGAAATTTGGAAAATTCAGAAATACATGGAAATTAAACAACAAACTCCTAAATTACCAATGTATCAAAAAAAGAAATCACACACAAAAAATACTTGGAGATGAATAAAATGAGAATATATCAAATCTTATGGGATATAGAGAAAAGAATGACTGAACAAAAATTTCTAGCTGTAGTAACTATATTAAATAGAAGAAAATCTCAAATCAGTAACCTATATTTCCATTCTAAGAAAGCCCAAAGCAAGCAGATGGAAAGAAACAATAAAGATTAGAGCAGGGAAAAGAAAAATAGAGAAAAGGGGGAAATATAGAAAAAAAACTAATGAAGCTAAAAATTGGTTCTCTGAAAAAAAATCAACAAAACTGATAAACCTTTTAGCTAGAATGACCATGAAAAAGAGAAAGAAAACTCAAATTACTAAAATCAGGAATAAGACAGGACATTATGACCAATCTGAAACAAAAGGATTATAAGCAAATACTATGAACAACTGTATGCCAACACATTAGATAACCTCAATGAAATGGGAAAATTCCTAGAAAAATAAAATTACCAAAAGTGACTCAAGAAAATAATGGGAGTTTGAACAGACATACAGTAATTAAAGAGATTAAATCAATTATCAGGAAATAACCTACAAAGAAAAGCTCAGGACCAAATGGTTTCACTGGTTAACACTACCAATGTTTAATGAAGAATCAATAGCAATCTTTCAACAAAGTCATCAAAACACTTCCCAATTCATTTTATTTATTAAGTATTTTTTTAATGTTAATTTATTCTGAGAGAGAAAGAGAGAGCACACAAGCAAGGGAGGAGCACAGAAAGAGAGAGAGAAAGAATCCCAAGCAGGCTCAGCACAGAGCCTGACTTGGGTCTCAATCTCAAGAACCATGAGATCATGACCTGAGCCAAAACCAAGAGTCAGAGGCTTAACCAACCGAGCCACCCAGGTGCCCCATCCCAACTCATTTTATGAAGCCAGTATTACCCGGATACCAATATCAGAAAAATACATCACATGAAAGAAAATTATAAATAAAACTGTAAAATATCCTGTATGAATACATATGCAAAATGCTTCAGCAGAATCCCAGCAAACTGAATCCAGCAGCATATTAAAAAGATTATACACCATGACGAATTGGGATTTATCGTAGGAATGAAAGGTTGGTTCAAAGTATGAAAATCATCAATGTAATACATGGTATTAACAGAACTCAACTCAATAATGAAAAGAAAAATAATAAGCAATTTAAAAGCAGACAATGAAGGGGGACCCAGGTGGCTGTGGGTGCCTGGGTGGTTCACTCGGTTAAGTGTCCGACTCTTGTTTTTGGCTCAGATCATGATCTCACAGCTCATGAGTTTGAGCCCTACATCGGGCTCTGTGCTCACAGCCCTAAACTTGATTGGAATTCTCTCTCTGCCTCTTTCTCTGACCCTGCCCTGCTCATTTGTTCTCTTAAAATAAATAAACTTAAAAAAGAAATTTTTTTAAATAGACAATGAATAGGATTTTCTCCAAAAGAGATATCTGTGATAAAGATATATACAATAAATCCTGTATCAACCACTGAAAAATGGCCAAAAGCAGATGAAAAGATACTCAACACCGTTAATCACTAGGGAAATGCAAATTAAAACCACAATATGATACCATTTCACACCAGTACTAAACAAAAACAGATGGCACAAGAACAGATACCCAGATCAATGGAATAGAGAACCCAGAAATGGACCCACAAACGTATGGGCAACTAATCTTTGACAAAGCAGGAAAGAATCTCCAATGGAATAAAGACAGTCTCTTCAGCAAGTGGTGCTGGGAAAACTGGACAGCGACATGCAGAAGAATTAACCTGGACCACTTTCTTACATACACCATACACAAAAATAAACTCAAAATGGATGAAAGACCTCAATGTAAGACAGGAAGCCATCAAAATCCTCGAGGAGAAAGCAGGCAAAAACCTCTCTGATTTTGGCCCCAGCAATTTCTTACTCAAAACGTCTCCAGAGGCAGGGGAAACAAAAGCAAAAATGAACTACTGGGACCTCATCAAAATAAAAAGCTTTTGCAAAGCGAAGGAAACCATCAGCAAAACTAAAAGGCAACCGACAGAATGGGAGAAGATATTTGCAAACAACATGTCAGATAAAGGGTTAGTATCCAAAATCTATAAAGAACTTCTCAAAGTCAACACCCAAAAAACAAATAATCCAGTGAAGAAATGGGCAAAAGACATGAATAGACACTTCTCCAAAGAAGACATCCAGATGGCCAACCGACACATGAAAAAATACTCAACATCACTCATCATCAGGGAAATACAAATCAAAACCACAATGAGATACCACCTCACACCTGTCAAAATGGCTAACATTAACAACTCAGGCCACAACAGATGTTGGCGAGCATGCAGAGAAAGAGGATCTCTTTTGCATTGTTGGTGGGAATGCAAGCTGGTGCAGCCACTCGGGAAAACAGTATGGAGGTTCCTCAAAAAACTAAAAATAGAACTACCCTACGACCCAGCAATTGCACTACTAGGCATTTATCCAAGGGATACAGGTGTGCTGTTTCGAAGGGACACATGCACCCCCATGTTTATAGCAGCACCATCAACAATAGCCAAAGTATGGAAAGAGCCCAAATGTCCATCAATGGATGAATGGATAAAGAAGTGGTATATATATATACAATGGAGTATTACTCGGCAATCATTTCAGGAGTATCAAATCATTTCAGGCAATCAAAAAGAATGAAATCTTGCCATTTGCAACTACATGGATGGAAGTGGAGGGTATTATGCCAAGTGAAATTAGTCAGTCAGAGAAAGACAAAAATCATATGACTTCACTCATATGAGAACTTTAAGAGACAAAACAGATGAACATAAGGGAAGGGAAACAAAAATAATATAAAAACAGGGAGGGAGACAAAACAAAAGAGACTCATAAATATGGAGAACAAACAGGGTTGCTGGAGGGGTTGTGGGAGGGGGGATGGGCTAAATGGGTAAGGGGCATTGAGGAATCTACTCCTGAAATCATTGCTTCACTATATACTATCTAATTTGGATGTAAATTTTAAAAAATAAAAAATAAAGTTAAATTATAAAAACAAACAAACAAACACACAAACAACAACAGAAATGTATGTTGACAATGCTGTGGAGAAACCAGACCCCACATCTGCTGCTGATGGAATATAAAATGATGCAGCCACTGTAGAAAACACTCTAGCAGTTGCTCAAAAAGCTAAACAAAGTTACTGTATCACCCAGCAGCTCTACCCCTAGTAACATATCCGAAAGAACGGAGAACATACATCCACACAAAAACTTATACACAAATCTTCACAGAATTATACATAATAGCCAAAAAGTGGAAACAACCCAAATGTCCATCAACTGATAAATGAATAAACAAATATAGTAAATCCATACAATGGAATATTATAAAGAGTAATGATGTACTGATACACACTACAATAGGGATGAACTATGAAAACGTTATACAAAGTGAAAGCTAGACATGAAAGGTAACATATCCTATGATTCCATTTATGTGTAATGTCCAGAAGAGGCAAATCCACATACAGTAAATTAGTGGTTGTCACGGGCAACCCATTAGTGAGTGCTAATGGGTATGAGGCTTCCTTTTGGGGTGATGAAATGTTCAGGAATTAGACAATGGTGATGGCTGCACAACCCTATAAATATACTAAAAGCACTGAATTGAACACTTTAAAATGGCAAATTTATAGTATGTGAATTCTATTTAAATTAAAAAAAAAAAAAAAAAACCTGAAAGAATTCAACTTCAGCAGACTTGTACTGCTATAACAAAACGTTAACAGAAGTCCTTGAGACGGGGGCGCCTGGGTGGCTCAGTCGGTTGGGTGTCCAACTTCAGCTCAGGTCATGATATCACGGCTCCTGGGTTTGAGCCCCATGTCGGGCTCTGTGCTGACAGCTCAGAGCATGGAGCCTGTTTCAGATTCTGTGTCTCCCTCTCTCTCTGCGCTCCTCCCCTGCTCGCACTCTGTCTCTATCTCTCTCAAAAATAAACAGTAAAAAAATTTAAAAACGAAAAAAAAAAAGAAGTCCTTGAGACAGAAGGAAAATAGTATCAGATGAAAAATACAGTATTTACACAAAGGAAAAAGAGCCCTGGAAATGGCAAAAATGTAAATAGACAGAAAATACTTTTTTTATTTTTAAATGTCTTAAAAGAAACTGACTTTTCAAAATCATAGAGACAGAAAGTAAAACAGTGGTTGCCAGGGGCTGGGGGAAAGGAAGAAAGCAGAGTGACTGTTTAATGAGTACAGAGTTTCAGTTTTACAAAACAAAAAAGCTGTACATTCATAAGAAGTATAGAGGTGATGGTTACACAACATTATGAATGTATTTAATACCACCAAACTATATACCTAACGATGGTTAAGACCGTAAATTTGGGGGCACCTGGGTGACTCAGTTGGTTGAGCGTCTGACTTTGGCTGAGGTCATGATGTCACAGTTCGTGGGTTCAAGCCCCGCGTCGGGTTCTGTGCTGACAGCTCAGAGCCTGGAGCCTGCTCCAAGTTCTGTGTCTCCCTCACTCTCTGCCCCTATCCCGCTCATGTGCTCTCTCTGGCTCTCTCTCTCTCTCTCTCAAAAATAAACATCAAAAAAATTTTAAAAAATTTTTAAAAAGACAGTAAATTTCATGCTATGTGTATTTTACCACAATAAAAAAAATAAAGACTATTTAAAGTAATAACAATGTATTTGGGGTTTATGACATATGGGGAAGCAAAACATGTTAACAACTGCATAGAGGCAGAGAAAGGAGAAATGGAAGTATAATGTTTTAAGTGTCCTATACTATGCATGAAGTGATATATTAATTGAAGCTGCACTATAGTAAGTTAAAGATATATAAAATAGGGGCAGCGCCTGGGTGGCTCAGTCAGGTAGGCATCTGACTTCCGCTCAGGTCATGATCTAGCCTGACCTGATCGAACTTGTTCGATCCCTATGTTCAAGCCCTATGTCGGGCTCTGTACTGACAGCTCAGAGCCTGCAACCTGCTTCAGATTCTGTTGTCTCCCTCTCCCTCTCTCTCTCTCATGCTCTGCTGGTGCTCTGTCTCTCTCTCCAAAATAAATAAAAACATTAAAAAAAAAAAAAAAAGGATACATAAAATAAACCCTACATCAACCAACAAAAAGAAAGGAAGAACTGTACCTAATAAGCCAACAAAGTAAATAAAATGAAATCATAAAAAACATCCAGTAGTCCAAAAGGCAGGAAAAGGGAACAAAGAACTGATTGGACAAATAGTAATTTGCAAGGGCACGGTGCCTGGCTAGTTCAGTCACAAGAGTGTCCAAACGATCTCAGGGTCGTGAGTTCAAACCCCAAGCTGGATGCAGAGATTACTTAAATAAATAAACTTAAAAAAAAAAAAAGAAAGAAAGAAAGGAATTAGCAAGATGGTTGTTTTAAACACAACCATACAAATAATCATATTAAAGATAACTCCAACACTCCAGTTAAAAAGCAGAAATTTTCAGAATGGATAAACAGGCAAGGCCCTACTATATGGTGCCTGTAAGAAATCTACTTGAAATACAGACACAAACAGAAGACACACTAATCAGAAGCAAGCAGAAGTAGCTAATATTAAAAGCAGACAATGTAGAATGAGTTCAGAAGAAACTACCCTGTAGGAGTATTACAGTATTCTATTATTAAAATAGTCTATATTAGAATACATTGAATATATTCACCAGTGAAGCTATCTAGGACAGAAGTTTTCTTTATGGAAAGGTTTTTAATTACAAATTCAATTTCTTTAATACATATTGAGCTATTCATGTTATCCATTTCTTCTTGAATAAACCTTGGCAATCTGTGTTTTTAAAAACATTTTCCTGTTTCATCTACGTTATCAAATTTATTGGCATAAAGTTATTTAAAATATTCATTTATTTTCTTTTTAAATTTTTTATTTTTTTATTTTAATGTTTATTTAGTTTTGAGAGTGTGTGTGAGCAGGAGAAGGGCAGAGAGAGGAGACACAGAATCGGCGGCAGGCTCCAGGCTCTGAGCTGTCATCACAGAGCCCAATGTGGGGCTCAAACTCAGGATCCATGAGATCATGACCTGAGCTGAAGTCAGACACTTAACCAACTGAGCCAGCCAGGTGCGCCTCTTTTTAGATTTTTTTTAAAGTCTCTTTATTTATTTTGAGAGAGAGAGACAGCAAGCAGGGGAGGGGGTAAAAAGTGAGAAAGAGAGAGAGAATCCCAAGCAGGTTCCACACCAGCAGCACAGAGTCCAATAGGGGGCTTGAACTCTCAAACCCAGAGATCATGGCCTGAGCCAAAATCAAGAGTAGGATGCTTAATTGACTGAGCCACCCAGGCGCTCCCATTTATTTTCTTTTTAGTGTCTACAGGATCTATAGCGATGTTTTCTCTCTCTTATTTCTGGTATCAATAATTTGTGACTTCTTTTATTCATGATCAGTTTGGCTACAAATTTATCAATTTTATTGATCATGTCAAAGAATCAGCTTTTGATTTCATTAGTTTTTCTCCATTTTTCATTTCACTGATTTGTTCATTCACTCTTCTGCTTAAGTTAGATTTAATTTGCTTTTTCTTTTTTTTATCTAGTTTCTTAAGGTAGAAACTTAAGTCACTGAGACCTTATCTCTCTTATATATAAATAATTAGACGTTTGGTGCTAATGAATTACCCTCTAAACACTGCTTTGGTGGCTTCCCACAAATTTTGATACTACATTTTCCTTTTTATTCAATTCAAAATGTTTATCATTTCTCTTCTGATTTCCTCATTGACTTAGGGATTATTTTTTTTAATTTGTTTAATGTTTATTTTTGAGAGAGAGAGAGTGAGCGAGCGAGTGAGCATGAGCAGGGCAGGGGCGGAGAGAGAGGGAGACCCAGAATCCGAAGCAGGCTCCAGGCTCCAAGTTGTCAGTGCAGAGCCTGATGTGGGACTTGAACTCATGGAACTGTGAGATCATGACCTGAGCTGAAATCAAGAGGCGGACGCTTAACTGACAGAACCACCCAGGCGCCCCATGACTCAGGGATTATTTTAGAAATAAATTATTTAGTTTCCAAAATATTTGGGGGATTTTCCAAATACCTGTTATTGATTTCTAACTTGCTTTTCATTGTGCTCAGAGAACATACTTTGCATAGTTCTTTTAAATTTATTAAGACTTGTTTTATGACCCACAATAAGGTCTACCTTGGTAAATGTTCCATGTGTATGTGAAAAGAATGGATACTACCTTGTGGCTGGAGGGTGTTCCATAAATGCCGATGAGGTTAAGGTGGTTGTTAGTACTATTTGAGTCTTCTATATCCTTAACTGATTTTCTGTATACTTGTTCTATTAATTGAGAGTGGTGTTGAAATCTCCAGCTCTACTTGTGGATGTGTCTATTTCTTCTTGTTACATCCTCTGATTAACTGACACCTTTAGAACAAAATGCCCCTCTGGAATTTATTCTTCAAGACTGCTGAAAAAATATATAAATAAATAAAAATAAAAAGATCGCTGGTGGGATGCCTGGGTGGCTCAGTCAGTTGAGCGTCCGACTTCGGCTCAGGTCATGACCTCGCGGTCTGGGAGTTCGAGCCCCGTGTCGGGCTCTGTGCTGACAGCTCGGAGCCTGGAGCCTGCTTCCGATTCTGTGTCTCCTTCTCTCTCTGCCCCTTCCCCACTCATGCTCTGTCTCTGTCTCTCAAAAATGAATAAACATTAAAAAAAATTAAAAAAAAAAAAAAAGATCACTGGTGTCAGTGAAGAAACTATTTACAGTAGTTCCCCACCCCACCCATACCTTATCCATAGGAGATCTGTTCCAAGGCCCCCAGGGGATGCCTGAAACTGCAGAAAGTACCCAAACCTATACATACTATGTTCTTTTCCTGCACATTCATATGATAAGTTTACTTATAAATTAGACACAGGGGTGCTGGGCAGCTCAGTCAGTTGAATGTCCAACTTCAGCTCAAGTCATGATCTTGTGGTTCATGAGTTCGGGCCCCACACTGGGGTATCTGCTGTCAGTGCAGAGACCACTTCAGATCCTCTGTCCCCTCCCCTACTCATGGTCACTCACTCTCTCTCTCTCTAAAATAAACATTTAAAAAATAAATAAATTAGGCAGAGTAAGAGATAAATAATAGAACAATTGTAACAATACATTGTAACAAGTTATATAAATGTGATCTCTCTCAAAATATCATACTATATTCACCTTCTTCTTGGATGATATGAGGTTATAAAATGTCTATGTGATGAGATGAAGTAAAGTAAATGACATAGGGATTGTTACATAGCCTTAGGCTACTACAACCTTCTGATGATATGTCAGAAGGATCATCTGCTTCCTGACCCTACCTTATGAACCACGTGTTTATAAAAGTCTTACCGTATCATCAAGACCATCTATGTGCAAAACCACTGTTTTGGCACGTTTGTTTGTAGTTCCCAGGAAAAACTGAGCTTTCCTTCTACGTGAATTCATTTCATTGTAACTATCACCATCTGCCATACTGGAAGACTGGAGAATGTCATAAATTTCAGAAGCCAGCAGTTTTGTTTCTCCTGGAGTTGTAGACCTTGAAAAGAAACACATATAAATTAATAAACTAGTCCGGTCACCTCTATTGATTCTGTAATTTTATTCAACTTTGCAGAGCCTTGTTTTCTTCATTCTGATGTTTCATTCAATTTAAAGGAAATACCTAGAATAACCAACATTGAAAAAGCAGTTAGTTGATAATAAGGTCTTCTAATTTTAAAACCATGGTTTACTGAGATTCAAAACTCATCACTATAATAGTATAAAACCACATTCAGGGGCACCTGGGTGGCTCAGTCAGTTGACCATCCAACTTCAGCTCAGGTCATGATCTCAGAGTTTGTGAGTTTGAGCCCCACGGCAAGCTCTGTGCTGACAGCTCAGAGCCTGGAGCCTGATTCAGATTCTGTGTCTCCTCTCTCTGCCCCTCCCCCGCTAATATTCAGTCTCTCTCAAAAATAAATAAATGTTAAAAAAAATAATAAAAACTTAAAGTTTTTTAATAAAAAAATAAATAAAAGCACATTTAATCAAAATCATTAAACAGGAAATCAACTAAAAAGATTAGATTAGAACCTGTCCTTGGATTAACATTAATATAATTTGAAGGCCCCTGACCTTCAAGAAAGTACAACACATAAAAAACCAAAAGGAGAAAACAAATTAGGAGAGGATCATTCATATTAGAATCATTATAAAAAAGAGATTTCTTAATAAATTCAAATTGTTTCTTAATTTACATTTTTTACTTATCTTTTACAAAGCATGAATATATTATAAAACCACAACTGGGGCACCTGGGTGGCTCAGCTGGTTAAGTGTCTGACTTCAGCTCAGGTCATTATCTCACGGCTCGTGAGTTCGGGCACGCATTGGGCTCTGTGCTGACAGCTCGGAGCCTGGAGCCTGCTTCAGATTCTGTGTCTCTCCTTCTCTCTGCCCCTCCCCCACTCACACCCTCTCTCTCTCTCTCCCTCAAGAATAAATTAACATTAAAAACAAAATTCTTTAAAAAAAACACACAACTAAAAACAAAAGTTTTCATTCTTAAACTTTTTTTAATTTTTAATGTTTATTTTTGAAAGAGAGAGAGTGCAGGCACACAGGGGAGGGGAAGCAGGGTGGAGGGGGGCACAGAGTGCACAGAGCCCGATGATGGGGGGCTCGAACTCACAAATCGTGACCTGAGCCAAAGTCAGATGCTTAACCCACTGAGCCACCCAGGAGCTCCTCCATTCTTGAACTCTTAAATCCTACTATAGGTCCTCAAATAAACATCTGGTGCCATGCTGTCCAAAACACTTTCTGCACTGATAGAAATGTTTGATAGCTGCACTGTCCACTCACCACATGAGGCTACTGACCAACCACAATTAAAAAAATGATTATTTACTTTGAATTAAATTTAAATCGCCACGTGTGGCAAGTGTATACCATACTGGACAGCACAGATCTAACACTTATTAGTTGAATAAACAGTAAATATACATAACTATAAAAAATAACCCTCATTTCACTTACAGATAAGTTTAATTAATCCAAACCTTATAACACACATTCAAGGCTTTTAAATCTGTCCCCATTCAGCTCTGCCAACATCAGCTCATTTTGTCTTTTTATGAACACCTTTTACAGATGCCTTTTCCTCAACCAAAAGACATAAGCTTTTTAACTCTTCCTCCTTCCTTGAAGGTTCAACCTCAACCACCATCTTCTTTGTGAAGCTTTCCCACCCCAACAATCCATTCCACCCTCTACATTTAAAGTACTATGATTGTACTTATACTATTGATCATAATTTTCTTTTTTTCTTTTGAAGAATGGATATGTGTTCTCTCTTTACCTTCCACAAAGCCTCACAAAACTTTTTGCCATCCGTTTATTGAATGAGCAAGAACACTTCAATTTCTGATATTCAGACTATAAACCTTCTAAGCTATACAGAGCTTCAGTTCCAGGGGTACTAATCTGGCAATTTTCCAAGCACTCAATTTACTATACCAGGTGCTTTTCTGGGCTACCGTTGACCACAGAGATCAATTACTTTGAATGATTTTGACTGTGTATTGCAAGAAGCTATCAAAAAGACTATTTTCAGGTGGGGGGTTGAAATGTCTCAGCACTCTTCTGATAGCTGTTTCACAGTACTGAAAAGGTCACTGCAGTTCTGAGATTTTTTTTTAATTTTTTTTTAACGTTTATCAGCGCGTGCATGCATGAGCGGGGAAGGGGCAAAGAGAGAGGGAGACACAGAATCCGAAGCAGGCTCCAGGCTCTGAGCTGTCAGCACAGAGCCCGATGCGGGGCTCGAACTCACAGACAGCACAATCATGACCTGAGCCGAAGTCAGACGCTCAACCGACTGAGCCACCCAGGAGCCCCCTTTTATTTTTTTTAGTTCTGAGATATTTTAAATACTAGCCAACCAAAAGTTGTAGAATATGAGGACAGTGGTTACAGATTACTCATGAATTTAAAAGAGAAAAAAACCAGTGTCTTTGCTACCCCTCTTCACCACCAATATTGTTTTCAAGTGTTTGCATCAAATTAAAAAATCATCAAATAGAAGATTCAACTAATGAGCTTCCTATAAAATTTTTGAAATGCACATACACTATTTCAAAAACTTTGTTTCCAGATGAAGCAGTAGGGACATAAAATATTAAAACACAGTAACATCAAATAATTATCTTCCTATTCTGCAGAATAACAACTGTAAGAGTAGTTCTAAACCATACAGGGTTACTAACCCCTTGACAATCTGGTGTAAAATTAGAGAATGTTTCACAAAAAATGCAAATATAAAAATTTTCTACATTTTCAGTGAGTTTATGTACCCACCCAAGCCATCCATCTTATGTCAACCTCAAAGAACAGAGATGGTTTAACATTTTTTTTAAACTGATCTAGAATTGGAGAGAGTAGAATAGAACAGCAATGTAGTGATCCATCCAATGTTTGAGAATTTTCAATAAAATGTAAACTACTGGTAAGAATATAATTGGTAATACTGGAATAATATTGTTTTCCAAATACTCTTTGACTCTGTAATTCCTCTACTGGAACTTGTTAAGAAAATAATCTATGAAATGAAAGTAATCCAAAACAGGGGCACCTGGGCGGCTTCAGTCAGTTCGGCTCAGGTCATGATCTCATGGTCCATGAGTTCGAGCCCCGCATCCAGCTCTGTGCAGACAGTTCAGAGCCTGGAGCCTGCTTTGGATTCTGTGTCTTCCCCTCTCTCTGCCCCTCTGCCACCCGTGCTCTGTCTCTCTCAAAAACTAAACAAACATTTAAAAAATTAAAAAAAAAAAAAAAAAAGTAATCCAAAACATAAGAATAGCCTTTTAAACAGTTAGGCAAGGAAGTTTTAGGGATACCTGGGTGGCTCAGCTGGTTGAGGGTCTGACTCTTGATCCTGAATCAGGTCATGATCCCAGAGCTATGGGATGGAACCTCCATGCTAAGAGTGGACCCGGGGCGCCTGGGTGGCGCAGTCGGTTAAGCGTCCGACTTCAGCCAGGTCACGATCTCGCGGTCCGTGAGTTCGAGCCCCGCGTCAGGCTCTGGGCTGATGGCTCGGAGCCTGGAGCCTGTTTCCGATTCTGTGTCTCCCTCTCTCTCTGCCCCTCCCCCGTTCATGCTCTGTCTCTCTCTGTCCCAAAAAACATAAATAAAAAACGTTGAAAAAAAAAATTTACAAAAAAAAAAAAAAGAGTGGACCCTGCTTGGGATTCTCTCTCTCCCTCCCCCCACCCCCCGCCTTGTGCTTGCTCACTCTCTCTACAATAAAAAATAAATTTTTTTAAATAAATTTAAAAAATATTTATTTTGAGAGAAAGAAAGCATTAGGGAGGGGCAGAGAAAGAATCCCAAGCAGGTTCCCTGCTGTAAGCACAGAGGCCGATGCAGGGCTAGAACCCACAAACCGTGAGATCATGACCTGAGCTGAAATCAAGAGTGAGAGGTTTGGGAGCCTGGGTGGTTCAGTCAGTTAAGCACCCGACTTCAGCTCAGGTCATGATCTCATGCTCCATGAGTTTGAGCCCCTGTCAAGCTATGTGCTGAGAGCTCAGAGCCTGGATCCTGCTTCAGATTCTGTGTCTCCCTCTCTCTCCGCCCCACCCCCACTTGCACTCTTGTCTCTCTCTCTCAAAAATGAATAAATGTTAAAAAAAAAAAAAAAAATTAAAAAAAAAAAAAGAGAGATGTTTAACCAACCGAGCCACCCAGGTGCCCCTAAATAAAAATTTAAAAAAGAAGTTTTGTGACTCCTGGGTAGCTCAGTCGGTTAAGCATTGGACTTCGGCTCAGGTCATGATCTCACGGTTCATGAGCTTGTGCCCCAATTTGAAGTGAGCTTGAGCCCCACTTTGGGCGAACACAAGCTTTGCATTGAGTGAGCCCTGGTTCTCTCTTTCCCTGCCCTCACTCATTTGTGCCCTCTCTCTAAAAAAAAAAAAAAAAAAAAAAAACCCAAAAAGTGTTAGGACAGTACTGACCAACATAACTTTCTGAAATGATGGAAATGTAGTAAACTAGTCACATGAATATTAAATACTTGGAATAAGGTTGGTACAAGTGAAAAATTGGTTTTTAAATTTAATTTTAATTTAAATTTAAATTGCCACATGTGGCTAACAACTACCATACGAGACAGAATTTTTAGAAAAAAAGGGAAGATCACCTCTGCTGTTAACTTCTTTAAGTTAACCTTCCTTTTCCTGATTATTACTCCCATACGTCTGACAAACCATTTCTCTAACACGTTTTCTGACTAAGGTCCTGCAAAAGAAATTAGCTCTACAAAAACTATAAGTGACAATTTTCTTAATTCTCCAAAGGATGGTATAGAGTTAAAACCATTCTAGATTCACAGGAGAGAAGATAATCTGTACATCTATTGGATTCCTTAGGGCTCTGGGGCTTAATTCTCTCATACACCTGTATTACCAGTTTCCACATTAGTAGCAACAGAGTGAGGGAAGAGAATTCCATTTATTCATAAGAACAATTTGCAAAGGTGATACGTGTGCATTTACAATTGCCTGTGCTGCTACAGAGGCTACTCGCACTAACTTTCATTTAGGAAATTAAGGATTTGGGGCACCCGGCTGGCTTAGGCAGTAGAGCACACAATTCCTGATCTTAGTATTTGTGAGTTCGACTCCCACATGGGGTGTAAAGATTGCTTAAAAATAAAATCTTAAAAAAAAAAAAATTACAGATTTACCAAAAAACAGAAAAAAAGAAAATTAAGGATTTACAACAAAACTATACTTATAGTCACACATCTTATGTTTGCTTAAACAAAGCAATTACAGATAATTAGAAAAATGGTTCTATGAAATAAATACTCCTATGACCACCATTTTTAACTTGTTTCATAATTCCAAAATCTCATCATTTTCACACAGTAATAAATTCCCTTCTGGAAGATTTTCAATTTCTACCTACTTAAAACCAAAAGATTTTAAAAGAATAACATAATCAAATCAACATGATGGCCTCACTGTTAAGTATGGTTTTCAGGTGTACCTCATAGGACTAATTTTATTGCTACCCTTCCTATGAAACGGTTAAGGGATCTATTTACAGGCCCAGATCCCTCTCAAAACTAAGTAAAATTTTGTCTTAGGCAAAATTAAATTTACAAAAGCATATAAGCAAATTTAATTACAGTTACTTCGTGATCAGGGCACTATGAAGTACCCGTTCAACAAATCAATTATACCTTTTTTTTTCCCAACAAATCAATTATAAATAATTATTTCCTTACTTTTAAAAAATGCTTTTAAAACCAAAAAGAAAAATCCAAGACCATCTACAGATGTGGAAGCTAGTCTTTAAAAAAAAAAAAAATTACTGTTCAAATACTATCATTCAAAACATTCAAAAAGAAAAAGTCTAGAGTTTTATGGTATATTTGGCCATAAATATGAGAGACTGTATAATTAAACAAGAATTAATTGCCCTCATCTTCTTAGGCAATTGCAAATTGAAAGAGCTGATTAATGCCCTGGATTTAGTTCAGTCTTTAAAATGTGACATCAGAAAAAAAGACTATCTTGAAAATTTCTTTCATCTAAGTAATTGGAATTTTGTTCTCAGTAATTCACTATTAAATAATGAAGTATATTGATTCCTCACCACTTTTTCTAATTAGTTATCCATACTGAAAAGGTTCATGTTATTCATAAAACACAACTACAAGAAACTTGACCTTTATTATATATCAAAAATAATCTTAATTCTGAATATATATCCTTATTGGTCATAAACACCAATTCACTCTAATTCTAGATGCCGCTATAAACATTTCATATTGCTCATAAAGGCCAGTTAAAACCTCCACATACTACATAAAATCAATGAATATATCATTTTACTGTTGAAGACTTGCTATCTATCATCTTGAAAAACCTCTTAAATTTTCCTTTAGGAGTTGCTTTTGCTTTTCTTTTCGGTGTTGTTTGCTAAGAAGTGTTCTGGTAACATTTATGCAACCCAGAAAATTATCCCTCATTTTTCAATGCAAAAAACAGTCCTAAATTAAAAAGGGTTCTAAGAAGGAAGTCAACAGCTCTGTTTAGGTAACAATGAAATCCAAGGCAGGGAACCTATGATCCTTGAGCCAAAGCCTATTCATTTATATATTAACCATGGCTGTTTTGAACCACCAGGGTAGTTGCAACGGGGACTGTTATGTCTAGCAAAGCCTAAAACATTTACTGGCTTTTCACAGAAAAAAATTTGCCAACCTCTGTTCTAAATAATTACAAAAAAGACACTTAAAAAAAACTACAAAGTATGTGGAATGTAACCACAGCCATTAAGAATGATATTGCAAGGGACACCTGGGTGGCTCAGTCGGTTAAGCATCTGACTTCGGCTCAGGTCACAATCTTACGGTTCGGGAGTCCAAGCCCCACATCAGGCTCTGTGCTGCTAGCTCAGAGCCCGGAGCCTGCTTTGGATTCTGTGTCTCCCTCTCTCTCTGCCCCTCCCCTGCTCATGCTCTTGTCTCTCTCTCTTTCTCTCTCTCTCATAAAAAATAAACATGATAAAAAAAAAGAATGATATTGCAGGTAAATGGTTATATGGAAGAGTGCTCCTGATAATATATATTAACTACCACTACTGCCCTTACCTTTTATAAAATATATTGGCATCGGATTTCTCAAAAAAAAAAGAGAATAAAAATCAAGGCAAAGCAGAGCAACATTTTCAAGAATCTCAAGAAAACAAAAGGTGAGCCATGGATCCAGTCCAGCTGTCCTTTAAGTATTAAAGTTACAGAAAAAGGGTTTTAAACATGAAAGAAGTCAAGGAATATTTGAGCCTTTCTTGAGCAATCTACTAGACAATGAGCTTAAACCAAGAGATGACCAGAAAAGTTTTGCAAAAGGACAATGAGCATTTTCTATATTTAACTGTGGATCTAAGTTTAAAACAAAGGTGGGAAAGAGAATGAAAGAACACATCAATGTTTGACAAAGCAGGAATAATCCAACTTCAAAAAAAAAAAGGAGTCACCTGAAACTAATGTAACATTATGTGTTAAATATACTCAAACAATTTTTTTAAAAAAGGACAAGGGAGAAGAAAAGACTAAAGTAGAAAAAGTTTAGTGACTATGGAACACATAACAGGTGGGAATCAAAAAATTACCATTAAAACTAACAATCAAGATAGTGGAAGTTTAAATAAGAAAACAGACAACTTAGAATATTTTTTAAAAGTATAAGTACAAGAGCAACCACTGTTAACAGTAAAACAAACCATTTTAAGTATGAGAAGAAATTTTCAAAGTAAGGATCACCTGGGTGGCTTAGTCAGTTAAGCTTCTGATTCTTGATTTCAGCTTTGGTCATGGTCTCATGGCGTGTGAGATCGAGCCCTGCATTGGACTCCATGCTGAACGTGGAGCCTGTTTGGGATTCTCTCTCTCCCTCTCTCTCTGTCCCTTCTCTACTTGTGTGCTCTCTCTCAAAATAAATAAATAAACTCTAAATAAAAAAAAAAAAGAAATTTTCAAAGTAAAAGAAAACCTCATGCAGAGAAAAAAACACAACTACTGCAACACAACATACACAGTAACTATCACAAAAATGAATGAAGATTAAATATATCAATCACTCAATATAAATGGACTTAGTTCACCAAGTAAAACAAAAAGATTTTCCATTTGGCTCAAAAAAACAAAACACAACTAAAACAAAGTGATTCAGAAATAAAGGAATGGGCAAATGTTGACCAGGCAAATAGAAACAATGAGAACAGGGCTTGCATACTGATCAAACAAAGTAAGGGGTGCCTACGTGGCTCAGTTAGTTGAGCATCTGACTCTTGATTTCAGCTCAGGTCATGGGATCAAGCCCTGCACTACGCTCCGTGCTGAGCATGGAACCTGCTTAAGACTCCCTCGCGTGCTCTCTCTCTCTCTCTCTCTCTCCCCCCCACTTGTGCTCTCTAAAATAAAATGAACATTAAATAAATAAATGAAATGAAAAATTTTAACTACTTTTTAAAAAGAACACAGAAACAAGAAGCAAAAACCACATAAGGAAATAAAGAACACAAAGCAATAAAGCACAAACTTTTCACCCAAGATTTTAGCAAGAAGAATAGACCATTGTTTATTATGGCACTGTTTCAAAATCTAGGATTTTAGGAAGTTCTCCAGATGAAATGAGATATTTTAAAGTTGAGATGCCACATTTTATTGAAGCAGCTTTTACTTATAGTATATTTCATACTAGATATTCACAAGCACTTTTATAAAATGCATCTTATAGCAGAACTATTACTCCTAAAATACAAATTACAATGTCCTATAAATACCAATACAAATTGTCTTAACCTGATTTAGATGTTCTCCTGAGTCAACATTTTGAAAATTGTCTCCAAAAAAGGAATCCAAAACTAAAAAATAAAATGTAAAAAGGTTCTAACCTCTAATGAAATGTTATTTATGGAAGAGATTAAAATTAAACATAATGCCAGATTTATTCTCAATGACAGAGAACTGAAAGTAATAGTGACTTTGGAGTCAATTCAACTATCAATCCATAAGCATCAATAAACACAAGGAAACCTGCTGTTAAATAAATGTTAAAATCTCAGCAAAATTCTGTAACAAAACATAAGACAGTGATTAAGGCTCAAAATTTTAGTATGCAGAATTTCTCCTAGTTTATAAAACATTTTTCTCAGCTTCCCGTGTGAAGAATAATGTCCACTTTCCACACCTACTTTTGAGGTTTGGTTTCCCTTTCAATCACTGCCAAGTGAAAGGTTTCCCTTCAGTCAATAGAGCAGCATATTATGTTCCATGGGTCTTTCTGGAATATGGGGAGATTTTTACACTTCCTTAGTTGCAGAGTTCCATAGAATCATAGCTAAAACTCTCCCTAACTCAGTACTCCCAAATAGAAATACTGATTGGAATCACATCCTAACTGGCTGGCTTTCATGGGACAACCATATCAAAGAAAGCAGTTAGGGTATATAATATAAATCTCTTGTGCTATGGCTTACCAAAGTGATCTATATAATAATGGGATGCCAATTCGTTCATAAACTAGTTAAGTTAGGATATCAATAGATCAGACATCTGTATATAGTAACACACATGACACAATGCAAAATGTCTAAAGAACACACATTTACCAAAGCAGTTATGCATATAAAACTCACCCTACCATATATGAGAATTTTTCATTCTGATTTAAAAAAAAATTTTTTTTTAATGTTTATTTATTTTTGAGAGACAGAGAGTGCGAGTGGGGGAGGGGCAGAGAGCGAGAAGGAGACACAGAATCTGAAACAGGCTCCAGGTTCTGAGCTGTCAGCATAGAGCCTGACACGGGGCTCGAACCCACAGACCGCAAGATCATGGCCTCAGCCAAAGTCAGACGCTTAACTGACTGAGCCACCCAGGTGCCCCACGTTCTGATTTTTAATAAAGGTACCCAAAAGAACCAAGTAGATGAAAAGATAAGAAAAATGCCTGACCAACCTAATTTCCTAAAAGAAAATCAAGTCCATGCCATGAGACAGTTCATAAGTTAAACATGCTGAGCCAAAACCTGATTCCAATACTTCTCTAATACTTCACAGTCTTAATGTTTACGAGCCAAAACTCCGTTTTTATTAACCTTCTAAAAACATTCAAATATAGCAATAAATTTCTAAGATGATCACCACACTGTCCGAAAAAAACACACTTTGAGTTATAAAACTAAGTCACTGTGGCAGCCAAGGAGATACACTGCATGGATCTCCCTTTAAGAAAGAAGCTTGCTTGGGGCTCCTGGGTGGCTCAATTGGTTAAGCTAAGTGTCTGACTTCAGCTCAGGTCACGATCTCACGGTTTGTGGGTTTGAGCCCCGCATCAGGCTCTGTGCCGACAGCTCAGAGCTTGGATCCTGCTTCAGATTCTGTGTCTCCCTCTCTCTCTGACCCTCCCTGGCTCGCACTCTCTCTCTCTCTCTCTCTCAAAAATGAATAAACATTAAATAAAAAGAAAAGAAAAGAAAAGAGAAAAGAAAAGAAAAGAAAAGAAGCTTGCTTGCCCTTTGGGTGCAGAAAGTGGAGTAGCAGCTGTCATTGCTTTGAGATCCATCACACCATTCAAGCTTTTATACCAAGGCCTGGCTCTTCACAGGCAGTCCCCAGCCAATGACTGAGCAGTGGGGACACTAGGTGGCCATTTCTGCCCAGTGCAAGTCTCATTCACAGGGCAATCCTTGCTGTGAGCTCCCCTTTGAGTTGACTATCAGATCTGCACTGCAATCTGAGACTCTCCTTGCCTCACTCGGTTTCCTCTCCATTATCCTTTTACAGATGACAGATCCGCACTGAAGTCTAAAGACTGGAGTCTAATCCTGCTTCATCCTCCTCTATCTTTACAGGCCTTACCCCACAACAAACCTCTTCCATTTCTAACTCCATTTCAAGATCTCTTTTCCAGATGATAAGCCAAGATAATGACCTGAATGGACACACCACTTCTCTTACAAAAATATAAGTAGTCTCCCTACTATTTTATAAATGTCTCTCTCACATACACACACACACACATATACACATATCTACCAGAACATTAGCCAATCAAAAAACATTGTTTTACAGGTTTAATCTATGCAACGTCTAAAACTTGCTCTAAATCTTTAAAGTTCAGATTTAAAGTACATTTTAACATATTAACATTAAATTTTTTCATGGAATTTCTTACATTTAAATAATTTTTACCACATAAATTTTCAACTTCAATAACTATACCTGTTAAAGGACAACACAATCTTAAGTTCATCATATGAATAAAACTGCACTACAGAAGCATCCATGCTATGCTTTCCAAAAGAGCTAATATGCCAGTAAAAATAGTTAATTTATATGGGGGTGCCTGGGTGACTCAGTCAGTTTTGTGTCTGAGACTGGCTCAGGTCATGATCTTGTGGTTCAAGAGTTGAAGCCCTCCATTGTGCTCGATGCTGACAGCAGGGAGCCCGCTTCGCATTCTCTGTTCCCCTCTCTCTGCCCCTCTCCCGCTTGGCTCTTGCTCTCTCTTGCTCTCCCTCTCTCTCTCTCAAAAGTAAACATTTAACAAAATTGTTACCTATATGGCATTGAAGCATACTAGAAACAATAATGAAACCTTTTATTTTATACAACTTTTTAGGATATACAAAACGTTTCTACATATATTATCCATTAGATCATTAGATCCTCAATCACTTTGCAGGTGTTACTATAGGCTTTAGATAAGGAAACTTAGGGTCAAAGAGATTGTCTCAAGTAAGAACTAGAATCCAGATTTTTGCTGGTGGAATTGACCTCAAATCATAGAGATAATTAACACAATTGATACAGTTAATACTTTCTATTACTTATTCCTAACTGATCACTTCAATAAAAACAAGAAAAAAACTTCAGCCTCTATCTGGTCATTATCAAAGATCAAGGCACCACAGAACTATCCTATCAGGCAGCTGACCCCATAAGAACAAATATTTTAGAGATTTCTGAAAAATAAGATTAATAAAATAAAGTTTATCCAGAAGCTAAGAACACCAAGAAAAAAAGCACACTGTCTTGGAAGTCAGTTTCGATGATTCTTCACTGATATAATTTAACCATTTAGCATTTGGGAATTACAGAACTTTTGTGAGCACTCGAGCCAAAGAAACTCCAAGATTTCTTTCTTGTGGTCACTTACAGTGGATATTTATTATTCTTGACCCTTTTATGCCCTAGAATGCTGTGGGGGTTTCCATGGTGAATCTATGCATAAGCTAAACCATCAGATGTGTCAAAGATGCAATGTGAGATTAGGTTTGCACTAGAACTGTGATGTGAACAGGACACTTACAACTAATGAATTCTTTCAAGGTGAGGTGGAAGGTTGTAAATGGAGACTTCATATCCCACCCTTGCAGCTCAGAAGCTAGCTGTGACTGAGACTGATGTGGGGAGCTGCATCAGACCTTGCAAGAAACTAAAGGTGAATACAGACTCTGAAATGGCACCCAAAACCTTTTAAAATAAATAGAAAATTTTTAAGAAGTATGAAAAAAAGACGCAGTTGGGCAGGTGGGTGGGGAGCAAGGGTTTAAAGAGTAACAACTTCTGTATTGTTGTAAATACCTCATCTGTATACCTTGTACTGGGACACTTTATTTCTCAGTACTGCATGGCAGGAAATGGAATGCCAATAGAAGACAGTTGTGTTGGTGATTACTCACTTTAAATCAGATAAATTAAATGGTTACCCTTCATAGTTTTAAAGGCAGGCATGTCTAGTAGAAGATCAAAATACAAAGTAAACTAAGATTAAGCCTCAGAAGCATAGCTTTTTTGCTTTCAGACAAAGTGGAAATATCAAAACACTTAATCTTCAGTTCCTAGTCTTCTAACAGGAAATTGGCAAAGACTAAGAAAGGAACAAAACCAGACACTCCCAGGGGCAAGAGAGCTGAAGGACTACAGATAAGTAACATGGACTCTTTGTATCTTCCTCACCCATAAAACTGTTATCTGCCAAATCTATCTCAAAAAGTTTTAAGTAACATAAAAAGATAATGGATGTGAAAACCATAGTAAGCTGAAAGGTGCAATTAAAAACCACCCATTTGCTAAAATTCAAATACCTCTAAGTCTCTGAGAAATGTCTTAATAATGCTCAGAAAATCTTATCAAAAGCCCTTTTTTGCCATGATACTGACAAAGTTGTTTTTTTTTTTTTATTTAAATTTTAGTTAACATACAGTATTGTTTTCAGGAGAATTTAGTGATTCATCACTTACATACAACACCCAGGGCTCATCACAACAAGTGCCCTCCTTAATACCCATCACCCTTCTAGCATATCCTGCACCCACCTGCTTCCATCAACCCTGTTTGTTCTCTATAGTTAAGTCTCTTATGGTTTGTTTCCCTCCCCCCTTTTTCCCCACCTTCCCACATGAGTAAAATCATATGGTATCTGTCTTTCTGATTGACTTATTTCACTTACATATTTTAGCTTCATTCACGCTGTTGCAAATGGCACGATTTCATTCTTTTTGATGGCTGAGTAATATTCCCTTATATGTATATATATGCCTATATATACATATATACACATACATATACATATATACATACATATACATATATACTTATTATATATATATACACACACACACACACATCTTTGTCTATTCCTGATGGTTCTTTTGAGTAAGACAGGGATGAAGTAACAAAAGAACTTTGTAAGGTACTATAATACTGCTTACTTTCAAATGTGATTAGTAACCTATGTTGCTTTGTTTACATATACCTCACAAAACTTAAAGGTAGGATTTTCTCTTTTTAAAAATATGATTCATAAGAACCATGTTTATCGACATTTTAAATAAAATTTGAGCATTTTCATAAATAGTATTAATATCAATGTTTAAGAATAATCAGAAGACTGACAATCAGAACACTCCTAGACATAAAACCCATAAAAGTATGCCTTCATATTAGAATAAAAATTTCAGTGAAATGATGTATTACATTTCACTGTATATTACAACATACATTTAACAGGAAGACCCATTTTTCCACTGCCTTAGGAGACACCATCTATTGTACTTACTTCTGTATAACATTTTGCAAGCTTAACATCATCCCCAGTTCTCCTTTCATCTTCTCTCTGTTAGCTCGGCATTCTGCCAAGTACCGAAGAGCCTACAGCAAAAACAGTGACAGGTTAATTTACAACTCCAGACTATTCAAAACTAAACTCATTACTAACTTACTGCAAGAGGAAAAAGATGAAAAATAAGGTTTTGTTTTTAGAATCAATTGGTTTTGAAGTATTTAGAAACTCTTCTTTAAATGCGATGATCACAGCAGACCCCTAGGGAAGAAATGATCCTTTTAGCTAAAGTATCTGAATCTGCTCTTTGAAACAATGGTCCCTAACTTATCTGTAAGGTCAAAATTAGGTTGTTCTGGCTTTATTTTCACCACTTCATCTTGACAGAGATATATGAAACCACATTCCATTTATTAATTTTAGGGAGTAGTCTCAATAGCTACCATTTCCCCCTAGATGTTTTTTACATATTAATTAAAATAAACTGCTGAGCGAGACAAAACATAAAAATACCTTTACAGAATGAACTGCTTCTAATTTTACAATTCACCTTTAAAGTGTCCTTTTTTATTGAAAAACAAAAGATGAATTCACAGATTTCTACTTTGTCAAGTTTTACTTTTCTAGGGTGCTTTTCTCTTAAAATTTAAAGTATATTTTGGGGGCACCTGGGTGGCTCAGTTGGTTAAGCGTCCAACTTCGGCTTAGGTCATGATCTCGCGATTTGTGAGTTCAAGCCCCATGTCGGGCTCTGTGCTGACAGCTCAGAGCCTGGAGCCTGCTTCAGATTCTGTGTCTCCCTCTCTCTCTGTCCCTCCCCTGCTCTCGCTCTCTGTCTCTCAATAATAAATAAACATTAAAAAAAAAGTATAGTTTTCAAGTATTTCACATGCTGGTTCTCTAAGGATTTCATTTAGCTGTTCTACAGACCTCCTAATCTCTCATCACTTACCGAATACTTTGGTACCAGATTTTTAGGAATACATCTGTGATCTGTGAACTACACCATCCACAACTCTGCCATCTCAGCCTGCTGACCTTCACATTTGCTACTGGTCCTCTGTACTACATTTCCCAAGTGCCTGGTGATTACTGAAAATGGTACTATCTACGAAATCTCCTATTCTTTCTGCAACTCCTCCCAACCTTGACATTCACTTCAGTCTATAAAGAATTAACTGCCATGGGAACTGACCTCCATCCACAAAAAGCCAATAGGACAACATATATTAAACACACTGAACAAGAGGTGGCATAGGACTGTAACCCCTGAGAGAAGAGAAATATGAGGGGGGCCCGGTAAGTGCCCCACCTTACTGCTTTGGAGGCAGTTTTCAGACTAGCACAGGGAGGGGGAACCCAAATGGAGCCCAGGGGTCTTGCTGGGTTAAGGATGCAGATATCAGAGGCGGGGAGGTTAGGATGGTGCAGCATAATAACAATCAATATTTGGTCTTTGTCCAGTCCCTGGTGCAGAGCTCCTAAAAACCCCTGGAATTTTCTGAATGATAGCAGTTTCTTTTGTTATTCCTAAAGCAGCCCTTTTGATCACACCTGGGTTTATGTAAAAGAAGTGAGGTAGGCTGAGGCCCCAAGATAGCCTCAGAATGGGGCTGGTCACTAGTAAGACCAAGAGATTAGAGGCTGAACTTTCAGCCCCACCCACTGACTGGGAGTAGGAAGGTGCTGAAGATTAAGCTCTTGAACAGGGGCACCTGAGTGGCTCAGTTGGTTGAGCGTTTGACTCTTGATTTTTCTGCTCAGGTCATGATGTCAGTTTCATGAGTTTCAGCCCTGCATAGGGTCTGTGCTGATAGCATAGTGCCTGCCTGAGATTCGCCCCCTCTCTCTGCCCCTCCCCTGCTCACACACTCTCTCTCAAAATAAGTAAACTTAAAAAAAAAATTTTAACTCTTGAACAAGGAGATTCAGAATTTCTGAATTGGTGAATACAACCGTCTGCCAGGAACATCCCAACTCCACAGGGACAAACGTTACCGCCCTCAGGACCCTTCCGGACCTTGCCCCATGTACCTATTCATTTGTACCCTTTACAATAAGCTGGTAAATGTAAGCCAAGTGGCTTCTGGAGCTCTGGAGCCATTCTAGTAAATTATCAAACCTGAGGAGGGGGACACCGGAACACCTAATTTATAGCTGTTCAGTCAGAAATACAGGTGACCTGATACTGGCAACTGGCCTTTGAAGTGAATGTAGTCTTGTGGGAGTGAGCCATAAATTGAGGGAGTTTGACATTTAACTCCAACTGGGTAGTTTCAGAATTGAATTGAACTGAATTGAATTGCTGGACACCGAGCTGGTGTCCGCACGGAAATAGAATTGGCTGGTGTCAGAAAACACCCCAGGTGGCTAGAATTTGCAGAACAGAATAGGAGAGAAGAGGGATCTGACCAGGATGGGGGAAAAAAATCAATAGAAAAAGACCAAGATGTGACAGAGATGGAATTAGAAAATAAGGGCATTAAAACAGCTATTGTAAATATGCTCCATATGCTCAAGGATGAGTAGGAAAACATGAGTGTGATGAGGAAAGAAATGGAAGATATTAAAAATCCCCAAATGTAACTTCTAGAGGACAAAAACATAATACCTGAAATGAAAACAACCCTGAATGGGTTAAGAGATTAGACACTACAGAAAAAAAGATCAGTGAACTTAAAATACAGCGATAGAGGGGCGCCTGGGTGGCTCAGTAGGTTAAGCGTCCGACTTCGGCTCAGGTCATGATCTCACGTTCTGTGAGTTCGAGCCCCGCGTCGGGCTCTGTGCTGACGGCTCAGAGCCTGGGGCCTGTTTCAGATTCTGTGTCTCCCTCTCTCTGACCCTCCCCCGTTCATCCTCTGTCTCTGTCTCAAAAATAAATAAACGTTAAAAAATTAAAAAATATATATATATAGCAATAGAAACTATCCAAAATGAAGCACAGAGAGGGAAAAGACTTAAAAGGAAAAAAAAAAAAAACCCAGCAGCGCAACAATGACCTGTAGGACAACATGAAGTACCTAACATACGGAATGAGGAGGCATTAAAAAAACCCTGAAATTACAATGGATGAGAATTTCCCCAAATTAATAAAAACTATAAAACCACAGACCCAACCAAGCAACTCAACAAATCCCACAAGAACAAAACCAAGACACAAAGGCGACCATCCATATCAAGCACATCATAATCATTTGCTGAAAAACAGTAATAAAGTCACCAAAAAAAGCCAGAAAAAAGAATTATGTAGAGGAACAAAGAATCATAGCAGTGTTATTAGAAATCATATGAAACAAGAGTATAGCTAATAAGCCAATAGTGAAGATAAAATTTAAAAACCACCACACCTGCTCTTCAACTTCAGTGGGAACTTGCACCCATGTATCCCCCCTCCTACTTTCTCTCTAGCTCTGTCCCTCCATGACTTGACTTCCCTTCCTGTTCAGCCTGGCATCTACAGTCTATCATTTCAACCACTCTCTTGCCAAAATCCTAAACTCCCTTTGCTAGCCTTCTGTGTAACTTACCTGGCCAAAAATCAACCCCGAACAAATCTGACTCTTTGGCTCTCAGGGCCTGTAGTGGCCTGAAGGAGGTGAAAAGGGATTTTGTGAGCTGTAAGCATCTTACCAATCCAGTGTCACCAAACTAGTCAGGACCTCAAAACTGCTGAACAATCCCACCTTTCTCCTCAGTCAGCAACCTGTCCCATTTTCTGTAGCAACTCTCAGGGCCTCCTCTTCAAACCTCTTCCACTCTGGCAGCCCCTAGCCTCCTTCTTCTTTTTTAGCCCCCAGCCTTCCAAATTTAAATAGGTCTAAGTCTAGTCCACCAAAAAAAAACAAAACAAAAAAAAAAACACTTCTTCCTTCTACCCCAAGTCCCTATCTGGAGACCTATCCCAAGACCTATCTGGTGTTGGTCTTATCCTTATTGCTCTCTCTTATCCTTATTGCTATTCATATTGAAATAAAACCAATCTAGGGACCATGCAAACTTTCCCATTTGTTACTAATGTTCACTTGTCAATGTCTGTCTTGCCTATTAAACTTCACTCTATGAAGGTAAAACAGAAAATCTGTATTATGAAGTTTGATTTTTGAAAGGGAAAATGCATATATTATTGCTCTGTACGAACTTGTGAAATTAGACTAAATGGGTCTCTAGGTAAAGGGCAAGGAGTTTGTGGGGCACCTGGGGGGCTCAATCGGTTAAGCATCTGACTCTTGGTTTCAGCTCAGGTCATGATCTCACAGTTGGTGAGTTCCAGCCCCATGTTGGGCTCTGCATTGACAGCGTGGTCCTGCCTGGGATTTGTCTCCCTCTCTCTCTGCTCCTCCCCTGCTCACTCTCTATCTCTCTCTCAGAAAAAAAGGGGAGGAGGGCAAGGAGTTTAAGATTTATTTTACAATAATCTTCTTTTTTAAACACTTTTGTTATGATTTTTTAAAAAAAAATTTTTAAGTCTATATTTATTTTGAGAGAGAGAGAGCAAGCAGGGGAGGGGGAGAGAGAGATACAGAATCCCGAGTCAGCTCCGCACTGTCATATGTTTATGGTTGATTTGTTCAAATCAGAATCTAAAAATCAGGTCCACATATTACCCTTGGCTGATCTGTCTCTTCAGTCACTTAAAAAAAAAAAAGTTTGTTTATTTATTTATTTTGAGAGAGAAAGAGAGAGCATGAGTGGGGGAGGAGCAGAGAGGAGAGAGAGAATCCTAAGCGTGGCTCCATCCCACAAATAGTGAGATCGTGACCTGAGCCGAAACCAAGAGTTGGACATTTAACTGACTAGCCACCCAGGCTAAATCACTTTTAATCTTTAACAGTTACCGCTATTCCTCTCCTCCAGCCAACTGCCTTTCTTTTTAATGCCATTTACTGTTCACACAACCAGATTATCTGTCCTCGAGAAATGATCACATTCTGGACTTGCCTGATTGCAATGTTCTTTCACATTTCTCTAGCTCCTGCATTTCTCATAACACAGTAGTTCCTTCTACGCTATCAGCCATGATCCTATATGTTTTTCTCTGGTCTTCCCCTTTCCTTACCTTTCCCTCCCATCTTATGCTAAAATAAGTGCTATGTCCATCGACTGAGAAGCAGATAAGGAGAATGTGGCATTCCCCTACAATGGAGTATTATTTGGCCAGTACTATTATATGCTACAATGTAGATGAACCTTGGGAACAGTGAAAGAAGCCAGTCACAAAACCCACATATTCTATGATTCCATTTATGTAAAAAATATATAGGCATTTTTGCCCAAATAGGCAAATATATATACAGTAGCTACTTAGGAAAGGGCTTGGGGGGCGGGGAGCAATAGGTAGAGGAGTTTCTTTCTGAGGTGATGAAAATGTTGTAAAACGGGACTATAGTGATGGCTGTGCAACTCTGTGAATACATTAAAAACCAATGAATGGTACACTTTAAATAAGTGACTTGTATGGCATGTGATTCAGACCTTAATAAAGGTATTACAAGACAAAAAAAACCCCAAACAGTAAGTTTCCTCTTCATGTGTCTATCCATACTGATATAATCCTCAAGATTTCTTGTTAAGTGAAAGAAGGAAGTTGCAGAACATTTCATGCATATGATATGCTACCATTTGTGTCAAAGGTACATACATGTTTGCGTATATAGAAATACAGACTTACTATTTGCTCTATAGTCAATTTTAAGTTTTTTACCACATCATCTAACATTTTCAAGTTCTCCTGAATTGCAAAATTGTAACACCAAGACTGAAATTACTACAGGCAACTTACCAGCAAAGCCGAGTGGACAACAGGGGGGTTGGGATGGTCCATAAATAAAATAAGGCCAGGCAGACATCCCTGATCCTGAACAATGGCTCTTCTATTTAATGGATCTGCTGCTAGATCCCGTAGCTGGTTAACTACCGAGAGAGCATCAGGTTCTTCATTCATGGTGGAGGAGGAAGAATTCATCTTCTATGCCGTACACATGAACAAAATCTTCTTAAATTCTGTAGAAATGGTTTGCAAAATTAGCTCAAGGCTGCTGAGGTATATTATGGCATTTGTTAAATAATCAAGATCACAACACCCTTAGAAAGAAACAGATGAATCTAAATCACACAAAAACTTGAGAATTGGCAATCCCACAGTTTAAGTAAAATGAACATAAGAAGCTAACTAAAAAAAAAAAAAAATCAAGTTATTTATGTGTGCACAATGTTTAAAGAACATATGTCATCTTCAATATTCCAATAAATTCCGTTTAGCAATACATATTTTAACACTAAAGTCACAATAAACAAGATCTTTACAGTTCAAGCTCACGACCTTCACTATACTTCTCCAATCATACCACTGCTAGCGCTATTTTCCTCTAGAACATTTCTGGAGCCTAAAACAAGTGCCTCAGGGAAAGGTGGCTAGCTGAAAGCTTTTTTTCTTATTTATCTATGAACAAAACCCAGCATACTGGATTTACAAAAGATAAAATCCCCTAGGAAAAAGGAGTCAAAGAAACCTGTGAACAAAAAAGCCTCACCCTGTGTCTGAGGCCCCAGGAGTTGGGGAGACCATGGTGAAGCTGAACTGAATCTAAGCACACCTGTGCCACACTTGGAAGAATGACACAGAATTTGAGGTACTTCACTTGACAGATAAGGAAACAGTCACAGAGAAGTTAAATAATTTGCCCCAGGTGACAAAAGTACAGAAGTGGGCTAAAATCTTATCTCCTAAACTAATCAGGTCTTTCCACTTTCCATACAGTTCTTTTAAATTCAAAAACTTTTTCCCACAAAAATAAACAGAGTATTTTAGAAAATACAACATGCTAAACGTACAAAAGTCAAAGAAAAAAATATCAAGAAATAATAGTCATATATGCAGAAAGTTAAAAATAACTTCCATTAAGCAAGTTACACAGTATATTCCTTATCAGTAAGAATATAAAGGTGTAAATACTTTCCACAAATCAATCAGTATGTTTATTTTTTTTTTTAATATCTATTTTTGAGAGGGAGAGCTAAAGCAGGGGAGAGGCAGACAGCAGAAAGCCCAATGGGGGGCTTGAACCCATGAATCACAAGATTGTGACGTGAGCTGAAGTCAGATGCTTAACCAACTGAGCCACCCATACGTCCCAATCAGTATGTTTAATTCCAATTTCAAAAACAGTAACAAGTAGGGCGGGAGAGGAGGGATAAAATTTTTCTCTAATTCCAAAAAGGCTATTAAAGATTATTTGGGGGGGGGGGGGAAGGTAATAAAGCAGAGTTAGCCTTACCATTTGTTGAAATATACAAAGCTATAAATAAAGGGGGGGGGGGGGGGCACAGAGCAGTAGAGAGATACTTCTCCCAGGAAAGCTACTTATATACATTCAGTATAAGAAAGTGGGCTCTCAGAGAGTCAGACCAAGGCTCCACTACTTGGTAAACCTGATTTCTGGCAAATCCTTTATTCTGTCTCAGTTTCTTCATCTATAAAATAGGGCTAATCATAGCAGCTACCAAATGGTGTACTATCTAAATAAAATAATACACAGAAAAGGGTTTAGACTGGTGCCTGACACTGTGAATGCTCAATAAGTAACAGTTTTAAGTTACGTGGAGCCAAAAAAATCCATCAAAAATAGTAAGATTACTCAATAAATGGTGTTGGAATGACTTCTGAGCAATTTAAAACCACTGCTAAGCAAGCTTTAATTCATACCACATGGCAAAAAGAAATCACTAAATATACATTAAATTTTTTAAGTATGCAAGCAAATGCAAAATTAAAGGACTCAGAAAATAGGGCTTTAGCAAAATAGTATTTGGCAGGTTATTTTCAAAAAATGAAAGTATTATTGTTACTATGGCAATTAAAAAAGGATTCAGAAAAAAAGCAATAGACTGAACACACAGATAAGACTAACACGTTTGGGGGCATGTTGCCTCTTAGGTGCCTCTATAGAGATTGGCATCCTGAATATCCCTGTTTATAAACCAGCTCACCATTGAGCTTTATGTGCTGTTACCAGCATGAATCTTATCCAAAACTGGAACCTGAAGAACCAATTACTGGCTGAAAGGCCTAAGACCCAATCCCATTTAAGAACCAAATACTCTGGATGAGGTCCCTTTGCAGGACCTTAGAACAGGAGAGCTCCATTCTTATTTAAGAAGTTGTTTGAGGGGTGCCTGGGTGTCTTAGTCGGTTAAGCAGATGACTTCCGCTCAGGTCATGATTTCACAGTTCCTGGGTTCAAGCCCCGTATCGGGCTCTGTGCTGACAGTTCAGAGCCTGGAGCCTGCTTCAGATTCTGTGACCCCTTTCTCTCTGCTCTTCCACTACTTGCTTTCTGTCTGTCTCTCTCTCTCTCTCTCTCTCAAAAATAAACATTAAAAAAAAAAAAAAGGCATTAGTTAACTATTTAGTGGGAATGATTCTGAAAAAGTTATGGCCTTTCCTGTTCCTGAGAGATGAATAAAAGTCAAAACATTTGAAACTTTCAATCTTCAGAGCCCACAGACCAGGAGAGCGCTCAAATCAGGATCAGCCAAGGAAAGGATCAGGAATACCACAAGGCACCAAAAATCCAGACATAACAGAGGCAGAAATTGTAGTCAAGCACTGCATTTCTTATGGCACTTAACTGAAGGGAAGAAAGGTAGACAGAGCTATGATTTCTCCCCCAACTTAGAAGGGTTTTTATAAAACTTCAAGAGAGAATTCCTCAGGGTTAAAGTTCATTTTTCTTTCCTTATTTAATATTGCCAATATCAAGTTACTCTGAGAATTGCCTGAATCCTGCTAAATGATCAATATTTTTGTGTATTGCAGAATTCACATAGCAGCTTTTGCAAGATAGCTATGAACAGCTAAGAAAATGGAAACAGATAAGTTAGAACTTTAACCCCAATTCATGTATTAGATACATTTAGTTTTTCTATATTAACTGTATCATTTTCACACAGGCTGTTTGATAAAAATGTTAGCCTTCATAGGCTGGAAAGTGTTTTTTAAAGGATATATTTTGGTATTCATTCTATCCTACCCTCTCTTATTCCCAAATTTGGCAGATCTCAAAATAATTTTTAAATAACCCTTTAAATATACTGATCTGAACAATTTTATAGCAACCTATGACCCATAATGTAAGTTAAAAATTCTCTTCCTTTCTTCTACAAAGAGTACCGTATTAAGTTCAAAAGAAAATAAGCTTGCTTTCTAGTTGCATTTTTCATTTAAAATACCAATGCCAAGAAATGTGGACCCCGGATAGCCTACATCAGAATAAACTGGGATTATCATTAAGATGCAGATTCCAAGGCCCGTACCCAGCCCTCACCAGGAATCCTTGGAGGCAGGACCCAAAAGCATCATTCCAGGTGATTCCTGGTACAAATAAAAGCAATTAACACTTTACAGTGGTTGATAAGTACATGTCTTTTTAATATGGCTAGAGACATCTAAATGAAACCTTAAACATTAAAATTCTACATACTTTAATTCCTGTGCAACATACAGTAATCCCTGTAAGTGATTTGGGGACTATGTTTCAGTTTTATTGCCAAAGATAACCAAATGAATAAACTAAAAAAACTACTAGCGGTAGCCAACCTACAGGCTCCTTCCAAAGAAAATGACCGAAAAGTTCCTGATCAAAGGAACAAAATTGTGGAGGGAATTATGGTGGGGAATTTGTGTACTGATGATGTGTGAGTAAACAGAAAGTTCTTGAGACTGTATTAGCAGTAGTATTTAACATCTTTCTTGTCTCATTTTATTTTTTAGACCAGTACCTGACACCTTACAAGTTAGTTTTTAATTGATTTTTAAACATTCTTTTCTAAGTAAGCTAAACTTGACAACACAGACATACTTAAAGAAAAATCAAAGTCTCACTAGTAAATGAGAAAAATGTGGAACTTTTTCCTAGTCCATTAGAATAAAAATGGATGGGGTGCCCGGATGGCTCAGTTGGTCAAGCATCCGACTTCAGCTCAGGTCATGTATCTCGCAGTTGAGTTGGAGCCCCGTATCCAGCTCTATGCTGACAGCGCAGAGCCTGGAGACTGATTCAGATTCTGTGACTCCCTCTCTCTGCCCCTCTACCGCTCATACTCTGTCTCTCGAAAAATAAATGTTAATATATATATATATATGTATATATATATACATACATATATATATAAACACAAATGGATACAATACATACCTTTTTTTCCCTCTTTTGTTTAGTTCAATTTGGACAAACAGATCATTCTAAGATAATACTGCATGCTCCCCAAACTTTAAGGAACTCTGATTACCCAAGGGATCTTGTTAAAAAAAATTTGATTCAGTAGATGGAGGGAGGCCTGAGATTCTACATTTCCAGCAAGCTCCCAGATGAGGCCTATCTTGCTGGAACTGGGAACTTAGGTGATAGACGTGAGACTATAATTAGGCAGATGCCTGAAAGATTTTTTCTTTTGCCAAAGCTTACCATTGAACTCAAAGAATGGTTTAGGTCTCTTAACAACTATGAGCTGCAGAGGGTACACACCCACAACCTAAATCCATATTCAGTTAAGCAAGTTTTTAAAAATATCATAAGCATGGAGTTCCTATCTGGCTTTCCCTTAATTAGCAATCAACTCTTTCAGAAGCTAGTTACCTCACTTGAGCCTCAGTTTCCTCTCGTAATAACCTTGAGTGATAGGATCAAAAACAAAACAAAAAATATATATATAAAACTTGAAACGATACAACAGAGCACCAGCAATTACCAAACAAGAACAGAACTTAATCTTGTGGGTACTTATATTCCACCAGCTATTGGGGTATATTCTGCCCTAATACATCAGTACACTATCACGAAAGGAGCTGCAAACTGCACGAAGGTCTCCCAAGAACTTAGGAAAATACAGAGATGTGAATGCTGGTCTCTCTTGAATGGAGACAAACACAACGATGCCCTTCCATTCTTAGCAGACATGCAGGTGCACAAAAGATAAAAGTTACCAAAGAACAAGCTGGAGAGGTGAAGATGACATCTATTAATACCACGGTTTGTAAAAATCAGACATGTGGGGGACGGAGAGGAACTGAACAAAGCTAACATTTTCACAGGGCACATTGGAGCCTGGCGCTATAAAGCGCTTGGTGGGACGCGCTGCTGGGTCGGGAGAAGGCCAGCGGAGCGCCTCGGCCCAGGCCGAGTTGCGGACTTGGTGCAGGGGCCGCTTTCCGCGGCCTTCCGGGCTCCACCGCTTTGTCTGCCGCCCCTGGATCCTTACATACCACGCCAGAGCTTTAGGAGTCCGGAGCCGTCCGCACCATCAGGGCCACACCAACGAATGGAGCACAGGGACCCGGGAGGCGCAAAGACGGTCCCTCCGTTCGCAGCCGCCGGCCTCAGCGACGGCAAACGACCAGGTTAACTCTAGAAGCCAAAGAGCGAGGACGCTGGCGGGGAAAGGCTCTACAGACTCTCCCCCACGACCCTGGAACATCCGTCAGTTCTGCCCTCTCATTGGCTGAAACCATTCCAACGTGAGGATAAGACATCCAGTACGTGAAGGCCTTTTTAGACTAAAGCGTTCATTGGTGACCTAGGGAAATGCACTCAGTATTGAACGGAAGAGTCCAATGAGAGTCCAGGAACACTTGAATTGGACCAAACGACTCTCCGTTCGCTAAGCATTAGGCACGGAAAGAACCTTGGTTCCGGCCGAGAAACCGTCGTGGTTTCCCAACTACAATTTCCAGCTTTCCGGCGCTGAGGGGAATCTCTCTCTGCTCCTGCGTTCGGAGATTCAAATCGTACTTTTCGTTCTGGCAATTCTTTCAGTTCTAATAAAGGATTTTCATGTATTTCATTCGTTTTTGTGACCCTTAATTCATAATCTTTAAAGTTTCTTGGCGTTTTTGGTAAGAACATATTAGCACATTAGGCGTTTCGTTCATTTCTTGTTAGTGTCCACTGTCTTCCCAACACCGGGAAAGCTGCAAAGTACAGTTTTTTGTTTTAAATAATAACGTCTTTTCTGAAGGATTTTTTTTTTTTTTTTTTTTTTTTTTTTGGTAAGGGAAAGGGACTTCTAATTAGAACGTTCTCAAATTTGTCATGAAGTTTTTTTTTAAATACTGTCTTCTATTTAGTTTATCATTGTAAAGATTTATATACCTTTAACGATGACAGGCACCGGTTTTGTTTAGGTATAAATCTTGGGTTTTGAGGCTTTTTCTAAATATAAGTGTAATCTAAATTATATAGGTCAGTCTGAGAATAATGCATCCATTGCACGCAATAACTTCACTGAAAGGAATCTAGATTCTTTCGGTTTGATTTTGCCACATAGCTCATGTATTAAAGTGTCAAGGAATTTAAGAGGCCTCTAATAGGGAAAGTGTGGTTAAGAATAAATGTCGCCGGGCGGGGCGCCTGGGTGGTTCAGTCGGTTAAGCCTCCAACTTCAACTCAGGCCATGATCTCAGGGCTCAGGGTTCGTGGACTGGAGACCCTCATGGGCTCTGTGCTGACAGCTCAGAGCCTGGAACCTGCCTGGGATTCTGTGTCTTCCTCTCTCTCTCTCTCTGCACCTCCCTGGGGTGCCTGGCTGTCTCAGTGGGTAGAGCCTGCTACTCTTGATCTCCACGTCCTGAGTTCAAGCCCCAGGTTAAGTAAGCATAGAGCTTACTTTAAACAAACACCTCAGACTGTGTTCTACGCAATTGTCCCCAATACTTTGATTCCTAAGTGAATTCAAAATCCAGTTACTTCTCAAATTACTTTGCCCTTTCTTATTCTTAATTTCCTCTTTCTTCTAACAAGCTCAAGAAGAAAACAGGAGCAAAGTAGAATAGAAAAATGTCCCTTTCACACCATTTGACCTATAGCAAAAACAAGTGAGAAATGATGCATAATGTCCAGCAGTAGAAGCACCAGCCTCATTTTAAATAATCAACCAGACCAACCAACTGCTGGAACTGAGGGGGAAAAAGGAAAAGTTAAAAAGGAGATTGTGATACATTTACAGTAAGAAAAAAGGGTGTAAAAAAGTAAATATAGGAAGTCCAAAGGGCACAGACAGGTTAAACATAATCCATTTGATTGAGTAAATGAAATTTTGTTCAGTATTGTTATTAAAAACAATGAAATAGCCCAGGAAAGTAAACTTGCTATTTTTTCTAAAATCAATTTATCAAAAAGAGAGAAGACAATTGGGATTTTCCCAACTAATAATTGATGACATAGATTTTTGGCAGTGGTCAGAATATATATTACATAGAGTCTTTCTTAGAAGTTCAAAATCTAAAGTTAAATATAATCATACTTCTGACATTAAAGTAGTGAGAAGACTAATCCTTCGCAAACTGCCATTACAGAGTTAGATGACTGGCATTTAAAAACAGGATGTAGTCACAAAAAATAATTAACAATTTCATAAGCACTTATGGACTACAAGCCCCAGGAAGTTTAAGATTTTAAGAATTTATATTCCTATGTTAAAAATCTAGGAACTTGACACCAGTAAAGTTATACTATCTGCCATTATGAGTCATTGCTAGTTCTGAGCCTCAGATATCTTTCCACAGGACACAGCTGGAATGTTAAGTTTCTCAATAGCTGTGTTGCTGAAGACCCAGGAATCAGATAAAGGTAGTTTCATTTATTCAATTATTTAATTAATTATTTTATTTATTTATTTAATAATTTTAAAGTGTTTATTTTAAAGTGCTTGAGAGTGAGAGAGAACATATGCACATGCAGGCAGTGGCAGAGAGAGAGGAAGAGAGAGAATCCCAAGCAAGCCCCATGTTGTCAACACAGAGCACGATGTGGGGCTCTATTTCACTAAACCGTAAGATTATGACCTGAACCAAAACCAAGAGTCAGACACGTAACCAACTGAGCCATCTACGCACCCCATTCACTTATTTTAAAACTATTTTCAGAACACATTCAATGTGCTAGAGACAGTCTTAGCGATGGATTCAAAAATACAAGAAAACATAATCACTGCCCTCAAGTTTATGGTCTAGTGTTATGGTTTCCAAAACTTATTGATCAAGTACTTCTTTCAGTTTAAAAAAATGTTTTGAGCACGCAGCTTGGTTATATGTATATTATTTATTCATAAACTCTATACACATACTATAAAACTAATATGTAGACTTAAAACATATCAAAATAGAAAATTTTAAAGGATGAGAAATAATTATAAATGTATTTGTATGTATCTGAATGAAAATAAAATTGCGTCCATATACATTATATACCAAAAAACTGATATTCCAGATGGATTAAAAACACAAGTATAAAAAATAAAATATTGAAAACCCTTTAAGAAAATCTTGGTGACTACATATAACAATATAGAAGTAGAGGAGACCTTAGACAAGACTAGAAACTCAAAAGTTAAAAAAGAAAGAAATTAGCGGCGCCTGGGTGGCTCAGTTGGTTGAGTGTCTGACTTCGGCTCAGGTCATGATCTCCCAGTCTGAGAGTTCGAGCCCCATGTCAGGCTCTGTGCTGACAGCTCAGAGCCTGGAACCTGCTTTGGATTCTGTGTCTCCCTCTCTCTGCCTTCCCCCACTCACGCTCTGTCTCTCTCTCTCTCTCTCTCTCTGTCTCAAAACTAAATAAACATTAAAAAAATAATAATAATAAAAAAGAATCCAGCAAAATCTATTTTTTTTATTTTTTTAAATGTTTATTTAGTTTTGAAAGAGAGAGAGAGAGGGACAGCATGAGTAGGGGAGGGACAAAGAGAGGGAAATACAGAATCTGAAGCAGGCTCCAGGCTCTGACCTGTCAGTACAGAGTCCTATGCAGGGCTCAAACCCAGGAACCACGAAATCATGACCTAAGCCGAAGTCAGATGCTTAACAGACTGAGACACCCAGGCGCCCCCCAGCAAAATGTATTCTAAAAAATAATGTATTTTTTGACCCAGCAAATCCTCAAGAATCTAAAACATAAAAAGCATCAGTATATAAAGACGTAAGAACAAAGAGGTTTGTTGCAATATTGTTCACATAGGCAAAAAAAAAAAAAAAAAAAAAAAAAAAGCCAATGAAAAAAACCCCAACATCAAATGAATACATATCAATAGTGGAATGTTTTAGTAAATGATGGTATATCTACAGGCCATGGACCATTATGAAAAATATATTAGAAAGAAACATTGAGGAATTTCCACATTGTTGACAAAAGTTGAAGTATATATATATATATATATATATATATATATATATATATATAATACACAGACACACAGTATGATCTTATTTTTGGAAGCAATAACAAATAATATCCTACACGTTTATATAAATGTGTACCATTATACATTATTCTATGAGCATGGAAAACATAGAGAAAGATACACTCTAAGTTTTCAGCATATATTACCTGAATGGGCGGGATAGGATCTTGGAGACTAGGTGCTCATCACATGCAAAAAAGTTAAAAATAAATTAGCTTTACTGGGGGTGTGTGTAAATCTAGTTCTATACATAATTTAATAAATGTTCATTAAGTAAAACCATATGTAAATGAAATGAAATGTAATCAACAAAAATCTAGGTGGTATTTTGTAGTTTCAAGGAATTTCTTCTGCAAGTAGTAGAGTGATAAACTTGGGGTCACCAAACAGTTACATCTGAGGAGGATACATTGTAAGAAATAAGACAGGAGACTGGTAAAGTTACCAATAAGCCTTACCCAGTGACTCAGTGTCTGTAGGACCTCATTCAGAAAAGCTACCTGGTGCCATTTGGGTCAAACAAATCAACTTTGACCACATGCTGGCTCTATGACTTTGTACTAATCACCTGGCTATGAGGACATCAATCTCCTCTAAAAAACAGATCATAGAACCTGCCTTCCACGACTGCCATAGAAATCAACAATTAAATAGTGTGAGAACACCTAGCCCACTGTCTAGAAGATGTTTCATAAATGTACATTTAGTCCCACTTCTCTCTGTATAAAAACCTGCTCTCCAGAAAAGATCTGATAAGAGCTAATTTGTAATGGTAAAATTCTTGAGTGCTTACTGATACTAGAAAAAATTAAAAAAAAAGAAACATCACTCGTCACTTTCAGAGAATTTGAAGGAACCAACTCATTTTTCTGAAAACTGGTAATGATGAGAATCAAACAAAGCATTAAACCTGCCTTTCTTGTATGTATTATATTTCAGGGTAACAAAATAGTTGATGTGTGATAATTATTCTGAAAACTCGCAAATATTAAGAAACAAGCATTCAACTTGCTTTTCTTTACAAATGTGCCTCAAGGTGACCAGCTAGCTAATAAATGACACATACAGCCTCACTTTGTCTTAAAATCCCCCTTACATGGGCACTTCACTGTCCTACCCAATGGTCTTTTGCCAGTTAGGTTTTTCTGGATTCTAACTCAGAACCTTCTAAGGCACATTTCAATGTGTTTTATTTTCTATAGACAGGCAATCAGAGCTAGAGAAAATGCAGAACTAGCGAGAGTCTTGATTTTCAGGGAAGATACTGTTTAAAACTTGCAGATTATTCAACCTATGTCATCAAATGGTATTGTCATTAGACCTAATATGAGATAGGCTGATGGATATATTTTGACATTTGTCTGTCCCCTACTTTACTAGTCACTGGATCACAAACACACAGCTGACTGTCATTCAGGGGTATCATTTATTGGGCCCTTGTGATAAACCAGACATTACCCTTAGTATTTTACAAATATTACACAATTGGTCCTCAGGGCCACTCTGTCATGTGGCTATTTTCCTTTCCCACTGTGCGGGTCAGGAAATTGAGACCTAGGGAGGCTAACTTGCCCAGGGCCACACAGCTGATAAGTGGCAGAGGATATTTTGAAGATGGGTCTGTCTCACTTGGAAGCCCACATTCCTTCTACAAGAGAAGTCAGCCTCACCATCTACCAATGTGAACAAATGGGAATCTGACCTCTTGTTAAATTTCTCCAAGGAATCTGGCCCACAACTAGCCCTGGTCACCTTTCTCTGGCTGAAAACACACTTAATAATGGATAAATCTCTGCCTAGACAATGGCGTTATAATCCTTTAATCTGTTAGGAATCTGAAGGCATAGAAAGGTCGAGGGACTTTTTCAAGTCTGCACAGTGAGTAAGAGAGAGCACCAATTCTTTCTCCTCCAATCAATCAATCAATCAATCAACCAATCTGCCAGACAAAGTTTAAATTATTCTGGATTTTGCCCAGGGAGCTGAGGCATTTATTTGGGTAAAGAACTCCAGGATCAGACACACTAAAAAGAAAAGTCCATTTTCTTCTAAAATTCTCAAATAGATTGTCCTGTAACTTTCTACATTAGTTTCTGAACTTAGCTATGCAAAATAATTACCTAAAATTCTGGGAAGGGGCCTGGACATATGCCCTAAGGTGAAATTTAAGAACCCTCAATCTTGCTGAGATAGAAATTGTATTATTTATTGCTTTCAAACAAATCACTTCAAAACTTAGCAGTTTAACACAATAATCATTTATTATCTCATAGTTTCTTTGCATGCAGAATCCAAGTGTGGCTTAGTTTAGGGTGTCTAGCTCAGGGTCTCTCACAAGGTTGCAATCAAGGTGTCAGTGGGGTTCCAGTCATCTCAAGGCTCAACTGGGAAAGGATCTTTTACCAAATTCACTCACATGGCCATTAGCAGGATTCAGTTTCTCAAGGGTGATGAAAAGAGGGCCTCAGTTTCTTGCTGGCTGATGGCCAGAGGCCTCGCTCAGTTTCTTGCCACATAGGCCTCTCCATAAAGCAGCTCACAATATGGCAGTTGGCTTCTCTCAGAGACAGTAAAAGAAAGACCAATAGAAAGCAAGCAAGATGGAAGCCACACTCTTTTTTAGCCTAATCTTGGAACTGCCACCCTATCTATCTTGTATTCTATTCATTAGAAGGAGGACTTTAGGTCAAACCCACCCTCATCAAGAGGGGATTACACAAGGCTGTGAATATCAGGAGGCAGGGATCACTGGGGGCCATTTTAGAGGTTACCTATCACAGAGATGTAAATAAAGAATTAAAAAACAAGGAGGTGGGAGCCTGGGTGGTTCAGTCAGTTAAGCGTCCAACTTAGGCTCAGGTCATGATCTCATGGTTCGTGAGTTCGAGCCCCACATGGGGCTCTGTGCTGACAGCTCGGAGCCTGGAGCCTGCTTTGGCTTCTGTGTCTCCCTCTCTTACCCCTTGCCTGTTCACACTCTGTCTCTCAAACATAAATAAACATTAAAAAAATTTAAAACAAACAAAAACAACACACAAAAACAAAAAATATATTTCCTAGCTCTGTCCACTAAGCGAGGTTAGATTCAATGATACCCCAGTAGCCACAAGTATACCCAGTGCCCAGATCTTGGCTTCTAAGTATCATTCCAGTGCTCCTTGGAGAAATGGCTGACTCTAATGCTGGGGCAGGAAAAATACAAGATTAGCTTGGAGCCTTTTATAGTTCAAGAAAACAGAAGATAACCAAAAACCAAAAAAAACCACAGGAATCAACCGAAAAGAGCTCCCAGTGGCTAAAGCTGGAACAACTTGAGCAAAAAAAAAAAATCATAATATAAAATATAAACAAAATATAAATATACATGATTCTTTATAAACAAATGATTGAGTATAAATAAATAATAAATCTTACTTAGAGAAGAACTCTAAATTACATAGCTATTCCACTCCAGGAGATGAAGCTTAATCTCTTATGACCCTTTAGGGTGGGTAGGATTTAGTGACTTGCTTCCAAAGAAGAGAGTATGGAAAGAAGGTAAAAAATGCAACTTTACAGTGGAGAAACTAGTAAATACTAACCTGGTCAGGTGATCACAGTTAACATCAGCAGAAATAAATCATGCTAATATCATGTACCCTCATGATGTGATGAGAAGGGCATCTCAACGTGTGGTATTTCCCTCAAACCTTATAACCCCAGTCTAATTCTGAGAAAAACAGCAGACCAATTCAAATCAAGGTAAATTGTATACTATATCTGACCACACTCCTCAAAACTGTCATAGCCATATCAAGATTCTGAAAAACAAGGAAAAATGGAGAAACCATCACAGACCAGGAGTCTAAGTAAGAAGGTATGCTGACTGAATGCAAAGTAGCATCTTGGATTGGATCCTGGAACAGAAAAAGGACATAAATAAAACCTGAATAAAGCCTGGAGTGTAGTAAATAGTGAGGTACCTATGTTGGCTCCTTAATTTTATACATGCATCATGCTAATATAAAATGTTAGCATTAGGGGAAACTGGGTGAGGGGTAGGGACTTCTTAACTATCTTTGCAATTTTTCTGTAAATCTAAAATTATTCTAAAATAAAGTTTATTAAAAGCAAAAAGTGAAACAACGTGCTCATAATTTCAGGTGTGATGACTGGAAGATTTTCCTCTACTTTCTGGCTCAGCACATTTTGCATCCTTTCTCCTCCACCAGCCACATACTTCTGGTGCCAGGTGCCATGAGACATAATCATAGGCCCTTTGTGAGTGAGATGGCATATAATATGGCTACATTACAACACCATGAAAGTTAGCAATAACTTATCACAGAGGTAGCCTAGCTCAACTCCTCCCCTCACGCAGATCCCCCAAATGCCCACGTCACTAATGGGCACATAGCATGCAGAGAAGTGTGAAGAGAAGGAAGCTGGAACGGAGAAAATGTAGGTCTTAACCAGTCTCTGTTTGAAGGGTTCTTTAAGACATCTTATTACAGAGTAGAAAACAACAGATAACCATGTGAACTCAGCGCTAGCATCCCTCCTTGGGTCTTAGAAAGGGCTGGTCCAAGTCAAGGGGCCTGAGCACAAACTTTATTAGATTCTCAGTAAATCTACCCTTTAAAGATCTCACAAGAAACAATTAAACTTTGCCAGAAACACCAGTATCCTTTGCCTCCACTCCTTTAGCTCAGGAGCATCAACTTTCATCAAGCCTCAGCTGAAGCACACATCTGGAATGTGTTTCTTGAGCCCCTGAGCTGGCTTAGGCAGGTCTCCCAGGCTCCCTACATTCCTCCATTATAGCATTAGGCTAAAAAAGTTTGTGTTTCTATCTTTCTGTTAGGCTGTAGGCTCACCAAGGGCATGGTTCAAGGCTTTTAAAGACTTTGTACTGTCATAATGGGCCCCCAACAAGCCCTTGTTGACTAAACGAATTAACACCCTTGCTGAAGTTGGGAAGCCCTGGCCAGGAAGGGACTTGGGCACCAGGGCTAAAACCATCATAGCTCTGGTGCCTGCCCAGTGACCTGTGGAATCTATTACAGAGGGAGGGTGAGAGAGACAGCCAATCAGCAACAGCCTTTTGAAAGGCCATACAGAAACAAGATTTTTACTCTACATATGAATTTCTTACGGGGCCTACACACGTTACCATGCTGAATTTATTCTTAGCTATAATGTAATGATAATTTCATGGCAGAATTTGAAATCTAGTGTCACAGAATATTCAACTGTTAAAAAGCATGTGTCCCCATGAATCAGACCAAACAGATGGTGTAACTGAAGACAGTAAAATCCTCATCCATGCTCTTTGTATACCCCGCGCCCTCAACCCCCCTAAACACAAACACACCCCAGATATGAAGCTCACGTGGGAAGATCTGCCAGGTAAATACAAGTCCCAACAGCGTGGGATAAAAGGGATAAAAGGGCTCAACATAAGTCAGGTTAACAAGGGCTTAAGACTCCCACCTTCTTTCCAGGTGATACACATTTACGGCTACATTCAGAATGTGGATCTTGCTACACATTTACAGAATGGGGTTTACTAGCAAAGTACTTTCCAGGACAGAGCAGTGAAGACACAAACAAAGCTAGGTCCACGCGATAGCACCCGCTTCCCTCCAAACTCCACGCATGCGCACACTGATTGTGAAAGGTGGGGGCAGGCGCGTGGGGCGGTAGTTTCTCTTCCCCTCCCCGTTCTGCCTACCCGCCTCTGGGCCGGAGGAAGCAGCTGATTGGTCAGTCTGGTCCGGACTCGGGGCGGAGATTGGGTGATTGGCAGTAACGCCCGGGGTAGCCAAGCTGGAAGCAGGGGAAGCTCAAGAAGGCTCCTGGCTGCCTCGCGGCCGAGGTAAGTGGGGGCTAGGGACTCGGGAAAGCGGTTGGCATGGAGTCGAGGAAGCGTCCGCAGGCCTGAGGGCGGTGGGAAGCCCTAGTAACAGAGTAGGAGCTGAAGGAGCCGTGGGTTCGGGCATTCGAGGAGGACCGCGGGCTCCATGGGCCGGTTGGGTGTCTGCGCCGCGGCTGAAGAGAGGCGGAGACGTTCTCGGGCTGCCGGGGTGGCTGAGGGCCCTGGTGGGGCTGGAGCACTGGCGGAGCGGAGGGAAGTCGGCCGACTTTGTCCTGAAGGCTGGGACTCACCCACGCACATCTGCCCCCTCCCTTCCGCTCCTGGTGCATCCTTCGGGGTCCACAGTAGGAGCGCCAGCCGCAGGTCCCTGGGAGGCCGCCCTTTGCGGTGGTTCCCTTGGGCGTTGCACTTTTTCCTGAGACTAGACCGGTCGGACTCGCGGGTGCACCTCCGGGCCGGACCTCGGGGATTCTGGGAGGAGGAGCACGCCTGCTGTTCGGCCTGGGAGGTTTAACCAGCCTCACCTGGCTTGTGTTGCTGTTTCACTTTTCGCCTCCCAGAACTTCCCAATGTAGCTTCCTGACCGTAACAAGATTTGCGTTAAGCCCCAAAGAAAAATCATCCTTTGACATTTAAAAACACCCTTTATTTTAGAAGTCTTTAAATACACAGGACGAGAGGTTAGTATAACGAACTTGGCGAACCCATCACCCGATTGTAACAATTGTCAACACATGATCGGCTTGCCACCACCCCCCCCCCCCCCAAGTAAATCCCAGACATTTAATTTCTCTTAGAAATTTCTTCAGCTTTGTCATGGTCAATAATTATAGTTTTTTCTGATCAATTGCTTTCTAGAGGGGTTCAGTAAAACAAGGCACACTTGAAGGTGTAGACAGCGGAAATTTAGTTTGCACTGCAAGAATGTGGTCAGTTCTCCGACAGAGCACTTTCACTACCCTAAGCTCAGGTTTTCAAAATCACTGAAAACAAAGGTACCAACCAGTGTAGTCTTGGCAGTAACATTATTGCTTTTGAGCAGTAATGTTAATATTGATAATTTCTATTTATATGGCACTTGGTACGTATGAAGCACTGTGAAATTGTTTCCACCTATTCATTTAATTTTTACAACAGCCATGTGAAGTAGGTATTATCCCATTTTACAGATGAGAGAAAAGAGACGCTAAGCAACTTGGCCAAGGTCACACTGATGTAAATAAGGGGGAGGGCAGAGGGGCCTGTGGTTTAGGATGTTAACCCTGGTCAGTGTCAAATTCTTGCTCTTTTAACCATAATTGAATGAGAATTGTGGAATAAATGTAACTGCATGATGTAAATGTAAATACGTAAGGGAAGAAAAAAACCCTGGAATTTGAGTATAACAGTAAAATAGGTATTTTTGTTTCAAATGGTAAAGGTTAATGCAATTGATTAAAAAAATTTTTTTTGAACATTTATTTATTTTTGAGAGGCAGAGAGAGAACACAAGTGGGGGAGGGGCAGAGAGAGAATGAGACACAGAATCTGAAGCAGGCTCCAGGCTCTGAACTGTCAGCACAGAGCCTGCGGTGGGGCTCAAACTCACAAACCATGAGATCGTGACCTCAGCTGAAGTTGGACGCTTAACTGACTGAGCCACCCAGGCACCCCTGCAATTGATTTTAAAATCGAAGTATGTAAATACAGATCAATAAATACAAGTGTTTAAAATTTCTATAGTATATGGCCAGTTAAAGGGGAAAAGAAACCAGGGAAAATATACTTCAATGAATAGTCTCTACCTCCTTTGGCATTTAGCATGTACTGGATATTTATATTGAATACTTTAAACTATATCTTTTATCTTCTCAGTCTTATGCTATCTTTTTTTTTTAATGTTTATTTATTTTTGAGGGAGAGAGTACCCAAGGGTGGGGGGCACAGAGAGAGGGGGACAGAGGATCTGATTCGGGCTCTGACAGCAGAGGGCCAGATGTGGGGCTCGAACTCATGAACTGCAAGATCATGACCTGAGCCAAAGTCGGATGCTCAACCAACTGAGCCACCCAGGCACCCTTCAATCTTATACTGTTTCTAAGACAACATCTTTATTCAAATAACGTTAGAGGAATAAGGAACTAGAGACAGCAGGACTTTTTCAGAGGACAGCAGGTTAGACCAGTTAAATTGAAGTTTAGGATTCCTACTGTAGGAAGTCTAGAAGGTAAAGTTAGGCTCACATGTGAAGTAATTTGAGTGCCAAGTTTAAGGAGTTTGAACTTGAGCAAAACAGTGACACACTGATTGCAACCATCCCTTAGGAAGAGTGAGGTGGCACTATCATGGACAGCTTCACCTGAGATGTGAAAAGATTAGTGACTTGACCTGGTGAATATATAGGAAAAAGATGGGGGTAACTTGAATTTATGGATATAAAGCAGGAAATAGGAAAAAAAAATAGCCTGAAAAGGGGGGATGGAAAGATAGTTTGGTTCTGAAGTGCTGGTAAATTTTGGTTTCCACAAGTTTATTTTCCTAGGCAGTTTTTAAAAATTTTTCTTATTGAACTGTAGTTGATATACAATATTATATTAGTTTTAGGTGTACAGCATGGTGACTTGATATTTATATGTATTACAAAATGATCACCAAGTAAGTTTAGTTACTATCTGTCACCATACAAAGTTATTGTGGTTTTATTGACTGTATTCCCTATGGTGTACTTTACATCCCCATGACTAATTTTATAACTGGAAGTTTGTACCTCTTGACTTCCTTATTTCACCTCTTTCTCTGGCAACCCCCAATTTGTTCTCAGTCTATGAGTCTCTGTTTTGCTTTGCTTGTTTTTTGTTTTGTTTTGTTTTGTTTTGTTTTAGATTCCACATACAAGTGAAATGATACATTCTCTGACTTATTTCACTTAGCATACCCTCTAAGTTCATCCATTTGGTTGAAAACGGCAAAATGTCATTCTTTTTATGGTTGAGCAATATTCCACTGTATATACATACCACAGCTTTATCCATTCATTTTTATCAGTGGACACTTAGATTGCTTCCATAGTTTGGCTATTGTAAATACTGTAATGAACTTAGGGGTGTATATATCTTTTTGAATTAGTGTTCTCATTTGTTCAGATAAATACCCAGAAGTAGAATTGCTGCATGATATGGTATTTCTATTTTTAATTTTTTAAGGAACTTTCATACTCTTTCCCTTAGTGGCTGTACAGATTTACATTACCACCAATAGTGTAGAAGGGTTCCCTTTTCTCCACATTCTTCCCAACACCTGTTGTTTCATGTCTTTTTTTATGATCATTAATATTTTGTTTAAAATTTTATAGTATAAAATCTTACAGAAAAGAGATAAAACACTCCCTTGTTTTATGAGGCCAGTGTAAATTTAAGAACAAAATTACACACACACACATGCACACGAGAAAAATTACCACCCCAATAAGTAAAGAAAAGCATTTGATACAATTCAGTATCCACTTATGCTAAGGCCACTGAATACTCAGGCATGCTCAGATTAAAAGGGAACTTTTGATCTGATGAAGAGGATTTATATAAAAGTTACAGTATCGTTATCATGCTTAATGATGAAATATTTATTTCCCTCCATGAGTTAAGAAATGAGACAAAAATGACTGCTATCAACACTTCTGAACAGTTCAGTAAAGCCAGGAAAAAGACAAGGAGGTTCAAAATTTGGAAACAGCTGATACGGTTGTCACAAAAATTTGAAAATATACTTTATTAGAACTAATTAGTACATGTTGCAAATTAGATAGTAAAGTTATACAAACCATAAAACTTGCAGTAGCTTTAAAAAAGCTCCTAATATTGAAGAATAAATTTAAATATTTGCAAAGCCTCTACATGGAAAACTACAAAATGTGATAAAAATTAAAGTAGACTCAAATGAAGGTAAATTGGGAGTTTGAGTATTGTTATGGTGTCAATTCTCCCCAAATTTATCTGTAAATTTACTGTGATTCCCATTAAATGTAGGTTTGGTTTTATGGCAATTGAGAGATGATTCTGTAATTTATATGGGAATGTATAAGACCAGAAGCAATAACGTTCTAAAGAAAAAGCCAGAGAACTTACACTGCTGGATATCAAAACTTAATACAAAGCTATAATTAAATAGAACAGTGGTACAAAGCAAAGTATTCTGAATTAGATTCTGATGTCCTTCCAGTATACTGTGCTGAGGCAACTGAATATCCATATGGAAAACAACCAACTTCATGCTAATCATAAACATGCATTTCTGGTGTATCTAAAGCTAAATACCCAACGTGGAACAAAACTTTCTGAAAAAGACACAGGAGAATATCTGCATGATCATGGTATAGACAGAGATTGATTTGTTAAGGACACAAAATACACAAAAACGAATAATGGGGAAGGGGCAGAGAGAGAATTCCAAGCAGGTTTGCACTGTCAGCGCAGAGCCCAGTGTGGGGCTCAGACTGACAAAAGGTGAGATCAAGACCTGAGCCAAAGCCAAGAGCCAGACACTTAACCAAGGGAGCCACCCAGATGCCCTTTAATATGTTAAGTAATCTCTACACCCAATTTGGGGCTCAAACTGGATCATATGGTAATTCTATTTTTAATTTTTTGAGGAACTTTTGTACTGTTTGCCACAGTGGCTGCACCAATTTACATTCCCACCAACAGTGCATGAGGGTTACTTTTTCTCTGCATTCTTGCCAACAGTTGATATTTCTTATCTTGATGCTAGCTATTGACTGGTGTAAGGTTGATATTGTTGCTTTGATTTGCATTTCCCTGATGATTAGTGATGTTGAGTATCTTTTCATATGTCTATTGGTCAACTATATGACTTCTTTGGAAAAATATCTATTCAGGTCCTCTGTCCATTTTTTAATCAGTTTATGGTTTTTTGGTGTGGGGTTTTATGTATATATTTTGGACATTAACCCCTTTATCAGATACATCATTTGCAGGTACCTACTCCCATTCTACAGATTACCTTTAATAGTTTCCTTTGCTGTGCAAAAGCTTTTTAGTTTGATGTAGTTCCAATTATATGTTTTTGCTTCTGTTGCCTTTGCCTGAGGAGACAGATAGCTGTGCCAAAAAATACTGTTAAGACTGATGTCCAAGTTTACTGCCTGTTTTCTTTTAGGAGCTTTATGGTTTCAGGTCTTACATTTAAGACCTTTATTCTGTTTTGAGCTTATTTTTGTATATGGTGTAAGACAGTGGTCCGGTTTCATTCTTTTGCATGCAGTTTTCCCATGTCCAGTTTTCCCAACGCTGTTTATTGAAGAAACTGTCTCTTCCCCATTTTATTTTCTTGCCTCTTTTGTTGTAGATTGATTGACCATGTGTGGTTTATTTCTAAGCTGTCTATTCTGTTCCATTGATCTTTTTGTCTGTTTTTATGCCAATATCATCTGTTTTGATTTTTATAGCTTTGTAGTATAGTTTGAAATCTGGGAGCATGAAATCTCCAGCTTTGTTCCTTTTTTTTTTTAATTAGTTTTTGTTAACATTCTTTTTTTGAGAGAGAGAGGGAGACACAGAATTCAAAGCAGACTCCAGGCTCTGAGCTGTCAGCACAGAGACCAACGCGGAGCTCAAACCCATGAACCGCAGGATTATGACCTGAGCTGAAGTCAGATGCTCAACCGACTGAGCCACCCAGGCAGGAGCCCCTCTGCTTTGTTCTTTCTCAAGATTGCTTTGGCAATTGGAAGATCATTTGTAGTTCTATAGAAATTTTAGGATTATTTTTGTATGAAAAATGCTATTGGAATTTTGATAGGGATTGCATTGAATTTATAGATTGCTTTGGATAATAGAGACATTGTAACAATATTAATTCCTCCAACCCATGAGCATAGTGTATCTTTCCGTTTATTTGTGTCATCTTCAGTTTCCTTTTATCAGTGTCTTCTAGTTTTCTAAGCACAGATCTTTTACTCCTTGGTTAAATTTATTCCTAGGTATTTTCTTCTTTTTAATGCAATTGTAAATGGGATTATTAATTTATCTTTCTAATAATTTGTATTCATGTCTGGAAAGCCAACAGATTTCTGTATATTAATTTTGTATCCTGCATCTTTACTGAATTCATTTATTAGTTGTAATAGTTTTTTGGTGGAGTCTTTAGGGTATTCAATATGTAAGATCAAGTCATCTGCAAATAGTGACCATTTTTTATTTCTTCCTTACCAACTTGGGTGTCTTCTGTTTCTTTTCTGATTGTTGTGGCTAGGATTTGCAGTACTGTGTTGAATAAAAGGCTGGCATAGGCATCCTTGTCTTGTTCCTCACATTAGAGGAAAAGCTTTCAGATTTTCACTGTTAAGTATGATGTTAGTTGTGGGATTATAATATATGGCCTTCATTATGTTGAGGTACATTCCCTTTATAACCATTCTGTTGAGTTTTTTTTTTTTATCATGATGAATGTTGATTTTTATCAAATGGTTTTTCTGTATCTATTGAGGTGATCATATGATTTTTATCTTTCATTTTGTTAATGTGCTGTACTGCACTCGTTAATTTGTAGCTGTTGAACCATTCTTGTATCCCCTGAATAAATCCCACTTGATCATGGTGTACGATTCTTTTAATGTATTGTTGAATTTCGTTTTTGCTAATACTTTGTTGACAATTTTTGCACCTGTGTTCCTAAGGCATATTGGCCTGAGTTTTCTTTTTTTTTTTTTTTTTTTTTTTTTTTTTGTAGTTTTGATAACAAGGCAGTGCTGGACTTGAAGAATGAATTTGGAAGTTTTTCTTTCTGTTTTATTTTTTAGAATGGTTTCAGAAGGATAGGTATTAACTTTTTAAATGTTGGGTAGAGTTCGCTTGTGAAGTCATCCGGTCCTGGGCTTTTGTTTGTTTGGAGTTTTTTGATTGCCAGTTGAAATGAATAGTAATCAGTCTGTTCAGATTTTCTATTTCTTCCTGAGTTAGTCTTAGAAGAGTGTATGTTTCTAGGAATTTATCCATTTCTTCTAGGTTGTGCAGTTTGACAGCCTATAATTGTTCTAGTAATCTCATAATCCTTTGTATTTCTATGGTATTGGTTGTAACTTCTCTTTCTGATTGTATTTCTTTGACATCTTCCTCATTTTTTCTTGATTAATGTGGCCAAGGCTTTATCAATTTTGTTTACCTTTTAAAAAAATAGCTCTGAGTTTCATTAATCTTTTCTGTTGTTATTTTATTTTATTTTTATATACTTCATTTATTTTTACAGTTGACTCTTGAACAGAGGGGGGCAGTTGAAGTCCTGACATCCCTCCATGCAGTTGGAAATCTCCCTATAACTTTTGATTTCCCAAAAATGTAACTACCAAACTAGAAAAAGAAAGTGTTGTTAAGAAAATTATAAGAGAGGGGCACCTGGCACCTGAGTCTCTCAGTTGGTTAAGCATCTGACTTCAGCTCAGGTCATGATTTCATGGCTTGTGGGTTCGAGTCCTGCATCGGGTTCTGTCCTGACAGGTTGGAGCCTGGAGCCTGCTTCAGATTCTGTGTCTCCCTCTCTCTGCCCCTCCCATGCTTGTACTCTGTCTTTCTCACTCAAAAAGTAAATAAACACTTAAAAACATTTATAAGAGGAAATACATATACAATACTGTGCTGGACATATTGAAAAAAAATCCACATAAAAGTAGACGTGCACTGTTCAAACCCATGTTCTTCAAGAGTCAGCTGTATTTTTTTTTTTTTTACCATGGGCTTTGTTTTTCCTTATTTCCTTTAGATGTAAGATTATATTGTTTATTTGAGATTTTTCTTGTTTCCTGAGATAGGCCTATATTGCTATAAACTTGCCTCTTAGAACTGCTTTTTCTTTGCCCCATATATTTTGGAATATTTTGTTTTCATTCTCATTCATCACAATGTATTTTTTGATTTCTCTTTGACCCATTGGTTGTTCAGTACCATGTTGTTTAGCCTCCGTATGTTTGTGGTTTTTTCTACTTTTTTTTCTTGTAATTGATTTCGCGTTTCATACTGTTGTGGTTAGAAAAGATGCTTGATATGATTTCAGTCTCCTTATATTTGAGAGAAATTTTGTGGCTTAATGTGGTGTTCTGGAAAATGTTCCATAGACACTTGAAAAGAATATGAATTCTGTTTATGGATGGAATACTCTATATGTATCTGTTAAGTCCATCTGGCTTAATGTGTCATTTACTGTTTCCTCATTGATTTGCTGTCTGACTGATCTATTGATGTAAATGGGTGTTAAAGTCCCCTACTGTTGTGTTACTGTACAATTTCTCCTTTTATATATGTTATTTCCTTTTTTATATCTGTTAATATTTGCTTTATATATTTAGGTGCTCTTTGAAATGTTAATTACTGTCAGCTACTCAGCTATTCTTTTGTATGTTTGTTGTGTACCATTTATACAAATACACAGTTTATTATTATTTTTTAAAGTTTATTTATTTTGGGGCGCCTGGGTGGCTCAGTTGGTTAAGTGTCCAACTTCAGCTCAGGTCGTAATCTCCCGACTTGTGGGTTTGAGCCCCGTGTCGGGCTCTGTGCTGACAGCTCAGAGTCTGGAGCCTGCTTTGGATTCTGTCTCCCTCTCTCCCTGCAGTGTGAGCACAGAGCCCGATGTGGGGCTTGAATCCATGAACCGTGAGACTATGACCTTAGCTGAAGTCGGACACTTAACCCTCTGAGACACCCAGGCACCTCTAAATTACACAGTTTAGATAAAAAACATAAAATGTCACTGTAATCCCACCATTTAAGGATTTTAGCCTCAAGTTTTAGCCTAAGTCCTAGAGAAGAGGTTGGCAAACTATGGCCCAATAGCATAAACTGGCCTGAGGCCTGTTTTTGTATGTGAGCTAGGAGTGGTTTTTACATTTGTAAGGAGTTAAAAATAAATTTTAAATGGACTATTTTGTGATTGTTGGTTCATAAGCTCCTTAGGAGCTTCCTGGTTGTTCTGAAACCTGACATGGTTCTTGGACAGCTGGGAGAGACTTGAAGAAAGAGGCAAGCCGTTCTGGATGGGTAGGTAGCAGGTTTAATAAACAAGGGAACTCACTAGGCTTATCTTGAGAAGCCGCAGGACAGATCTCCACACCTGCCTGCCAAATCTTAAAAGTTTCAATAGGGGCCTTAACTGGGTTCAATCACATATACTCCTCAGATGGTCTTAACACCGTATCACTATCTCAAGGGTTTGTCTTTAGGGCAACTTCTGGGGGGGGGGGGAAGCAATTCGAATGCACACTGCAAGGGTGGGAGAGGGTGAGGAGCCTCCTGTTGCCAAGAGTCCAGCTCACGGGACTTAAAATTCATCTTTTTATGTCTGCTTAGTCTTTCAAGGTATGCATGAGGTACTTTTGTGTATTTAAATAACTCTCTTTTGTTAGATGTTTTGATTTCTTTTCCATTTTTTTAAACTATTACAATACTTAGGACAGCTTTTCTATTCAGAATTTTGTCAGTATCAGATTATTTCTATAGGATAAATTTTTAGAAGTGAAATTGCTAGTATGTACATATTGTCAGGTTGCCCATCAGACATATTGGACAACCTATGCCTCTGCCAATATTGGGTTGTCTCCTTTTTCATCTTTGCCAATTTGATAGGGAAAAAGATATTTTAGTTAAGGTTTATTTGATTATTAGGTCATTAACATTTTTTCATGTTGATTGTCCGTTTGTATTTCCACTTATAAAATGCTTACTCATGTCCTTTTCCTATTTTTCCATTAGGCTTCTGATCTTTTACTTGTTGATTTACAAACACTATATATACATTTGGGATAGTAATCACTTGTTATATGCAAGTTGCAGATACGTGTCTTTTTTTTTTTTTAATGGGCCTTTTTTTTTTTTTTTGGTCTATTTATTTTAAGACAGTGAGAGAGAGGGGGAGGGGCAGAGAGAGAATTCCAAGCAGGCTTCACACTGTCAGTGCAGAGCCCAATGTGGAGCTCAAACTCACAAACCATGAGATCATGACCTCAGCTGAGATCAAGAGTCAGATGCTTAACTGACTGAGCCACCCAGGTGCCCCAAGGTAAGATATCTCTTTATCCCAGTCCGTTTCGGTACTGACAGGAAGTACAGCCTATAGTGAAATTATTTATTTATTTTTTTTTTAAAAGTTTATTTATTAGAGAAAGAGCATGAGCAAGGGAGGGGCAGAGAGAGAGAGAGGGAGAGAGAATTCCAAGCAGGGGCTTGAACCCACAAACCATGAGATCATGACCTGAGCTGAAACCAAGAGTCAGATGCTTAACTGACTGAGCCACTCAGTCGTCCCTATAGTGAAGGTTTTTAAGATGAATGTGGAAAAATATCCTGAAATAACAAGCAGTGATTGCATAGATATTACTGCTTGGGATGAAATTAAAACTTATTTTTGTTTTAGTTAGTTGATTTAAACTAATATCTATTTTACCATTATTGCTATACTTTTTAAAAAAAGATTTTAAGTAATTAAAAAAAAAAAAATCTGTGTCTCCCTCTCTCTGACCCTCCCCTGTTCATGCTCTGTCTCTCCCTGTCTCAAAAATAAATAAAATGTTAAAAAAAAAAATTAAAAAAAAAAAAAGATTTTAAGTAATCTCTACATCCAATGTGGGATGTGAACCTACAACCTCAAGATCAAGAGTCCTATGCTCTACTGACTGAGCCAGCCAGATGCCCCTGTATGTTTTTTTTTAATTTTTTTTTAATGGAATCACACACACAAAAAGGAATCACAGGTATATGGTAGTTTGCAACTTCTTTCATGTATTTTTATTATGAACATTTTTGTATATAACTTTTTGTTTTAATGGCCATAAACTTAGAGTGGATATATTGAATTTATTCTGTTGATGGACATTGAGTTTGCTTCTAAATTTTCTCTTTTTACACTAATGCTCAGTAAATACCTTCTCCAGTTTTATAAACTAATAATGTTTATTTACAAAGGTCTAATTTACTGAGTTTTGCCCCTCAGGCAATTTTTTATACACATAATATGCAGGGGGCAGTAATTATTACACAACTTATGAAAATCACCTTTAAAAAATTTTTTTATTAAAAAAAATTTTTTTTAATGTTTATTTATTTTTGAGAGACAGAGACAGAGTTCGATCAGGGGAAGGGCAGAGAGAGAGGGAGGCACAGAATCTGAAGCAGGCTCCAGGCTCTGAGCTGTCAGCAGAGTCTGATGCGGGGCTTGAATTCATTAACTGTGAGATCATGACCTGAGCTGAAGTTGGACCCTTAACTGACTGAGCCACCCAGGTGCCCCTGAACAGTTTTTTCAAAAGATTGTTTTTAAATTGATGCCAGAAGGGGTGCCTGGGTGGCTCAGTCGGTTGAGCATCCGACTTTGGCTCAGGTCATCATCTCACAGTTCCTGGGTTCGAGCCCTGCATTGGGCTTTCTGCTGTCTGCTTGGAGCCAGCTTTAGATCCTCTGTCTCCCTCCCTCTCTGCACCTTCCCCGGTCCCTCCCTCCCTCTTTCCCTCCCTCCCTCTCCCTCTCAAAAATAAATAAATATTACAAAATAAAATAAAATTGATGCCATAGTACTTAATTCATTTGCATGGGAGTGCTTAAAATAAAAATAGTTCAAGAAGAAGATATGTAATTATGTCATTCATTATAGTTATATTTCAGAGATCCTCATATGAAAATAGTGCACTCTTAGTTCAAATGAATATATAAGACTACTCTAATCTCTTTTATTATTTATTTATTTAATTTTTTTAATGTTTATTTTTTTTTGAGAGAGAGAGACAGAGTGAGAGCAGGGAGGGGTAGAGAGAGAAGGAGACACAGGATCTGAAGCAGGCTCCAGGCTCTGAGCTGTCAGCACAGAGCCTGATGTGGGGCTCGAACTCACAAACCGTGAGATCATGACCTGAGCCAAAGTTGGACGCTTAACAACTGAGCCACCCAGGATCCCCCTCTAATCTCTTTTATATCAGAAAAGTTGACCTCTAAAAATGTTACAGAAAATGCCCTTCAGAAATGTAATTTCGTATATAAAATCTGTTTCCTTAAAAGAAATATCATCAAGTTGTAATTTGTCTTATTAAACTTTTTATCTGAACAGGGTTTTTTTTGTTTTGTTTTTTTTTTTTGGTTGTTGAGAGATGTAGTTTAGGTCATGAGATTTATTCATTTGTGGACTGAAACAAGTGTGACTTATACTTTAGATTCTGTGCTAGGCGCTGGGAATATAGCAGTGTATTTAATTTTGCATGAACAGTGTAGAATATTAATCCTGAATAATTGCCATTAAATTGTACCCAAGGGTCAAATACTGTATCATTATTTTATAGTATGGGAAAGTGTTCTGATTTAAAGTCTCAACCAGACTGAAGTATAGCAGTGGTCACTAGATTTTAATTTCAAGTTTAATTTCCAGAAAGTAGGGAGGGCATGGCATTGACATAGGATTGACAGCTTTTCATTGTGATGAGTAAGGACATTAAAAAAAAAAAAAAAAAATCAAGTAACATCCATCTGCTGTCCCCATATCCTAACAGAAAAGGCTTTTTTACACCGAAATGTAAGAAGGATATAGTCTCAAAATAAAGGACAGTAACTTCAAATTGAATAAGTTTTTTTTTTTTGTTTGTTTTGTTTTAATACTTCATGGTCCTTATTTTTCTTTCGCATCATTGTTTGGCACTAGAATGTAGAGCGTCATTGGGGTGCATTGATTTATCTAATCTTTTAGTATTCTGAGAACAGGAAACCTTATTCTAATAAATTAACCAACTGAATAAGAATGTCCTTTTAATCATTTTAGACTCCTTCCACCTCTGCTATAAAATGGTCATACTCCTCTCTCATATTGTAAAGATAATTAAATGGCCATTCTCTTGAATAGTTCCCAAAGACCTTATAAAAATAAGCTCCAGTGTACTGTTGTAGCTTTTAACGTTTTTGGCATTTTAAATTTAATGACAACATAAATTAATAACAACTTTGCTATTATTACTAACAGGGTTATTGTGAAACTATTTACTGGTAATGAATTTTTTTTATCATAACTATCTCAAAAGCATACACTGCATTTGTTGATGCAGTATTAGTGTTATCTTTGATTTGATTGCCATAAACTTTAATTGGTGTAACTGTACACTCTTATATATTTTCATAGTATTTGTAGAGGGAAGAGAAAGTCTGTTTTCAAGATTTATCTATTTTCATTTAGTCTTGTCTACTGCCCTGCCAATGACCTGTTCTCCTCCTCCCCCAAATAGTTTGCTATTTCTTATAGTCTATGTCAGAGTAGACTAGACTATAAGCTTATATCATCATCATAAAATTCTTGAAGTTAAATTATATATGTATTCATACAGAACCTAGAAAACAAAATGCAGTCTGATTCTTAGCCATCTTTTTTTAAGCCTTTTTTATTTTGAAGTATGACACACACAAAATGTAATATAAAATGCACAAACATGAATATATAACTCAATAAATTCTTACAAAGCAAATGTCCATGTAATCACCGCCCACATTAAGGAATAGAAAGTTGTATGCACTCTAGAAAGCTCCTTTATGCTCTCTACCAACTATTACCCACTCCCATCCAAAGGTAACCACCATTGTAACTTCTTACGTAGCTTTGTTTTGCCTTTATTATTTTCTTTTTTTTTTAAAGATTTTAATTTTAAGTAATCTCTACTCTTTTTTTTTTTTTAATGTTTTTATTTTTGGGAGAGAGAGAGAGAAAGAGAGACAGAGTACAAGCAGGGGAGGGACAGAGAGAGGGAGACATGATCCGCAAAGCAGGCTCTAGGCTCTGAGCTGTCAGCACAGGGCCCAATGCGGGGCTTGAACCTGTGAACCACTAGATCATGACCTGAGCTGAAGTTGGATGCTTAACCAATCGAGCCACCCAGGTGCCCCAGGTAATCTCTACACTTAACATGGGGCTCGAAGTTAGAATCCTGAGATCAAGTGTCATATGCTCTACTGACTGAGCCAGCCAGGTGCCTCCTTTTTATTATTATTTTTTAAAGTTTATTTATTTATTTGAGAGAGCATGAGCAGAGGAGGGGCAGAGAGAGAGAAGAGAAAATCCCAAGCAGGCTCTGAGCTGTCAGTGTGAAGCCTAACCTGGGACTCAAACTCACGAACTGTGAGATTATGACCTGAGCTGAAACCAAGAGTTGGATGCTTAACCAGCTGAGCCACCCAAGCGCCTCTCCCTTTACTATTATTATTTTTAGCACCTTTGTGATCCATAGTGATGTTTACTTTTTCATTCCTTATACTTGCTATAGGTGCCTTCTCTCAGTAAATTTCATCAGAAGTCCCTTTTATTTTTTTAATTTTTTATTTTTCCCCAAGGAAATAACTACTGGCCTGGATATACTTCTCTGCCTTGACAATTCTCTGATGCTTTCAAATAGATGATTTTTATATTTTGTCCAGTTTATTTATCCTCTTGGGAGGATGATTTGTCTGAAATTACCTAGTTCACCTATAAGTAGAAGCAAAATGCTTACATAATCTGTTCACATTTGAGATAATGTAGAAAAGATACTGGCTTGCATCTTAGATGTCCTTCGTTTAATATTTTAATATTAACTTAGCAACTGTTATATTCCGTATACTAAGTGCTGAGGTCACTGTGGTGAATAAGATAGTTTTTGGTGATTAAAGTGCTGTGGAGATAAGCAGTTTAGGTACATTGTTTTAATGTGGTATATAGGATAATATTTACAGGAGTACCCTAATCCTGGTCCATCAGGAAAAACTTTGGTCCATCAGGAAGAACCTCTTGGAGGAAGTGATAGCTAAGCTGAAATAAAGGACTAGTAGGACCTAGCTTGATACAGGGAAACTATAGGGAGGTGGAATACTGGATAAAAGAAAAGTCTAGAGAGCCTGTTGAGTTTTTAGAATTATCTGTATGACCAGATCGAAGAGTAGAGTATGAAAGATACAGAGGATAGGAAAGTGCAGAGACCAGATCATAAAGGACTTATTTCAGTATTGAGAATGAATAGAAAGGGGAGAGCAAAGTTGGTGGGGGGGGACTATTAACTAGTAATAGTCTAGTTAATAGATTTTTATGATAGTGTAGGCTTTGGATAACTGGATTGGAATAGAATAGCAATGTAAATGGAGTCTGATCTATTTAGGAGGAAACCTACATCTTGATTGTAGAAAATGAAAGAGAAAGAAGGAATGATTGACGATATGGGTGCCATTTTCTGAGGCAGTAGCAGATTCAGGAAGAAAATTAAGGAGCTTGGTTTTGGATCTTTGGTTTGAGAGCAGATGGGAGAAACCAGAAGGTGGCATGTGATTGAAGCTGACATAGGGCAGGAAAGAGGATTTATCTATACAGAGTGGAGCTGATGTAATGAGACCTGTGAGTTGAGGGGGTGTAATCCTGAGCCCTTAGGGGGAAGGAGGGACAGGAGAGAATGGGGGACAGAATAGGTGCGGATGTAGGTAAGTGTATGGCATGTGGAGTGGCAAGATGTTGAGGGATTTCCTGTTAGATGATTTCTCTATTATTTGAAGTAGTGTGCTTCATTTTTGCTGAGAAATGATGGAGGAAGGGTTGGAGAGATTTGGATAGCATGGAGAATGCTTCAAAAAGCTGCTTGGGGAATGGAAGAGGGGGAAGAGTAAGAAAATATTTGCCTAGAATGCTAGACAGCAGTGAGGGCCCGTTTGATGTCAGAGGTAGCACATGTTTGTAGCAACATCAAAATGTGAGATTTCGTAATTTTTCTAAGGTCCAGTTGTAGGAAATGAAGCCTGTTGGATTAATCAAGTTGTGGTTTGTAGAAATAGAGCAGTAGAGTAAGGAGTTGAAAATACTGACACAGAGTGGTTCAAGTGATTTTTGGCTGCATGGGGGTAGAAGAAAGTGAAGGCGGAAAGGGATTGATTAGGTTGATGAAAATTGCAGGGAAGAATAGACCGAAGGTCTCAGTATGGACAGGGTAGATCAGAGGAGTATCTGAGGGAAAGCTAGAAGGTGAGATTCTTTTTTTCTAGATTTTTTTTTTTTTTTAAAGTTTATTTCATCTCTATAACCCAAGGTGGCGCTCGAACTCAACCCCTAGATGAAGAGTCGCATGCTCTTCTGACCGAGCCAGCCAGGTGCTCCTAGATTTTGTTTTTAAATGAAAAGTAAACCATACAAAGAAAAGTCCACTTCTACCTGCTCTGGCCATTTTTAAGAGTTTGATGTGTATCTTTCTATAAATAAAAAGGTTGAGGCTTGGGGCATTTGGGTGGCTCAGTTGGTTGAGCATCTGACTTTAGCTCAGGTCATGATCTCACAGTTAGTGAGTTTGAGCCCTGCATCAGGCTTGCTGCTGTCAGCGCAGAGCCTGCTTCAGATCCTCTGTCTCCCCTTCTCTGCCCCTCCCTCACTTGGGCTCTCTCAAAAATAAACATTAAAAAAAAAAATGGTTGAAGATTTTTGTTTTTTACAGAAATAAGATCATACTTAACATATTCTCCCTAAAAAAACAAAACATTATTCTTGCTGTATCATGTATATTCCAGCGAGTCATTATATAGACTGTTACTTTTTTAAAAAAATTGAGAATAGTTAACACAACAATGTTACATTACTTTTAGGTGTACAACATAGTGATTCAATAAGTTTATACATTGTGTTATGCTCATCACAGGTGTAATTACCATCTGGACTTCACTCACTTAATAGATGCATAATATTTTCTAATATGAGTATATTGTAATTTAACAATTGTTTTATTGATGAACATTAAGGTTGATCCCAGTTTTGTGGTTAGAAAAAGCACTGTAGACAATATCTTTACACATGTGTTATTACATACAATGCTTTTGAGAGAAATTCCTGAAAGTTGCATAAGTTGGTCAAAGGCTATGTATGTTTTTAAAGCTTTTATTTGAGGTATAACTCACATTAAGGAAAGTATGTAAGGATACATCTTGGTAAGTTTCTGTTGGTAGGTGGAGGAAGGACTACAAAGTATCCTCCAAACTGAGAAGACACTTAAGACTGAAAAGCACAACAGGCAACTCCATACAGTTAACACAGAGTTTTATTCTGGGTAATTTACTGACAGGGTTGGTTGGATGATAATCTGGACATCTGTGCAGCTATTCCCTGAAAAGTCCGGATCTTAGCCTACAGATTTTTATAGAATGTGCAGGAGGGCATTTTAGTTTTAGTGAGATCAGAGGGCTTGCAGGCGTTTAATTGACAGCTAACCTTTAACAGACCTTGTGGTGCCATCTGTACTTCAGGAGAGGGAATGACTGTTACCTCTAACAGATTCATGGGAGGCCAAAGCAAGCCTCCTTGGCGGGCATTTCTGAGGGATGTATATTAATCTCCAAGGGGTCAGGAACACATAGCCCCAAGAGAGATCATTGAGCTAGCAGATATGAGCAAGATGAAAGACTAAAGGTAGAGTCAGTATTTTCAACTCTCCTACAGTTTCATAGAATAAACATACCTAAGTGTCTATGTTAAGAGATCAGAGTATTGCCAGCACCCTTAGAAATCCCTCTCAGACCTGCCAGTCAGGACCCCTGTCTTCAACAGCAAAACAGAACAAAACAAAACTTGAAAAAAAAAAAAAACAAAAACAAAAACAAACCTGATCTGTGATTAGCTTACTTTTAATTTTACCTGGTTTGGTTCTTTATATGAATGGGCTTACACAGTAGTCTCTGGGATGTGTCATGTCTGAATATTAAAATCACCTAGCACTGGCAAATAGAAGATACATTTATTGATTTACTAGTGCTCAGGGGGCCAAAATGCAGAGAAGTTGTTGATTAGGAATAGCTTTGATATAAAGCGAGAGAGTAAGCAAGGAGGAACCCTTTGAGAAGGCTTTGAAGCAGTATTATAAATAGGGAGAGCCCAGTGTCAGTTCAGGAAAGGAGGGGACATTTATCTTTAAGAAGCGTTCTAGAGAGCACAGTGGAGAGGCTTGGAGGAAAGGTTGGCAGTAGGAGGCTACCAACTGACTATGTGACCTCTTTCCTGTGTGTTTCCGTTTAACAAGGACGATTTCCTTTCTTGAAATTTCCTTTTTGTTTCTTTGCTGACAACACTTCTGTCATTATTTTTCTGCTACCCTTTGATCATTTTCCCCCCAGGGGTTTTTATTTTTTATGCTAGTTCCTTAGTATTTCCTGGGGTTTCTATTCTGGCTTCTTTTCTTAGTCATTCACTCTTAGATTTCATCTCCTTTATCCAAGCCTGTGCTCTCCAATCCTTGGCTCAGATTGCAGAACATCTCTTCTTGGCAAAAATAATTTTAAAATATTAAAAAAAAATCCTTTCCATTTGAAAAATGAGCAAAAGATACTTTGGAGAAGATACCAAAATGCTCCCAAGACATGTAAAGAGCCCAGCAGAATGGCTAAAATTTAAAATACCAACAATACGAAGCAAGTATTGACAAAAATTGTATCACAACTAGAACTCTCTCATTTACTTGCTTATGAGAGTGTCCTTTGGAAAGATGTTAGTTTCTATTAAAGATGTAGCCATATATTTTATTTATACAGATCTTCCTGGACTGATGATGGAGTTCTGTCCCAGTAAGCCCATTATAAATTGAAGATACCATAAGTCTAAAATGCATTTAGTACACAGAACTTACTGAATGTCATAGCTTACCCTAGCCTACCTTAAATGTGATGAGAACACATTAGCCTACAGATGGGCAAAATCACCTAATACCATTCTAAAAGTGAAAAACAGAATGGTTGTATGGTTTCAGAATGGCTATAAGTCTATGAGTTGTTTACCCTGTGATCACGTGGCTGACTGGGAGCTCTAGTTGCTGTTGCCCAGCATCACGTGAGAGTATCGACCATATATTGAAAGCCCAGGAAAAGATCAAAATTCAGAATTTGAAATGTGTTCTCTACTGAATGTGTATTTGCTTTCACACTATTGTAAAGTCAAAAAATTATGAGTTGAACCATTTGTGAGTTGGGACTGTCTGTATATCTTGTGATGTAGCAGTTGTACTTCTGAGCATATCCTCAAGAGAAATGAGTTTTTACGTGTACCTTTCTATGCTATGTGCAAGAATTATTTTAGCACCTTTATTTGTAATAGATAAAAAATGGAAACAACCCAAATATTCATGAACAGTAAATTGGGTAAGTAAATTGTGGTACAGTACATAACAGCAACGAAAAATAACTGATTTACAAAGGATGTGAATTAATCTCACAGACATTGTTAAATGAAAGAAGTCAGACACAAAAGAATACATCGAGTGGGCAAAACTAATAAATGCTCATAAAAGTTAAAATAGTGGTAGAGGCGCCTGGGTGACTCAATCAGCTGGGCGTCTGACTCTTGATTTAGGCTCAGGTCATGATCTTGAGGTTTGTGAGACTGATGATCCCTGCGTTGGGCTCTGTGCTGACAAGGCAGAGCCTGCTTGGGTTTCTCTCTCTTCCTTGTGCGTGCGAGTGGGGGAGGGACAGAGAGAGGGTGACACAGAATATGAAGCAGGCTCCAGACTCTGAGGAGCGAGCACAGAGCCCGATGCCAGGGCTTGAATCCATGAACCCCAAGATCATGACCTGAGCTGAAGTCAGACACTTAACTGACTGAGGGACCCAGGCACCTCGTGTCTCTCTCAAAATAAGTAAACATTTTTTTAAAAGTCAGAATAGTGGTTAGAATGGGGGCTTTTGGGGTTCTGGGGCTCTTGATCTGAGTGGTGGCTACACAGGTCTATATATACATAAAAATTCATCAAGTTGGACACTTAAAATTTGTGTACTTTTCTGTGTAAGTTACATTTTAAAAAAGTGATAGGCTGGGTTGCTTGACTGACTCAGAAGAGTGTGCGACTCTTAATCTTGGTTATGAGTTTGAGCCCCACAAAGGGTGTAGAGATAACTTAAATAATAAAACTTTAATAGGATTTTTAAAAAGTTTACTTTGAGAGAGTGGATGCATGTGTGTGTGAGCTTGGGAGGGACAGAGAGAGGGAGAGGAAGAACCCCAAGCAGGCTCTGTGCTAACAGCAAGGCTCAATCTCATGAGCTATGAGATCATGACTTGAGCTGAAATCTAGTCTGACACTTTACTGACTGAGCTACCCACACGCCCCAATAAGTAAAACTTAAAAAAATTTCATCTTAGAGACATCTGGCTGGCTTAGTTGGTAGAGCATGTGACTCTTCATCTCAGGGTTGTGAGTTCAAACCCCACATTGGGCATGAGGCCTACTTAAAAAAAAAAAAGGTCAAAAAATACTTATGTATATATAAAAGTGGTAGGTTTTCAAATCTGACATAAAACCATCTTTTTTTCTCCCAGGTTTTTTTTGTTTTTTTTTTTTTTTCTTCCAGCTTTGACATTATTTTTGGACCTTTGCTGTTTTTCTTCCCATTAACTCTCAGAGTATGGCATTCTTACAAGCAGTAATAGATATTGGTAACATTAAAATATATCTGTGTCTCTGTCTCACCAAAGTTCTAGTCATGACCATTTCACAGTTATCAATAAAGTATATATTTCTGCCAGTGCTTAGAATTATTACATACTTTCATCTGTCATTAGGACCTGGCTCTTTTCAGTTCATGTTTCACCCAATGTCTGATACATTTGTGGCACCTTTTATCTCCCCCTCCCCCAATTATTCATAAAGTTTTTTTCAAAGTGTAGACCATAAACTCTTTTTGTGGTCCGTAATGGGATGAGCTTGCATCAGAATGTAAATCAAATATATTACTAAGTCTACTTAGTAATACCAAGTACTTAGTAATAATAAGTACACCGAACTGTTTTGTTCAGCCATTTTGTTTGTTTTTAATTAAGACTGCTTTGATGAGGAAGCAGTACATTGACATAGTTTTGTTCAAACTCTGTTTCATTGGAGACCAACACTTTCAGCAGACTGGTTTAGGCTGTATGACGATTTAACAATTTAATTCTATCAGACAGAGGGGCACCTGGGTGGTTCAGTCAGTTGATTATCAGACTCTGGATTTTGACTCAGGTCAAGATCCCAGAGTTGTAGGATCAAGCCTCGTGCCAGCGTGGAGCCTGCTGAAGATTTTCTGTCTTCTTCTGCCCCTCTCCCCTACTCCTTTGCTCTCTCTGAAAAATTAATTCTATCAGGTATATAGTATATTGATGGGGAAGAAGGAGGTGAGTGGCAGGGGTTATATAGTGCCAGAAGTGTGGAAGGACTTTTGTCATTTTTGACCCTGTAGCATCTGAATTCCTGTTCCATATTTCTGGAATTCCTTTATGGCTTTGGTAGGAGGCAGAATCTGTAACTATAGTCAGGTAGATTTGGCCAAGCAAATGCCATCAGTATGGACAGCAACTCAGGAGCCAGTGAGGCAGAAAAGTGAGAACTGGCAGACTGTTCTATTCTGGAGGGCGGGGGGGGGGGGGGGGGGGGGGGGCAGTAGCAGTTGCAGTGATGTCTTCTCAGGACCAATTCTGCCCCAGTATTGGATGTCTTTCCTGGCTCTGTGTAGCCTATATATCAGTTATCAGCTATATACATTATTATCTACTATATATCTTTTCATAAAAATATTTTCTACTTAAATTACTCATAGTGGGTTTTTATTGCTTCCAACTAAGAAACCTGGCTGGAAAAAAAAAATCATTAAAAAAATACTGTGCTATTTATTTAAAGCTGATCACAACAAAATTTGTTTTCTCTTAAGTAAACTACATGCAAAGTTTTAAAATGTTTTAGACTAGACTTTGTGAGACATGTTGCAGACAGCAAAGATTCTAAATAACAATTATTTCATTTTAGTATTTGCATTTTAAAATTTTAGTGTGCTTATTGGGCCATGTGCTGCTATGTACGCCTGGAGTACTTGAAATGCAAATTTGGAGAGACTTTGCCATCTAAATGCTTGGCTGGATTAAGCGCCTAATTAGGATGGTTTTTCAACAGGTTGGAGTAAGCATGCAATCGGTGAGTGCTCCAAATTAATTTTTAAAATCCAGACACTTGTATGTTTTAAGATTTTTTTCTGAGAAAGTGAAATAAATCTATATATGACCAACATTTTAAATTCAGTATGTTTATTTTAGTCATAGAAGTGAATCTTTACCTAGCATCCTAAGTACTGGAGTAACATTCTGGGTTAAAATGAAAATTTTATTGAAATTTTATTGAAAATGTACCAATATTCATGTGACTGTTAAGAGCAATGCATTTGTTAGTGGTGAGGAAAGACATACATACATACATACACACACATATATATATATATATATATATATATATATATATATATATATATATATAAATCATTGAATAAAATATGTTTGACTAACACTTGACAACCCTGAATGTTGTGTGTAGAACTATTAATATTGAATGCTGTTATAATGTGGTTTATCATACAACTGTTTAAAGTAAAAGGTAAGTCATGTCTCTGAAAATATAACAACTATAGATATGAAGAAAAAATTAGTATAATATTCTATGCCAAAGATGTTAGTTCTGATCTTGATTTTTGAAGTGTTTTCTACTGATACATATTTTTTATTTTTAGATCCAGTGTAAAGTTATTAGAGCAGTAGTTCTGCTAGGTGTATTTTGTGGAATATTTGTTTTTCATTTTCAAATTCAATGTTTTTCATCTGTAATGTGAAATTAAATTTTGTTTGTTAAAGATATAGGCAGGTTACATAAATTGATTATGGGTATACTTTTTAATACACTACTTTTGCTCCTGTTTTTATTTTGTGTCTTCTCATGTCTTATTAAGAGAAAGTTAAACTTTAAATCTCCCAACCCCTCAACATTACATCTATTTTCTTTGGAGATAAAAAGCAAAGAACCAAATAAAAATACCTTTTTAAATATCTGCATAATTTTAAGATTATTAGTTTGAGGATAAGCAGTAGGAAAATGGTTTGTGAAGTTAATACTATTTTCATCTTTTTCAGTTACATCTTTCTCTGTTTTGGACTTCACTTAAAGTAGCTATATACTGTGTTTCTCATTTGTTATTTACCACCATTTGGCTGTATAGAGTAGATTAACATTTCAGTACCAACAGCAAAATAATTTCTGTTGCTTTCAGAAAGATGGGAGGCTTTTGTAACTTATAATTCCCAAGAAGTCACGCTTTATAATTTATGTTTCTTATTTATTTCCAATTTTAGTAAGAATTACAGTTTAGTGGCGGGGTGCCAGACTGGCTCAGTCAGAAGAGCATGCAGCTCTTGATCTCAGGGTCATGAGTTCAAGCACCACATTGGGCATAGAGATTACTTAAAAATAATAATTTTTTTAAAAAGTGTAATTTAGAGGAAAGATCTAGGTCCTTGATTCAAACAACTCCGGGTCTGAAATTGGTCTCTGCCAGTTACTTTCTTCATCAGATTTTTTTTGATTACAATTACAGATAGGAACCACTACTCTAGAGTCAGCCTGTGGATTAAAGGACTGTATGTAAAACAGCTACTTCAGTGGCTTGTACGTACTATAGCTACATTCAGTAATGGTTAATTTTCCATAGTTTTGCTCTGTCACTCACCCCCATTCCTGGCCCAGGTCAGGTGAATGTGACTAATGCTGATGAAGCCAAAGTGTTTAGTTTCAGGAACAGATAACAAACACACTTTCTTTAGCTCGTTCCTTTAATTTAGCTTTGTTCATTTGAGGGGTAAAATGTGTGCCTTTCATCAAAAAAATGGACCAGGTAACAGAGCATTAACTTATTCCCTGTATTGTAATCACAGTTAAGGGCTCTTCCTATTAATAGTAACTGAACAAGATTTTATTTTCTAAATGTTTATTTTGAGAGAGAGAGAGAGAGTCAGTCAGTCAGTCCCTAGCAGGCTCTATGCTGTGAGCGCAGAGCCCGATGTGGGGCTTGATCTCACAAACCGTGAGATCATGACCTGAGCTGAAATCAAGAGTCAGTTGCTTAACTGACTGAGCCACCCTGGAGACCCCCAAAATTGTTTTTGTATGTAGTGTATAATCATCAACTTGAATGAGTTAATTGAAAATCTATATAAAAACAAGTCTTTTTTCTAACATAAAGCAATTTGATCCTTGGGAGTTATTTAGTTTCTAAGATCTCTTAGTGTGCTGCCTAAGTGTAAGGAAGTGTATAGTCTACCAAGATTTTGCTTTTGGACATCTGAAAATAAAACTTTTTAGTGTCCTCTTTTAGTAATAAATACATATTTTCCCATTGGTTGGATAATGAACTTGATACTAATCAAAGTATTCTAAGAGCAGAAACTATCTTCATCTTTACATGTTTTATCTTCTTAGAAAAAAAGAAGCTTTGAGACTAGGGATTTGTTTTTGCCATTAGAACAACTGGTGATGATTAGCTCTTTGTATTTCACTGTACATATCAGCACCACTGTATGCAATAGCTATCACTGATTGATTTACTATACCTAGTTCTTTTGCATAAATTATGTACGTTCACCAAACATTTTTTGTTTTACAGGTATAACCACAGTTCTAGCAGATTACTGATTTGCATTAGTAGTATATTTCCAGTAATAACTTAAGAATTATAACCTTGTTTTCCTTTTGTGCTGTGGAGGAAGAAGGTGAATGTGGCTAGGAGTTTAGAGTAAGGAAGAAGAGACTTGAGGAAAGTCTTATCTTTAATTGGGGATTTTGAAATTGTTCATCTCTACCCCTTCTCCCCAATACACGCTTTGGATTTTCCACTGGCTCCCTTGGAGTTAAGGATTTGTACTTTGTTGGATCCTAGACTACTTGAAATTTTGATTAATGATCCAGACTTTCTTCCAGAAAAATACTGTGTATGCACAAAATTTTGCATGTAATTTCAGGGATATGTGGCCCTCAGAATAATGACCTTTGTGTTAATATGAAATAGCTTATCTTGAGAAAAATCTGTTTGTTTAGAATTAAATTTGTACTTTTTCTACTAAATGCTACTTCTGAAATAGTAATATAGATTAAACTAGTCTATAACAGATGAATTACCACATAAAATTTGAGTACAGTCATCATGATGAGACAGATGATAGCTTCAGATTCCAAGCTCACACTTCAACACTTCTACAATAGCATTTCACAATGTTAAAAAAGAACAAATTGCTTTCTTGTTGTCATCCTCCTCCTTGCTGTCATCACTTTCAAACACTGTTGCTAAATGTTATGGACTGTCATTACTAGACCCAGACATGCAAACACACATGCACACAGATTCATGATTAGATTATTTGTCAGTAGTCATTATAAATAAAGCAAAGCAGAGCTTTTCTGTTTAATAACTATTTAATAATTTTCTAATGGAATTGAATTTTTATTTCTTAAAGTATCTAGCAGTGGCAGTTTTCTCCTTCCCCCTCTCTTACATCTGAAAAAATACTAATGGCAATTTATCTTTAGAGGAAGTCTTCCCTTCTCCAGTATACTGACAAGACAACAGTTCAGCCACCAGTTAGGGTAGGAGATACACTTGGGCCTTACAGTCTCCCAGTGCACAGATGGTGACTTTTCAGTACCATCTGTTCATTATTTCTTCACAGCCATTTACAATTTCTCCCACTCCATGAGGGCTGAATAGAAAAAATAAAGTAGGACCTAGTTTTAGAGTTCCTAAAAGTTAGCTGCTCTTTCCCCTCACTTTTTCCTACAGTTGAGTAAAGGTTTTATGACTCTTCTTCTTTCTCAATATTCCATTCATTAGCTTACATAGACCCTTCTTCATATCTCTGGTGCTACGTGCCGTGCAATTCCCAGGTAACAGAAAAGCATTGTTAGTCTACTGCATATACTTGAAAAAAATCACATAAAGCGATCTGTTTTTATTTCCTTTAACTTTGTATAAAAATCCTGAGTAGTCTACTTAGTCCTTATAAGTAAAAGCTGAATCTCTGGCCACCTTCACTTGTAGAAGTCACCTGGTATTCTTTCCTCCTGATATTAAGCAGATGGGAAGATAATAGTTGAAACTTAGCCCTGAAGCATGCATAGCAAGGAATGCTAAAAGTTGGCAGAAACATTAGTCCCTGACCTTGGCAAATCCTTTTCAAATTTTTCTTTGTGAGCTTTTTGTCCTCTTCATCTCCAGTTAAGATCTTGCTTACTGGAGGCGTGGGAGATTAACTTTAGACTCTTAATTGTCACATTGTGATGCATAAATAGTGTTCCACGGCTCTGGCATCATAGGAGAGTTTTGACTTGTGACTAAATACAAGATTCAAGAGGAGAATGATTGAATGGTATAGTTGCTATTGCCCTGTGGATTTCTTTTTATAAGATTAAGACCTGTGAACATGTATAAGGTAGAGTTTGCTTAAATATGGTTTTAGAATTACTTGTCCATGAACTTATTTTTCCTTGGCCTCTTATGTTGAATTTGTAAAACTGTGATGCTTCCCATTTTTCTCTAGTCAGATATTTTTCTTCTCTTAGCCCTCTCGTGTTATTAACACTATTCGTATGATAATCCTCTGTATGATCATTGGTGTGAATGATTCGGATTCCTGAATTACAGGTAATTCTCTTCTAAGATTCACAGTAGCTTCGCCTCTTATATTCTTTATTTAATATTCATATTTCAATATCGATCTAGTCTTATCTTTCTACTGACCTATTTTCCAGTCTGTGCCATCTTTTCAGTTTATATTTCCAAAGCAAGAGTTACAGTTTTTACTGGTTGTGGTAGCCAGTGTAGGTTCTAATACTTTCTGGAACTCTCTCAGGTGATAGTGAAACTCTGAACATATTAGTGGTGAATTATATAAAAGCTGAGGCATATTCTGGAGGTATTATATATACCCCCACGATCCTCACATTGAGTCATACTGTTATCTGTAATTGGATTTGGTTGCTAAAAATCTAAGAAGTCAGGTTACTTCTATGCTCATTTTACAAGTTGTGCATGCTTTTAGAATGGTTTAAATGTCTAATTTGGGTTATGTGTTGGAGCCAGTGCTGTTTACTTTATTTCTTCCTTGGTCATATTGCATATGTTAAGGTGATTCCATTCTTTAAATTAGAATGGCCATGGAGTGACTTTAAAAAGGGGTCAGTGTCTGTTGCTCGGAATACATGCCAGCTGATTTGGTATTATTTAGTTTAAGGATATGATTGAATGTTAAAATTTAATGAATTAAGTATAATGATCATATCATTCTCATTCTTTTCTTTTTAAATTGCTTTTAATAGCATACCACCTGTCTTTGCCTCTCTGCCCAGGCTTTCGAGTATAGCACTCAAAACGGATAGTTTTTCTCTTTAAGGAAAAATGATATACTTGGGGAGAAGTTTCCAGGTACTTTATAATGATTTAACATTCTACATGTGTGTTTTTTTTGTTTGCTTTCTGCTTTGGGAGTTTGTTTTTGTTTTTGCATTAAGCATAGCATAATGTCCTGAGCGTATTGTGATTTCATGTGAGAAATTCTGCTCATTAGGGTCACTCACTACAAGCCCACCTAGTACCTTTGTGTAAATTGGGAAAAGACACCTTTTCCCTGGCGATAAGGCCTCACAAGAAGATGCAGTGTAGCTAAATTTTAGCCCACACTCCCCCTTGACCAGACATTCTTGTGTAGCAAAAAATGAAGCACCCTGAATGGTACAAATTCAGATTCTGAACTTTGTACTGATTTGGATTTGTTTTGAAAAGTCCATTATAACAAACACTCACGGTTTTAAAAAAATGTATATGTATTTAAAATTCTAAAACTTTAAAAAATATAGCAGAGATGATAAAAATTGTTTCCTTTGCAGAATAGTATGAAAACATAGTGAAAATGCGAAGTTTTTACTCCAAATGTAATTCTGTTTTACAATTATTATTCTTCTGTATTTTTTATATAATGCCTTAAATTAAACCTTATTGTGTTAATTATAACCAGCTATATATATATATATTTTTTTTAACTTTTACTTGAGAAATATTAGCTCATTTCCCATAACATTTAAAGCATTCTGATTCCATAATTAATGTGTGAATATTTTGTTAAATTAACTGTCCAGTGCTTTGTAGTAACAGTTTTATTACCTTTGTAATTAAACTTTGGTTTTTCCTATTTCCTCAGGTACTTTGGTCTGGGAAGCCATATGGTTCATCTCGAAGTATCGTAAGGAAAATTGGTACTAATTTATCTCTGATCCAGTGTCCAAGAGTTCAGTTTCAGGTACTATATTTTATATGTTTCAAAACTTTATATTAATATGTGCATTAGAAATACAAGTAGGCAAGACAGCTTTAAAAGTATTTTAGAACCTTTCCCCCTTTGATGCTGCTACCAATAAAAGACAATAAAACTATAGTAAAGTCTTTCTGATTTTACTTCCTCTGTGAAGTGATTATTCAAGCTTTTTAAAGCTCTTTAAGACATTTATCCTTCTTAAGAATACATATACTAAGATTTAGAAGCATATCATAAGCCAAGTAGTTGTTAATTCCCAGGTGACCTTGGACATGGCCTTATGTAACTTTAGAGGGGCTTCAGGTTCCACCATTGTTTTCTTTAGTTATTATACCTTCTTATCTGGACAGCCACTCTGTTCCCCTAGTTTATTTTTAGATGTATCTGTGGATGCCTTGTAAGGTGCTTTCTCCATCCTAGGTTTAAAGCTTAGCATTAATTGTAGAAACCATTGCCTGGACAACGACAGTGTCAAGACAAAGAGGTAATTGTGGTTCTCTGAATGAGATAACAGGGAAACCCTGAATTGGGAATACTTTAGAATGCTTAGGTCTTAGTAACCTCTGATAGCACCAAATTGAGAGCAACTCTACTCTTTGCTTGGAGACAAATTGTTATTTTCGTGATTTGGGCTTTGTTCCTTTTTGTTGTAATAGTGTTAGACATGTTCTTGTTTTTCAGCAATTCTTCACAACAGTAATACTACAAAACCTTTCAGTTTGACATTTAAGAATATAAAGTTCAGCAGATATCTACACCAGTTTTAAATAATGATGGATTAGCATGTGAAATGTGGAAGATGTATTTAATTCATAATCCAAAGCTCAGAAGTGCCCCCTGAAAGCTTATTTGATATTATGTCTTACTCATAAATCAGCACTCCTGGCAGATAGAGGTAAAAATCTGTTCCTAAGTAAGTGGTAGAAATTAGCATTTGTTCAGGTTGACTAACAAGGTTGTTCATTGTTGTGCTCATTCATAATCCTGCTTGCGTATTGACTGGCAAAACTTTTGTGCATCAATCTAGAAATTGACAGATTGGAACTTTCCAAGAAGTAATTTTTTTTTTTCATCAATTTATAGGCTTTAAAAAAATAAAATGAAGAAATCTCTGGTGGTAATTCTCAGGCACAATTTCTGAGAATTGAGTTAGACACAAATTGCTGATTGCTTCATTTGCCAACTTCCTTCAAATAACTGTTGTGTTAACTGAGGCTTATTCACTTTTTTCCGATTGCTCAGTTCTATTAAAATTTTATTTTTGTCCATTTATGTGTCTACTTAACCTAGTTGCAGGAGAATTTGGTACAGCATTTGTGTTCATGTAGCTAGAGATATATAGAAGGAGATGAAGATAATTTAGCATTTTTTAGTAACAACCCAAATCTGCCTTGATAGTTACTGGGCTGAAATTTCCCCCAGAGCCAAGTATAGTTTCTTGGAGAGATTCTTTTTCTCATTGTTATTAGTCGCTTAAAGGGTATGAGCAGGATTAAGAATATTAGATTTAGTACAGGAGCTGAATTTGAGTAAAGGTGGATAAACATAGGAGAATAAGATCAGAGAAATACTGGTGACCTACTTGAGAATATAATGGAAGACAGAAGACATTTGTTTATAATGAGATTTTAACTTCCAGGTGGTTTTATAGCATACTGAGTCTTTTTAAATTCAAGGTCAATATTAAAGTGAGTGTTTTATGTGCTAGTTAGATATTTTAAATCTGCTATTATTCCTTTGTATCCTCTATTATTTTTTAACTACATCTATCAGAAATGTAAAAATGTGGAATTTTAAAAACCATGCAATTTAGAGTAATAAAGTTGAAAATGCATTTTTGCTATTTTTCTGGCTCATTTGAGGATTTGATAGGGAATATATTTGGACTGTCTAGGAGCCCAGCATGAGTAAATTCTATAGAAAGTCTGGAACTGAGGACCACAGTTGGACCCCAGGAGAGTAGACACCATTTTAGGGCCATATTCAGGAGACAAAAATTGAAATGGATTAAACTTGAGAATAGGGCATTCCTGGGTCAATTCAGAAGCAGGAGTTAGGTAGTCAAAACCAGTCCCTCTGACGTTCTGGGTGATTTCAGTCTTTTGGAGGATTTGTCTGAAACTTAGCAATGTATATTCTTTACTTCCTATATTCCTGTTGACTTTGAGTTCCATTTCTTTTCTACCGCCCACACTCATAGGTAACACCTCGACTCTGTCACCCTCAAAACAATTTTACCTCCGAAATCTTAAAGTTCAGTATAGTTCCTTCCACATCATACCATCTTTTCACTGTTACCAGCTGACCCATATATTTGTAGACAAGTAATGATAGGCAAGATGGGCGCATTACTTTTTGTCGTGAGGGTTAGACAAGATAATCCTTATAAAGCTCTGAATATAATAACTGGTACATAATTAGGGCACAGAAAAAGTGTGCTAGTGGTGGTGATTTTATTATTATTATTGCCACCTGACAGTTGAATAGCAAATTAACTTGCTTGCTATTCAAATAATTCACCTCCTGATTTTATAAATTAGACTTACAGAGTCACAAATCAGAACAGAGACCAACACATTTATTTACACCTTAATCCAGTTAATGGGCACAATAAATTTGGGGCTGGGAATAAAATATGGTAATAAGTGTAAAAAGCAAAGCGTTGCTTTGCTTTGTTACTTGAAGGAGACTTGCCTGTAACCCCATAGCCTTTCCCAGTCCTTTGTTTTGTGAGTGCTAGACATGAGTTGGCTACTTTAGACTCAAAACAAGATCTCTAGACCCTTCATAATTTAGTTATTTTAAATTAAGCTTTTTATATATTTTTTGATATTTATTTATTTTTGAGAGATAGAGTGTGTGCACAAACGGGGGAGGGGCAGAGAGAGAGAGAGAGAGAGAGAGAGAGAGAGAGGGAGGGAGGGGTAGACACACAATCTGAAGCAAGCTCCAGGCTCTGAGCCATCAGTGCAGAGTCCAATGAAGGTCTCAAACTCACGAACGAATGAGATCATGACCTGAGCCAAAGTCAGACGCTTAACACCCCCTGAGCCAAAGTCAGACGCTTAACCCCAGCTGAGCCACCCAGGTGCCCGTCATTGTAATTTTGATTTTCATTTCCCTGGTGATGAGTGATACTGAACATCTTTGCATGTGTCTATTGGCCATCTGTATATCTTCTTTGGAGAAATGTCTGTTTATATCTTCTGCCCATTTAAAAAAAAAAATTTTTTTTAACATTTATTCATTTTTTGATAGTGTGAGTGGGGGAGTGGCAGAGAGAGAGGGAGACACAGAATCCAAAGCAAGCTCCAGGCTCCGAACCGACAGCACAGAGCCCGATGCAGGGCTTGAACTCACGGACCGTGAGATCATGACCTGAGCTGAAGTCGGACACTTAACTGACTAAGCCACCCAGGCGCTCATCTTCTGCCCATTTTTAATTAGATTATTTGTTTTTTGGTTATTGAGTTGTATCAGCTCTTTACATATTTTGATTGCCCTTTATTGGATATGTCATTTGCAAATCTTCTCCCATTCAGTGGGTTGCCTTTTAGTTTTGTTTGTTTCTTTTTGCTGTGCAGAATCTTTTTTTAAATTTTTTTTTTTTCAACGTTTTTTATTTATTTTTGGGACAGAGAGAGACAAAGCATGAACGGGGGAGGGGCAGAGAGAGAGGGAGACACAGAATCGGAAACAGGCTCCAGGCTCTGAGCCATCAGCCCAGAGCCTGACGCGGGGCTCGAACTCACGGACCGCGAGATCGTGACCTGGCTGAAGTCGGACGCTTAACCGACTGCGCCACCCAGGCGCCCCGCAGAATCTTTTTATTTTATTCTGGTAGACCCTTCACATTTACTTTTAATTGAAGAAAAATAAACTTTCCTTGGCCTTTTTATACCTTTCAGATATGTAAATTTCAACCTTGAGTCACAATTACACACTTCTGGCCATAAGCATTTTGTATATTTGGATATTATAGCCCCCTTGGGGGTAGGAACCCAGATTAAGACAAAGAGAGAGTAGGTTTTTTTTTTTTTTTTTTCCTCCTAGTACTTATTCCAGCTTCATGAAACCAAAAGAAAATTCAGATCATGGAGGAACTGGAGAAAGCAGTGAACTCTGGAAGATTGGGAGGAATGGGGTGCAGAAGTTATAATTTGCAGTGGTTCTTGATACTTTTTGCATATTTAAATCACCAGGAGCTTTAAAAATATTCATTCTCCGGCCCCATCTTGCAAAGTAGTTTTGTATGCCCGCCTTCCCTGCAAAAACACAGAGCTTTTGAAGAATATAGGTCCTACTCAAAGCTCACTAAATCAGAATTTCATACATTTGTGGGTTTTTTTGTTTGTTTTGTTTTATGAGGAGCTTCTTATGCAGCTGAGGTTGAAAACTTCAGGCACATATTGTATTTTAGCATTTTGCTAGGGAAAATTTTCCTTAAAGCAGTAACAGAATTATCTATTGACAGTTACAAAAGTAATTGTTACAAAAGCACCTTGGGGGTGCATTTTTATAAATTTTAAATTGAATGAGTTAAACATGTGGAACCAAAAGCAGCTTATTGGGGTGGTAAATACTACATATGAAAAAACCTTAAGGCAAAAAAAATTAAAGGTTATCTTGAGTACTACCAGAAAAAGTGGGGTGGGCCACTTGGCAGTGGGTATAGAAGTTGGACTTTCAGTTTTTGTAACTGACAGACTTCTGGGTAATTTAACTTGGACCACCTTTTTTCCTTGTGGAAACCCTGCCCACTCCTGTTTTCTGGGGTTGCTAGGAGTTGTTGGAACTGTAGAGGTAATGTTCTGTAAACAAACAAGTAATGAATGAAATTCTACTAAAGTTCACACCCCGTGATGAAATCTGGAAGTAAAATAGCCACTTGTCACAGCCCATCTTTATTTAGCAAATAAACTTGAAATCTACATTATTCTAGGGGCTGTTGATCAATGGTGGACCAAAAAGACGTGATCTCTGTCCTTATTGGGATTTGATTCAGTGGGAGAGATATTTAACAAGTAAATATTCTAATACACATATAATTTATACTAAATGCTGTGAAGGAAAACATAGTATAGCATGGGGCAGGATAATAATTGGTGGTTTGTCTGGAAGGTGCCTTTGGAGGAATGACAGGTAAAGATTAGAAGGAGCCAGCTCTTCACAGTTGGGGTAAGGGGTGGAGTTGGTGGAAGAGAGAATATGTGCATAGGTTCTGGAACAGGCAAGACAGAAGTTATAGTTTGAGGAGCTAAGAGAAGGCTGGTGGGACTTCATGTGGTCTGGTGGTCTTTGGTGTCTGAGCCATGTGAAGGTAAGTGCCTGGATTAATACTAAAACTAACTGTTAAACTTAACACTTTTTTTGTTCAGTTACTCTGCAGTATTCTGGAATATGCTAGCATGTGATGTCATACTCTATGTGATGTTAAAACTTCTTGGTAATTTTCGCTCTCAAATGGCCATTAAGAACGAGATGCAGATACAGTATTATGTTTGATAAATTTGGTAGTGTGGCACTGTAATTTGAAGCGTAACTCTAAACAATGAACGATTGTGATGTTTTATTCATTCTCAGTAATTGATTTCTTAAAGATTAGTTTCTCCAGGGGATCCTGTTACTTACCTTCTTAGGTTATTTTGAGAGAGAGACACATTTCTCTCCCTTTGTCTCTCTGATGTCTTTCCTGTCCCTGTTCCCTCCTCCCCTTCTCTTCCTACCCTGCCTCAATTTAGGTGCATGAATAGAAAGCTTTAATAAATGCTCGCTTTTTAAAAAGTGACATTCTACTCAAAAACATGAGTGGCTGAGTCTTGGCCAGAATATTGGATTTGGTGTTCTTTACACAGGTATATTGTGTGGCCTGTTGGTGTCACTGTATGTGACTATATTAAAATATAGAAATTTTGCTTTCAGTTTTTCTAATTATGGCAAGAATTAGTAGAAAAAGAATTAAATCTGTTAGTAAAAGATTAATTAAATCTGTTAAATTAATTTAATTTAATTAATTAAATCTGTTAAATTAATTTAATTTAATTAAATTAATTAAATCTGTTAGTAAAAAGAGATTTTTTTTTTTTAATTTTAAAAAGTTAAAGATTATTATTTTGCTGTGCTGCTTTTAATACATGTTTTGCATTGGAATATAAACAAATGGTGGAAAATAGACTGAGTCTATTTACTATTATACCCTTTTTGGCAAGAAACTGAGAGAATCCTGGTTCCTAATACCAGTGTATTTATTTTATGAAAAGTCACATTAGGACAAAATTAGCTCTTCTAATATTTTATTCTAAGTATTTCAACTTTTATACAAGCTGTGTATTTTTCTTTCATGCATTTTATTAAATCATTTGTCCTGGTATAGTTGGTATAGTTTTACATTATCAGAATATTAAAAATTATCTAAAGTTAACTGTAGTAAAATTTTTGAAATATAATTGAATTTTGGGTGATTTAAGTTGTACCAGATGTTGAATTAAACTTAAGATCAGTAAAAATAATAATGCTGCTACTGAATTTTTGCTCTGAATGAAATACTTTTCATACGTTCTGGAAGGAATTTGGATACTTACAAATCAATAAATACTAATTTTAATTTAAAATTTTATAATGCCCTTGATTTTGGAAAAAAAAAAAAATTCTATTCTTTCTTCACTGTGTGTTTTGTTTTGTTTTTTTTCCTCTGTCACAACGATAGCTATGATAGGACAGGACCTTGCTGGAACTTTCAGTAAGTTGGCTTTGTCTTTTTCAAACTTCCCATTGGTCATCCATGCATGTCAGTAGTGCCATCTAAATTGTACTTCCAACAGTTCCATGCCATCAGCCCCCTTGCCTGCGCTGATGTTACCTTAACTGGTACTTAATTAAGTGAATTGTCTTTACTATTCCATTCTTTTTTATTTAAAATTTTTTAAAATATCTATTTATTTTTGGGAGACAGAGTGCAAGCTGGGGAGGGGCAGAGAGAGGAGAGAGAGATACAGAATCTGAAGCAGGGCCCAGGCTCCGAGCTGTCATCACAGAGCTCGACACGGGGCTCGAACCCAGGAAGCGCAGGATCATGACCTGAGCTGAAGTCGGACGCTTAACTGACTGAGCCAACCAGGCGCCCCTCCTATTCCATTCTTGTTACTCAGTGCGCATTTCAGCAACAACTTTATTTATTTATTTTTTTTAACGTTTATTTGTTTTTGAGACAGAGCATGAACAGGGGAGGGCCGGAGAGAGAGGGAGACATGAACAGGGGAGGGCCAGAGAGAGAGGGAGAAACAGGGTCCAGGCTCTGAGCAGTCAGCCCAGAGCCCGACGCTGGGCTCGAACTCACGGACCGTGAGATCATGACCTGAGCCGACGTTGGACGCTTAACCGACGGAGCCACCCAGGCGCCCCTCAGCAACAACTTTAAATCTTTAAAATAAGATCAGTGTTACTGTATTTTGAGTTTTATTTTGTCTTTTGGATGAGTTTGGTTTCCCCAGGGACTTTGTTAGCCTTTTTTTTTATTTCTTTTTTAATGGCATAAATCACTGTTATGTAGATATGTGACTTAAGTATTAAGATGACTATTCTGTGGGGCAGGATGTCCATTAGTAATGATACAGATATGATCAATTCTGGAATTGGTTCTTGAAAGTATCAATATTTTCATCTCATTGAACATGTGTTATATAGACAGGGTATTATTTTGGTGATTACCTAGAATAATTTCTTAGTAAGATTGTAAACTAAGTCAATGGAAAATTGTTGTTTTTTTAAGTTTATGCAGAAAGCAACATTTCATGTTTAATATGTTGAAGGTACTACAGATGTAAAATTTAGATACATTGTTTGATCTTTACATTATAAAATACTCTGAAAAGCTGTCAAAAATGTGTTGATTTATGTTTTTAAATATTTGTTTTTAGAAAAGTATCATTTTTCTCCTTTTATAAACAAAAATATCTAGGAAGAAAACTAATTTTTTTAACTTTTGTGGGAAAGAAGTCTTGAGGTCAAAACTTCATTTTACCTGTCTTAAATATACCTCACTTCCAACAAACTAGTAACTATTGAAATAAAATTTTATTTACTATCATTTTTAAAAATTAGTTTAAGAGCATGAGCAGGGGAGGGGGGGGGAGAGACAGAGAGAGAGAGAGAGAGAGAGAGAGAGAGAGAATGAGAGAATGAGAATCCCAAACAGGCTCCATGCTCGGGGTGGAGCCTGACATGGGACTCGATCTCATGAGCATGAGATTATCATGACCTGAGCTAAAATCAAGAGTCATACACTTAACCGACTGAGCCACCCAGGTGCCCCTACTATTTTGTTTTCTAAAATAGTTATAAACAGACTGATCTTCATGAACTAGCATCTTCATCATTCAGGTTTTACTTTTATGATCTTTCACTTGTACAGAATAGCCCATTACTGTGTTCCTTCTAGGAGTTTCCACAGGGCTTGGAGACCTTTTTGTTTAAGTATCTCCATGTAATCCACTTGGAATCTCCCTAATACAATGTAATGGGAATGTTAATACATGATTCTGTTTTCTTTTGTCTTTTCTTTTTTTTAATATTTATTTTTGAGCAAGCACAAGTTGGGGAGGGTCAGAGAGAGGATCTGAAGCAGGCTTTGCACTGACAGGCTAACAGTAGTGAGCCCAATGTGGGGCTCAAACTCACGTGAACTGCGAGATCATGACCTGAGCTGAACGAAGTTGGACTCTCAACCTACTGAGTCACCTGGGCACCCCATCATTCTCTTTTCAGTAGTGGATAGGAATAATATTGCCAGATTTCTCTGGCTCTTAAGATCAAATGTGATGCCCATTTGAGTTATGTTAATTTAAGTTGTATGAGATATCCACTGACTGAATATCTGTGTGTTTATTGACTTATTTGGATAAATATCTAAAATGGAATGGGGGAGAAGTATAAAAATCCTTTCGATTTTTCTTTGATCGTATCCCTTGGTAATGTACTTCCTAAAGTGTTTACTTTTCTTCTCTTATGGCCACTTATTCAAGTACATGCTTTAAAACATTTGTATTAAAAAAAATTTTTTTTTGTTGTTTATTTGTGAGAGAGACAGAGCATGAGCGAGGCAGGGGCAGAGAGGGAGGGAGACACAGAATCCAAACAGACTCCAGAGCTGTCAGCACAGAGCCCAATGTGGGGCTTGAACCCACGAACCATGAGATCATGACCTGAGCTGAAGTCAGATGTTTAATCAACTGAACAACCCAGGTGCCCCTAAAACATTTGAATTTTGAAAGGCTTTTCATCTTAATTCCATTATTCTTGTTTATTTTTTGTTCTTGCATGGGATTAGATTCTTAAATATTTACTCCTTTAATACAACTGTTTTCCCTCTTGACTGTACCTTTGTCCTGCCCAAAAGCTGTAATTTAAGGCATTTTAAATACTTGATATTCTTAGTGTGTTATTAAAATGTCAGTTTTCTAATGGTGCTTTATTAAGTTGATAATGTTAGGTAATTATGGTACCAGAATGGGTGTACATATGAGTAGCCAGTGTGTTCAATTAAAATTTTATTCATAATATTAAAGACATTTAACTGTTTCAGTATTATGTGTTTGCGTGGTATATTTTACCGTTGAGGAAGAAGCATTATTTAAGTGTAGCTTCAAAAGCCTGATCTGGCAACAATAGTATTGAGAAGGTTCAAACAAAGCATGGGTTACAGCACAACTTTTCTGATAAATATGTCAATAAGTAAATCTCTTTGGCCTTTTTAACTTTTTTCTTCATTTAAAAAGTCTGCATTTTCTTTTTTATTTAAACCTCAGTGTTACTCACTTTTAGGAAGTATTAATCTGATAACTTTATTTTAAAATCATTAGTCATTGGTCATCTGTCTCTGAGGCATTACACTTATAACAACACTTTAATTATCTTTCCATCTACTTTCCAAGGTAAATTTCAGAACTTGCATGCTTTTTCTTTGTATTTCAGAATATTCTGTCATTTATGTGGTTAAACTTTAGCTAGAGAATTCTATTTGTTTTGTTCTTTAATATAGTTAATACTTTAAAAATCATGATTTAAAACAATGTATTTTCAGGGGCACCTGGGTGGCTCAGTTGGTTAAGTGTCTGACTTCAACTCATGTCATGATCTCATACGTCGTGAGTTTGAGCCCTGCGTCGGGCTTTGTGCTGACAGCCCAGAGCCTGGAGCCTGCTTCGGACTCTGTGTCTCTCTCTCTCTCTGCCCCTCCCTTGCTCATGCTCTGTCTCTCTCTCTCAGAAATAAGTAAACATTAAAAAAAAATCTTTAAAAATGTTATTTTCAGCATTTTAACAGCATCTCTATATACGAATCCATTTTAAAATATTCCCAAATTTAGCACATGTATTGCTTGCTTGTTCTTATTATTATACTTTTTTTGACTAAATCTCTTCAGAAAAATTGATTTTTTTAATGCTTAAATTCTAAAAATTTTCATAATATTTTAGGATGAACACAGGTATTTGTTGGCTTTTTTTTTTTTTTAAGACTTTTGTTTTGTTTTTAGTTCATTTATTTTGAAAGAGAGAATGCACACACAAGCTGGGAGGGGCATAGAGGGAGAGAGAGGAAATCCCAAACAAGTTCCACACTGTCAACACAGAGCCCGATGCTGGGCTCGAACCCACAAACCGTGAGATCATGACCCGAGCCGGAATCACAAGTCGGATGCTTAACCCACTGAGCCACCCATGTACCCCTGTTGGCTTGTTTTTAAAGCCAATCTCATTTGACCTGTAAAATAAAAATTGAATAAAGTTAAGTTATAATTCAGAGATTGTCATAAACCTATTAGGCAATGATACAACATAACTGATGTTCTCTTTTGTGGGGACCTTCAATGGAGATGTTAGAAACTGTCCATGTGTTTGTAACACCAGAGCTGATGATTTTCCTTTGGGTGATTAAAAAGTTTTATTCTAACATTTTGGTGACAAACACCTTTCCTGTTTATAACTTATAGCTTACCAGCCCTACAACAGAATGGAGCCCTAGCCATCCAGGAGAGGATGCAGTGGTGTCTTTTGCTGATGTTGGATGGGTAGCCAACGAAGAAGAAGAGTGTTCAACAAGACGAAGGTTAGTCTGGAAGGCTCTCAGAGCTAAGATGCAGTATTTATGATTTTAAAGGGTGATACATTTGCAATATTTTCTTTTAGTAGCCTAATTTGATTTCTAGTAACTAACCCAGTTATTTTTCACAAGTAGTCTTCTTTTCTGTTTATTTTAAACACTCAGTATTATAAAGTTCCTAGAGACCTATAACTGTGTCTTAAGTGCTTATGAGTTATAGAATTGCCTGCCCTTCAGAAGCTTAATATGAAACCAGAAGCAACTATCATAAATATGTTTAGATAAGTAATTAAAATGATATTATTGGGGCAGAGGAATCAGTGTGGGTCACATTAGCGACTTTGTGTAATCACTGGAGAATGCTTCCTAAAAGTTGTGTCAAGATGAGTTTGATTCAGAGGACATAATGTGTAAGAGTTAGAGAGGTACTTTCATTTATTTCAAAGAGCCTGAATAAACTATTGACTACACTTTCAGTCTAATAAACAAGTCATGCAGCATATTTAACTCTTCATTCTTTTTTTTTTTTTTAATTTTTTTAGTGTTTGTTTATTCTTGAGAGAGAGAGAGAGAGAGAGAGCATGAGCAGGGGAGGGGCAGAGTGAGAGAGGGATGCAGAATCCGAAGCAGGCTCCAGGCTCCAGGCTCCAGGCTCCGAGCTGTCAGCACAGAGCCCGACGTGGGGCTCGAACCCACAAGCCGACGTTTAACCGACTGAGCCACCCAGGCACCCCAACTCTTCATTCTTATTAGGCCTCAGAAATACAGAGATAAAATAAGACACTGCTTTCTAGGAATATTTGGTGTGCTAGAGGAGATTAAAAAGGGAATCAATGATGTTGATATTATGAAGTTTACTAAGTAAATCCAGAAGGCCACTGTGGGATGAGAGAGGTTTGGCAAGGCTTCTCAGAGAAGGGAATTCTGGAACAAGGATAACCAGCAGAGGTAGGAGAATTTCATGGAAGGGGAATAAACTAATTATCAGTGTCAAATACTTAGAGGCTAGGTAAATCAAAAAACTAGCAAGTTTCAATTTTGTTTTGTAGTTGGAAGATTATCATTGACTTTAGCAAGAGTAATTTCATTTGAGTGGTATTAGCTGCATAAAATAAGAATCAATCCAAGAAACAGTAATCTATTTCCATTGCTTTTGGCAAATTCATTGCTTATGGATGATTTGAATGACAAGTAGAAGTGAGGACATAGTGGTAAATGAACACAGACCATATATTGCAGATTAGCAGGTATAGAGCCTTTCTTTTTAAAGATGTTCATTTTTTTTAATTAAACTTTTTATTTTGAGATAATTATTACATACATACAGTTGTATGAAATAATACAGAAACATTTCCTGTACTCTGTACCCCATTTTGTCCAATGGTAACGTCTTGCAAAACTGGTATAATATTAAAACCAGTATGTTGATACTGCTAAAAGTCGAGGTACAGAACATTTCTCTATCGCAGTTATCCCTCATGTGGCTACACCCACTCCCCTTCCCTCTCCAGTCTCTCCTTAATCAGTTGCAGGCACTTAGCTATTCTCCATTTTCACAATTTTGTCATTTCAAGAATGTTATACAAATTGAATCATACAGTATGTAACCTTTTGGGACAGGCTTTTTTTGCCAAGCACGATTCTCTAGTGATTTGTCCAGATTGTTGTATATACCTGTAGTTTTTTTCATTTTTAGAGCTGAGGTAGTATTCCTTGGTATGGATGGACCATTGTGTTTAACCATGCACCAATTGATGGAACATCTGGATTGATTCCAGTTTTTGGCTGTTACGAATAAAGTTGCTACAAACATTTGTGTACCGAAGTTTGAATGAGCATAAGTTTTTATTTCTCTGGGATAAATGCCCATGAGTGCAGTTGCTGGGTCATCTCAGTCATGAAATAGTTGCATGTTTATGTTTTATGAAACTGGCAAACCATTTTCTAGAGTGGCTATACTATTTGTCAATCCCAGAGTAATGTATGGCTTATCTAGCTGTATCTTTGCCAGTATTTGGTGTCATCATTCTTTTTTCTTTTCTTACCATTCTAGTAGTTGTGTGGTGATATTGTGGTTTTTAATTTGTGTTTCCTTAATGGCTAATGATATTGAACATCTTTTCAAGAGCTTATTTGCCATCTTTTTTTTTTAACCATTTTTTAAAATTGTTTTTTAAGTTTACTTATTTTGAGAAAGGCAGAGTGTGTGAGCAGGGAGGGTGAGAGAGAATCAGGCTCTGTGCTGTGCTGTCAGGGCAGAGCCTGATGTGGGACTTGAATTCACAAACTGTGAGACCATGACCTGAATTGACATCAAGAGTCAGATGCTCAGCCTACTGAGCCACCCAGACGCCCCTTATTTGCCGTCTTTTGGATAAAGTGTTTCTTCATGTCTTGTGCCAATTTTCTAATTGGAGATATTTTCAAGAGTTCTTTATGTATTTTAGATCGGAGTCCTTGTCAGATAAGTAGTAATAAGTAGTATGTAAATCTTTCCTCCCGCATATAATGGGACAAGCGAAAGCTTGTCTTTTCATTTAAGTCTTTCAGAAAGCAAAAGTTTTTAATTCTGATGAAATCCAATTTATCAATTTTTTTCTTTTATGGATTGCTTTTGCTGTCAGTGTAGGAACCCTGGACTTAGTGTTATAGCCTGCAGATTTTTGTACTCTATTTTTAAATCTGTCCTTTGTTAATTATTACATGAGCCAAAAGACCCAAGAGAGGTAGTGGGAAATTTTCCCTCCCAGACACCATCTTCTTTACAGCACAGACCATTACACAGTATAAGGAGAAAACTACCATAAATGATAGTTATTTCCTGTGGAGAGTTACTTTCTTTTTGAGTTCAGATTGCAAGTTAGGTTAAGACAAATGAAGAAAAACCCAGAATGTTAGCTTATTGAGAGAAACAATAATATATTTTTCATTGCTTTTGGCAAATCTTAAGCAAGGTCTGAATTAAGAAAGCATTATTTGAAAAAAATCATAAAGATGATAAATGGGTGTTTCCATAGCTTTTTTTTTTTTTTTGTCTGAAATCCTTGTTGGTTAAAGACAAACTACTTCATTTCTACAAAGTAATGCTATGAACTTTTAAGACATGTGCTATCACATTTTTTGTGAACTATCAAAGTCAAAAAGGACATTATCATGAAAGAAAAATAAAGACAACCAAAGAACTTTAAAGGCATTTAGCTACTTTGCTGTTCTCTATTAGTGTTTTTATATGCTCAGTGATATAAAGGAAGCAGAAGCACGGAGCCTGGGGTGAAACAAGAAAACAAGAGGCACATTATAGTAAGAAGGTGAAGAGATAAAGATCCCACTCTCATCGAGAACCTTACATTGCTTAATTTCAATTTAAGGGGTCACTTAAATGCATGGCATTATGGAAAATAAATGATATGTTATGGTTCATCTGAACTTGTCAGTTGGCCCCAAGCTGCAATAATCACCTTCTCAATGTCAGATCATTTACTCCTCAAAGAATCCTGAAATAGCCATTCTCTCCCCATGAATTTCCCCAGGAATTGGCAGCAATCCAGGATTGTTCTTTCTGTCCTTGTGCTGCTTCTTTCAGTGTGCCCTATCCAGTGAGTTTGACAGCATGTATCTGAAAGCTTTGATATTTTTCTGATTCTTCATTTGTTCTGGTGACATATCTGTATGTCCCTGTCTTATAATGGAATAAATCCTCATTGACTTGCATTATGGCTTGAACTTGGGCCATTTTGCATGATTTCTTTCATTATCTCAGTGTTATTGGAGGAGACTCTGTGTGGAGGAGAACATTGGTAGATCCTGTTCGATTTCTCGATATTGTTGGGACATGTTTTTTAAAAAAAAATTTATAGTTCTGTTTTACATTTAAGTCTGTGATCCTTTGTCTAGTTTTGGTGTCAAGGTAATACTAGCTTCATAAAATGAATTGGACAGTGCCTTTCTTCTGTGTTCTGAAGAGATTATATAGAACTGGTGTTAATTGTTTTATAAATATTTTATAGTTTTCTCCAATGAAACCATCTGGGCTTGGAGATTTCTTTTTGTTGTGTCTTAAAATTGTGAATTCAATTTCTTTAATAAAGTTATAGGACTGTTTTATCAGTTTCATGTTGGGTGAGATGTAATAGTTTGTGCTTCTCATGGAATTGGTCCGTTTCATCTAAGTGGTCAAATTTATGTGTGTAGCATTGTTTGTAGTATTTGTAGTAGTTTATAAGGCTATAGTGATATCCTGTTTCATTTCCTAATATTAGTAATTTGTGTCTTCTCTTTTTTTAAGACTTGTCAATTTTACTAATCTTTTCAAAGAACCAACACTCTTTTCGTTGACTTTTCTGTTTTCAATTTTTCTGTTTGATTGGTTTCTCCTCCTGTTATTTTCTTCTACTTGCTTTGAGCTCATTTTGCTCATATTTTTCTAAGCTTTTAAAGTAGGAGCTTACATTATTAATTTTAGACTTTTCCTTTTTTTCTAATATGGTACTCCTCCCCTCTTGCCTGCAGTTTGTCTTTCCATGATTTCATTTACCTACAGTCAACTGCAGTAAGAAGCAAATGATCCTCCTTCTGACATATCGTCAGAAGGTCAGTACTAACTCTTACAGTGCCTACATCATTCACCTCACTTCATCTCATCATGTAGGTATTTTGTCACAAGAAGGATGAGTGTGGTACAGTAAGACATTTTGAGAGAGATCACATTCACATAACCTTTATTACAGTAGATTGTTAGAATTGTTCTATTTTATTGTTAATCTCTTACTGTGCTTAATTTATAACTTAAACTTTATTGTCAATATGTAGGTGTAGGCAGGAACACAGTATATATAGTGTTCAGTATTATCCAAAGTTTCAGGCATCCACTGGAGGTCTTGGCATGTATTCCTCCGTGGATAAGGGGAGACTACTGTTTTTTTTGTTTGTTTGTTTATTTGAAAGGGAGATTACTGTAAAACCATTTTTAGTGCTATAAATTGCCCTCTCAACACTGCTTTAGCTGTACCCTACATGTTTCAATATATTGTATTTTTTAAAAATCCAGCTCACTATATTTTTTTATTTCCCTTGAGATATCTTCTTTGATCTATGGATTATTTAGAAGTTTGTTCAGTTTCCAAATATTTGGAAATTTTGTTGTTATCTTTGCATTATTGAGTTCTGGTTTGATTCTGTTATGGTCAGAGAACAGATGTTATATATGCTTCTTTTAAACTTGTTGAGTTATTTTAATGGTCCTTGATATGAACCATTTTGATTTATTTTCTGTGGTTATTTGAAAAAAAGGTGTATCCTATAAATGTCGAAGAGTTTCCATTGTTGAATTTTTCTCCATCTTTTCTGATTGTCTATTTGTTCTAACAGTTGTTCAAAAGAGAGTGTTGAGATCTCCAGCTATATTTGTGGATTTGTGTATTTCTCTTTCTCTTTGGTGCATACACATTTAGAATTGCTATGTCTGTTTTAACCCACTCTGCCAATTGGTCTTTTACTTGGTGCATATAAAGCATTTACATTTATGTAGTTCTTGATATGTTAGAGTTCAAATCTACTGTTTTTCCCCTCTGTTCTCTGTTTTCTTTTTTCTGCTTTACCGTGGATGACTTAAACATTTTTTTTGGATTTCCTTTTTGATTTATCTGTGTTTTTGAGTGTCTTTCTTTGTGAAGTTCTTTTGGTGGTTGACCTAGGTATTACATTATATATACATAGCTTACCACATTCTACTGGTGTTGTCATTTTACCAGTTGAACTTCTTTATGTCCCAGTACCCTCCCTGTTTATAATTTTCTTAAAAACCTTCTTTACAGACATTTGGAATCACATCAGTATGATATTTCCTTCAAACATAATTTAGAAACAGGATGAGAGAATAAGTCTATTTACCCACATTTTTGCTGTGTTTTTCTTTCTGCTTGATGCACTTTCTCTTTTTATTGCTTTCTTTCTATTTGGAGAACTCCTTCAGCCATTATTTTAGTATAGGTGTGCTTGCTGTAAGTTTTTTGTTTTTTGTTTTATTTGAGAATTCTTGATTTCCCCAGTTTTGAGGGAAATATATATATTTGCTAGACATGAGGTTATGAGTTCATAGTTTTTATTTATTTTTTATTTTTATTTTATTTTATTTTTTAAAGTTTATTTACTTATTTTGAGAGAGAGTGAGAATCCGAAGCAGGCTCCACACTGACAGCATGGAGCCAATGTGGGGCCCCAACTCATGAACCATGAGATCACAAACTGAGCCAAAACCAAGAGTCAGACACTTAACCCACTAAGCTACCCAGGCCCCCGGTTAGTTCTATTCTTTTAACACTTGAACAGTGTGCCATTTCTTCAAGCCTCCATGGTTTCAGATGAGAAATCATCTGTCATTCAATGAGTTTTTCCCCTATAGGTGGAGTATCCTTTGTCTGTAGCTACTTTAAAAATTTCTTCTTTGCCTTTGGTTTTCGGAAGTTTGAGTCACGTGTTTCTTGGCATGGATTTCTTTGGGTTTATCCTGTTTGGAGTTCACTCAGTTTCTTTGAATCTTCAGGTTTATGTCTTTGTTATTATTTCTGTAAATATTTTCTTTAAGTAACTTGTGTGCCATTATTTCTTTAAGTACTTTTTCAGTGTGGCCCTCTTTCTCCTCTCCTTCTGGAACCCTGATAGCACAAGTATGAGATCTTTTATAGTCATACAGGTTACTGAGACTGTTGATTTTTTTTTTCCTAGTCTGTTTGCTTTTTGTTTTTCAGATTGAATAATTTCTGTTGTTCTGTCTCCAAAGACAGAACATTCTCCATTCTTGTTTTGATCCTATCTGCTGTGTTTTTCAGTTATTTTACTTTTTCTAAAATTTTCATTTGGGATTCTCCTTTATATTTTCTGTTTCTTTGCTGAGACTATTTTTTTCATTTGTTTCAAGAGTGCTGGTAATTGTTCCCTGAAGCCTTCTGACCATAGCCTCTTTAAAACATGTCAGATAATTTTTAACATCTCTGTCTTCTCAGAGCTGGCATCAATTGTCTTTGTGCATTCAGTTCATTTTCTTTCAGGTTCTTGGTATGAGGAGTGATTTTTGACTAAAACTTAGATATTTTTGGTTTAGAAGACTCTGGATCTAAACCTTTTCTTTTAGTTGTTTTCCACGAATAGCACTCTGGCAGGAGAAGAGTGGGTGCCACCTTGTTTCTGCCAGGTGGGAGCAGAAATCCAGGTTTCTCATTCAGCCTCCATTCACTCCTGAGGGTACTGATGTGAGCTCCAGCTTCCCACAAGGCCTCTTGTGACATTATCCCAGCAGGTAGGTGTGAGTGCCTCATTACTGCTGGATGGGGTGTAATTTGAGGCTCCCCACATTGTCCCCACTATACCACAAGGAGTGAGGTACCCTTGTTAAGTCCCTTCTCCCTGCCTTCTTTGACAGCATCCTGCAGAGTGTGAGGCATCTCTTTATAGCCTAATAAGGATGGGAGTTAGTCTTTGCTGCATGGTGTAAGTGGGGCCACAGTGCTTTCTGTGGTATTTGGCTGGAGTAGAGTAGTTATTTTACATAAGTTCTCTATCTTGGGAACCTACCCTTTTCTTGGTCCTTTTTGGCTGGGAGAGCTGACTTTTGTTGGGGCTTTTCCCCCCCGCCCTGCATTCGTTGACATTTCTGAGTTTTACCCATTAACTCCAGCAACCAGTCAGATATATGAAGCAAAAGAAAAACAGGAAACTCACTCCTGTGTCGTTCTTTTGGATCCCAAAGTTCTAGCCATTCTGTCTTGTCCCCACCTTTCAGAGTCCTATTTGTTTTATGTATGTCTAGGGTTTTTAGTTTTAGTTAAGAGGAAGAATAGAGAAAACTAGTCTGTCCCATCTTCCTGGAAAGAGAAGCCTCTAAAGGACTTTTAACAAATGGCCATGTTTGCAGAGGATATGACATGAGGTAGTTATAAGGGGGATTGTCATGATACTAAATGAATTGACATAATGGATCTGAATAATGGATTTGGTTTGCATTGTTGAAAATAATTGCCTAAAGGGTCTGTGAAAGAGTGTCTGGAAGTACTTTAGGTAAAGATAATCTGAATTGAACAAAGTGAAAGGAAACGGGAAACCCAGTTGAATTTGAATGGTGCTCTAGAAGGAGGAAGTTGATAGGCAGTGAAGTGCCCCCATAGTTTCAGAGTTAATGATATGCACCACATGATTAGAAAAATTTGGCAGACTTTCTTTTGCAGTATGGTGCCATATTGCTCTTTACATTGATTTTGACAAATTATAGATATACGTAAATGTAGATGGTTGGGAAGGGTATTCTCAGTGTTATTTTCCTATGGCCAGTATCCTGATAAATAGGCTGATGTATCTAAATCTCATCATCTTCCCAGCTCATCATACAAGGGAGTTTTGAGAAAGCCCTCTCATTTTCACATACCAGATAAAGTGTATTGTCAGACTGATGAGGTATTACCATGTATTTTAAAGAGGGCAGAGTAGAAGAATGAGAGTTGATGCAATTTTGCTTTATTTTGAATTACTGAATACTAGTACCCTCACCTGGCAGTTTGAGGTTGTTTTTTTTTTAATCTGTCATCCTTTTTTTTTTTTTTTTTTAAGTTTGTTTGTTTTTGAGACAGAGAGCACGAGCAGGGGAGGGGCAGAGAGAGAGAGAGAGAGGGAGACGTGGAATCCCAAGCAGGCTCCAGGCTCTGGGATCTGAGCTGTTAGCACAGAGCCCGACGGTGGGCTCAAACTCATGAACAGTGAGATCATGACGACCTGAGCTGAAGTTGGACGCTTAACCGACTGAGCCACCCAGGCGCCCCTTGATCTGTCACTTTGATATTAATTGCATTTTTATGCGAATTTTTTGCAGTGTAGACTTACAACTTAAAACTATAACTTCTAGGGTGTCTGGTTGGCTCAGTCTGTAGAGCATGTGACTCTTGGTCTCAGGGTTGTGAGTTAGAGCCCCACATTGGGCACAGAGATGCCTTAATAAAAATAATTTAACAAACTATAACTTGAATCTTTTTAAAGATTTTATTTATTTTATTTATTTTTAAATTTTTAAGTATTTTTTTTTTAATTTTTTTTTTTTAACGTTTTTATTTATTTTTGAGACAGAGAGAGACAGAGCATGAATGGGGGAGGGGCAGAGAGAGAGGGAGACACAGAATCGGAAGCAGGCTCCAGGCTCTGAGCCATCAGCCCAGAGCCCGACGCGGGGCTCAAACTCACAGACTGTGAGATCGTGACCTGAGCCGAAGTCGGACGCTTAACCGACTGAGCCACCCAGGCGCCCCTTAAGTATTTATTTTTAAGAGAAAGAGAGAAACAGTGCTGACAGGGCAGAACCTAATGCAAGACTCGAACTCATGAGCCATGAGATCGTCACCTGAGTCGAAACCAAGAGCCAGACACTTAACTAACTGAGCCACACAGGTGCCCTATTAAAATTTTATTTTAAATTTTTATTATTTTTTGAAATATTAAATAATATTTATTATTTTTTGAAAATTTTTATTATTTTTGAGAGCGTGTGTGCATGTGAGTGGGGGAGGTGCCGGAGGGAGATAGAATCCCAAGAAGTCTCCATGACTCCGGGCTCAGTCCCACAACCATGATGACCATGACCTGAGCCAAAATCAAGAGTCAGATGCTTAACTGACTGAGCCATCGAGGTGCTCCTAATTGTATCTTATTCTTAATTCTGAGTGCCCCATACCTATCAAAATGAGTATGTATTAAATACAAATTTATAGGTTCATAGGACTTGAAAGTATTTCAGGTAGCCCTTTTTCTTAGACCAGAATGTCTGTAATCTAATGACTAAGATGAATGTATTTATAAAAAATCTATGATCTAAGGATACCTAAGTAAGACTGAGGTTGACTAAATTCATCCAGTTTAATTTTTCAAAGTTGAATATAAGTGTATAATGGAATGTTCTATTTAGGGAGTGTTGGGGAGGAACCCTGACTTCTTAGAGGACAGCGAGTGAGTAATAAGATTCCAAAGGAGAATCAACACACAACACTTTGGCTTGTCACAGCTCCACAGATGTGAGGGTAGACCAGGAAGCTCAGTGGATTAGAGCAAGACCATTTCCTACTCATGGCACAGAAAGCAGGTGTTATTCATTCCCATTTTAATCATAATACACTTTTTTTAGTATTTATTTTTGAGAGAGAGGGAGAGCACACGTGCATGCAAGAGCATGGGGGAGGGCCAGAGAGAGGGCGACACAGAATCCAAAGTAGGCTCCAGGCTCGGAGTTGTCAGCACAGAGCCCAGTGCAGCTCTCGAACCCACAGGCCATGAGATCATGACCTGAGCCGAAGTTGGACACTTCAGTTAGCCACCCAGGCCGCCCCTATTATCATTTTAATCTTAATTATTTGACACTAGACATTAACCCAATAATGTATATCAATAAAACAGTGCAGTCCGTACTGCATAAATACATGGATATAATGTCATTCTCATTAAATCTCACTTTTAGGAAGATCCAGCTTTTAAAATGACAAAACAAGAACCGAGCTTAGAACAGCTAATGCAATGAATCCTACCAGTCTTCTGGGTCTGTAGCCTTACAAAAGTCCCACCTTACTCCCCGCTATAAATCCTTCCATGGATTACTTCCCTGTATCAAAGTAATTTCCCGAGTCCAGTTGTCTTTATCCAACTACTTGCTCACTTTGAAAAGACTTAGGTTTTGGGGCACCTGAGTGGCTCAGTTGGTTGAGATCTGACTTCGGTTCAGGTCGTGATCTCACACTTGTGAGTTCAAGCCCCGCATTGGACTCTGTGCTGACAGCTCAGAGCCTGGAGCCTGCTTTGGATTCTGTTTCCCTCTCTCTCTGCCCCCTCCCCCCCTCGCACTTTGTCTGTCTGTCTGTCTCTCTCTCTCTCTCTCTCTCTCACTTTGTCTTCCTCTCTCTGTGTCTCTCTCTCAAAATAAAGAAACATAAAAAATTAAAAAAAATAAATAAAAGACTTAGGTTTCTACCCAACTTTGTGTTTTCAGGGAACTAAATTGCCGCCTTTTTCCCTCTCTGGATCCTATTGACAATAGAGTATGTTTTAAAAAGTTGTTTTTAATGTTTATTTTTGAGAGAGACAGAGCGCAAGTGGGGGAGGGGCAAAAAGAGAGGGAGACACAGAATCAAGAGCAGGCTCCAGGCCTTGGACTGACAGCACAGAGCCCACATGGGGCTCGAGCCCACAAACTGTGAGATCATGACTTGAACTGAAGTTGGACACTTAACTGACTGAGCCAGGTGCTCCAACAATAGAGTGTATTTTTAAACCTTTCTAGGCTATTTTCTAAACTCAAATGGTGAGGGAGAGTTGGTAAAAATCATCTTGGGAATACCATCTTTCATACAGCATTGAGCAAATTTAAAATGATCTCAAATTTTGAGCTTTTACTGTGTGATAAGGAGAAAAAGGACCTCAGAGGTGCATTATATTTAATTTAGAATTTTCTTTGAAATGGTCAGTGGAGCTTAAAAAGCCCTTCATATTCATCTAAGTTGTACTCCAAAAGTGGCTGCCCTTGATAATATCATTGGGATAAGAAAAAGAGAGAGAAAATTCTTGTGCAGTGCCACTCTGAACAGGAGCCTGTTCCTTTTTGCCATAAGGCATTTTGGAGCCCGCATCAAACAAAATGGTAGAAATCTGACCTGTAAAAGTTGGGATGCAGAAAATGGTTTTTAAGAGACAATCCTGATTTGTCTGTCTTTTGCTTTTTGGGGCATTTGATGCTTCTTTTGTTTTTGTTTCTTAAAAGTGTCTCAGAATTATACATACAGATTTTATAAGGGATTATTTCTCTTTGTTTGGATTCGTTCTGTCTCTACATTCTAGCTCTTAATAGCCCTCTGAATAAGGCAAAACATAGTGGTTCTGAGAATGATTTGTTGAATGTCTTACAAAAAGTTCTCTGTAATATTCTTGTGTGTGGAAAAGATTTACATTTTATGAAATTCTCAGACATGTCCCTTCCTTTAAAAATACACACAGCCTTTTCCCACAGACATGTTCTTTTAAAAAATTTTTTTAATGTTTGTTTATTTTTGAGAGAGAGAGAGAGAGAGAGCATGAGCAGTGAAAGGGGCAGAGAGAGAGGGAGACACAGAATCCAAAGCAGGCTCCCGGTTCTGAGCCATCAGCACAGAGCCTGACATGGGGCTTGAACCCACAAGCTGTGAGATCATGACCTGAGCTGAAGTCGGACGCTTAACCAACTGAGCCACCCAGGTGCCCCTCCCACAGACATGTTCTATTTTTGTTTTTGATTCTTAAGTTCCTATAAATGTCCAATCTTTCTGTGTCTTTGAGAAGACATGATGACTTCAGGATTACTTTCCTTTTTCAGCTTCTAAAAATCCACACTTAAACTTCCACATTTCCTATAATTACTTTGTTTGAACTTTGTGAATACTGTTAACAGTATTAGTATTACTGTTAACAGGAAATGCAGAATCTATATCATCAAATTTATAAAAATAGGACAGATATAAAATACAGATTATCTGACACTGTTACTTTTAAATCATTTTGCTAAAGGCCTAGACTTTTTTTCTCTTATTCTGGCACACTGATTTTCAAGATTAATAGTAATGAGGGCTTTGTCCTTAATTTTCAGTAGATAGAAAATCAAAATGGAAAAATTCATCTCTAGGAGTTATGGGTAGATGTAATAATAACTTAATTCTTTTTTTTAACATTGTGGTTGCTGTTCAACATTCATTCTCTCTTACAATTTATTTTGGCAGGAAGATATTTTAAAGAAAGTAAGCTGTTCAAAAATGACTTGTAGTTGATAAATTGATCTCTTAATCCAAATTGCCATATTATCTTGTTCTAATTCTGGATATTGAAGAGTAAATGTTCATGGGATTTGAACTTTGGCTTACTTGAATAACATTTTAAGACAAACTTACAATAATACTTGTGGATCCTGAGATGTATGGGAGGATTTGAGGTGGGAATATATTCTCTCTTTTTTTTATCTGCCAAGATTTTTTAAAAAATATAATTTAATGTCAAATTAGCTAACATACAATGTGTAAAGTGTGCTCTTGGTTTTTGGGGTAGATTCCCGTGGAGGAATACATTCTCTACTAAAGTGACCTAGCCTGGCTGGCTCAGTCAGAAGAGCATGTGACTCATATTCTCAGGGTCATGAATTTGAGCCCCAGGATGGGTGTAGAGATTACTTAAATAAAACTTTAAAAAAAAAAAAAAATCAAAGACACTAGTTCTTCTTCTCTTTTTTTTTTTAATGTTTATTTTTGAGAGAGAGAGAGAGAGCACACAAGCAGGGGGAAGGGCAGAGAGAGAGGGAGAGAGAGAATCCGAAGCAGGCTCCAAACTATCAGTGTAGAGCCTGATATGGGGCTCGATCTTAATGAACTATGAGATCATGACCTGAGCCAAAACCATGAGTCTGATGCTTAACCAGGTGAACCGCCTAGGCACCCCACCACTAGTTCTTGAATAACAGTATTATAATGTCATTTTTTTATTAGTAGCACTGAATATTCTGGTATCCAAAATTTTACTTTATTTGCTGTTATTGTATCAACTTCCTGAAATGTTTGCACTCGTACATAATAGGAAAACAAACCACTGTTCTTATTACTTCCACCCCCAGATATGAACATACTCATCCTTTTTTTTAAACACTTTTTTTTTTTAATTTTTTCTCAAAAATTTATTTATTTTTGAGACCGAGAGAGACAGAGCATGAATGGGTGGAGGGTCAGAGAGAGAGGGAGACACAGAATCGGAAGCAGGCTCCAGGCTCCAAGCTGTCAGCACAGAGCCCGACGCGGGGCTCGAACTCGTGAACCACAAGATCGTGACCTGAGCCGAAGTCAGACACTTAACCGACTGAGCCACCCAGGCGCCCTGAACATACTCATTCTTTTAGGTTCATTTTATTAAAGCAAAGCTGAACTTTGATAGAAAATGGACGATATGGGGATAGAGATGAGTCCACAGGCTCTGTGTTTCTTCTCCTCTCTTCTCAATTCCACTCCAGTTGTCACCCGTTAGATGCCCCTCCCTTGATGCCCATCCCATGGCAGTGGCTTTCTTCCTGTCCTGAGACACTGTGCTTCTGGTCATTCTCTTCCTTTAAACTCAGTCTGTTACTACTACTCTTCGATCTTTCTATACTCTTGTTTTGAACAAGTATGATACTCGAATTCTACACTTGAGATTTCTTTTATTTAAAAAAAAAATTGTTTTTTAAGCATTTTATTTATTTTTGAGAGAGCCAGACAGAAAGCAAATGGGGGAGGGGCAGAGAGAGAGGGAGACACAGAATCCGAAGCAGGCTCCAGGCTCTGAGCTGTCAGCACGGAGCCAGACGTGGGCTCAAACCCATGAACCCTGAGATCATGACCTGAGCCAAAGTCAGATGCTTGACTGACTGGGCCACCCAAGTGCCCCTACATTTGAGATTTCTGTATTTTGTCCAAATCTCTTCCAAGGACTAGAATTCTGTCAGTGCCACTCTCTTACCTATCAGCAGTTTCCGTAGTTCTTCCAAGGAGTAGTTTTTTAAAAATTCATCATCGTGTTCTTTTTTATTAAAAACATAAAAAGTTATCAGGAATATAGTTGAGGAAACATATTAAGTTAAATAAGAATCCTGGACATTATACTGGTATTAAATATAATTCCTCCATGTAAATGTTCCCCCCAAAAACTTCATTCACTGGGTTAATTTCTGTCTACTTGAAACTCTATTTATTATATGGAGCTGTTTAACAAAATTATTTGACCTACTTTATGAAAGATAAGCAGAAATCAGAATTTAGCCTATGGTATCAACAGAAAGCCACAGTGATTTTTAAAAATTTTAATGTCTTAATTACTTTCTTTATTCCAGGTGATTAGAGCACATGCATCTAATCTGTAACTTATGTAACATATAATCTTTGAAAGAGCATATTAATCTGTTTAATCAGAACAGAGTGTTCCTGAGAGAAGGTTTTACTATTGTTCAACCTTCATGTACTTTTTAAAAAATTTCATCACCTGTTTCTTCCCAGTGTGGCAGTAAGAAAGGGAGTGGTAATTGAAGCTTTGTAAGCCACACATTTTCTCTAGCTCATAGATACTCCAAATTAAATTAATAAAGTTAATATTATTAAAGTTTCTTGCTATCTAAGCTAAGGTGAGGTAACAACTGGGACCTTTATTCTCCAAATATTTTTCTTTAGTAATATTACAGGTAGGGGCGCCTGGGTGGCTCAGTTGGATAAGCGTCCCACTCTTGATTTCAGCTCTGGTCATGTCACGGTTCATGGGTTTGAGCCCGCATCGGGCTCCACACTGGCAGTGTGGAGCCTGCTTGGGATTCTGTCTCCCTCTCTCTCTTTCCTTCCCTCCCTCCCTCTCTCTCTCTCTCTCTCTCTCTCTCAAAATAAACATTAAAAAAAAACCCAAAAAACACTGTCAGTTCTGGACAATTAAAAAAAAATAATATTACAGGTAAATAATTTATAAGCATTCTCTATATATAGTAAATTTAATTAAGAGTATGAGCAAAGTTAGATAGGAAGAAAAACATCAGAATTCAGTGAATACCAAAAGGTAAAGTTCCAAGAATTCCTTCATTTATGTTTTTTTTTGAGTTTATTTCTTTATTTTGAGATAGAGTGAGTGAATACAAGTGGGGGAGGGGCAGAGAGAGAGAGAGGGAGAGAGAGAATCCCATTCAAGCAGGCTCCATGCTGTCAACACAGAGCCTCGATTTCGGCTCAGGTCACAAATGGTGAGATCATGACCTGAGCTGAAATCCAGTCAGACACTTAACTGACTGAGCCACCCAGGCACCCCAAGAATTCCTTCATTTAGAACATAAGGTAGAATGAAGAATTGTAACAGCTCTCCACCAAAAATAAAATACCAATGTCCAGTTAAAATAGAAGATAAAATGGAGTTTAATGATGGTTGTATAACAGGATTAGGTTCGACTACATTTAACAGAGATGCCCCCCAAAATGGTGACTTCTAGAGGATGGAGGTTTATTTCTCTCAAATCAAACACCTCCATAGTAGATAGTCTGAAGCTGGCAGTGGCTCTACAGTGTCCACAGGGACGGTGCCAGGCTCCCTGCCATCATTAGCATTGACTTCTGCATTCAGGTTAGCTTTTGGTTGTCTGTGACTCTCAAGTCCAGCCATCACCTTGTACTCAAGGCTCAGGAGGGGCGAATGGGTGGAGCTACAGATGAAAGGACTTTCTCCTGGAGTCCTCTCCTTGTAAACAGCTTTCCTAGATGGCTTATCAACATCTGCCGACATCTTGTTCGCCAGAACTCAGACATGACCGCGTGAAACTGTGAGGGAAACTGGGAGACGCTCATTAACTTGATTGTAGTGATTATTTCCAAGTGTGTACGTAAGTCATCATGCTGCACACCTTAAATAAATACAGTTGTCAATTTTAGCTCAATGAAGTTGGAAGGAAAAAGGGCTTAGAGGCCCGGAAAACCTAATTGTAGGAAATAGCTAAGTATATAAATTGACAGTTGAAAAGACATCTGAATTTTATTCTTAGCCTCAAAAGACTTAACATTTGGAACTATGGAGAAATGCATATTAAAAACCTTTACACCCAAGTGAAAATGAGGATGTGTGTATAGTTACTGCATGGGTTCAGTTGATTCTTCTCTCTCCGTTTCGGTTTCTGCTGCTGTATTTGGCCCATATTGTTACACTGTGTCTTGCGATTTGTATTGTCATACACGGAAAACAATAACAGTGAAATGCAGAAGCCAAAACCCTGGTGAAAGGCTAATGTATTACTGGTTTGATTTTGTTGTCAAATATAACCAGTAATTAGTTTGCCATTTTTAAAAATAAAGTTTATTTACTTTTGAGAAATAATGAGAGTGCACGTGAGCGAGTGGGGGAGGGGCAGAGAAGAAGAGAGAAAATCCCAAGCAGGCACCATGCTCAGTGAGCTTAATCACCTGAACCACCATTTTTTAAGGAGCATTAAAAGTTTTTTTTACCTTAGTTCAAAACAAAACATGAAGTAGAAAAAAACGTTGGAATCTGTGATGCCTCCTGATAGTGTGGGCTTATGCATATTATATAGAGATTAAGAATGATGGCAGTAAGAAACCTGGCTTGGTATGTATCTACATCAGGTTGACAAGTACTTTGCTGTTTTGAAACTTACAGGAGGGGATTTATGTAAAGTCAGTCTGAAAAGTATTTCTCAGATACTGTGTGCAGTGATGATTTTTTGTATTTCCTTGCAAAACCTGTGACAGCCAACCTTCTGTCTTTCTTGCAGGACAGAGGTCAGATCAAGACAGCCCCTTCAGGATGGCCTGCCTTTCTTTGAGAAGCCGCCAAGCAGGGAGATTTCCTTACCAAACCTGTCTCCAGAAGAGCCTCAACTGAAGACAGCACTGGCAAATGAGGAAGCACTACAGAAGATCTGTGCCCTTGAAAATGAACTTGCTGCTCTCAGAGCTCAGATTGCCAAAATTGTGACCCTGCAAGAACAGCAAAATCTCATTGCAGGTCTGTAAATCCTACGTTTGTTTTAACCATTGAGCTGGAAATTAGGAGAATGCCACTAATTTTAAAATCTGTTAGCAAATAACAGCCATGGGGTTGTTAGAAAACCAAAGGTCAGTCCTCTCTGTAGTCCAGTACAGGACCCAGTCAAGTTTAAGTGGTTTTTGTTGAACACTTTTGATGCTATCAGAAAGGGTGAGTTTGGAAAATACTGAATTTCCTACAGTTGAACTAGTGCTCATATGAATGCACTGGGAAACTTTGTGATAATGGCACCAATTTTATCAGCCATGAAGTAATCTCAAAATGGGGCTGACAGGGTTGAGTGCTGCTTACTTACCTGCATGTCCTGAGGCAAGTTCTTGGCCTAACTCCCTTCCTGCTCTAAAATGGGGTAATAGTATTTATATCTTAGAGTAATTATGGGAGTAAAAGTGGAGATTCTATAAAATGCCTTTAGCACAAAGTAGCTTCTTAATAGTCACTTCTCTTGTCCAGAGTAGAAACTCAATACAGGTCCTGTGACTCTTGGTCTAATACTGTTTGCTTTTTTTCGTGTGCCTTGTTACTTTGGAGAAGAAACCGTAGCCTTGAAATCCTAGCCCATTAACCTGTTGGCAAGTAGTAGTTGTTTTTCCTAGCGTTCTTCCTGAGTCCTGGCTAGACTCCATATTAGCCAACTCTGAAGGTTAAAAGATAAGGACAGTTATTCTGCCTCTGAGCCACTTGTGTTCCCGGAGTTTAATGTAATCCGGCACGGAAACCTCATCCAACCTGGGTACAGCCAAGATAGGCCAAGATGGACAGAGGACGAATGCACTTGGCACCGAGTGCTTGAGAAGTAATTTGTTAATTAAATGAAATTTGCACGTAACTTTAAAAATCAGAAGTCCTGCCTTTTCTTTTATTTTTTCCTTTCAGCTTTTAAATTGCATTTCTCTTTTGCTTTACCTCCCTCTTCTGGCAGACTTGGAAAACTGCTGTAAATAGTGAGATAATTTGGAGATTTATGTTAGATGCTCTATTTATAGTCAAAATTCCTTTTGCATTGAGCCCCCATAATCAGTATAGGTCAGCCAATGAACAACTGTTGTAGTATGCAGAAAGATGAATTCTTAGGTCCTTATTTTGTAACCACTTTAACTCTTAGTTACTTAATGTTTTGGAAATTAAGTACAACGCCTCCTTTTCTCTTTCAGAAATTTGCTGAATAATACATGTAAAACTTTTAATGCTTAATAAGTCCTTTATGTAAATATTCTTCAGGTGAACCACAAATCTATCGGGTTTTTCAAATAGTTATTATAGTCCTGAACTGTCAGACCGTCTGTATTGAAGGTGTGTAGGTAGGACACACTGTTTCATATTTCATTTAAAAGTTAAAAGCAGTTACAAACTGTGCAACGGTCAAACTGCAACATTTGATATCACAAAAACACCCCCTGTTAAGTTAAATGGAACTTTTCCATTTGGAGAGTTTGGGATTAGATATGGGTATTTAAGATTCTAACCAAGTAACTGAAACTTCCTTTACTTACATAATGGAGTTTTGTTTTTTTTTTTTAAGCATATTGATTTCAGGTATACAAAAGTCCTTAACATAATTTTGCTGTTAAAGGTTGATTTTTCCTTATTTCTGTAGGTGATTTAGATTCGACCACATCCGTTACTGCGGCCCCACCCTCTGTCCCACCACCTCCCCCGCCCCCACCTCCTCCGCCCCTCCCCACACCAGGGCTCCACCAAAGCGTATCTGCTATTGACCTGATAAAAGAACGAAGAGAGAAAAAAGCCTGTGCTGGAAAGACTCAGGTTAAGACCAGGCCAAAGAAACCTGATATGCCAAATATGCTAGAGATCCTTAAAGATATGAACAGTGTAAAACTTCGGTCAGTAAAAAGGTGAGGATACATTTACCTTATTTCATACTTCCCTTACTTTTTTATGTCTTGTAAAATGAAGTATTAGACTTTTTGAGAATTTTGTTTTATTTTTATTATTTTTTTAATGTTTATTTTTGAGAGAGCGAGAGCGCCAGCAGGGGAGGGACAGAGAAAGAGGGAGACACAGAATCCGAAGCAGGCTCCAGGATCTGAGCTGTCAGCACAGAGCCCAACACAGGGCTCAAACTCACAACAGGGAGGTCATGACCTGAGCCAAAGTCGGATGCTTAACCGACTGAGCCACCCAGGTGCCCGAGAACTTTGTTTTATAACCTGATTACCATGAATGGTTCCAGTTTTAGTTTAAAAAAGATGAGCCCCAGTGTCTCCTATATAACTAAGAAGTTAACAAACATTTTCAGGTTTTTCTCCAATTGCATTTAAAGCCCTTTTATGGGAAGTCTCATTGTCCAGTCATTCATTCAATAAGCTGTGTTGTAGACCTACTGAGGTTAATCACTAGGCTTTGGAAGAAGAATGAAACTGTAGTTGCCCTGACGGAGAGCATGATCAGTGCTCCTGTGCTGAATCGAGTGGCTATTCATTGGGCATCTTTGTGTTCTTTTACTGAGCCTTACATCTAGGGTTTCTGTTTCGTGTCTCTCAGTGTTCGTCAGGAACTTTCCTGGGTATCAGTGATGCTAGAGAAGTGCATGTAAAGGCACGCGAAGTACTTCTCTGAGGGATGTCAGCATATTGAAAAGTTCTCTTGGCTTCTATTCATCTCTCTAAGGTCAGAACAGGATCTAAAGCCCAAACCTGTAGATGCTACCGACCCTGCTGCCCTCATAGCAGAGGCTCTGAAAAAGAAATTTGCCTTTCGATATCGAAGCGATAGTCAAGGTGAAGTTGGAAAAGGAATTCCAAAGTCTGAATCAGAGGCCACCTCAGAAACAGTGTTGGTGAGTATTAGGTCACACTTCTGTCTTAGCACAACATGGTAGTTGATTCCGTTGCTGAGAACCTGCATTTGGTAAGACATTGAGCTGTGGCTCTGTGAGAAGAATGTGCTACATGATTTAGCCCCTCCCCACAAGTAGATTATAGAAGAAGGTAAAAAAAGGAAGCAAAAGCCAAACCCTGGTTTCGCTACTTAGCATCTCCAGTGTTAAATTTTTCATGCTGTGTTTTATTTATACGTAAGCACAACGAAGCGAAATTCACTACAGTAAAATTTATATCTTAAGACAGTATGTATGTGGTGATTGAGAAATTCAAAGTAAAGAAAGATAATTTTCCCTTAGGGTGTCCTGTGAAAGTTCTCTGAAGAGGATTAGATTTGACCTGGGTCTTAACAAGATGTTTCAGGTTATAGGTGGAGATTGAGCAGATCAGGGAAACTTGCAAATATTAATTTATATATTATTATTATAAATTATACAGTTGTTATACAATTTATGCAATTGTATAAATTATCTAGTATACATTATCTAGTGTAATGTATAAAAAAATTTACTGTATTTTACCAAATACAGTAAAATGTATTTACTGTCGTGTGGAATATGTGCTTACCTACTCCAGGGAGGCAGGTATCTGAGAAATTCTAGCATCTTTCAGAGTTTTTAGACATTGGAAAAAGGAAACTTTGTACCTCATTCTTTTACTCAGAGAAGTAAAAATGGCCTAAAGCTTATGGTCTTAAGATGATTATAGTTTTCCGTGAAGTAGTTTGGTTACCTTTTTGCTTTTCATTCTGTTGATGTGTCATGTTTATAAGACAGTTTGTCAATTCATGAAGGTTTTAATATCATCTAGCTCCTTGGTTTTTCATGCAGAACACGCCCAGGCCTTTGCTCCATGATTAGGAAGGGGACGTATCATTACTGTTACCTAAAGCACTATCTTTATTTATGCTTTGTTTCCTTCTTAGTTTGGGCCGCACATGTTGAAGTCTACAGGAAAAATGAAGGCTTTGATTGAAAATGTTTCAACTTCCTAATAGCTGAAGAAAAACTATCCTTGTTCCAGCTGTTGGTTTGTTAGGGCTATTTGGCTAGTAGAAATCAACACTAGTTAGTAAATACCTGAATTTAGTATTCAGTAATCTCCTTTAGGTCTAATAAAAAAGCACTCTAAGTCTGTGTTTGTTTTTATGAGAAGGTTCTGAAGTTTTCCATAACAGGTTTTTAATGTGTAGCCAGGATGTTAAGGTTTCTAGTCTTAAGAACAATTATATAGATTTCAGAGGAAAGGACATTGTAGATGTAGAGTTTTTAATTTTTGACACTAATTTATCTGTGCAAATGTTTTATATGCATATATTTGGGTATAAAATAGTACGTAAAATGTAATGACGTCAGTGAGGCTGTCAGTGATTTATTACTCAGTGATGGAACAGCTGGTATAACACACAGTTGCTCGAGTGAAATATTTGGGATTGGAACCTTTTTGCCTTGAATAGGACTTTTACCTTAGATCCCCTCTCACATTTCCTTAGAAATGGGGGTTCAAGTAGGAACCAGATAATGTTTACTGCTGAAAATTCCATAATGCTTTCATTTAAAGGAAAGTCAAAGACCACAAAAGCTGCTTTCACTCCAGTGCTGAGAAAGAAAATGTAGTTTTTAGATAGAACTCAAATTATTGAATCAAATCTATAACAAGTGAAAACCAGAATGTACCATCTTTCTATTCCAGTTTAATAAAGGCATTGTAAAGATGGCTTGTTACTAAGTTAATATGTAATATAAATGGCAGCATAATGGAGTTGAAATTTTTTTAAATATTGGTCGAATGTAGTAGCTTTATAATGAAACACTTAATAGGTGAAAGAATTTCCTGTAAGTTATCATTGGTCTGCTATTCTGTTGAATTACACCACGCAGCAACCCTTAGGTGCTCATAGGAGAAAAGCCGTTCTTGTGGAGGGCTTCTGAGGAATGCTGTACATGCTCATTTGGGAATGCTCAATAAAACTTTATGGTTTTCTGTATTTCTGCTAAACTCAGCTGTAGTTAACGCAGAATCTTCTACCATGAGTAAATACTTGGATTTATTTAAATCTAGTAAAAAGTGGAGATGGGAAGAGTAGACCTTTAAGTTATTGAAAATATGTGCAATGTTCTCAATATTAGGAAATGTTATTCAGCTTAAATTTGAACTGTGGCTTATTTTACATGTTTGTTGATTTACATTACATTGTTTCTAATTGTTTCATATGATTTAAAAATTCTGCCTTTAAAAGAAATTCAGAAAATTTGCCTAAATATATATTTTGACCTCCTAAGCAATTTATATTTGTATCAGTATTGAATTTTGGCCAGTGCTCCAACTGAAGGAAGTTACTGTATTGAAATAAAGCAAATTTGTATTTTCCTTGGACCATAAGCTCTCGTATATTATTTTAGTGGATAAAATTCTCTAATATTGTACATGTAGCTTCTTTAGAATACTTTGTTTTCTGCATTCTTAGCGTGGAAATCTATTGCCACTTATTCACCACCGGTCTCATTCAGTTTCTCCCACTCAACACAGTACTGAAGTGAAAGATGATAAAAATAGTTAAATTTCATATTTTATAGCTGAGGCGAAGAAGGTGAAGTAACCGGTATGTTTCGTCTCCTCTGATTTGAGTGGTCCAGGCACTCGCTACACACACATAGTGAATAGGAGTCAGCACTGGACTTGGAAGTTACACAAATCATACCTCTGTTTTTAAAACGGGACTGATGCTCCGCTCCAAAAATTGCTGAGGATTAAATGAAATAATGATTTCTGAATACATCCTGTGAGTGGTAGAGAGTCAAGTACGTTACTACTCACATCATTTTATGTGAGGTCACTGTAGTTTCCAGCAGACTGACTTCTGCTGGATGTCCTCCTGTATACCTACTTGCACAGGCTTGGGGTAGAGCAGGAAAACTGTAGTTCCTGTTGTGTCTCCAGTCACAAGCCCTTGTGTACAAGAAGCCTGTCGTCTTGATGTATTAAATTCCCGAGTCTGTGTCTCATTGGTGAAGATGACAACCCGAGGAGACCACTTCCCCAAAATTAAAAGTTTTCTTCTTGGGGGATAGAATCTGGCAAATATAAGTTTAAATTTTTGGGAGGTAGTCCAGGATGGCGGTGTAGGGAGCTTGCGGAACTAGAATCTACATATAAAGCAATTCCTCTTGAAGAACCGAGGGCTGATTGAACAGCTTCTGTACACGGAGGACAGCAGGACGGCAGAGAGACGGGTGGGAGAGAGACCCAACACAGTAATGACAGGAACCCCACCCCCAGTACAACAGACTACACAGGGAAAGATTTCATGGAGGGGACTGTGTATAGACTTGCATGCCCTGGGGCACAGCAAAAAAAAAAAACAAAAAAAAGTGGTTTAAAGGGCAACTAGCCTATGAGTGAAGGAGACCCGTTTACTCCATTTACCATTTAACCCCAAAGTGTCAGACAAATGGTGAGGCAACTGCTGGGACTCAGGTTGGAAGCACTGGTGATTACCACTGTTTATGTTCCCCCTCCATCTTGACAGTGCAGACTGGAGCAGGGTCCAGGCACTCTAGCCAGCCTGCTAGGACCACCTCAGTGAGCCTCAGGCCCCCATGAGCTTGAGCCATTCCCCCCATCCCCCGCCCCAAAGGTGACCCTGGCATAGTGTGCACAGGCTACCCCTGGCCTATGCCTGCTCCCTTTCCGGCTTACCATCCAAAGTTGTCAAGCATGTGCGGTCTACGCGGGCATTCCTACACGGGGCCACTCATTCCTTCAAGGCTGGGAGAGGAAGCTGTTCTGCCCAATTTACAGAAATAGGCAAAACAAAATGGAGATAAGCAATCTACCTGTAAAAGAGTTCAAAATAATGATAAATATGCTCATCAGACTTGAGAGAATTCTCGAGTGGAGAACTTCAAAGAGAAAATATTAAACAAGAACTGGTCAGCTGAAGAATGTAACAAATGAAAAATCCACTAGGAGGAACTAACAACAGATTAGAGGATGCAAAAGAATGGATAGAGATCTGGAAGGGTACAACAAAGAATCCAAGCCAAACGGCAAAAAAGGAATTTAAAAAGTGGGGATAGGTTAAGAAACTACTGGGACAACAAACATACTAACATGCACATGATAGGGGTCCCAGAAGAACATAGAAGGGGAGAAAACTTATTTGAAGAAATAATACCTGAAAACTTTCCTAATCTGGGTAAGAAAGCAGACACCCAGGAAAAAGTGTGCAATGAGAGCCACACCACAATGTATTATAATCAAAATAGAAAAAGGTAAAGATAGAAAAATCTTGCAGGCAGCAAAACAGAGCCATAAACAAGGGAAACCCCCATAAGACTATCAGTTGATTTTCCAGCAGAAATTTGGCTGGCAAGAAAGGAGTGGCAAGGTAATACTTAAAATGCTGAAAGGGGAGGGGCGCCTGGGTGGCTCAGTCGCTTAAGCAGCCAACTTAAGCTCAGGTCATGATCTCACAGTTCACAGGTTCAAGCCCCTTGTCAGACTCTGCTGACAGCTCAGAGCCTGGAGCTTGCTTCAGATTCTGTGTGTCTGTCTCTCTCTGCCCTTCCCCTGCTCATGCTCTCTCAAAAATGAACAAACACAAAAAATTTAAAATAAAATCCTGAGAGGGGAAAACATAACCAGAATACTTTACCCTGCAAGGGTAACATTCAGAATTAAAGGAAAGATAAGAGTTTCCCAGACAAGTAAAAGCAAAAGACGTTCATCACCACTAAACCAGCCTTACAAGAAATGTTAAAGGGTCTTTGTTAAGCAGAAAAGTCCATAACTGGAAATAAAAAATATGTGAAAGGAAAAAAATGTCACTGGTAAAGGCAATTAAGCACTTAAAAAATTAGTATGAAGACTGAAGACAAAACTAGTGAGATTAATTAGAACTACAATAAATAGTATTGTAAGGGATACACAAAAATGTCAGTTGAGGTCAAAAACAGAAGATGTGGGGGGTAGGGAATAAAAATTAGTGCTTTTGGGGTGCCTGGGTGGCTCGGTTAAGTGTCTGACTTTGGCTCAGGTCACGATCTCACAGTTGGTAAGTTTGAGCCCTGCATCGGGCTCTGTGCTAACAGCTCAGAGCCTGGAGCCTGCTTCAGATTCTGTCTCCCCCTCTGCCCCTCCCCCACCCCCACCCACACTCTCTCTCTCAAAAATAAAAACATTAAAAAAAATTAGTGCTTTTAGGATTTGTTTCAACTTAAGCAATTACCAGCTTAAAATAGACTAGTATGTATATAGGTCAATATATATGAACCTCCTGGTAACCAGAAACCAAAAACCTACAATAGATACACAAAAAATAAAGGAACTCAAACATAACAGAAAACCATCAAACCAAAAGGGAAGAGACCAAGAGAAGAAAGGAACAGAGAACTACTACAAAAACAAAACAATGAACAAAATGGCAATAAGTACTCATCAATAATCACTTTAAATGCAAATGAACTTAAAACCTAAAACAGGTGAGTTAGAATGTTAATTTCTTTGGCTACCAGAAGTTGCATCCCAGAATCGCTAAATTCTGTTAGGAAGTAGTTTTAAAGATGAGAAACACAGAGATGCTCAATCCACCAAGCACATGCATGGTATTTTCCAAAACAATGTCAGCCCCCACTGACTGCATTAGATTTTCACTAAAATGAAGTTCACTTGTGATCAGTTTGTTCATTTGACCCACTGTTAGCAAAGAATGTAGCAAATATTTTATGTTATTGGAAAAAATGTAAATGAACCAAATACTTTAATCAAAAGACACAGGCGGTGGCTGAATGAATTTTAGAAAGATCTATCTATATGCTGCCTACAAGAGACTTATTTCAGATCTAAAGACCCATATCTTCTGGAAGTGAAGGGATGAAAAAAGTTATTCCATAGAAAGAGAAACAGAAAGCTGGTGTAACAATATACGTATCACACAAAACAGACAAAAATGTAACAAAAGGGCATTACTTAATGATAAAGCGTTGATCCAAGAAGAGGATATAACATTGGTAGATATCTACGCAGTCAACATAGGAGTATGTAAATATATAAACCAAAGTATTAACAGACAATGACATAAAGAGAGAAACCGACTGTAATACTTTAATAGTGGGGGACATCAATACCTCACATCAATGGATAGATCATCCAAAAAAATAAGAAAACATTGGCCTTAAAAGACACATTAGACCAGATGGACTTCATGATAGATATATACAGAATACTCCATCCCCCAAAATAAAGAATACAGATTCTTTTCAAGTGTACACAGGACATTCTCCAGGACAGATCATGTTAGGCCACAAAACAACTCTCAATAAATTCAAGAAGACTGAAATCATACCAGGCATCACTTTCCTGATTACAACAGTATAAAACTAGAAATCAACTACAAGAAGAAAACGCAAACACATGGAGACTAAAAAACATGTTATTAAGAAGTCAGTGAAGAAATCAAAGAGGAAATAAACACCTTGAGGACAGTGAAAAACAAAACAACTTTCCAAAAGCCATGTAATACAGCAAAAAGTCCTATGAAGGAAGTTCACAGCAATACAGGCCTACCTCAAGAAACCAGAAAAATCTCAAGTAAACAACCTAACTTCATATCTAAAGTTAGTAGAAGGAAGGAAATAATAAAAATCAGAGGCCAGCATTACCCTGATAAAAGCAGATGAACCACAAGAAAAGAAAATTACAGGCCAATATCCTCAATACACAGAGATGCAAAAATCCTCAACCAAGTATTAGCAAACAGAATTTAGTATATTAAAAGATCATATACCACAATCAAATGGGATTTCTTTCAGGGATGGTTCAACATTTGCAAATCAATCAAGGTGATACACCACATTCACTAAACGAGCATAGGGGGCCCTGGGGGTGGGGGCCCTGGGGGTGGCTCAAGTCGGTTGAGCATCTGACTTCAGCTCAGGTCATGATCTCGCGGTTCCTGAGTTCGAGCCCCACATAGGGCTTGCTGCTGTCAGTGTAGAGCCTGCTTCGGATGTTCTGTCCCCCTCTCAGCCCCTCCCATGCTTGAACTCTCTCTCAAAAATAAACATTAAGAAAAAAAAGATAAAAATTGTATGATTATCTCAACAGATGCAGAAAAATCATTTGACAAAATTCGATAACTCAACAAAGTGGGCATAGAAGGAACATATCTAAACATAATAAAGGCCACGTATGACAAACCTGAAAGTTTTCCTCTAAGATCGGAACAAGACAGGGATGCCCACTCTTGCAACTTTTATTCAACAGAGTATTGGGAATTCTAGCTATCATGAAAGAAGAAGAAAAGACATCCAAATGGGAAAAGTAGCAGCAAAAGTCACTATTTGCAGTTGACATAGTATACATAAAAAAAATCTTGAAGACTCCACCAAGATTCATTTATCATAACTATAAATGAATTCAGTCAAGAAGCAGTATAGAAAATTAACATGCAGAAATCAGTTGCAGTTCTATACACTAAGAAAGAGCTATCAGAAAAAAAAAAATTAAGAAAATAATACCGTCTGTAATTGCATCACAAAGAAAATACCTAGGAATATTTAAAGAGGTGAAAATCCTATACTATGACAACTAAAAGACACTGTTGAAAGAAACTGAAGATGACACATACCAATGCCTATGGATTATAAGAATTAATATTGTTAAAATGTCCATACTACCCAAAACAATCTACAGATCCACAGCAATCTCTATCAAAATACCAACATTTTTCAGAGAACTAGAACAAATAATCCTAAGATTTGTATGGAACCACCAAAGACCCTTCAATAGCCAAAGCAATCCTGAGAAAGAACAAGAAAGCTGGAGGCATCACGCTGATTTCAAACCTTATTACAAAACTCTAGTAATTAAAACAGTATAATACTGGCATGAAAACAGACATAGATTAATGGGACAGAATAAAGAGCCCCAAAATAGATCCAGGCATATAGGGTCAGTTAATCTACAATAAAGGAGCCAAGGATGCACAATATCTCAATAAATGGTGTTGGGAAACTGGACTATTTTATACCATATACAGAAATACATTCAAAATGGATTAAGACTTGAATATAAGACCTAAAACCATAACCTTCTAGAAGAAACCCTAGGCAGTGGTCTTAAAATATGTTTTTGGACCAGTTTCCTCAGGCAAGGGCAATAAAAACTAAAATAACAAGTGGGATCATATCAAACTAAAAAGTTTTGCACAGCAAAGGAAACCCATCAACAAAACTAAAAGGCAACCTCCTGAGTGGGAGCCAGTATTTGCAAATCATACACGATAAGGGGTTAATATCCAAAATATATAACGAACTCACATAACTTAGTATCAAGAAAACAACCAACCTGATTTTAAAAAAATGGGCAGGGGACTTGAGTAGGTATTTTTCCAAAGAAGACAGACAGATGGCCAACAGGCACATGAAAAGATGCTTAGCCTCATCCATCATCAGGGAAATGCAAACTGAAACCACAATATCACTTCATACCTATCAGATTGACTATTATCAAAAAGGAAAAATAACAAATGTTGGTGAGGATGTGGAGACTATACTTTAGAATCAAATTTGAAAGCTAGATGGTTTTACCAGTCATGGATATTAACAAAAAAAAAAAAAAAAAAATTCAAGAATTACTAGAAATGGTGTCATTTTCATCACTGACCAAACTAAACCATTCTCTGAACCCACACCCCAACATTGTGCACTCATTTCATAAAATAAAGAAACCTGCCATATTACAGAACACTTTTCACACATCATTTTGTCACTCAAACATTTTGAGAACAGAGACGAGGGTTTTGTAATTTTTAATACCTTTATTATATCCAGTGCAGTACTCTGCACACAACAGGAACCCAGATATTGCTGACCACATGATTCAGCACAGACAGATTAGTTTCAATATCATTTCTCAATGTTATAGATTGATGGCTAAAGAGAAAACACATTAATACCGAATTAGTTTGTTCAAACATCGATGGCCCAATTGAAGCTAGCCCTGTGCTTATATAAGCACAAGAGCCTAGAAGTTGGAGGAGACCTGCTGTGCGCCCCCTGTCAGCTCACCTCCGAGGAAAAGACCATGGATCCTTGGGGGCCTTCCAAAGACACAGGTTGTCTGCAGATCCGTAGCGAGCAAGGAATGGCTCAGACTAAGTCTTGCACATAACTGTACAACTGTATGTTTCAGATGTGTGCTGATGCCATGGTGAGTAGTATGCACATTTATTTAAAAACATTAGTGAATGCATAGTAGCTGTCGGTCACTGTTTATTTTCTCAAGCAGGAGACACTGATCAGGAGAGGATTTAAACAAAATATTTATACATTAAAAAAAGTACACATGAAAACACTGTAAACCCCTGATGTGAAAGTTAGAGTTTTAAGAAAACTCAAAGTTTTAAGAGCCAAGAAAGCATTTTGGAAAAGAAACTGTTATAGGAATCTTCAAAGAATTACTAGCACCTCTAACCTGTACCTCAGGTACAAATATATTTTCCAGGTTTGCAAAGGACATAAAATATTTGCTTCTTTTATACAAAGAGGATCATTATAAACCATCACATTTACAGAATAGAAATATTGACCAGGTACCAGATTGGTTTTTCATTAAGCTACGGCTTGCCAAAGTTTTCTCTCCAAGGACCTTTACCTCCAGAGCAGAGGAGATGCCCCCCTACTACTGAAGTGTTGGGTAGAGCCCCACAGGGCTGCGACATGCTCGACAATTCTTTGAAGTCTCCTGTTTTAAAAGTTCATGTGAATTTTTCTGTTCCATAACATTTACTTATTTGAAATGTAATCTTCTAAATTTCTGAACTGTTTCCTCAAATTTTTCTAGAAAACCAATGTTCAAGGAATATAGGTTATATTTAAGGAGCAGGGCTATAGATGGTGACTTCCACATATATGTAACAAAACATAATCTGTCAGTGGGTTTATTCTACGTGTAGGCAGGAAATGGGAGCAACATTGAGGTGTCTCCCCCAAGAAAGGAAATAAGGTAATCCTTTGACTATCAAACAGTAAGAAATGGATCAGAGCAGAAGTAAGCAATCGTACACCGGCAGATGGAACCCAGGCAGGTTCAACTGAGACAAAGGCTGAAGGTACTGACAGATTTACTGGATGTGCCCATCAGAAGCTGATGTGGAGAGGCAACTACTGGCAGAGAATCTCTACAATCATCCGGGGGAAGAGCGTACCCTGGTCCACAAACATGAAAATCAGCAGGTGAGTCCCCATAGGGAGATGGATGCATGAGGCAACTTGCTTCCCTTGCTCAGAATCCACGCTCACCAAGTAACCGGCTGATCATAAATGGACTTCCCCAGAAGATTTGCCTAAAGGGAGAGAACGATTGATAGTTACATTTCTCATTGTAAATTAAAGTACTAACATTTTTAACAACTATCAGTTACTGTGAGCTTGGTTAATGTGAGTTTCCTCTAAGACCGTTGTGCTCTGCATGTGCTGACATACTAGGTCTGTAAAGATCTAATCAGACAACTAGATGCATCAGATCTGCCAGGATGATGCCACCTTAAGTGGTCACTGACCTTCCCCAGGGACAGTCCGCTCTATACCATCAAACTCCTGTACCCGCTCTGTCCAATATGGTAGCTACCAGCCACATGCGGATATTATTGAGCACTTGAAATGTGGCTAGTCTGAACGGAGATGTGCTGTAAGTGTAAAATATGCACCAGATTTCAAAGACTTGGTACCCGCCCCCCCTCCTCCCCGCCCCCTGGCCAAGAAAGAATGTAAAACATCTCAATAATTGTTCTCTAAGATAATGACTACATATTGAAACAATATTTTGGATATATTGGAATAAAAGTTAATTAATTCCACTGGTTTCTTTTCCCTTTTTTAGATGTGGCTAGTAGAAAATTGAAAATTCACTTACGTGTGGCTCACATTTTATTTCTATTGGACATCATTCTTCTGTGCAAATAATGACAGTATGTTTGACTTTAAAACTTGTACTATATCCTTCCTAATGAATTGGACTTGAGAAGACACAGGAGAGGCCCAGTGGTGCCTTTCTTACATTGATACCAACCAAGGAGAATTACGTGGCCATTTCTTATTACTTTACTTTAAAAAAGCAATTACAGCTAGTACTTTGGTATTGTAAGAGTGCTGATATCTTACGCAATTCCCAACTGTGGGGACAAAAAAGGCTGTGGAGTCCAGAGGCCTGGGCTCAAAGCTGACTTGTACCATGTATTAGTCAGAACTCTGAGCACACACAGTGGGGCCACTCACTCACTCGTGAGGTGCAGATAATGACAGATGACCCCAAGGGCTTGGCCAGCACCTGCATCTGCCTAAATAAATACCTGATGAGTGAATGCTAGAACCAAGAAGCTAAACCTTGGATTTCCTAGTAATTTAGTATTAAGATTTCCAAAAGATTGAGTTATAAGGTAAATATCAAAGATAAATATGTGAAAAGATAGGTTTTTATTCATCAAAAGTTAACAGCAACAGGCACATATTAAAATGAGTATGGCAAAGCCTTTTACAAAGGGCTTTACACTCAAGCTTTCTCCCAAGAAAATGGCTGTTGCAACGAACTGTAAACATAATCAATAAACAGTCTTTTACAGTAACAAGGGAAATACAATTGAACTAAAAGAAAGCACCGGTTTCTCTTAAAACTAGATTACAGTTGTGCTTACTATACATAAAACAATTTAAAACAAATTACAAAAGTGGAATGTTTGAAGTTTAAAATTAGTCCTTAGATTTTGTCCTAGAAAACATCTGTTCACATCAAAAGGCCCATCAAAGGGTAACGTTTCATCAAAGGGAGGGACAAGAAAACAATGCACTTGTTTCAAATCAAAACAAGAAGTTTGGTCACTTAGCTTTGTGCATAGTTTAAGGCAACTGGAGCGGTCTGTTACAGCTCGCCTACCTTCCCCTCCCCCAGTGTGGCTGCGCACCGTGTCACATTCTAAGATAATAAATAAAAGCTTACGTTTCAAATCCTTTCCCACATGGATAAATATAACACATGCACAGTCACACATGCACAAACATGCACGCAAACATACGTCCACACATCCACACACAACATACCTCTCACGCACTGCAGCGAAAGGGACTTTAGTACCCTTGCTCTGAAGGACACACTTCCCCATCCCACTTTATTTCAGATTGGCAAATACCCTGAGCTGTTTATGGTGTTTTAAACATTCCACCTGTTTCTTGCATGTGCAGGTCAAGAGTACAGTAGTGAAAACAACATGCAATGTCTTCACTGCAGAATCATAATACAGCTAGGACACTGGTGTTCTTCCCCTCCCGCCCCAAATCAGAAACTAACAGTTAAAAAAAATTGCATTGCCAAACAGCACTGGAGGGAAAGCTTGGCGGTACTCTATGATAAATGCTCAGTTTCCAGTGCGCAAAATAAAACTATAGCAAAAGGGAGGCTTTGGTGGCATCCAAAGAAGAAAAAGGCAAACCAGGGGGAAAGAGCTGCAGTTTAAGTTTGATCTTTAAAATTGTTAGTGGTTCCTTCACAATCATGCTCCAAGGCAATTTAGAACCAATATTTCAGAGTTGATTTGTAAACATCGAGTCTTGCAGGAGGCAGCAGAGGCTGGGCACTTCACATTTCCTTTTTCTCAGAGAGAACTTAGTGGAAGGTACAGATACACAACGTTGCGTCAGACTGGTTAAATTCCAAGAGATTTCTGCTGAAAGCTACAGTTCAAGTTTCACGGTTCGAGGAGCAAATGCTTTGAAAAACTGGTGGCACGTTGCAAAACTTCCTTCGTTACTCCTTTCGGATCCGCTCCTGCTGGGCTTTGCATATTCAAGGTTTCACACGAAAGCCAAGTGCATATTGCTGTATGTTCAGGTCTTATAATTAAAAAGTGGGGTCGCATGATCCAGTAGAGGACACCTTGGGAATAAATAACGCTGGCCTCATTCCCTCGGAAACCTTGGCAGTCAAGAAAGTCCTCTCACCTCAAGACCCCATTTCACATTTCTAAAAACCTGCAGGAGGCAGTCTGTTCCGACGATTCTGGGGGCTATGATAACCGATTTTCCTGAGGTAATAGCTGTGAGTTCAACTCCTCGAACGCAGCATCAGTGTCCTCACTGGTGGACTGTTCTCTCTGCAACCCCTTCCAACTGGCTTTATTCAGCCCCATATGTCCGAGCATTGTCTGGGATAGCCTGGTATTGGAAAACCTGGCCCATTCTGTGAATAAAGGCTCCACGAGGTAAGTCATGAAACCTGGAGAAAATAAGAGAAAAAAAGGTCTTAACATATATTCTGAAACTTTGTCTTCAGAACATCTATCCAGTGTTTATTCTCTTAAGTCCTATTCTAATATCACCTAAGTTTTCAGTGTGTGTGTGTGTGTGTGTGTGTGTGTAAATGTACATAACTTCTCTGAAGAATCTATTTAGTAGCTCAATGGAACTTTAAGTCAAGATGAATTGACAAACACATCAACTCTTTTCTGACGGTTCCTTTCAGCTACACCACTACATCCTATATGAGCAAACACTCAGCGGTCCTCTCAACTCTGCAGAAAGCAGGGCAGACAGTTGCAGTGAGACAGCTAAAGGCTAAGAGGGGTCTCTTGCAAGCCTGTGGGTGATGAGGCCTGAGCTGAAGTGGGGCTGGTGACGTGCTGCTGGGTTTCGCCCCCTCAGGGATGGCATCTTCACACCTGGTCATGGTTACGCTTGGCCACTTTATTTAAGTCCGAATTTACGGAACCAAAACTCATGACAAAAATTACAAGCCTAAAAAGAACAGAGCGTATTAGCTTCAGCAATTACTAAAATGAACACCAAAAGCGTACCAGGGTCCTACTTTTTAAACAACTCATATAACTGATCTCTCTTAATTTGTAGTCAGAAAGGGAAAATGAGTGATTTCTGGGTTGTCTGTACCTTTAGGTTGTACAGCACTCATGCGGACATTATGCCTGATTTAACACTACAGTGTATCTTATACTCCTAGAAAATACCTCGTCAGTCAAATCACATATATTGGAGAAACATTTAGCATTATTTCCTCAACTTTTGATCTGTTAAGGAGGAGGAGCATGTACATTCGAATTCTATCATTGCTATGTAACAGTTTTAAAATTTTCTTCATCTCTAAAAACTTTTTCATTTCAGCAAAAGACCATGTAGACCACAGGCCACACAGGTTTCATTTAGGCAACAAAAAATTCTGGAGTTAAAGCAATCAGCACCCACTACTTTTAATTAGAAAAGTGTACAAATTGTGGTATCTGAAATAGTAATTAATATTGGAAATAAGGCCTTTCACTCCCTCCACGCATATTGACGGAGAACCTGCTATCTATGCCAGGCACTGTTCTAGGGTGGCCAGGAATATAGCAGTGAATGGACAGACAAGATGTGCCCTCAAGGAGTTACATTCTGGTGAAGAGAAAGACATAACAAATAGAGGAAAATGTCACCTCTGCGGTCAAAGAACACGGCAGCTTTTTGGTAGCCATCCTCACACCACAGTGTCAGGCTGAACCAGTCACCCAGAGCCCTGTCGCTTCCAGGTGCCACAGTTAAGTGGTGAATCGCTAGAGTTTTATACCCAAATGCAGAACCTTATTATCATGCTTTTACATGAGTTTCATCTTATTTGATTCACCCGTTATTCCAACTGGTTGAGAGCTTTTGGATCTTGCCTCTAACAACCAACAAATTAGTATTACTTGTGGCTCTAAGTTAACCTCATTCTTTTAGGTCTTAAGCACCCGACAAAAATGGATGGGCTGGGGTCATGGACAGAGACAGCCACACAGCACCCTCCTGGAGGGCGGGGCTCTATTCATTAGCTGCTTGTGAATCCACTTGTTGTACGAGCCCATGTGCCTCTCTCTTACCCCCACAGATACCACAGGACACCTTGTCAAATGCCTTACTTCCCCAGTATGTGTTCTTTTCTTGTTTAACAAAACCATTATTTCTATCAAAGAAGGAAACTGTATTAATTACACATGACATCTACTTACTGACCCTATGCTGGCTCTGAATAACCACTGTTTAGCACAGTATTTATTCTGTGTAATTTATAACTATAAATTGGGCAAACTATCTGAAAAGGAGGCTACGAGAAGTCCACGTCTCCTAGGGTTGTTGTGAGGAGTTGGCAGATGTCAGCTCTTACCATCATTTCCCTTATCCTTGTCCCTTAGATAGCCTGACCTAGAAGTGCTGACACTGACAAGATCTGTAGACTGAAGTGAAGAATTTAAGGGATCTAGCTTCCTTTCATTTTTAGAAATTGTAGTTTTTAAAAAACCTACTGTCAAATTAATCTAGAGAGTCACTGACTCCAGCAAAAGAACTTAAAAGTAGCTACAATGACTTTGCTACTCATTCACCTATCTTCAATTTAATTCCCTTTGCCCATATTTCACCTGTTCTTTTGCATTTGAAGGTTTTTCTACTTGAGACTCAGGGTACCCCAGATCTGCTTCTTAAGTGTCTTCTTATCCCCCCCAAAGAAAGCTTCCCCCTCTGCAAAATTCCCCAGGCTTCTGGCTGGTTGAGCCCCAGCACCACCCTCCCCTGCCCCCGCCATTCCCGCAGGTCTGTGCCACACTCTTCTGGGCCTGGCTCTTTATCTTCCCTACCTGTTCCTCTGCCATCAAGTCGGTTACTACCCACTGCCTTCCACATGACGATGTCTTGCAATTACTATGTAAGTATCAGATTTCTGAATTTCTGACCCCTACAAGCCTCTTTTCAAAGCACTATGCCACAGACATGTGCTGTCTTCTGGATTTCTAGAAACTTTATCTTTCTGAAGTTTGTGCACCCATTTCTTTATGTTCAACCCAATCCTCAAAGGCCCTACTCAACACCAGCTACCAAAATCACATTCATCCCGCAATACCTTGTTGACTTACCCATCCCCACGCTGGCCTCCTACTTTACGTTCAAAACCCCAACACCCACTCCTGTGCTCTTTTACAATAAGCTGCCCCTATTTTAATCAGCAAATTTCCCTGTGCTTTCCGTTACAATTATGTCTCACTTAGTTAATAGTTCTCTAGTGCCTCCTGCTTCTAGGTGCAGTGCAAAGCCTCAGGAATACATCGCTGCAGGAAGGACCTGGGAGCTAGGGGAGACATATATCTAGTGCTTTGGAGGCCTGGAAAAGGAACAACCGACTCTGCCTGGAGAGAGCAGAAGGTGGCATCTGGAGGAGGTGGATCTTCAAGAAAAATGAGTCCATCAGGCAGGTGGGGAGGAGTGGCGAGGGGGAAAGAGTAAAGGGGTGCCATGGATTTGGGGAACAAGGCAGAGTCCCAGGTTGCCGCGGGTATGTGAGGGGAAGTTGCCGGGGAGAGAACCGAAGAGACTATTCGAGGGAAGCTTACAAGAGGCCTGTACAGGATGCTGAAGAATTAATCCACAGGCGGTGACAGAGAAAAGTAAGCCACAGTGGAAAATGGACTTCACATTATAATTGTGCTCAGTGGTCACTTTTTTCATTTTAGAATGCAATCCCAGAATTATGCAAAAGAAGCTTCCACGTGAGCAAATCACGTATTCTGTCAGTTTTAAAACAAAGTTACTGCTACCTGCTTTGCAAATATCATGGTTTTTATGACCTAAGATTAAATGAGAGTAAATTATAGATAGAGCCCCAAAAAGGAAAAATGGGTAAAATTTCTTAAATTAAAAAACAGAAATGAGCACAATATTAATAATTTATATTTCAGATGTAGATCTCTTCTTGGCAAAATTAAAACTGGCGGCATGTTTCTAACCAGCTAGAAGTACGTATAGTTACCAATCTGGATGTTGGCAATAGATTCAGTCTGACGATCACAAAGTGGACTCACACCCAAATGATACTTCTTTTCTATATCTCCTAAAATGATAAAAACAAGATAGAATGATTCATGTGGAACATAACTATTGCTTAAGTATACAGTTAAAGTCTTCATCTTACCTGTAAATTCCTTAGAAAATGCATGACATACTTAATCCTCAAGAGAGGATGGCTTCTAAATTAGTTCTTTTTAAAATTTTTAAGTTATTCACACATAGAAAAGGTTGCCAAGCTGATATCCTATTTTAAATGGAGGAGATGAAGAATTTTACTAGGTGTTACCCCAAGACTATAATTCTGTCAGCATTTTAATTTAAAACTTAGATTTCTAAAAGGAAGGTGCATGCAATGAAGATCCTTGGTTCCTGTTTTTAAATTACTAAAACCAACTTGCATGTTCACAGGGCCATGGGACCCTCCAAAAGGGATGAGGATGGTACAAGGTCAGGGAAATCTTTCTGGACAGCGAAATTTCTAACCTGACTTATGTCTATTTATAAATGCAAATGTTCACATTTCATCATTTCCAAAGAGAACTGGTAATTCCCAAAATATGCTCAATTTGTACATTATTGCCTGTATGTACATCTACGCTGAGTTGTCACTAAAAATACCAACAAGCATCTATTGCCTGACTCCTGTAAATGTCTGGGTTTGTTTATTCAAATGATGCTAAAAAATGAATTGAACAGACTACTTATCACTCAAAACTGTAACTTGCCTTGATGGAAGAATTCCTCTGTTACTTTTTCACTCCACTGCTTGCTTAATTCCCAGGTCCGACATGGGTTACAAATATCAGCACATTTCAAAGCCATCTAGCAAGCAAAATATTAAAATTCTTTAAAGAAAAAACTAAAATTTCAATTGTACTAAGCTTAAGTATACTCCAATAGTGGGAAAAAAGGACACTTTAATGAAGAAAAATGCTGCAACAGAAAATTCACTGTCTTTTATATTAATTCTATGATGCTATTATGTCTATCAATCATGTCTTCAGGAATGCTAAATGACACTTTATACCCAAGAGCCAAGCATAAGGACTGGACTAAACATAAAGCTACAAATAAATCATTGTATTCTCGCTCATTTTTAGATCCAAGAACTAATTTGTGAAAATAAAACACTTGGCTAAAAGATGCTCAACATCACTCATCTCAGGGAAATACAAATCAAAACCATGATGAGATACCACCTCACAACCGTCAGAATGGCTAAATTAACAACACAACAAAACAACAGATGTTGGCGACAACGTAGAGAAAAGGAACCCTCTTGTACTGCTGGTGGGAATGCAAACTGGTGCAGCCACTCAGGATAATAGGATGGAGGCTCCCCAAAAAGTTAAAAACAGACTACCCTACAATCCAGCAATTATACTACTAGGTATTTACCCAAAGGATACAAAAATACAGATTCGAAGGGGTACATGGTACCCTGATGTTTATAGCAGCATTCATTAGCAATAACAGCCAAAGTATGGAGAAACCACCAGTGTCCACTGACTGATAATGGATAAAGAAGATATGGCATATATATATATATATTATATATATATATTATATATATATATATTTTTTATATATATAAAATATGCCTACACACACACACACACACACACACACACACACACACACACACACTGGAATATTACTCAGCCATCAAAAGGAACGAAACCTTGCGATTTGCAATGACATGGATGGAGCTAGAGTGTATTATGCTAAGCAAAATAAGTCAATCAGAAAAAAGACAAATACCATATGATTTCTCTCATATGTGGGATTTAAGAAATGGAAGAGATGAACATATTGGAAGGGGGTGAAGAAGAGAGTGAAACAAACCATAAGAGACTCTTAAAATTTTGTTTTTAATGTTTATTCATTTTTTGAGAAAGAGCAAGTGTGAGCATGCATGAGTGGGGGAGGGGCAGAGAGAGAGGGAGACACAGAATCTAAAGCAGGCTCTAGGCTCTGAGCTGTCAGCACAGAGCCCAATGTGGCGCTCGAACCCACAAACTAACTGCAAGGTCATGACCTGAGTTAAAGTCAGAAGTTTAACCGACTGAGCCACCCAGGTGCCCCACCATAAGAGACTCTTAACAAAGGAGAAGTGAGGGTTGATGGAGGGAGGTGGGTGGGGGATGGGCTAGATGGGTGATGGGTACTAAGGTGGGCACTTGTGATGAACACTGGGTGTTGTATGTAGGTCACTGAATTCTGCTCCTGAAACCAATACTGCACTGTATGTTAACTAAGTAGAATTTGAGTAAAAATTTGAAAAAAATTCATAAAAAAATAATAAAATAAAATAAATTACTGTTTGTTGGTCAGTACCCTAATCTCACAAAAATGGTTTTTGTTAGAAATCACGAGTATGGGGGCGCCTGGGTGGCTCAGTCAGTTAAGCGGCCGACTTCGGCTCAGGTCACGATCTCACGGTCCGTGAGTTCGAGCCCCGCATCGGGCTCTGTGCTGACAGCTCAGAGCCTGGAGCCCGCTTCAGATTCTGTGTCTCCCTCTCTCTCTGTCCCTCCCCTGTTCATGCTCTGTCTCTCTCTGTCTCAAAAATAAATAAACGTTAAAAAAAAAAAAGAAAGAAATCATGAGTATGAAAACTACAAAAACAACGGTGCTTTCCTAAGGAGAAGATTCACCTTCTGTAAGATATTTTACTAATGGAAGGAAATCCCACAGCTTTCCCTCAAAATTTAACCACTCTGAAAGCTACACTAGATTACTTCATTTTTATTCTAACAGTCATGTGATTTACCCTAGAAAGAATCTTTCCCAACCCCATTTTACCTGTAAAACCAAATGCCTATGCCTGGCATCTTCAAGGCGTAAATCACCTCTGTCCAAATGGGACCGGAACAATGACAGATACTCGTTTTGGCGACTGATGTCTGTGGCTAGTATCAAAGCACCTATCTGAGTCTCCATTTGTTGCCTGGAATTAGAGAAATATAAAAAGAAAATACAAGACTTTCAATTAAATAGTTACTTCTTGTTTTTTTTTTCTTAAACTTAATATTCTGCCATTCAACTTTTAACCTATCACAAAAAATGAATTTTAAAGAATGCATTTTTAAAAACCTACTAAAATCATCAAAACTAAAACCAAAGGAGTTTGTAGGAAAGTACAAATATGTGTACATTCCCAAAAGAATGCCTTTATTTTGCCAGCCAAGGAGGAATTAGTTGTCTAAAAACAAATCCATATGAGCCTGATACGTTATTTTATAAAATTTTTGGCTGGGATGTGCTGAGGGTACACAACTTTGGTTTCTTTCTTGGGTGTCTGATATCTGGAAGTCAGAAGGTTGGCTCAAACGGAGAAAGAACAGCCCATTCAACAACTAAGTCTGGTAGATATTTTGACTAAGATGCATGATTATATGCTGACAAAACCCCACCAAACAATTTGATAAAGTTTAGATGTAACTGTATTTTCAAGGTCAAATTCTAGAATCAATTATCTACATGAATATCCAACTTTTCTGGAAAGGAAAAGGTAACATGTTAATGCAAATACATCATATCATTTTTAAAACTGTCTCAAGTAAAAAAATAATTAAGACTGTCTCAAGTCAAATAGTAAGAGAAATAAACTTAAAAAAAAAAAACAAAAAAAAACCCTTCCTTTTTTCCCCTCAATGGGCTGTAGCGAACATTATCTTTGTATAAATATCAGTAAAGAGCTGTCAACAGATTAAAAGGCTCACAATATTGGATATTAAATGAAATAAATCCTAAATAAAGGAAACATAAAAGAATGCTATTAGGTAGTATTCCTTATTGTCAATTTTTACCGATAGGGTTAATCATCAAATGTAAAACATGACAAAAAGAAGAAAGCAAACATTTTAATCTGCTTTAATCAAGAAAAAGATAACTTATATATACAAAAACTATGGTTTAAGCAATTTTTCTATTTGTACTACAGCAAGAAACAATTTTACTTACCAGAAGTATTGTCATAACTCCAAATGGTATCCATGAATAAAGATTTAAAAAATAAAAAATAAAGTCCAGCTTTTTTCTTATGGTCATTACACAAAATACTTAAGTTTTTAAAGTAAAGTTGTTTTAAATTATGAAATGGAAAAAGGAAAGAACAATAATAGTAACTTAAATTTTAGTACCCAAACTTATTTTTATGCCTCACCTTGTTTCTAGAATTAGATGGTTTATATCCACTTACATGGTTTTCTTAAGAGCATCTTCTCTCAGTGAGACATTATTAAAAGCTTTTGTTTGTGGATCAGTGAGAAGAGATTTTGTTAATCACCATCATATCGGGCTTATTTGCACTGATGCTTATTAGGCTTTCAAATGGCCTGCTTAACATTAAATGGTCTTTTCTTAAAAAATTAGTATTTCCTGTTCTTTCCATCATTATTTTATCCTATGCTCCCGAAGTGACTCCAGGGCTATGCTATTGAGGTATAAAGCATTTTTTTTTACTTACAGATTTTGAAAACTTCCTGAAACTTTTAATGAGGGTATTTATGATACAGAATAATTAATTTCTTTATACCTAGAACATAAGGTTTTATTCAAATGAGCATAAAATGGAAACATGTAACACTATTTACATAAATAGTAAACTATGACTGAGGCAATGTGTATTTGGAGTGAATTTATAATACTCAAATCTACGGAATGATCCATAAAAAAAAAAATCACTAAAAAAATACTACTGTCTTCACTGCAGAACAGGTTTAAATTACTAGAATTTTGATATAAACCTTTAAGATAAAATAGTTCAGCCATTAAACAAAAACTGAAAACTGTGGGAACACCTGAATAATTTTGAAACCTTTATAAAATTGTTTTGCCAACTTAATTTCCATAGTTCATAACAAATTAAATGTGTCTTAATCCAACCTACCTGCTTTCTGATGGCATATGTGAGAATAAGCCAGATTCTCTCAATAATCCCACTGCAGATCTCCAGTGGTGATTTTCCAGTACTGAGGTATTCTACAAAAAGGGGCATATCTGAGTTATTTAATAGCGAGTCTCTTTCTGAACATAAAGAATTATCTGTAGGTAATATTGATCTGGCTAAAATTCTAATGTTCATGGACAATCTGTTTACTACTTTGACTCCATTAAAACATTCTCCAGAATGCAAGAATATTAAATCTCATGATAAAATTGCACTGACCTTGTATAAAGTTGCCAAGTAATGGTTAGTTTTAATAAGGAAAGGTTGATTAACACCTGGATGATCCAGATCATGAGTGGCAGCTGCAATTAAGCTCAGCAAGACATCCCAAGGGGTTACAGAACTGGCAAGCTGAAGTGGGACAAAAGAATTAATTACAGACATATCTGAAATAAACTCTGTACCATTACAGTAGTTTTGAATTTGCCTCAAATGATAGTGTCGCGTCTCCTCCCCCTTCATGTTTTTCAGACTGTTCATTAAGGGCACCAAGCACCTGCCAGGTGCTGTCCTCATCACGACACGAGGGAGAGGTAGAATATGATGTGTGTTCCCGTCCACACAGAGTTTACAGACCTTGTCCTTACACTGTGTTCATTTGAGACAGACTTACTCAAAATGACAGCCAAAGTATAAATGATCTTTTTTGAGAAATGGGTTTAAAACAAACACAGGTTTCTGTATGTTTATTACCATAGTTGCTACCAACAGAAGACCTATGAGGTCTTTCAACTTTTTTTCATTGCAGTAAGAACACTTAATGTGAGATCTACGCTCACATTATCAGAGCTTTAAGTGTACAATTACATAAGACCTATGACTGAAGGCGCTTATTCATCAACAAATTGGTTACTAGACTTCAATTAAGAATCCAAACTGTAGGGGCGCCTGGATGGCTCAGTCAGTTAAGCGGCCGACTTTGGCTCAGGTCATGATCTCGCGGTCCGTGAGTTCGAGCCCCGCGTTGGGCTCTGTGCTGACAGCTCAGAGCCTGGAGCCTGTTTCGGATTCTGTGTCTCCCTCTCTCTGACCCTCCCCCGTTCATGCTCTGTCTCTCTCTGTCTCAAAAATAAATAAACGTTAACAAAAAAATTAGAATCCAAACTGTACCATTATTTCTGAGGTCTTTAATGTTTAAGGAAGCTGAGTAATCCTGGGGCAGTCTACATCCACTTTATTATGAAAATCCTCTCCCAACAGATGGATATAGTCAGAACAGCGTTCACAATATAGTCACCTCAGAAAAAGTGATCGTGTAAGCGAGCAATTATAATGTTACTCTCAATAATCATTGCAGATCTTAGCTGATACAATAAAATAATCACAAGGGGTAAGTTAATTACCTGACTGAAACGGTCAATGATAAATAACAAACTGTCAGTAGTAAAAAAAAAATAATGATTACCTTTATAATAAAGACAAAGAAGCCAACGATATTAAGACAATTTTTAAAGTGGGTTAAAAACAAGGCAACTGTTGCTTCGGATTCTGTGTCTCCCTCTCTTTGCTTCTCCCCACTCGTGCTCTCTCTTTCTCTCAAAAATAAATAAATGTAAAAAAAAAAATTAAAAAAACAAAACAAAACAAGGCTACTGTTATTTCCATTCCTTTAACTGTATCTGGTAATGCCGGACAGTAACAACAAGCTGTGTAAAGAAGAAACCGCAAACCATTTGATGGAGACGTCTGCAAAGCTATCATCAGGACCCTTTTCCAAATAATAAACTAGTGATGCTGAGTTTTCCTGTGTTCAACAAAAAACGTCACTGTTTTTATTGTTGCTATTAGGTGCTAATAGGCTCAACTCGAACACAATTATAATCTGTGTAAGCTCAGCTATGAAAACACAGAAAGTAAACACTCAAGTTAGGGCTGATGTCAAGTACAGAAAGAAGGCACTTTGCCCTAACTTTCTAGCAATTTGGGGGGGCTTTGAGTATTTCTTTTTGCACTTAAGAGTCCAGGAATTAGCTCTTACACAGAAATCATATATAAAAACTGAAAGCAGCTTTTTTTTTTTTTTTTTTTTAACGTTTATTTATTTTTGAGACAGAGAGAGACAGAGCATGAACAGGGGAGGGGCAGAGAGAGAGGGAGACACAGAATCTGAAACAGGCTCCAGGCTCTGAGCGGTCAGCACAGAGCCTGATGCGGGGCTCGAACTCACGGACTGTGAGATCATGACCTGAGCCGAAGTCGGAAGCTCAACCGACCAAACCACCCAGGCGCCCCTCTTTTGTTTTTTTGAAAATGTTTATTCATTTTTTGAGGGACAGAGACAGAGCGTGAGTAGGGGTGGGTGGGCCGAGAGAGAAGGAGACACAGAATCCGAAGCAGGTTTCAGGCTCCAAGCTGTCAGCACAGAGCCAGACGCCGGGCTGGAACTCACAAACTATGAGATCTTGACTAAACTATGAGATCCTGAGCTAAAGTCGGACGCCTAACTGACTGAGCCACTCAGGTGCCCAGAAAGCAGGTTTCTCACTAAATACTATATTTAAGCCTTTCTATTTGATTCCCTCTGCACCGGCATTTTTCTATAGGTGACTCCTTCTCAAATTTTTCCTTTAAATTTACATGGTTTCTGACCACCTTATCTACAGCTGTAAATGCTTGCCATCCTCTGGTCACTCTCCAGCACATTCCTCGATTTAGATTCCTTCACAGCAGTAATTACTACAATATATGTCAACATTCTATTTATTTGTCTAATGACTGCTTCCCCCACTGGGACCTTTCCTGTCCTGTTTACCACTGGATTCCTAGCACCAGGAAAATGTACTGAATGAAAGCACTTGAAAGTGTGAAGCCTTGTGAAAGCCCAGGCAGTAAGAGATACAATCTTAAGGCTTTTTTTAGAATGTACTTGTAAAACTGAATGAATCTATTTTAAAATGTAAACTACAATAAAGGAGAAAGGAATTTTTGCATTTTAGGGCTTAGTGATTTTATCTCCTTCACTGAAGCTTTGACTAAGTTCACTAAGTATGTTAACCATGAAAAGTATTTTTTAAAAAAATACTTGAGAGAGAAAGAGGGAGGGAGAGGGAGAGAGGGAGGGAAGGAGGGAGGGAGAGAGGGAAGGAGGGAGGGAGAGAGAGAGTGTGAGTGAGCGCATGTGAACGCACTCACAAGCGGGGAAGAGGCAGAGAGAGAGGAAGAGAGAGCATCCCAAGCAGGCTCTGTGACAGCACAGAACCAAACCATAAGTTCATGACCTTGAGCCAAAATCAAGAGTCAGACGCTTAACTGACTGAGCCACCTAGGAGCCAAGTATTTCAAATAAGTGTAATCAAAGCTGCATAAGGCAAAAAGTATTTAAAATAAGAAATATCAGATACATAGGCAAAAAAAAAAAAAAAAAAAAGCTTAAAATTAGTGCTGCCAGAGCTGCACAGGTAAGGCAGCATTTTTATTCATTTTTACCACACCCTTCCCACTCTTGCCTTGCCCCGTGCCTGGCATCAGCCCTTACCTTCCACGCCCCTGGCTTCTGGTTGGGTGTGGCCAGTGGAAGATGGGAGGGGAGCCACCTTCACAGACCTGTGCACCAGCTTAATTAACCTCCTCTGTGTCTCACAGAACGTGACACTTACCTTCATCATTCCATTTACCTGGCTGTATGGTGATTATCAGTTTCTCCCAAAAACTCTCAACAGAGGCTTCAGCCTTGGCCCAGAGTTTTTTTTAAAAGCTCAATTAGAAAATTCGGGCACTCAGGAGTATACATTTGTCAAAAATGTACCCATAAAATGTATATATTTTACTGTGGCATACAAGTGATACCACAATGAAGTTGCTTTTTAAAAAAAGCCTTGATGTATATACTCTAAAAACTGGGGTATTTCACATATTCCACAATCTCTTGAAAAATGACAAGACTGATGACCACATGGCTATATTCTCAGAACTGGCATCAAATAGCACAATCTGATTTAGTCAGCTTGCTTTCCCTTCTAACATCTAGTGGGAACTCAGATCCCAGGGGGAGAAGAGTTTAGAAACAGGGCTGAGGGTAAGCAAATGTGATTTCAGGACCATCAGGGGTAGGAAACATCCAAAGACAAACACGGCTTTCCGTTATCATCTACAGTTGATCCCTACATCTGTATCTCCAACAGATTCTCTTCTCTGCTCCAGACTCTCTTATCCAACTCTCTATTCAACATCTCCATTTGGATACCACACAAACACATTTAACTCTACATGTCCAAAGTGGAGGTCATCATCTCTACCAGCCTCACCCCCAAAACTTGCTCCCTTTTCTACGTACTTTCTCTCACAGAATTCCACACTCTACTCAGCTGCCCCACGCAGTCTTCATTGACTCTTCTCTCTGCTTCATTCCCCCAAAGATGCAGACACCATAGGCTAGGCACTCTAACTCCCAAGAGATCTTACAGACCGTCTACCTCTCTCCTTCCCCAAAGCCCCTTGCCTAGCTTGGGCCACCAGGCTCTTTCATGGTGCACCAAAACAAAACAGCTTCTGACAGGTGTGGGAAAGTCTCCTGCTTCCCTTCTGTAGCTCCCCGTTCATTCTCTGAATTGGACTAATGCTGTGCGGCCCTCATGGAGGTTACAAGGAGCTTGGTGTAAATGCCAGTGTCTTAACACAGAGTTGGGGGTTTCGTCGGATCCAGACCTCACCTGGACTTCTCCAGCTTCTCTCTCAACAATCACTCAGTTGTCCAACTGCTGTACAAATATAACCAGGATGGGAAACTTGATCCAGCCAGATCTCAGTTTAGTGAAGGAAGCCTCTGATTTTGAGTCAAATCACTCATTTAAGGAAAAGTATTTGAAAGTAAGTCAAGGAATTTTCTTAGGATTCGCACCCCCTGCAAATGTCAGCATCTTACCTTAGGTTCTTTTAAGTAACAGTGCATGGCCTGAGTAACATCTGCAGCATGGACCGCATTGTGGTAAGGGTTCTGACTGTGGTAATCTTCTTGAATCATAACTGCATCAAAGAAAAAAGATCTCAAATTTAATTGTACGTGGGAGGCCTGTGCAAAGTACAAGAATTGTGATAATTATGAGTTTTCCACTTACAATCTTCATGTGGCTACCAGCTAGTTGTTCAGATTCAGATGGATGACAATCACTCAGAACTCACATGTATGTCCAAAGAATCAATACCACTGTGGCTGCTAACTTGTTTGAAATTATCAGAAGGTATTCATGTCAAAACAATAAATATTTTGTTTATTTTCCTTTTTTATTTAAGTGTTACTTATTTTTGAGAGAGGGAGAGACAGAGTGCTAGCGGGGGAGGGGCAGAGAAAGAGAGGGAGACACACAGAATCTGAAACAGGCTCCAGGCTCTGAGCTGTGAGCACAGAGCCTGATGTGGGGCTCGAACTCACGAGCCATCAGATCATGACCTGAGCCGGCAGTCGGATGCTTGACTGACTGAGCCACCCAGGTGCCTCTCTTTTAAAATGTGAACCTATCATTGTACCAAACTCCTCTCTTTCAAATGTAATTTAAGAAGAGTTTCTCGGTTTCATTAAAAGCATTGCAATTCACTCAACAAACACTTATCGTGCCAAGTACTGTTTTAGACTCTAGAAATTTATCAGTAAACAAAAAACTTTATGAAGCTAAAATATTATAGTTATTAGGGCATATGAAGGTGATCCCATGGGCGCATCATCAGTGAGGTATTCGTTTCAGAACTGGAATTAGTTTTTCAGTAGTAGGGATGGACCTTCTCTTAATCCTACTGTCTCTGCTCCATGTCTGTTAGGCTTTCATGAAAAAGGAGACTAGGATTAGGGGTGGAGTTATCCCTGTTGCCATCAAGCCTGCAGGATGGCCCCAAGGGCATAACACTGTAATCTACTGGTCACTAGTAAAGTGAGCCAATTCCACAGTGGTGAACCATGACTCACTGGTGAGAAGGAAAGAGCATTAGAATTATGTATTTACTTTAACCCATCCTTTCAAATAGCCTTTTAATTACTCTTGTTAATATCTATTTTTATATATGTTTTATAATTTACCCAATTTGTTAGTGGAGTATTACAGGTATACAAATTAGAGATAAATATGCAGGAAAAGTCTCTCAAAAGTCCTAGGTAATAAATTTATCTTAGTTCAGTATTTAAGAGGAAAGAAAATATTACCTTCTTTTTTAAAAAAAGTAATCCTCATGCTAATTTTCTTCTAACATATTTATTTGGCAAAAAAGTTCAGCTTTTTCCCTAGCAAAACAGTCTTACACAAATATCACCGTGCACATTTAAACATATTAAAAATAATCTTTAAGTTTAACGTAAAGAGATTTCTGGGATCAGAAAAAGAGAACACCTAAGTGCAATGCACCTAATCTTTTAAAGTTTGAGCCTTCAAAGTTTGGAAAAAGGACGGAAATTGTGTCATCTTTGTGACAAAGCTGTGGTCAACCTAAGAGATTGACTGCAAAAGTGTCCCACTTCTTCACCATGCCCTCCATTCATGGCTTTGAACCTTCAAAGCTACCTGGACGAGAGGTGTCATTCACCCCTATCAGACTTGCTTTGGCCAACAGCATGGGGTGGAAGTGATGGAGAGCCAGACCTGGAGAGCCAGTCTCAGGGGTCCGGGTACACCAGCTCCCTTGGAGACTGCCCATCACTCTTTGAACAAGCTCAGTTTGTCATAAAATATATTTCCTTCTTTTTTTGTTTTTAATGTGAATTTATTAAGGGGCCAAACTCCTCTGACTCCTTTGAATTTAATGGGGGACCATGTAGAGCTGAGCCACATGAAGCCCAGTGTCCCAGCTGAGGTCCCAGTCCAGGCCCACAGAGTAGCTTGCCTGTTGTCAACTGCAGGTACATAAATGAACTCAGCCAGACTACAAGCAGCATTCAACAGCCCCACAGACTCAGGAGCTGAGTAAGTGTGTGTCATTCCAAGCCACAAAAATTTAGGGTAGTCTGTTTTAGAGCCATAGCTAACTGAAAAAACTGATGAAAACTTAAAACAGATTCTTGTTCAAATGTTATTTCTGTTAAATGGGTTAGAATCACTTACCTAAAAATCTACGAAGTTTCATCATATCTAAATGGAAGTACTCAATTAATCCATGAAGACTAAATAAATGAAAGGTTAAACTTACTAGACTATTTCCTAAAATGAAAAAAGAAGAGATATTAGTAGGAAATATAGACTAGCATAATTACATTGTGCTTCCAAATATGGGTTTTGAATATAAAACACAGAGAGTACAAATTCCTACGTTTTGTCTTTCTAAAACATACATCCTTAATTTTACCAGCTGTGAACTTTAATTCTTATATCTTTTTTCCATTCTAAGGAAAAAAATGGGCTTTGTTTCATTTTTCTACAACCAAATAACTGGAAGATAAGCATTTTCGAATCAATTTTTTTGAAAGACACCAAAGTAGTTAGAATCAGTAGAAAACTTTGCACCAACTCCACCTAGACATCCCTTAACCACATCACTAACTGTATGAGGATGTCCAATCAAAGTCAACTGTGGTAGCTGCACCTTGTTCACTAGAGTTGTGTTTGTTCTTCAAGGTACAGAGCTAGGAGGAGGGATCGATGACCTCAAGATCAAAACTCTGAACTCAACCACTTGTCTACCTCACACTTGTAGCAAGAAATCTGAGTAGCCGGAAGGGGCGGGTGGTCACAAAACTAAATAGAATTCTATTCTAACACTAAGTTCACAGTCAACAATTATACAGCAATCTTACTCTGTTTTTCTAGTGAAACAGTTCTTTATCTGTTTTTAATGCTTATTTATTTTTGAGAGAGACAGAGAGCGAGAGAGCATGCACGCAAGTGGGGGAAGGGGAAATTGAGGTGGGTAGAGGACCCGAAGCTGGCTCTGCAATGACAGCAGCAAGCCCGATGTGGGGATGGTGACCTGACCCAAAGTCGGATGCCCAACTGAGACACCCAGGTGCCACTCTTTATCTCTTTAAATGCCTATTTTCAAGCTTTCTCTATTCTTCTCAAATTTCCCCCCCTCATTCTCAACAGCCTCATACTTCACAGAAAAAATACAAGCCCTCATTTCCTTTTCTTTCCAAAGCCAATCCCTCCATCCCTCCAGAGTGTCTCAGAAACTGTGCCACCTACCAACACCACCCCCCATGCCTCTTCCTTCCCCCTGAATCAAAATATCCCTCCTCAGTCCCTCCTTCTAGTGCTCCAATAAGCATCAGCACTCAGGACATGCTCTAGATTTTATCTTTCAAACAACAAAGAATACTTGACTCTCTTGGCTCCCTCCAGCTGCCACCCTGTCTCTTCCCCTAAGCTAAGTTTTCCGAAAGAGCTGCTACCTGCTGTGAGGACTATCTCACCCTCAACTTCCACCCTTTTGTCACTGACAACTGGAGTCACGTGAGTATAGACATGAAATCTGGAAATACTAGCATTGTTATAATGGTTAGTCTGTCTTCCAAGATGTAACTCTCCATTTTTTATACCTTCTATTATATTTCTCAAAGTTTTGTGCATTTCCTCTATTAGGACACATGATATAAAACTGTACGTTTTAAAGAGTTAGGAGCTCAAAAATTACTGCCAGAATTTAGACAATAACATAAAGATGATTCTAAAGAAACCATCTCTCTAAAGAAACTATCATTCTTAAAAAAATCTACAAAAGACTTAACTATTCTCACATCGCATATTTATAGTAATAACATTTATGGAGAATTTTAAAGGACCACTGGGCTAACTTCATTACCCAAAACTGCCTACACAATTGTCAACAGAAGCCCATAGCTAAGGAAAAATATAAGTTAATTGAACAATATTTGCATGAGAAACACTGGAAAAGATGCAGGAGACCAAAAGAGATTCTTTTTTAAAAACCTGACATAGCACCTTAAATAAAAGAAACTTTTTCAAATCTTTTATTTTTTAAGAAATTAAATGTTAAAATGTATTTGAATCCTGATAACACTATACTGATACAAACAGGAGCCCATCTGGTTTAGAACCATTTGTGAAGAAGTGAGCTATATTCCTGTTATTATTGCTGTAACAACGCACTTTTCCTTGGATATATACGTAGATATTTCACAATGTAAGTTCAAACAAACAACCCAGTTTAAATATAGGCAGAGGATACGAATAGACATTTTTCCAAAGAAGATATACAGATGGCCAAGAGCCGGATGAAAAGATGCTCAACATCACTAGCCATCAGGGAAATACAAATCAAAACCATAAATGAGATACCACTCTACACCTGTCAGAATGGTTATTATCAAGAAGACAAAAAATAGCAAGTGTTGGTGAGGATGTGGAGAAAAATGCACTAGTGGTAGAAATGTAAATTGGTGCAGCCACTATGGAAAACAGAATGGAGGCTCCTCGAAAATTTAAAAAGAGAACTAACATATTATCCAGCAGTTCGACCTCTATTTACCCAAAGAAAAGAAAACACTAAGTCAAAAAGATATACGTACTCCTCTGCTCAGCGCAGCATTATTTCCAATGGAAGCAACCTAAGGGTCCACAGACAGATGAATGGACAAAGAGGATATGGTATACATATACGATGGAATATTATTCAGCCATAAAAATGAAGGAAATCTTGCCACTTACAACTACATGGATGAGTTTTGAGGTCATTATGCTAAGTGAAATAAGTCAGACAGAGAATAGACAAATGCCATGATCTAACTATTATGTGGAATCTTTAACAAACAAAAAAACCAAGCTCATAGATACAGAGAACAAATTGGTGGTTGTCAGAGGCAAGAGTTGGGGGTGTTGACAAAATGAGTGAAAAGGGTCAAAAGGTACAAATTTCTAGTTATAAAATAAGTCTGGGGAATGTAATGTACAGCATGGTGACTATAATTAATAATACTGTATTACATATTTGAAAGTTGTTGAGAGAACAGATCTTAAAGAGTTCTCACAAAAAAAATGTAACCATGTATAGTGATGGATGTTAGATTTTTTGTGATTGTTTTAAATATATACATATATTAAATCCTCACATTGTACACCTAAAGCTAATATAATGTGATATGTCAATTATACCTCAATTTAAAAAAGTGGGTGGGAATTGCTGAAAATGGCAGAGTAGGAGGATTCTGAGCTCATGTCAAGCAATGGCCACACACCAAAACTGCAAGTACATACAGAGTAACTCTTAGAGCAATCTGGGGACTAGCAGAACAGCTCTTCCACAGCTAAAGATGTAAAGAAAAAGTCACATCAAGAAAGCAGAGATGTGATTTGGTCGGGGTCCACAAGCCCAGCTTGATAACCCACAAGCAGGAGGGATATCATAGGTTATAGAGATCCTCCCTGAGAAGTGAAGGGTTTGAGCCCCACATCAGGTACCCACTGCCCTGGGGATCTGTACCAGGAAGAAAAGCCTCTATAACATCTGGCTTTGGAAATCAGCATGCCTTATGTCCAGAAGCCTTGCAAATCAGTGAAGCTTAACTTCAGGAGAGCTGGCGGGCTGTGGGAAGCCAAGATTCCACTCTTAAAAGGCCTGCGTATAAACTCACTTGGCTGAGACCAGAACAGAAGCAATAGTCTCAACAGCACCTAAGCCATAACTGAAGGAGATTCACTGACTAATTTTAGGGCTTGTGCAGTAGGTAGGGTCAGGGCTCTGTAGGAACTTTCTCCAGGAAGGAAGCACTGAATAGCACCATTTTTCTTGCCTTCCTTCTGCCTCGCTGGGCTGATGCTGGGGGGCACCAGTTCTGACACTATCCATTTACCTTTCTAGCACGGCTTACCCTGACCAGACGTCAACCTGTGGACCTGTCCAGCCCAACCTTCCCTTCCTGGGGGATACCCTTCCAAAGTGGTTCCCCTCCTGTTGCACTCAGCAGAGAGCCTCAACTGAGACTGGTGCCTGTCCCCCCAAAAGTGGCTACTGTCCCACCACACTGAGTCGCCTCAGCTGGGACTGGAACCCCACAAAAGTGGTACCAGTGTGCCCACATAAGTTGTGATCCAGCCACAAAGGAGGGGACATGCAGCCCACACAGGGGAAATCCCTGGAGTGCCTGGGTATAGTTACCAGGGGGTGGGGTGGGGTTTACGCCTCACAGGATGCCTTCTATATAAGGTTACATGTTCAAGACCCAGAGACACAGCTGATCTACCTAATATATACAAACAAAAATAAGCAGGGAAAGGAGGAGACAGAGGAACATGTTGCAAATGAAAGAACAAGACAAAACCTAAAAAAAAAAAAAACAAACAACTAAATGAAATGGAAATAAGCAATCTACCTTATGAAGAGTTCAAAGTAATGGTCATAAGGATGCTCTCCAGACTTGAGAAGAGTAGATAAACTCAGTGAGAACTTCAGCAGAGATAAGAAATATAAAAAAGAATGCATCAGAGCTGAAGAATACATTAACTAAAATGAAAAACACAGTAGAGGGAATCAACAGCAGATGAGATGATGCAGAAGCACAGATCAGTGATCTGGGATTTCAGGGTAGTGGAAATCATCCAAACTGAACAGCAAAAACAAAAAACAAAAAATTAAAAAAGAATACACATTCTTTGGAGACACACATGAAACATTGTATTCTCCAGGAGAGATCACATGTTAGGCCACAAAACAAGTCTCAATAAATTTAAAACTGAAATTACATCAAGCATCTTTTCCAACCACAACAGTATGAAACTAGATCAATTACAAGAGAAAAAATACTGGAAAAAAACACAAACATGTGGATGCTAAACAACATGCCAATAAACAACCAAGACGTCAATGGAGAAATGAAAGAGGAATTCAAACAATTGAATTGAGTCAAATGAAAATTAAAATATAATGTTCCAAAATAGAAGATGCACAGAAAAAATGTTTTTTTTTAAGTTTATTTATTGAGAGGGAGAGAGAGAGTGTGAGAGGGAGAGTGAGGGGGGAGAAGAGAGAGAGAGGCAGAGATAGAGAGAGACAGAAACAGAATCGCAAGAAGGCTCCACACTGTCAATGCAGAGCCCAATGCAGGGCTCAAACTCACAAACTGAGAGATCATGACCTGAGCTGATACCAAGAGTTGGATACTTAACTGACTGAGCCACCCAGGTGCCCTGCAGAAGCAGCTTATAGTGATAAAGCCTACCAAACCATTAAGAAAAATGTGAAATAAACAATCTAAGCTTACACTTAAGGGAATGAGAAAAAAGAGGAACAAACAGTGCCCAAAGTTAGTAGAAGGAAGGAAATAATAAAGAGTAGAAATAAATGAAATAGGACTTAAAAAATAAGAGAAAAAGAGGCAGGATTCAAGTAAGCAACATCAGAAATGAAAGAGGAGAAGATACAAAAGACACCATAAAAATACAGCTGGTAAGAGACTACTAAAACAAGTAGATGCCAACAGACTGGACAACCTAGAAGAAATGGATAAATTCCTACATACATAATCTTCTAAGACTGAATCACAAAGAAATAGGAAATTTGAACAGACCAATTACTAGTAATGAAATGAATCAGTAATCAAAAAACTCCCAACTAACAAAAGTCCAAGACCAAATGGCTTCTCACGGGTGGGTTCTACTAAACACTGAGAGAAGAGTAAGTACCTATCCTTCTCAAAGTATTTCAAAAAATTAAAGAGGAAGGATTGTTTCTGTATTCATTCTACAAGGCCAACAATTACCCCAACACCAAAAGTAGACAAAGACACTTTGTACAAAAAAAGAAATTACAGTCCAATATTCTTGATGAACATATTTACAAAAATACTTAACCAAATATGACCAAACCAAATTCTACAATATAGTGAAAGGATCAAACACCATGTTCATGTGGGATTTATTCCAGGAATATAAGGATGGTTCCACATTTGCAAATGCACCAACAGGATATACTACCTTAACAAAATGAAGGATAAAAAGCATATGATCATCTCAATAGATGCAGGAAAACCATTTGACAAAATTCAACATCCATTTATGATAAAAACTCTCAACAAAGTGGGTACAGAGGGAACATATCTCAATATAAAAAAGGCCACATATGACAAACCCACAGGTAACATCATTCTCAATGGTGAAAAGCTGAACGCTTTCCTTCTAAGAACAAAACAAGGATGCCCATTCTTGACACTTTTATTCAACACTGTACTGGAAGTACAAAACACAGCAATCAGAAAAGAAAAAGAAATAAAAGGCATCTAGATTGTGAAGGAATAAGTAAACTGTCACTACTTGCAGATGTCATAATCCTATATATAAAGAAAACCCTATAGACTCTACCAAAAAACTATCAGAACTACAAATGAACTCAGCAAAGTTACAGGATACAAAATTAACATACAGATATGTTGTACTTCTATATACTAGTAATTACCAGAAAGAGAAATTAATAAAATAATCCCATTTATAATTGCATCGAAAAGAAAATACCTAGGAATAAATGTAACAAAGGAGTTGGAAAATCTGTACTCTGAAAACCTATAAGACATTGATGAAAAAAATTGAAGATGCCACAAAGAAATGGAAAGATGTACCATGCTCATGAACTGGAATAATATGGTTAAAATGTCCCTACTGTCCAAAGCAATCTACAGATTCAATGCCATCTCCATAAAAATACCAATAGCATTTTTCACAGAATTAGAAAAATAATCCTAACATTTGTACGGAACCACAAAAGATCCCCAATAGTCAGAGCAATCTTGAGAAGGAACACCAGAGCTGAGGTATCGTGTTCCCAGATTTCAAACTACATTACAAAGCTACAGTAATCAACGATATGGTGTCAGCACAAAAGGAGACATACAGATCAGTGGAGCATAACGGAGAGCCCAAAATAAATCCATGCTTTAATGGTCAGTTAATCTATGACAAAGGAGGCAAGAATATACAATGGGGAAAAAACAGTCTCTTCAATAAATGGTGTTGGAAAAGCTGAACTGCTGCATGTAAAACAATGAAACTTGACTACTTTCCCATACCATGTGCAAAAATACACAAAGTATGGACTCAAGACCTAAATGTGAGAGCTGAAAGCACAAAACAATGGAACATTATTGTAATGGCACATTACTCAGCCATTGGTGATAACATGGATGGACCTAGAGGGCATTATGCTAAGTAAAATAATTCAGACAGAGAAAGACAAACACCATATGATTTTGCTTATATCTGGAATCTAAAAAACAAATGAACAAACAAAACAACAGAAACAGACTTACAGAGAACAAACGTGATTGCCAAGGAGGTGGAGGAATGGGCAGAACAGGTGAAAGGGATTAAGAGGTACAAAATTCCAGTTATAAAATAAATACGTCACAGAGATGTAAAGTACAGCATAGGGAATATAGGCGATAATATTGTAATAACTTTTTGTGGTGACGGATGGTAACTACTTCTGTGGTAATCTTTTGTAATGTATATAAATGTCAAATCATTATGTTGTACATCTGAGACTAATATAACATCATATGTCAATTATTTCTCAGTAAAAAAGAATGTATATTTATTCTGTATGTTTAGGCTATGATAGCATTCTCCCAAACTTGTTTTGCAAACCTAATGAAACAAATTACCAATTTCTAGGTCTTGAATAAGTTTTAAGAAAGCTGCAATCTAATGGTAAAATATCTTCTGGAATTCGGGCAATCTGCAATACATATAATGTCTTCCGCCAAGAACTTTAAAAGAATCAGACAAAAACCAGTCTAACAAAGTGTACTACCCATATCTAATTGGAAAACTGCGTGTAACATTGTTTCTTATTTCTAGTTTTTAAGATACCAACGGACTATTTTAATACCAGTGAATAAGAACACAAGTCAAACATTTCAAAACAAGTAATGCTTACCTGTTCTTCTTGCACAGAAGAACTTACTTTATACAAAAATGGAAACACTTTCTTGGAAAAGAAAATTGTGCTTATAGAAGAGCCTCCTTCATAAACATGTATCCAAAGATAGAACTGCTCAAGGTATATGTAAGGGTCATTGATAGTTCTTAGATGTGATTCCAGACGGCAGCCAGGAGGATGAGGCTGCCATGACACACACCTGGCAATGAGGGTCCTCACATGTCAGGTAGATCTCAGGGGTGACAAACCCTATCTTGCTATTTTACACACAACCTCTCATTCCTATAAAAGGAATGCCAAATATATCCTACCAGATGATACGTATTTTCCTCCTTGCAGTGGACAAGGTGGGACCCTTTGTCTTGGTGGGAATCACTGAGTTTTACCTCTTCTCTGCGTTCCCCCTACTATGTCATCTGGTGAATTGCCAGAGTAAGAAATACAGAAAGCACGGGATCGGTAAGCAACAAAAGAAAACTATACACTTGGATACCATACATATATATTATCCAGAATTCATTTCTGGCTAAGCACTTTTAAAAGGAAAGCATTTCTAATAAAATAATGAAAGTTTAAAAATTTTTCTTGCCCATTCGCTCTTCATGTATAGAATTCCTGTAACTTTTGGGTGGCTCTCGTTACATGAATATGTGTATCACCATCTGTAAAATCACAGGTGTGTAGTTACCTGCTAACAACCAACCCTAAGAAGAAATCGTTCAGCCATCATCTTCACAAAAAGTAATGAGGTGATTAACATGAAAGCTATTCTGCCCATCCCACACTTTCAACCTCACTCTACTTTCATCACCAAGACTCCTGACTAGCAGATATGTGCTTTTTAAAAATGGAATTTAGAGAACAAACAGCTATTTCAATGAGTAAAAGTGTCCCAGCAGAATAACAGTAGGTGAGGAGCAATTACAGTTTATAGAAGGCTAAGCCTGGAAGGTGTGAAGGGTGGCATGGCTTGATCTACATTTATCTTGGGTAATAACTGAAGTAATATTCATATTAAGTTAGAAAAAAGGAATTTCCCAGATCTAGAAGAAGATGAGTCACCTGATATTTTGCCATCTACATGTTTTAAAAAGGGAAGGCTGAAGGGAAAGACAACTGTGTAAAGATACTAGAGCATTTTCTGTGTGGACATGCCAAGTGGGGCCAGAGAAAGGCAGAAAACAGTCACCCGAGGGCAAAGGAGAGGTAGAAGAGAAAGAGAAAAGGAAAAAAAACCCAAAATGGCAGGGAAGCAGGAGGGGGACTGTGCTGATAAAACAGAATTCATTGTTTTTCAATTTTGCTGAGGATCAGTCCGATTTATTTTCTGTCAACAGTGTACAGACAAATAGAAGGTGATCTCAAAGCTATTTTCACTTTACATGGTCACACAGCTTACAGGGAATAATGTAGTGATACTAAAAAGCTAGACCCACATTGATTCTCAAGATGACTAGAGTTGTATCTGCTTGCTTGCCCGTTTCCCATATTTAGCTTCCTTATGAAAGGAGCTTCATTCCAAAGAAAAAAAGAAAACAAAAAGGCAATTTCAAAGTACGTAGCAGTGAACTACATATTTAATTCACTCTAAAAAAATTTTTTTTTTAATTTGAGAGAGAGAGAGAGAGACACACACAGAGACAGACAGAAAGAATGTGAATGCATGAGCAGGGGAGGGGGAGGCAGAGGGAGAGAGAGAATCTCAAGCAAGTTCCATGCTCAGAGTGGAGCCTGGTGCAGGGCTCGAACCCTGGGATCACAACCTGAGCTGAAATCAAGAGTTGGATGTTCAATTGACTGAGCCACCCAGGTGGCCCACTTCATTCTAAACACTCAGAAGTGGCTTCCTCTCAGTGTACTTTCCAATCTACTTTACTTTTATTAAGGTTTATTTATTTATTTTGAGAGAGAGAGAGAGAGAGTGTGTGTGTGTGTGTGTGTGTGTGTGCAGGAGGGGAAGAGAGAGGGAGAGAGAATCCCAAGCAGGCTCCACAGTCAGCACAGAGCCCACTGTGGGGCTCTATCTCATGAATCATGAGATCATGACTTGAGCCGAAATTGAGTGAGATGCTTAACCAACTGAGCTACCCAGGAGCCCCCTGTTTCACTTATTAAAAGGATATTTAGACAAGCAAAAAGATATTTAGACAAGTACGGTCGAGTTGAATAACCTGTACCATTTTTTTATGCCAAAAATTTTACCCTAAATAAAAATGATTCTTAAAAGAAATCCTTATCCTGTTCCAAAGACAATAAGGAAACATGACCCTTGCCCCTAAAACCAAACAAAACAGAGGAGGGGGTAAACAGATTAGAATCACCTGGTGTTTTCAAACCATTCATATTCTGTAGATTCTGATAAGACTCCTAAAGAAGCTACAAGCTCATCTCCACCCAACCATGAAGATGCCATGTCATAGGGAACCACTGTTGATCATATGTCATATCTCTCAAGTGTACAGAGAAAGAAAAGCCTGAGAACCATAAAGTTAAAAGAAAGGATATCTTTAAAATGTCATTAATCTACCACATATCTGTGGCTATCAAAGCTGAAATACAATATCAGAAGATGTCATTATAAATGACCACAACCCAAAAGAAACCAAAACAGAGAAACAAAATAATGAGGTAACAATTTCACTTTGGGTTATCTATAATAGTAGCATTAATTAGGGATGGATGGCCAAGTGATGATGATGATGATGACTTTTGATTACTGCTAACCAAGAGTAATGAAAAGACAAAATTATGAGAGTGATTCTTTGAGCTTATAGATCAGTCACTAAAGAAGGGACAAAATGATGTTCTGTTGGCAGCAGAGGGCTCATAACCTAAGTAAATGAAAGCAATAAACCCCCGAGTGACTGTACCATAGATGCAGCAATCTAGAGTACACATTAATTTGAGTAAGTCAAACTCTTCACTTACCATTTGTTAGTCTATCAAATAGAAAGATATCAAAATTCCAATTTCCAACTTTTTCCAGCATACACTGAAATGAAAACCAAACATTCCTACTGTAATTTAAGTTCAATAACAGTCTGTCTTTTACAGATAGTCCATAGTGAAGTTAGTGAACATGGAAAGTGATTTACTTTAAGAAATGCAAAGTATCATTCTCCTTTTAATCATGACCTTTCCAACTGGCTCCAAAAAAGTGTCCAAAGGGTAATCTCCATTTGGAAAACCAAATATTTTGTATTCCAATTAATGAATGTACAAGTAAGGTTATTGTTTCTTTCAATTCATTCCTATACTCCCATGAACTTTTCAAGAATTCTAACATAATTTAACACCATGAGCCATATATGGATCATACATGGCATGGTCTAGAAATTAGATTTTAAAAATAAGTTATAATAGTTGAGTACTTACTATATTCCAGGTACTGTTAAAAGTGTTTTGCTTACTCTTACTATTCATACCAAGACTATGAAGTAGGAGTTGTCTTTAATCCTCCTTTATATATGGGGAAACAGGCTAAAAGTAACTAACTTGCTCAGCTAGAAAGTAATAGAGCTGGGATATTAATTAACTCAGGCGGTCTGATTCTGGAACCTAGGCACTTGAATCTATACTGCACTATGCTTAAGTTATTTGTCATTCCTTTTCTTAAAAAAAAAAAAAAAACACTCCCAACTTACAGGTATTTATTTATATTCTTTAAATATCATTATACAATAATTAATAGCCTTTATTACATTTAAGTTGATGTGTATTTCAGTTGAGCAAATCTCACAACAACCAAACCAAATTCATGATATTTTTACACTATATATTTGTAACCTGAAATTTTTGTGGAAAGTTCACTGTTGTACACATCTATCAATAAATTGACGTAAGAAATACTCTTACTAATAGTGATTATTTGATAGTACTAACAACCACTCATACACAGATCAATATTCTCATTTTGTTTATTTTTAATTTTTTTTAATGTTTATTTTTGAGAGAGAGCATGTGTGCGTGTGTAAGCGGGAGAGGGGCAGAGAGAGAGAGGGACACAGAATCTGAAGCAGGATCCAGGCTCTGAGCTGTCAGCACTGAGCCCGACGGGAGGCTCAAACCCAGGAACTATGAGATCATGACCTGAGCCAAAGTCAGACGTTTAACCAACTGAGCTACCCAGGTGCCCCAATATTTTCATGTTAAAAAGCAGAACCTGTAAACTTTTTACAATTTAAAGAAAGCATGAACACTTTTCTATAGATTTCTTTCACAAACAGGGAAACATTTTTTTTGCACTTTAATGTAATTGTAAAGAAGGTACCTTAGCCCTATGTACACACACTTACAAAATCTGGCCTGTAAATATTAGGTAAAAAATAATTTTAAAAATATCAGAAACGTAAGATCATTAAAAACTCTCATTTGGTCAAAAACAAGCTCATCTGAGCTCCACCTTCATTAAGACATTTCTTTTAAACTATATAAATAATGCTTACAATCACTGGGTTTAATTAGAAAATGTATAAACCCTCAAAATAGCTCAGTGATGCAAGAGACTATAAAAAATCATTTGACTATAAGTCATGAGACCTAACGTCCTATGCTGGGTTTACCTCTAAACAGTGGGTGAGCTCAAACAGTCCCTGATGCTCTTTAGGTCATAGATTCTTTATGTATAGCATATAGACATTAGATCAGAATAGCCATAATATTCTTCCCAGAGTTAAAATTCAGTGTGATCTTATAGTTTAATGTTTACTGATCTACTTGTTACTTACTGTTACAATAAACAAAAACATTTTCATTCTTTTAGTTACTTCAGAGATTTCCCTTGCTCTGTAATACCTAATTATAAAATGAACACCCACTCTAAAGGAAAAACTGAATAATGGGCTTAACTAATTTTTGCATACAAAAAAAGGTTCTAATAAGTCAATCCCATACGGGAAAAAAAGGGTTTCATGAAACTTATCAAAAATCAATGTTTTCTTGAAAAAGTTATACACACCTTGGCTTGTCCATTATAATCATCATCTAAAATGTTTAGAGAATTTGAAACAGTAGTACCGCGAAAAAAGCGAGAAGATCTAAGATACCGCTGGAAACTTAGTAACCTCCTGATATTTCTTGCAGACACAGAAACTTCAATTTCAGATTGAGCTGAAATAAAAGAAGTAAAAGGTGAGTATAGCAAGTCGAAACTGTGCACACACAATCTTTGTTATACTCCTTTCTAGTTACATACAAACCCTTTTTAAAAAAACGAATCATTATACCACATTTCTAGGAGAGAAGTACTTCATTTGTATTTTCAACTAAAGAACTAAAAATGAAGGGGTAAACGGTCAATTTTGACAGGATTTGGAAAGCTAATGAGGAATGTGGCTGGATTAATAATCAGGTTTTTTGTTTTGTTTTTAACTCTGAAGAATTATCACCTCTCATTCTATTGCTTGAATATACTCGATAGACATTATGAAGAAAGACAAAAATCTAGTTTCAAACTACCCTTCATACTGAGAATCCAGGTCCCCAGTTACATATGAGAATTATTTAACAATTACACAACTACAATGTCTCAAATCCTAAGGAGATATCATTTCAAATATTAAGATAATTTTATTTAGAGGAAAAGGAGAAGGACTGGAAAATTAAGTAACATATTCTATTAAGAATTCTAAAGAATAGGGACAAAAATCCTGTAAGATGAAAAATTCTAAGGAAGAGCAAGTTTAACACAACCATTTTTTCCTCTAGTGTTAGAACAAACCAGTTTCCTTAAGTACCAGACAAAGTAACAGACTTGGGTTAAAAGCCATCTTCTAGGGAACACATGTTACCTTTAAACTCTAGAATCAAACTAAATTCAGTGAAATGCTCATAATATATAAAACACATGAAAAAGGAGACTAAGGATCAACAATTATCATCTCTTATCTTAACTTCTGTTAACTTAAACCCACCAGGAAGAATGGCAGGTGATCAAACATACTCTCCCTTATGCATCCAGTCACTAACTCCTCTATTAACCTGTATTACCCTGTGTTTTCATATCTATAGAATAATGGCAATTAATATGCAGTTCAAAGGGTGCTGGATTGAGTGAGATAACGTATCCATGAGCTGGATATATTAAGTAACTGGTTGCAATGTAGATGATGATAAAACTGATGTGATGCCACTGCTTGGAGGTATGCTTCCAGGTAGTTATCCTAAATTCCCAATCCATTCATGTTGCTTTATTATTATTTTTTTTAATTTTTGAGAGACAGCATGAGCAGGGGAGGGGCAGAGAGACAGGGAGACACAGAATCCAGAGCAGACTCCAGGCTCCAAGCTGTCAGCAAGAGCCTGACATAGGGCCCGAACTCACTGATGGTGAGATCGTGACCTGAGCCGAAGTCAGACGCCCAACTGACTGAGCCACCCAGGCGCCCCTCATGTTGCTTTAAATAAAAGTAGTCACTGGCTCCACATCATCTTAAAATGAATTCACGTCCTTAGTCTGAAGAAAAGGCTTCATGTTACAGGTTCTGGCTCGTTCCAGATGTGACTCAGATGTCATTTTCCCTGGGAGGCACATCTGAACGACTGCACGCACACTCCCCATGTAGAAGTGGGAGGTGCCTCCTCTGGGTTCTCAAAGCTCCCTGTGCAGACCTCTATCAGACTACTTCTGATATTGGATTATAACCACTTATTTACCTGTCTCCTTTGACAAATGGTGACCTCCAATGTAGCCAAGAACTACTTTTATTTTTCATCTCTTTATTCCAAATGCTAATAGTAGCACCAGCTAGGTATATGTAAAACATAATGAATAAATGGATCCTCGTTTTGAAATAGCTGATGAGTTTTCAGGCTCCCATATACTCACATAAGCCAGAAATAAAATAATATACACTGTTATGTACATTTTTCATAATGTACTCATTTTTCATTCCAGTGAATCTAAAATAGAAAGTTTTTAGAGCAACTGTGGAGTTAAATTTCTGATCTTTATCAATGTAACTTACATTAAAAGGAGTACAACAAAAATGGTAAAACTACTAATCAAGTGATTATGTCTGAACTAGAATTTGCATGTTTGAGGACATGAGGGTAGACTAAGTGTTCTGTGAAAACAATGTTCCAAAGTGCTTTGCAAAAAGTACCTCATTTAGTCCGCAACAATGTCAAAAGATAAATATTATCATTCATTTTTACACATGAGAACACTGAGTCTACAAGAGATTAAGTAACCTGCCCAAGGTCACACAGCCAACATAGGACAAGTGGATTTTAAAACACAGAACTGTTTACAAAGCCTGTGTCCACACTATTACGCATAGGTTTTTATTATATCTCTATTGTTTAATTATTAAGTGTAAGATTCTGTGTATGACATTATTCAAAATTGTCTTTACGTAGATGAACACGTGCAGAAAAAGAAACACAGAGGGGGAAAAAGCTAAGGTACACGAATTTAAGTCTAATATGATCCTTTTAGTCCTATTCTTAGAAAAGAGTGAATCGGGAAGGGACAGAGTTGAATGGTAGGAACATATGAGGAACAGGAGAGACTAATTAGCGTATACTAGCACCACCATCTCTGTTTTGATAAGGCACCTTACAGTTTTACAAAAGCGCGTTCACATAAGCTATCCCAGTTAGTAATCACAACAGTCCTGTGAAGATGACAAGACTATCGCCCCCATTTTACACACACAACTTTAGAAACCAAAGTAGAAATGCAATACAATTAATGCATTAGAACCAAAGCATTTAGAAAACTTCTAGAAAATGTTGCAGAATGTCTTCTATTCATTATGGAAAAGAGTTCAAAGTCATGAGCATGATTTCATGAGCATTCCCTTCAAGTGATCTTAAATCACAAAAGGTAACAGTTTTGTCACTGGCAATTATACTGAATCACTATGTGCATATATGTGTGTGCATACATGTATACACTAATAATAGTAGCATCACTGCTTTCCAATTATATATCCAAACTCATGCACCCTGGAAATAAGTGTGAGAATCTCTTTGGGAGCATAACTGCACAAGGACCAAAAAACAAATTAGCCTCACTTGAGTGGAAAACCCCAATAACTCAGTCCACCAGGCTAAATCCTCATATCAACAAGGCAGGATTCACATTATCAATGGTTAAGACATCTGGCAGTCTGGCAGCACCCTCCTTGCCCCTGCCTTACTCCTATTTTCTGAGTAATTTTTGACAAGTCACAACCTCTTAATGTCTCACCTTCCTTAAATGAAAAAAACAAAAACTAAATGTAATTCGTATCTTCCTATTTCATAGAGTTCTAAAGGTGGTACATGTTATCAAGAGTTCTGTTTTGACCATATTAAGTTGAGAATGAATATTAGACACTAACTCAAGGGGAAATGCTCACTCATAGGAGCCCAATGCATCCAGCAAGACCAATCCCATAAATAACCTACACAAAGGATAAGAAACAGAGTTTCATTTAATGACAGAACCAGCCTTAATAAGTACTGATTATTTTGCAGACAACCTAAGAAAGGACAGAGAACCTGTCCAGATGAAATAGCAAATCAATCACAGAACAGTGTTTTCTGCACCTAGAAGGCCTGGGGAAGATTACTTAAGAAGATTACATTCTGGAAAGAATGAAAATTCCATGACACCTTGTAGAGATAGCAGCTAAAACTACCTCAGACCTTTGCTTAAGACAATATGGGACCAGAATTTGGGGGAAGGAGGAAGAGAATATTTGATATTTCCATTAGTCTAATTAGTAATATGTAATGCATTTGCACTTCAAAAATGAAAAGGAAGGGCGCCTGGGTGGCTCAGTTGGTGAAGCATCCAACTCTTGATTTTGGCTCAGGTCATGATTTCGTGTTCTTGAGTCTGAGCCCCAAATCAGGCTCCACGCTGACAATGTGGAGCCTGCTTGGGATTCTCTCTCCCTCCCCCTCTCTCTCTCTCTGCCCCTGACCCACTCATGCATGTGCATGCTCTCTCTCAAAATAAATAAATAAACATTAAAAAAAAAAAAAGAACAAACCCGAACCTAACCCTTACCCAGTCATCCATCCAACCACCTCCCAAGCCTTCCCCCAAGATAATTTTTTTCTTAAAGATTCTTGTGTATTTTTCCCGAGTTTTTTGATCAAATGTATGAAATCCTTATATACTATTTTTCTACTCCTTTTACATAAATGGTACCATATATTCCATTATATGTTCTACATCTTGCTTTTTATCTTGGTGCTCCTTCCCTATACATAGAGACCTTCCTCATTTTTTTATGAGGCTATCAAGTATTTCATGATATGGATGAACCATAATCTGTTTAACCAGTACTGCCCTGAAGAGCATTGCTACAACTTTACAATTTACAAAAAATACCTTCATTTTGTAAAATATGCTTATATTTCCACTTCTTGATTTGTCAGCTTAAGACATCATCCTTTAATATTTGTTATTACACGCAAGGAAATGACTCTATATCCTACTTTCCCTTTCCCAATGTTTGTTAGTTGATGGAGTATATACTTTTTCTTTCATGATAATAATGTATCTCACAAACAATGTATCTTTGAATGGTAGTCTTTGTATTTGACAGACAGCTTGACTAAATATAAATTCTTGTCTTTCATTTTCCTTCCTGGAGTGTATTTCAAAGTACTGATTCATTATCTTCTGGCATTGAGGTTTGCAAAGTCTGAGGCAAACCCTTTACTTCCCCCCTTTAGTGACTTGGTCTTTTGCCATGGCCACCCACAGAAACTCTCTTGATCTTAAAGTCCAATGACTTTGCTAAGATATACCCCACTGTGAACCATTCTGGATCATTTTCCCCTGATACATGGTGTGCTCCTTCAATATGTCATTTTAACTCTTCTGTTACTTATGAAGAGTTTTCTTGAATGGTATCACTAAATATTTATTGCATTCCACTATTTTAGCTTTATTATTCAGAGACTAAACTGTTATGTTGAAACGACTTTACCTATCTCACTTCCTCTCCAATTCGTTTTAATCATTTATTTGTTTTGTTTGCTTTCTTATTTTTCCCAACCCTGCTTAGCTTCTGAGATCAGACAAGATTGGGTGCACTCAGGGTGGTGTGACTGCAGACTGCTTTTCTCATTTCTATCCCCTATGCTCATTATCTTGGTTACTGCATATTCTACACCTTTGGTCCTACCAAATGCCTTCATTTCTGTGATATATTTGGACTTTTGCTTCTATTGTTTTTCTCCTAAATATTTATTTTGAGAGAGAGCGAGCAAGCAAGCAGGGGAGGGGCAGAGAGACAGGGAGAGAGAAAATCCCAAGCAGGCTCTGTGCTGTCAGCACAGAGTCCCATGCATGGTTCAATCTCATGAACTGTGAGATCATGACTTGAGCCAAAGAGTCAGATGTTTAACTGACTGAGCCACCCAGGTACCCCTTGTTTCTACTCTTTCTTGATTCTGAATGTACATGTTTCAACCACTTTTTTTAATCCTGCCTTATTATCTATTCCCTGAGTTCAATTTGTTCTTTATGGCTATTGCTTCATTTAATCAAAAAAAATTTTAATGTTTATTTATTAACAGAGACAGAGTGCAAGCGGGGCAGGGGCAGAGAGAGGGAGGCAGAATCCGAAGCAGGCTCCAGGCTCTGAGCTGTCAGCACAAAGCCTGGTGTGGGGCTCGAACTCACGAGCCGTGAGATCATGACCTGAGCTGAAGTCGATGCTTATCTGACTGAGCCACCCAGGTGCCCCACTTCATTTAATTTTTTAAGTGAGTGGTACAAAATTCAGTCACACTTTCTTACACCATAAAATTAAACTCAAAATGGATGAAAGACCTAAATATGAGACAGGAAACCATCAAAATTCTACAGGACAAAACAGACTGCAACCTCTTTGACCTCGGCTGCAGCAATTTCTTACTTGACATGTCTCCAAAGGCAAGGGAAATAAAAGCAAAAAAATGAACTATTGGGACCTCATCAAGATAAAAAGCTTCTGCACTGCAAAGGAAACAATCAACAAGACTAAAAAGTAACTGACAGAATGGGAGAAGATATTTGCAAATGACATATCGATTGGATAAAGGGCTGGTATCAAAAATCAAAAATCAAAGTCAACACCCAAGAAAACAAATAATCCAGTGAAGAAGAGGGCAGAAGACATGAACAGACACTTTCCAAAGAAGATGTCCAGATGGCAAACAGACACATGAAAAGATGCTCAATGACACTCATCATCAGGGAAATACAAATCAAAACCACTCTGAGATATACCATCTCACACCAGTCAGAATGGCTAAAATTAACAACTCAGGAAACAACAAATGCTGGCGAGGATGTGGAAAAATGGGAACCCTCTTGCACTGCTGGTGGGAATGCAAACTTGTGCAGCCACTCTGGAAGATAGCACAGAAGTTCCTCAAAAAATTAAAAATAGAACTATCCTATGACCCAGCAATAGCACTGCTAGGAATTTACCCAAGGGATACAGGAGTGCTGATACATAGGGGCACTTGTACCCCAATGTTTATAGCAGCACTTTCAACAATAGCCAAATTATGGAAAGAACCTAAATGTCCATCACCTGATGAATGAATTAAGAAAATGTGGTGTATAGGGGCGCCTTGGTGGCTCAGTTGGTTAAGCGGCCAACTGTGGCTCAGGTCATGATCTCAGTTCCTGGATTCGAGTCCTGCATCAGGCTCAGTGCTGACAGCTCAAGAGCCTGGAGCCTGCTTCAGATTCTGTGTCTCCCACTCTTTCGGTCTTTCAAAAGTGAATAAACATTAAAAAATTATTAATTAAAAAAAAAGAAAATGTGATATGTCACACACACACACACACACACACACACACACACACACACACACAATGGAATACTACTCAGTGATGAAAAAGAATGAAATCTTGCCATTTGCAACAACGTGGATGGAACTGGAGGATATTATGCTAAGCGAAATAAGTTTAGTCAGAGACAGACAGATATCACATGATTTCACTCATGTGGAATTTGAGACACTTAACAGATGAACATGGGGGAAGGGTAGGAAAAACAAGATAAAAACAGAGAGGGAAGCAAACCAGAAGAGACTCTTAAATACAGAGAACTGAGGGTTGATGGGGGTGGGGAGGTGGGGAAAATGGGTGAAGGGCATTGAGAAGGGCACTTGTTGGGAGGAGCACTGGGTGTTATATGTAAGTGATGAATCAGCGGATTCCACTCCTGAAGCCAAGACTACACTGTATGTTAGCTAACCTGAGAATTAAAAAAAAAAAAAAAAAATCAGTCACAATTTTCATCAATTTGAAGTAACATTTTTCTGTGAGGTGCTCATTATTCCAAAGTATGAAATTATCATAATTACTTACTCTTTTTGCTTCTGGGCTGTTTCTTTTATTTTTCTTACAATTCTGTAATAAGCATTCTTATAACTATACCTTTCCACATATCCTAGTTGATTCCCTTGGAATACACCCTCAGAAGTAGAACAAACACATAGGAGCACATTTCAATGGCTTCTAAAACACACTGCCAAACTGGAGAATAAGTTTTCTAAAAGAAAATTAGAGGGGCGCTTGGGTGGCTCAGTCGGTTAAGCATCCTACTGCAGTGCAGGCCATGATCTGGCGGTTTGTGGGTCTGAGCCCCGTGTCGGACTCTGTGCTGACAGCTCAGAGCCTGGAGCCTGCTTCAGATTCTGTGTCTCCCCCTCTCTCTGCCCCTCACCCGCTCATGCTGTCTCTCTCTCTCTCTCTCTCAAAAATAAGTAAACATTAAAAGAAAGTGAGAGAGCCTTCCAAAACTGTCCTAGAATAGCTTCCAAAATATGATCTAAGGGATCAGTAACTATAAATCAAGGATAAAGCATGATGAGATCATTTTAAGATGGAAATTTTTAGTTTCCTCAGGTTTGCTTCCCTCCCACTCTTCCCCCTTCTACACACATACATACACAGATTCCCTATAACGATTAGAAGGAAAAGTCTTATATTGAAACAAGGAAAGACCACTACAGAGAAAAAAAGAGTATCAAGTTGAATAAGTAGATATCATTTAGGAATATATAAAAAAGAATACATGGGGAACTGGAAACAGGAATGAGTGACTGAGAATTTGACTAGTACCCTCATTCAGACTGTTACTGAAAAGCTCACCCTCTAACCATATTATGTAAAATCTGACCCTACTACCAATACTGTCACGGGCTCTCTCTGTAACATGAGGTGTGCCATTATTTATTTCAAAGCATAATACACAGTAGATTAAAATTGTCTTTATTAAAGCCCAGCTTCCACCAGGCCATGACTATTTATTGTAAGTCCCAGGGTTGTTCTAGTTTACATGGTTACCTACATTCCAAACCAGCTTAGAAAGCCAACAGGGCTCAGCGAATTAATCAAGTTACTATTAAAGAGCCGTTAGCTCTGTTGGTTCTCTTCTAAAATATAACATTACCTCACTATGTGACCATGAACAAACTAATCAACTTCCAAAAAATTAAATGAGTGTTGTTACTTGATGATCATGGGAATTACTTCCAGCCATCCATTCTTAGATTCTCTGAGCCAAAAAAATGAAATGTGGGATAGCAGGCAAATTTAGAAACAATGTTTTCCCCTAATATTAGAAAGGAGAAAGGAGATACAGGCAATAGGTTAAGGAAACAAAAGGGCCGGATAATCACACATGTTCAGCAGTATTACTCCTGACAGTCCCAGACTCACTTCTCTATCATTCAAGTAGCATGGCAAAAGATGTCACCAACAGTTGTTATACAAAAGAGGTTTTTAACAGGAAAGGCTTTGGATCTTGAGACTTGACGGCTACTTGCTTTAATGGTCCACAAGAGGGAGCCTTGTAGTCACTATATCTGCCACCTTAAAATCCTAAAAATCACTTAGATGCATATAATCATGAATTACCCTTGGAGACTATTTAAACAATGTTTTTTAAATTCAGTTTTAACTGTAGTCTAGGGCAATGTCATGTGGAATGGTAATGGAATAAAAAAAAACCTGAAGGCATTCTATATTCTAACCTCTCCTTTAATTTTCCTAAACACACACACACACACACACACACACACACACACACACACACACACACAGACACCAGAAGCCATATCTGCATATCTGAAAGGTTATTGTTAAAATACTGAATAATTACTTATCTGTGTCTATGGGACAAATTTTCTTGGAAGAACATCTACACTTGGCATGTGTGGATAAATGAGGAAGAAAATAGCTAGATGCATAAAGCAATGGCCTTTAGTAGAGCAGTACATGCTGATATGCAGAGGCAGTACAGCAGAGTAGATAAATCCATGAGCTTTGGAGTTACACACCTGAGTCTAAATCCCAGTTCTGCCACTTCTACTAGTTTCGTGACATTAGGAAAGCTATTTAAGGTCTTTACCATTTCCTCACTGTAAAATAGTCGTCACAGGACTGTTGTAAAAATTAAATAATACCTGCAATGTGTCTTTTTTGGGAAAGAATAAACAATTAACACTTAATAGCTATAGTTATCATAGATATCAAATTTGTTTTTAGTTAAGGTATAATTGACCTATAACACTGTATTAGCTTCAAGTTCAAATATTTTTAATTTTTTTAGTGTCTATTGAGAGACAGAGAGAGACAGAGCATGAGCATGGGAGGGGCAGAGAGAGGAGACACAGAATCCGAAGCAGGCTCCAGGCTCTACGTTGTCAGCACAGAGCCTGACACGGGGCTTGAACTCACAAACCATGAGATCATGACCTGAGCTGAAGTTGGACGCTTAACTGACTGAGCCACCCAGGCGTCCCTCAAGTTCAAATATTTTTAAACACATGACCTCACACTACTTATTTTAACAAAACCAAATTTATTCTTCATGATAGCATACTTCATCCTGAAGACCACAGCATACTTTTATGTACTATAGAAATAAATGCACATATTTAAAAGATTTCAAAATATGCATATTTTGCATGTAAAATGTTATTATTTTAAAATGAATATATAAACAGTCCAAGCTTTAATGCAAAGCAAAGAAATAAATGAGCTACTCATAATCTAAAACCAGATCAATGTTAATATGAGAATAAGCTGTACAATCAATATTCTTTCCCTTAAGCAATTCTTATAAGCTTAGTTTATGGAATTCAATGTTCACTTTGACAGGATAAAATAATTGGTATAAAACTCTTTTAAAAGATTATAAGATTATTGTTATTATTGTTATGGATTAGGCATTTCCCCCCTTCAGAGACGGGATATATGATATGTTGGATCCCTCTTATGTTCAAACTCAGGACTTGAAGATAGCTCCTTATTCATTACATTTTTAATTACTTTATTAGTGAACTGAGAAAGACAGACAAAAAAAAAAAAAAAAAAAAAAAAAAAGGAAAGAACAAAGACTTAAGTGTAACAGGTAAAATAAAGCCTAAAGTTGAATCTCCTATTCCCCCAGTTCTCCTAGGTACAATTAGACCATTAAAATGTATTAAGATTAATGTCCATTCCATATCAGCTCCCTAATTTATGCTTTGAAGTTAGAGAAGACATCGGGGGACAGAATGTTCTATCAACTTGAGACAAAGAAACAAAAATCAGTGGTTTTTATTTTTTTTTTATTTATTTATTATTTTTTTTTTTTAATTATTTTTTTTTTTTTACGTTTATTTACTTTTGAGACAGAGAGAGACAGAGCATGAACGGGGGAGGGGCAGAGAGAGAGGGAGACACAGAATCGGAAGCAGGCTCCAGGCTCTGAGCCATTAGCCCAGAGCCCGACGCGGGGCTCGAACTCACGGACCGCGAGATCGTGACCTGAGCTGAAATCAGTCGCTTAACCGACTGAGCCACCCAGGCGCCCCAAAAAATCAGTGGTTTTTAAATATAGGCATGTGGTACAGGGGATTGGAAGTAGGAACATTCATGATGAAAAAGACAGGGAAAAAAGACATAAGATTCTTGTTTTTTGTGATATCTCTGTGAACTATCATAGACATGTTTGTTTATGTTACATATTACAGATGTGATTTCAAGACAGATGAATGATTGGGAACAAACTAAAATTTAACAGAAACCTCAGCAAAAGATGACCTCAGTCTACAACACCACAGCTATAAGTAGAGGCTGGCTTGCCTTCATTTGGAATGAGACTAAATTACAAGTGATGAATAGCTGTGTTAGCAGATCAAACAAATAATGGCTGAAGAAAATATGCTTGTAAATAGTAAAGTACTGGCCAGGTGGTACAATAGGAAAGATGATGAGAAAAATTCTGTAACAAAGACAAAGTCATGGCTGAGGGAAACACCAAGCAACAACTTTTACACTTAAAGGGAAGAAGCAGAAAAAGCTACCAAATATAACAGGATCTACCTTTGTATGGGAGTTATTACACATTAAAGACTGAGATCATCTGAGACAATAAAATTAGTGAGACCCAAGCTTTTAAACTCAAAACACATACAAACAGATGTTCTTTCTGATCATATAACTCAGTATAAAACAGGTACTGAGGTCTAACACAGTCCTGTTAGGAAGACAGGAAACAATCCCAAATCAAACACACATGAGGATCTCAGAAAAAGTTTAAGGCGTTTTATATCTTTTCATAGAAAGTCATTACAATAAAGACAACATGAGACATTTGATTCAACAGAAAGTCAGCAACCAGCCTGAATCTGGTTAATAGTTCAGATCATACTTAGAGAGCTATAAGTAGGACCCTATAAAATCTAACTGGTAGAAGATACAGTTTTAGTCAATTTGATGCAACAAAATTATATTCACCCTCTACTATTAGCCAGAAGCTGCCAGAGGCCAGGAACAAAAAAAACTAATTATGACTAAAAGCCTACAAATTTAAAAGCTTTTAGACTACAATATAAATATCCTGACAAGTTCCCTTGCTGCCCTATTATCGGGTGGAGTAAAGTGCTAAAATGAATAAAAAGCTCAAGATAATGGGTAAAACACATTTATATGGACTGAAACATTACCATGTGCCAGGAGTAAAAGAAAATGGAAAAAACTGCATTTGCGTAGACATGAAAAAAAAAGCTGTAAAAAAAACCCAACAACCATATTCCTTGTATTACTTCTTGTCTGATATTGGCAGAGAGACCGTGCCTTCCAGTCTGGATGACGTCAGTAAGCTTTGGTGAATTCCATGAAAAGAAGTAACTGTCAAGCTGGCAGCTTCTGTTACTAGTTGATAATCATCCCAGAATCTTTAAAAAGACACACCCGATTTTCTGAGTGCACATGCAGTGTTTTAATAGTTCTTTTACATTTTAAAGATATTAGTATTTATTATATAAGCTAAAAATAAGGTGTAACTAAAAGAATGACTTATTAAATAGAGGGACATACAATTTTAGGAGGAAACGAGGGACAAATTCTGACAAAATGTCAATACAGAATTCATTTCATCAAGTCCAATAAACTGAAGACTCAAAATATTGTATTTCAAGAGACCAGGTATAGAAAAATATTTGTAGGAATATTTGGGGCTTTTAATCCAGCCTACTGAAAGTAAGCCACCTTACTCACAAGGAGGCAAGTGAAATGAGGAGTCTCCTGGTGATCTTTAGAGCTGAGTGAAAGCAGAAACATGAGAAGCCATCACATCAAGGAATGATGCTCCAGAGCACAGGAGCTCCTGTTAGGGACACACAGTTTCAGCAGAAACTACTCTCCCGTCAGCCCCATGTCTCCATCAGCCCCTTGCTCTCTCTAATCAAACAATTCCTCTCTCCCTCCTTCTCACCCCCCTTATCTTTTCCTCCCAATTTGTTAGTGCTATACATTGCTCATTGTCACTAGGTGCCTCAAACATAGAATTTTCACACCATAAAACTGGGAGACCAAACAGGTTCAAATTAGTTGAATGAAGGACATCAAGAATCAGTTTTTAAATGGGAGGACCAGAAATCTGTACCTTAGTAGGAGTAACTCCCAGACAGAACAGGTCTGAAAGTTAGGGATCTTTTAAGAATGGGATGAAAGCTGAAATTTGTCAGTGGGTCTCAAAAAAGTGTTAGCACCAACATTTTCATATGTATGATACATATTACCTTATGTGCTATATAACACAGAAGTTAATAAGAACAAAAACAAAGGTAAAAGATTGCTTCAGAAAAATCTCTTCAGTGAGAGATGATATCTGGGCAAAGTTTTTGATTTCTTCCCCCACAGAACCAAGATAATACCTGATAAATTCACAAAAGAACTTAGCATGAACAGCCCACTAAAAGCATTAGAGACAAAAGAAAAAGGAAAAAAATCTAGTTGAGAACAAGGCTTCTGTATGATACATCCATTTCAGGAAAGATTTAACTTAAAAATGTAGGAGAATTTATTGATTAAAGTAGAATCATTGCAATAAACATGCCAGACTAACCCTGATTACAGGTTAAAACCAGATCTTTGGGAAACACTTCTTGGCAAAGACGACTGGCGACCATCAAAATCCCTCTGTAACATGAGTACAAGTAAGTTTTTAATCATCTTCCCAAAGTTTGAATTCCCACAGTTCTGTAATAAGCAACCACAGAACTGGTCCAATACCAGTTAATTAACATATATATTCTGATTATAAACCCTTCATTTTTAATAAGCTTACATATAATTTAATTACCAACCTTTTTTGTTTGGAGATCATTTCAAAATACAGGTATAAAATACAAAAGGTTGTAAACTAAACTAAAAATAGTACAAGGAATACCCTTTACTCAGATTTGCCATTGTTAACATTTTTTTCCATTGCTTTAATATTTGCATAGAGTGTGCATGGACGTTTCTTCTTCTGAACATCTGAGGGTAGATTATAAACATTCTGGTCTTTTACTCCTAAATATTTCAGTCACTAATACCACAATTTAATACACTTCCCTATTATAAACAAAACCAAAGTGAACATCTTTGTACATACATTAACATTTACCAATGATTATTCCCTTTGCATACATTTCCAGTGGTGAAAACAAAGAAAAAAATGTTTAAAATTCTTGATGCATACCGAGGAATTGCCCCCTAGAGTCTCTAACAAAGTAACTATCACCAGCACTTTAGCTGATAGTTTAAGCTCCTAAATTTGATAGGAATTTGTTTGATTGGTAGTGAGGCTGGACATTGTTTCCATATTTAAGGTATTTCTGTGTTGAACTGATTTTCTTCTGTGGCTTCTTCATACTCTTTCAGAAAGACTCAAAGTCAAAACTTGTATAAGGCCTATGACAAATCATACTGGGGCCCTAAGAGAAGGATTTATGATAACAGACAATCCAAATGACAAAAACTCAAGGCAGAAAAACTGTAATACCTATAGAAAAAAATTATTGCTGAGGCCCTACTTATTATCTTTGGAGCCTGGGATTGTTCCCTAACTGGCCAGCTATCTTGAGGGGAAACCCAAACACTGTTTATTATAAACTGTATGTATAAAAAAAACCTTAAAAGAAAAGCTCAATATTGCAATGCAGATGTCTTGTAGTAAAGATAATATATTGTAGTAAAGATAATATATCAACATGGAGAAAGTCATAATCCAGAAATTAGTTAAAACTATTCTAGCACTTAAATATCAGCACCTCACAGATACAACAGATAGAACACAAAATAACTGACAAAAAAATAAGTTTTAATTAATATGCTGATAGTGTATTATGTGTCTTTACCTGCTATGATGCATTTTTCCCCTATATTTTAAGCTTTTCCTTTCTTTCGAAAGATCCGACTTTGGGTACAGAGCACGGGTTATATTACAAGACATAAATCCTAAAAGTAAGGACAATGGTTAAGATAATACCAGAATAATCCCAGACAGTGGTGATAAAGGTCTGAATCAAGTAGGATAAGAGATAAGGAGGACAGAGAGGAAAGAAATATGGCAGCTATTTTTGGTTACAAAATACAAGGAATTTAATGCAGACTGGATTTAAGCAATGAAAGAGCAGAAAGAGACAGGAATTTGACAACAGGAAAATTAAGAGTGAGGTTAAGTTACAACCACAGAGGTACACAGAAGAGGGGAGTTAAGGAGCTGTAGACATTCTAATTTCAATCCATTTAATACATCTATCTAGAAGTTTGCAACCTGAGCATGTAGAAACTATTTTAATTTCAGCACGCAAGGTTATGTCATTGTGAAAAATAAAATCTTATTTTTAATTATACATAAGGGAGAGGACACATTACTAAAGTCTTTCAAATGCTTCAGTCCCTCTGAAGGCTTAAACTTAACCCAGAGAGCTGCTTAACAGCAGGTAGGTGCCTTTGCCAAGTCTGAAGAAGAGAAGGCTCCTGAAAATGGCTCATGGGAGGTTTAGGTCATAGCAGGAGCGTGTGCTCACTCTCTGATTAGACCACATTTCATAAAACATAAGATTAAGATTTTTCTTTTAAGAATTCTGACCTCTGTGATGAACAATAGCTACTATACCAGTAGGAAACAATGATTCATTTCTTCTCTATGAAAAAAAAAAGGAATTCTCCAAATTGTATCATCTTTTTGGTTTAGAGAGATATTGTTTTGCAGAAACTACAGGACCGACCCTACAGTGACGGTCAATTTCCAACCTAGAGTCTTCACCTTTTGTAAACAGCAGCATGATGAGGTCAAGAGTTGTAAGACACCCTTCCATACATTCTGAGACACCACCCTAAATCGTTGTAAATCAGTAGATCAGGATACAAGTGTAGATCTCCAAACCCAACGTAACCTCTTCAAGCTTGGTACTGCTTCATATTGTTTTTAACCAGTGTTTGTCATTAGGTTTCATTTTTTACCTAATCTGAGCTTCTTCATCTCTTAGAAGGTATATTTCATCCTTTACCTTTATTACTATCATTGATATCTTTGGTCTACTCTTGTTTTGTCCTTTAGAATTTTTATTATTTGTTCTTGGCTTTGTTATGATTAGAAGTCATCGATCCTATTTTAATTCCACTAGAGAGTACTTTCAACTCTCCCAACCAAAAGGTCTCTTATGTCCTTATTTAAAATCCCAATATTAATTACACGTTTCAAATCCTCCATTTCAGTAAATTCAGTGAAAGATAAGGGGTTATTCTAGAGACTCCCAATATAACTGCACCTTTCTTTATAATATCAATATTCAGAATTAACCTTTTTACTGATATCCTTATTCACATCCTAATTCATGAATATTACAATATTCATAAATAATTTTATTTAAACTTTTCAATGATAATAAATTCACATGAATCAAAATTCAAAAGGCTCTACGATAAAACACTTCTTTTTCTTTCATTTTCTCAATCACCCATTTCTTCCTGGAAGCAACCAATGTTGTCAATATACTGTTACAAAAAAAACACCCCCACAAAATCTAGATATTGAATTATGCTTGCGTTCTTCCTTAAAACAAACCCACTAAGACTGGACTATTGTTCTTTTATGCTGTTGGAATCTCTTTTGCTAAATTTTTTTTCAAAAACTTTTTTTAACAGACACGTACAATAAGAGTGTATTTTCTTCTTAAAAATAATCATCAGTCTTCTAAAGATCCAGAAGAATTTGCCTGTAAAATCTCTAGACCTCATGATTTGACGTAACTCTTGGGCAACTTTCCCGAACATGCTGCTTTTCACAACTCCTTTACACTTAAAATTACTGACTGCTCCAAAGAGCTCTCGCTTATATGAGTTACAGCTACTGATATTCACCATGATAGAAATTAAAACGAAATTTGTAAATACTTGTTTGTCATTTCATTAAAAAATAACACAATAGTACTTCCAGTTTCTGTATCCACATATAAGAAGCTTGGAAGCTGCCACTCTGTCCTAACAATAAATAAAAAGCTGACCAGACTGAACTCTTCTAGGATCTGTAAGAGAGGTGAGGACACAGGGCAAACCACTTCCCTCAAGATGTGAGAGACCAAGAGATGATGAGAAAGAATAACAATTTACTGGAGCACAGATGAATAACTGATGAATTTCTGGAGGCTGAGTGTGACCAATTCTGAGACCCAGTCATGGGGCATCCCAACAATTTAGTGAGATTTACCTCCAGGTCTGACCAGAACCCCACAGTAAATGTCTGCCACAACTCACACAAGAATAGACAATCTGAATAGGCCTATATTTATTAAAATATTGGAATTAATAATTAATAACTTTCCAAAACAGAAAACATCAGGCCCAGATGGTTCACTGGTGAATTCTACTGAACCCATAAGGAAGAAATTATACCAATTCTCTACAATCTCTTTCAGGAGACGGTAACAGAGGGAATACTTCTAATGCACTCTATGAGGCTAGCATTACTCTAATAGTAAAACCAGACACAAACATTCTAAGAAAACTACAGACCAGTATCTCTTATGCATATAGGTGCAAAAATCTTCAACAAAATATTAGCAAGTCAAATACAAAAATGTATTAAAAGAACTATATACTACAACCAAGTGGTATTTATACCACGTATGCAAGGCTGGTCCAACATTAAAAAATAAATTAATGTAATCCATCACATCAACAGACTTAAACACACACACACACACACACACACACACACACACACACACACACGATCATACCAACAGATGCATTAAAAGTATTTGACAAAATCCAACACCCTTTCATGATAAAACCTCTCAAGTTAACTAGGAATATTGGGAATTTTCTCAACTTGATAAAGAATATCTATAAAAACCCCACAGTTAGGGGTGCCTGGAAGGCTCAGTAGGTTGAGCATCTGACTCTCGATTTTGGCCTGGGTCATGATCCCAGGGTCATGGGACCAAACCCCACATTGGGCTCCATGCTGAGTGCAGAGCCTGCTTCACTCTCTCTCCCTCCTTCTGCCCCTCTCTCCCACTTGTACTCTTTCTCTAAAAAAATAAAAATAAATAAAATTTTAAAATAAAAAGATTCTCTTTAACCCTCTGCCCTTCCCCTGCTCCCATGTGCACGTGCATGTACCCTCTTAAAAACAAAAACAAAACAAAAAACAAACCCACAGCTAAAATACTGAATGGTAAGAAACTTGACATTTTCCCACTAAGATTAGGTAGAAGACAAGGATGTCTCCTTTCACCATTCTTTTTAACATCATATTATAAGTCCTAGCTAATGCAATAAGAAAGAAAATAAAACATATACAGATTGGAGAGAAAGAAAGAAAACCCTCTTTGTTCACAGAAGAAATGATTATCTGTACATGAAAGAATAAACAAAAAAATTCCTGAAACCAATAAGCAATTATTATAGCAAGGTTGCAGGATACAGGTTAATATAGAAAAGTTCATTGCTTTCCTATGTACCAGCAATAAACAAATGGCATTTGAAACGAAAAACACAATACCATTTTCATTGGCACCCCTCAAAATGAAATACTTATTAATAAATCTAGTAAAATACATACAAGATCTACATGAGGAAAGAAATAAAAAAAAGAACTAAATAAATGGAGATATTTTATGTTCATGGATAGGAAGATTCAATATGGTCAAGATGTCAGTTCTTCTCAACTTGATCCTTAGTTTCAATGCAATCCCAATCAAAATCCAGTAAGTTATTTTGTGGATATCAACAAATTGATTGTAAAGTTTACACGGAGAGGCAAAAGACCCAGACTAGACAACTCATTATTGAAGGAGAAGAACAAAGTTGGGAGCCTGACACTGTCCAACTTCCAGACTTACTATACAGCTACAAAAATCAAGACAGTGTGGTACTGGCAAAAGAACAGACAAATAGACCAGTAGAACAAAGTAGAAAGCCCAGAAATAAACCCACATAAAAATAGCCAACTGATCTCTGACAAAGGAACAAAAGCAATACAACAGAGCAAAGAAAGTCTCTTCAACAAATGGTGCTGGAACAACTGGGCATCCATATGCAAAAAAATGAATATAACACAGACCTTACACCCGTCACAAAAATTAATTCAAAATGGATGATAGACTTATGTATAAAATAAAAAACTATAAAACTCCTAGAAGATAACACAGAAGAAAATCTGGACAACCTTAGGTATGGAAATGCCTTTTAGAAACAACACCAAAGACATGCACGATCCATGAAAGAAATTGATTAGATGGACTTGATTAAAATTAAAAACTTCTGCTCTGCAAGACAATGTCAGGAGAATGAGAAGACAAGCCACAGGATGGGAGAAAATAGTTACAAAAGACGTATCTAATAAGGGACTATTATCCATAGTACACAAAGAACTCTTAATGTCCTACAAGAAAATAACCAACTTGATTAAAGAAATGGGCCAAAAACCTTGATACCTCATCAAAGAAGACACAGATGGCAAATTCAGCCTATGAAAAGATGACCCACAGGAAATTTCAAATTAAAACAAGATACCTTTACATACTTATTTGAAAGGCTAAGATTCAGAATACTCACAACACCAAATGTTGATGTGAATGTGGAGCAACAGAAATTCCCATTCATTACTGGAAGGAATCCTAAGTGGTACAGCCACTCTGGAAGACAGTTTGGCAGTTTCTAACCAAACTAAACATACTCTTTGCCATATAATCCAGCAATCACACTCCTTGGTATTTATCCAAAGGAGTCAAAAACTTATATCCGCACAAAAACTTGCATATAGATGTTTGTAGCAGCTTTATTCGTAAGTGCCAAAACCTGGAAGCAACCAAGACGTCCTTCAGTAGGTAGGGGAGAAATAAACTGTGGTACATCCAGGCAATGGAATATTATTCAGTGCTAAAAAGAAAGAAGCTATCAAGTCATGAAAAGGTAAGGAGTAATCTAAAATGAGTATTATTCATGTTAAAAAAAGCCAATCTGAAAATACAGACAATCTGCCTGTATTTGCTACATCTGTTTTCCTGTTTTCTTAAATTCACTTAATCGTTACCTACTGTATGTTTCCACGTATATGACATTCTGGAAAAGGCAAAGCAATTGATAAAGTAAAAAGATCATTAGATGCTAATGGTTGGGGAAAGGAGGGATAAATAGGTGGAACACAAAGGATTTTTAGGGCAATAAAAATTCTCTACATAACAATGGATACGTGTCATTACATATTTGTCCAAACCCATAGAACGTACAACACCTAGAGTGAACTCTAATGTAAACAATGGACTCTGGGTGATTATGATGTGTCAATATAGATTCATCAATTCTAATCAATATATCACACTTGTTGGTGATGTTGATAGTAGAGGAAGCTATGCATCTGTGGTATGGGGGTATGTGGTAAATCTCTATACTTCCTCTCTATTTTGCTCTGAACCCAAAATTGTTCTAAAAAATAGTCTTTTAAAGAAATATAATAAACCCATGTTAACATAAATAACATTTTTATTTAAAAAATGTTTTTTCCTAAACAAAAAATTAATCAAAATTATTCCTTTTTTTTTTTTTCATTTTAGAGAGAAAGAGAGAGAGCAAGCAGGGGAGAGGGGCCGAGGGAAAGAGAGAATCTCAAGCAGGCTCCATGCTGAGCTTGATCCCATGATGCTGGAATCACAATCTGAGCTGAAATCAAGAGTCAGTTGGATGTTCAACCAACGAAGCCACCCAGGAGCCCCAAATCAGCATTATTCTTAAGCAGTCTATTTTTATTCTTAATTTCCCTTGTATCTGTTAAGGATTCCCCCCTACCCTTAGTTTTTAAGTATTCATCATAGCTTAATTTAATCCCTTGACTGAGTTAGCCGGCATTATCGATTTTGTTGCAAAGAGTAATTATTTAGTTTATTTTTATTTTAGGTTTTAACTCATTAATTTCTGTTTTTTATCTTTACTAACTGCTATCTTCATCGTTCCTTAGGTGTACTTTGTTATTCTTCTTCTAACTTCTTGAACTTGACTATTTAATTCACTTATTTCATTCTTTCCTGTATTTATTTATTTATTTGTTTATTTAAAACGTTTTATTTAAAATGTTTATTTATTTTTGAGACAATTCGAGAGACAGAGTGCAAGTGGCAGAGGGGCAGACAGAGGGAGACACAGAATCTGAAACGGGCTCCAGGCTCTGAGCTGTCAGCACAGAGCCCGATGCAGAGCTCGAACCTACCAACCGTGAGATCATGACCTGAGCCGAAGTTGGGTGCTTAACTGACTGAACCAGTCAGGTGCCCCATTTTTTCCTGTTTATAAATGTAAATATTTTTAATGCCATGAATTTTCCCATAAGCACTGCTTTAACTGAATTTCACCGTTTTTTTCATGTGTAGTCTTAATGATCATTTTTTAATAGTCTGCAAAATCAGATTTCATCTCCTCTTTGACTCAAGCATTTATTTTAGAATTTAAAAAATTTCCAGGTGTCCAGGTCTTTTTGTTTCCCAGTCTTGCTATTAATTTCTGTCTTTAGTGATCCTACTTCCCTTGACAGCTGCCTCTCTCTTTCCTTTTCTTCGCAGTGAAAAGTCTCTAAAGGACTTTCACTTGTCTGTATTTGCTACATCTATCTTCCTGTTCTTTTAAATTCATTTAATCATCAGGTTTCCCTTATCACCACCTCTATCTACATCACTAAGTCAATTCTTCTTGCTCATTTTATTTGACTTATCAGTATAATTTGGAAAACTAAATACGCCCAAATTTGATTTTTTTTGTTATGATGTGAATAAGGGGTCAAGATTCGTGATTTCCCATATGGGTAGCCAATTGATTCAGCATCATTTATTTTAAAAAAATTTTTTTCAATGCTTATTTCATTTGAAAGAGAGAGAAAGAGTGTGCACACAAGTGGGGGAGGGGCAGAGAGAGAGGGAGAGAGAGAATCCCAGAGCCCAGCGCAGAGCCTGATTTGGGGCTCGATCTCACCAACTGCAGGACCATTTATTGAAAAGATAATCTTTTCCACTACATTACTACATTTGTAACCAAACATCCCCAATATGTGTGCATCTGTTTCTGAAATTTACAATGTTTCATTAGCCTATTTCTCAGTCCTTGAACCAATATCACACTACCTTAACTATAACTATAACTATAGTTTATAACAAGTCTTTAGAACTGGGAGGAATATAAAACTTCTATAACATGGTTCTTATTTTTTCTGATTGTCTTGACTAATTTGGGCTTTTTCTTTTTTTTCAAGATTTTATTTCAAGTAATCTCTACACCCAATGCAGGGCTCAAACTCACAATCCTGAGATCAAGAGTCACACATTCCACCCACTGAGCCAGCCAGGTGCCCCTGGGCTTTTTAAATCTTTATGTAGGTTTTACAGTGTGTCGATTCTACCAAAGGGGAAAAAAAAAAAAAAACCCTGCTGGGATCTTTATTGTGATTTCACTAAATCTACAGGTCAATTCAAGAAAAACTACCATCTTTAAAATATATTCAATCTTCCAATCCATGAACAATAGTATATACTTCTGTTCACTTAGGTCTTCTTTTCCTCTATAATATCTTATAGTTTCCTATGCAGAGTCATATGCATCTCTTGTTAGACTGATCCCTACATATTTGATCTTTCATTGATGTAAATTTAAATTGTTATTTCAATTTTTGCCAATGATGCTTTACAGAAATACAACTACATATTGACTTTGCACCCTTCAAATTTGCAAACTCACTTATTACTCCTAATAGTTTTCTAAGTACATAATCATGTCATCCATAAATAGTGACACTTATACTTCTTTCCTAATCTTTATACCTTTTATTTCTTTTTCTTAAATTACAGTACTAGCTAGAGACTCCAAAATAATACTGAATAGAAAAGGTGATAAATGACATTCTTTTTTTTTTTTTTTTTTTTTCAACATTTATTTATTTTTGGGACAGAGAGAGACAGAGCATGAACGGGGGAGGGGCAGAGAGAGAGGGAGACACAGAATCGGAAACAGGCTCCAGGCTCTGAGCCATCAGCCCAGAGCCTGACGCGGGGCTCGAACTCACGGACCGCGAGATCGTGACCTGGCTGAAGTTGGACGCCCAACCGACTGCGCCACCCAGGCGCCCCAATGACATTCTTTATATATTGGTCTTTCTGTGACTTTTCTCCTTTATTCTATTAATAACACGGCTAATTATAATGTCTGGTTTTTGAATGTTAAGCCAATCTTATATTTCTGGGAAAATAGAAATTGGGTCAAAATATATTCTTTTTCCTAAAAATTGCAGATTTAATTTGATAGTATGTTATACTTTCATCTATATTCGTGAGTGATACTGGCTGTAATTTTCTATTCTTGTCATATCCCTGCTAGGTTTTAGTAGCAAGATTATGCTGGCCTATAATAAGTTGTGAAGTGTGTCCTTTTTTCTCTTATTCCTGGAAGAGTTTGTGGGTGAAATTTTAGTTTGATATTTATTTTTTTCCATCACTTTGAAGCTAACTTTCCTTTGTCTTCTAGCTTCTTAGTTTCTGTTGAAACAGAATCTGTTTCTGGCAATCTCATGGCTGCTCCTTTGAAGATAATGATTTTCTTTCTCTGTCACTACTTTTATTTCCCGTTCTCACTACTTTTACTTATTTATTTGGTTTACTTTTCCATTTTGCATGTCTTTTTTCTTTCTTTTTTTAAGTAGGCTCCGTGCCCAGTGTGGGGCCTGAAGTCACTATCCTGAGATCAATACTTGCATGCTCTACTGACTGAGCCAGCCAGGCACCCCTTTTCTTTTCCATTTTGGAAAAGAGTTTACTCTCAGGTTTAAAATGCCCTATATACATAGATAGATATAGATGTGTGTGTGTGCGCGCGTGTGTGTGTTTCTATTTAAATTCGTTAGTTAACATACAGTGTAATATTAGTTTCAGGTGTACAATATAGTGATTCAACACTTCCCCACAACACTCAGTGCTCATCACAACAAGTGCCCTTCTTAATCCTCATCACCTATTTCACTCATACTCACACCCACCACCCCTCTGGTAACCATCAGTTTGTTCTCTATAGCTAACAGTCTGTTAGTTTGCCTCCCTCCCTCTCTTTTTACTCCCCCATTGGTCATTTGTTTTTGCTCACATATGAGCGAAATCATTTCTGATTTTGGTTTCTACTTATACTGTGCTAATCTACTGTGGTTTTCTTGTAATGCTACTGTACTTAAGATTCATAATGCTTCTTGAATCTGTACGTTAATGTGTTTTATCAAGCTTTAGAGATTTTTCAGCCATTACCTTTCCAAAGACTACTTCTGCTATATTTTCCCATTCCTCTCCTGGGACCCTAATAACCTTTTTAACACATTTTGTGCCAGATTAAGGATAGAAGATTAAAAAACTTTTAACCTTACTCTCTTTGACAAGTGGGGTCTATGTCCTCTGTGCACGAATCTGAGCAAGCTGTGTGACACAGCTGATCAACAGAATACGAAAATGTGCCAGTGTCCATGCCCACATGGTCAGAGACCAGGTGTTCCCATACTTCCTCTCTTTTCGAATGCTTGCTCTGGGTGAAGCCAGCTGCCATGGAAGAAGGCCAACTACCCTGAGACTGCCATTTATGGAAAGAAAGAAACGCTGGCCAGCCCCAGAAATACCAGCTACCCTACCCTGGCATCACATACAAGAATGCAGAAGTCATCTTAGATGTTCCAGCTCCAGGAGGGGACATGTGGAGATAAAGCAAGGCCCCAGACTATGGAGCTAGTGGAGCCATCCCAGCCATCTCTAGCTGTTTGAACTACCCCAGCTGAAAATCAAAGCACTGTGAATCACAGACAAATCGAACCTGATATGCTGACTAAATTCCTGAACCTTAGAATCATCAACACAAAAAAAGTTGCTTTATGCCAATAAGTTTTGGAGTCATTTGTTACTTTTGGGAGAGATAATCCTCCACAGAGGATACTTCTGAGTGTCCCTGTACATTCTTCCTGCCAAGACCTGACCAATTTTTACCCGGGCCATTTCTCAGGGTTTTGTTTGCAGCTAGCAACCTCGAGGAATAAATAATATCTTTTTCTGGGACAAAGAGAAGTATTACTGTAAAAAGGGCATCCTCCCCAAGCTCATTACTGCTCAGATGTAATGAAAATTCACTGTGTGCACAGTATCCACATAAAATCCTCCCGGTTGCCACTATGGGATGTGGTGGGGCTAGAGGAGCTGACACAATATGATTTTCATGTTGCCTGCTGTGCCATGAATAAGAAGTCCTTTGCCTCTGACCCAGGAGACTTGTGTCTTCTGTCAGCATCCAGGAAGCGGTAATAGGCTAACTTATTTGTTCAATTATAAGGTAAAATCTTAGATTCTCCACAAGTCTTGACAGATACAGAGCAATAGGTAACTAGAACATATTCCATGCATCTTTTCCATATTTTCTACCTTTTGCCTCATTGTGTTTCATTCTGAATGATTTCCTTTTGACCTAATATTCCAGTCCACTAATTCTCTCTGAATTTGGGGTCTTATTTGCTATTAAAACCATCTCCAATGAGTTCTTATTTAAGGTATGTTATTTTTCATTCTTAAATGTCTATTTGATTCTTTTTTTCACAATTTTCAGTCCTCTACTGAAATTCTCATTCCTTTTTTTTTCCTCCCATCAATATAATAGTCATTTTGAAGCTCATGTGAAAGAATTCCATTATTAGAATCTCCTGTGGATGTTTCTATCATTTCCTCTTCATTTTTGGTCACACTGTCTTACCTCCTTTTGCCTTTTTATTTTTAATTCAGTGTTTTATGAAAAATTTAGAGTTAACCTGAGATTTAGGGTAATGTTACCTTCCTCCAAAGATTAACATTTACTTCAAGTAGGTGGCTAGTGGTACTCAAATCACAGATTACCTTAATCTAATCACAGATTGAGCTATTTCAAAGCCAGATTTATTTCTAAGGGATAGCACTTTGGGGTTCCAATGGCATAAAGGGTTTACCAGGACTGATGCTCCAACCTTGGTGGAGTATTAACACCTGTTTTTGTTTTTCTAGCCTTAAGTGTCCATCAGAAGCTCTGCTCAGCTTCTCACCCACCTTTCCCAGAATCAGTAGATGCTACTCAGAGGAAAAGTAGCCTAAATGCCAGGTTCATTTCTGCCTTCCCAGCATTCCAATACACTCAAATACATGTCTTCCACACTTTGTCCAGTTTTTCTAATTTTTAAAACTGGAGTGTTAATCCAAATAATTTATCCAATATTACCAAAAATGGAACTCCTCCAAAACCAGATGTGTTTAATGTTTAACGGTTTTAGAAGTTCTGTTTTTTCCATTTTCTGCATTATGGGCCTGACCCACACAACACTTGTTTTCAAAATATGCATTCTACCAAAAACCTTTAAGCCTGGAGGTGTATTTTCAAATAAATCAGGATACACGTTGTTAGCTATGAAAATACCTTACAAAATGTCATTTGCACAAAAACATTTTATCTAGGGTAGCGAAGACAAAACATTTGGAATAAAACAACTTAAAAGATTACATATATATCTTATATGAAAGAAAAAAAATGTACCAAAGTATTTCACATTTAAATTAGAAAGAAGAAAAACTATATCAGCTTTCGTATTTTATACTTTCCAATTCTAATTGTCTCTAAGCATTTACTAACATTAGCTAGAAATAAAGTGTCATTTATCATGACCCAGTGTTTTTAAGACATTCAAAACATACTGTTTTTTTGTATTCTTTTTCTTTTGAAAAAGTACATAATTTTATGAAAATGTGAAGTTTACTGAACGCCTAAGAGAAATACCATATATGCCAACACTCACCATGAAAAATACGAAAATCAATATATGGATGAGAACCTCTTCTTTCTGATTCAAATCCTGCTCGACTCCTTACACGTACATCTCCTGGACAAAATCGAGAATAAAACATAAGCTTAGAAGGCTGCCATCTGGGAAGAAGCTCCCATATGCAGCAAAGGTTTATGTGGTATCATACTCACAAGTAATGACCCATTAGTGATATATATGGAATAAGTAGTTGAGAGTGGATTTATGTGAAGGGGTTTACAAATTTTCAATATTGAGTTGTAAGGCTAGATGAGGTTTTTTTTCATCTTCCCTTACAATAATAATAATTACAATCTAAACTTTAAAGTTAGCATTTGAAAACATGACAAGTATATAACAATCCAACCTGATATCTTATTATTCACAAGGAATTTAAAAAATCCTCAGCACAAAACTTTAAAAATCCAGAAAGAAAAATATTAAGTGTCTAGCACCATCCTATAGACTATAAGAGACATGAAAGAAAATATATTACCTATTCTCAAGTACCTTACAATTTTATAAACGTACAGAAAAGTAAAGTGCTAAAGACTTTGCAATAAATGTTTAATTTGATATAACTTTTCTCTTTTCTCATTGACTATGGATATACCCAAGGCCTTTAGTTGGGTCTTAACTTAAACTTCAACCTTTATAAGCCCAGAATTGTTTCTACATGTGTCTATAGGACTTTCGGATCTACTTCTCCACAGAGCAAAATAACCAATGCAACTGTGTACCAGACACTCTGCTCCTTATAGGCATTATTTTAATTCTCTAAGCAACTCTGAGAGGTAGGAATCTTAGTCCCCATTTTACAGATGAAGATATTGAGACTGTGAGAGGTAGCCTGCTCATGCCACAAAGCTAGTGTAAAGGGTGAGTCAGGATTTAAACTTTGCTCTGTGGGCTCCAAAGGCAGCACTTTCCCCACTATACTTCCACAGCCTCCAACTGCACAACCTTTAGGTCTTCAGTCCCTTGAATTCTGCTTGCCTAGAGGGACTTCCTGCTCACTTGTTGTTTCTCTAAATAAGGCCATCATTTCCAACAAGCCTCATGTCATCTGAGTTCACCCCACAATGATTAATCATCTTCCTCACGTGGGGATTCCTTCACCCTGCAACAAACTAAGCTCTTACTGAGCATCCACTACAGGTCAGGCACTGCAAATATACCAGTGACCAAAACACATAAAGTCCCTGTCTCCATGAAATGTATGCTTTCATGGAGACAAATAACATAACAAGTAATAATTTCATTCTATGGAAGATGGCAATAACTAACCTGGAGAAAACTAAAGCAAGAAAAAGGAATATGGAAGGAGAAGTAGGGGAGGACTGACTTACTAGTGTGGTCAGAGAAAACCTCATTGGAAAGGAGGTATCTGAGCAGAGAAGCCTGAAGGAAGTGAGGCAGTGAGCCATGTGGCTATCCAGAAGAAGAAGTTTCCAGGCACAAGGAAGAACAAATAAAATATCCTGAGAAGGGGTATGTTCAAGGTCAAGCAAAGAGGCCAGCATGACTAGAGTGAGGTGAGTGTCAAGTGAGGTCAGAGAGGTAGCAGGGCTGGATCACGCAGGACCTTTGTGGACCATCATAATACCTCTGGCTATCTAAGACAGAAAACCATCAGAAGATTTTGAAGGGAGGAGTGAGACTGATTTAACTTATGTCTCAAAATGTTCACTTTGACCACATAGACTATAACTGACAAGAGGCACAGAGGAAGAGGCAGGGAGACTGGCTAAGGAGCAAACGTAAGAAACAAGGCAATAACTATGGCTTGGTGGGGGGTGGGCATGGAGAGATGTCATTCAAAGGGATGTGCATGATAAGTTCTGGAGGTTTAATGTACAACAATGCAACTATAATTAACAATAAAAAAAATAACTATGGCTTAGATCGGGATGGTAACAGCAGTGGCTGGTGAAATTCTGGATATGTTTTGAAGGTATTAGCAAAGAGGATTTGCTGATAAAGTAGACATGGAGTAGGTAAGAAATAAGAGACAAAAAGGACCTGAAGGTTTCTGATGTGACAACCAGAAGAATGGAGTTACATGTTCTGAGATGGCAAAAGACTGAAAAATGAACAGACTTGGGCAACACAAATGTTTTGTTTAATAGACATATTACACTCATGTGGAAATGTTCTACAGAGTTTAAAAAAAAAATGAGTCTAAAGGTCTGTTTTCAGGAGAGCAGAATCCTGAACATGTTTGCTGAGAGAGATGGAGACTGTAAGGAGGAAAAAGTCACACAGTCGTGAGGAAAAAAAATATGTACCAGAGTAGAATGGAGCTGAGGCAGACATCCAAGGTAAATTAAGGAGGGGAAAAAAGGAAGAAGAGCAAAAATGGGGCACTGGAGAACACTTAGGCTTAAGAGGAAGAAAAAGGTTTCGTGAAAAAGGCAAGCAAACAAACAAACCAGAAAAAGGTGAAGAACATGAATGGCTCAATATCTTAGAAGTCGAGGGAGGAATTCTGAGCATGAGGAAAGGAGTCACGGAAGACTCCTTTAAGAAAAGCAAAGTAAACCTGCCTACTAGAATCTTAAGTTTGTTATTTATTTTGAGAGAGAGAGAGCACACGAGCACAAGCGGGGGAGGGTCAGAGAGGAGAGACAGAATGTCAGGCAGGCTCTGCAACATCAGTGCAGAGGCTGATGCAGGGCTTGAACTCACAAACTGTGAGATCGTGACCTGAGCCGAGATCAAGAGTCGGACGCTTAACCAACTGCGCCACCCAGGTGTCCCTGGAATCTTAATAGTATGTTTTTAATAGTATGAATTAAAGTAGAAGGGATTGACGAGTGTGTGGATGAGGAGAGAAATCTGGCAAAGAGAGGGAGAGAGAAAGAAAATTATACACATATAATCTAAATTCATTTTACCTTACGGACTTGAGGAATATATTAAAAATTTAGGAACAGACACTGGACAAAGACAAATGGTCTTCCTTGCCAGCCACGTGACAACAAAATTCATGCAGTGACAGTACTATGTGATCAGGTATTTCATGGCGTCCTTTTTGTCCATGGACATCTCTTTAGCATTTAGCAACTCTACAAATCTGAAACACTTTTTATGAAGAATGCTCAGAATTCAAAATTTTTTTCAATGTTTATTTTGAGAGAGAGAGGGAGGGGGTGGGGTGGGGAAGAGAGCGTGCATGTGGGGGAGAGGCAGAGAGAGAGAGGGAGACAGAGAATCCCAAGCAGGCTCCGTGCTCTCAGCACAGAGCCCCACACAGGGCTCAAATTCTTCAACTGTGAGGTCATGGCCTGAGTTGAAATCAAGAGTCAGAAGCTTAGCTGACTAAGCCACCCACGCGCCCCTAGAATTCAATTTAAAATTTTGTACTAAAGATAGAGTCCCAGTTATTAAGCCAGAGATTTTTCAATTACTCTAAAATGCCTCTTCATTTATATCACATTCAATATTGGTTTTGAGACTTTTAAACTTCAAAATAATAGATTATTTCTATTGCAAATAGTAATGAAAAGTAACCAAATGAAAGCTATCTCAATCTCAAATAACACTGGATGATAACAAAATTAACTGATATTGGTACAAAATAAATAATGCTTACCTAGCATACGAATGTACAATGCAGTCTGATCAGAACTGTCATAGGAAATCGCTCCACGCCTCTAGGAAAAAAAAACATACATTTTTAATGCATGACAAGTAATGTTATACGAAATTCAACAGACATTATTATTTGTAAAGCACTGTGCAAAAGAAGTTGAATATACAAAGTGAAATTAGATATGGCATCTGCTCTCAAAATCTCTAGTTGTGAGGAAGACAACTGTAATATGATTAAGCAATACCATACAAGTGGATACAGAGTAAGGAACACGCACCAGGTAGAAAGTTAATGGCAGAGTCAGATAAGCCCACTTGGTGAGAGACATTTTGCAGAGGTAGACAGAACTGAAGAAGAGATATGGTCCAACTATTTACTATGCCCTTAATTTAAACACATATGAATAAGCAAACAAGAATCATCATTTGAAAAAAACCCATCAGCTAGAAATAAACGAAACAAAATGAAAAACCAACCAAACGGCCCAGAGGCTAGCAAGAAGTAAGAGAATTTTTTATTTTCTTATTTTTTAAATATTTCTTGATTTATTTTGGTGGGGGGAGGGGAAGAGTGAGAAGGAAAGAGAATCCTAAGCAGCCTCCGTGCTGTCAGCACAGAGTTTAACACGGGGCTTGATCTCACAAACTGGGAGATCATGACCTGAGCTGAAATCAAGAGTCAGACACTCAAATGACTGAGCCACCAGATGCCCTGAGAATTTTTAAAATGTAATTAGTTTACTCAAAGAGATTTGAGAAAACACTGAATCTTTAAAACAATAAACAAAAAATTTTTAAATATATTTTAAAAAGTAAACAGATATGGCAATGTATCTTGCAACATTATTCATAATGGCCCCAAACTAAAAACAACCTGGATATCCAGCAACTAATGAATGGATTAATAAAATGTGGCATATCTAGACCAACGAAGTATTATTCAGACATATAAAAGGTATGAAGTACTGATACACGCTACAACATAGATGAACCTTGAGAACAGTGAAGAGCCAGTCACAAAGGACCATACAGTGTATGGTACTATTGATATGAAATGTCCCAAACAAGCAAATCCATAGAGGCAGAAAGTAGCCTAGTGGCTGTCTAGAGTTGGGAGAGCTGGGGAAAAATGGAGAGTGAATGCTAATGGGTACTGTGTTTCTATCTACGGTAATGAAAATGTTCTCAAATTACCTGTGGTAATGACTGCACAGCTCTGTGAATACACTGAAAATTACTGAATTGTATACTTCAAATGGGTGAATTGTATGGTATATGTGAATTGTACTTCAATAAAACTATTATAAAAAATAACAGGGGGTGCTTCGGTGGCTCAGTTGGTTAAGTGTCCAACTTTGGTTCAGGTTGTGATCTCACAGCTTGTGAGTTCGAGCCCCACGTCAGGCTCTGTGCTGAGGGCTCAGAGCCTGGAGCCTGCTTCGGATTCTGTGTCTCCCTCTCTCTGCCCCTCCTCTGCTCATGCTCTGTCTCTCTCAGGAACAAATAAACATTTTTAAAAATTAAAAAAAAAAACAAATATTACAAATTTAAAATATATATATTAATACAAAATAAATTTTAAGAGCTGAAATACACTCAGCGAGTTCTGCCAACTCTACCTTCACTCTCATCTCCCTTTCTCTATCCCTACTTCTTCCTTCCATCTCAGGTGAGAACACCTCTACACCTGGACTCTTGCAGTGGGCTGCTGACTAGTTTTTCTGATACATCTCTTGGCCTCCAGTCCACTCTTCACACAGAAGCAATAGCAAACAACTCAGCACCTGCTCAAAATCCTCCAATGGTTCTCCACACACTTGGAATAAAGTCCAGCACCAAGCTCTGATTTCTTTTTTTTTTTTTCAATATGTGAAGTTTATTGTCAAATTGGTTTCCATACAACATCCAGTGCTCATCCCAAAAGGTGCCCTCCTCAATACCCATCACCCACCCTTCCCTCCCTCCCACCCCCCATCAACCCTCAGTTTGTTCTCAGTTTTTAACAGTCTCTTATGCTTTGGCTCTCTCCCACTCTAACCTCTTTTTTTTTTTTTTTCCCTCCCCTCCCCCATGGGTTTCTGTTAAGTTTCTCAGGATCCACATAAGAGTGAAAACATATGGTATCTGTCTTTCTCTGCATGGCTTATTTCACTTAGCATCACACTCTCCAGTTTCATCCATGTTGCTACAAAGGCCATATTTCATTCTTTCTCATTGCCACGTAGTACTCCATTGTGTATAAAAACCACAATTTCTTTATCCATTCATCAGTTGATGGACATTTAGGCTCTTTCCATAATTTGGCTATTGTTGAGAGTGCTGCTATAAACATTGGGGTACAAGTGCCCCTATGCATCAGTACTCCTGTATCCCTTGGGTAAATTCCTAGCAGTGCAACTGCTGGGTCATAGGGCAGGTCTATTTTTAATTTTTTGAGGAACCTCCACACTGCTTTCCAGAGTGGCTGCACCAATTTGCATTCCCACCAACAGTGCAAGAGGGTTCCCGTTTCTCCACATCCTCTCCAGCATCTATAGTCTCCTGATTTGTTCATTTCGGCCACTCTGACTGGCGTGAGGTGATATCTGAGTGTGGATCTGACTGGCATGAGGTTTTGATTTGTATTTCCTTGATGAGGAGCGACGTTGAGCATCTTTTCATGTGCCTGTTGGCCATCTGGATGTCTTCTTTAGAGAAGTGTCTTTTCATGTTTTCTGCCCATTTCTTCACTGGGTTATTTGTTTTTCGGGTGTGGAGTTTGGTGAGCTCTTTATAGATTTTGGATACTAGCCCTTTGTCCGATATGTCATTTGCAAATATCTTTTCCCATTTCGTTGGTTGCCTTTTAGTTTTGTTGGTTGTTTCCTTTGCTGTGCAGAAGCTTTTTATCTTCATAAGGTCCCAGTAGTTCATTTTTGCTTTTAATTCCCTTGCCTTTGGGGATGTGTCAAGTAAGAAATTGCTGAGGCTGAGGTCAGAGAGGTCTTTTCCTGCTTTCTCCTCTAGGGTTTTGATGGTTTCCTGTCTCACATTCAGGTCCTTTATCCATTTTGAATTTATTTTTGTGAATGGTGTGAGAAAGTGGTCTAGTTTCAATCTTCTGCATGTTGCTGTCCAGTTCTCCCAGCACCATTTGTTAAACAGACTGTCTTTTTTCCATTGGATGTTCTTTCCTGCTTTGTCAAAGATCAGTTGGCCATACGTTTGTGGGTCTAGTTCTGGGGTTTCTATTCTACTCCATTGGTCTATGTGTCTGTTTTTGTGCCACAAGCTCCGATTTCTAAAGGCCTCCGTGTTCTGCCTACCTCTCGGTCCTTGTGTCCTCTGACCTACCCTCACCACCACGACCCAGCCATACTGGATTCCTTGCTGTTCCTCAACTGCACCACAGACAGATGCAGCCTTTATACTTGTTCTCTCGTCCAGAATCACTGCATCACTGTTCTCTTCTTATCTCTCAGGTTCTAGATGAAATGTCATCTCTCCAGAGAGGCATTCCAAGACTACCAAATCAAAAGTCACCTGAAAGCCACCTTCTCCCATAGCTCTACTTTCCTGCTCTGTATGACACTTAGCTGGTATATGGCTATCTTTGTTTGCTCGTTCTAAAATGGAAGCTCCACAAGAGCAGCAACTGTGTCTGATTTTCCATGGTACCCCTGACCCCTAAAACAGTAGCTTTTAGTAGATTCTAAATAAATTAGTGAATTTATTAAGTTGATGAATAAACTCATGAATACCAGAATTGATATAAAGACAGATTTCAAAATCTAGAAAAAAAAACTGATCAAACCACCTATTGGAAAGACCTTTCTAACTTATCTACAAGACATGTCTAGAAGTCATGAAAGATGGATCAAAATGAGTTCAATAGACATGACAAAGGGCAAATTTCCTCCTACTATATCCAAAAATGGAAGGAACAAAAAAGTGTCTTACAAATCAACTAGAAAGTGATGAATAATAGTGTGGAAAACAGGTCGGACATAAACATATTATTCACAGGAAAAGAAATAATAAGCCCATAAACACAAGATGCTTGACTTCATTAACCAAAGTAATAAACATTAAAGCAATGAGATATTTCTACAAATCAGATTAATGATCTTCTTCCCTCACAAAATTCTGGCATGAGATTTACAACTCCTGAACACATGCCTAGAAATCTCAAGGAAAAATAATCTTTTTACCACTATCACTATAAAGAAATTTACTTTTATCTATAGCCCTTACTTGGATTTAGTTTGCAAAATAATTCCCCAAATCATTATTATCATCTCCTTATAATGCTTATCATGTAAGAGAAAAATGTCAATTAAACTCTTAACACAATTTCAGGTATCCTTACAAAAACAAAAAAGCTTCAAACAAAGATAAATTTCTAATTTCTAACACTGATTGTCTCCAGGGAGCCTGAGGGACAGAGATAGGAGGACTTTTCAATGTTTATCTGTTGAATTCTTTCTCTTTTTTGAGAGAGAGACAGAGACAGCTGAGTGGGGGAAGGGCAGAGAGGGAGACAGAGAAACCCAAGCAGGCTCTGCGCTGACAGTACGGAGCCCAACGTGAGGCTAGAACCCACAAAACTGTGAGATCATGACCTGAGCTAAAACCAAGAATTGGATGCTTAACTGACTGAGACACCTAGACTCCCCTGTTGAATTCTGTAACATGTGCAGTTATTATATATTCACAAAATAAAATTAAAAGTAAAAAGTAAAATAAAAATCTACTACAAAGAAAGCTATAAAGAAAAAAAAGCTTGATCTAAAATCCCAAGGGACTAAATCATACAGAATACACTCATAGCAGCATCATGCTTAAAGTGTCTTCTACCAACAGAGTACTATCCGAAGGAAGCCTACTGCAGTGTAAATTAAAACAGTTTCAGGGTAAACTATTTATTCTGGAGCAAACAGCCACTGTAATCACTTGGTATGAAAAGGCACCTCTCATACTTGCTGTCGATCCTCCCCTAAGACATTTAGCTTATTAGATTACAGGCCTCCCCTTAATACCACCATATTAGAGGAAAACCTAGTAGACTAGAGAGCACACATGTGGAAATAAATATTTCTATCAGCCAGGACATATTAATGAAACTATAGATATCACTATGGAATGCTTGTCATGGCCATCACCTATTAACCTGCTAGTGTCCAATAACAACTTGGATAAACAGGTTGTTAAAACGAATTGTAACTTGTTATCTCTAACAGCCCTCTTTAGGAAAGTGACTGGCCTTACTATCTTCTTTAATATAGGATGACTATTTACTAAAACAGCCACTAATTAGGAATGTAAAATCTCATTATAAGGACTGAGAAAGACTAATATCAGTTCTCTGTTAAAATAATGTAAGTCAAAAACTAGTTAGTTAACAGAATCTAAATTATATCTATGGCATACTAAATTTCTTTTAAGGTAATCCCTTTAGACTTATTTATAGAGGCATTAATTTAGAAATAAGAGTGATAAGGTCTATATTAATCATAAAAACCTGGCAAAAGAATAGAATTTTAAATATGTTAAATTACTTGGTGAAGTACAAATTATTCAAATTATTCTATTCATTACTAATTTAAGTTTTATCCAAAAATAGTTTAAATGCTACATTAAACCACACATAACTCTTATAAAATAAATTCAAATAAGACAATTTTAAAGAATGGACCTTAAAATATATCTATCTGAACCCATCAACAAATATATCCTCAGGGATAATTCATTCATTTATCTCCTCACAGACCAAGATTAAAAATATTATTATTAAAAATATTATTAAATTCTCTCACTAAGCAATTGAGGTAGAATAATCTAAAGTAACACATTTTTGAAAAATATACTGTAAATCATGAAGAACAATAAAAATTTGATTTGCATGTTAGAATTAGTTATTTTAAACCATAGTTATGAGTGCTTTATACACCAACACTGCAGCACAGACGTAACACATATTTTTTAAAGATTACCATTTTAAAGTCATCTGCTAGTAAAATTCTATTTTTAATAAAAATAATAAAACAAAGTTAATCCAAATCCTGTGTCACTGACAGTCATAAAACACTCTGAGCTATCATCCACATTTCTACCTCACCTCACCAGTGAATGGAAATAACTGAGAAGCTTCTACTCGTGACTTTTCTAATTTAGCCATCCTGGGAACAGCTTGTAAAGCAAACCAGTATAGGTCAAAACATGGGCGAGGCTGAGCTAATCAGAAACTGACAGCCACAGCATAAACAAGTTAAATTTTAAGGTTCCAAAGTATCCACTGCCATGCCAACAGGACTTCTGAGTGTCCGGTTAGACACTTGCTCATCTTAAATCAGGATGAATCTCTCTCCCACCAAAGATCTGACTTATGAAGTGAATGTCAAAAGGTGTAAAAATTGTTCCAATATTAGTTAATACATAATTTTTAAAGACAGACCTTTTAAAAAACCGAGCAAAGATATTTTTATCTGTTTTTATCCTGTTTAAGTTTTCCACTAACATGATCTACTGTGCAAAAGTATGTTTATTTCCCTTACATGGAAAAAGTAATAATACATTAACTAACACTTGCTGGACTCCTACTGTGGGTGAGGAACTGTTACAGGTGCTTTCATACAAAATGTCAATCCATACAAGACCTTCACAAGGTAGGTTTTGTTGGCTCCGTTTTGTGGATTTGTAAACCACTGGTCAAAGGGCTCAATCAACAGTAGCACTAAATACGTTTTTTGGTAACATTACCAAACAACAGCACCAGACTACAAAAGATGCAAGTCCAGTCAAAGTTTTAAAAGCAGTTTTCTCTGATGTAGTAAAATGAGCTTTTTAAGGGCATATTCATCTTACACGCGCTAGAGAAACATGCTGGTGTTTGTCTATCTGCATCGATCTACTGAATAATTAGTATCCTTCCCATTCTTCTGGACTATGCAAACATTATATTTTTCAAAAAATAACACAAACTTAAAATGTTAACATTCTTTTTGTTTAAAAACTTAATTTTTTGCTGGTTAGAAAAAAAGTAAAAAGTCTTTGAAAACATCCACAACTCAATTAACGTGTTATTAGTACTAACTTGACCTTCATTCAATAACTTGGTAAACTAATCCTTTAAAAACAATGAGTAAACAGCTGTCAGTGCAACAAAATTAATTCTTAACTTACAAAACACAAGGATTTTAAAAATTTGAGTACACTGTTGTTTTTTTTTAAGAGATTTTTTTAAAAAGAGATTTCTTCAATCATATTCACTAAGACTACTTCACATAAGGGACAGTTAGTTATGCTCAAAACATTATGCTTAAATGTGAAAAATTATGTATCAAGGATTAAAACCCTGGTTGGAAAAGAAATTTAACTTTATGGAAGCTTTGTGTTACTTAGCAAATACTGATAGGCCTTATAAATCTTAAGTGAATATTCTTCAATTTAATACAGGAAGAAAAAAGCTGCATGATGGAAGAAAGATATAATCATTTTTAGACAAGTATAGAAAAAATAATTTCACATAGTGTCATCTTAAATATTTCCTACTTTAGTTTGAGACTTTTGTCTAGATGGAAGCATTTCTGAATCCTGATCCTCAGAATTCAAGTTCAAAAACAACAGACACATAATAAATCTTACATTTTTTCCAACATATTATAAGTTAGGTACACATCTTAGTAGCAGTAACACTTTAACAGAGAACATGAGAGGTTATTATTTAGTTTTTAAAAAGTTCCTAACTGTTCAGAAATTCTTAACAACTATACATTAAACGTAAGTATTAGGAAATTCTTATCTCCAAAAGTATTTAAAATATGTATACCAAAACTATAAATTGTTTAATAATTATTTAATCTTAAAAGGTATATTTCTATAACTATAAAAACTTCTTTAAGGGGATGATACTGAGGGAAGCTACTTCAATACCGAGGAATGATACCATAAAAAGCCCTTAAAAGGAGGAATAAGGTGGGGGGAAGAATAAAAATTACACGCTTAACCACAATTAAGCTTTTCAGCTGACAGGTAAAACTCATAGCTCTTTTAATCAGAAAAATAAAAACTGAAGCAAAAGAAATTCATAGTAATTCTATTCCAATCAAATATATAAACTAATGATGAACGTCACAATCCTAAAAATAAAGATGGCCTACCTTAGAGGCGATCCACTTGATAAGAACCACAGCCAGACACCAGATCAATGTAATTCCCATTGGATCAACCAAAAGCCCACTGCATAATCTCCCTCCTCTTCCAGCAGGCAATGAGTAAGGAAGACTTATTATGAGTTTGATAATAACCAGCTGTCCGGAGGCAGAAGAGAGGGGACACTGACTGCCTTGAACCTCAAGCAGCTGCCTTCAAACAACGATCACCTGACTCCTCTGAGAAGGCGCTGCCAGCCAGCCTTCCTACCCAGCGCGTGCTTAATGCCACAACCCCAGGGTTGGGGGAGAGCAGAAGTAATGTTGGAAGAGGAAAGGAAAAACCTTAGTGAGAGCTGACACTCTCACAAAATGTAGACAGAAGTCTCACAAAATGTAGACAGAAGAGGTCTCGGGCTACCCCCAAAGACTTCTACATCTGAATACTAAACAGAGTGCTTTGACACAACTTCCCAAAAATGTTTAGCAATACAAAAAATTTCCTAATTTCTTTCACATAGACAAGCTTCACAAGTATAATGTCCTGGCATTTAAAAATATTAATGCATTTTATTCTTTCTTTTCAACTTTTAACACTGAATTTGTTTGACTTTTTATTTCCTTTAGGGCTAGGATTACTTTATGAATGTTAGAGTCTTTCATAAATATTGCCGGCCCTATTTAACATTATAATTCACTCATTTAGCATTTATTGACAAAGGCCAGTCTAGCAGCACATTTTCAGACAATTAAAAGTATATTATCTCTACGTCCTAAATGCCATCTTGTTTATAATTACAATATTTTTCAGTACATGTCGCCTTTTCTTGGCTGGTGAGTGAACTCTCTATTAGCCAAGTGTGCCTATATTCATCCACCTTCATGACCTCATAGCAGCCAGCAGGTTGCAGGTAGTACTGCTGAGAAAGTCTTTCCTGAAACTTTCATCCAAGTATTCTACAAATAGTTACTACGCTGCTCCTATGCAGCAGGCCCTGTGCTAGATGCCAAGGGCATCATCACCCAGTGAAAACAGAAATGGCTCCCGCCCTTGAGAAGCTTACAGTTTCGTCAGAGTCTCCTGTAACCAAAGTCTACAAAAATAAGTGCAAAATTGCACATGTAACAAGTGTCCACAATGAAGTGGAGGTAAGAACTGCCAACACAGCCTGGATCTGACCTAATTGAGAGGTGAGGGTCTTCTTCCCACAGTTCCTGAAATGTCCCTGAGCTGAAATGAAGGGGCAAGAACATGAAGAGGACAGGAAGAGTGATCTGTGTAGACACCACAACACGTGATGGCCAAGGAACTGATGAAACAAAGCACAGTAAGAAGAGATGGCAAGAACAGGGCCGGCTAGAACCCAGGGCGAGCGAAAGCGGAGGCCATGTGAAGGTGTTTGGTCTTCATCCTGAAAGCTACCCTAAAGAGCTTCAGCAGGTATTGGTCAAGGACAGCTCTGTGGGGTAGAGCTGGCCAGGCAGTTAACAGGCCACTGCAGAGGTCCAGGCGAGAGGACATGAGCCTAGGCTGGGTGGTAGAGATGAAAAGAGGGGGCTGGCGGGAGAAATACTGAGGACGTGACAGTACTGCCAGACTGCAGTCCGTGACAAGACAGAGGCATCTGCATGTCAACACCACACAAAGGATGGTTCTAAAATATTTGAAATAGCCCAAATGGGTCAAATACTAATGCTATTTTCATGATCCAATCCTCAGTACGAAGAGTTTATTTAAAAGAAAAGTTAATTCTAGACCTGTCAAAATGAAGCATAAATTAAATTAGCAGATCTAAATCAAAATTTTCCTAAATTGAAACCGTTTATAACACATGGTCATAAATTTCTCACTCTACCTTATACATTATGTATATCTCTTCTTGCTACTGAACTAACAAGCTGTAATGCAATCCTTGAACAAATGGAGAAGACTTTTTTTGTCAGGAACCTAAGCGTGACATGAGATTGTCAGGGTCTTTCATTACTCTCTGCATTCTAGTAGGGTTCCAGTAACCAAACCGAAAGGATGCCCAGGGATAGGACAGAGCAGCAGAACGTGTATTCACCAGAGTCTCAGGAGAAATGCTGGTGGACATGGGTAAGGGGCCGTGGAGCCTGCGCCAGTGGCTACCACAGACTTGAGGTCATTATCTGCCACTCTAGCCCATGCTGCACACTCTGAATTAGCCCAACACCGTGATGCTCAGTCCAGGAGTACATCTCATTTTCATACTTCCTTTCCAATCAGCTACTTAAAGAGTCAAATTTTGAGAAGCAAATACAAGATTGCTGTTTTCAGTACAGTACTTAAATATTTTTATAAATGTCTTTTTGGTTAACGGTGAGCTCAAGAATCTGCACTTTCATTTAGTCTACAAAGGAAGGCTCGAACAGGAAAAAAAGGCAAGAATCAGAATTGAGATACAGAATTAAAAAAAAAAAAAAGACAGTAAGAAAGGCAGTCCTAACAGTTCTCTCATTTAAGTGAATTTCTGTCAAGAGTTTATTTCCACCATCTCAAAACTCTACTAGTCTTAGAGACAAGAGTCTGGGTTTATTTTGCATCTTTACTCCCAAGAGCTGAGTGAGCCAGGGCAAGTCACCACTTCGTGGGCCCTTCTACTCCTCACCTTCACAGGGCTTACAAGAGTGTCATACAAGAATACTTCGCTTATAGCAGCTCTCAGTAAATTTTTGCCAAATCAGAATTAGATATTTAAGACCCAAGAAGGATACTGACCTAATCACTCCAGCTTCAACCCAACAAAAGACTTAACTGAAGTCACACGGATCTATGAGGGCAACTTGCACTGTGCTTGTCTAGGGCCTAGGAGAGCTAGGGTCTTGGCTTTCATTGTTCACACTAGTGAATAGGTTGGCTCCCTAAAGTGGTTTTCCCAGCACCCTCTTCTTAAATTTCTACTGTATGTCTAACAGTAAAATACAGAGATAATCAGGACACAAGCCTCCCAAATTAGAACATTCTCTATTTGAATAGAAACAGTATTGAATTTATGCCTAAAAAAACCCATAGATCCTTCATTGCTAATGATACATGTACATCATTCACATCTTACAAAAATCTTAGGCAATGTAATTTTTTTCTTAAAACAGTACCCTTAACACTCTTAATGGCATGGACCTATTAGGTTTAAATTTTTTTCTTTTTGTGAGATATGAGATATTTACTACTAATTTATAAGTTACAAGACTTCTTTTAATAATAAAAAATTCAATAAGATGAAATAAAAGCAAAAGCTGCTATCAAATTAGTATGAATATTCCTTTACATTATGTTTATTTCATAGAAAATTCTCCTAAATATTAGTCTTTCCAGATTGAATCATGTAAGTTATTCCATAAAGAAAAAGCTACCTCTTTTACACTAATGACACATGTATCCTTTTACATGAACTTTTCTCACCCCAAAGCGTTAGTGAAACATGGAAGGATAACAACAACAAAAAAATCAGACTATACCAGAAAAATTAAGGCCCAGGATACAACTAAGCTTTCAAAAACAGAATTTGATACTTTAAGAACAAAGTATAATTTTTTTTTAACTTTCTGGGGCTAATATCTGAAAAATCAAAGTATTAAAGGCAGACTATTTTAAAATAGTTTAAAACTGTGATCAATAGAAAGAAAAGACATTGACTTTGATCATTGTGTTTTAGAGAAGTAATCCAAGTGCAAATTTTATCCCTGGGGCTCTCTGCCACCCACAGGACACCTGTCAATCTTGGCAATAGCCTTTAGCTATCCATATAGAGACTCAGCATGTCCTTCCCTTAACCAAATTAGGCTACCCTCATCTGCATTGACATCAGCGTCTATAATTTTGGATTCTCATGGACAGAAATAGCCTATCCCAGAGTTCTTTATACAAATGTTGTGTCTGTGGAAAACTATAACGAAACTTATAATAGAAAAATATAAACACTATAGTCAAAACCTTCCAATTGTGCTTTTATCATTTTGAATTCCAGCCAATTTTCATAGCAAATAATGTGTCAAAGCAGGTTTTTTGTTCAAATCCACATATCAGGGCTTATTTTTCTTCAAATGGTATGAATTTCAAGAGATATGAAAGTGACAAAAAATGAAGCTTCAATAACAAAAATACTTTAGAACTATGGTAACATGGGAATTTTACCAGTAAATTAAGACCTTTGTATCATATTGATTTACAGCTCCCAATTAAGTTTTTTGTTACATAGTATCTCAGTAGTTGATGACAATGGGCATGCGATTAGTCCTAGAGTATGGAGGAAGCAGTAAAAGCACCCTGACATTTTACAAAACATTCAAGTCTTCTGTTACAGACAACTGTCTTATGATACTAAAAGAACTGAGATTTGCATATTGAACCATTGTTCATGATATATTAAAAATTATGGAAAAGTAGAAGTGGTCGCAATTTTTAGAAGAAAAAACAGTAGTGCAGATCTATAGGGTACGAACTTAGAAAAAGAACATCAACGTGCATGCTGTAAGTGTAAGACTACTGGTATATTATTAGACCAGGAGAATGTCACAAACAGGGGACACCTTAATTTCAGCAAAGCTGAACATGAAGTCTCTAGTGGCAATCTTAAAAAAAAAACAGAGCAATGTGAGCCCCACACTACATTTAGGCAGACTCCTAGCTGACTAAAACATACCCAGAGATTAAGTACTTGATATCAAACTAGTGGAAGAATTCTAGAGGTAACTAACAGAACTCTGCTTTTGACCTCGTCTAGTTCCACAGTTCATTTATTGGGGTGCAGATCAGACAAATGCATATCAAATCTGCATATAAATGCAAAGGATAAAACAGCATGCTTAATTACAAATAACAAAAAAAGTCAGAATGTTTAATCTCTAAATAAGAGACAGTAATTAAAAGCAATCTTAGGAGACATTGAAAGTCAAATAAGTATCCAGATAGAGGATGTTCCATTATTCTCAATACAGACCACTTTTATGAGACTGAGTTCAGTCTGAGTATCACACTGGAAGATGCATACATATATGGCATTTTATTTTTTATTTATTTTTAAAAAAATGTTTATTTTTTTGAGAGTGTGCGTGTGTGAGTGAGTGGGAGAGGGGCAGAAAGAGAGGGGGACAAGGGACCTGAAGCAGGCTCTGTGCTGACATCAGAGAGTCCGATGTGGGGCTTGGATTCACAAACTGTGAGATCATGACCTGAGCCAAAGTCAGACACTTAACCAACTGAACCACTGAGGCACCCCTTATATCTTAATTTTTTTTTTAATTTTAGGGAGAGTATGTGTACAAGTGTACAAGTCAGGGAAGGGGCCGAGGGAGAAGTAGAGAGAGAATCTTTTTTTAAAAAATTGTTTTTAATGTTTATTTTTTAGACAGAAAGAGACAGAGCATGAATGGGGGACAGAGAGAGAGAGAGAGAGAGAGAGAGAGAGAGAGGGAGACACAGAATCCGAAGCAGGCTCAATGCTCTGAGCTGTCAGCACAGAGCCCGACGTGGGGCTTGAACTCACAGAGCATAAGACCATGATCGGAGCCGAAGTCGGATGCTTAACCGACTGAGTCACCCAGGCGCCAGAAAGTAGACAGAATCTTAAGCAGGTTCCATGCTCAGTGAAGAGGCTGACACAGGGCTCAATCCTATGATCCTAAGATCATGACCTGAGCCAAAATCAAGAGTCAAATGGTCAACCAACTGAGCTACCCAGGTACCCCATACATGGCATTTTAAAATGCAGATAAGAATAATATACATAAGGGATAACAGTATTATGAACGGAGATGCTTTTGGCAAAGAAATAAAGAGGGGCAGAATTGGTATTAAACAGCTATAAGGTAAAATAATCTAGGCAGTTTGGCTTTTTTTTTTTTTGGTGAAATTACAGAAGGTAGAAATAAGACTAACATGCAGTAAGTTTGTGGAAAATAGAATTTGATTCAATATTACTATCTAAGAACTTTCTACAACTTGAGCCATGTAAATTGAGAAGAGCTGCCTCAAACAAGCCTCTGTCAAGGAGGTTATGAGACAGGCTAGGACAAATGATCTTCATGCTCTCTGCCAATTCCAAGATTCCATAATACTATAATTGAATCAGACACTGGAGTTCAGGGAAGCTGAAGTGCTTGAAATTTGTAGGTTGAGTACCAAAGAGGGAAAGTGTGAAGAAAATAGGCTCTAAAATTCTGAAAGTGAATCTTCTTGACTCCTTGGCTAAATATTAAGCTAGTTATGTACAGTATGAGATTCCATGAGGCCAGGAGAATAACCAAGGGAAGAACTACTAAAGGAGACATGAGTCGCAACCAACCACTGTAAAGAGCTCTCACAGAATATCTGGGACATTCCACAGAGACCCCAGGAATGCCCTACCTTAGGAGAAGGGCAAAACTAGTCCATCAATGCAGCAAATTTTATTGAACAACACCATTCTAGACCCACACTAACAAAACTCATAATATGCCGAAAAGGATCAGGCTGATCAGCAAGTAACAAAACTGTCTGCCAGATCAAAATTCAACACTCTTTTAAGCATGACAAAATTACAAATTAGGAGAATAAACAGGAAAAGGTAACCCAACCCAAGGGGTAAAAAGTCATAAAAACAAACCTAGAAATGATCAAGATGATGGAATTAGTAGAAAATAATTTCTAAAATGTTATTATATATAATATTTTCAAAGATTTAAAGGAAAACATGCAAACAATGAAAAAATAAATTAAAACTTAAAAAAAATGGACTATTTGTAGCTGATAAATATAGTATCTAAATTAAAAGATTCACAGTTGGGCTTAACAGCAGAATAAAGAGAGTAGAAAAAGAGAGCAGTGTAAATTACCTAAACATTTCCCAAATTTGATGAGAACTACCAATCCAAATATCGAAGAAGGTCAATGAACTTCAAATAGGAAAAACACAAAACCACACCAAGATATGACAACAAAATTGCTGAAAATCAGTTGATACCAAAACCAAAAACATTATAAGAAAAAGACACCACAGATGAAACCCCTCATAAGACACAAGAGTCTTTAAGAAAACATTAGAAAATCAAATTCAACAATATATAAAAAGGAAATGCATTATGACTAAGGGTAAATTATCCCAAGAATCCAAAATTGGCTTAATGTTTGAAAAAACAATTAAATGTAATTCAACATATTAAAAGAAAAAATCATACAATCACTTCAATTGACAAAGAAAAAGCATTTAACAAAACTCAATACCCATTTATGATAGACACTCCTACTAATAATATAATAAATGAAAAATTTCCTCACCTTATGAAGATCTATGAAAAATCTACAACCATTATCATACTGAGCAACAAAAAACAATGCTTTTTCCCAAACATCATGAACAAGGCAAGGATGTCTGTTCTACCACTTCAACATAGTATTATAAGTTATAGCTAATGCATTAAGACAAGAAAAAGAAACATATGGCATACAAATTGGAAAGGAGAAGAAAATCTGTCTTTATTTGCAGGACAATCAGTTTGCCTATGTAGAAATCCTAAAAACTCTACAAAAAAAACCCTATTAGAACTAAAATTTACCAAAGTCACAAGACATAAGACCAATATACAAAAATCGCTGTATTTCTATATACAAATGAAAAATGTTTGCAACATGAAATTTAAAAAATATTATTTCCAGGGCACCTGGGTGGCTCAGTCAATTAGGTGTCTGACTCTCAATTTCGGCTCAGGTCATGATCTCATGGTCATGGGATCGAGCCCTGGGTCAGACCCTGTGCTTGGTGTGGAGCCTGCTGGGAATTCTCTCTCCTTCTGCCCTTCTCCTGCTCATGCTCACTCACTCTCTCTCTCTCTCTCAAAAAACAAACAAACAAACAAATACATATTATTTCCAATAGCATCCACAAACATGAAATACTTAGGGACAAATTTAATAGAATGTGTGCAATAAGCGCTATACAATGTAAACTATTTAAAACATTTTTGAGAGAAATTAAAGAAGAGCTACATAAATGGACAAATATACCATATGTTGTTGTGGGACTGAATTGTGTTCCCTCAAGAGACATGTCAAAGTCCTAATTCTGGATACCTGTGAATGTGACCTTATTTGGAAACAGGTTCTCCGCAGATGTAATTAAGATGAGGGCATACCGGGTTAGAATGAGTTCTGAGTCCAATATAACTGGTGATCTTATAAGGAGAGAGAAATTTGGACACAGACATACAACTACACAGGGAGAAGGCCATATAAAGATGGAGGCAGAGACTGAAATAATGCATCTACAAGCCAAGGAATGCCAAGGATTGCCAGCAACCACCAGAGGAGGCATGGAAAGATTCTTCCCCTGGGGACTTCAAAGAGAGCATGGCCCTGCTGACATCTTAATTTGTGATGTCTAGCTTCTAGAACTATGAGAGAATAAATGTCTGTTGTTGTAAGCCACCCAGTTGTGATGTTTTGTTTGGGCAGCATACCTAGTAAACTAATAAACATGGATTGAAAGGCTCAATATTGTTAAGACATCAATTTTCCCAGTTAATCTATCAATTCAAGGCAATCCCAATTAAAATTTCAGCATGCTATTTTTTTTCCTTTTTTTTTTTTTTTTTTTTTTTTTTTGGAGAGGGGGGAGAATATGACAAGCTCATTCTAAACTTATAAGGAAATACAAAAGACCTAAAATAGCCAAAAGTTTTTTTGGAAAAACGAAAACAAAACATGGAAGGACTTATACTACCTGATCTCAAGACTCCTTTCAAAGCTACAGTTATCCAGATAGTGGTTATTACGCAGACAGACAAAATCAATAGAACTGAACAGAGTTCAGAAACAGACCAACACTTTTGTGGCCAACTGATGTTCAACAAAGGTGCCAAAGTAACTCAAAGGAAAATGTAGTCTTTCCAACAAAAAATGGCATTGGAGAAAGCATATAAACATATGAGAATAAAAGAACCTCAACATGCAATCTCTCACTATGTAAAAAATTAACACAGATCACACATTTAAACATAAAGGCTAAACATTTCTAAGAAAAAGTATGAGAATATACTCATCATCTTGGGTTAAGTAAAGATTTCTATATACAAAAACAGTAATCATAAAAGAAAATTTATGTTAATTGGACTTCATTATAACTAAAAACTTCTGCTCTTTGAAAGACAGTGCTCAAATATGAAAAAGCAAACCACCAGGTTTTTTATTTTATCATAGTCTGCTTATATTTTTCATGGCCCCTAATAATCATAATTCAAATATTCTAAAAACAATATTTTATTCCTTTGTCAAAAGAGCATTTTCTCATTATATCTGTGTAAATATTTTTTAATTTATATCCAAGTTAGTTAGCATATAGTGTAACAATAATTTCAGGAGTAGATTCCTTAATGCCTCTTACCCATTTAGCCCATCCCCCCTCCCACAATCCCTCCAGCAACCCTTTGTTCTCTATACTTAAGAGTCTCTTACGTTTGGTCCCCCCCCCCCCCCGTTTTTATATCATTTTTGCTTCCCTTCCCTTATGTTCATCTATTTTTTATCTTAAATTCCTCATTGAGTGAAGTCATATGATATTTGTCTTTCTCTAATTTCGCTTAGCATAATACCCTCTAGTTCCATCCACATAGTTGCAAATGGCAAGATTTCATTCTTTTTGATTGTCGAGTATCTTTTTCTTTTTTTTAACGTTTATTTATTGTGAGAGAGTATGCGCATGAGCGGGGAGGGGGCAGAGAGAGAGGGAGAGAGAGAATCCCAAGCAGGATCCACACTCAGTGTGGAGTCCAATGTGGGGTTTGATCTCACGACCATGAGATTATGGCCTGAACCAAAATCAAGAGTTGGACACTTAACCAACTGACCCACCCAGTCACCCTGTAAACCTCTAGGTTCTGTTAAATTGTTACACATACCTTAAGTTTTTGTTCATTAATTTATATCCACCTAATTACATAAAGCAAATTTGGAGGGGGGAACAACATAAATTTGACATATATCTGACAAAGAACTTGTATCTGGAATATATTATATAGATATTAAAAATTCATAGCTTTAGCAGAAGACAACCCAATTAAAAGTATAGGCTAAAGATTTCAACAGATAAGTCACAATAGGAGATAAATAACTAATATGCACATGAAAAGATGCTGAACATATTTAATAAAGAAATGAGAACTGAAACCACAAGATACCACTACACACCCACAAGAACGGCTAAAATTAAAAAGACCGACAATACCTAGTGATGGCATGGATGTGCAGCAATTTGAACTCCGCAAATCCAATGTATGTCCAAAAAAATGACCTGAACATGAATGTTCACAGCGGCTTCATTCATAATAGTCGAAATTGGTAATGATGCAAGTATCCATCAACTGATAATGGATAAATGAACTGTGATATATCCATACAATGGGTTACTTACTCACTACTAAGTAACAAAATGAAACTGATTCATGCATGCAGTAAAAGGGATAAATCTCAAAAACACTGTGATAGTGAAAGAAATCAGGGAAAAAAAAGTGCATTCTAGAAAAGGCAAAACTAATCAACAGGGATTGTCTACAGCAGGGGCTGGGGGGAACTGATGCAAAGAGGCACAAAGGAATTTTTGGGGGTGATTGCAAAGTACAGTATCTCATTTGGAGTATTAGTTGCATGGGTGTATGCATTTGTTAAAACTCCTCAAACTGAGTAGAAATTGTACTTCAGCTTGAATTTCAAAAAGAGGAGCAAAATCTACTCCCTCCCACTCACAAAAGAAGTTTAATACAGGTAAAGTATAAAGTAAAATTGGGAGTGGTGAAAAGGCTGAGACCAGAAAGGTAATAAAAGATTTTGGTCAATGGTATTAAGGAATCTGAATCGTACACAAAGGATAAAGGAGGAGCACTGAAAGATTTCACATAGAGAGTGATGAATAAATTATATTCTGGAAAAAATACTTTGGGTCCCAGTGTGTGGAATGGATTAGCACAGTGGACTTCAGTCTTCCAGAGATCCGTAAGAAGGCTTTTAATCCAGGCCTTAAACCAGAATGAGATGATGCCCTAGATTAGGACAGGGGGATAGTCATGGGAATGGAGAAAGATGATGAGATTCAAGAGACTGATTAGCTTTAATCTTTTGGTGAAGGGTTAAGCGGTCCAGGGACAACTAAATGGAAGTATACCTTCTGTAGCTGGGCTTGTGGGTCTCAAGGCCTTGAAGGAGAGGTGGGCTGGAGAAAGGGATTTGGGGGTAGTCATCTACTAATCAAGACCATATAGTAGGATTACCAAATGAGATAAGATGGTTAAAACCAAAATCTAAAGGCTCACAAGCAGGAGAGGACTGGGAGGGCAAAAGGCCAAATCTCACAAATGGTAAAATTCAAATTAAATAGCACCCACCCCCCAGCTACCTGGTGCCCCCCCCCACCCCAGCACACATATATGCAAATAACATTCCTTTCTCTTACATCTCAGTAATGTTAAAACCAGTAAGAAACAGCTTTGAACACAATACAAAAATCAAGTGACAAGAAAGCCACTGCTCAACAAATCTCAAACCAAATCTTTTGGGCTTAAAGTTTCTTCCAGACCTAGGCCAGAGAAAGAATTTTTGGTTTAGCTCTCCCTAGTCCACACTCCTTTAGTAGATGAAAGCAAGTTACAGCAGCTAATATTAAAACTTCTATCCAGTTCTGTAACTGACAGTGATTTGGAAGAAGTCGTTGAGGTAAATAGTAGCTAACCAGGACAAAATCCATGTTTCTATTATACTATTTACAAGGTAGAATGAATGAATCTCTTATCAAAGTCTCTGAGATCACTTTCATTTCCAACAGTGGACTAGTTCAGAGAACAGATCCTACCACTGAAAAGTGAAAATAGCGGAAAATATAGAAAATATCTACTGCAATGAATCCATGAGCTGGTAAGAAATTTAAGGAACACTCAGGCAAAAACTAAGTAAAAGCAGGAATGCACAAAGGTAAGCAGAGTACTGAAGCTGGCTTTCACTTCAAGGTCAAGGTAGAGAGGGTGAACCTGAGCTTTGAATTATTCACAACCTCACGAGTGTATGGAATAAAAAAACCCACCAAAGCATAGGGTCTGGCCAAGTACAAAGCACCAATAGTAACTATTACTAATGTAATACACAATGGGCAATATTACATTTTATGTTCATTAAAGAAATAGGTTGAATCAAACCATATGCAATTTGACAACCATCAGCTAGGAGAACAGAATACAAATTTATGTAGGCTAGCAAAAAGATTGCCATGTTTTGGATTTGCTACCTTTCTGGTGAACCTGACAGCGAAGGCAGTTAAGATTAATTAATGCCACCTTAAGGAGCTGTAACTACAACAACGTACAAAAAAAGTTTACTAAGGTTCAGAAAAAAGAGCCACTTTCCCTTAAATAAACACCAATTGTTTATATTTAATAAAATGAAAAGAACACTAAGGCTTCTGTACTTAGCATATATAATTATAATGCTTTGTTTAAAATAGAATAGACAAAGAATTAAAAGGACAAAAATAATTTGCATTGAACTACATAGTACTTATTCAAAAGAAATGCATTTATACTCAACATTCTACAAATATAAAACTTATCTAACACCAACAAAACTCTCACTAAAAAATATTTTCTTTATAGAGGTTACCACCAGTGGGGGGGAAAGGGGAATAGCAAGTTATTGTTTGATGGCTAAGTTTCTGTATAGCATGATGAAAAAGTTTGGGAAATGGATAGTGATGATGGTTGAATAACACTGTGAATGTACTTGATGCCACTTAATGGTACAATCAAAAATGGTTAAAATGGTAAATTTCATGTTAGGTGCATTTTAGCACACAAAAAATTACATACAAAAAACTATATCTAATTTTCCTTAAAGTTTGGAATTCTCTTAAGTCTGAAATTCATGCAAATAAGTATCCTGTAAAAACTGGACTAAAGGAGCAGAGTTTGGGTTATGTGATCATAGATTTTTTAAATGTTTTTAATGTTTATTCATTTTGACAGAAAGAGACAGAGTGTGTGGGGGGGGGGGGGGAGGGGCAGAGAGAGAAAGGGAGACACAGAATCCCAAGCAGGCTCCAGGCTCTGAGCTGTCAGCACGAACTCACGGATGACCTGAGAGCATGACCTGAGCTGAAGTCGGACACTTAACCAACTGAGCCACCTAGGCACCCCAAGGGTTATGTGATTAAAGATTTAAATCTGAGGTCTACCTTTCCTACCCACGGAGTCTTGATACAAGTTACATTCTGGAAGGCTCTGTTTCCTCCACCTGAAAAACAGGCAAGTACTTGGGACACAAATTGTAGTTAGGATTAAAACAGATAGTTACGGTATGCAGAAAGATAATGCAGGAATTTCACACCAAGGTGTTCTTATTAAATTCTGTGACATATGAAGAGTTATTAACTAAATAAAGTTATTAACTCAAATTTACTAACCTTTTAAAATCATCTACCACCCTTTAGCCAGTGCTTGATAATATATTCAGGCATACAAAACTTGATTCAAATTCTTTAAAATGGCTTTTCCCTATGTTTATCAACCCAGCTCTTAACTTAAATTACCAGTTTCTCTAAGTTACAATATGAAACAGTCAGGAATATTAAAAAAACAAAACAATTTATCATTAAGTAAAAGAAGTTAGACTCTAATGCTCTCTCCTTTTCAACTTTTTGCCGGCTGCCACCCAATGGCAATAGTCCATTTGCAGTCACCTCCATGAACAACAGGCTTGCATCTCACAATATTAAACCAGTCAGGAATTTGCCCAAGCGGTTCAGAGTCTAAATCATAATTTTACTTTTAAGAAATCAGACCTGGCTGGCATACATGGTATTTAATTTCCTTAAGTATCAAATACTTTGCAAACCCCCACATGATACAAGTTAATTCTCTGATAGCCTGTATTGTGTGTATTTTTTGAAAATCTGTATATTATGATGTCCTACGTCTTAAGAAAACCTTCCTGACTGGGAAGAGACTGCCAGTCCTAGAGCTAATCAATTCTTGGAGACAGCAAAGGGCCCAGCCAGGAGGATGCCCTTGATATGCAAACTATCCAGAGCCAGACCTCTTCCATCAGATCCTTGTACCCCAAAGTAATCACCCAGAGCCAGGTACTAGGTAACTAGGGACCACTCCAAATGCCCAAGGCCCCAAATTATTCAAATCTGCCAATCCAAAACTGTTCACTATGCCCTGCCTTTCTCTGAGAACTCCCAACAGAGACAGTGGCCTAATGCTCTCCCCTGTGGCCCTGCATGGTGTGCCCTGTCTCCTGTCTCTAGGATCTCTGAGTATAATAAACTCTGTTTTTTCTCCTGAACCTTTCCTGTGTCTCCTCTTGTGGCTGCACCTGGCTATTGCAGCAAACAATGCAAAACATATCCACTGATTGAGAAAATACAAATTATTGTGAGTTCAGTAGTTATGTTTAAATAATTTTACTTAATCACAACAGTATCTCCTTATATTTGAAAAGCACTAGTACATACATGAGATTTATATTTTTAAGTTTACTGTGTTGAGTACATGTATATTCATGAGTCCCTTGCCAAAATCCCAGATTCTCCTGGGATTTGCCATTATCATTTGGGAACCACTGGCCAGAGGAACAAGACAAGGTGTGTGTGTATGCATAACCTCCTCTCCCCGCCGCCCCCCCCCCCCCACTTATGAAAGAGAGATGCCCCATTCAATATACCATCATCTCTCTAAAAAGCTGCTAAGATGGGGGGGTCAGGTGTTAGGTGATCTAAGAAAAACCGATATGGGACACCTGGGTGGCTCAGTTGGTCAAGCGTCCAACTCTTGATCTCAGCTCAGGTCAGGATCTCACAATTTGTGAGATCAAGCCCCACAATGGGCTCTGTACTGACAGCATGGAGCCTGCTAAGGACCCATGCTCTCTGCCCCTCCCCTCCCTCTCAAAAATCAATAAAAAAAAAAAAAAGAGAGAAACTGATCTAAGAAAAAACCTATATGATCAATGTTAAAAGGGGGACACACCAAAGAGCACAAAAACCTTTAACCCTCTCATCAAATTGCAAACACAGCACTTTATCATACATCTTTCCTTATCTTATAGCATGCTTTATTACCAAGAAGATATAGAAAACCACTTAATATTTGTATTTTATGGCACAAACTTAACTTTTAATATCATTTCCCCCTATACATATTCTAATTCCAACCAATTACTCAAGATTTCCTGAACACAGCCTAGACATTATTGCCACCACACTTGTCCCCAACTCATTTCCTCAATCTAGACTAAATTTCCCCCCTCTCGGGAAAGTTATGTCAGTTTTGACACTTCCAACATGTATTTGTATAAAGACAAAAATAAAATCCAGTCACTTTTAGCTATTAGTATGGCTTATTTCAAGATTTCCTGGGAAAACTTAAAAAAAAAAAAAACAAAAAAACACCTAAAATAGATAATTGGATAGAGTTGAAAGTTTTAATTCTATGGACAATTTGAACCAGTTAGATGTAATCCAGTCAGTTTAAAATGGACAAATAAAATATACTTAAAGAGTCTCTTGTTTAGAACCTAGAATATAAGTTCTGGTACCATATATATATAGAATATAGACTGTTACCATACTAACTTTGCTATGAGAGACAATGTTTCAAGAACAGTTGATTTTTAAATAACTTGTTCACTGAAAAGCTTCTAAAGTGTCAAGTAGAAAACAATTTTCAAAATTAGTCAACATTTAATTGGGAGACAGATATCACCCTATACATAAAAATATTTATTTATTGTATTATTACACTTTACAACTTTTTGAGTTTTTTAAATATTTATTTATTTTGGGAAGAGCACAAGCAGGGGAGGGGCAGAGAGAGGGGGACAGAGGATGTGAAGCCGGCTCTGATAGGCTGACAGCAGCGAGCCAATATGGGGCTGGCCCCATGAACTGTGAGATCATGACCTGAAGTCAGACAATCTACCAACTGAGCCACTCAGGTGTCCCTTTTTCTTACATTACTGTTTGAGTGTAAATTGATATAAGCTTTCTTGCAAGTAATTTGGCAATGTGTATCAAGACTTAAACTAAACCTAACATTAAAAAAAATTTTTTTTAACGTTTATTTATTTTTGAGACAGAGAGATACAGAGCATGAACGGGGGAGTGGTAGAGAGAGAGGGAGACACATAATGGGAAGCAGGCTCCAGGCTCTGAGCCATCAGCCCAGAGCCCGACGCGGGGCTCGAACTCACGAACCGTGATATTGTGACCTGAGCTGAAGTCGGACGCTTAACCGACTGAGCCACCCAGGCGCCCCTAAACCTAACATTTTAACTAGCTATATACCACTTCTAGGAATTAATCTTAAGGAAATTATCATGGATAAGCATGAAGACTTAAGCTACAAGGATTTTCATCACAACACTGTTTATAGCAGTGAAAAACTGTAAACTTTCTAAATATCTGACAAGGGATTGATCAGTTGACTGATTATAAAATTAGAAACATGGAATTTTTCAATCATTTGAAGTGAATACTGTAAAACATACATGTTCAAAGTGTCTTGAAACTGATTATAATTCTTGGATACTTTTAACTATTTAAAATTTGGGGCGCCTGGGTGGCTCAGTCGGTTGAGCAGCCGACTTCAGCTCAGGTCACGATCTCGCAGTCTGTGAGTTCGAGCCCCGCGTCGGGCCCTGGGCTGATGGCTCAGAGCCTGGAGCCTGCTTCCGATTCTGTGTCTCCCTCTCTCTCTGCCCCTCCCCCATTCATGCTCTGTCTCTCTCTGTCTCAAAAAAAAAAAAAAAAACAAAAAAAAACAAAAAAAACCACGTTAAAATTTATAGTACTGATAATGCACATATCCAGTATGTTAATACACAGAGATAGAGATCAGATGCGCAGTTGCCAGGGGCTAGGGAAGGGGACAGTGGGGAGTGACTGCTAACAGGTGGTTTTTAGGTGATGCAAGTATTCTGAAATTAGACAGTAGTGAAGGTGTGCAATACTGCACAACCGTGTGAATATAATAAACCACACTGTACACTTTAAACGAGTGAATTTTAATGATAATTATTTCTCACAAAGTACACATATGCAAACATTAAAAAATTTTAACTATTATAAGTTAGATATAAATTATAAATATATTTACACAAATCTTAAAGTAGGCCATCGGTTGGCAACTCTCTGCATATATCTGAATGTTTTATATACGTGTTACTAATAAGCCAAGTTTGGGCTCTGAATGGACCTTCTTTTTTCATTTAGGCCTGTGAATGATTCCTCATGTAAAACTGTGTTCTACTAAAGCAACTGAACTCCAAAAACAAATGCAAGGCAAAGCTCACATGCATCTGTTCACATATTTCACTAAAACAAAGCAGTTTTATACTAACAGATCAACATGTAAGAGAACTATTGGGACGGTTTAATTTTAAATGCTTATGGCAATTCTGGCATACTTTTCTAACTTTTATATTCATGACAAAGAAGATGGATAGAATTTTAGATCATTATGACTGACTCCACCATGAAACAAAAATTGTGGACTTTTTTCTTCAAACTTCTGAATCACTACTTTAAAAGTATTCTGTAACCATAAGGGAAGCTTTAAATACTGATAACATTTTTTAAACAGCTTTCTTGATATAGTTCACAAACCATACAATTCACCCATTTAAATATATAACACAATGGTGTTTAGTATACTTACAGATATGTACAACCATCATCACTGTTAATTTTAGAATATTTCATCATCCTAAAGGAAACCTCATACTCATAAGCAGTTATTCTCCATTCTCCCTTCCCCCTAGCCCTTGGCAAACATCAATCTGCTTTTTCCTTATGGAAATACATTTTCTGGGCATTTCATATAAATGGAATAACACACTGTGACCTTTTGCGTCTGGTTTATTTCACTTAACAAAAAGTTTTCCAGGTACATCCAAGTTATAACAAGTATCGGAAATTCATTCCTTTTTATGGTTGAATAACATTCTACTGTATGGATATACCACTTTTGTTTATTTACTCATCATGTGGCAGACATTTAGGTTGTTTCTACTTTTTGGCTATTTGAAAAATGCTGCTATAAATGCTCAAGTTTTTGTGTGGACCTGTTTTCATTTCCCTTAGAAGTGAAATTGCTGTGTCATTTGGTAACTCTATGTTTAGCATTCTGAAGAACTGCCAAACTGTTTTCCAAAGTGGCTGCACCATTTTACATTCCAAACAGCAGTGTATGAGGGTTCTGATTTCTCCACATCCTTGCCAACACTTATTATTTTTTATTCTGTCTCTCATTGTGGTTTTGATTTGCATTTCTCTGATGGAAATGCTGGAGCATCTTTCCATGCTTATCGGTCATTTATAAATCTTGTTTGGAAAAATACCTATTTAGATCCTTGGCCCATTTTTTAAATTGAGTTGTCTTTTTTTATTACTGAGTTGTAGGACTTCCTTCTATAGTCTAGATGTAAGTCCCTAATTGGATGTATGTTTGCAACTATTTTCTCCCATTTTGTGGGCTAAAACTTTCTTGAGTGTCCTTTGAAACACAAAAGTTTTTAATTAAAAAAAACACCTTTTTTTTTCTTTTATTTTGAGAGAGAGAGAGAGCACACACACACGTGCAAGTGTGGGACAGGAACAGAGAGAGAGAGAATCCCAAGCAGGCTCCATGCTCAGCATGGAGCATGGATCCATGGGATCCATGGGATCCATGGGATCCGTGGGATCATGCTTGATCCCACGACTCTGGCATCATGACCTGAGCTGAAATCAAGAGTCGGACACTCAATCGACTGAGCGACCCGGGTGCCCCAAATGTTTTTAATTTTGACGAATTCTAAGGCATCTATTTTTTTCTTTTGTTGCTCATGCTTTTGGTGTCATATCTAAAAATCCATTGCCCAATTCAAGGTCATAAAAATTTACTCTATGTTTTTTCTTCTGAGAGTTTTATAGTTTTAGTACTTATAATTAGTTCTTGGATCCATTTTAAGTCCTAAAGATCAATTTCATCTTTTTCTGTGTGGCTATTCAGTTGTTCTAGCACAATTACTGAAAAGGCCATTCTTTCCCCCTTGAATGGGCTTGTCACTCTTGTCAAAAACCAAGTGACCACAGACACATGGATCCTTGACTCTCAGTTCTACTCCACTGATCTCTATGTCCCCGAGGTAAGTACTTAAGGACCATAAGTGCCAGTATCATGCTGTCTTGATCACTGGTGCTTTGCAGGAAGTTTTGAAATCAGAAAGTATGAGTCCTCCTGCTTTGTTCTTTAAGATTGTTTTTCATTACTCTGGTCCCTTGCAATTCCATTTAAATTGTCAGGTCAGCCTATCAATTTCTACAGAGAAATCAGTTGGGATTCTGAAAGAGACTATGTTGCATGTGGAGATCCACTTGAGGAGTACTGACACCTTAACAATATAAGGTCTTTTAATCTATGAACATCAGGTATTTTTCCATTTATTTGGATCTTCAATTTCTTTAAACAATCTTTTGTAGTTTTCAGAGAATAGTTTTGTACTTCCTTTTGTTAAATTTATTCCTAAGTATTTTATTCCTTTTACTGCTATAGAAATGGAATTGTTTTAAGTTTGTTTTGGGGTTGTTCATCTCAAGTGTACAGAAACATAACTAATTTTTGTATACTGATCTTGCATATTAATAATATATTATTATTAGTTCTAATAATTCTTTAGTAGATTCCTTAGCATTTTCTATATAGATCATGTCATCTGTGAATAGAGTTTTACTTCTTTCTTTCCAATCTGGATGAGTTTCTTTTTTCTTGCCTAAATGATCTGGTTAGAACCTAGAGGTTCTGACCTCTAGGTTGAATATAATGTTGAACAGAAGTAGCATGAGTGGATATCCTTGTCTTGTTCCAGCTCTTATGAGGGAAAGCAACCAGTCTTTTACCATCAAGTACGATGTTAGCTGTGGGTTTTTCATAGATGCCTTTTATCAGGTTGAGGAAATTCACTTCTATACCTAGGTTTCTGAGTGTTTTGTTAGGAAAGGATGTTGGATTTTGTTAAGTGCTATTTTTGAATATTGAGATGATCATGTGGCTTTTATTGTTCTGTTGCCATGGTGGATTACAATAATTGATTTTTGGATGTTAAGCCAACCTTGCATTCCTGAGATGAATCCCACTTGGTTGTAGTGTATAATTCTTTTTATATGTTGCTATATTCAATCAGTATATTGTTTAGGATTTTTGTGTCCATATTCATAACAGGTATTGTTCTACAGTCTCCTTGTTTTTTGGGTTTTTTTGTTGTTGTTGGGTTTTGGTATCAGAGTAATACTGGTCTCTCAGAATGAGGTGAGAAGAATACTGTAAACACAACTTTTCTGAATAAAGGAAAACCTTACCAATCAAAATAGAAACATGAATATTGAGGCTGATAATACAATTGGAAGTGCCATCCCCAATCCATGTGCAGCAGACACTGTTGATTATATAACCAACATCTACCCCGCTTCTTCCTTAAAGAAGCAGAGCTTTGTTCAGATGTCTAGGCAGCCCTATGTTTCAGAGTATGTGGCTGCAGCCTCAGACCTGAAGAGTGGACCCTGACTGGTCCAAATCAATCATAGTGGTTCCACGCTGCTTACCAGAGACTATTTGAAAATGGCAATGTGAAACAATCAGGTGTGATGGAAATCTGCTAGAGAAGCCCCATGGGATGAGTTTTGTGCACTTAAAATGCTACAAAAGTTAAGAGACAGCCTTTCTCTTTCCCTGGAAGTTGTCACGTCTGAATACATGGAACTGTTAAAGCCACTTTGCAACCATGATAAAAGCTGGTGTGAGGACAACTCCAACATACTGAAGATAGCAAAACAGAAAGAAAGAATATGGGTCAGTGATGCTGCTGCTGAGCTGCTGAATTAACCAAACCTGGAAACACTCAACCTTGAGTCTTCCTGTAAATCTTCTGTTTAAGCACACTGGAGTTAAGTTTTTTGCTACCTGCAACTAAAAATATTCTAGCTGGTAAAACCAGTTGTGTGCAGGAGGCTGCTCTCATTGGCTCAGAAGAGCCAACTCTGCACCTCTCTTCCTAACAACTCATTCAGTAACATTGCACTGGTAGCTTTGAATCAACCACAGTAATAGTAAGCATACTACAAGAAATCAGCAAGCACCACAAATCAGATCTATTTCTCCTTCACAGACCCAAAGGAATCTTGTCGTTGTGGAAATATATTCCAGGATATTTCATACAAATGGAATCATACACCATGTGATCTTTTGTGTCTGGCTTATTCAGTTAGCATATTTTCTAGGTTCATCCAAGTTGTAGGCAATAAGCATTTTACAAGAACACCACTGGATACAAGACTCTTTCAAATTTTTTTGTTCATGAAACCAACCTTTTTATTCCCATAGTAAAAGTAATATAAAAATTTTTACCAGTAAACACTGCATAAATTTGGGTTTCTAATAAGACTTTATTTAGAAAAAAGTCTCTAGCATCTGAAGTATTGCTATAAAATATTTCATAATATGAAAAATTACTATGTAAATTAAAAAACTGACTATAAAACATTATGCACAGTAAGAGGCAGAGAAAAAGAATATATTTAAACAGACAGATACTAGAATTGTTGAGCTCAACACCAATATATTCACATTGTTAGCTCTGGGTGGTAGGATTACAGAGGATTTTTATATTTTTGCCTGTTTTTTTCCCCCCCAAATTTTCCTTCATAAACATGTATCAACTCAGTCATAAAGAAAAAAATATAAGTCATGCTTTTAAGAGGAAAAAGTTCAATATTTTTTGTTCATGAGCAAATGAAGCCACACTATTTTTTCTTCCACTTGTGTCTGGGAAGAGTCTATATAAACCTTGCTGTATATAAACCTACTGGAAGGTAGCTCCAGTTTTTAAATTGGGTGATTCTGGCTACCATCTAGGGTATTAAGTTATGAACCTATTCTCTGACTACTTCAAGAAGATATTGTAGTCATAAACTGAATTATAATATGCATTATAAGAGTGCTAAATTCTTCACACATAATCACTTTGAAAATAAAATCTGAGCCAAGGTCTCTCCTATTTTGAAATATATATGTGATCTGATTTGCATTGACTCTTTTCCTAAAGATAATGAAGGAGCATTGACCATGTGTCACAAGATTTGTTTTCTAAGTCTAGAGGTAAATCTTATTAGCCATATGAACTCTGGGAAGCAGAAATCTCTCTGAATCTAAACCTTCTTATCTATTAAATGGAGCAAAGACCTACCCCTTTTCTCTTCATAGGATGAGGTAAAGTAAATGAAACGTCAAGTGAAAGATAGTATTATATGTCACCACTTCATTACATACACATCTTAAGTCTTGTAACAACTGTGCTTTGTACCACTTTGATACAAAAGACAGCCCTATAATAGCAATGTATGATGCCAGGTTTCCCTGGTAACAAGCTAACTTCCTCAATGTTTTAAAGATGTTTGTGTGCAGTGTGTAAAATCTCTTTTCTTTGCTGCTTTACTGTTTCTAACTTGCCTCTAAAAATACTAGGATGATGTAAACAAAAGTACTGCTACCACAACATGATACTGGATGGGGACAGAAAGCCCTAGATCATTTTTTAGTAAGACATATTGTTGCAAAGGTCCTAAACAAAATATTAGCAAGTAGAATCCTGAAGAGAATCATATATCTTAACCAAGTAAGAATTATCCCAAGAACATAAGGGAAAGTTAATATTAGCATATCTCTAAGAAAATATACTGAAGTAGATCAAAGGGAAAACATTTTAAGCATCAATAGATGCCCAAAAATGTATTTAAATAATATAACCATTCTCAAATAATATTAATGAAGAAAAAAATAGGCAAAATTATCATGATTTGAAACTGATGCATTGTCTACAGGTGATTATGAAATAAGGTACTCAAAAACTATGGAACAATAATATGGAAAAATATGGAACAATAAGAAAACTCCATATACAGCTAATCATACACTTAACATAAAAAATCAATAGTTTGCCTATATCTAATTAGTTAGAAAACATAATGAGAGAAAAGATTCTATTTATAATTCCAATGGAATAAAAGTAAACCTTGGTATAACAACAAATGATAAAGGCCTTTATAAAGAAAATGTTAATCTCTACTGAAGGATCTCAAAGAAGACTGGAATAAGGAGATTCAATATTAGTAGTAATGAGGATGAGGAGAAGGAGAAAGGGGAAGAGGAGAGCAGTTTCATCAGTCAGGCGCCCAACAGGAAAATGATGGCACAGAGGGCTAGCAACAGCAGGGAGCTGTTACCACAATTTACTGTGAGACCTGAGGTGAGGGCTCTCAGCATGGGAGAGGGGACCCAGCCCAACGGAAGGTGTGGCCTTAGGGAGACAAACACAACCCTATAGGGTAAGAGGCTTGGAAATATACCTTTTTTCCTCCTACCCACCCATCTCCTACTAGACCTTCTACTGGCCAAATGCAACAAGAAGCCAGGAGGCTAGAGAGCCTGGAAAATGCATTCCACAGAGGTCAGACTGCTGGGGCACAGAGCAAGATGGAGAAAGTGAAGATCATATTTGAAGAGGCAAAAAGAATATCCAGCACAACCGCTAGTCGCTTAGCTGTTTACTCTGGATTAATTCTAATAAGGTCAATTTGCCCAAACTACAAATTCAAACAATCCCAGTAAAAATACCAATAGGATATTTTATAGGTAGTGAGAGGGCAGAGGGGAGTTTGTGACTGTCATTAAGTTCTTCTAGAATAATAAACATATATGCAAAATCAAGTAGGGAATAAAAAACATTAAAACAGGCTATTAAGCTATAATAATTAAAAGCTTAATCCTAGCACATGAACAGACTGATCAATGAAACAAAATTAGAATCCAGAAACAGACCAAGTAGATGCAAAATTTTCACATGTGGTAGAGGTGGCATTTTAAATAGACAGGGAAGGCATTTTAAATAGACTGGGTGGCTCAATCGGTTAAGTGTCGGACTTTGGCTCAGGACATGATCTCACAGTTAGTGAGTTTGAGCCCCACGTGGGACTCTGCTGACAGCTCAGAGCCTGGAGCTGGCTTTGGTTTCTGTGTCTCCCTCTCTCTCTGCCCTCCCCAACTCGTGGGCATGCGAGCACTCTCTCTGTGTCTCTCTCTCAAAAATGAATAAAAGTTTTTTAAAAATTAAAAAAAAATGTTTTAATCTATTTTAAAAAATAAACAAGGAAAACATACATTATTTAATTAATGATTTAGGAGAAACTGGATGGTGAATGGAGGAAAAGACACTAGATCTCTGCCTTATTCCTTACATTACAATAAATTCCAGATGGAGTAAAGATCAAAACATGAGGAATTAACTGTGGAAATAGAATTATGAGAAAAATGTAAAAGACTGTAGGAGAATACAAGAAAGAATATATTTATTATCTTGAAACACAGAAGATAATACACTATGACATAGAATCAAAAGCCTTATAAGGGTAAAATGAGACATTTCACTACATAAATACAAAACTGCTACATAAAAATTTACCATAAAAAGTTAGAAGAGATCAGATAAAATAATACTATAACACGTCTTTATTTTCCTAATATTGGAGTATCACTCTTGTAATACAATAAGAAGGTAACTGGAAGGTACATGTTTAAATATAAATGCCACTAAAATTAAAATATGAGTTATATTTAAAGAGAAGCAAAACAAACCTAATGAGACATTTTTATTTTAACCTATCACACTGGCAAAGATTACAGAGACTGATAATACCTCTGCACCAGTGAGAGGACAACAGGTAATCTGTGCTATTCAAACTCTCCCTGCCCAGCTCAGGAACTAAACAGGTTACAGTGAATTTTCAAATGAGCCCCTCATTATCTGGACTGTCCCCACTCTGAATATCCAAATCTCAGGAAGTAAAGAGATTTAAATAACATCACATCTCTCACTGTACAAACTCTCACACTACACATTCTCACTGAGCTAATTCAAGAAAAGGTTTGGACAAGGAATACACTGTGGAAGTGTATACAGAGTTTTGTAGTGAGATTGTAAATTCATGTAATCCTTTTAGGGATATCAAAATTGTAAACACACATAGTTTTTGACCCAAGTCCTTCCCCTTCTAGACATGTATGCCATGGACACACTCACATGGGAATGTAAAGCTACATGTACAGGATATTATCTAAAGCACTGTCCGTAAGAGAGAGAGAGAGAGAGAGACATGGACACACACACACACACACACACACACACACACACACACACACACACACACAAATACCGCGAGCCTAAACATCCTGATTTGCAGAGACATGATTAAATTAAATATAGTACATCCATTCTATGGAATTCATGAATTCCTAGTTTTCTAAACATAACTGATCCTGAGGTGAATTCTCTTAAACTAAGGGCCAAAATGTAATTGTAAATATTAAAAATAATTTATTTTCAAGATTTTGACTTGAAAAATAAAAAAAATAAAAGTTTTAAGTTATCTTACACTTGACAAGATTTAAGTTATAATTTCAACTATGCACAAATTTCTTAAGACTAAAAAAATCAAGGGTTGACTTTATTTTTTAGTGTAATCTTTTCAACAAAATTATATAACACAACATACCACATCTTTCATGTTTTTCTCTTTAGAGAGGATCACAAAGATCTTGTTTTCAGAAATACTGAATGGCTTCATCCATTTTTCCTAGGAGCCTTCTCTAATCATTTGCATCAAAAGTCACTGTAATCAAATTAGGCTCCCTTAAAAGCATCTAGTATGTCATCCTTGAGAATTTTCTTTTTCAACTTAGTCTGTATCTTGGAGTTAAGATCACATCCATGAACATCATAAAACCTACATACTTTGCAAGACATGCAATTTCAGTTTGCAAGTGATTTTATTATTTTTGAGCAATAAAACTGACAACAAAGGATCAGGAGCAACATTTGAGTAGGAATTTTAAAAGGTGTGCTTTCATTATTAAAAATTTTTTTCCTAATGACCAATCTAGTAATGTATATATTAATCAGTCATTAAAAAAGGATGACATTATACTAATACAAAAATATCCAAGATTTATGTATTTACAGAAAACATGATTCCATTTGCTTAACAAGATTTTCATATGTATACATATAATATATATAACACATATCACAATTCCTATATGTGAACAAATTTTCAGGAAAAACATTCAAGAAACTATTAACATTGCTTATCTCTCGGGAATTCAAAAGGAGAGTTTTCTTTTAATTACATTTTACACCCTTCTGAATTATTTAGCTTTCCCATAAGGAGGTATAGTAACTTTTACAATGATGATGATGATGCTACATATAACTAGGTTTTCAATTAAATACATAATAATAATAATCTGCAATTCCAGCTGCCAGTAATTTAAATTAAACCCTAACATCTAAAAGGCATTAAATTTAGAAATCTCAAACACTAATAAAATAAATTTCAAAAAACATTCTTATGCAATACTCAATTATCTTAATAGTTTTTTCCCCAAATTATTTCAGACAGAACTTGTTCCATTATCCTTTAGAGATAAACAGGAATGATAATTTTGATGTATCAAAGTATACTGCTTAAACAATGAATCAAAAAAATTCACAGATATGTATGTTTCAGATTCCACATTGCAACTAACTTTTACAAAACTACCACTTCTTGAGTTCTGGCATCATATCAAAGAAAAATATCCGCAATTATAATTAAAGGCTACTGTTATACATCTCATTTTTCCAACCACATCTGAGTGGGGCCAGATTTTCTTCACATACTTCTGCCAAATCAATTTATTTCAATAACTTGAATGCAGAAGCCTATACGAGAATCCAGTGGTCTTCTATTAAACCAGACACTGATGAGATTTGAAAGGTGTAAAATCAATGCCATTCTTGTATCTTTTTTACTTTGAAATACATATGTAGTTTTTTTCATTAAAAAACACTTATGTTAACATGGAACTGGTATTGTCATTTTTAAATAAGTAGAATTTGACTTTTTTCTCAGTTTTCTTTTCTTTCTTTTTGAGAGAGCATGTGCGCACAAACAGTAGGGGAAGAGAGAGAGGGAGAAAAGAATCTTAAGCAGGCTCCAAGCTCAGCACGGAGCCCAATGTGGGGCTCAATCACATAACCCTGGGATTATGACTTGAGCTGAAATCAAGAGCCAGACATTAAACCCGGTGAGCCACCGAGGCATCCCTCAATTTTATTTTCTAATACAAAAAATATCAATACATAAAGCCCATTTAAGCAAAAACTCTCTGGAGTCTTCAATAACTTTTCAGAATGGAAAGGAGTTCCGACACCCAAAATTTTGAGATCCTCCAGACCAAAAGGCAAACAGTGCAAACAATTTGTTTACAATAAGGACGAATGCCCTATAACATGTGGGGGTGGGGAGAATGAAATGTCATAGATACTAAATTTGTTTTTAGATAGAATTCCAGTATTTTTTAAGAAATGAGAAAAACTGTATTTAAAGTTTTCATATTAACCTACGTATTTATTTACATTTCCAGTGTCTGCCTTTCTTCCTATGGATCTGAGTTACCATCTGGTATAATTTCCTTCTTTTAGTATTTCTTATAAGGCAGGTCTGCTTGTTACAAATTCCCAGTCTTTGCATATGAATGTATTTATTTCACCTTTATTTTTCAAAGACAGTTTTGCTAAATATAGAATTATTCACAGACTTTTACTTTTCTTTCAGCACTTTGGATACGTCATCCCATTCTAGCCTCCAGTGTTTCTGATGAGAAGGCAGTAATTAATCACACTGATGCTCCACTGTATGTGGCCAGTTATTATTCTCTTGCTGATTCAAGATGTTACCTTTGTCTTTTAACAGACTGGCTAGCCTGTTTCTAGGCACAGGTCTCTTTGTATTTATCCTACCAAAGTTCAGTGAACTTCTGGATGTAGTAAGTTTTTCATCAAATTTGGAAAATTTTCCAGAAGGCTATTTTCTGTACCTTTCTATCTCTCTCTGCATTTGGGGCTCCCATTACAGATGTGTTCTATGCTTGATGTGTTCCATAGATCTCTAAGACTTTCTTCCTTTTTCTTCATTTTTCTGCCTTTCATATTGAGTCATATTTATTAGTCGGCCTTTAAATTTGCTGATTCTTTTTATTGGCACCTCAAAACTATTGCTGAATCCCTCTAGTGAATGTTTCATTTCAGGCATTGCATTCTTCAAGTCTAGAATTTCCATTTGATTTTTTAACTTTTTAGTTTGGAATAATTTAGATTTATTTACAGAAAAGTTGCAAAGACAGTACAGTGAGTTCCTATGCTTCACCCAGCTTTCCCTAATGTTAATATCTTACATAAGCATGGTACAATGTGTCAAAAGTAAGAAATTAACATTGGTTCAAAACTGCAGACTTTATTCAGATTTCATCAGTTTTTCCACTAATTTTTCCTTTTTCTGTTCCAGAATCCAATGCAGGATACCACATGGCATTCAGTCATCACATCTCCTTGGTTTCCTCTGATCTGTAATAATTTCTCAGTCTTTCCTTGTTTTTCATAACCTTGACAGATTAAGAGTACTGATCAGGTGCTCCTATAGAATGATCCAGAGTTGTACTTTGTCTGTTTCTTCTCATGATCAGACTCAGGCTGTAAGTCTTGAGAAAGACTACTACAGAGGTGAAGTACCCTCTCATGACATCGTATCAAGAGTGGCTTTTGTTTTGTCTTGTTTGGGTTTAGTTATTAATTAGTTCTATACCCTTATGGAGAACCTGCATTTGTTGACTTACTGATGTTGTAATTCCCTTTATTTAAACATGGTTCCCTTTAGTTCTTGTAACAAATTTATAATTGTTGAAGTCTTTATTAAATCCAAATTTGGGGACATTCAGAGACAATTCTTTTCTCCTGCCTTTTTTTTTTTTTTTCCTGTGCAGGACTCACACATCACTGGTTCCTTACATGGCCTGTAATTTTGTTGCTGCTGTTAAACCTAGAGATTTTATAAAACACAGCAACTCAGGATTATTTTTTTCCCACTTAAAGGTACTGTTGCTGTTTTGTTTACTTCTTTCATTTTGTTTAGTATCATGCCTAGGGTAATAAATATGCAAAATCTGTCTCCCTGTGGTATGAAGTCACTGATCTCTCTGTTCACTTTTATTTTAAACATATTGTTTTTATTTTTAGGCCTAGCTTCCTAGAGGTTACCCCTTTGCATCACTTAGGGGTCAGTTTGTGAGGAGACAGAGTTTATTTCAAATACCTCAAGCCACTAAGGCTCCTCCCCTTGCCAATGGGTATGTGTGTGGGTAAGACAAACTCATTTGTAGTTCAGTCTTTTTTCAAGTTTGCCCCAGGTTTACCTTTCCATTAGAGCCCTTTCAAGTCTCCTAGGTGCATGAATGCAAGCAACTTCAGGGTCAGTCAAAAGTATGTGAATACCTTGGGCCTTCCCAGGTCTTTCCTGTGCTTATGTGCAGCCTCAACCAGGAATGTTTGCCTCAGATAGTACTGCAAGCCCCTGCCATGCAAGCGGAGCCATTGGCCCTCCCTCACACTTCTGAAAATTCTCATCACACACAATGCCACTGGCATCACTGGCCACTCTAAAGAGCTGACCCTCCCTTCAAATTGAGGTCTTTATGCCTTGCTTCTTGCTGGCAGAAACTCCAAGCCAATCAAGCTGGGTCAGAGTGGGGTGGAGGGTAGTCCCAAGCTAGAAAGCCACAGGTTCCCATTTCTCTTACTTGAAGTTCAACAGTGTAACACTTTTGAAAGTTTTATACAATTGGCCTCTGGTCAATCTCCAAAGTACTGAAATGATTGCTTTAGAAAAGTAATGTAGAAATAAAAATTCTATTCAAGTATTCATATTGTTTGAACCAGTAATCCCAGTTATACAACACCATCCAAAAGAACTCCCCCCTGCCCCCGCCAAAATATGAAAAAAGCTGTGTACAGCATGTTCCTAACAATGTCAGTTCTCTTTTTGTGCCTCCCTTACAGCTAGATGGAGCCCTGTGACTAAGTTCTCACCAATGCCATCAGAGTGGAAGAGATACCACAACTTCCTCCTCATCAACCCCAGAGTAAACAGCCCTGAACTTCTGGTCTTTCTCCTTCCCAAAGGCCTAAGTTTGCGCTGGTAGCAACTCACAGACAACCATGACAAATGGATTCCTGTATTACTTCATGGAATAGAATCACTTCACCAGCCTGTACCTATTTCCAGGCTATTATATCACAACAAAATAAAATGTTATATTACTAAGTGACATTACAAATGCATGCTTTTAAAAGAAATACATTCCAAAAGGCTATAAAATTAAATATACTGATTCATCACAGCTACCTTAAAATATGTATGTAAACACAGTAAATACATAAAAATAACAATGTCATGGTGGGATTATAACTTTTCTTTTTCAAACTTCCAAAAGTACTGTTTAAATTACTTTGATAATTTCAAAGGTTGAAACTGTTTAATTAAATTGGTTAATTAAATATTTTGAAATCCAAATTTAAGGAACCTTTATCCTATCCACTTTCATACTGGTATAAAATGGATCCTCTGGCCAATGTTCAAATCCATAGGGCCTGGTCTGTAATCCAGCCATTGTGTTCTTTCTTTAATAAACGAAAAACTACCTATTCGTATGCCTCAAGGGCACTACTAGCTAGGAAACTTAGCTAAATAAGACTGACTTCATATAACTCAATAAACTTTTTCTACTTAAAGAAAAACTTTTTGCTTCATCTTTTATATTTGTATTTCTTAAGAGAAAACAAAGTTTCCATGTAAGGGGATATACTGGAAACTGACCCAACAAAAAGCTTTATGCCTTTTCTCACCCAACAGCTTCCCTCAACCTAAAAATATATCTGAAGAAGGATGAAAGTGGCTTCACTATGAAAAGCACAGCTTTTAAGATTAAAGCCCCTCCCCCCACCCCAAAAAACACAAGAAATTGAAACAGCCCAGCTCAAAGAAAGCAAAATAGAGCGGCTAAAAACTTTGCTGTCCTCTCATATTTGAAACTATACAGTATCTCCAAAAGTGCAGCTAATTTATACAGTATCTTGAGATTTCCAAGCTTCCTAATAATTAAAGGTATGAACAAGGGAAATGTACCGAACTATACAAACTATAACTACACATATGTCTAATTATTTAAAAAGAGATGGCCCTGACTCCCTCTAACAAGATGTACCACAAAACATTACTTCTAGAGCTACACTGTTCAATGAATCACTAGCCACTTGTAGCTACAGAGTACTTGAAATAGTGCTTGTCAGAATCAAGATGTGCTCTCCAAAAATATATAAAAATATATCAACATATTTTAACACTGATTACATGTTATTATTTTGGATATAGTTGCTCAAGTTTATTAAAACTTTCTCATGTTTCATTTTATTGTTTAAAATATGGCTCCAAGAGAACTTTAATTTACATATGTGGCCACACTATATTTCTATTGGATATCCCTGGTGTTACACCAGAGCAAACCAGCCCAGTTTCTAACAAGCAAAATTTTACAACCAGTTTCTTTTGGTGTAGTACTCTATAGTTCTACACTTTTATCCTAAAAACAAAAAGGGTATGTTGACCTAGGATTATGTACCACACAGTATTGAAGATAAGGGCCGCCTATAGTCATCTGGTTATTCAACAACAGGGGTCTAACCTGTTATCACAACCAAGGCCTCAGGAGAAATCCAGAGACTTTTATAAAGTTCTAAACAGGCTGGAAACCAGTCCCTCACTCTGACAATGTCATTTATCAGCTTTATATTAGGGGATATGAATACCAATACCACTTCAAGAGGCTCTCCACAAATCCTCTAGTCATCAGAGAGTTAAAAGTGACCACCTTGAGATGGTTTAAGAGGATTTAAGACAGAATGGACTAGTTTGCACAGCAGGGTGTGAGGCCGCACTGTGGGAAGGCAGAGAGAGGAGGGAGTGTGAGTAAAGCAGAAAGCTGGACTCACTAGCACTGGGTCACAGACAGGACCTCATAAAGGTCTAACACACTTTTTACATCTGCTGAGTATCTACTTTGTGTGAAGCACTGGGTTTAACACAGCTAAATAAGCAATGTGCACTCTTAAGGAGATCACAGTCTAATCAAACTGAAGTCAGGACAGGTCAGCGTACAAGGCCAGCTGTTCTGACAGTTAATCCTGGGCTGCAACCTTAAGGATTGAAATCAGAGTTGGCTAATAAAGTCAAATTGCTAGACAAAAAGCTGCAGCAAAGTAGACTCAGGAGACAAGGAAGGTTATGGTTAAATAGGTCTCATGGTGAAAATGGACTCTAAGAACCCTTTGAAATTTTACATATGGGGATGTGGGTGTGTGTGTGTGTGTGTGTGTGTGTGTGTGTGTGTAAAAGAACTCACAGCAATCGACAGATGCTCTGAGGTAGTGGTCTCCAAACTTGTAATGCATTTATTTATGAATTATACACATTTACTTTTATGTACTCTATGCAACATGAATAAAATTAGGATAGAAAATAAGGTTAGAAATAAATATAAATAAAAGTCCTAAGTCTTATTTCTATATCTTCAATAGTTTTTCTTTCATAGCCCACCACATGAATCCTACTCTAAAGAAACGTAAAAAACACCACTGATGGGGAAATTAGTGTGGAAACCTCGACAGTTATTAAAACTACCCCTCGGGGCGCCTGGGTGGCGCAGTCGGTTAAGCGTCCGACTTCAGCCAGGTCACGATCTCGCGGTCCGTGAGTTCGAGCCCCGCGTCAGGCTCTGGGCTGATGGCTCGGAGCCTGGAGCCTGTTTCCGATTCTGTGTCTCCCTCTCTCTCTGCCCCTCCCCCGTTCATGCTCTGTCTCTCTCTGTCCCAAAAATAAATAAAAAACGTTGAAAAAAAAAATTTTTAAAAAAAAACTACCCCTCAACTAGAAATGAGCTGGGGCCAACCACAAAAATTCTTGGTCACTTCCAGGAAGTTTTTCTCTGAAAATGGAGAATTTTCACTATGAAACAAAGGAAAAATGAAAAGGTTGGTTGCACATATCATGTAATATATATTTTGCTTTTATCTTCCAATTGTCCTTTTTTATGTTAATATTTTAAACCATTAAAAAACCTTTTAAATATTAGACAGAAATTATCTTTAAAAATTGAGATTTTAGAAAAGCTATGTAAAATGGGTCTTATGTTCCATTTTTCTTATTAATACAAAATTTGAGGTAGTATCACTAATTTTTTTTTAATTTTTTTAATGTTTGTTTTTGAGAGAGAGAGAGAGAGGGACAGAGCGTGAGCAGGGGAGGGGCAGAGAAAGAGGGGGACACAGAATCTGAAACAGGCTCCAGGCTCTGGGCTGTCAGCACCTAGCCCAATGTGGGGCTCGAACTCACCAACTGTGAGATCATGACCTGAGCTGAAATCGGACACCCAACCGACTGAGCCACCCAGATGCCCCAGTATCACTAAATTTAAAATATTTACTTGAGGGAGAGATTGTGTGCTGATAGTTTTTAACAGTGAGCATGCTTCAGTAGTACATCCAGAAGATTTCAAGTCATTAATTTTCAATATACTTTTCTAAGCATAAAATTTCTTCCTCCAATTTCACATTCTCAGCTCTAGAAAAATAGTCAATAGATATAGACAAGTCACAGAAGATAGGTATCAGGTAATTAATAAACATCTAATACAAGTTTAATATCAACAAAAATCCAAGAAATGGAAACTAAAAATATCAGCAACTTATGAAAAGGCACTCATATGCTGCTCATGGAAATATAAACTGGTATCACTTTATCACTCCTTTCTGGAAAGAAATTTGACAGTATGCTCTGATCTAGTAATTATATCAGGAAATTGTTTCAAAATTTAGAGAAAGACTTGTATATGAAAATGACATTACAATATTTTATATCGGTACAGAAAACGATTGGATGAAAATGTTCTAAAATGTTAACTATTTATCACTGGGTGATAGGATTACAGACAGTGTTTACTTTCCTCTTTCTTCTTTGTATTTTTTTATATATTCCATTTTTTAAATAATAAGCACATATTAACTTCAATCCAAAGAAGAAATTCAAGTTTCTTTTTAGAATTCCTTTTAACAAATATCACCTAGTTCTTCTTAAAGAAACAAATACGAAGTGTCTGCTATTTCCATTCAAAATGGAGAGGGCTCCTATTCTAATTTTTTATTTTTACCTCCCCCTCACCAGAAAGCATTCAGCAGCCTACTCCAGTACAGCAGACAGGAGCTCTAGTCAAAGACAGATCTAAGTTCAAACCCCAGAAACACCATTTACAGTTGTGTTACTTTGGGCAACTTTTCTAAACCTCAGTGAATTTTTAAATAAGATTACATAAATTTAGAGATTAAGATAGCTCCATACCACAGCGGCAGCTCAGAAAGAGTATAAAGATGAAGGTGGAATTTTAAGGGGAGGGTGTAGGTGGGACTATAAACTGAAATTACAGGAATACAATTTGAGATTCATCCCAAAGAGAGATATGGTGACATACGATCAGACATGGCAGCATGAGACTAAAAGAGCAAATTTTTCTTCATTCTTCTGTATTGAACACTTCCTGTATGTTGCATGCTAGGGACACGGCACTGAGCTGGGTAAACAAGATCCCTGCTTCCTGACCACACAGTCTGTGGTAGTGAGGTGGGGAGTGAGGTGGGGAGTGAGGTGGGGAGTGAGGTGGGGAGTGAGGTAGGGGTGGAAGCCAGGCAGAGGCAGACAAATGAATTGAGTTAGTGTTGTATGCCATAAATAAAACAAGGTAAAAGGACAGACGGGGGAGGGGTGCCGTCAGGGAAGATTCCTCTGCAGAGTGGACTGCGACTTGAAGGACAAGGAGCCATGGCAAGATCTTGAGTCTCAGAGAAGAGCAAGAGCAAAGTCAAAGATGGGCACAAACCTGGCACGTTCACAGGAAGAAGACCACTGTGAAAGAAGAGGGGGCTGAAAAGTTGGCAGGTACCAGATTATATGGGGCCATAACATGAAAAGGAGTTTGGATTTTATTTTCACTGTGAAAAGAACGCACTGACGTTTCGGCAGTGGCATGAGCTGACTGCATTTAAAAAACTACTTCAACAGATCTGTGGAGAAAGAATTCTAGTGACACGACGCTATCACAGCAGGCCAAACATGCCTTGGGCTGGGCAGGACTGACAGCACTAGTGGTGGTGGAATCAAGCAGAATCACCACAGAGGCTGTTTTCAGCTCCATCTTTCAAACCAAGCACAAAGGTCTTTCTAAAACCCACCTTGGTTCTCCCAGTTCATCTGTGCCGCTACTCATCTTCGTATACGGTCCTGATGAGGACACATCAGTACTGCAATTACAGATTTACATAGCTCCTTTTCCTACTGGACCAAGCTCCAAGAACCAAGGCAGGAAACCGTTTTATTCACCTGTGACACACCTAGCAGAGTAGCTGGCGTATAAAAAGTGCTCAGTAAGTGTCTGCTGATGGAAAGAATGAACAAATACATTTAAAATAATCAAAGCCATTTGTATCCATTTCCTAGGGCTGCTGAAGTAACAAGCTTTGTGGCTTAAAACAACAGAAACATATTTTCTCAGTTCTGGAGGCTCCAAGTCCAAAATCAATGTTGGCAGGGCAGGGCCATGCTCCCTCTGAAGGCTTCAGGGAAGGATCCTCCTGTGCCTCTTGGGAGTTGCTGGTGTGCCCTGGCAATCCTTCGCATTCCTGGCTTGTAACCTGCATCATTCCAAACTCTGCTCCATCTTCAGGGGGCCTCCTTTCTTGTGTGCATCCTCTCCTCTCAAAGACATCTGTCACTGGACTTAGGGCCTGCCCTAATTCCATATGACCTCATTTTTATTATATCTGCAAAGATCCTTATTCCAAATAAGGTCACATCCTAAGGCTCCAAGTAGACATGAATTTTTGGTGGACACTATTCAACCCACTACACCATTCAACACCATGGACTGCCTTTTAAAGTGGTAATCTTCTCATCCTAAAAATGCACAAGCAAAAACTGAGTAGCCAAAATCTGGATGTTCAACAGAAGAGATTTCTACATTGCCTTTGTAAGTCCCTTTAAACCTTTCTGCTTTCAGTTTACTCATCTATATAGTGAGGAAACTGATTTCTATAGTCTCTTCTAACATTAATATTCTATGATTCTGGGCCATAAGTTTTCTTGATGACTTTTCACATTTTATAAATGTTATGCTAATGTAGAGACCCTCAAATACTTGAATAAATTATAACAGAAAGCTTACCTTCTCAGTTTTGAAACAGGCAAAATACTTTTTTGTAAACTATCTGCCGCCAAAGTTACTTACTTTCCCCATTAAAAATGCAGTGTATTCCTCCATACATCAAACCATTACACTTCCATTTTAATAAACCACTTTGAATACTTACTATGTGCCAGTGAACAACCTACTTCTGACCCATCTATTTATACTTATTAAATTATTAGCTAACTAGACCTTTCTTCATTATTTCTATATAATAGGTCATTTAATGGTAAGTTTAAAAAAAAAATAACTTTACTGATTTCCCTTATTACGAAAGTGATATTATTTTTGTTTAAAAAAATTCACGAGTACAAAGATATTAAAATTAGAAGTCCCAGTCCCAAAGATAACCACTGTAAATATTTTGCTGACCAACCTATCAGACTTGTACGTATGAATACATTGGTGAACAAAATATCCTTCATGTTTTTATTTACAAAAATCAGATGTTATGTAGAAAGTTACATAAACAGGTTAATACAAATACTACTCTGCAGCTAGCATTTTCTGCAAACTGTTATGTATATTTTTCCAAAACAAATATGGATATAAGGCATCATTTTACTGGGTAGAGTTTCATGCTGAATTAAAACAACATATTCTAACCAACCGCCAGACTGGTAAGCACTGAAATAATCTAAATATCCATCATTCTAATGTTGCAAATTGTTACCAAAATAACCTATGAATATATGTTTTAGCAAATTTTTGCAATTATCCCTTCAGACAAATTCCAGAACTGCAGAAAGGGTAGCATTCATACTTAAAATTTTGATTTGTAAAGACCTACTACCCTACCCAAAAGCTGAATCAAATAATGCTCCCAGCTCCATATATAAGAATACCCATTTTCTCATACCCTGCTAACACTGGGTTTTATCAGTCTTTGCCAGTATGAAAATATGTTTCCCCCACCAAAAATATTTTTCTTTCTTGCTTTCTTTTCTTTTCTTTTCTTTTCTTTTCTCCCATTCATTCATTCATTCATTCGGCACTTCCTTTATTACTAGCAAAGCTAAATATGTTTTCCTACATTTGTATTTCTTCCTGGAGCTGTGAGTCTTCTGCCAATTTTCTAATGAGTAGTCTTTTTTTCCCCCTATAGATCTTATTTCTATTGCCCTGTTCAAAGAATACCTCAGGTATAAGGCAAAGATGTTTCCTCTCATCATTCCTTTTCAATATTACACTGGAAATCCTAGCTAATGTAATAAGACCAAAAAAGGAAACACAGTATAGATTGGAAAAGATGACATAAAACTATCTTTGTTCACAGATGCCATAACTGTCTATGTAGAAAATCTGAAAAAATGGAGCAGGGGGTGGGGGAAGTCTCCTAGAACTAATGAGTAATTATAGCAATGTTAAAGAGCAATAAACGAAATTTGAAAATTGAAAACACAATACCATTTACACTAGCACTCCCAAAAATGAAATACTTAGGTATAAAACTAACAAGATATGTACAAGATCTATATGAGGAAAATGACAAAACTCAGATGAATAAAATCAAAGAAGAACTAAATAAATGGAGAGATATTTAATGCTCATTAATGAGAAGACTCAATATTGTCAAAGTCTTCCCAACTCGATCTGTAATTTCAATGCAATCCCAATCAAAATCCCAGTAAGCTATTTTGTGGATATCAACACACTAATTCTAAAGTTTACATAAAAAGGCAAAAAGATCCAGAGTAGCCAAGATAATATTGAAGAGGAAAAACAAAATTGGGAGGACACTACTGGACTTCCAGACTTACTATAAAACTACAGTAATTAAGACAGTGTGGTATTAGTGAAAGAACAAATAGATCAATGAAACAGAATAGAGAAGAACCAAAAAACAGACCCACAGAAATATAGCTAACTGATCTTTGACAACAGAACAAAGATAGTCTGAAGCAAAGATGGTCTCTTCAACCAATGATCCTGGAACAACTGGACATCCACATGAAAAAATAAGTCTAAATACAGACCTTACACCCTTCACAAAAATTAACTCAAAATGGATCGCACACCTAAATATAAAAAACTATTAAGACTCCTATAAGAAAATGTAAAAAAAAAAAAAAAAAGCTGGACTTAAATAAAATTTAAAACTTCTGCTCTACAAAAAACAATATTAGAATGAGAAGACGAACCACAGAATGGGAAAAAATATTTGCAAAAGACACATCTGATAAAGGATTGTTATCCAAAATATACAAAGAACTCTCTTTTTTAATGTTTATTTATTTTGAGAGAGAGAGCACAAGCGAACACACGAGCAGGGGGCAGTGGGCAGAGAGAGAGGGAGAGAGAGAATCTCAAGCAGGCTCCTCACTCGATGGGGGCTGGATCTCACAAATGGTGAGATCATGACCTGAGTCGAAATCAAGAGTTGGTTGCTTAACTGACTGAAACATCCAGGCACCCCTACAAAGAATTCTTAAAACTCAGTAATATAAAAACAACTCACTTAAAAAATGGGCCAAAGACCTTAACAGACACCTCACCAAAGAAGATATACAGATGGCAAATAAACATAGAAAGATGCTCTACATCATATGTCATCAGGAAAATACGAATTAAAACAATGAGATACCACTATACACCTATTAGAATGGCTAATCCAAAACACCAACAACACCAAATGTTGGGTGAGGTTGTGGAGTAACAGGAATTGTCATTCATGCTGGCGGGAACGCAAAATGGTATAGCCACTTTGGAAAGTAGTTTGGTGGTTTCTTATGAAACTAAACATGCTTTACCTATATGACCCCACAATCACATTACTTTTGTATCTACCAAAAGGAGTTGAAAACTTATGTCCACAAAAAATCTGCAGAGTAAGTCTGTAGCAGTTTTTACTCATAAGTGCCAAAATTTGGAAGCAACCAAGATGTCCTTCAGTAGGCGAATGGGTAAGTGGTGGTACATCCAGACAACACTATTCAGTGCTAAAAAGAAATGAGCCATTAAGAAAACATGGAGGAAACTTAAATGCACATTATTAAGTGAAAGAAGCAAATCTGAAAAGGCTGGGGACTGTAAGAACCCAACTACATGACATTCTGAAGAAGGCAAAATTAGGGACAATAAAAATATCAGTAGTTGTTACGGCCTGGAGTTGAGGCATAATTAGGTAGAGCACAGAGGATTTTAAGACAATGATAATACTCTGTATATTATTAATGATGAATACATATAATTACATATTTGTCCAAATTCATAGAATGTACAACACCAAGAGGGCAACCCAACGTATAGTGTGGACGCTGCATGATTATATCAATGTAGGTTCATACAATAGTAACAAATGTACCACAGTCTGATGTGGGGTGTTCATTATGGAGGAAACTATACATGTGTTGGGGCTGGAGGTATCTGGAAAATCTCTGTACATTCCTCTTAATGGTGCTGTGAATCTAAAACTGATGTAAAAAAAAAGTCTTTAAAAAATGTTTGCCTTTTGGAATAACTTCACTGTTTTTCTTAAAATGTTCACTATGAAGAATTCGGGGAAAAAGTAAAATGAAGTAAAAAAAATATTTAAAAATTCCATCACCCACCATTTCATACATAAAAGGCTACAGAATGAGCAATTTATAGATCAGGAATATCATTTTATTCCTCAATGTAAAAAAGTTTTACTCTTAGTTTTTAAAGTATAGGTGAAATACAACCTTCCTTATAAGAAAAACCTTTCTTTATAAAAAAACCTTCTTTTATACATAAATCTCATTTCAGCAAATCAAATGGTATCATTCCAACTGGCCCATTATAATTTCAATAATGGCTTTGCTTTATCTCTGATTATGTTTTAAGAAGTAACTCAAACATGTTTTAAATTGAGTGTGTTTGTACTCTAACTAGTTCAAATAATCACTGGACTATATAGATGCTTTGCTACTCAATAATGTTCATTAAAGAAAGATTGCTATTTAAGGAAATTACAAAGATCAATCCTTTTACAAGGAAGCAGGGGATATAGTAAGAAAAGCAACAAAGTTGGGAAAAACAAATTTTTAAAACTCTAACTTCTCTACTTTCTAATGGTCAGATCTTGGAGAAATCACTTAGCCTTTCTGAATCTCAACCATCAACTCTTTAAAATGATTTATAGGGTCCCTTTCAAGGACTGATACCCTAATTCCATTTCCAAGGAAGTCATAGAGTGATTAAGTATGAAGACCTGGGATCAGGAGCAATCAAAAACCAGAAAAAAAAACCAACGTTGATTTATGAAGTATTTCTGTATACCTGCAGAAAATGGTAAAATACAGCAAAAAGATAAGAATAAGATGGAATACAGTAAACCCGTGGTCTACCAACTGTGTCATGCATGTATAACCCTTAGAAGTACACGAGCATGGAGAGTTTCAAGGAAATGGATTTCTCAGCTCTCAACTTCCATCTATACAATTTTCTAGAACCATTCTGCTAAAACAACATATCAGTTTTCATTTACCTCCTCTGCCCTTTCATCTCTCCCCCTCTACTACCTCATAAAGGAAACCGTAACACTCAGCACTTCCTGAAACTTACTGTGGAGCTGGTGTCTAACAACATTTGAAGAGCCAAATGGAGAATTCAAAATATCTGTGGTGAGGAAGTTAATGATTCTACACACTGGGTATCCAGTTATTTTCAAGTTAAAGGGGTCACTAATTTCTACTTCCACAAATATAGACATTAAACCAAATCCACTTACTACTTGACCAATTATTCGGATTATAGATCACTTTGCTGTCAACTTGGAAGAATGGGTGATATGGCTAAAATAAAGTACGTTTTATAAGCATCTACTAAATTCATGAGATTTCTCAGTACTTTCACTATTAAAGTAAAAAAGTTAGAAAGGTAATACAAAACACCATCTTATCTAAATGGTATTTATAAATGGATAAACTATAAATATTTATGAAATTTAAAATAGAATCCATTTCCAAAAATGTTGTTTTAATACTTTTTAAATTTCATAATTTACACGTTGTTTTTCTACTGACTATAATTGTATTGCTTACTCAGACCAAAATAAATTTGATATGGCTTTATGGACATAGGAAAATTTAAATGTTTTTAATTATAATTGTTTTTGCATAGAACTCAGAAGAACTGGGTGACAATTTAAAGCATTTTTTTATTCCCATTCACTAAATACATGAATGAATTTACTTTTCATTATAGAAAAGTATGATCGTGTGATTGATAAAATTCTTTCCAGTATAAAAGAATACATTAGGATAAGATGTCAATGCTAGAAAAATACAAATGAGTTCAAAGAGAAAAATAAGGAACGTAAAATTCTGACTGTTAAAATTAAGATATTGTTCATATATTTTTTCTTTTCTTTTTTTTTTTTTTTTTTTTTTGAGAGACAGAGGGCACAAGTGAGCGAGAGGCAAAAAGAGAGAGGGAAAGAGGGAGAATCCCATGAAGGAGAGGGAGAGAGGGAGAGAGGGAGAGAGGGAGAGAGGGAGAGAGGGAGAGAGGGAGGGAGGGAGAGGGAGAGAGGGAGAGAGGGAGAGAGGGAGGGAGAGAGGGAGGGAGGGAGAGAGGGAGGGAGGGAGGGAGACAAAGAGAAAGAGAGGGAAGAAGCAGGGCTCATCTGAAGCGAGAACTGAGCTCACCCATTGCAGGACTCAAACTCACAGGAACCGTGAGATCATGACCAAGCAGGAGTCAGATGCTTAACTGACTGAGCCACCCAGGCACCTTGTTCACATATATATTTTTTTAAATGGACAACGTAAAATATCAAGTTTTAAAAATTTCCATAATGTATTTTAAATTGTTTGAATTTAACAAAAATTCTATCATTTACAAATACTGAAACTTAGAGGAAAAATTCGAGATGTATGAGAAGGTATATAGTTTTTTGTTTGTTTTTCCAATTCTTTGAAGGGGTATAGGAGCAAAAGAACCAAAAAAACCCTAGTAGTGAAAGTCAGAATATATCACTTGTCTTAACCTTCCTCCTAAGATACTGCCTACTGGACATCCCCATCTGGATGCTCCCCAGACACTTGAACTCAACATAATCCAAAGTAAATTTATTCTCTTCCCCCAACCACCCCCCCAGAAAAACAAAACCTGCCTCCTCCTCCTATCTGTATTTTTATTATTAGCTCCATGATCTACCTGGTCTCTTAGACTAAAAGAGTGGGAAATTTTTTTATTACCTCCTACACCAAATCAGTTCCTAGGACCTAACTCCTAACGATCTCTATTCCTTGTGCCACAGTAATCGTTTAAGGTCTCTTCACAGGCTGTCATCAAAAAGTTCTTCAAAAAAATAACTATATACATATATAAATATATATATATATATATATTTAATACAGTTGACATATGATGTTATAGTTTCAGGTGCACAATACAGTGATTTGACAAGTTTGTGCTGTGCTCATCACCAGTGTAGCTAACATCTGCCCCCATACATCCTTATTACAATATCATTGACTACATTCCTTATGCTGTGCCTTTTATTCCCAAGAATTATTCATTCTATAACTGGAAACCTATATCTCCCACTCCCTTTTACCCATTTTGTCCAATTCATCTATGCCCCTCCCCTCAGGCAAACACCAGGTTTGTTCTTTGTATTTATAGGTCTGATTCTACCTTTTGTTTACTCATTTTCTTAAAAAAGATTCCACTTATTTCACTCCATATGAGTGAAATCATATGGTATTTGTCTTTCTCTGACTTATTTCACTTAGCACTATACATTCTAGGTCCATCCATGTTGTCTCAGATGACACGATCTCATCCTTTTTTATGGCTGAGCAATATTCCTGTGTGTGTGTATCGTGTGTGTGTATCATATGTGTGTATGTGTATCTTCCTTATCCATTCATCAATTGATGGACACTTAGGTTACTTCCATAACTTGGTTATTGTAAATAATGCTGCAATAAACATACAGTATACCTTTTTGAATTAGTGTTTTTGTTTTCTTTGGGTAAATACCAAGTAGTGTAATTGTTAGATATTTCTATTTTTAAGTTTTTGAGGAACCTCCATACTATTCTCCACAGTGGCTGCATCAATTTGTTCCCACCAACAGTGCACAAGAATTACTTTTTCTTCACATCTTTGCCAACACTTATTATTTCTCATCATTTTGACTTTAGCCATTCTGACAGGTGTGTGGTGATCTCTCATTGGTTTTGATTTGCATTTCCCTGATGATGAGTGATGTTGAGCACTTTTTCACATGTTTGTTGGCCATCTATAGGACTTCTTCGGAAAAATGTCGCTTTAGGTCCTCTGCCCATTACTTAATCAGATTGTTTTCTGGTGCTGAGTTGTATAGGTTCTTTATATATTTTTCATATTAACTGCTTATTAGAGCATATTGCAAATATCTTCTCCCATTCAGTGGGTTGCTTTATTTTTTTTTTTACCTTTTTTAAATTTACATCCAAGTTAGCATATCGTCCAACGATCTCTGGAGTAGATTTCTTAATGCCCCTTACCCATTTAGCCCCTCCCCCCTCCCACAACCCTTCCAGTAACCCTCTGTTCTTCATATTTAAGAGTCGCTTATGTTTTGTCCCCCTCCCTGTTTTTATATTATTTTTGCTTCCCTTCCCTTATGTTCATCTGTTTTGTACCTTAAAGTCCTCATATGAGTGAAGTCATATGATATTTCTTTCTCTAATTTCGCTTAGCATAAGACCCTCTAGTCCCATCCACGTAGTTGCAAATGGCAAGATTTCATTCTTTTTGATTGCCGAATAATACTCCATTGTGTGTGTATGTGTGTGCACACACACACACCACTTCTTTATCCATTCATCCATTGATGGACATTTGGGCTCTTTCCATACTTTGGCTATTGGTGATAGTACTGCTATAAACATGGGGGTGCATGTGTCCCTTCGAAACAGCACACCTGGATCCCGTGATAAATGCCTAGTACTGCAATTGCTCGGTCATAGGGTAGTCCTACTGTTAGTTTTTTGAGGAACCTCCATACTGTTTTCCAGAGTGGCTGCACCAGCTTGCATTCCCACCAGCAGTGCAAAAGAGATCCTCTTTCTCCTCATCCTCACCAACATCTGTTGTTGCCTGAGTTGTTAGCCATTCTGACAGGTGTGAGGTGGTATCTCATTGTGGTTTTGATTTGTATTTCCCTGATGATGAGTGATGTTGAGCATTTTTTCATGTGTCGGTTGGCCATCTGGATGTCTTCTTTGGAGAAGTGTCTATTCATGTCTTTTGCCCATTTCTTCACTGGATTATTTGTGTTTTGGGTGTTGAGTTGATAAGTTCTTTGTAGATTTTGGATACTAACCCTTTATCTGATGTCATTTGCAAATATCTTCTCCTATTCCATCGGTTGCCTTTTAGTTTTGCTGATGGTTTCCTTCGCTGTGCAGAAGATTTTATTTCGATGAGGTCCCAATAGCTCATTTTTGCTTTTGTTTCCCTTGCCTCTGGAGACGTGTTGAGTAAAAAGTTGCTGTGGCCAAGGTCAAAGAGGTTTTTACCTGCTTTCTCCAAAATCTCCAAAGAGGATTTTGATGGCTTCCTGTCTTACATTGAGGTCTTTCATCCATTTTGAGTTTATTTTTGTGTATGGTGTAAGAAAGTGGTCCAGGTTCATTCTTCTGCATGTTGCTGTCCAGTCTTCCCGGCACCATTTGTTGAGGAGACTGTCTTTATTCCATTGGATATTCTTTCCTGCTTTGTCAAAGATTAGTTGGCCATACATTTGTGGGTCCATTTCTGGATTCTCTATTCCTGTTCCATTGATCTGAGTGTCTGCTTTTGTGCCAAAGTAGGTTGCCTTTTGTTTACTGATGGTTTCCTTTGCTGTGCAAAAGCTTTTTATTTTGATGTGGTCCCAACAGTTTATTTTTGCTTTTGTTTGCCTTGCTTTAAGGAGACATATCTAGAAAAGTATATCTATGACCAATGTTAAAGATATTACTGCCTGTGTTCTCTTCTAAGGTTTTTATGGTTTGGGGCCTTACACTTAGGTCTTTAATTCACTTTGAGTTTATATTTGTGTATGATGTTAAAAGGTGGTCCAGTGCCATTTTTTTTTTTTTACATGTAGCTGTGCACTTTTCCCAGCACCATTTATTGAAGAGACTGTCTTTTCCACATACTGTCACCTCCTTTGTCAACAATTAATTGACCATATAATCAAGAGTTTATTTCTGGGGCTTCTAGTCTGTTCCATTGAACTGTGTTTACTTTTGTGCCAGTACTATACGGTTTTGATTACGACAGCTTTGTAGTATAACTTGAAATCTGGAATTGTGATACCTCCAGCTTTGTTGTTGTTGTTGTTGTTGTTGTTGTTGTTTTTTAAACAATAATTACACTTAAATTTACTTTTCAACATCTCTCATAGAGGATGAAACTACTTTATACTTATTAGAGCTATACAAAATTACCTGTCATGCATATAATTGAGTTACTCAAAGAAATTAGAGAATCATGAAGTTGGAAGGAACCAAAAGAGTCAATCCCTTTGACAATATCCTTATCCAGGTATCTTTCAAGCTGTTGTCAATTTATAGCCTCATGAAGTACCCTGCTCTCTGTCGGGACATCACTGTCAGAGATCCGGGCCCAAATACAACTTGTTGCACGTTTTCTAAGATTATTGTGATTTAAAAAAAGATTTATGCTAGCAGAAAAACAATGGTAAAATTACACAAAATTCTAAACAAAAAGTTAAAAATTAGTTAAAATTTAACATACAGAGATAGCTTCAGTTAGCATTTGGGGATACATCTGGCTTTTTTTTTTCCTTTTTTTTGTTTGAGTATGCATGGTGTGTAGATATGTATATATTTTGTGATTTAGTTTTAAACAAAATTGGGATAAACTGTTGATACTCAGTTTGTTTTTATTTTTTCACTTAATTATGTTATAAGCAATTCCCCATGCAATTATGTATTCTTCAAATTCTTCAAAATATTTTAATGGATATATAATATAGCAAAACTAAAAAATATTAACTTTTAGTCAATCATTTGTAAACTACTTATCATATATCCTTTAAATTTTTCAAAGCATTTTTGTGGTTACATAATATAGAAATAACAAATACTAAATACTCACAATATTATAATTTATTTAATCATTTATAAATTACTTGTTGTTTCTAATTTTTCACAGTGACGAATACGTGATGAATATCCTTGAAGATCAATCTTTATCTACATTTCTAGTTATTTGCTGAGGATAGAGTCCCAAAAGTAAGGGAAAGTATTAATTTTTTTATTCAACTGCTAAATTACCTGTCAGCAAATTTACAATTTATAATCCTACTAGCACTGCGTAGCATAATCTTCATGTCATACACTTGTTTGTTTGTTTTTTTTTTTTTACTTTGTCAATCTTAAGCAAGTATCATTCTTTTAGTTTGTTTCTTTATTAGTATGATTACACACAAGATCTCCCTATTTCCCTATTGCTTTTACCTATTCATCCCATTCTACTCTTTGCGGTAACATCCTTTTCCCATGTTGTAAAAGGAAGTAGAAGAAAATGCATAGGTGTTAGGGTCAGGTCAGAATGACCTAGGATTTGATCCATTTCCACTACCTAGCTGTGTTACCTTGGACAAGTGACAACTAAGTTTGTATCTTCTCCTGTGTATTGTCAACAACCCTCACAAAGTAGAAACAGGGTATAGCAATCAAGAACATAAAACCAAACAAAATCTAAATTAACTCCCCTCCTTTTTCTCATTTGCATGGTAGTCCTTCACATATTGGAAGACAGCAACACTCTTACCGTCTCTCACCAACTGCTCTTCTATCCCTATCCTTTTGGCCCAAATCTTGGGGATTCCTTTCTCCAAGCTAAATGTCTCCAATTTCTTCACTCACATATCAAACAATATGCTTTCAAATTACCTCATCATCTTGGTATTTCAGAGTATGATTTAACCTAGTCATGTTCCCCTAGAAAGTGGCATCTAGAACAAAATCCAGATGTGATTTGAAAAGACCAGAGTAAAGGTTATCACTTCAAATCATCCAATTTGTTTTCCATATCCAGATCCACGAGCCAACAAAATCTATAATCCATAAACCTAAAAGACTGTATTTACCTCACTTTCACCAACAAGGCAGGCCAGGTTAAATGTGAGGGTGTGGAACACTCTTGAAGTTCTTGTGATGCCTTGGGCAAGTAATGTAGTAATGTCTCTAAGGTCAGTTTACTCCTTGGGAAAATGGGAGTAATATCACTTATCTCAAAGGGTTTTTGGAAAGATTAAAAATATTAATTATAGTATCTGGCATGTAGGAGGTATTCAATAAATAGAAACAATTACCACTGAAGCAAGACTACTGCATCTTTATTAAGCACCATTTGTCAAGTACTTTACATGGTCTTGAGCTAGAGCTTGGTCTACCCAAAACACAGACGATGGAGTAGATGTTAACCAATTAACAACTCATCTTCTTCTCCAAATTCTGCCCTGCTCTGCTTTCATCCTCTCCTCCCTCTTGCCATCATCTTCAGAAAATGAAGAGCCATCTCCACCAGCAGGTGGAGGAATGGAGCAGTCACCTACAATTCTTACTCAAAATTACAAGGAGACAAGAGACACTTCTGATTTCAACCATAAGATCACTGGCACTGGTCCATTAGGAAGGGTACCTGCCAGCAGCTAAAATGAAGTTCTGCAAGCTTCAAAGACTCATCTACAAATGTAGGGTTTTTTTCCTTTCCGAACATACTACTGATCTACTTCCTTTCCTCATATACTACACCTGAATGCAAACATACAAAAGTATCATTTATTTTGTGAATAACCTTTTGAAAGACACATTTGACAACAATATAAAAATCAACAGTCTATGTTACATTTAGGCAAGAACAGGCCATTTAAATGAGGAAGAGAATAAACACTCAATTTTTTCTCTCAATTCAAATAGATCCAAGCAATATGTACAATAAAAAAGTTTTAAGTTGTTTCTAAATTAGAAGATTAAAAATTAATTGTTGAACTTTTCTGGAGTGGCCAAACAGAATGTAAGAATGCCCAGATTTTAAAGATCTTTAGTCAAACGACTTCTAACAAAATTAGATTTTAAATAAACACAGTCTTTAGTACAGAAAATTAAATTCCTTAAGATCTGCATGCAATGAGAGTTCTTTACCACCTAAATTTCCTAAGTATATTTAATCCTACTAAATGGCTATCAATAGTCCCAGGCAAAAAATCTGAATTAAGCTAAGCTTTGTCTACTTCCTCTTTCTTCAGCTCTTCTCTTCCCAAATTTGTCTCTATACTCATCCCTAGAAAAGAAGTCAATTCCCTAAAATTATTCTAAAAATTTTCTTCATGAAAAGAAAAAAAAAGGAAGGAAAGATGGGTTGAAACTTACCCTAATGTATTAGAAGTCTTATCAAACTGCCTCAAAGAGAATGGATAATACCTCTCCTTCTTTCCATCCAAAATGAGCTCCCTAATCTTTGTTTCCTGAAAAGGATGTAATATTTTACCTCTTGCAGGACATTTGTGTTTAAAAAAGAATTCTTGGGTAGGCAGTATGTACAGCTGATGGAACTCTAAGCATAGCAACAAAGCAGAAAAATCTAGGCATAGGTCTAAAACCTCTTCAAATCACATCCCATACATTAAATGTGTTCCTGATGACAACTTATAAACTAGCAATTTGAACACCCTACTCCTCAATCAGAACACTCCAAATACACTATAGATTTACATTAATATTATGTTTGAGCATATATTTGAAGTATAGCATAAATATACATTACTTCAGAAGAGCCAAACATGATAGTATTAAATTTAAATCAAAGTCTGAAACATTTCTGAAAACAGAAAAATGAAACTAAGATCCCAACAAAACAAGTGTTAGGGAAATGGACAGGGAGGAAAGTCTCAGCAACTGAACCACTCCCAGGATATCCCACCAACTGCTCCCACTATCCCCTGTATTGTCTTCTGAATGTCGATTTGCGAAGAGGCAACTACTGTGGTAACAGTAATTTGGAATAATGCACATTTACAAACTGATATTTGATATATAACAGTCCTTACACATGAGCACAAGATATGCAAATGAAATTTGACAAAAGAAATGCAAATGCACAGAAGCACTTCAGAAAGTGTCCATTTTGCTTACTGCAAGTTGAAACAAACTCAGCATACCACAGTGCATCTACTGTACAGTAAAACATTTATATAAATGTTTACAAAATATTTATAAAATTTTATTAAATAATTATATAGTATTATAATCTCATAATATCATAATCATTATAATATTATACTGAAAGAGAGATAATCATTTATCTAAGTAAGGACAGAACATTCTAGGAAACCAAAAAATATTCTTACCTCTTGACCCAACCTAGTGATCCTACTCTAACAAACATGCACGAAAGTATTAAAGTTTTATATACAACACCAAGACCTGAAACAACTCTAACATTCAACATTCAGAGAATAAATTACTCATAGATCAACACATCATCACTACTAATGTTCATTAGGTATATATAAAACTATACTGTATTCTGACAGTAGCCACAAGCCATATGCAGCTACTTAAATAAAACTGAATTTACCATTCAGTTCCTTAGTCAGACAAGCCACATTTCAAGTGCTTACCTAGCACTTTCCATCATCACAAGTTCTGTTAGATAGTGCTGATCTACACAGCTACCTGGACCATCCTCTATCCTCCTTCCCTTATATGCACCCTTTTATCTACTTAATCTTCAGGCTTTGGCCTAAGCCTCAACTACTGTGTGAGGTTCCCCCTGATTTATGCAGGAAATTTGGGTATACCTTCTTGTAGTCTCATTACACCTTGGTAACTGGCAATAAATTCCATCACATCATATTATTTCCCCTACCACAATCCTGCAAGCTTCCTTAAAGAACCAACTTTTATCCAAGGGACTTTGAACTGTTCTGCCTTGATAATTTGTCATATACTAAGAGAACTGCTAAAAACAACAGAGATGTACACTATAAGTGAAAAATGTTTATGCATAAGGAATATAATGCATCAAAGAAAAACATGGCTAGGTTCGCAGGCTCACAAGTGATTTTTAAGATTATTTATTTTGAGACAGAGAGTGAGCGGAGGAGGGGCAGAGAGAAGGAGAGAAAGAGAAGGCCAAGCAAGCTCCACAGGGCAGTGTGGAGCCAAAGGCAGGGCTAGAACCCATGAACCCGTGAGGTCATGACCTGAGCCGAAACCAAGAGCCGGACACTCTACTGCCTGAGCCACCCAGGTGTCCCATCACAAGTGATTTTTGTTTTCAATTTCTAATTCTTTACATTTTCTTAGTACTCAACATAAGGAGCCTCATTCTCAGAAGGTGTTTAGCAAATATCTGTGGAATAGTTTCTGTATTTAAAAAAAAAAAAAAAAAAAAAGACACCAGGAATGAAGCCTAATGTAAACTATGCACTCTGGGTGGTAATGATGCAGCAATGTAGGTTCAACAATTGTAACAAATGTACTACCCTGTTGGGGGATGTTGATAACAGGGGAGACTATGCATGCACCAGGTCAGAAAGCACATGGGACATCTCTCTGCCTTCCAGTCAATTGCGCTGTGAACTTAAAACTGCTCTAAAAATATAATGCCTTCAAAGAAAAAGATCCCAATATTTTGTTCCATAATAATATATACCATTGATTTATAATAAATTTTAAAAACTAGACCACAAATTTCTAACACAAATAATATTTATCTACAGTGCTTAGAAAATCTGACTAAATTAACTGCAGGTGCAGTGCTGTCGGTGCCATCGTTACACTAACTCAACCTCCTCATTTACTGAGCACCGACCCATGCAAAGCACTGTGGACACAGCAGTGAACAAGACAATTTCTGTTCTCACAATATTCTTTCTAAATAACAACTTTATTCTGCAAGATAAATCTTTAACCTCAGCTATCAACAACAGATAGCTCAAAATGGCAAAACAAACTTCTCTTATCCTGATTTTTTTCAAATAATTCAAAAAACTCATATTAACCTTCAAGAAAGTAGTACATGACCTGGTTTAAAACAGAAAGTTAATGCCTCATTTACTTGGCATTCTTAGGACAGTTGGTGCTCCAAAGAAATGAATTTTTCAGATAACTCACTCTTATCCATTTAAGCACCAACACTTACATTGTTTGGCATGGAGATTTCTTTTTTAAGTGGGAATCTTTCGATTTTTAAAAAGATTCAATTAAATATTATTTTGACTGATAATTATTGTGTTGTACAGCACTCAAGCTCCTAAACTATATGTCCCCAGGGTTCTTTTTTAAAAGTTGCTGGCTTTGAAGAGTTTTTCTTCTGATCCCCAGCTTTGGTGTGTCAGCTGTCAACTTTTGCTGGTATCAGTGTGAACCTGACTCAAGCAGCCTCCAACTCCCTTCAAATTTGCTGCTACTTGCAAAACAAGTTTGTCAGAATTTTGCCTAAAACACACAGGCTTTGAGAGGATCCTCAAATCTACATTTTGGTTGTTCCGTCTTCTATTTATTTCCTGAATCTCTTAAAGTTTGCAGTTACAAGTTCCAAACCAAATTCTGGATAAATTACTGCTATACCCTGATAAAAGTCGTTACGTTGTTTTCATATTTAAAACTGATAGAGATAGCTTCATTATTTATTCACTCATCCAACAAGTATTAAGTACTTGTGTTGTGAAGTTGGTAAGTAATATTATGGTGAAAATAACTAAAAAGATTGCTAGTTTTGAACATATTCTAAAATAGAAAAACTCAGAAAAAACAACTTCTTAGCACTTAATAAAAACAGGGTTGTTGTGTGGGTTTTTTTTAATATTAAACTACAAAACCACCTCAGTTTTTTACAATTTCTATAGCTTTAGACTTAAGAACTGAAGATTCAAGGGTTCTGATTTAACCAAATATTTATTTTAGAGAGCTCTGAATAAGATTCCAAAATTTTATACCTTTTTTTCTATTACACATTCCCATCTAGCCCTAAAGAAATCACTAGCAACATATGCTTTAGTTTTAAATGATACTCAAAATCTTGGTAACCATTTCAAACCATGGTAAGTTTATCTTCATTTTAATGTTGAGCAACAATAATTTGATAAAAAGTGTAAATTCAGGAAACTTCCTGTCCAAATTTTCATAAGTTCCTATATTTGGGGTGCAGAAAATTTTTTTTTTAAGTTTCAGGAGTAAGAGATGGTGTGGCTCTACAATATTTGCTTTATCTGCCACAATCATATTTTTAAAATTCCATTACCCATTTAAACCTAAGGCTAGGAAATGAGTCAAAGAGGAGTAGGGCTTAAAATTGGTCTCTGAGGATTAATTAAGACAACTGGTAAAAACCCCTGGTGTCAGCCTTACTTGTTTTAATACTCTTGGAATCTCCTTTCTCATTCATTTTCTCCCCAGGGAGCACAAGTGACTTTTTCTGTATTTTATAATTTTATAACTGATTACTGGTCACCTTTATTATGCAGACTGAACTGGAAATGGGCATTAGTTATGTGCCTGTAATCTGAGACAGTAAAATAATATTTCTAAGTGAAAAAAAGTTACTACCATTAAAAACTATTAATTACTACCATTAAAAACCTTTTCCAGCAATGCATTAACATTTCTTCAACATTAATTTTGGAACCTGCAGATGCTTTAAGCAGTACTATAGAGGCAGAGCACGGACCTAACTTTCAAAATAACAACACAGTATTATTTAAACTATTAGAGTAACCATTAAAGTTGGCTCTGACCTCATCAGCATACCATCTTGTCCCATGATATAAGTCTGATTTTAAATAAAAACAATTCAGAGAAAAATCCAAATGGTCTCTTGCTCTCTCTACAATTTAGGCAAAGAAGCAAATGGCAAATACTGGACACACCTATCATAAGCAAAATCTCCACGAGGTACTATCCACACTACCGGTTAAAAAAAAAAAAAATACAGACCTGGCTCAGGATATGTACAATACAATTGGAGAGAGAAAATATGTTCCATAAAAGATACTTATACTAACCAATAGTAAAAATAAAAATAATTGAATTAAATTAAAAACTGATCATGAACATTTAACATTCTGAAAGCAGAAACGGAGGGCACTTAGTTCAAATGTAAACAAAATTCTTTTTGCCTATTTTAAATCTGGCAATCAAAATCAGCCAGAACTAAGGAGTTGGGCCAACAGCATCACCAAAGAAAAAACCGAAATTCTCAGGAGCAACTGGTATTGGACCATTCAAAACAAAGTCTTCCTGTGAGTGCTCATTAGGAGTTTCTCTCCTAAAATCTCCTTATCAAATTTAAAACCTGGCTATCAACTTTGCGGAAACCTAAGCTTCAGAGAAGCACTCTCGATACTTTTTTTTCAAAGCACTTAAGGTCCATCCACAGAATAGGAGCTGGCGAACACCGAGGAGGAATTGGCCTATTGTTCGAAGAACCGCAGGACCATCCGAACGCCACGGGGCGCGCGGGAGCTGGGGGTAGGCAAGGCTCAAACGCGGCACAGGTGTGCGTATGGGGGAGGGGGGACAGGTGTGCCCAGGGCCACAACTAAGGTTAGAGAGGCCCGACTTCAGATCCAGACGTCGACTGGATCTGAGGAAAAGAGTCATCCCTGAAGCTTAAACCACGGAGCATGGAGGGGGGCGGGCCTGGGGAAGGTCTTAAGGACTCCAAAGCCCACCCGGTTTGGCAGTGGGGGGTGGTCGGAGAAGGCCGGGGCACTCAAGGTGTAAAGCCCGAGGATAAAAGAAAAGGCTCTCGAATCGAGGGGCCAGCGTAGAAATCTCTAAACAATGAACCATGCTGGGTCTGGGGTAAATGGCTAGGAGACCAGGGGTGTCACGGAGGTGGGAAGAGGGAAGAGGGTGGGAAAAGGGAAACAAAAGAGAAGCCCCCCCAAGTGTGGGGCCCCGGTGGCGGCGGCGCCGGCGATTACCTGTGAGAGTTGACGGGGATTGGGGCAGCCGAAGAGCGCGGAGCTGGAGCTGAAGCTGATGGCTCCTCGGCGGCTGAGGACGTGCTGGGGGACCGGCCTGTCCAGGGGCAGCACCGGCAGCTGGTAACATACTTCCATTGAATACGCCCGCCCTGCCCCCGCGCGGCGCCCGCCCAGCCGCGGCCGCCGGCCCCTGTGCTGGGAAGGGGCCGCGGCTCGGGGGCGCCGGGCCGAGGCGGGGGCAGGGAGGGCGGGCGCCGACCCCGGGAAGCCGCGCTCACGCCTTCCCACCCCAACGCTCCGCCCGGGCCGCCGGTGGGAAGACGCTGCGGCGGCCGCGGCGACAGTTACGAGGACCGGCGCGCGCCCGGCTCCGGGGTGCAAGCGGGGGCAGCGCAGGCAAAGTGGGAGAGGGAACCCTGCCGCCCCAGATCTCCTCGGCCGGGAGGAACGGGTCCGGGCAGAGCAGAGCAGGAGTGGAGCAAAGACAGAAGAAAGCGGTGCAAGAAAAGACGGCTGGAGCCAGCGGCGAGACCCAGGTCGCACGGGGCTTGGGACCAGCCACCAGCTCGGGCCGCCGCCACCGTCCTGCCCCTCCCCTCCCCCGGAGCCTGACTTCACTCCGCCGCCGGCGCGAGCCCGGCGTAATTCACACTTTGCAGCCGCGGACGGTGCGCCAACCACGGCCGCCGCCACCCTGACGTCACGACGCCGCGCCGCAGGCCCCGCGCCTCCGCAGCGCCCTGGGAGACGGGTTAGCGGCGGTGGGGGTGAACCGTCTCGCTCCGGTTCTGCGCTCGGTCACTGTCCCCTCCCGCCACACACTGGCCCCCTTCCTCCTCTCCTACCAACCTCAACCCATAGCCCCCGCCCAGCTCTCCCTTATCTGCCCTCCACACAAGGCGCGTGCGCACGAGGCCCCACCGTTTGGGGACATTCCCCTAATCGTTAAACTCTTGCTTTCGAGCGCGCTGAGGGTGTGGGGTGGGCTCAGCCTGTCTACAAGCAAGATTCGGGCCTTCTGACCCCAGAGACCCGAAGCACAGGGCGCAGTGGCAGCGCTCAGCCTTAACTGCGGGGTCACCGCTGTGCTTCCCTCCTTGAATTCCCATTCTTGGGCTTCGCTGGGGACCGCTGCGGCAGTGACGTCAGCGGACCGCGCGGGCACCATCCTCCCCGCTACGTCACTGCCAGTCCCTTGGCGGGGCCCGGCTGGGGCTCTCCCCAGGCAGGTACGGGCCCCAGGGCTGTCCCGGGCCAAGGGGAGAAGAGAGGAGTCGAGAATGCGGGAGAGACGAGAGGGTGAAGGGGTGGTGGGGAAACACCGAGACCGAGAAAGAAGAAGTGAGAGTATGCACTGGAAAAAATGAGAAAGAAAGGATGATACTGAGAAGACAAAGGAAAAAAGGATCCTGCATGACCTTTTACCAAAACTGTTTTGGTTTGTTGGCTTTGATTTTTAGAAAGCAGAGAGAGTAAAGAGCTCTTGACCTGCTTTGTAAGTTGGATACGTCATTTGCAGGTTCATTTTGTCAAATTTCTCCCTAAACTGCAATCCATTGTTTCAAATGCATTCCAGCCCCTGGGATGTCGGCCTGAACAAGCTCTTTCCTGCTGGCAGAATTGTTGATTCGGCTCTGCTCTCAGGGCACCCACCCTTCCACTTATTTGCTATGACTAGCCACTGGCAAGATGGCAGATCATTACCGAGGATATCAGGTATCCACTACTCATGGTTCCATAAATCAATAAAAGTCTGCAAGACTTTTTATCATCTTTCCACAGCATCTGTTTCTTTTACATCACTTAAAACTTTACCTCTTCCATGGTTATTTCTCTACTTGTGTGCTACTATTAAAACAAATATAACTTCCCCTGTGGTTTCATGGATATTGTCTTCACTAGATGGCAAGCTCCCCTTTAGTGCAACAACTGACCCAACTCCTCTTGGAAACCCTAATTACTCCCACAATATCTAGTACATATATTGAGCATCTGCTGTATGCTTGGGATTAAGCTAAGCACTCTCTCTTGTTCTGACAAAAACCCCATGGGATAATACTAAGTTGAAACTAGGTTTAGGGAAACATAACTTGCCCTAGATCTTACTCAAAATAGTGGCAGAACTAACCTCAAATAATGTTTGAAATCTGTATACATTTAAACACCCAGAGATGGTATTCGTGTCATATAAAACTGTATATGCCAAATTACTGTCACATTTAATAACATTTAAGAGACTCCCTTCCATTAAATCATTTGATAAGATTCAGGGCACTAATTAAACAGTGCATCTCCCTTCAGCAGAGAGGGGAGCTAACATTTACTATGCACCCACTGTGAGCCATGACAGGTATTCTACATATAATGTTTAACTTAACCCTTCACAATATTCACATACGTAAAATTTGATACCAATTCTACAGATGAGGAATCAGTTTCCAAGAGCATAAGTCATTTGTGCCACTGAATTTTGTTCTGTGTGATTTCAGAACCATGCATTTCCACCACACCATGCAGATCAGAACTTCAACTGTTCTCAGTGTTCTTTACAATATTGGGGAGCATATTAGGGTTCTCCAGAAATACAAAACCAATAGAAGATATGTGATATGTGTATGTATGTATGTATGTATGTATGTATGTATATATGTATATACATATATAGAGAGAGAGATTTGCTGTACACACGCCTCATCTAAGACAGAGAAGCTAGAGGAGCTGCAGGCCCTGCTCCTCCCTAGCTAGTAAGGTGAGTCAGCAAATCATGTGTAAAATTACAGCAGTGCTTGGGACCTGGCATGGACCTACCAAGTGTAATGGCTGGTGCTTCACTTCCACTTCTCAAATCTTGCAAATTTCTATTGTTGCCAACCAAAACCCTAAAAAGAAGAGAATTCTGGGAAATGTATTTCCAACTTAGCTAAGTTGATAGTGCAAAACCACCCCAGTCCAAACTCTTGTCAACTTGACCTCCAGAAACACTTTTTTAAATCATATTTAATTTTAAAATAAAGATCATAGTAAAATCATGCTTATGTCCATATGATGCAAGTATCATACAGCCTGAGACAGCTCCCTCCCTCCCCAAAAGAGGATAGAGTCTTTGAATGATGTTCATCCCTCTTCTTGATAAGTCATATTATTCCTTTGATGTCCTGTAACTTAAACACTAAGATATAAAGTTAGCCACTATTAACACATCTTAGGGGAATGGGGGGGGGGGGGGGGAGAAAATAATCGGTTAATACATACACAAATGTATTCATATCAAAATGAGGGGAAAATGTTCACAACTATTATAGTCCTTGTATCTGCAACCGGCAATGTAATCATAATGACTACTTATAACTACTTTCTTTTTTTCCCCCAATACCAATTTAATATACCCTTTGCCTTCAGCAAGCATCTCAGCTGATAATAGTTTCTTCACTTATGTGGCAACCCATATTATTATTCCTGAAAAATCTGGACCATTAGAGGTTCTACTTCTACTGGGTTGCTGTGTTTTTTTCCATTAACCCATATAACAGAGTATGGGAATACTAAGAAGCACCCCCAAAGAATCTCCTGCATTCCAGGCATATTCCCATGTAACAGAAACTCAAGATCGATCACTCTAGGCAGGAGAGTAACCCCCTTCTTTGCATGTTGGTTAAATAGCACAAGGCAGTCTCAATTTACAGACTAATTGAACTCTTGGTTTGTTCAAGATGTTCCTGGTGGAAGCATCCTTCCTTTGGAACTAAGACCTCTAGACAAGCAAACCCAAAGCTACAGTAATTGGAAACAAAATCTTGCATTTGATTGACTAGGGATAAAACAGGATCCACTTCCAGTCCCACCTCTTGATTCCTAAATCATGAATATATATTTAAATTTAGAACATATGCCGAAACTTGGAGGACATTACCCTAGCTACACAAGGTATTGTCACTCAGATGGAGAGATTATTGAGACTTCTGAGGCCATTTCAATGCTACAACATGGATGAACCTTGAAAACATGCTGAGTGAAAGAAGCCAGATACAAAAGGCTACATAGTGTATGATTTCATTTTCATAAATTATCCAGAATAGGCAAACCATAAAGACAGAAAGCCAATTAATGGTTGCCAGGGACTGAGGAGAGGGAGGAATGGGGAGTGACTGCCTAATGGGTATGGGGTTTCCTTTTGGGGTGATGAAAGTTTTGAAACTAGATAGCAGTGATGACTGCACAACATTGTAAATGTACTTAATGCCATTGAAGTGTACAATTATAAATGGTTAAAATAGTAAATTTTTATCATAATAAAAAGAAAAGAAAGAGGGCCTTCAATCATCCTATCAAGCCAGCTATCTCAGGATAATAAGCAACATAATACGACTAGTGAATTATATGAGCATGAACCCATTGCTGACTTTATTTGTTGTAAAATGGGTTTCTTGGTTAAAAGTAATGCTATATGGAATAACACAATGGTGAGTAAAACATTGCATAAATCTAACATACCTGGTGGTTTTGATAGAAGCACTGTATGTGGGGAAGGAAATTCATTTTCAGAAGAAGAATCTATTCAGTAAGAAAAAAGGACTGCCCATTCCATAATGAAAGTAGCCCAATTCAATGTACCTCGTGGATGGGAGACACTTCTAGGAAATGGAAGCTTAGTTGTGGACTTTGCTGTTAGCAAATTGGGCACTTAGCAATAGTGGTAGCCAGATTGGCCTTATTGAGTGGAAATCCATGTGCTGAACCCACATCTCACTTGTACCATGCCATCATGGCCACTTTGTTCATGAGTCTGTTGGTCAGGGCCAGTGATAAATGGGGGGAAAGGCTGACTAACATACATAGAATGTATCACTCATCCAACTGATTATTATGATCATCCTCTAATGAAATTTCTCTTTGGAATCACATGAGACACACTCTGCCCGTTCAATCTATCCACAAATACCCCTTCCCCAGACCTCTTTGTCATCAATTTTCCGATCATGTTCCTTCCAAGTTCCAGACTATCCCACCAGTAAGACACTGCCCATGAATCAGTATGATCCATACACCTAGCTATCTTTCTTTTCAGACAAAGTGAGCAATTAGGTGCATTGTTTTAAGTTTTCTCCCAACCATAGTATTTCCCTTCATCACCTTTAGGACTACCCAAAGAGTAGAAATAGTGCTGTAGCTATCTGGTTTCTGCACCATAGAATACAGAACTACTGTTAAGTCAGACCCAAATAGTTTTCTTCTGTCACTCAGCAGGACATAGGGGGCTAACAATAATGCCTTGGATGAAAGTTGAGAGGGAGGAGGCAATGTAGTAGTAGTAGAGATTATGGACAACTGGGACACTGTTCATACAATTTACTTGAGCCTTAAAAGACTTGCTTGAGGGGCACGTGGGAGGCTCAGTTGGTTAAGCCTCCAAATCTTGATCTTGGCTCAGGTCATGATCTCACAGTTCATAAATTTGAGCCCTACATTGGACTCTGTGCTGACCGCATGCACCCTGCTTGGAGTTCTCTCTCTCCACCCTCCCCCTCTCATGCTCTCTCTCTCGCAAAATAAATAAATAAACATTAAAAAGAGAGAGAGACTTGCTTGACCTTGATCTCATGCATACCACTTCTACTTAATGATGGAGTACTCCTGGGCACAACCAACTTTATGGTTTGGTGTATCAGGATACATTTAGTATATTATGAGCTACTCAGGTCACAAGGTAATTTGTTAGCTCATGGTCAAACGTTCAGTTTCTACTAGGGCCTGGTAGTAAGCCAAAACAATTTCTCAAAAAGGGAATAGTTATGTAAAGAAGAGGACATAACTTAGCTACAAAGTCCTAAAAGCCCATATAAGATTCAATAATAGAAGATCATCAAAAGCTTCCTACAGTATCACTAACCTATCACAGATACTTCAGCATCATACCTGCTGGGTCACATGGCCCAAATGACAGAGAAGCTTATGTGGTGATATGGATTCCTTACATAGACTTTTCTTGTTCTGAGCTCCACCCAATATTTAATTTTTTGTATTGTGGTAAAATATGCATAACATAAAATTTACAATTTTAACATTTTTGGTATAGAAGTCAGTGGCATTAACTACATTCACGCTCTACAACCATCACCACTACTCATATCCAGAAAGTTTCATCATCCCAAACTGAAACTCTGTGCCTATTAAACAGTAACTCACCCCTTCTTCCTCCATCAGTCCCTGATAACCACTATTTCACTTTCTGTCTCTATGAATATGACTACTCTAGGTACCTTATAAAAGTAGAATCATACAGTATTTGTCCTATTGTGTCTGTCTTATTTCACTTAGCATAGTGTCTCCAAGGTTTATCCATGTTGTAGCATGTAACAGAATTTCACTCCTTTTTAAGACTGAGTAATATTTCATTATATGAATGTATTTAGACATGCAGTTTATCCATCTGTCAATAGACATTTGGGTTGTCCTACCTTTTGGGTGCTGTGAATAAAGCTGCTATGAACACGCGTGTATAAATATCTGTGTGAGTTCCTGATTTCAATTTCTTTTAGATATATATCTAGAAGTGCAATTGCTGGATCATATGGAAATTCTATATTTAATTTTGGGAGAAACAGGCATATGGTTTTCCACATCAACTGCACCATTTTATATTCCCATCCAGAATGCACAAAGGTTTCAACCTCACATTGTGGCAAACACATGTATCCTGTTTTTAGATAATAGCCATGCTAATGGATGTGAAGTGGTATCTTATTACGGGTTTGATTTGCATTTCCCTTATGATTAGTAATGTTAAGCATTTTTTCGTGTGCTTTTTGGCCATTTTTGTATTTTCATTGGAGAAAAGTCTATTCAAATCCTTTCCCCATGTAAAAAAAAATTAATGTTTATTTTTGAGAGGGAGAGTGAAAGAGAGAGCAGGGGAGGGGAAGGGCAAAGAGAGAGAGGGAGACACAGAATACGAAGCAGGTTCCAGGCTCTGAGCTGTCAGCACAGAGTCCAACGCGGGGCCTGAACTCGTGAACAGTGAGATTATGACCTGAGCTAAAGTTGGACACTTAACGGACTGAGCCACCCAGGCACCCCTGGTGAGAAGTTTTGATTACTGATTCAATCTCCTTACTTGTTTTGTGTCTATTTAGATTTTTATTTCTTCAGGATTTAGTCTTGCTAGATTTTCTATTACCAGAAATTTCTCCATTTCATGCAGGTTACCCAACTTGTGGGTGTACAATTGTTCATAGTATGCTTTTATAATCCTATTTATTTTTGTAGAATATGTCGTAATGTGTTCATTTTCAATTCTGACTTTAGTGATTTGAATCTTCTCTCTCTCTTTTTTTTTTTTTTTTAGCCATTTTAGCTAATGATTTGTCAATTTTGTTTTCAAAGTACCAAATCTTGGTTTAGTTGATTTTCTCTATTGCTTTTATATTCTCCATTTAATATATCTCTACTCTTTATTATTTATTTCTAGTAGCTTCAGGTTTCAGTTTGTTGTTCTTTCTTTGGTCCCTCAAGGTGTTAGGTACCTTAGTGATTTGAGATCTCTTTTTTTAATATATCTATAAATTTCCCTTTTAGCACTGTTTTTGCTGCCAGCCATAAGTTTTGAAATGTGTTTTTGTTTTCATGTGTCTCAAGATATTTTCTAATATTCTTTGTGATTTCTTCTTTGACCATTGATCATTTAGGTATGTATCATTTAATTTTCACGTACTTGTGAATTTTTAAATTTTCCTTCTGCTGCTGATTTCCAGTTTCATTTCACTGAAGTTGGAGAAGTTTCTGTGTATAATATCAATATTTTTTACATTTATTAAGACTTGTTTTGTAGTCTAGCATTTGGTCTATCCTTGAGAATCTTTAATGTGCACTTGAGAAAAATGTGTATTCTACTGTTGTTTGCTGGAGTATTCTGCATGCTATGTATGTCTGTTAGGTCCAATTCATCTATATTATTTTCAGTACATTACATCCCAAATTGTAACAATCTATTTTAAGTTTATACCAACCTAATAACAATCCCATACAGAAATTCTACTCTCTTACAGCTCTTCCTCCACTTTCTTATTGATGTCACAAATTACATCTTTGGATATAGTACACCTATTAACATAAATTAATAATTATTTTTTAGGCATTTGTCTTTTAAATCTTATAGAAAATGAAAGGTGATGGGGCGCCTGGGTGGCTCAGTTGGTTAAGCGTCCGACTTCAGCTCAGGTCATGATCTCGCGGTCCGTGAGTTCGAGCCCCGCGTCAGGCTCTGGGCTAATGGCTCAGAGCCTGGAGCCTGCTTCCGATTCTGTGTCTCCCTCTCTCTCTGCCCCTCCCCTGTTCATGCTCTGTCTCTCTCTGTCTCAAAAATAAATAAAACGTTAAAAAAAAAATTAAAAAAAAAAAAAAGAAAATGAAAGGTGGAGTTACAAACAAAAATTATAATAATACTGTTTTTTTTTTATATTTGTTCATATGTTTACCTTTACTGGAGATCTTTATATCTTCATTTGGCTTTGAGTTATGCTCTAGCATCCTTTCATTTCAACTTGAAGAGCATGAGTGAGGGAGGAGCAGAGAGAGAAAGAGAATTGCAAGCAGGCTTTGTGTTATCAGCATGGAGCCCAGTCTCACGAACCTGTGAGATCATGACCTGAGCCAAAATCAAGATGGACACTTAACCAGCTGAGTCACCTGGGCACCAATTGAAGTTCTTTAAAACAAGCAGTTAGAACCCCAGACAAGTAACTTGCTCTCCTTTGTTTCAGCAAACAAGTAGATGGATTGAACCAAATGGTCTCTGGACATGGGTTAACCTGGCAGAGGTGAGGGTGGGGTTGTAGTACCATATGAAAAGTAGCAGGATAAATGAGAATCTGTCTACCTGTTGACAGCCAAATTTTTATCCTAGAGGCAAGAGGACAGAAGATTCCTCTTTTAGAAAAGTGGGCCCACCCTAGGAAAAAGCTTAAAGGTGCTATTGGCTTGGGGTCATCCAACCAAAGAAATGGGCCTACACGTAATTTTAAGGTAAGTTTTACCCATGTATATGGAGTTCATTATCAATATCCCATTCATAAATATGACAGAAAAATCAAGCACTACCAGAATTTGAATAAATCCCATTGCATGAGAGGTAATAGAAACAAACAGAGAAGTAAACAAACAAGGGGAAACAGAAAAATACAGAGAACCCCCTCCCCCCAAAATCAATAAAATCCTTAGAGAGATGAAAAGATATATAAGAATGGGATGATATAAAAAGGAGAAATGAGATAGTTATTTAAAATTAAAACCTATGATAGCAAAAATTAAGGATATATTGGATGGGTTAGAAATAAAGTTGAAGATATCTTCCCAAAAGTAAAATGATTAATTAAAGATACAGATAATGTGAGAAAAGATATTAAAAATGGAATTCCAGTCCAGGGGGTCTAACATCCAAATAAGGATAATGTCAAAAAGAAAGAATTGAGAAAAATGTAGGAAAGAAATAATTCAAGAAAATTCAGCAGAACTGAAGGGCACACATTTCCAGATGGAAACAGTCCAGTTTGTAATTAGAATAATGAATAGAGAAAAGACCTCCACCAAGACATATAGTGAAATTTCAGCATAATGGGGACAAAAATAAGAACTTAAAATCTTCCAGGGAGTAAAAATAAAAATAGCTCATGTACAAAGGACTGTGGATCAGAATGGCAAAAGCCATCTCAACAATGAATTAGAAGCTAGGAGATAATGATATAAAACCTTCAGAATTGTGAAGGAATTTGATTTCCCATCTAGGAATTTGTATACATGGCCACACTATCAATTTAATATGATAGTAAAAATACAGATATTTTTCAGACATTGAAGAACTCAAGTGTTTCACTCCTACTATACCTTTTCTCAGGAAGTGATTATTACAGGATGTGCTCTAGCAAGAAGAGGGAAGAAACCCAGAAAGGGAAATATTCCAGAAAGGGACCTTCAACACAGGAGAGAGAGAAAGAAAGCCTCAGAATGACAGTTCTTAGATCACAGCCACAGAGGATAACTAGAGAGAAACCAGGCCATATGGGAGCAGGATTATGGGGGCTCTGTGACGGAAGTGAAAGTAACAGATGTCCTGAAGAGGCTGAACACAGAGTGAGAAGCTCTGGCAGAATTTGGGAATAAATTTATTATTATTACATAGAATATTAAGGGGGTAAAAGAGATTCAATTACTCACACCATGAATAAAAAGTTGTAAAAGAAAATCAATTACTGTTCATTATATGGCCCTTCTATAAATAATAGTTACGTAGTCACAATAATATAAGCACTGAATATTCATTTAACAAAAATATAGTGCTATAACTATACTGAGAAGTGGAAGAAGATGAAAAATGTGTATTTGGGTATTAGAAAGCTAAATTTTCATCTTCCACAGTAAGACATTAATAGGTAATAGCAAAAATTGAGATGTGAATTAATACATGGAGTGAAATATCATAAGAAACAGCTAAAAACTGACCATTTCTTGTGTCAGCAAAGCAGAAATTGGTAGATTATTGAGATGGAACAAGAGGCTGCTAGGTTTGTTATAACACAGTAGGACTACTGAACTCTAAAAACTATGTATAGGGGCACCTTGGTGGCTCAGTTGGTTAAGCGTCCGACTTTGGCTCAGGTCATAATCACGCAGTTTGTGAGTTCGAGCCCCACACAGGGCTCTGTGCTGACGGCTCTGAGCCTGGGGTCGGCTTCAGATACTGTGTCTCCCTTTCTCTGCCCCTCCCCTGCTCACACTCTGTGTATGTGTGTGTCTCTCTCTCAAAAATAAACATTAAAAAAATATGTATACGTATTATGTTTCTCATTTTAAAAATTACCCATTGTAGTGGGTTGGATTGTGTCCCCCCAAAATATGTTAAGTTCTAATACCTGGTACCTATGACTTTGTTTAAAAATAGGGTCTTTGCAGATCTAATCAAGTTAAATAAAGTCATATGAGATTAGGGTGGGCCCTATACCCCACAACTGGTGTCCTTTAAGAAGAGAGAGACTTGGAAGCACACAGGGAAGAAAGCCATGTGAAGACAGAGACCATGGCTGGAGTGATATGTGTACAAGCCCAAACCCCAAGAGACAAACAACCCACCAGAGATGCATGAAACAAATTCTCTTCCAGAGCCTTCAGAGGGAGCATGGCATTGCCAACACCTTGATTTTGGGCTTCTAGCCTCCTGACCTCCGAAAGAATAAGTTTCTGTTCTTTTAAGCCAATTTATGGTAATTTGTTACAGCAGCCCAAAGAAGCTAATACAATCATTTTACTCAATTTCTGTGTATCTGAATTGGAGCAGGAGATGTTCCACAGAGGGTCAATTCTTCTAAATTCATTTCCACACTTGAGGCTTCAAAACAACAACAACAACAACAACAACAACAACAACAACAACAACAACAAATCAAGTTAGCTGGGTTTTTTAGGGCACAGTATAAAACCCATCTGTTCAATTAAGGGATGTGGGAGGACTGGCAAATGTGAAACACATATTTTGGTCTCTGGTTATAAATATTTAAGTTTATGCCTATTTGAGGTTTACTTTCTGTTTTTAAAAATGTCAGTTCTTTCCTGCTATCTCTGAAGAATAGTTACAAAGAACAAAGGCTTCTTTTCTTTACACTTCACACAGTAACAGTGTAAAATGTTGAATAGAATGAATATTACTCAGAAAAGCAAAATATTTTACAATATATCTAAAAATTGATCATTAAACATTTTTTCCAACTAACAACATTGTTACATGAAATAGTAACAGAATTAAAGAAAACACCTGCATTATTTACATTTCCTACACTTTTGATTCCAGTGCCTTGTCTTGGGGTCCAATACCTTCTTTAATCTGGTTCAAGTAATGAGATATTAATTTTTTTTAGGACAGTGAGCATGAGCAGGGCAGAGGGAAAGATAAAGAGAGAATCTTAAGAAAGAGAGAAAGATGAGAATCATGCTCAGCACGAGCCCAACATGGGGGCTCCATCCCACGACCCTGGGATCATGACTTGAGGCAAAATCAAGAGTTGGATGCTCAACTGACTGAGCCACCCAAGTGCCCCAAGTTGTGAAGATCTTAAAGCACTTGGTTCCAGGATGTTATGGGTTGAAATCCATCTGTTCCTCTTTCCCACCAACAAAAAAGATACAGTTGAGATCTTAACCCTCAGTACCACAGAATGTGAACTCATTTGGAAATAGAGTCATTGCAGATATAATTAGTTAAACTAAGATGAGGTCATACTGAATTAGCATGAGTATTTAATCCATTTTGACTATTGTCCTTACAACAAGACAGCCATATGAAGGCATAGACACAGGGAGAATACCTTGTAAAGATGGAGGCAGAGATTGGATTGATGCGTCTACAAGCCAAGGAACACCAAAAATTGCTACCTGTCAGCAGAAATTAAGAGACAGATTTCTTCTGAGATTCTTCCCCAGAACACTCAGCAGGAGCTAACCCTGCAGACACCTTGATATTGGACTTCTAGGTTCCAGAACTGTGAGAGAATAAATTTATTTTGTTTCAGGCCACCTAGTTTACACAGCATAACATGAAATTTATCATTAGCCACTCAGTTTGTGGAATTTGGACAGCAGCCTTAGGGAATGAATATTTAAGAATTTTATCAAAATTATGATAGCTGGCAGAGGGGAGTTCTTTAAAGATTTTTCAATTCCAGTTTTTTCATTCGTTTATTCACTAACTATTTCTTGACTGATTACTAACTTTTAAGCACTCTGTAGGCACTGGAAATAAAAAGAAAAAAAAGGGGACAGAGAAAGGTCCCCTGCCTTAATGAAGTGAAAATCCTAATGAAGTCAGAATAGAAAAAAACAGATACATAATGTAATATAACATAATATAAGCTAATGTTAGGTGTGCTATGAAGAAAAATAAAGCAGGGAAATATACTAGAAAGTGGGATACAGAGGTCAGGGAAGACCTCTTTGAGAAGATGACATTTGAGCAGAAGGCTGAATGAGGTAAGGAAGTAAGCTAGGCCAGGATTCGGGGTAGAGAAGTACTTTCTTGATAAGGGAACCAGTACACATGTTCTGTGCATAAATGGGGTCAATGTAGAGGGAACTTACTGCCTGAGAAACAGGGAAGGGAGATGAGATCAGATCAATGTAGGCCCCTGTGGGCCTGGTTAAGGATTTGGATTTCATTCTAAATGTGATGGGATGCCACTGGAATGTTTTGTTTTGTTGGTTGCTTCTTTTGTTTAATCAGAGAAAAGATATTATATGATTTATATGTTTTGAAGATCTCTCCAGTTTCTCTGTAGACAATACTTTCTAGATGAAGAATGGAAGCAATGAAATCAGTTAAAAAGCTTTTAAATAGTCTGAAAGGGTGATGGTGGTGCCTTTGAGCATCTTTGAATGTGGCACTATGCAAATTTATACAGAACAAATTTATAGATAATCATCTAAGCCTAATGTCATTCCCTTTTCAAGTTCACAACCATAGCTTCTTGGGATTCTTCTACACCTCCTGAACCACTTTATTTTTAAAAAATTTTTTTAGTTTATTTATTTTGAGAGAGAGCGAGTGTGAGTGGGGGAGAGGCAGAGAGAGAGAATCCCAAACAGGCTCCACACTGACAGTGCAGAGCCTGATGTGGGGCTTGAACCCGCGAACCCTGAGACCAGGACCTCAGCTGAAAATCAAGAGTTGGACACTTAACAGACTAAGCCACCCAGGCGCCCCAGTCCTGAACCACTTTAGACCAGAAACTAGTAAGGGGTTTCTGGATAAAGCAGTCAATATCCATTTGAAGGTCTTATTTACAGCTCAAAACTTAAAATAACTCTAAAGTTAAGGGATAAAAATAAGATTACTTTTGGAAGATCTCAGGATTAATTTTTTAGGTAAATAACTTACATAATACAATCAAAATTTTACAAGGTATAGCAAAATAAGTTAAATATATATGTACATATATATATATTATCCATATCAAATCAGTTTTTAAAATGCAACTAAATTCTTCTCCTTATAGCATATAGGAATCTTAAAATTATTGAAGAATTAGTAAATGTTCACAATTCTTAGAGTGGAAGGACTCAGCATTCAAAATTTAGTTAAACTGAAAGTGACATTGTGCTATAAGTGAAATAAATCAGACATAAAAGGACAAACACTATGTGATTCCACTTATATGAGGTGCCTCGAATAGTGAAATTTACAGAGACGGAAAATAGAGTAGTGGCTACTAAGGACTGGAGGAAGAGAGGAATGGGGAGCTAGTATCTAATGAGTACAGAGTTTCTGTTTGATATGATGAAAATATTCTAGAAAGGGTGACAGTTGCACAACACTGTGATTGTATTAAACGCCACTGAATTGTACACTAAAAAGTGGTTAAAATGGTAAATTTTATGTTAGGCATATTTTATCACAACAGAAAGGAACAAAGCATGTGCTATGACGGTTCATTGCTTTAGCCAACCAGTCTCCGAGCTCTAGAATAAATGTGTGGACACAAGTCACCACTCTCGTTCTGAAGGCCCAACCCCTTCAATGTTCAGAGTGGATCTAGCTTCAGAAATAGGGCTTGATAAAGCATGGCGGTGGCATCCCATCACTGCAGGTAGCAGAGCCTGGGCTAATTCTAATTCTAATTCTCATTAGAATTCCTATTATGCATTTTTTTTCCCTCTACTGTTTTCTGGAAAGTCTGGAAAAACACTTTTCAGGTATTCTATGACATTTGCTTTCTCTTTTCATTTCAAATATTCTCAGAGTTGACCAAAGAAGACTGAGTCATTCTCTGAGTTGAAATTTGCACACTGATGATTTTCCTTAATGCTTTCCATATGTTGATTTTTTAAAAACATTTATTACTGAGAGACAGAGAGAGACAGACTGTGAGCAGGGGAGGGGCAGAGAGAGAGGGAGACACAGAATCCAAAGCAGGCTCCAGGCTCTGAGCTGTCAGCACAGAGCCCAACACGGAGCTTGAACTCACGAATTCCAAGATATGACCTGAGCCGATGTTGGCTGCTTAGCCGACTGAACCACCCAGGCGCCCCTCCATATGTTGATTTTTAAATTCAGATTGGTCCAATTGTAGGTGACATGAATGTTGTCAATAATGCCTAAAGACTTCATTGGCAACAACATGCCTTGACAACTCAGCTGTTGTACGTTTCCTGGTTTGAGCAATCTGTCCAAGCACAGCAGGCAAAGTGCTGTAACTGCAATGTATCTGCTGGCAATGATGATAAACCACACACCTACAAGGCGACACCACAAGTAACACTGTAGTACACAGGTGGGAAGACAAGGAAACTGATAAATTGTAAAGCAAACACAAATATTAATACAAGATTTAAACCAAAAGAGTGCTTTACTAAAAAAGCCCTCCTAACCAACAACAAAAAGCAATCAAATGTCTTAAAAAATTATGGAACAAAGCCACAAGAAACAAGTTGCTCTTACTTTAGTCAAAGTTTAGTCAGAGATACGAAAGAGATAACTGGAGAAATGTTTTTCTTTATCTGTGGAGAGTTTCATTTGCCAAATAATCCTCAGATGGCCTTCCCTCCTTCAGTGCATCATGTTTAAGTGAAATCACAAAGACTGCCAGATTTATAACAAATGCAGTGATGATGGAAATTCACAATGAAGTAGGAACAAAAATGTTTGCACATGCATGAATAAAAGTTATCAATGAAGAAACAAACATATCAATCATTCTGGAAAACAAGTGACCAGAAATGGCAGTGGGGGGAACAGCCCTGGCTTCTGCAAAACCCACATAACACTGGAGTCTGTGGAATTACTCATATCTCAAAGCTTTTACTCTAGCATCTTAAACTTCTTTTTAAAAATATTTATTTATTTATTTATTTATTTATTTATTTATTTATTTTGAGAGAGAGAAAGAGAGGCAGAGAGAGAAGGAGGGAGGGAGAGAGAGAGAGAGAGAGAGAGAGAGAGAACCCCAAGCAGACTTTGCACTGCCAGTGCAGAGCCTGACAAGGGACTCAAACTCACAAACCGTGAGATCTTGACCTGAGCCAAAACCAAGACACTTAACCAACTGAGCCACCCCGGTGCCTCTAACATCTTAAACTTCTACTCTCACAAGTGCCTTGCCCTTTCATCTCCATGTATGTGCTCATCCTGTTACCTCTGAATTCAACACCCGCTTCTCCCCTCCCAGTCTCTAGGCTCCCCAAGTTGAAATCCCACATTATCATATGACCCTATATAAATGTTAATTCTCAATAAAGTCTTTCCTGAACAACTCAGCTGGAAGCAATCTCTCTCTTATCAAGTCCGGTAAGACCATCTGCACTACTCTTAAGGCATTCCCTCTCTGCAAGGTACTATATTTACCTATGTACATATATGATCTCTCTGGACTCCTAAACACAGGTGTTCTCCAAAGATCTCTACTGGACCCTCTTCTCTTGTCAGTCTTCATTACATCCATATCCACACATATCCACACATACACCTCCATATTAACAATTTAATACGGTTCACAGTCTCTTCTGTGAACATGACTCCAAAATCTTTAGTCCTATGGTTCTTTCAAGTTTCAATCCCTCATTTCTCACTGCTTGCACCTAGTTGCCCCTTTAAATCCCACACTCATTAAGTCTACAGTGGAAATTATCATCTTCCTGCCCAACTTTCTTCCTCTGTTCTCCTTATGTTAACAACACTAGTGCCTCCCTGGTCATTTGGGTGCAAAATCCCTCATCCATCCTCCCTGCCCATATCCAGTCAGTTACAAACTCCTATCGGTTTCATTTTGCTAATACTGCTGTCGTTTCAACCCTTTCTTCTCACCCAGTTCCCTTTCTTCCAACTTCCAATGACTATTTTATCTAGTCCACCACTGTTAGCCACAGTATCCAGAAGGATGTCTTACCTAACGTGGAAAATCAGTAACTACATATTGGAAGAATGAATAATTCTCCCCAGCCAATGCCTCTGCTCATACAATTCTCTTATCTAGGAATGTTCTTGTACCATGTTGCCAATATCTACTCCATTATTCACAGTACAACTCAATTGTTTTACCCTCCATGAACTTCTCCAAAAAAGGAAAATTTCAGGTTTCTGAATTACTCAGAATTCTTGGCTGCAAACAGCAATAGCCAACTTTGAATATTTTAAAGAAAAAGAGCAACAAAAATGGTTTATTGAGTGATGTGATGGAGACCCAGAATGGTTGGGAGACCAAAAAACAGGCAGGTCATCTAATCTGTAGGCTAATCAGAAGGAATTTGCAAGGATGCTGCCACCTTTATTGTCACCACACCCTACTGCTGATGGATCTAGGAGCCAATACAATCTCCTAACCATCCTTCATCTTTCATCACCTTTTTAGGATCAAAGTCCTATGTGGGCACATACATTTGGCTAATCCTAGGTTATGTGCCCAGAAGGGTTGAGGACACAGGATACCCGACGCCTTGACTTTTATAGGAGGTTGCAAAACTGCCTCTTCCAAAGACTCTTATAATGGGAGAGTCCCAGTATTTTTAAAATACAGATACTAGGTAGTAAAACAAAGCAACAAATGTCCACTATCATGTCCAATGGCCTTGTCCTGTGGCCATGTCCTAACTCTTCCACAGGAAGGCAGAATTCATGTCTGGCTCATTTTTGTATCCACTGCAGTCCCTAGAAAAAGCTCCTTGCACATCTAGTTCAGAACATTCTCTCCTATTAACTTTATTGTAACTATCTTGACTTAAAGTTTCTTGTGTACACTGCTCCATGCCACTTTAAATCTTTCAGATTTTAAAAATTTCTGATGTTTTCTGTAAAAGCTTGATAAATATCTGTCAAATAAAGGAATGAATGATGACCCTTTTAAAGCACAGAAGCCACGGTGTCTTACACCCATTCTTTCACTCACGTTTGACTACATTCTTACAGCTTTTTTCCACTATAGTATTTAACACAGTTAAGAAAGCACTTAAAGCTAATAAAATATTCAAATTATGTTGTTGAAAGGTATACCTACCATTCCTCACTTAACCATAAATCTTTATTATTTGTTCTCATTTCCAGAGTCTAAGCAACTCTACTTTATAAATTTTCCTCACATCAAATTTCCATTTAATGCACTAGATAGCTAGCAGTAAAACAAAACAAAACAAAACAAAAAAAACAAAAAAAAAACCCCAGTGTTTTTCTTCAGCTGCGTCATGCTTCACTTAATTTCCCACTTCTCCTTGTTGAAGGTGTCTCTAATTACCTTTTTGTATCTTCTTTGTTTTCAAGTTTAAACGACCCACAACACCTTTAAAATTTTCAGATGTGTTAAATTTCTGATTTCTTTTTTAAAAGTTTGTCTTTTCTAGAATATTCTATGCTATTTCTGAGCAGCAGCCATTTCCTGGGTTCACTGAGTAACCAGAACACACAGAATATTTGTTGGACGAGTTGATTAATAAGACAGGAAAAGTACATCTTAAGGACTTAGAGGGATGCCTGCATCAAACACATAAATGGTAGCAATTAGATCCATGCCATCGTCATCCAAACGGTGTAGTGCAGGGGTTCTCAGAGCATGGTCCACAGACCCCAGGGTGTCCTGAAGACCCTCCTGGGGGAGATCCAGAAGCTCAAAACTATTTTGGTATAAATACAAAGATGATATTTGCCTTTTCCACTGCGTTGATATTTGCAATGATGGTGTGGAAAAAAATGGTCAGTAAAACTGCTGGTGCCTGAGCACAGAGCAAACGGCACTACTGGCCATTGCATTCTTCATGGCTACGCACTTACTTCAAAAAAATGCCAATTTCAGCTTCTGCATGTCACTGAAGTAAAAATTATTATTCTCATGATATCTCAACCCCTGAGACCACATCTTCTTCATATTCTGTGTGATGAAATGAGCCGTGTGCGTAAAGTGCTTGTGCTACGTGCTGAAGTCTGCTGGTTGTCCCAAGGCAAAAGACTTCTGCCATCGTTTGCGTTGTCAACTAAAGTAGCTGATGTTTTCATGAAAACACCATTTTACTTGAAAGTATGACTGATAGACAAACTCTGCTTATCATGACTTGGGTATTTGACAGACGTTTTCTTTAAATGAAGTAAATGAGCCGGTCACTTCAAGGAAAACAACTGACAGTACTTGTCGTCAGTGATAAATTTCAAACTTTCAAGTGAATATTACAATTCATCCACTACCATGAGCTAATTCTTAAAGATTTTTCCGATGATACCAGTGGTGCTATTAATGGATGTACTTTCTTATATTATGTAATGAAGTGTGCCAACATTTGGATAATCCACATACAGAATTAACCAGTATTTTCTAAATGACTAATGCATGATTTACAAAAGCATACAATGGTGAAATGATCCATCCATTCAGAGTTCAAGCTGGTCCAGTGGATTTTGATGTAACAGGGTATGGAAAGTACTGTGTAATATTAAACAGTGTGTAAACACATAACCATAACAAATGCATTTTGTAAATTGACAAATATTTAAGTTAGTTTTTTTGAGAGAGAGAGAGACAGAGAGAGAGCAAGAGCCCATGCAAGGGTGTGTGAATGGGAGAGGGACAGAGAGAGAGAGAGAATCCCAAGCAGGCTCTGCACTCAGAGTAGAGCCCTTCTCAGGGCTCGATCCCATGACCCTGGGATCATGACCTGAGCTGAAACCAAGAGTCAAATGCTCAACCGAGTGAGCCACCCAGGCACCCCATAAGTTAATCTGAAGTAATGAGAAAATCTAAGACTTATTAGTTTTTTTTTCTATAAAATTGCTTTCATTCATGATTTTTAAATTATACCAAATTCCTTATTGTTTAGGATTTTTTGGAGGTGTTCTGATAATTACCCTAAAGTGTTTTATATATTGAATTCCCTTTGAAATTTACATAAATTTATACACATCATTTGCACTGAGATTATTAAAAAGTTTTCCCTGAAAGCCCACCATATATACCAATTGTACATTTGTAAATCTGTTATTACTGTGAGCCCTCTTTGGAAATATTTATGCTTTGTTCTTTCCTTTCATTAACATATGAGAAAAAAACAAAGAAATGAACCAGGGTCTACATGACTCTTCCAATCTCACAGTCCTTTGATTTTCTCCCTTGTCCCTTCCAAATAGCAAATATTCCTTTGGACATTTCTGAAACTCTTCTAAAGCCTTGCTCACTTTTATGTGACAGAGGATGTTGTGAAAAGAAAACAAAACCAAACAAAACAGTGGATAGAAATCAGCAGTTCTGAGTCCCAGTGTTTTCACTAACCAATTGTGTAGTTTTAAATTTTCTCATGTGTCCAGGGGCACTTGGGTGGCTCAGTTGGTTAAACGTCTGACTCTTGATTTCGGCTCAGGTCATGATCTCACAATCATGAGATCAAGCCCCACACTGGGCTCTGTGCTGACAGTGAGGAGCCTTCTTGGGATTCTCTTTCTCCATCTCTCTCTGCTCCTCCACTCCTCATATGTGCACGCTCTCTCTCTCAAAATAAACATTAAAAAAATTTCCTATGTATCCAGCCCTAAATTTCCTCATCTGTAAGATAAAATTGCAGAAATTATCTTTTTAAGTCCTCTTCTAGCCTTAAGAATTTCCTAAAATCTATAATCAAAATCCAGAGTATGTCCAGCATCCCTTAGCAAAAAGTAGTTATAAGTCTTGAAAATATTCATTATGATTTTTCCTTCCCATCTTTTTTCTTGCTCCTGCCTAAGGATTGCTGCCTCTTCTATGTTATTCAGATGAGAGCTTCTAACTTCCCAGCAATATCTTGGGTCTGCTCTCTTGAATTCCCCTCTTGACTTAGAGGAGTCATCTGCTCCAAAACTATTTTCAGAGAACAGTCCTTGTGAGGCAAGATAGCTCAAGTTTGATTATTCACATAATATAGTTAACCCACTTCTTGAAGTCATTTCTATGTTAAGTGCTTTGTAAACATCTAATTATTTCCTACAAGCACCCACTGAGATAAGTATTTTTATTCACATTTTACACACGAGAGAACAGCCTCAAAGAGACTTAGTGAATTGTCCAAGACTATGTAGGGCTATTTTCTCTAACATTATCTAAATTAGACATAAAAGATTCTAACAATACTTGCCAGCTTTCTAAGCTAGGCTGCTTAGAAACACATGTCTAGTTATCATATTTTGACCTTGTAGTATAAAATTCTGTCCAAAAGATACTCATAAGATCTGAATTACAAAGTAAACTGTTTTCCCTTTTGCTTCAAGGAAAGAGTCGCAGTATTGCTGACAATCATCATTAAGATTACTATGCCTTGGGGTCTCAGTCAGTTGAGTGTCTGACTTCAGATCATGATCTCAAGGTTCATGAGTTCGAACCCCACATTGAGCTCTCTGCTGTCAGCACAGAGCCTGCTTCAGATCCTCTGTCCCCCTCTCTCCTTGCCCTTCACTGGCTTGTGCTCTCTCTCTCTCCAAAATAAACATAAAAAAGAAAAGATTACTATGGCAGATCATGGCATGTATTTTCATCAGACTGCCTATAACTCTAAATTCCAGTAAAGCAATGAAGATTGATATATTATATATACTGTCTTTCAAAATGGAACCTTCTAAAAAATGACACAACAAAATTCTCAAGAGTAACTTATACCCTTGGGAACTCACTCCACTTGTTAATGTGCCAGGCCCATGTTCTGGTAAGTAGCCTTCAACATAAAGGTTTTTTACGAAGAGGGTTTTGTTTTGTTTTTGGTGGGGAAACTGTTATAGTTTCTGTTCTCTGCTTCAAGAATACACTTTATTTTGGTTTTGTGAGTTTTACTTTCCTGATTTCATTTACATTTGCCCAGTTAAGATGTTTTTGGCATCCACTTCATTTAAAAATATTATTATGCACTGGAAATGGCATTTGAATTATTTGGGCATATTGCTTTTGAAATAGAATTCAATGCCAAAAATTTAATCATGCTGGTGGAAAATAAAAAGCCACTGAATTGTCCCTTCTATTAACAACCAACCTTAAAGAAATTATTAGCCCAAGGAAAAGCAAATTGTCATTCATCAAAAGTTAGGATGTTTCAAGTTGCAACAAGATAATTCTATGAAAGAGAATCTGTTGACTATTATGTGCATAGATATTGCTTTTTCAGGATCTGTGCCACAGCAACTTCTTTCCAAGGACCTTTTCCACGAGGCTAATCAGTCCTCAATTGTTTCATCATCATCTTCTTATTTCTTTCCTTCAGTAACTTTCCTTTTCCTTGGCCCATAGGTGATTTATTTCCTCACTTACTTTTTCTCTATTTTTTTTCTTTCCCAGAGGCCCCTTCTTACTGTCCTTCCCTCAAGTTTTCTTCCACATTTATCAATCCCAAAAACCTATCATTCTTCTTCTCACACGTTCATCTCCTTAACTCAAAAATTAGAGTGTCCAGAATAATGATACATAATGTTTGGTTGGGGATGCATATAGATAGAAATATTTGAAACATTTAGCTTTTATTTTATTACTTATTACTCTCTACAAGAATCAATACAAGCAACCACTATGGAAAGCAGTATAGAGGTCCCTCAAAAAATTAAAAATAAAACTACCATATGATCCAGCAATTCTACTTCTGGGTACTTGTCCAAAGAAAACACTAATTTGAAAAGATATATGCACCCCCATGTTCATACAGCCTTATACACAACAGCTGAGACACAGAAGCAACCTTGGTGTCCATCAACAGATGAATAAATAAAGAAAATGTGGTGTATGTATATACAATGGAATATTGGTCAGTCATAAAAAGAATGAAATCTTGACATGATTTCCCCTCCAGAGGTGGGGTTTTTGGGGGCATGAGAAATGGGTGAAGGTGATCAAAGAGTAAAAATTTCCAATTATAGGGGCACCTGGGGGGCTCAGTCAGTTAAGCGTCTGACTTCAGCTCAGGTCATGATCTCATAGTTTGTGAGTTTGAGCCCCGTGTCAGGCTCTGTGCTGACAGCTCAGAGCCTGGAGCCTGTTTCAGATTCTGTGTCTCCCTCTCTCTCTGACCCTTCCCCTATTCATGCTCTGTCTCTCTCTCAAAAAATAAATAAACATAAAAAAATTAAAAAATTTTTCCAATTATAAAATAAATAAGTCCTGGGGATGCAAGTGACTATGGTGACAGCATTGTGACTATAGCTATATGCTGTATATGCCATATAGCATAGTGATGTTATGTATAATGCTGTCTTGTTATATTTGATAGTTGTTAAAGAGTAATCTTAAAAGTTCTCATCACAAGAAAAAAAAATTTGTAAGTATGTGTGGTGACAGAGGTTAACTAGATTTATTGTGGTGATCATTTTGCAATATATACAAATATCGAATTATTATGTTGTATGCCTGAAATGGATATAATATTATATGTTAATTATACCTCAATAAAAATAGAGTCAATACAGGGTAAAGTTAGATGGGACAAATGCCAGTTTTAAGAACAGTTTCTTCCTGTAACAGACTTTAACTGCTAACATAGCCACAGCATTAACCCAGTTTTCTGGTCCCTTAGAAAAGAGCTAGTGGGGCACCTGTGGCTCAGTCAGTTAGGCATCCGACTTCAGCTCAGGTCATGGTCTCGCTCATGGTTCATGAATTCCAGCCCCACATCGGGCCCTCTGCTGTAAGGGGGGAGTCCACCTTGGATCCTCTGTCCCTCTCTCTCTGCCCCTCCCCCACTCATGTGTTCTCCCTCAACCTCTCTCTCCCAAAAATAAATAAAACATTTAAAAAATTATATAAAAAAAGAAAAAAGCTAGCTAGCTAGATGATAACAAATAGAAAGGAAGGAAGACAGGAGTAGGGAAAGAGAAAATACAGAAAGAAAGAAAAAGAAAAAAAGGAAATGTAAAACTGGTGCTGTTCTAAGTAGATCATCTTAAGAAGAGGTTAAACTATCAGAAATGTTCTAGAAACAGGTAAGACTTGGGAAGCACACTACAAACCATTCTGAATCTTTTGTGATGATGTCAAAGTTCTATCAATTCATAGAGTATGTTTTAAACTCAAATATCATTCTGCTGTCCCAAGGCTTAACTCTTGATTAATACAATTTGGATGAAATAACACTGTATCTATTCCTTACATTCAGAATACACTTCATTAAGATGAGACAATGCCATTTTTACTTCTTCAGTGCTGTCCTCTCTTTTCTAAACTTTATAGAGTGAAATGGACAATTTATTATTTTGCCAAAGTCTTGGAAAATCCCCAAGTTTGCAGATGGCATTCTAGAATTTGGAATTAAGCCCCACATGGCCTCTGTCATAGACAGCCATCACTGGGAATGGCTGTGGTCTTTCTCTTTCAAAGATAAAAAGTGAAAAGAAACCTCTGGGGGCAGTTTGGGGGAGAGAATTCAGTAGTTTACTCTCTGGTCTTCTGTCTTGAGAAGTGTTATAAAATTATTTCTGTTATTGCTTCCCTCATAGTGAGGCACCAAAATAAATTCCCAGATTTTATTTTTCCTTTGAGAACACAGCTACTGTCTTGCTGGCTCTATATGCAAGAGGCTGACAGCCACAGTTCTGGCTCATCCTCTGCCAGCAAAGTCACTACATCACTCTCCTTTCTAACCGGATGATAAACCCATTTTCAAACCATTGTCATCAAGGTGCTGAGGGAACAAGATTAAAAAATTTTGAAGAAGACATTACTCACTCACCCCTGAAGCACTCCACTTATTTTCATTTCTCAGGTTACTTCCCGTCCTGTTGGTAGGTAAATATATTTTTTACGTGGTTGCAATTTCAGATCCTCTTTCTTGAAATAATAACATTGTTTGAAAGCTCTTTTTTTCAAAAGCCACTGTTGCTGTGTACCTCCTTAGGACCTCCTTAGGTGACTTTTACTAAGCCTGTGCTCATAAACAAGTGTGAAGGGGCAGAAAGGGGAGCATTGTCATTACATAATCTTGGCACTGATTACTAAAGTCTCTAGCATGTTCTTTGACCTTCCCATTTTGACCTGAATTTCATGTTATGCTTATGCTTTAACATATCCCACACCCAATATTTAATTTACCTTTGTGAGAAAATAGATAGATATAATATCTGACATTTTAAGGAGCTATACAACAATTGTTTTGCTACAATAATATTTTCCTTTCTTTAAGTTTAAAAAATTTTAAATTGCAGCATGGTTAACATAAAGTGTTTTACTACTTTCAGGTGTACAATACAATGGTTCAGCAATTCCATACAAGTTTGGTAAAACAACGAAAAAAAAAAAAAAGAAAGAAAGAAAAGCAACCAAGAACTGCTTAGCTTAATTATAATAGACTGGCAAAGTGTTGCCATGGAATAAGTGACATCAGCAGGCCAAGCAATCTGGAAAAATTAGCTGCAGCATCACATTTACAAAGGAGAAATAGAAAGGAAAGAAAAGCCTTACCTTGCCAGGAGGTTGAATCTCCTAGGAAAGAATAGTATTAAGTACAGTTGAACTTCCATGATTTTTTAATTTAGTGTTCTAAGGATCATTCTGTAATTTTTATCTTGAAAGACTGCTGCTAAAGAAGTGGTGCTTTTCCTAGATTAATAGCCTGTTATGAATTTAGATTTTATATAATACTTAGGCATACTTGCAAAATTCTGGTATATTCCTATTCAAATAGAAATGGAAAATTACTGGAGAAGACCTATAGAAAATACATTAGGGAATAATACTTTGGTTATTTTTCTGTGTTTTAAGGTATATTTAAAATGGTCTCGATGCTTCTTTTCTTTTTCCTAAAGAGGGAAAATTATACCATCTGAAATATTGAAAGGCTTAAAATAGCCTATATGATTTATACAGACCATTAAAAGAATAGTCCTCAAATCTACAAATCTGTCATTCATCTTCCTCTGAGAATACATTTCTGTCTCTCATTTTATATCATAGAGTAGTTAGTGATGAAGGCCTTAAGAAGTCATCTAATCACTCCTGCCTTCTGGAACAAATACGTCTTGATATAATCTGGAAGAATAGATTTTATGTTGGGAGCTGAAACATTTTTCTAATACAGCATGTTTTATTTCTGGTTGTGCAAATCCAACCTGCTGGGCAAGTCTCAGATTCTCCATATAGATTTATTTTAGGGCACTCAGTAAGGTATGTCCCAGGCATAAACTGTCAAGATGGCACAGTCTGTCTTTGATGTTTTCCATTTCGCCTATTGGGATCTCTTTTCTTCCAGACCCCACCTGCTGCCCCGCCTGCCACACACCTGTGATAACAGCCCTGGGCAAGTGTTCAAGGTGGGCTGGTTGAGCTGGCACTCAGAACGTTTTTGCTGATTCAGCCTGGCTTTCATTTCCGTGGTATTTGTTCCTTGTTTTTGAAACTACGTAATTTTCCTTCATTGTCCCTAGACAACTCTATTGAAGATTCCTGAAGACTCAGAGGAATGTGGTTCCAATATAAAAGTTTTTTTCTCTTTTGGAGAAGAAGACTACTTCTTTTTAGTAGTCTTTAGTAGTCTTAAATCACACTACTTATTTCTGTGTGGAGATGTAAGTGCTTCTCCATGTGTGGCTCACATGATGAGCATTCAGTAGTGAGATAAGATGGGATCAGGAGCAGAGTGACCGAAGCTGGGGATGCTGAAGCTTCAGGTCCTTTTTTTTTTTTTTTCATGTGCAGGTCTTTCCAAGTCTTTGAGAAAGACCTTAGCAATGTGCTTACATGTCATAAATTTTGCAAAATTTGCAAAATAAAGTTATCGTAGTTATCCTCAGTCAATAGGGCTCTCTTGCCCCTTTGACTTCCCCTCTGCAGCACTTGCACTTGAGTCTGGTATTTTGGAGTGGCTGTGGTATTACAGGATCCTGGTAAGGGGAAGTTCAATCCGTGATAGTTTTAGTTTAGGTTTCGTAGAATATGCTTATGTGGTTTGCAGTCATTTTTGTGATTAGTTAAGTTATTGCTAGGTGTCCTGATGAAGGAATAGCTTCTGGGAATACTTGCACCTCTCACTATGTTGACCTACCCAGCATCATGATAAAAAGGTATAAAGACAAGATTTATATAACATACAGGGGTTCTATCACAGTCCTCTTACCAGGACTGTGTATGTAAGTGGGGGAGAAATGTGTCTAAAGGGTCCCAAGCTAGTTTATGGAAAATTCTTCCAAATATCACAAGTATAAAACTGTAAGCAGAGGATTCAGTTTGCATCAAAACCTAGGCATAACTGTAGCTTTTCAGTTGGGATATATATATGATGGTTATATTCACAATATATTCATATATCATAGTCATATATTCATTCATATATCATATATGATGGTTTCTTTTGCAATGGGAATTGTGTGAAACATAATTATTTAAAATTCTTTTTTTTAAAGTTTATTTATTTTGAGAGAGAGAGAGAGAGAGAGCATGTGTGCATGCACGCTCATGCAATTGGGGTGAGGGGCAGAGAGGGGGAGAGAGCGAGAATCCCAAGCAGGCTCTGCACCGTCAGCACAGAGCCCGATGTGGGGCTCCAACTCACGAACCATGCATGAGATTATGACCTAAGCTGAAATCAAGAGTGGGACACTTAACCGACTGAGCCACCCAGGCATCCCTATTTCTGATTTCAGGCAGTACTAAAAACAGTGAACATGTCTTTGTATCAAGTTGGAATGATTTATGCATCCCAGACCTCAATATGTAAAACAAATCTTGATCAACTATACTGCAAGAAAGACTGAATTACTTTTCTATACTCTTTATAGGAGAGGATATTACAAAATAGCTATTGTATGAAGAAGCTACCAAAGGGTACTAAAAACCAAAGCATGTAGGAATATTATAATGGTATATCAGGCAGTTAATTAATAAAAGTATTATATAATATTCCTGGAGTTTGTATTACTTATGGCATTTGTCAGCATTTAAAAAAATTTAAACTTCTTGAGAATTCTATTATCATTCTAAATTTTTACCTAACTTTGCATTTGTGATTACATATTCTTTTGTTTAAAGATTTCCCCCCCCCCCATAAAAAAGCTTTTGCACAGTGAAGGAAATCATCAATAAAATGAAAAGTAAACATACTGAATGGGAGAAGATATTTGCAAATGCCATATTTGATAAGGGGTTAGTATCCAAAATATATCAATAACTTATACAATTCAACACCAAAAAACCAAAAATCCAATTAAAAATGGACAGAGGAGATGAAAAGACATTTTTCCAAAGAAGACACACAGCTGACCATAGGTACATGCTCAAAATCACTCATCATTAGGGAAATGTATATCAAAACCATGAGATATCACTTCACACCTGTCAGAATGGCTAGAATCAAAAAGTCAAGAAATAACAAGTGTTGACGAGGATGTAGACAAAATGTAACCCTTGTGCACTGTTGGTGAGAATATAAACTGGTGCAGCCACTATAGAAAACAGTATGGAGGTTCCTCAAAAATTTAAAAATGCAATTACCATATGAACAAGTAGTTCCACTACGGGGTATTTACCCAAAGAAAATGAAAACACTAATTCAAAAAGACATATGCCCTCCTGTATTTATTACAACATTATTTATAATAGCCAAGATATCAAAACAACCCAAGTGTCCACTGATTGATAGATAAATGGATACAGAAGATGTGTGTGTAGACATTATATACATTATATTATATTCCATTATATACACACACACTATATATATATATACAGTGTGTGTGTGTATGTATAATATATATATTATATGTATATATTATACATACATATATAATGGAATATTACTGAGCCATAAAAAAGAATGGGATCTGGCCATTTGCAACAACATGGATGGACTTAGAGGGTCTAATGCTAAGTAAAATAAGTCAGACTGAGAAAGAACAAATACCACACAATTTCAATTATATGTAGAATCCAAAAAAGCAAAACAAATTAACAAACAAAAACGAAGAGGAAAGAAAGAAACAAAGAGACAAAAAACCACCAGTCTTTCCAGACAAAGAACAAACTGGTGGTTGCCAGAGAGGAGATGGGTGGGAGATGTGATATAAATAAAGGAGATTAAGAGGCACAAACTTCCAGTTATAAAATAAATAAGTCATGGGGATATAAAGTACAGCATAGGGAATATAGTCAATAATATTGCAATAACATTGTTTTGTGACAGATGGGACTATACTTACTGTGGTGAGGACTGAGTAATGTATAGAACAATTGAACCGTTATATTGTACATCTGCAACTAATATAACACTGTATGTTAATTATACTTCAATTAAAAAAGACTTAAAAAAATAAAGAGGCCCCCCCAAATTATATAAGCTTCTGTCTGTATGAAACCTGGGTATGCCTCTGAGTGAGATGAGATGAGCTAAGTCAAGTTGATCTCTGTTGGACATCTGACATAATGAGCTAATCAAATGAGAAATGAAGCTCATAAGAACAGGTAAAATAGTGAAGGTCAGAAGCAATTTTTGTTAAACAATAACATTTTCTGTTGGTGGATATGATGGTCACAGGTTTTGATGACATTACTTAGGGGAAAGCATATGAATTGGTTATAATTTTTAATTTTTACTGCTTTTATTGCATTTATTCACTTCCTGCTCCCATCCTGAAACATCTTATTAGTTGTTCAGCACCGGTGGAATAACAACGGTAAACATTTTTTTCAGCAGTGTTTTGAGGTGGGTTTGTCACCTAGACTTTTTTTAATTGATCCTTCCACTTATATTAGAGGGTTTTTCTCTAAACTGCACAACCCCAAAACATATATAAAAGTCACTCAATGTATTTTTTTTCTTTTTTCTTTTTTTTTTTAAATTTTTTTTAACGCTTATTTATTTTTGAGACAGGGAGAGACAGCATGAACGGGGGAGGGTCAGAGAGAGAGGGAGACACAGAATCAGAAGGAGGCTCCAGGCTCTGAGCTGTCAGCACGAGCCTGATGTGGGGCTTGAACTCACAGACCACGAGATCATGACCTGAGCCGAAGTTGGACGCTCAACCGACTGAGCCACCCAGGCGCCCCACTCAATGTATTTTTTAACTGACTTGTCATCCTTACCCACTTAGCCAAGGCTCTCTTCAGGGGACCTTACATTTCACCTCAAGTGCATTTACAAATTCAGTTCCTTAGAACATGTAGCTGGAGCCAGGGGCATGTGAGGCAATAGATTGTAACAGCATCCTAGAACCAGTTCTCTTGGTGCTGCCTCTATACATTCTTGTTATGATGATTAGTTAATTCTTACTGTTCATTACAAACGCCTGAAGTTCTGAGACAAGCAAAGGCACGTTGTTGATGGTAGATTCTTGTCTCAGGAATTTGCATTCCTTATTATCCTTTGGAGATTGGGGAGCTTCTGACCCCATCTATCCCAAATAGATACACCCATCCTCATAGAATCCTATTCATTCTTGCTGACTGACTTTCGTAAAGTTGTGTAGTGATATGCAGGAAAAGCATGCAGAAACTGTCTTCTACTTCACAGCTTGAATTTTAATCTTTGCATTCTTGAGTCAGACCCTGTTTCTCCAGAGTGTTTATTATTAGGTTTAATTCTCTGATATAAATCTTAGAGTCAGTATATAGTTGACTGGTGATAGTTAACTAGATTGAGAAGATCACTAGCATCCTCCTCTGCCTGCTTCTGTCTTTCTCTCCCTTTCACTTGAGCTCTGCTAAAAAACTACTAGACAGTTTTGCCAAAATTGGAAAGGAGCACAACATAGTTTTTAGAAAATCAAATTATGAAAAACAGATTGTATCTGTCATGTTGTTTGCATATCCCAAGTACAACATGGGTATACACAAATTATATCAAAAAACTTTTGAGACACTATCTAGAAGATACATTGGGCTTTATGTTTAAAAAATTCATAAGTTTTATGTACTTGAAGAACTGTATTTAATCACACGTTGGTTTTATTGCTATTAAGTATTTGAAATTACTTAACCGTATTGTTTTCTTAGTGTTGGAAGAATGACTCAGTGAAGGTTTGTGAACTGTTAACTTAGTACAAACGATTTTCTGTGGATTAGGTGTCACACTAGATCTGAATAATCAGTCCCCAGAAGCATGGCCGTAAATCTGTCAAATGTCACAACCTGGTGCTTGCTTGAGCTTATCAAGTCATAAGCCTTTTCTGTTTATTAAACTGAGTTCAAGGAATGCAAGGAGAATATGACCCACCATATCTCTATTGCATTTTAATCACACAAAAAACCAAATTTCTTCCAGTTAAATACTCCATAATCTGAAAAACACTGATAGTGTAACACGTTTATTCAAACATTCTAGCAAATCATTAGCCATGTATAACACTTGACATAGAACACTCAGATTCTATTTAGCCAAGTTTGACCTTGCTAATATTTTAAGTGAGTTTTTATATATGTATAACATTATACATTCATAATGTAATAGCAATATTATACATACAAATATATGTATATACGTGATCTTTATGCACAAAAATATTTTAATGTAAACCTCTAAGGAATTAACAAAAGAACTGGAAATCAGAAGACATGGATTTTGAGGACACCTGGGTGGTTTGGTCAGTTGAGCATCTGACTTCAATTCAGGTCATGATCTCACGGTTCGTGAGTTCGAGCCCCGCATTGGGCTCTGTGCTGACAGCTGAGAGCCTGGAGCCTGCTTCAGATTCTGTGTCTCCCTCTCTCTCTGCCCCTCCCCCACTCATGCTCTGTCTCTCTCAAAAATAAGTAAACATTAAAAAAAATTGAAAAAAAGACATGGATTTTCTCATTTTGTTTTTTGATATTTTTGTCCTAATTATTAAATCAATACATATACATACAATGCTCATTTTAACAATGAGTGAACATAAAGAAAAATGTTAGTAGTCTCTCCCTCCTTGCTTTCCTAACTCCTTCCTTCTAGTAACCAAGAGTAACAATTAGTTGGGTATTCTCCCATATCTTTCTCTCAGACAACAGAGTTTTATAGATAATATTTTGCCCATGACCTCACTGCAACATGGAGCACAAGACTCAAAGGCTTCGGTATCCTCTTGCCAAAAATAAGAATGATTCAAAACCACAATGAGATATTATTTTACACCCATTAGGATGGTTAAGATAAAAAAAAAAGACAGAAAATAACAAGTGTTGGTACAGATGTGGAGAAATGAGAACCCTGGTACATCGCTGATGGGAATGCAAAATGGTGCAGCCACTTGGAAAACAGTTTGGCAGCTCCTCAAAATGTTAAATATAGAGTTACTATATGACCCAGCAATTCTACAGCTAGGTGTAGATGCAAGAGAAATGAAAACTTTGTCCACGCCAAAACAAATGTTCTTAACAGCATTACTAATCATGGCCAAGAAGTAGAAACAACCTAAATGTCCATCAACTGATGAATGGATAAACAGAATGTGGTGTATCACACAATAGAGTATTATTCGGCCATAAAAAGGAATGAGGTACTGACACATGTTACAACATGGGTGAAACTTGAAAACATTATGTCAAGTGCAAGAAACAAGTCACAAAAGACCACATAGTGTGTGATTCTGTGTACGGGAAATGTCCAGGCAGATCATCAGAGACAAAAAATAGATTAAAGCTTACCAGGGCTAGGTTATCAGACTTCTGTCAGTCTGGAAATATTCTATAATTAGATTCTGGTTGGGTGCACAACTCTGTGAATATACTAAAGCTCACTGGTATGAGGGTGATGTCAAATTTCAGTAGGGTGAGATTGCCAATACCATCACATAAACAGGAAGTCTGGAGATGGAGGCACTTTGGGACTAGGTTAATGATTTCAATTACAGATAACACTGATTGCTGGACATCAGAAATGAAATGTCCAGCAACTGAAGCTAGGGGACCGAAGTTGAGGAGCAGTCCTGCTTACATCTTGGGTCTTTTTTTTTTTTTTTTTAATTTTTTTTTCAACGTTTTTTATTTATTTTTGGGACAGAGAGAGACAGAGCATGAACGGGGGAGGGGCAGAGAGAGAGGGAGACACAGAATCGGAAACAGGCTCCAGGCTCCGAGCCATCAGCCCAGAGCCTGACGCGGGGCTCGAACCCACGGACCGCGAGATCGTGACCTGGCTGAAGTCGGACGCTTAACCGACTGCGCCACCCAGGCGCCCCACATCTTGGGTCTTTATAGTGTGACAGCTGACATCATAAAGTTGGACAAAGTTTCTGAGGGAGGGCTGGGGAAAGGAGCAGACGGCTGAGAACTGGTCCTTGAGGGATCTGCCACTGTCCTGGGATGGGAAGAATCAAGGAAGCAACTGACAGAGAAGGAAGGATTATGCCAAAATCTCTTCAATTCTTTGAACTACAGGAAGAAAAGGTTTTGGGGAGGAGCAAAGAGGGGTAAACTGTTTCAAAAGTAATGAGAAAATGGAATTTGAATTATTTATCATCAGCATCATTAAAATACATGATAAAATTTAAGTAATCAGAGTATGAATAGTGATAATAGCAATACCATTTATATAAACTTTACAAAAATATTTTCACAGACATTATTGAAATCCATTGATTTATTCAACAGATATTTATTGGATGTTGGTTATATGCAAGGCATGTATGCTAGGAGAGAGTAGTATAAAATATAATTTGGTTCTTGCCTTCTTGGAACTCAAAGTTTAGCTTTCGTTAGCATTTCTAACAGATCCTTGAGTGAATTATAAGCAAACCTCTGTGTTAAGAATGTTTCTTAGTGGATTTTTCTATGGTAAGAATATTCCTTTTTTCTGGGTCAAGAAATGTAAATGAAATCAAACAATAAGAAGTCATAGACCTTATGTCCTTTCTCCAGGAAGCATGGAGATCTGCGAAGATACATCCCAATATCAGCTAACTCTCGTTCTGATATGGATGGCAGGTTGATGACATTAGTAAACTAGCCAGACCATCTAAACCCTTGCTACTTAATGTATGGTCTACGGACTAGTTGTGACAGCATCACCTGGAAGCTTCTTAGAAATGCCTTATCTTGTTTTCTATCCCAGATTGGCTAATTCCAACTCTGCATTTTAGCAAATCCTCAAGTGTTTCCTATGCACGTTCGAAGTCTGTGAAGCACTGATCTATGCTACTTTCTTAAATGCAACACAGAAATATTTTTCTTCTCAGAGAAAGGGAGCTAAAAGTAGGGAACAAATATTTACTGCAGATCTGTTATGTAATAGGTACTATAAGTCTCCCCAATGTTTTGTCATATGATACTTAATATAACAATAGAGGTAGAATTTATTGCTACCAAGGAGCAGATGAAAAAACAGAGGCTCAAGTGGCACCATTGTCACCCGCCTAGGAAGTGCTAGGACTGACATTTGATGTCAGGTGTTTCCATCTCCAAAGCCTTTCCTATTATACCAAACTACCTTTTAAGCATATGAAAGAAGGCATTCTAAAACCTTCCAGAATAAAATGTTACTTAAGAATTTCACTAAGGAAAGCATGATTCAGAATCATATAACTATCAACATTGAGATCTATCTTATCATCGCAAAGTGCTTTCTTTGTTAATCTTCACAAAATCAGGTTAGGCAAAAATTACCTCCATTCTGTAAACAAAAAAGCTGAAGCTCAAAGTACCTAAAAATTTGTACACAGTCATAAAGCCGTGAGTCAGAGTCAGAATGAGGGTGAAAAGGCTTGACTATTCACTGCTAATGTTCTGGCAGACTAGTCTCTAAAGTCATTTAGGTGCTTAGAAAGCCAAGGTAACTCTTACAGCTGTTGGCTGTAGTAGTTTGGAGCCAGCTGGGTTGCTATTTGGGACATTCAACTTTTGCTAACATGACTGCATAAAACCATGTGGAATTCACCCATCATTATGGATGCCTTTGCCCTGTACTATCCACAAATATGTATTAATTTATGAGGTCGTATGATCAAATCTTTAGAAGAGTGTACAAGGCTCAGCATGATGTGACCCTTGGACCCCCTGCCTATTCTGTCATCTTATGTGACTTGGTTCTTGGCTCTGGATGCCCAGCTTCCGTGGCATTCTCTTATCACTTCCTAGTATAGGCTGTGCGTCTTCCCAACTCATCTCCTTTGCACAGGCTGCTTCTTTGTCTTCTAATGCTCACTCTCCTCTTCCTTGGCTTATGTTTATTCATTCCTTCTTCAGGCCTCACCCTTAATTTCACTTCCTTAGGGAAGCTTTCCCTAACCCCTTGGTCCAGGTCAGGCTCCCCTGTTGGACACTTTCATAATCCCCTGTACTTCTCCATCATGGCACTTATAGTGTAATTAATTATTTGGTTGATTATTTCTTCAAGGTGTAACTTGCTCCACTAAGCTGTGAATTCTAAGAAGGCAAGTACAGTATTTTATTTTAAACTACTGTCTCCTAGCACACATGCCTTGCACATAATCCAATAAATATTTGTTGAATAAATCAATGGATTTCAATAATGTCTGTGAAAATAGTTTTGTAGATTGTAAAGTTTTATATAAGTGCTATTGCTATTATCATTATTTATACTCTGGTGTTTGAAATTTGTCTTGTATTTTAATGATGTTGATGATAAATAATGAATTTGTATATGTTAAATTAATTGTAATATATTTTCTTTTAATAGCTGATCCTAACTTTAGCACACCTGATGGTTTTTTATACGATATGCATAAGAAGGGCAAAAGTTAACCAGGCAAAGACAGGCAGATTTTCATTCGACTGTGACAGGAATCCTAACCAAATAGAAATGATTTAAACTTCTCACCTGACCTCTTGCTCATAAAATGATGAGTCAATCCTAAGAGATTCACACTTAATCCAGAAGAATTTTGGCAATTTTTCTGGTACTACTTGTTCCTAGGAGACAGTATGTGTTTGCAGACAAATGTGTTTGCTTTTTTTTTTGTCAGAAAACATAGACTATGTTACACAAGATGCTTCCAACTTCTGCCATAGTCGCTAAGACATTAAGATAAATTTTAATTTATTAGTTCCAACTTCAACTCTTCAAAGCCTGGTATTCTCTACTCCTTGGCTCTTTTTAAGTGATTTCTGTTCTGTTCTGTGTACCAAATAGACCAAGTCTCTGCCCTCAGGAACTTACATTCTAGCAAAATAATAACAATAGCTAACTTTTATTAAGAATTTATTATATGCCAGACACTGTGCTGGGAACCTTGTGCAAATAATCTCATATAATCCTCACAATCCCATGAATAGAACCATTATTATTTTCACCCTCATTTTAAGGAGAGAGGAGAGGTTAGGTAGTTTACTCAAAGTCAAGTTTAAAATTTATTAGATATAGGGGCGCCTGGGTGGCTCAGTCGGTTAAGCGTCTGATTTCAGCTCAGGTCATGATCTCACAGTTTGTGAGTTCGAGCCCCACGTCGGGCTCTGTGCTGACAGCTCAGAGCCTGGAGCCTGCTTCACATTCTGTGTCTCCCTCTCTCTCTGCCCCTTCCGTGCTCATGCTCTGTCTCTCTCTGTCTCAAAAATAAATAAACATTAAAAAAAATTAAAATTTATTAGATATAAACCAGGATGATGTTCATGGCCTTTAGCAGCAGCTAAAGGACATTCAGTATTCAGAATGGATACTGACTATGACTTGGCAGCAGGGTCTAGGAGGCCAGTGAATTCCCTTTACTTCCTGGATTACGGACTGCTCCAGGGGTTGTGGGGGAGGGGTAGATAGATCAGGAAATTAATTGAATTTCAGTGCTGAATTTAAAACAAGACATTTGTAAGAGTTTGGTAATTAAATAGAGTATTAGAGAATCAATTCTGCAGACACATTATTCTGCCTGACACTGCTTAAGCCCCTTGGGGTAGGTAGAACAAGAATGAGGATGTGATCTCTCATCTCAAGGAGCTCAGAACTGGGAGACCTGAGAGTTTGTCTTGGTGCTGATCTCAGGAGTTGGGTCACCTTGAGAGAGTCACCAGCTTTTTGGACTTCTTGGAGAATGGGTTAGTTTTCTAACTGGTAAAACTCAGGTGGGGGGGGTAGCACAGTGATCTATTTTTATGGAGCCTTAAATCATTAATGACCACTTTTAAGGGTGTTCAGCTTTCTTCACATACATGGAATGTCCCATTTAGCTGATACTGTTTTCTTTTTACAGCGGTGCTGTGATAGCTTGAATTTGAAACTCTACAAGGTAATAACATTGTTCCAAACTGTTTAAATCATTTAGACCAAGTAAACCCTGTACACAAATATGTAATTACATGAATTGCTGTTATTGATGTTAGAATGAAACTGTTTACCCAATGGAAACTAAAGGTGTTCTCTAATTAAAGTCTTTTAAAATCATGCTGATATTTGTACAGTTTAGATCATAATTATGCTAAAATAATTCTTGGTGCTTCAGGGAACATGTGGCTATAGAAAATAATAATGTTGTTATAATTATTTTCAGTGTGTATTTAATGATGTAATATTTTATGCAATAGTAATGTTCAGATGCAACCGGTTGTTAATGATGTGATTGTTGAAAACAGTAAACTCCATTATCATTAAAAAATCTGTGACTGAGCATTCTACTTTTTGTTGTATATGCTAAAGCATTTTTTTCATGTGTATGATAAATATCATGTATTGTTTTCATATACGGTTCCTCACCTATATAAATACACCAGAATAGAACTTTCCAAGGTTCACACTTAGAGTGCATTCAGAATGCACACACTCTGGTATTTATCCTTCCTCACAGACCACACATATTTCTGAATACTGTCAGTAACTGACGTGATGGCAACTGGAACAACAGGAACTAGAGAGATGAGTAAAGAAGAAAAAGATTGACATGACATCTCATCTCCCAGGCCTAATTCCTTTACTACTGGTAGCATGCTACTCCACACCTTTGTTTATTACTTTTAAAGCCTGGATGAACTATACTCAATGAAAGCACTACACCTACTTTAATTACTGAACAAGTCTGCTTTGTTCAAATCTTCAAGGCCCTTGCAGCTGGACAGGTGCATGTTCAGAATAATGAGACTAAAAAAGTCCTCATTTTGTGGTGTATGAATATATCCACGGAGGAGGACATTCAGCGTTGCTTGTCACAGACAATTCATGGTATAGTGCTGCAGTGTGGGAAAGCTGGAAAGTGTTCACGATCCAAAGGCAGGTGGACCTGGGTTCAGATCACGGTTCTGGAACTTATTAGCTATGACTGTGGTCAAGATACTTAACTTCTCCAAGCCTCCATTTCCGTAGACCTTGGCTTCTCAACAGTGGCACTATTGACGTTTTAATAATTCTTAGCTGTGAGGAAATTTCCCATGAATTGTAGGATGTTTGGCATCTCTACCCACTAGCTGCCAGTATCAGTTCCCCCTAGTCATGACAATAAAAAATGTCTCCAGACATTGCACATTTCAATAGAGTAAATCACCCCTTTTTAGGATTCACTGCTTCAGATGTTAAGTGTTGGGTTATAGAACCCACTTCATACCTTTGAAGATGTCCACATTCTGGTGCTTGGAACCTACAAATGTGTAACTTTAATGATAAAAGGGGATTCAGGTTGCAGACAAAATAAAGGTGCTAATAAATTGACCATAAGACAGGAAGATTATTCTGGATTATCTGAGAATATCTAATGTAATCACAAGGGTCCTTAAAAATAAAAGGATAAGAGAGAAGAGGTCAGATGGTGCAGTGTGAAAAGAACTTAGATTGAATTTTCTAGCTTTGAAGATGGGTGGAGGGGTCCACAAGCCAAGGAATGTAGGCAACTTTAGAAGTTAGAAAAGGCAAGGAAACAGATCTTACCACAAGTGTATGGGAGGGAACACAGCCCTACCAATACTTTAATTTTATCTCAATGAGGCCCATGTCAGACTTCTGTCCTAAAAAAACAGGAAGATACCTGTTGTTTTAAACCACCAAGGTTATGGTAAATTGTTATTGCAGCAATAGAAAATTAATACAATAGAACTATTGCGAAAATTATGAGATAATGCATATTATTACTATTGCCAGAAAAATAGTAAGTGCTCAACCAATATTAGTGATACTCTTTGGTTAAGAAAAAAAGATTGGGTTATGTCACATTTATCTGTAAATTTTATGCCTTAGGCCTTTAAATTTTTTTTATTTTTTATTTTTGTCTGCATGAGAGAGAGAGTGACTGGGGTAGGGTTAGAAAAGAGGAGGACAGAAGATCTGAAGCGGGCTCTGTGCTGACAATGCAGATCTCATGAACCACGAGATCATGACCTAAGCTGAAGTCAGACACTCAACAGACTGAGCCACCCAGGTGCCCCTGCCCTAGGCCTTTTAAAAGGATTCATGAAACTGAAGGATACCAGACACCCTCTCCCTAATCCTAACCCAAACTCTAGCCATAACCCTAACTCTAACCCTAACCCTTAACTACTAACCACTAACCCTAATCCTAACCCTAACCTTAACCCTAACTCTAACCTTAAAGTTATCCCTCTGGAGAGGTCTCTGAACTGCAGGATAATAGGCACATACCCTCACAGTGTCCCTAACCCTAACACTAATCATTATTATGGTCCTAAACTAAACTTTAACCTTAGATCTGAGGGGAAAAGAAAAAAGATTTGGTATATATATATATATATATATATATATATATATATATACACACACACACACACACACACACACACACACACAATGAAATATTACTTAGCCATAAAAAAGAATAAAATCTTTTCATTTGCAACAACATGGGTGGAGCTAGAGAGTATTCTGCTAAGTGCAATAAGTCAGTTGGAGAAAGACAAATGCCATATCACTTCACTCACATGTAGAATTTAAGAAACAAAATAAATAAGCAAATGGGGAAAAAGAAGGAATGGAGAGGCAAACCAGAAACAGGCTCTTAACTGTAGAGAACACATTGATGGTTACCAGAGGGGAGGTGAGTGGAGAAATGGGTGAAATAGGTAATAGGGATTAAGGAGTGGACTTGCTGTGATGAGCACTGGGTGTTGTATGGAAGTGTTGAATCACTATATTGTACACCTGAATCTAATATTACACTGTATACTAGCAAACTGGAATTAAAATAAAAACTTAAAAAATATTAAAAAAAGGATTCATAGATTTCATGCAACATGCTATCTGGACATGCTACTTGTTCAACTGTAGCAAGAAATTCTTCATTCTGCCTTGATATTCAAGCTGTTGCTTATGTGTTTCAACCTACAATTCTGTGCTCTATATCCCCAGCTCTCTGAGTCCTTGACTCCATTATCCTCTAAGGTCTTCCTTTTTGTAGTCATTACTCTAGTCATGTATCTTTGGCTCTGTCCTTTGAGCTCTCTTTTGAGTGTGATAGTTTTCTTATTTTATGGGTCTTGCACAACAGTGATAATAAGGCATGTAAGCCTATGTCTCAAACCTACAGAAGCAAACCCCCTTCCTGGGATAGAAACAGGACAACTGGGATAGCTTTGTTTTATGCATTGTGGTGTTCTGTTGTTTGGTGCCATTACATTTATTTTTTTTCCATCAAGTTTTTTATTTAAATTCTGGTTGGTTAACATACAGTGTTAGAATTTAGTGATTCATCACTTACATACAACACCCAGTGCTCATCGCTACTAATGCCCCTCCTTAACTCATCAACCATTTAACCCATCCCCCTGCCTACTTCCCCTCCAGTAACACTCAGTTTGTTCTCTATAGTTAAGAGTCTGTTTCCTGGTTTGCCATCCCTCTCCCCCTTTCCCCCACATGTTCATCTGTTTTGTTTTTTAAATTCCACATATGAGTGAGCCATTACGCTTAGAATCATTACGTTTTCCCAGTAGACTGATCAATGTCTCTGTCTCCAGTAATTTTCTTTTCTCTGAAGTCTACTTTATCTGATATTAATATAGCCATTACTGTTTTTTTTAAATTAATGCTTGCATGATATATCTTTTCCCATATTTTAACCTTCAACCTACTTGCACAATTGTATTTGAGGTGAGTTTCTTATAGATAGCCTACCATTGGATCATATTTTTAAATCCATTATGCAATCCCTGTCTCTTAAGTGGTATAATTAGATGATTTACATTTAAAGTAATTTTGATTATGTTAGGATTTAAGTCTACCATTTTATTACTTGTTTTCTACTTGTTACCTATTTCTCATTCCACTGTTTCTATTTTTACCCTCCTCTGGGTTACTTGAATGTTTTTAGGATTCCATCTTGATTTATTATTGTCTTTTTTAGTACATCACTTGATATAGTTTTCTTAATGACTGCTTTAAGTAATACAATATACATATATAATTTATTATAATCTAGTGGTATAAATGTTTTCCCACTTTGAGAAAACATACTTCTATTTAGGCCTCTTTACCCTTTCCACCTTTTAAATATAGGTGGGTTTTTTTTTAATATAGTTTTCTTACATGTTACAATACATTGAGCACCACATCAGGTGCTGTTATGCTTTTTGTTTCCATCATCAAAATGATTTAAGAAACATGAGGCATAAGGATAACAATGCAATAGCTTGAGAGTCCAGAAATAAACACTGACATTTATTGTTAATTAATTTCCAACAAGGGTGTCAAGATAATTCAATGGGGGAATAATAATCTTTTTAACAAACGATGCTGGGACAACTGAGGGGGCATGCCAGAATCTCATCAATTCTCTGAACATCAGGAAAAAATTTCAGGGGGAAAAAAGAGGGGAGTAAACTGTTTCAACAGCTATTGAGAAAATGGAAATGGAGTTATTTATCATCGACATCGTTAAAATATAAGATAAATTTCAAGCAATCAGAGTATTAATGATAACAGCAATGCCAGTTATATAAAATTTTTATAGTTCACAAAAATATTTTCATAGACATTATTTAAATCCATTGATTTATTCAACAAATATTTATTGGACATTGGTTTGTGTAAGGCATGTGTGCTAGCCTAGCTTTCCACTGGTTTCTATAGGACACCCATACTATCAACATCAGAAGCAACAACAACTGACACAAATTTCAGAACATTCACAGTGACTCCAGCTCACGTGTATGAACTCTAGCTTATATTTGCTTTCCCTACACTTATGTCAATTTCCCCTTCCCATTGCCTGTCCTGTAGACTTCAAGTTTTAGCATCAGAAGCAGAAAACAACAGCCCCACAGAGATTTATTAAGCTTTACAATTACATAATATCACACTGCTATAACCAATTCTCTTATGTATATATGTATATCCTAGTGGTATTGCCTCTCTGATTGAACTCTGACAGATACACTAAAACAAATAATCCTTTGCCAGTTTACTACAGACTTCTCCAAACTGGGCTTTCATTATTTTAACCAACAATTTGGATTGGTGACTTAGTTATTTTTTAAGTAAATATTTTATTTTAGAATAGTTTTAGGTTTATAGAAAAATTGGGAAGATAGTACAGACAGTTTCCAATTTCCCCAATCCTTAGTTTACCCTATTATTTTTAATAACAGCTTTATTGAGATATAATTCACATACCATACCATTCACCCATTTAAGGTATACACTCCAATGGCTTTTAGTATATTCACAGAGTTGTGCAATCATCATCACAATCAATTTTAGAACATTTTTATTTTCTCCCCCATGAAAAACCTGTACCTACTAGTAGGCATTTTTCCTCCCACCCTAGGCAACCACTAGCCTACTTTTTTTCTCTCTGGATTTGCCTATATTGGACATTTCACATACTTTGAATCATCCAATATGTGGTCCTTTGTGACTGGCATTTTTCACTGACACTATGTTTTCTGAATTCATTTATCTTTTACCAAGTATTGTTATTTCATTTCTTTTTATTACTGAATACTATTCCATAGTATAGATATGCCAGCTTTTTAAAAATCCATTATTTATTTATTTATTTATTTATTATTATTTTTTAAATTTACATCCAAGTTAGTTAGCATATAGTACAATAATACTTTCTGGAGTAGAATCCAGTGATTCATATCCTACATATAACACCCAGTGGTCCTCCCAACAAGTGTCCTCCTTAATGCCCCTTGCCCATATACCCCATCCCCCCATGAAACCCCTCCAGCAACGCTGTTTGTTCTCTATATTTAAGAGTCTCTTATGTTTGTTCCCCTCCCTGTTTTTATATTATTTTTGCTTCCCTTCCCTTATGTTCATCTGTTTTATATTTAAAATTCAACATATGAGTGAAGCCATATATTTATCTTTCTTTCTCTGACTGACTTATTTCGCTTAGCATAATATACTCTAGTTCCATTCACATAGCTGCAAATGGCAAGATTTCATTCTTTTTAATCACCAAGTAATATTCCATTGTGTATATATGCCACTTCTTCTTTATACATTATCAGTCGATGGACACTTGGGCTTTTACCATACTTTGGCTATTGTCAATAGTGCTGATATAAACATTGGGGTGCATGTGCCCCTTCGAAACAGCATACTTGTATCCTTTGGATAAGTACCTAGTAGTGCAATTGCTGGGTCATACGGTAGTCCTATTTTTAATTTTTTGAGGAACCTCCATACTGTTTTCCAGAGTGGCTGCACCAGTTTACATACCAGAAAAATCCATTTATTAATTGATGGACATTTGGGTTACTTCTACTTTTGGGCTGTTAATGAATAATGCTGCTATGAACATTTGTGTACTAGTTTTGGATGGACATACATTTTCATTTCTCTTGGGTATATACCTATGAGTGGGATTGCTAGGTTTATGTTTTGTATTTTGAGGAACTTCCAGACTGTTTTCCAAAGTGACTACTACTTACATTTCTACTGGGAGTGTAGAAGGGATTATTATCTGTCTCTTTTTTTTTATTATTAGAGCTATTCTTTTGATTATAGGGTGTGAACTGGAAGCTCATTGTGGTTTTGATTTGCATTTCCCTTATGACTAATGACACTGAGCATCTTTTCCTGTGCTTTGGTGGCCACATGTATATCTTCTTAGGAGAAAAGTCTATTCACATCCTTTGCTCATTGTTAAATTGAATTATTTATCTTTTTATTATTGAATTGTAAGAGTTCTTAATATGTTCCAGATACAATTCCCTTATCAGATATATGATTTGCAAAAATTTTCTCCCATTTTCATGTTCCTGATGGTGTCTTTTGAATCACAAAAAACTTAATGTGGATAATGTCTAATTTATCTTTTCATTGCTGTTGTTACTTGTGCTGGGAACATCAACTTTTAAGTGAAATCCTGAACATTAATCTGTTTCATAACACTTTCATTGGCAGTTGAATCATTTAAATACAAAACAAAACTTAGTTTGATAAACTTGGTATCCCATTAGGTAGAAAAGGATAGAAAAGCTGGGGTATAAGTTGAGGGTATACCAAGTAGAACTGTCCCATCATAGCTACATTTACATCAAATGAACTGAGAGCATGTGTACAAGGTACCACAAATGTCTGTTAGAGTTGAATCCGTGCACCACTGAGATATGCTCTACTGACAACCAACCACTTACAATGGGGGTTGCACATAATCTCTTAAAGAACAGATTTACAGTGGGAGGGTCAGTGAAACAAGTCATAGTTCCTGTTCTTGCACCTGTTCCCAAGACTACAACTTGTATTCTTCATCCTTCTCCTCCTCAACCCATTTAATATTTTCCCTATACTTGGCCATTATTTCAGCCTCTCTGGATTCTCTGCCTGGTGGAATCACCAATACCTTCATCTCTGGGGGTACTGAGGCTTTGACTGTCTTATTCCATCAGGCCATAGTTAGTGCATTCACTGTTTATTATTATTCACTGGGAATGGAAACACTAAGGGATGTTCCAATTAGTCCTTCAAGTTGCAAGCTCTTTCCTGACCCAGAAAGTAGCAGCAACCTTGTAATCACAGTCAATTATTACAAAGAATAGAATAAGTCCTTTCTTTGCTTGTTGACCCAAGAACACGAGAAGTCTAAAGTGACCAGGCATTAGCTGTAGTTGTGCGTTCAGTGAAACATCATTATGTGACTGGTGAAAGTATTCCCTCCTCTTTGGGAATGAGGACATCTAATCCAGAGTTGCAGAGGTGGGAAACATATATTCTGCAAGTGGGCTCATGAAAGTGATGCTGAGAGGAGCTTGATTTCTGGACTTGTGAAATGCACTTTTGAAGAGCAGGTACGGTACATCACGCATTTGTTCAATGCATATATCACATCCTGAAGGACTCTGCAGCAACACTGTGGGACCTTGTCTCCAAGCTGGCACCTTAACTGAGACATTCCAAAGATCTATCAGGCTGATGCTCTGGGGAATGTGGTATGTGGAGAATTAGTGTGTCCCATGGCCTTATGCCTATGGTCACACACCCTTTTGCTGTGAAATGGTTTCTTCAATCTGTGACAGTGTTTCACAGGATCTCATGTTGGTAAAGTACATTCTATAAGCCCTTAGAGAGTGGTGCTGTCAAAACTGCAGGCAGACTCAACAAGAAAAAAAAAAAAAAAGAAAATACCCAAATAAACAAAATCAGAAATGAGAGATGAGAAATAACAACTGACACTGTAAAAACACAAAGGATTATAAGAGAATACTACTAAAAATTATATGCCAACAAATTAGAGAACCTAGAAGAAGTGGATAAATTCCTAGAAGCATACAATCTTCCAAAACTTAACCAGAAAGAAATAGAAAATCTGAACAGTTATAAGTAATGAAACTGAATTGGTAATAAAAAAAATGACCAAAAAATAGAAGTCAAGGAACAGATGGATTCACAGGTGAATTCTACCAGACCTTTAAAAAAATGTTAATACTTATTCTCCCCCAACAATTCCAAAAAATAGAAGCTTCAAATATATTCCACAAGGCCAGGATTATCCTGATACCAAAATCAGACAGATACTACAAAAAAAGAAAACTATATGCCAATATCCCTGATAAACAGAGATGCAAAAATCATTAACAAAATATTACCAAATTGCATACAGCAATACATTCACAAGATCATTCACCATGATCAATGGGATTTATTCCTGGGATGAAAGGATAGTTCAATATTTTCAAATCAATTGATGTCATACACCACATCAACAAAACGAGAATAAAAATTATATGATCATCTCAATAGATGCAGAAAAAGCATTTGATGAGATTCAACATCCATTCATGATAAAAACTCTCAACAAAGTGGGGTTAGAGGAACATACTTCAAAACAACAAAGGCCATATATGAAAAACCCACAGCTAACATCATACTCAATGGTGAAAAACGGAGAGCTTTATCTCTAAGGTCAGGAACAAGACAAGGATGTCCATTCTTGCCAGCTTTACCCAGTGTAGTACTGGAAGTTCCAGCCACAGCAATCAGAAAAGAAAAAAGAAATAAGAGGCATCCATACTGGCAAAGAAAAAGTTAAACTGTCATCATTTGCAGACAATGTGATACTATACATAAAAAAACCTAAAGACTCCAGCAAAAAAACTACTAGAATAAACGAATTCAATAAAGTGACATGATACAAAATTAATAACCAGAAATCAGTAGTGTTTCTGTACACTAATAACAAAGTAGGAGAAAGAGAAATTAAGAAAAAAACACCATTTACAATTGTACCAAAAAAGAATAAAACACCTAGGAATAAACTAAACCAAAGAAGTGAAAGTCCTGTACTTCAAAGACTATAAAACACTGATGAAAGACATTGAAGAAATTGAAGATGACACAAACAAATGCAAAGGTATTCCATGCTCATGAATCGGAAGAATTAATATTGTTAAAATGTCCGTATCACCCAAAGTAATCTGCAGATTCAATACCATCCCTATCAAAATACCAACAGTATTTTTCACCAAACTAGGACAAATAATACTAAAATTTGTATGGAACCACAGAAGATCCTGAATAGCCAAAGCAATCCTGAGAAAGAAGAACAAATCTGGAGGTATCACAATACCAGGTTTCAAGATATATTACAAAGTTGTTGTAATCAAAAAGTATGGTAATGGCAAAAAAATAGACACATAGATCAATAGAACAGAATAGAAACCCTAGAAATAGACCCATGATTATATGGTCAATTAATCTTTGACAAAAGAGGCAAGAATATACCATGGGGGAAAGTTTTTTCAACAAATGGCTTTGGGAAAACTGAACAGCTACCTGTAAAAGAGTGAAACTGGACCACTTTGTAACATCATACACAAAAATAAACTCAAAGTGGATTAAAGACTTAAATGTTGAGACCTGAAATCATAAAAATCCTAGAAGAGGACACAGACAGTAATTTCTTTGACACTGGCCATAGCAACATTTTTCTGGCTATGTCTCCTCAGGCAAGGAAAACAAAAGCAAAAATAAACTTTTGGGAGTACATCAAAATGAAAAGTTTTTCCACAGCAAAGGAAACCAACAAAACTAAAAAAAAAGACAACCTACTGCATGAGAGAATATATTTACAAATGATATATCTGATAAGGGCTTAATATCCAAAATACATAAAGAACTTATACAACTGAACACCAAAAAAACCCAACCAAATTAAAAAATGGGCAGAGGAACTGAATAGACATTTTCCCAAAGAAAACATATAGATGGCCAACAGACAGTTGACAAAGTCTCAGCATCACTAACCATCATGGAAATGTATATCAAAACCACAGTAAAATATCATCTCACACCTGTCAGAATGGCTAAAATCAAACGGACAAGAAATAACAAGTGTTGGCGAGAATGTGGTGAAACAGGCACTCTCGTGCACTGTTGGTGGGAGTGTAAATTGGTACAAGCACTGTGGAAAGCAGTATGAAGGGTCCTCAAACCTAAAAATAGAAATATCATATGATCCAATAATTCCACCATTGGGTATTTGACCAAAAGAAAATGAAAACATTAATTCAAAAGGTATATGTACTTCTATGTTTATTGCAGTATTTACAACAGCCAAGATATGGAAGCAATCTAAGTGTCCATCAATAGACAAATGGATAAGAAAAATGTGGTATACATATACAATGGGATATTATGCAGCCATAAAAAATATCATGAGATCATTTGGACTCCGCTCTGTCAGTGTGGAGACTGCTTGGGATTCTCTCTCCCTCTCTCTCTGCCTCCTCCTGTGCTCTCTCTCTCTCTCTCTCTCTCTCTCTCTCTCTGTCTCAAAATAAATAAATAAACTTAAAAATATTATGAGATCTTGCCATTTGAGACCAAATGGATGGACCTAGATGGTATCATGCTAAGTGATATAAATCAGTCAGACAAAGACAAATACCATATGATTCCACTCATATGGTATCTAAAAATACCTCAAAAAATGAACAAACCAAAAGCAGAATGAGACCTATAAATACAGAGAACAAACTGGTGGAAGGAGGTAGGAGAATGGGCAAAATGAGTGAAGGGGAGTGGGAGGTACAGGCTTCCAGTTATGGAATGAGTAAGTCATAGGAATAAAAGGCACAGCATAAGGAATATAGTCAATGATATTGTAATAGTGACATGTCAGGACAGATGGTATCTACACTTGTGAGCACAGCATAATGTATAAATTATCAAATCACTACATCACACACCTGAAACTAATGTAACATTGTGTGTCAACTCTACTCAAAAAAAAAAAATAGCAAAGAAAAAAAAAGTACTGCAGGCAGGGAAGTCACATCCTTATTCATCCTTAGTCAAAGACTAATTACTGCTCCTCCAGGATTGAAAAGATCCACAATAATCAGTTTATCCAAGAGACTAGCTGGTCTTCTCAGGGGCTACCATATATACATATATATATACATATATATACATATATATACATATATATATATGTATATATATGTATATTTTTTTAATGTTTATTTATTTATGAGAGAGAGAGAGACAGACAGACAGAGCATGAGTGGGGGAGGGACACAGAGATAGAGAGACACAGAATCTGAAGCAGGTTCCAGGCTCTGCATTGTCAGCACCGAGCCCAACGCAGGGCTTGAACTCATGCACCTCGAGATCATGACCCAAGCTGAAGTCAGATGCTTAACTGACTGAGCCACCCAGGTGCTCCTCAGGGGCTACTATACTGAGAACACAGCTTTGGTCTCCATTTGTTGCTTCCCAGTTCTGTATTCAGCAGTGGCATCTATGGGGAGAGAGCCTGTAATGCTGTGCCCATTTTTAACTTCCAGTGCTGCCACCATGGCTATCCTGTGTGTGGACACATTGTTCAAGCACTGGGTCAGCTAAGAAGAGTTACTCAGTTCACCCGGTTGCAGTGTTTCATCTACAGTGGGTGTTTTCTGGTGGCTACTAAAGCAAACCAAAAAGCTCTACTTCTCTGTGCCTACTCCCAGTGAAAAGAACAGCCCTGCCTAAGTTTAAAGCTAAGTTCTCTTTTCTGCTTATTATGGATCTTTGATAAGAAATACAATTGCTGAGAAGTCTGTTTTGCTTGCTGTTTGCTACGAGCATTGTGAAACCTTTCCTGAATGTAACTCACTATGTAATAGAGTAAGTTGTGAAACTTCCTAAATGTAGTCTGGTGTGTAATAACACACCTAGTGTGTGTATTACACACCTAGTCTGGTGTGTAATAGAATAAGTGACTGTACATGAACTAACCGGCATTTCTCGCTTCTGTAAACCTGCTTGCTTAACACATCCCTCCCCTTCCCCCTTCCCCCTTTTTCCTCCTGCCACAAGTAACGGACAAAGCCTTCCCGCCAAAGGCCAAAGGACGCCCAATCAGAGAACAACAAATGTCCTTACTTTAAAACCAACTGATCAGGCCCCTCATAATTTGAAACCTCCCCTGTGCTATTTGTCTCTGTCTATAAAAACGCTGTACCAACCCTGATCGGGGCCTCTTAGCGTCACCGGCAACGAGTGCGCGGAGGTCCAGGTTCCAACCTGCAATAAACGACCCTTGCCGCTTGGCTTTGACTTATGACTCTGGTGGTCTCTTGTGGGATCCACGACTTCGGGCATTACACCAGAAATCTATCTACATATATTTTCCCAGACCTCCTTCGCTCTAATTTTCCAGTTTTGCTGCTTCCGGGAATTAATTAACCAGCCAAGACATCACCACTGCCCACTCCTCAACTGGGGTTATGGACAATAATACAGAAAACATTTAGAGGGATTCTCTGTAAAGGGGAGCAGAGGTTTGGGGTGATGGCTGAAGAGAGAAAATGGCTGAAGACAGATCAAGATAATTTTTTTTAAGATAAGAAGAAATCAGAACATGTCACTGTTGATGAAGATAGTGCAATAGAAATGAAAAACTATGATGTAGTACACAGAGAAGAGAATTACTGGAGATGGATTCCAATAGACTTGAAATGCATTGTAAATGGCAGTTTACTATTTGAGGATAAGTAATGGTACATTTTAATCATTTCTATATAAATGTAATGCAGCTGTACAAATTAATTATTTAAAAACCACACATTAAGCATCTTCCAGGAGATAAGAACATGCTATTTCTAGGACAACAAGCTAGGTAAGAATTTCTTAGAGAACTTACAATCAGAAATGATTGTGGAAAAAGTGATTGCAATTCAATGTGAGAAATGCTATAATAGAAGCATGGGATTAAGGATCTTCATTTTGATATAATATGCTCCAAACGCTCAAATAACTGCTTAGATATATAGAGTCTAACTAAGTATAAAAGATATACAACTAGTGCTTTCAGGATTTAAAAATATCTTTTATCTACTGTTCTTGTACTTACAGGGGAGAATCAAAAGAGAAACTAGTTCTTTATAATTTGTCTTTTTTTTTCCCTCACTGCAAAATAGAAGTGACGTAAATGTAAATGTGGTTATAAAAAGTTACAATTATGAATAATTGGTACTGTCAGTTACGGATCCTGATAAATTGCTGGTATGTAGAATCATTAAGATAATTGGGGGAAAAAAAAGTTACAAAATCAGCTACTGCTTCCCTAAAAGGTTATTAGGGGGAAATAACATCAGAATAGAGAAAATGAAGCTGATTTTATTTGGGCTTTACTGGTTTTCACTGAGCATGCATTATGCATAAAACTGCCTAGTATCATTCAGTTTCTAGAAGGTTTACTTTCAGGGGCAAAGGAAAGTGCAACTCTAGGAAGAAGAATGTAAGTCCAGAGACAGAAAACATCTTCACATTTTAAGGAGATGTTCTGTATTTTTCAGATTAATACCACTGATGTGTAAAGTCTTCAGAGGAGAACATGGATGAGGGCCAGATGGAGCTGAATCTGGGCAATAGACAACAATGACATTTGGGAGTGACCAGGGCTGCCCTAAGCCAAACCAAGATCCATCATCTTTCCCGTATCCAATCAGCCTCATTAAACTGCTTCCATTTCCCACGTGAAGTGTGTTCTCTTATAAGATTCAAAAAACAAACAAAAAAATCTATAGTTTTCTAATTTTATTAGGTATAAATTATTTTTTGTCATGATATAAATTGTATTATATTTATATAAATGATTATATATGAACATTGAGATGAGTTACAGTTCACCAGTTGACATATTATATTTTATTTTTATTTAAAAAAATTTTTAGGTTTATTTCTTATTTTCAGAGAGACAGAGATAGCATGAGCGGGGGAGGGGTAGAGAAAGAGGGAGAAAGAGAGAGAATCCCAAGCAGGTTTCATGCTGTTAAGGCAGAGTCTGATGTGGGGCTCCATCCCATGAACCATGAGATCATGATTTGAACTGAAATCAAGAGTTGGATACTTAACCAAATGAGCCACTCAGGTGCCCCTATATTTTAAACATTTAATTAGATGTTTTAAAATTTTGGAGCCAGTATCATTTTTGTTTCCTTGTCTAAAACATATCAGTGTCCCTTAAAATGTCATAACCATAGGTGCTTTGCAATAATGCCTCATGGATAAAATTTAGGTGGTATATAGCAAAAAACATGATTCTTTTCTTTTTCCTTATTCAGGAATGCCTCTCCTAACTCAGGTTTATAAAGTTATTCTATTTGTTCATTTAATCGATTTGGAATTCATTTGTGCATGGTGTAGAGAGAGAACTGTATTTTCGCACATATGTATTTCAAATTGCCTCATCTGTTTGATTGTTGGTGGATTGTTTGTTACAGGGACTGCTTAAGTTTAGTAAGCTACTCAGCTGTCCAGATTGTAGAGAGGTCAGGAGCTAAAGATTGAATGTGTCCCTCCAAAATTCTTATGCTAAAACGGTAATCTCCAATGTGATGGTATTTGGAAATAGAGCCTTTGGGAGGTAATTAGGTCAATGGGTGAAGTCCTCATGATGGGATTTGTGCCCTTACAAGACGAAACTCGAGGGGCACCTGGGTGGCTCAATTAGTTAAGCGTCCAACTTCAGCTCAGGACATGATCTCATGGTTTGTGGGTTTGAGCCCCACATCGGGCTCTGTGCTGACAGCTCAGAGCCTGGAGGGTGCTTCCAATTCTGTGTCTTCCTCTCTCTCTTCCCCTCCCCAACTCATGCCCTGTCTCTGTCTCTCAAAAATGAATAAAAATGTTTAAAAAAAAAAGAGAGAGACTTGAGAGAGCTTGCTTCCTCTCTGTTGTCCTCCATGTGGGGACACAGCAAGAAGATGGCCACCTGCAAACCAGGAAGAGAGTCCTCTCCCTGATCTTGGACTTCCCAGTCTCTGAAACTGTGAGAAATAAATTTCTGCTGTTTAAGCCGCCCAGTCTATAGCATCTTGTTTATAGCAGCCTGAACTAAGACATCAGGTAAAGAAAGTGAGGTGCCACAGGCAAAATACAGGTAAAGCTTGGAGGAAATGATCTTCCTTTTCCCTTGGTGGGAAATATATGTTTATAATATTATATATAATTTATATATATCATATATATAATAAAGTTATGATTACAACTAGTGACCATTTTGTAAGAGATATCTGCTGGTGGCAAGTAATCAAATTCTATATAAAAGGACAAACCTAAAAACCAGAGCTGATCAATTTTGAACTTTAAGATGTCAATGATCTCTACAAAAGAGCTTCATGTTAGAAGCATGTCTCAGATAGGAACTTCCCAAAAGGAATCATAAGATTTGACATTAAAGTATATATGGAATGTGATTCTGGTCCTGGAAGAGACTCCAGGGAAAGCCTTCTCTGTGAGCTGTATCGCCGCCCATGAGAAAAGGTCTGATGTAGGCTCAGAGCACTATGTAAAGAACCTTGCTTCACTGAAGGTCTGAGCCTGACTTAAAAACTGCTTACAGTATGGGCACCTGTGTGGCTCAGTCGATTAAGTGTCTGACTTTGGCTCAGGTCATGATCTCGTGGTTCGTGAGTTCGAGCTCCACGTTGGGCTCTGTGATGACAGCTCAGAGCCTGTAGCCTGCTTCAGATTCTGTGTCTCTCTCTCTTCTCCCCTGCTCACACTCTGTGTGTCTCTCTCTCTCTCTCTCTCTCAAAAATAAATAAATGTTAAGAAAAAAAAACAACTGCTCACAGTAAAGTTCTCAGAACTGGATAGAGAGGTACCTGTAGAACAGCAGCAAGGGAGAATGGAAGTGGAATCCCTGGCTTGCTCCTTGCAGGGTGGCTATGGACTGGCTGTGTTCTCTGGCAACCCTTTTCAAACAGCTACTTTCTTTGGGATCTGCAACCATACTCTTCACATTTAGAGGTGGTAAAAACTTCCTGTAATTGCTATCACTATGGTTCTTCCCCATCTTATGTTGGTTTCCCTAACACCTGCCTACACCTTTATAAATAGACCAATTATTACTCTCCTTAATTACCCAGTTGACTTGTGCTGTTTCCTGCTGGGATCTAGGTATATACCCATTCTGTTTGTGTCAAAACTTGAAATAGATGATTCTCAGAGTCTCTGAGGGGAAAAGTGTGAAGGTTTATTTATAGTTCACATCACTCTGAGGGTGTGTACCCTTTTGAAATCCCAGGCTTATAGAAGAAGAACATCAATTAGACTCACCCTGACTAGGATCTGGGCTTCATCTCTTTTTCCCCCCAAAAGCTTAAAAGCAAGTTTGCCAAATTCAGCAAAAGTCAGCCTCTCCACTTAACCTGAGTTCCAGCCTCCACTGAAGATCTGGCTTGAGAATTCATTTCTTCCTTATCAGTTCATTAATGCTTTTAAGAAAATGATGTTTTACCTTTTACCCAGAACTTTTCAATTGTTTTCAGCATATAACCACTATATTACTAAAAATGGAGGAGGTCCTCTGTTTTTTCCTGCTATGGCAAGTGAGAATTTTTCTCTTTCTTATACCCTTTTCGTCTCCTCCCTCCATCCTCTTGATATTGTATTAACAGGGGTTTTTAGTTTAGTTCATTTTTTGTGTATTTATTCTATATTCAATGGTTTTCTGCTTTGATTATAAAAATATTCATTACTAGTTATTCAAAATATTTGAATATTTTCATCACATATTTCATCAAATATGAAAATATTCATAATCATGAATATTCAAAATATTCATAATCATGAATATTCAAAATATTCATGCTGAACAACAAAAAAGAAAATACTATGATTACCTTTTCTTTCCTATTTTTCCTGCAGTTGATAATTGGCTTTCTTTAATTTTCTTAGTTTTCTTTGAACCTACGACTAAATCTTACCATTTCATACCTATCATAAACATCTTGATTGATAATTTGACAGGGTATAAAATTCACAGATATAAATTATTTATCAAAAGATTTAAAAAATTTTTAAAACTTTTAATGTTTATTTATTTTTGAGAGAGAGAGACAGAGCACAAGCAGGAGAGGGCCAAAGAGAGAAGGAGACAGAATCCAAAGCAGGCCCCAGGCTCACAGCTGTCAGCACAGTGCCTGAGGCAGGGCTCTGGAACTCAGGAACCACAAGATCATGACCTGAGCTGAAGCCGGATGCTTAACCGACTGAGCCACCCACACGCCACCCCCACCAAATTTTCTTTAATGTTTATTTTTGAGAGAGAGAGAGAGAGAGAGAGAGCAGTTGGGGATGGGGCAGAGAGAGAGGAAGACACGGAATCTGAAGCAGGCTCCAGGCTCTCAGCTGTCAGCACAGAACCAAATGTGGGCTGAAACCCACAAACCACGAGATCATGACCTGAGCCACCCAGGCACCCATACCAAAAGATTTTTGAATGCATTGATCCATTGTCTTTTTGTTTCTAATCTTGCTATGGAAAAGTTTAATGTCATTGTGATTCCCAATCTTTTGTATTTATCTATTTTTCTCCCTGTTTGGTTTTAATATCTTTTTTCCCCTACAGTTCAATATAGTGAAGTTGATATGGGTACTTTCTTAAAATCTATTTTACTAGTCACCCAGCCACTAATATCTGGAGATTCTTGCCCTTAAGTTTTAGACAATTTTCTTTTTTTCTCTCTTTTTTTTACTAAAGTATAATAGACCTGCAATATCCTATTAGTTTCAGGTGTACATCATAGGGATTTAATATTTTTATACATTATGAAATAATCTCTATGATAGGTCTAGTTACCTTCTGTTACCAAAGTTATTACAGTATTATTCCTTATGCAGTACACTACATGTCCATGACTTATTTATTTTGTAAGGAGGTTTATACCTATTAATCCCCTTCACCTATTTTGTCTGCACTCCCAACCCCTCCAACTATTTTCTTAACTTTTCTTAACTTTTCTTAAGTTATTTGATAACTTAGTTTTACTTTTTACCTACTGGAACACTTATTAGTTAGATGTCAATCTTCTAGGGCTGGTACTCTAATACTCTTTTGTTTTATGTTCAGTCTTTGTCTTATTTTACTTTTGGTGAGATTCATTCCACTTTTTTGCCTAACACTTATGTCAAAATTTAAAAATTATTTTGATAATACTTTCTTTTTTTAAGAGTTCTTTCTTGTTCTCTGTTCCTATCATGTAACATATTAGTCTTGTTTCAATATGAAACATCTCTTACGTCTCTAGGGATATTAATTACAGTTTATTTTTTGTTTTGGTCTTTGTCTTTCGTGTCAGAGTCTATGCTTGCTCACAGAGCTGGTGATCTACTAGAAAGCAGATTAGAAACTCTCTCTGTAGGGACTGGCTTGCAAACTGGTGAACTTCATTGTAGGTCAGTGGTTCTCTAGCAGAGGTGATTTCTCATCCCCACCCCCTACCACTGACAGACATTTGGCCATGTCTGAAGATATCTTTGATTATGTAAAGATACTACTGGTATCTAGTGGGTAGAAGCTAAGGATGCTGCTAAATATCTTAAAATGCACAAGGACAGCAGCCCCCAACCCTGCATTATCTGGTCCAAAATGTTAATAATGCATAAGTTAAGAAACCGTGGGTTTGACCAACATACTCTTTTCCTTGTGGACTCCTTATATCAATAGCTAAAGGACATTTCTCTGGTTATGTGATCAGTTTCTCCAGGGACGAATTTTCCCCCATGGAAGGTATACCTAACTGCTCATATTTAGAACAGGCAAAGGATGGGGGCTGGCAGGGTACTTCAAGCTTTAATATGCAGATTTTTACTTAAAATTCTGTTTTCACTCTTGCACTTTACCTCACCATTCTTTGTTAGTATCCTCTCTGGTTCAAATTTTTCCAGAGGGATGGTTACCAGGCTGAGAGATTTGGGAATGAAGATGTGAGGATCCACTTTTTCTTATTACAGACTTCTCAACAATCTTATTATTAATACTACTCATCCTTACTCTTCAGGGTATTGGTATCTCTACTTTCTGAGCCACACTGGCATCCTGCAAGTCAAATTGGCTTGCTTCTGGCCAAGAAATGCAGGCACTTAGATATGACCTCCCTGTGTTGTGCTAAGTCATTTATCATTTCTCTGATTTCCCTCCTAGTATAATGTGGTTTGGGGTTACAGATGTTTCCTAGATCAAAGATGAAATTTAAGTTTCTGTTTCTTGTTCTCCATGTGAGAAGAAGGCATTGGAAATGTCTTTAAGAAGGAAGTAATCAGGACTTTTCTGCCAAATTGCAGAAAACTCTTATTCTCTCCATCTTTAGTTGCTTCAAGTTCACAATTGAGGCATAATGTATGTTCTTTTGCAATATGCTGATAGAAGCTCTTTGAGCCTCTCTCTTTTGAGCCCTTATGCCTCCATCACAGCTGTACTATAACTGTTCTTTTTTTATGCAAAGAGGGCAAAAGTAATGAATAAATGCTTTGGAAGTCCAGAGGAGAAATGAATACTTTGGTAGAATGGAGAAGGGTTTAAGAGAGGTGAGTGTTTCGTTGAAATTTAAAGGCTGATTGCTATGTAGCTACCAAAGGAGGGAGATAGAAAGGAGGGAGCAAAGTGGAGAGAATTCTAGACAGAGCAAATACAACTAACAAAAGGGTAGAGGTGTAAAAGAACTATTAAGGAGAATAATAATGGCTGACTATTCTTGGTATTTAACTAGTAAACTCATCTAACCTTCACATTAATCCTATGAGGATAATATGGTGATTATTATCCTGTTCCTAATTACACATATGAGGACACTGAGGCATAAAGAGGGTTAACAACTTGCCCAAGGTCCCTCAGCTAAGGAGTGACAAAGCAGGCAGCATAGCCCCCCAGAGTGTGTTCTTCATGACCACTCTAGACTGCACCTCTACAGAAATGTCACTACCTAAGTTCACGAGTAGTGGGAGATAGGACCAGTGAGGAAGCTGGGAGCCAAGTTAAAGGGTCTTGTATGACAGGCTGAGGGGCTTAGAATTTATCATATCTCTAGAAGCCACCAGGCTATAGATCCTAAGCAAGGTCAATCTCTTTCTCTCTTTTAAAATTTTAATTCCAGTATAATTAACATACAGTGTTATATTAGTTTCAGGTGTACAACACAGTGATTCAACAACTGCATACATCACCCAGTGCTCATCATGACAAGTGCCCTCCTTAATCCCCATCACCTATTTCACCACCCCCCGCCCCCCACCCATCTACTTCCCCTCTGGTAACTATCAGTTTGTTTTCTGAGTTAGGAGTCTATTTCTCGGTTTGTCTCTCTCTCTTTTTGTTTTGCGTTTGCTCAATTGTTTTGTTTCTTAAATTCTACCTATGAGTGAAATCATATGGTATTTGTCTTTCTCTGACTTTTTCACTTAGCATTATACTCTCTGGCCCCATCCATGTCGTTGCAAATGGCAAGATTTCATTCTTTTATAAGGCTGAGTAGTATTCCATTATATGTATCTATATATACCACATCTTCTTTATCCATTGATCTGTTAATGGGCATGTGGGCTGCTTCTATAATTTGGTTATTATAAATAATGCTTCTATAAACAGTAGTGCCTGTATCCCTTTTAATTAGTGATTTTGTATTTTGGGGATAAATACCCAGGAGTGAAATTACTGAATTGTAGGGTATTTTTTTTTTTTTAACATTTTGAGTAACTTCCAAACTGTTTTCCAGAGTGGCTGCACCAGTGTGCATTCCCATCAAAAGTGCAAGAAGGGGGGCGCCTGGGTGGCTCAGTCGGTTAAGCGGCCGACTTCAGCTCAGGTCACGATCTCGCGGTCCGTGAGTTCGAGCCCCGCGTCGGGCTCTGGGCTGATGGCTCAGAGCCTGGAGCCTGCTTCCGATTCTGTGTCTCCCTCTCTCTCTGCCCCTCCCCTGTTCATGCTCTGTCTCTCTCTGTCTCAAAAATAAATAAACGTTAAAATAAATTTTTCTATAAAAAAAAAAGTGCAAGAAGGTTCCTTTTTCTCCACATCCTTGCCAACACTTGTTTCTTATGTTTTTGATTTTAGCCATTCTGACAGGTATGAGGTGCTATCTCATTGAGTTTTGATTTGCATTTCTCTGATTATGAGTGATGTTGAGCATCTTTTCATGTGTCTATTGGTCACCTGAATGTATTCTTTGGAGAAATGTCTGTTCATGTATTTTGCTCATTTTTTAACTGGATTACTTGGTTTGGGGTGGTTGAGTTGTCTAAGTTCTTTTTATATTTTGGTTATTAATCCTTTATTGGATATATCACTCGTAAATATCTCCTACCATTCAGTAGGTTGCCTTTAGTTTTATTTATTGTTTCCTTTGCTGTGCAAAGGCTTTTTATTTTGAGGTAGTCCCAATAGTTTATCTTTGCTTTTATTTCCCTTGCTTCAGAAGACATATTTAGAAAAATATTGCTATGGTCAGTGTCAAAGACATTACTGCCTGTGCTCTCTTCTAGGATTTTTATGGTTTCAGGTGTCACACTCAGGTCTTTAAACAATTTCGAGTTTGTTTTGGTGTATGGTGTAAGCAAGTGGTCCAGTTTCTTTCTTTTGCATGTTGCTGTCCTGTTTTCCCAACACCATTTGTTGAAGAGACTGTTTTTTTTTTCCCATTGGATATTCTTTCATGCTTTGTCAAAGATTAGTTGACCATATAATTGTGGGGTTATTTCTGTTTTGTCTATTCTGTTCCATTGACCCGTGTCTATTTTATGTACCAGCAGTACCATACTGTTTTGATTACTACACCTTTGTAATATAACTTGAAATCCAGAATTATGATACCTCCAGCTTTGCTTCTCTTTTTCAAAATTCACTATTTATCTCTTAAGTCCTCATGATTAATAATTCCCATCCACCAAATGAAAAGCTCTCAATGCTTCTCTTTTCTGGAATGTCTCTTAAATCCTAGGGCTGAAAGTTGCCTCCAGAGCAGCTGGGTTGGCCTAACCCATTTCTATAACCTTACTGCTGCTCCAGCCACCCTCAATTGGTATGGTCTCTCCCAGGTAACTGTACTACTGACACTCTCTGGGCAATTGATCTTCCTGCAGATGGGTTCCTGACCACACATACTGCTGCTGATTGCTTCTGGAAGGATCAGAAGTCCAAACAAAAATCTAGAGAAACATTTATAGAAGGAGTGTTTATATGCTGATAAAGTATTACTTGGAATGTGGGCAATTCTCATTTTGTTACTAGAGACTAATATTTAATGGGATAATTAAATAGTTAATGGATATAGCTATATTTATATGAGTATGTATAGTTATGATGACTTATGATATTAAAGTCTCTCTTCATGAAAGTGCAATATAGCCTTACATTGGTAGAAGATTTTGAGCCTATAAACTATTGGACACTTGAAAAAAAAAAGGACAAATATGATTAAGTGCTTAGTAAATGTTATGGGAGATAAAAGGAAGTGTCAGGTACAGTCCAAGACTTCAGGAAATACATAATCTAACCATGTGTCATTTGAAATGGTTTTGTATACATCTTTGTTTGTTTCTTATTCTTCTTTCCATATCTCAGTTATAAATTACTGAAGTAAATGAGTCCTTCTAGATATAGACCCTTTTATCAGGCACTCGTATGTCTTACAAAATTTAGCACATTTCTAGTGTCACAGCAGGAACTTAGTCATCATGGATTCCTTTTTTATTTGCAGTTTCTATATCCTTTAATGGTCTCTGGAGGAAGGTATACTCTTTATTCACATTAATAATAGAAAATATAAGTATTTCTAGTACTACTTATTTCTGGATGTACATTATAGTAAACTAGTTAAATATTTCCAAGCTCATGTATATGCAAAGGCTATCATATTAATTCCCTTCTAATTATAAAAGTTATCCAGTATAAAAAATGGAGAAAAGTAGAAAAAATAAAAATCACCCATTGGGACACCTGGGTGGTTCAGTCAGTTAAGCATGCTACTCTTGATTTGGCTCAGGTCACAATCTCACAGTTCATGGGATTGAACCCTTCATCGGGCTCTGGGGCTCTGTGCTGACAGCATCATGGAGCCTGCTTGGGATTCTCTATCTCCTCCTTACTCTGCCTCTCCCCAGCTCACACACTCTCTCTCAAAATAAAAAAATCATCCATAATTCCCCCATTCAGAAATAGGAATTGTTAATATTGTAAAATTTTTCCTCTTTAGATTTTTATCTGTGGAAATACTTATGCCGATGAAATCATCAGAGATGATGTAATTTATGTATAAAAATGCTTATAATAACATTATTTATCATGTTCAAACTTAAAAACAACATAATTGTGCAAAAGAGAGTAATGGTTAAATTTGTTATAGATTATCATATCCACATAAGACATTATTTTGTAGGTTTATAGGTTATTGTAGTCATTGTTTTTATAGGAGCTTTACTGAGATATATTGTACATACCATAAAATTCACTCATTGAAACTGCTGAATTCAACAGTTTTTAGTATATTCACAGAGTTTTGCAACCATTGCCACAATCAATTTTAGAACATTTTACCACCCTAAAAAAAATGTATACCTTTAGCAGTCACTCCCCAATCCTCTCTTTCCACTCAAATCCAGCCATAGGCAGCAAGCAACTGATCTAATTCTTTATTTCTATAGATTTTCCTATTATGAACATTTCATATAAGTGGAATCAGACAAAAGTGGGCTTTTATGTCTTTCATTGAGCATGAAGCTTTCAAAGTTCACCCATATTGTAGCAAGTATCTGTATTTCATTCCTTCTTGTGGCTGAATAATTTTCCATTGCATGGATATATCACTTTTTGTTTATCCATTTATCAGCAGACAGACATTTTGATTATTTCTACTTTTTGGCCGTAATGAAAAATGGTGCTATGAATACGAGCATTCCTGTACAAGATTTTTAAAGGCATATATTTTCAGTTCTTTTGGGTATATACTGAGGAGTGAAATTGTTGTGCCATATGGTAATCTATGTTTAAACACCTGAGGAATTGCCAGCCTGTTGTTCATAGTGGCTGCACCGTTTACATTCCCACCAGCAAGGTATGAGGGTTCCAATTTCGCCACATCTTTACTAATATTTCTTATCATCTGTCTTTTTTTAAATTATAGCCAACATAGTGAGTGTGAAATGGTATCTTATTGTAATTTTGATTTGCATTTCCATGTTGGGCAGGACATACAGCAACTTTTCATGTGCTTATTGGTCATATGTATATCTTCCTTGAAGATATATCTACTCAGATTCTTTGCCCATTTTTTTAAAAAAATTTTAAACTGTTTATTTTTGAGAGAGAGAGACAGAGTGTGAGTGGGGGAGGGGCAGAGAGAGAGAGAGAGGGAGACACAGGATCTGAAGCAAGCTTCAGGGTTTGAACCCACAAACTGTGAGATCATGACCTGAGCCAAAGTCGAACACCCAACTGACTGAATCACTCAAGTGCCTCTCTTTGCCCATTTTTTAACTGAGCTGTTTTCTGCTACTGAGTTGTAGAAGTTCTTTGTGTATTCTAGATACAAGTATTTTATGAGATATATAATTTGTAAGTATTTCTTCCCATTCTGTCGATTGTCTTTTTACTTTCTTGATAGTGTTCTTTGAAGTACAAAAGTCTTAAGCTTAGTAAAGTGCAACTCTTCTATGTTTTTGTTGCTGGTGCTTTTGGTGCCAAATCTGAAGTCAGAAAGGTTTAGCCCTTCGTTCTGAAAGTTTTATAGTTTTAGTTCTTACATTCAGGTCTTTGATCCATTTTATGTTAATTTTTGTATATGATGTGAAGGAAGGGCCCAAATTCATTCTTTTGGATTTAGCTATTCAGTTGTCCTAGCGCTGTGTTGAAAGGCTGTTCTTTTCCATTAGATGATCTTGGCATCCTTGTAAAAAGTCAGTTGGCTTAGATATGGGTTTACTTTTGGACTCTAAATTCTATTCCAATGATCCATATATCTGTTTTTATGTCAGTACCAATATTGTTTTAATTATTGTTGCTTTGTAATAAGTTTTTAAATCAGAGAGCATAACTGCTCCTACTTCGTTCTTCAAGACTGTTTTGGCTAATCTTGTCCTTTGCAATTTCATGTTAATTTTATAATCAGCTGATTCTAAATCTATGAAAAAATCAGCTGGGAGTCTGTTGACTCTCTAGATCATTTTGGGGAGTACTGCCAGTTAAACAGAATTAAATCTTCTGATCCATGAACATGGGATATTTTTCTAATTTTTTAGTCTTTTTAAATTTCGTTTAATAATGTTTTATAGTTTTCAGAGTTTTATCATTCTTTTGTTAAATTTATTCCCAAGTACATTATTCTTTTTGAAGCTATTATAAATGGATCTGTTGGGGCGCCTGGGTGGCTTGGTCGGTTAAGCGTCCGACTTTGGCTCAGCTGTGCTGACAGCTCAGAGCCTGGAGCCTGTTTCAGATTCTGTGTCTCCCTCTCTCTCTGTCCCTCCCCTGTTCATGCTCTGTCTCTCTCTGTCTCAAAAATAAATAAACGTTAAAAAAATTTTTTTTTTTATAAATGGATCTGTCTTCTTAATTTTATATTTGGATTGCAAGTGTATAGAAACAAAATTATTTTTTTCTATATTAATCTTATATCCTGTAAATTTGTTGGATTCATTTATTAGTCCTCAGAGTATCTTCCTTAGCATCACCATACAATATTATGTCATCTGTAAGATTTTATTTCTTCCTTTTCCTTTGAATGTCTTTGATTTATTTTTCTTCCCTAATTGCTCTAACTAGAACCTCCAGTAAAATTTTGAACAGAAGTGGTGAGAGCAGACATTCTTGTCTTGTTTCTGATTGTAGGGGGAAAATCATATAGTCTCATAATTAAGCATGATGCTAGCTTTGGGTTTTTCATAGATGTCCCTTTATCAGATTTAGGACCTTCCCTTTTATTTGTATTTAATTGAGTATTTTTACCATAAAAACTGTCAAATGCTTTTTTTTCTGTCCCTAATGATAAATTATATGAGTTGATTTTAGGTTGTTGAAATAATCTTGCATCATTGAGAAAAATCCTACTTGGTCCTGGTGTAAAATTCTTTTTATATGTTGCTAGGTTCTGTTTGTTGGTATTATGTTAAGGATCTTTGCATCCATATTCATAAGCAATGTTGGTCTGTATTATTTCCTTCCTTGTGATGTCTTTGTCTGATTTTGGTCTCATGAAATGGTTAGGGAAATGTGTTCTCTTTTTCTATTTTAGGGAAGAGTTTATAAACGATTTGTATTAATTCTCTGAATTAATATTGGTATTAATATTGGTATTCAGCAATAAGCCAGGCCTGGGTTCTTCTTTCTGGGTAATTTTGATTACTAAGTCAATCTCTTTACTTGTTAAAGACCTATTCAAATAGTCTATTACTTCTTGTGTTAGTTTTGGTAGTGTTTTTCTAGGAATGTTTCGATTTTATCTAATTTAATGTACAATTATTTATAGCATTTCTTTATAATCTTTTTTGTTTATGGTCAGTAGTAATGTCTCTTTTCAATACTGATTCTAGTAATTTGAGTCTTTTTACTTTTTTCTTGGCCTATCCTGCTAAAGATTTATCAATTTTATAGATCTTCTCAAAGAACCAGCTTTTTGTTTAAGTAATTTTCTGTTGTTTTCCTGTCTCCATTCCATTAATTTTTGCTCTAATCATTATTACCATCTATTTGCTTTGAGTTTAGTTTGTTCTTTTTCTAATATCTTCAGGTGGAAGCTTAGATTATTCATTTGAGATCTTTCATCTTTTTGAATATAGGAAGTTATAGCTGTAAAGTTTCCTTTAAGTATTGTTTAGCTACATTCTGTAAGTAATGGTATGCTGTATCTTCATTTTTCATCCATATCAATGTATTTTATCATTTCCTTGAAGAGTTTTCTCTGACCCATTGATATATCTTCTTCCATTCTTCTACTTTCAATCTATTTGTATCTTTGAATCTAAAGTGTGCTGGAGGCATCAAAAAGTTGGATCTGGTTTTTCTAAATCCAGTCTCATAGTCTCTGACCTTTGATTGGATTGTTTAATTCAGTCACATTTAATATTATCATTTATATAGTTGAATTTATGTCTGTCATTGTATTTTTTGTTTTCTATACATCCCATTTCTTTTTTGTTCCCATATTCCTTCTTTATTGCTTTCTTTTGCATTAAATGAATATTTTCTAATATAGTATTTTAATTCCCTTAGTAATTGTTTCACTAATTTTTTCAGTTATTTCTTAGTGACTGCTCCAGGGTTTATCATATGCATCTTAAATTATTAGAAAATATTTCAGATTTACACTAACTTAATTCCAGTGAGATATAGAAGCGTTACTTCTATTTAACTCTAATCCTTCTTCCACCTTTTTTGTGATACTATTATTTTATGTACTGCATGTATATATGTTACAAACTCAACAATATACTTTTATTGATTGATTAATTGGTGTCTTTAAAAAATTTTTTTTACATTTATTTATTTTTGAAAGACAGAGAGAGACAGATCACAAATGGGGGAGGGGCAAAGAGAGAATGAGATACAGAATCCGAAGCAGGCTCCAGGCTCCAAGCTGTTAGCAGAGCCTGATGCGGTGCTCAAACCCACGAACCATGAGCCAAAGTTGGACGCTTACTCGACTGAGCCACCCAGGTACCCCTAACTGGTATCTTTTTAAAAAGAATTTTTAACATTTATTTATTTCTGAGACACAGAGAGAGACAGAGCGTGAGCAGGGGAGGGGCAGAGAGCAAGGGAGACAGAATCCAAAGCAGGCTCCAGGCTTTGAGCTGTCAGCACAAAGCTCCATGTGGGGCTCGAACCCATGAACCATGAGATCATGACCTGAGCTAAAGTTGGAGGCTTAACCAACTGAGCCACTCAGGTGCCCCTTATTGATATCTTTTAAAGAAGGTGAAAGTGGACATCCATATGCAAAACAATGAATCTAGACATAGACCTTATGCCTTTCACAAAAATTAACTCAAAATTGATCCATAGGTCTAAGTGTAAAATATAGTACTATAAAACTAGAAGATAACATAGGAAAAGACCTAGATGACTTTGAGTTTGGTCAAAGAACACCAAAGGCACAATATATGAAAGAAATAATTGATAAAGTAGACCTCATTAAAACTTAAAACTTCTGCTCTGTGAAGGACAACGTTAATAGAAAACAAGCCATAGATTGGGAGAAAATACTTTCAAAAGACACATCTGATAAAGGATTATTATCCAAAATATACAAGTAACTATTAAAATTCAACAAGAAAACAACACAATTTAAAAATGAACTAAAGACATTAGCAGATGCCTCAGCAAAGAAGATATACAGATGGAAAATAAGTATATGAAAAGATGCTCCATATTTTATGTCATCAGGGAGATACAAATAAAGCAACAATGAGATACCACTATGCAACTATTAGAATGGCCAAAATCTAGAACACTGGCAACATCAAATGCTGGCGAGGAACTGATGCTGATGAGAACCGTAAAATGGTACAGCCACATTGGAAGGTAATTTGGTAGTTTCTTACATAACTAAACATATATTTACCATATGATTTAGCAATTGTGCTCCTTGGTATTTACCCAAAGGAGTTGAAAATTTACATTCACACAAAAACCTTCATGTGGCTGTTTATTGCAGCTTTCTGTATAATTGCCAAAACTTGGAAGCAACAAAAATGTCCTTCAGTCAGTGAATGGATAAATAAAATGTGGTCAGACAATGGACTGTGATTTAGTGCTAAAAACAAGTGTGCTATCAAGCCAAGAAAAGACATGGACAAATCTTAAATGCATATTATTAAGTGAAAGAACCAATCTGAAAAGGCTACATACTGTAGGATTACAACTATATGACATTCTGGAAAATGCAGAACTACAGACACAATAAAAAGATTAGTAATTCCTGGGGTTGGAGGGGGTAGAGAGATGAATAGGCAGAACATAGAGGATTTTTAGGGCAGTGGAAATACTCTATATGATATTATAATGATAGATATATTTCATTATACATGTGTCCAAACCCATAAAATATAAACACCAAGAGTGAACACTTAGTAAACACATAGTAAACTATGATCTTTGGGTGATTATGATTTGCTAGTGAAGTTTATCCTTGGTAAAAAATGTACCATTTTGGTTAGTGTTATTGCTAATGAGGGAGGCTATGCATGCATGTGGGGGAGTATGTGGAAAATCCCTGTACCTCCCTCTCAATTTTGTTGTAAACCTAAAACTGCTCAAAAAATAGTTTTAAAAAAATTAGGTGGAAGAAGAAAGAACAGGCATATATTTATAGAATTTGCTATGTCAACTTTCTTATTTACTACTATTGGTTCTCTTCATTTGTTCTTGTGGATTTGAAATACCATCTGGTGTCACTTCCTTATTCCAATACAGATTTGCACTCACCCACTCTCTTTGTTCTGTTATTGTCAAATATATTATATTTCTATATGTTATGGGTCCAGCAACATATACATATACTTATGTATATGTATAGTGTTGTTTATACAATTACATTAAAAATCAATTAAAAAAGAAAGAAGAAGAAATATGCATTAAAGTGCACTTCATAATCACATTATTACCTTTATTGTTACTGTTTTTTTTTCCCCATGTGGATTTGAATTACTATCTGGAGTCATTTGCTTTGTCTTGAAGAACTTCCTTTAGTGTTTCCTATTAGCCAGGTCTTCTAACAACAAATTCTCTCCATTTTTGTTTATCTATGAATATCTTTATTTTGCTTTCTATTTTGAAAAATAGTTTTGCTGGATATAACATTCTTAATCTTTTTTCTTGCAGCACTTTGAATATGTCATCCCACTTCCTTCTTTTTTTAAATATTTAAATTTTTTAAAATTTACATCCAAATTAGTTAGCATAGAGTGCAACAATGATTTTAGGAGTAGATTCCCTAGTGCCCCGTACCCATTTAGCCCATCCCCCCTCCCACAACCCTTCATCCCACTTCCTTCTGACCTCTATTGTTCCTGCTGAAAATCTAGCTGTTTATCTTATTGGGGTTCCCTTTTACACGAGTCATTTTCTTTTGCTGCTTACAAAATTTCCTTTTTCTCTTTCAGCATTTTTACTATGATATTTATAAATGTGGATCTCTCCATGTTTATTGTACTTAAAATTTTTTGAGCCTGTCGAGATTCATGTTTTTATCAATTTGGGGAAGTATTCAGTCATTATTTCTTTGAATATTTTTTCTGCTCCTTTTTCTCTTCTCCTGATACTCCCATTACACATACGTTGGTGTGTTTAATAGCACCCCAAATTTCTCTGAGGCTCTATTCATTTTGCTTTATTTTCTTTGTTCTGGTTCTTTGTATTATATGATCTCTACTGGCTTATCTTAAAATCTGTTGATTCTAATGAATTTTCCACTCCAACTATTGTTTTTTTCAACTCCAGAATTTTGATTTGTTTCTTTTTTTATAACTGCTTTCTTTGATATTCTCTTTGATGAAACATTGTCATTCTACCTCCCTATACTTTTTAAAGCAAGGCTTCCTTTGTTTCTTTCAACATACTTATAATAGATGCTTTGAAGTCTTCATCTGTTAAATCTGACATCTGGGTACTCTCATAGGTAGTTTCTGTGCCTGTTTTCCCCCCACCCACCACCATGTGTAGGACATACTCTTCTCTTTTCTTTTCTTTTCTTTTTTCTTTTTCTTTTCCTTTTCTCTTGTTCTCTTTTCTTTCTTTCTTTCACATGTCTTATTTGTTGTTGTTGTAGAAAACTGGAATTTTTGGTAGTAGACTGCAGCAACTTCAGATACTGTTGTCTCCCATCCTGGGAGCTTGTTTTTGTTTTTGTTTGCCTATTTGTTTAGTAACTAGGCTGGACTATATTAATCAAGTCTATTTTCCTACAGTGTGAAGCCTGTGATGTTGTCCCTCAGAGGGCATGTCCTTGAGCATGTGAACAGTCCCTGGGATGATAGTGGGTTTAGCAGTGCACTCCTTAACTATCTATTCCCTTGATCTCTCTATTGCACCATCTGCCTCTGTCAGTATCACACCTAGCTGTTAGGCTCCATTAATTGCTGGCTGACTGCTTTACTGTTTTCAGCAATATCCTGGGGCATAAATTTCTCCATGGTCTAACTCAATTACATCCAAGATCCTTTGCAGAGGTAGTTTTTGAGACCAATTTTTGAAATTTTTTATGAAACCTAAGAGTTCGTAACTGTGGTTTTCTCTGGTAAACCAGCTGGCCAAGATTTAGCTTCTTGCTCTCATGGAGCTACCAGCTTTCTCTTAACTGTTTACCACCAAATTCTCTATTGTTTTCAAGTGTACCCATATGCTCTTTGTTTCAAATAAAGTTAGTTCCTTTGGGCAGTACTTCAGAGCTCTCTTTTCTTATGGACTGTCTACCTCCTAGGCAAAATGTCTAAGCCACAGCTCCAGAGCTGGGGACAGGGGCAGGGGCCCACTTTTATCAGAGTGACACTCCTAATTTATGAGTAGGGCATAGAGGGAGGGGATATTCTCCAGTGAAGTCAATTGGAATCCAGTATTCTCGGCTTGCCATCATCCCTCGAGTAGAGCTTCCACCATATATGTGGAGGCTGGATGGAAGAAGGGAGCCTTCACTCTCTTAGCCACACTCACCAAGGAACTTGAATCCGGGAGGATTAGAAATTCTGGTGGGCCTGCCTCTCCCAGGGAGACACTCAATCCCTTAACTAGTTGCTGAAGGTAGGGGCAGCCCCATCTTCTTGACCATACTCACCTGGATTGGAACATCTTGCTGGAAGGTGGGAGTGTGGAGGAAGGGAATGAGTCATAGTTCAAGTGTCACAGACTTGCTGTTCTTATGGCGATTCAGTAGATTTTCTTGAATTAAGTGTTTCTTTGCTGTATGCATTTAAGGCAATTTCCAAAGACTTAAAATGGCTGTTTATTTTATAATTTTCATAAGATATAGCTGTTTTTCTGGGGCCTGGGTCAATGGAGCAAATTCTTCCTCCATTCCAGAAATTGAACTCCCAACAGTCATCACATTTATGAAGAATATTTTAATTACATAAGAAAATGGTCATAATATAACAGCTGTTAAAGGTACAAGTTAAAAATATTTTCAGTATAGCCCCAAATTTCTATATCATGCATATGTACAGGGTTTTTTGAATACATATATTTTATATATTAAAAGAGAAAAGACTGGAAGAAAATAAGCAAAGTCTTAACAACTGATCTTTTAGTTATTTTCCAAATTTTGTTTAATGATTATGTATTGTTAATATAATAAAAAAATTAAAATACAACACAATACGATATCTTAGTAGTTTTAGCTTAAGTATGTTTTCACTGACATGCCCTCTTGGCTGCCTATAGTAATATTGGAGGAACAACAATATTGTAGAAAAGTTTACATCAGTACATTACACCAGTAAGTACCAATACGTTATAATAATGGGTCACTGGTATAATTGTATGAATCAAATGACAGAGACCTAACTTTAGTTTACTTTGGGCAGTCAGGAAATAGAATTATATTTCAAACACTTTCCACATGGTGATGATGATGATAATGATGATGATGATGATGATAGACAACTCTGTGCACTTACAATGTGCCAGACCCCTTCCCTTTATTATTTGATATAATCTTCATATTCTTATGAGATAGATACTGCTATTATCTTTATTTCATATGTGAAAAAATTAGGGCATAGATAGAATAAGTAATTTGCACGTTTCAATTAGGAAGGGGAATGGGAATAGAAACCAGTAACAGAAAACCAGATTATCATGGGCTGAAACATTTAGCACTTAATTTTTTGCATATTAACAGAAATCAAGAGGACTGGTACTCCTTGCATTTTTGTTTTTTTCCATCCTTAGTGTGCAGCATTTAGTCTTAGAATTACAAGATCCTTTTAGGCCTCTAGACATTGTTTCTTGGAGGAGAGAAGAGTAGAAGATGGAATGCAAAGGGGTAAAGGGGATATATGCCAAGTTTATCCCTTTAAAAAATCTTTCCCCAGAATATCTTCCTTGTAAATTGCATTTCCTTCTCATTGGCCAGAATTCGGTCTGTGATCACTCTCATCTTCAAAGGAGGTTGAACTAAATATCTTAGTTCTGGAGCTTCTATAGTTGAAAAGACAAGGGGGAAGACAATGGCTTTTGGACCATCAATCCATTGTGTTACACAGCCCAAGGTCATATAGCTAGTAAATGGTGCTAGTAAATTCTCTTAACCTCTCTAATAATTTTCCTGAAGGTATTCAGAGATTCTATTTGGAATACAGAAATGATTATTATAAAATTTTGCCATTGGTATGACTCTTAGATTTGTAGTCACAGACCCAGGCAGAGGATTGAAAAGAATTTATGATCCAAGAGATGACATCAGCAGGGCTGGAGAACTGTTGTCTGCAAAAGATCTAAAAAGAATGTAAACTTAATGATGCAATGAAAGGATTAGTTTAATTCAGACAGGGTTAACAAAGGAATGCAAAAGGTGGTTTGTAGAATTCCATCTACTAAAATCAAGACATAATGATGATTTAAAAAAAAACTGAAAAAAAATAAAAAACAAACCCAGGGAACAAGTATTAGAATTCTCTTTTGTCACATTTCTCTTTGCAAGTGTGTATCCTTAGGTTTGTATTCCTGTCTTGGAGATCTGGTTGATAAGCAACCATCTCAGGGTCTCAGGGTCAGTGCAATCACCTCAACTTTCCTGGGATATTACAATTCCACTTTTGTCCAGTTAAGTGTCCTTCCAACCATATGGAGTTTTAGAATGCAATTTAGATGTAATAAAATTAACCATCCCACAAATAATACTTTTATGTAATGTATAGGAAGAAGTTATCATTGGGTAATATCTTTTATTTGTTAAAGTGTAATACTTAAGACAGATTACCCATGTGCTTTTGGCTTTACCCACATTATTGATTTCAGACTTATAGTTTTAAATTGATAGGGATAGAATTTGGCTAATTTTATCAATAGATCTTAAATTAAAAAAAAATTTTTTTAACATTTATTTATTATTGAGAGACAGAGAGAGACAGAGCATGAGCAGGGGAGGGGCCGAGAGACGGGGAGACACAGAATCTGAAGCAGGCTCCAGGCTCTGAGCTGTAAGCACAGAGCCCGCTGCGGGGCCTGAACTCACAAACCACAAGATCATGACCTGAGCTGAAGTCAGATGCCCATGACGGAGCCACCCAGGCGCCCCAATAGTTCTTAAATTTTTAAGAATTATTTGAGATAACTTTTGAGATTCACTGTATATATGCATATGTTCAATTTATTAAATTATGGAATTGTTTTGCTCGTAAGGATTGTTGGGTTTACCCTGCCAAGCATTTGAAGTTGTAAAAGAGAATAGTAAATACATGAGATTTGTGAATGTACTTAAGGAATGTATTTAAGAAAGTAACTAAGGGAGGAGCCAAGATGGCGGAACAGCATGGAAGTTTTTTGTGTGTCTCACGTCCATGAAATACAGCCAGACCAACACTAAACCATCCTACACACCTCGAAAACTGACTGGAGGATTAACACAACAATCTGCACAACCTGAACCACAGAATTCAGCAGAAACAGAAAAAATTCATTTTTATTTTCAATTTTTATTAAAAATATTTTTCTTTAATTTTTATTACCATATTTTTTACTTTTGTGAATTTTTTTTCAAATTATATTTTACTTCCACCATTTTATTCTACTTCAGTGTATTCATCTTTTCAAATTTTCAAATGATCTCTTTTTTTTTCTTTTTTTCATTTCTTTTCATTTTCTTGAATACAGAAAGAGAAAAACTTCCTTTTTACTTCAATTTCTATTAAAAATATTTTTCTTTAATTTTTTACTATATTTTTTGCTTTTATGTAAATCTTTTCCAAATCTATTTTACTGCCATCATTTTATTTCAGTCTACTACAGTGTATTCACTTTTTCAAATTTTTAAACAATTTCCTTTTTTCCCTTTTTCCCCTTTTTCTTTTTTCTTTTTTCTCTTTTTTGTTTCTTTTCTTTTTCTTGAATATAAAAAAGAAAAATTCCTTTTTATTTTTAATTTTTAATAAAAATATTTCTTTAGTTTTTTTACTATATTCTTTACTTCTATGTATATTTTTTCAAATTCTATTTTACCTCCATCATCTCATTTTGGTCTATTTTAGTGTATTCATTTTTTCAAATTCTCAAATGATTTCCTTTTTTTTTCTCCTCCCCCCCTTTTTTTCTCTAATCTGTCAAACCACTTTCAACACCCAGACCAAAACACACCTATGATCTAGCATCATTTATTTGATTTGTGTGTGTGTGTTTAATTTTTTAATTTTAATATTTTTAAAATTTAAAATTTTCTACCTCATTAATTCCTTTTCTACCTTCAAAATGACAAAATGAAGGAATTCACCCCAAAAGAAAGAGCATGAAGAAACGACAGCCAGGGATTTAACCAACACAGATACAAGCAAGATGTCTGAACCAGAATTTAGAATCACGATAATAAGAATACTAGCTGGAGTTGGAAATAGATTAGAATCCCTTTCTGCAGAGATAAAAGAAGTAAAAAATAGCCAGAATGAAATTAAAAATGCTAAAACTGAGCTGCAATCACAGATGGATGCAGCGGCAGCAAGGCTGGATGAGGCAGAACAGAGAATCAGTGATAAAGGGGACAAATTTATGGAGAATAATGAAATGGAAAAAAAGAGGGAGATTAAGGCAAAAGAGCATGATTTAAGAATTAGAGAAATCAGTGACTCATTAAAAAGGAAAAACATCAGAATCATAGGGGTCCCAGAAGAGGAGGAGAGAAAAATAGGGGAAGAAGGGTTATGTGAGCAAATCATAGCAGAAAACTTTCCTAACCTGGGGAAAGACACAGACATCAAAATCCAGGAAGCACAGAGGACCCCTATTAGATTCAACAAAAACCGACCATCAACAAGGCATATCATAGTCAAATTCATAAAATACTCAGGCAAGGAGAGAATCATGAAAGCAGCAAGGGAAAAAAAGTCCCTAACCTACAAGGGAAGACAGATCAGGTTTGCAGCAGACCTATCCACAGAAACTTGGCAGGCCAGAAAGGAGTGGCAGGATATATTCAGTGTGCTGAATCAGAAAAATATGCAGCCAAGAATTCTTTATCCAGCAAGGCTGTCATTCAAAATAGAAGGAGAGAAAAAGTTTCCCAGACAAACAAAAATTAAAGGAGTTTTTAACCACTAAACCAGCCATGCAAAGAAATGTAAGGGGGACTCTCTGAGGGGAGAAAAGAGGAAAAAAATATATATATAGAAATTAATTAATTAATTAATTAATACCAAAAGCAACAAAGATTAGAAAGGACCAGATAACACCACCAGAAACTCCAACTCTACAAGCATCATAATGGCAATAAATTCATATCTTTCAGTACTCACTCTAAACGTCAATAGACTCAATGCTCCAATCAAAAGACATAGGGTAACAGAATGGATAAGAAAACAAGATCCATCTATATGCTCTTTATAAGAGACCCACTTTAGACCTAAAGACACCTTCAGATTGAAGATAAAGGGATGGAGAAACATCTATCATACTAATGGTCAACAAAAGAAAGCCGGAGTAGTCATACTTATATCAGCCAATCTAGACTTTAAAATAAAGACTGTATCAAGAGATGCAGAAGGGCATTATGTCATAATCAAAGGGTCTATCCACCAAGAAGACCTAACAATTGTAAACATTTATTCGCCAAATGGGGAGCACAAAAATATATACATCAATTAATCACAAACATAAAGAAACTCATTGATAGTAATACCATAATAGTAGGAGACTTCAACACCCCACTCACAGCAATGGACAGATTATCTAATCAAAAAATCAACAAGGAAACAATGGTTTTGAATGACACACTGGTCCAGATGGACTTAACAGATATATTCAGAACATTTCATCCTAAAGCAGCAGAATATACATTCTTCTCCAGTGCACATGAAATGTTCTCCAGAATAGACCATATACTGGGACACAAATCAGCCCTAAGTAAGTACAAAAAGATCGAGATCGTACCGTGAATATTTTCAGACCACAACGCTATGAAACTTGAAATCAACCACAAGAAAAAATTTGGAAAAGTAACAAATACTTGGAGACTGAAGAACATCCTACTAAAGAATGAATGTGCTAACCAAGAAGTTAAAGAGGAAATTAAAACGTACGTGGAAGTATCAATGAAAATGATAACACTAAACCCAAAACCTCTGGGATGAAGCAAAGGTGACAGTCATAAGAGGAAAGTATATAGCAATCCAGGCCTTCCTAAAGAAGGAAGAAAGATCTCAGATACACAACCTAACCTTATGCCTTAAAGATCTGGAAAAAGAACAGCAAATAAAACCCAAAACCAGCAGAGGACAGGAAATAATAAAGATTAGAGCAGTAATTAATGCTATCAAAACCAAGAAAACAGTACAACAGATCAATGAAACCAGAAGCTGGTTCTTTGAAAGACTTAACAAAATTGATAAACCACTAGCCAGTTTGATCAAAAAGAAAAAGGAAAGGACCCAAATAAATAAAATCAAGAATGAAAGAGGAGAGATCACAACCAACATAGCAGAAATAAAAACAATAATAAGAGAATATTATGAGCAATTATATGCCAATAAAATGGGTAATCTAGAAGAAATGGACAAATTCCTAGAAACATATACACTACCAAAACTGAAACAGGAAGAAACAGAAAATTTGAACAGACCCATAACCAATAAGGATATTGAATTAGTAATCAAAAATCTGCCAAAAAACAAGAGTCCAGGGCCAGATAGCTTTCCAGGGGAATTCTACCAAACATTTAAGGAAGAGTTAACACCTATTCTCTTGAAGTTGTTCCAAAAAATAGAAATGGAAGGCAAACTTCCAAACTCTTTTATGAAGCCAGAATTACCTTGATCCCAAAACCAGACAGAGACCCCACTAAAAAGGAGAACTATAGCCCAATTTCCCTGATGAACATGGATGCAAAAATCTTCAACAAGATATTAGCCAACCGGCTCCAACAATACATTAAAAAAATGATTCACCATGACCAAGTGGGATTTATACCTGGGATGCAGGGCTGGTTAATATCCACAAAACAATTAACATGATTCATCACACCAATAAAAGAAAGGACAAGAACCATATGATCCTCTCAATAGATGCAGAGAAAGCATTTGACAAAATACAGCATCCTTTCTTGATAAAAACCCTCAAGAAAGTAGGGACAGAAGGAGCATACCTCAAGATCATAAAAGCCATATATGAATGACCCAATGTTAATATCATCCTCAGTGGGGAAAAACTGAGAGCTTTCCCACTAAGGTCAGGAACAAGACAGGGGTGTCCATTCTCACCACTGTTATTCAACATAGTATTAGAAGTCTTAGCCTCTGCAATCAGACAACACAAAGAAATAAAAGGCATCCAAATAGGCCAGGAGGAGGTCAAACTTTCACTCTTTGCAGATGACATGATACTCTATATGGAAAATCCAAAAGAGTCCACCAAAAAACTGCTAGAATTGATTCATGAATTCAGCAAAGTTGCAGGATATAAAATCAATGCACAGAAATCAGTTGCATTCCTATACACCAAAAATGAAGCAACAGAAAGAATTCAAGGAATCAATCCCATTTACAATTGCACAAAAAACCATAAAATACCTAGGAATAAATCTAACCAAAGAGGTGAAAAATCTATACGCTGAAAACTATAGAAAGCTTATGAAAGAAATCAAAGAAGACACACAAAAAAATGGAAAAATATTCCATGCTCCTGGAGAGGAAGAACAAATATTGTTAAAATGTTGATACTACCCAAAGCAATCTACATATTCAATGCAATCCCTATCAAAATAACACCAGCATTCTTCACAGAGCTACAACAAATAATCCTAAAATTTGTATGGAACCAGAAAAGACCCCGAATAGCCAAAGCAATCTTGAAAAAGAAAACCAAAGCAGGAAGCATCACAATCCCAGACTTCAAGCTATACTACAAAGCTGTAACCATCAAGACAGTATGGTACTGGCACAAGAACAGACATTCAGATCAATGGAACAGAATAGAGAACCCAGAAATGGACCCACAAACGTATGGCCAACTAATTTTTGACAAAGCAGGAAAGAATATCCAATGGAATAAAGACAGTCTCTTCAGCAAGTGGTGCTGGGAAAACTGGACAGTGACATGCAGAAGAATGAAACTGGACCACTTTCTTACACCATACACAAAAATAAACTCAAAATGGATGAAAGACCTCAATGTAAGACAGGAAGCCATCAAAATCCCAGAGGAGAAAGCAGGCAAAAACCTCTTTGATCTTGGCCGCAGCAATTTCTTACTCAAAACGACTCTGGAGACAAGGGAAACAAAACCACAAATGAACTATTGGGACCTCATCAAAATAAAAAGCTTCTGCACAACAAAGGAAATAGTCAGCAAAACTAAAAGGCAACTGACAGAATGGGAGAAGGTATTTGTAAATGACATATCAGATAAAGAGTGATTATCAAAAATCTACACAGAACTCACCAAACTCAACACCCAAAAACCAAATAATCCAGTGAAGAAATGGGCAAAAGACATGAATAGACACTTCTCCAAAGAAGACATCCAGAAGGCCAACCGACACATGAAAAAATGCTCAATGTCACTCATCATCAGGGAAATACAAATCAAAACCACAATGGGATACCACCTTACACCTGTCAGAATGGCTAACCTTAACAACTGAGGCCACAACAGATGTTGGGGAGGATGCAGAGAAACAGGATCTCTTTTGCATTGTTGGTGGGAATGCAAGCTGGTGCAGCCACTCTGGAAAACAGTATGGAGGTTCCTCAAAAAACTAAAAATAGAACTACCCTATGACCCAGCAATTGCAGTACTAGGCATTTATCCACGGGATACAGGTGTGCTGTTTCGAAGGGACACATGCACCCCCATGTTTATAGCAGCACTATCAACAATAGCCAAAGTATGGAAAGAGCCCAAATGTCCATCAATGCATGAATGGATAAAGAAGAAGTGGTATATATATACAATGGAGTATTACTTGGCAATCAAAAAGAATGAAATTTTGCCATTTGCAACTATGTGGATGGAACTGGAGGGTATTATGCTAAGTGAAATTAGAGAAAGACAAAAATCATATGACTTCACTCATATGAGGACTTCAAGAGACAAAACAGATGAACATGAGGGAAGGGAAACAAAAATAATATAACAACAGGGAGGGCGACAAAACAGAAGAGACTCATAAATATAGAGAACAAACTGAGGGTTACTGGAGGGGTTGTGGGAGGGGGGATGGGCTAGGGCTAAATGGGTAAGGGGCACTAAGGAATCTACTCCTGAAATCATTGTTGCACTATATGCTAACTAATTTGGATGTAAAGTTAAAAAAAATAAAAAATAAAATTAAAAAAAAATAAAAATAAAAATAATAAAAAAGAAAGTAACTTAATAACTTGGGGAATAAGTGGGAATAATTATTACAAAGAATTTAGCCTCTTTGTCTACCATGGATATATATCTACTGCGGTAGATAAAAATGTGGTATATATATACAATGAAATATTACTCAACAATCAAAAAGAATGAAATCTTGCTATTTGCAACAACTTGGATGGAACTAGAATATATTATGCTAAGCAAAATAAGTCAGACAGAAAAAGATAAATATCACATGATTTCACTCAGATGTATAATTTAAGAAAAAAAAACAGATGAACATAGGGGAAGGTAAGGAAAACTAAGCTAAAATCAGAGAGGGAAGCAAACCATAAGAGACTCTTAAATACAGAGAACAAACTGAGGGTTGTTGGAGGGGTGTTGGGTGGAGGAATGGGCTCAATGGGTGATGGGCATTAAGGAGGACACTTGTTGGGATAAGCCCTGGGTGTTACATATAAGTGGTGAATCACTAAATTCTACTCGGAATTTCATAACCATTATGACACTATATGTTAACTAACTTAGATTTAGATAAAATTCAAAAATAAATAGATAAAAATAAAATATCTCTTGTAAAAAAATAAATAAAAATAAAGAAGTAAAAACAAAGAGATAAAAAGTAAAAAACAAAAAGAATTTAGCCTCTTTAGCTTGAGTCAATCAAATATTAGTAAAAAGAATAAGTAAAAATGATTCATATTTTATTAGAATTATAAATAGAATTACATGACTGGTAGATTGCACTTAAAATGTAAGGAAATTAGATTTTGAATTTTATAATGTTAATCAGTAAATGCTAGTTTAAAACCAAAGTGACTATAAGTAGTTCTTTCTCTGCACAAAGGCCCCTCTTGGACCTTAAACGGCTGCACATTGACACATTTTGATTCTGGATGAATAGAGGCTTTATGTAGCAATTCACTGTTTACACAGCCCATAGCACTTGTCTAGACAAGGACAATAAGCTGGTTAATGCCAAATATGAAGGGAGCAGCAGGTTCCAAGAACTCGTGTTGTACTCTGGTTATTGGAAGGGATCTTTTTCTAAGATGCCTGCCAATTCTATCCCTTGCATAGAATTTATTTAAAATGATTTTTTTCCAAAAGAATAAAATAAATATAGAAAATAAAATGATTTTTTTCTTACTATAAAGAGAAATCTAGCCTTGGATTAAGGCAAACAAAGGGTGTCCCATTCAGCATGTTTGGTTACTCTGACAATGGAGCCAACTTTGTACTGCTCACGGGATCCCTAACCACATGAATTTGGGCCTCCAGAAAAGGGAGAGTTTTATATTTTCTGTAAAACAAATGATTTTAAGTTGTGTCAGCATCCTTCCTTGTCCAACAGAACTTCAGTTTATTTATCTTGGTTATGTCAAAATTGCTGGATTGGGAATTCATCTGCTGAAGTATCATTTGATTAACTGTCCTGTGTAAAGTTTTTCCCTTTCTATGTGTCTAAAGTAATCATCAGTAGAATAATATCCTGTTTTGTCAGGAGGAATGGACAATGAACAACAAAACACTTGTTTGTTCTTATTGCCATATCTCTTATACAGGGCTGCTGGAGAAGGCAAGGGGATTTCAGGAGTTTGAGGTTTATTGGTAGATGCATCCATTGGAGGAAACAGCAGTGGCCCTGTCTTTGACAATGAGTTGCCTATTCCTCTGTGACAATCTGCTTCCCAAGTAGTAGTAAAGAGCCCTCTAATGCACTCCATTCTAAAATCTCTGTTACTTCAGCATAGTTGCCTTTGTTAACTGGCTTTAATTTTAAAAATTTCACCTGATACTTTCAAGAGTAACCTCAGTTCCAAAGCCCTTTTGTGTGAGGAACAGAATTCACAACAAAATTGCTTCTCTGATAACCAGGGACACAGGGAACGTATTACTCAGTCCTTCAGCTTCCAGAGGTGATTTCTAACCACAGAGTCCTCAGAGCAGAAGGGATTTGGGATTGGTTTCCAGCCACATCTCTGGGCACAGGCTTCAGTCCCATGGCCTATGCCTTCTGTTGTGCCTTCCATGTAGCCAGGATATTGCCTATCCTGGGCCCCATGCCTGTGCCCTCTCTCAGCTCTGTTAACCTCCCTGCCTCCTGAGTTTGGCACTTAGCCTAGGCTGTCTTTGCTTTCTCTAGCTGGGGCACTAGATCCCAGTGTGGAGGAGAGTGTGGCTGAGGCCCTGCCACCGTCTGGCCTTGGTACAGTTCTGAAACACAGTGCTGTTCATATTTTAATACACTACAAAACAACTGGAGGATGTTATGAAAATGCAGATTGGAGGGTGCCTGGATGGCTCAGCTGGTTACAGAGCAGACTCTTAATTTCAGCTCAGGTTATGAACTCGCGATTGTGGGATCTAACCCCACATCGGGTTCGGTGCTTAGTGTGAAGGCTGCTTGGGATTCTCTCTCTCCCTTTCTCTCTGCCCCTCTTCTGCCTGCTTGCTCCTGCTCTGTCTCTCTCTCTCTCTCTCTCTCTCTCTCAAAAAAAAAAAAAAAAAAGGCGGATTTTGATTCCATAGGTCTGGTTGTGGGTAGAACTAAAAGTCTGCATTTTTTATCAAGTCCCCAGGGATTTGAATTCTGCAGTTCTTGGACCACAATTTGAATAATAGAGATTTAAAAGACATTTAAGGTATAGGCCTTGGAGATACTGCAGGTTTGGTTCCAGACCATGATAATAAAGCAAATATCACAATAAAATGAGTCAAATGAATATTTTGGTTTCCTAGTGCATATAAAAGTTATGTTTATACTTTACTGTAGTCTATTTAGTGTGCAACAGCATTATGTCCAAAAAATAATGTACATACCTTATTGAAAACTACTTTATTGCTAAAAATGCTATCATCTGAGCTCTCAGCCAGTCATACTCTTTTTGTTGGTGGTGGTGGGAGGGTGTCTTGCCTCAATGCTGATGGCTGGTGACTGATCAGCGTGGTAGTTATTGAAGTTTGGAGTAGCTGTGGCAATTTCTTAAAATAACACAGCATTGGGAGTGCCTGGGTGGCTCAGTCAGTTAAACATCCGACTCTTGACTTTGGCTCGGGTCATGATCTCACACAGTTTGTGAGTTTGAGACCCCCTTCGGACTCCACTGACAGTGTGGAGCCTTCTTGGGATTCTCTCTTTCCTCTCTCTGTCCCTCTCTCTCTCAAAATAAATAAATAAGTAAAAATAACACAGCAATGAAGTTTGCTGCATCAGTGGGCTTTTTCTTTCATTTGAACACATAGAGACCATTGTAGGGTTATTAACTGGCCTAATTTCAATATTTTTGTGTCTCAGGGAATAGGACGCCTGAGGAGAGGGAGAGAGACAGGTGAATCACCTCTGGGTGTGTCAGAACACACATTTATTGATTAATCTCACCACCTTATGTGGGCACAATAGTGGCACTCCAAAATAATTATAGTCGTAATATAAAAAATCATTGATCACAGATCACTATAACAAAGATAATAATGAAAACAAAAAAACAAAAAAAAAACCCCAACAAAGATAATAATGAAAAAGTTTGAAATATTATGAGAATGACTAAAATGTGACCCAGATAGACAAAGCAAGCAAATGCTGGTAGAAAAAAGGGCGCTGATAGACCTGCTCCACGCAGGGTTGCCACAGTCTTTCAATTTGTACAAAATGCAACATCTGTGAAGTGTAATCAAGTGAAGCACAATAAAAGGAAGTATGCCTGTAATTAATTGATTGATTAATTAATTTCTGTCTTCTATCTCTTTTCCTTCATTCCTTCCTTTTCCTCCCTCCTGTTAGCAAGAAACCTGTGCCTGATTAAGGTTAATGTAATTTCTGTCTGTTCTCCAAACTTGAGTTCACTTTAAAACATCCCCTTCTACACCTTACACCAACATTCAGGAAAAAAGATGGACCATGATGGTGGTGGTGGTGTGGGCTTAAAACTCATTTTGTCATTTAAATGGAAACCTTTTAAAATGTCTTTCAATTCAAAACTTCTGCCTAGATTCACTGTGGAAACTTGTTTGTAGTGTGTCAAATAAGACTCTGAAGATAATTTCTTTGTCTCACTTCTTGTCGTTACTTCCTTTTGAAAAATAAGGCTTAGTATTTTTTTTACATACTCTTTAGAAAAAAGAATTCATTTTCCTACTAAATTCTGGAGACACTACTGCTTTCAGATCTCAGAATTCCCATCGGTAGTTGTCATTTATAATAAGACTTATGTGGGAAAAAGCTTGCCTTTTATGCTGTGATAGGGAACAAATGTTTTTCAAAACTAATAAAAACAACAAAATCAAAAGGACATTAAGTTTCTAGTCCTTAATTTTAAAATTAAAAACACCACAGTAATTATTTTGTGTGGTGTATGCTCTGTACATTAGGGTGGCTTTTTATTCTATCCTACTAATTTTTTTTTTTTTTTTTAACTCTTGTAGCAGCAGCTGGCCTCATGAACACTTACAAAGGTACCGAATTTCCTCTCTGTGTTGTCATGTCAGATGTGGTCAATGATATCCTGTTTCTGAAGGAACCAGTACAACTTCCTTCGTACTGCAGAAGCAGGAGCTGCCTCTGAGAATGAATAAATTCCACACAGAAAAATATTCACAAAACTATCATTCTAACTTAACTTTGCAAGAGAGGAAGCCCTAATGACAACTAAACATTATTATTACTTCATGTTAACTTCCAAGTTCCCAACCTTTGCTAGGAGAGCTGTAAGAAGATCAAAAAGATGTTGATAACGTTGCTGGGGCTGAGGCTTCAGTTTACCTGTCAGGTGCGGTTTAGCTTAAATCTGCTCGGCTGACTCCTATTAATTTCAAGGATGGGGAAGACGCTTGCTTGGGTTTGGGTGGTCACTAGAGGCAGTGGGGTGGTCCCAGACCCTCATAGAAACATATATTCCCCAAAGTGAAATAGTAGGTCAAAATTGCACATGACACTTTGTCACACACGGCCAGAATTCTCTCCTAAAAAAGGACCCATTTATTATGCTGCCAGTTTCTGGTTCTGACGACATTTCTATCACTTCCCTGGCTTAACTGATGTCATGGCACCTAAATATCATTTACATGTTAATACAACAATAGCACTGCTAAGCATTTACTACCTGCCTTAGACAGTTTTTCTTTCAACAACTCCATCTCCATCTTGCGAATAAGGAAACTGAGACTCCTTGGAGTTCCTTAACTCCAAGAGGTTAAGTAACCTGCCCAAAGTCCAGGAGAACAACAAGGGATGGATGTGGATGTGGTCTGCCCTGCAGGTAATTTAAATATAATAATAAAACTAGCTAAAAATCAGACTACCTTGATTGCTTTTTTAAAGCATTTGAAAAATTTGTGATAAAAAGATACATGACAAATTTACTTACTGTCTTAACCATTTTTAAATATACAGCTCCGTGGTATTAAGCACATTCACACTGCTGTGCAACCATCACCACCATCCACCTCCAGAACTCTTTTCATCTTGCAAAATTGAAAAATTGAATCCATTAAACAATAACCCCTCATTCCTTCCTGCCCCCAGTCCCTGACAAACACCATTCTGCTTTCTGTCTTAATGGATTTGACTACTCTAAGTCCCTCAGATAAGTGGGTTGTCCTTTGCGACTGGCTTATTTCACTTAACACAATGTCTTTAAGGTTTATCCAGGTTGTAGCACATGTCAGAATTTCCCTCCTTTCTCAACGGCTGAATAATATTCCACTGTGTAGATGTATGACATTTTGTCTATCCATTCATCCATCAGTGGACACTTGGGTTGCTTCAACTTTTTGGCAATGGTGAATATGCTCCTATGAACATGGGTGTGTGTGTGTGTGTGTGTGTGTGTGTGTGTGTGTGTGTGTGTATCGTGGGTGTATGTACTGTGTGTGTGTGTGTTTAAATCATTACGTACCAATAATTCTAAATAATGGCAGCAATAAAATAATCCTTCCTGAAAAAAACATTTTTTTTTGGTTCAAGTTTTAAGCAACTATTGTGGGAATTATTGAATTTTAAAAACAGTGTATGCTTCAAAATTAGGACATTTTACAGATTATTTTTCCTTTAATAAACACTGGATTCTACACAGAAGTTAATTCCAAGAACAGGAGTTATGGAGTCCTTATTCATTTAGAGAATAAATTTGTGAGGGTTTGACATTTTTTGACTTTGCTTTGACTGCAATTCATATCTTGAACCCCTATTACGCATTCCTCTGTTTAACTAACTAAATTTAAAATAAACAATGATACTAAATGATTATAAAGACAAAGAACAGAACCTGAGTTACCAGTGCTATCATTCTATGTGAATAATTTTGAGTTTTAGTTTTCTTTAAGATTTAAATTAATAAAACAGCTGCCAACTGTGTGGTATAATCTTTTTTATTTAGTACAAATATTTGGATGCGTTGAATACCTTTCACTTTGAAACTTACTTTGTAAAATTGTTAATTGTTTTAAAACTGAAGAATTAATTTGAGAAAATAATGATCATTTACCAATTATTACATGAGGATTACTGAAAATAACTGTTGTATGGAGGAGAGAATGTTAAAGATAATGATTACTCTGGTTGTCAAATGCTCTGGAAACATCAAAGTCACAAGCTTGTAAATAGCAAGGCATGTGTGTTCAAATCCAGATTAGTCTATTTCATGCTATTTACCCCTACTTTATGCTATTTAATTATTAGCCAGTTTGCCCATTTTCTAAAGACAGTTTGTTATCTACCAGTACACTACAATGGTCAAAATAGCTACTACAGAGCAAGTACTTCAAGGTGAACATGGTATTCTCTTTCTCCTCAAGAAACTTCTACTGTTAGTGAGGAAGAAAACCTGTATCATAGGTTGAGTGTTTTCAGAAAATTAACTGGTATTTTATTTTTTGTATTGCTCTTGTTTTGCAGCTTTGGGGAATGTGCAGTAATGAGAATCAAGATCTTTTTCCATTTCTACCTAGGTGAGAGCCCTATGTTGTGCTTATAAAATCCAATCATCTTATACCCATCCTATGCCATGTGGTATTAAGGGCAGTTCCTTGTTCTCCAGAGAATCAGTACCCAACAGGTCAGCATGCGCCTTTTCTGCTGCTAGTGGACTGAGGAGGGATATTTTGGTTTGACTCAGGGCAAGGAATAGAGACTTAAGTGGGAAAGACAGGAATGCTTAGCTGTATATGTGTGCAAGGAGAGAGGAAAGAACAGAGGTTTCCCTAGAAGTAAATGAAACTAAGGAGTTTGAGGGGTTTCTGTGTTTGATGAAGTGAGCCATATAAGGTGGGGTGAATCTCTGCTTTAGTAGGGAGTCAATGAATCCTGGCCAATCCATGCTAAGGCTTTGAGTGCCTATGAAGGCTCTGTATCCTCCTGCAGCTGGTGGAGGGGATTACTATAGTGGGGGTTGGTCCCTGAGTTCACCAGATGACCAGTACCCAACAGGTCAGCATGCAACTGCTACACCATGCAGCTGGAGAACCAGTTTTCTGATATTGCCTGAATTCAGAATTCTTGGGTGATCTCATGGGAGGAAGGAAGGGAGTCAGGAAGCCCATAGACTGAATTCTTATGATTCAAGAGAATGAGAATGAGAATGAGAAGCACATTTAGTTTTAATTTTAGAAATAATGGAATGTGAGATTTTCTGCACCTGAGTAGTGAAGAGTAAAATCCCTACTTGCTACACAAATAAACAAGCAAGTGCAACACAGGGATGAGCAATGCTGGGCCAAACAGTGAATGCACAGAAATCACTTGGGGGTTGGGGAAAAGGGCTCCTGGGAAGAGATTTCCAAGTCAGGAATGAGATGCATTAGCCAGGAGAAAGGATACTGTGATGCACCAGGAAAAGAGGAGGAGGAAGAGTGCTCCAGGCAGAGTGCATAAAAGCACAAAGGCCAGATGGGAGAAAGAGCAGGAGCACCCAGAAACATAGATGGCTAGAGGGTTGGCACCAGGTGCGGTAAATTGGGGGTAGATCTGGAAGACCCCATGATGGGAAATTGGGTTTTATCCTGAGGGTTATGGGGAAAACAATTGGTGTGTTTTATGCAGAGGAATGAAGAGATGAGATTTAGGCTTTAGAAAGATCATCTTGGCTGCCAAGAGGAGAACAGATTGTAGTGGGGCAAGACCAGCCAAAGTGAGGCAAGATGGGAGGCTCTATCTGTTATTCTGTGAAGCCTCATCAGATCTTTATGAAACCCTAGGGCACCTTGAATTTTTATTTTTCACAAATTCATAAGATAAATTATTCTCCATAGGCACCTCAGGTTTTGTATTAGTTTCCTAGGGCTGCAGTAACAAAGTATCACAAAGTGGATGGTTTAAAGACAATAGAAATTTATTCTCTTACATTTCTGGAGGCCAGAAGTCTGAGATTAAGGTGATGGCAGGGCCAGGCTCTGTCTAGGCCTTTAGGAGAATCCCTTCCACTCCTAGCTTCTGATAATTATAGCAATCCTTGGCATTCCTTGGCTTATAGATGCATCGCTCCAATCTCTGCCTCTGTCATCATGTGGCTTCCTCCTTGTGTGTCTCTGTCTTCACATCATCTTCCCTCTGTGTGCATGTCTGTGTCTCTTCTCTTCTTAGAACATCAGTTAGCTTGAATTTAGAGCCCACCCTACTCTAATATGACCTCATCTTAACTAATTATATCTGTAAAGATGCTTTTTCTAGATAAGGCCACATTCTGAGATTTTGGGAGAGACATGAATTTGGGTGGGTTGGTGGGTGGGGGAGGTCATTATTCCACCCATTACAACTTTCATGTGAGCACACAAAAGCTGATCACTACTGGCTTTGAACCAACAGGCCTGGACCACCACCTCAACAGTTACTTTTCCTTCAGAAGGTTAACCCACTGTAAGGATTGTTTATGCATAGATTATTGTGTAGATTCACGTGGCTTTTTCATGTTTATAATGGCTTTTATCGAGATTCCAAGAGTAGAAAGATTGTAGCCAGTATCTGCCTCACTGAAGTACACCCTATATTCTCCATTGAGACAACATATATTTTCAGCTCAGCATAACCTGTCTTCATGAAAACAGAATCAAAGACATTTTTGTTTAAGGCATAATGCTATGCAATCATCCATGTCAATTTTATTAAACACTAAAGGCAAAGTTTGAGTAATCAACTAGTTTAGGAGAAATACTTTTAATTTTGAGGGTAAAGTCTATGTATAATTTCAAAGATTATCAAAAAATTCAAAGACAAAACTTATATTTTGTTACCAAAATGTAGCTTTAGTTATTTACCAAAGTGATAAAACTGGGACATCAAGAAATTCTTATTATGAGTTAAATTCTTATTATATCACATGCATATTAGTATAACATAGTGACATAGTGTACGAGTTGCAGCACTGTCTTTGTGTAGAAGGAATACATCTCTAATGTAATGTGAGATGGGTAGTTTAACATTTTCCTTGCTTTTAGTCTGTAGTAGAGTATTAAGATTTATTTTTTTTTCTATGAATCAGACCATGGAGTCTACAACAATCATGACTATTTTGAAGATTACACATAGGCAAAAAATTTAAGGATCCTAGATCTGTTTTTCTGGTCTATGGAGAGGGCTCCTTTGGGGTCCTGAACCCATCATGAAACGTATTACTTATCTCTTCTAATGAGAAGTCATATTTTGTCAGACTACCATCAAAGGTCTTTTTAAATTTGTTCATAAAATATTGAACTGGAAGGGCAAAACAATGGCCATATACACTTCTCTTCAGGTTTATATCACTCTTTGGTAAGAGTCATCAACCACAAGCAAAATCCATCTAGCTGTACCATCACCTGGCTTAACCTACTTTTCCCAAATTCCTCATGGAGTAGTACAGGAGACTTTGCTGTGTGCTTTGTGAAAAGCTACTAACACTATGTTCACTTCTTTTTTTTTTAATGGTCATTTATTTATTTTTGAGAGAGAGAGAGAGAGAGAGAGAGAGAGCGCGTGTGCAGGCATGTGCAGGTGTGAGTGGGGGAGGGGCAGAGAGTGAGGGAGACAGAGAATCTCAAGCAAGCTCTACACTTAGTGCAGGGCCCACTGCGGGGCTTGATCCCACAACCCCTGGGATCATGATCTGAGCTGAAACCAAGAGTCAGATGCTCAACCGACTGAGCCACCCAGGCATCCTTTAAGCCTATGATCTTAACTACAGTTCTGGTCACCTGATGGTATCCTGTGCAAATCAATATCATTGTACTTTCCAAATGTTTCTTATATTAGTTAAGTATCTCCCTTCTTTAGGAATCATGTCTCATTTCTTTTTACCCCCAGTACTTAGCACAGTGCTTATTACATAACAAGGTTCTCAATAACATTTTGCTAAATAAATGCAATAAAATATCTTTCTATTATCCATGATCTTCCTCTGTTTGAAAAACAGGAGACCATTTGCCCTTATCTAACACCTATCTTCTTGCTCACAGTGATTATAGATAGTGGCACAATTATGTCTGTGTTTCTGGCAGTCAGGGGTTCCCATAATATCCTCTCTTAACTAAGGCTTAAAGAGAGTCTTTGTATTAGCCTTTCCAGTCTGATGATCATTACCTGGGCAGAGAACACAAAGCAAAATGGAAAATGAGTAGTTCCCTTTTAAATCTGTGAACTTTTTACCAACCGCCAGATATGAACTTATAACTGCTATATTCTTTATCTCTTATCTCTAAACATAAATTACTACTCTTATTGCCCTTAATCTTTTTCTTTATGAAATGGAGTCTGTCTTTAGATCAATACTATGTTGGGGTAATACACTTAAAACTGAATACTTCTAGGCCTAAGGTCTCATTCTTTCATTTATTCATAAAATCACATTTAAAAAACAATTTTAATAATGTCAGAATACTGAGAGAAGAGTAAATTAATAAATGTTCCTTAATACTTTAAGAATTTTGAATTCTTTGTGTATGTGTGTGTATATCTATATATATAGATATATAGATATATAGATATATAGATATATAGATATATGTATGTGGCAACCTCAGAAATGGGGAATAAAGCAAAAATAATGATTTTAGTCTTTAAAGTGGACAGATATTCTATTTTGGTTTTGGCTAACATCTGCCAATTCTTGCTTCTTTGCTTATTCTGCCTACAACACACACACACACACACACACACACACACACACACACACGTACCATACTATACCACACCACACCACACCACACTGTAATACATGCTCAGCAAATATGGTTTGGTAGTTATCTCTTCTCAGCCAAGAAGTCTATGTTTTGGTCAATAATTTGGAATGGGCTTGACATTCAACTAAATATGGTCCCTAACTTATTAGTCCCAAGGGAGGAAACTGAATGGCAGAAGTCAAGATCTTTACCTACTCAAGGGTTGGATGCATCAAATAGACTTAGCAAGTGCCAGAAAACAAGGTTGAACTTGATAGGAGAGCCATTTGCTGAGATCCCCAAGTAGGAAAGAACAAGACTGGAACATCTCCAAGTCATAGAAGAGCTGGATTAAAGCCAGATGTGACTCTGGGTTAAAGAAGATACCACAGCTCACAAATGGAATGAGATGTTTCTAGACAGGATCTGTCAACTGATCTCATCAGGAAGGTTTGTCCTTTTTGTCCATACTGTATATTTCATAAAGTTCATTGCCTCCTTTTAGTGCTATTTATACAGCTTCTCAATTCATTTAGTTAATTCATTCAGCATCATTAATAGGACATTATTAGATGTTAAAGATGCAAAAATGAGTTAGGTCAATATGTTTTCAGGGTACCAAGTGAATCAGGCATGCCAACCAGCACACGTCTTCTGTACCATAACATAAAATGAAGCAATTAGCAAGTTCTATCTCTAAATCACCAAAAGGAAAAGGGATACATTATGACATGGTATGCATGCTTATTTAAGTCCTTATCAATGTAGCACAAAGTGTTATAAACATATTGCTAAGTGTATACCAAGATGTGATTACCAAATGAAGTTGTCTGTATGTCCCAGGCTTTGCTAAGATGTACTTAGCAAAGTATTTTTGCAAAGATGCAAAGTATTTTGCTAAGATGTACTTAGCAAAGTATTTATTTGATGTATCAAATAAAGTCACACTTCTGATAATAAATTATTTTGCATTGAGTTCTCACTCATGAAATTATTGCTCTTCAGTGCCACATTTGATTTTTTTCTCTCTCCTTTTCTACATACATACACATATATATGTGTGCACAAACACACACACATTACTACTATTAATCTTGTGGTTCAACCATCTGAGAATAAGTTGTAAGTATCATGACCTTTCACTTCTAAATACCTGATAATATCTCCTAAATACCTAAATACCTCCTAAGGACAAGAACATTCTCTTACATAACCACAATTCACTAATCAAATTCAGGAAATCTAATAGTGATATATTACTATTATCCAACATACATCCCGCTTTAAATTTCACCAATTATCCCAATAATTAAATGTCCTCTATGGTATTTCTTTCTTTTTTTTAATGTTTATTTATTTTTGAGAGACAGAGACAGAGAGAGACAGAGAGAGATGGCAGTAAGGGCAGAGAGAGGGAGACAGAGGATCCGAAGCAGGCTCTGCACTGAGAGCGGAGAGCTCAATGCAGGGCTGATACTCACAAACCATGATATCGTGACCTGAGCTGAAGTTAGATGCTTGACCAACTGAGCCACCCAGATGCCCCAATGGCATTTATTTCTTTGATCCAGGAGTCAATCCAGAATCACACATTTCTTTGGTTGTTAGGTCTCTTGTCTCCTTTATTCTAGAATGGTTTCTCAGCCTCTCTGTGCCCTTTATGCAATTCACATTCTTGACTATAGGCTAGTTGTTTGTGGAACGTCCTTTAGTTGGGTTTCTCTCATTATTTCCCCAGTTATTTTTCAGAGTTCCCCAGGGCACTACCTCATGTGTGATCTGAAGCCAGTCCTTCCAGTTCTGTCTTTCTGTCTTCAGAAACTTCATTGCCCACCACTTCTGCTCCTGCATGCTTCAAAAGAAGGCCCAGCTCTCTCTCTGCTGACAGCCACCATTCAGATCCAATCAGACCTCTGAGAAAGTGCACTGCAGCCCCATGGCCTGTCACTCCAAACCCTGAATGGTCATTCCTTAATTCCTCACAGCACACCTGAGGCCAGGTAGTAGCTTTTCAACAAAACTTTATTCAACGCTTGAGGGTAACATAACACAGAGAATAATGTCAAACTGCTACTAAAAGTTGGCTACTCTTAGAGCCCACAGGCTAAAACGTGACCTCAGGGTCTTTAAATAAAATGGTTCCTGCTTCCATATGGAAGGGTCAGTTCACTCCATCACAAATGCTCCCATAATGTCCATGGTAGGGAGTCCAGAACCAGGGGGTACCCAGGCCTGGAGGGAGTAAACCATTGTCCGCGATATCCTCATTTTCCTGATTTAGGATAGGAGGATTGTCTTCCCATGTTAAGAGATACTAAGGACATCCATCCCCTTACCTGGGAACCTCGCCTCTAAGTATTAATCAGGCTCAATGGCTCAGCAGGTCCAATCCTCCTAGACCACATTTACTAAAGTTAGACTGTCTAGTTTTATATTACCACAGGTAGGCCACCAAGAATGCAGCCTGGAAGCATTACCGCAAGCCAAATACAATTCCTTTACAGCCTTTCCTCCAGCATGCAGTGACGAGAAGAATGGTCCTTCATACCCCTACTACAGCCACATTTTCATTCCTGATCTCCTGTAAACTAATGCTTGGGTAAAAATCAATCACCACATCTCCCAAGACCAACCAGCAATTTTCAGACATAAGAAATTCTAAATCTAGATTGAGAAAAAAATTATAACTCTGCAGGAGCATAAGTGAGTTTAAGATACACCCAATTTACATTACTAAATAGACTATTCAAGGCATTTGCATTTGGGTCACTTCATCGCATTTTGGCCTTAAGAAAAACAGTGAATACTTACTTGCCCTTATACCTACACAATTAAAAGGCCCATTGAAGTGATGTTTACAAAACCTGATTTAGCAGTTTGGCCCCAAAGGTAAATTCCAGTGTCTATCCCAGAGGTGAAACTGCTTATAACATCAAGACTGGAAGGTTTTCCACCCTCAACTATTTTTACTATTTTAAGGCAGATTTTCAGCATCTTCAAATGTCTTAACTTTCCAGCCTTTCACCCAAAGTCCTCTCTCAATATCCTGTGTTCCTGACAAACAAGAGCACTTTGCTGATCTCTGATTCTACCCCTTACTTTTGCGCTTCCCCACTCTTGCTTTTGTGGGCCTCTCATCTTGACTACTCTCCCCATCATCCTGAACTCTCAAACTTTTACTTAGCCTTTAAGGACTGACTCTAATGCCGTCTCCCAGTCTTCCCAACTGGATGTGATAGATCTTTCCTCTTAAATCTCATAGCACAGTATTTGTAACTTTTTCTTTCTTTTGGCAGCTATGTTCTACCTTATTTGCAGTTACTAGGTTCATGTCTTATATGTCCTACTAGGCTTCCTTCCAGAGCCATACTGTCTTCATATCTCTCCCATCATCTGGCATGGTGCCTTGCAAATAGCAAGCATTCAAAATATTTGTAGAGTTGAATTGAATTAAAGCCTAGTGAATACAATATCTCAATTGATAGCTCTGACCTAAATTACATCACATGGCAAATCTGAAAATACTAGTTCAAGAGTGAGAGATGAAATGTTTCAATTTGTTGTTAATTTGCCAACCATGGCATTGGTTAATCATTAACAAAGACAGGCATTGTAAATAAAGCCCTGTTTAAGTGAAAACTTATGGACATTTGATGACACAGGGTAGAACAACTAGTTATGATTCCTAGGCTGTAGAGTTTGAGGTTTATGAGAAAAGTACACTCCCAGCTAAATGAGAAGTAAGAAATTGCTATTGCTGTCTCTACTATTTGGTTGGCTATACTGAATGGAAAGTTAAAAGTAAAAAAAAAAAAAAAAAAAAAGAATGTAATAGACTAAAAGATCTTTAGTGACATTTCTGGTGATGTTTTAGTCATTATATTACTGTTCTCAAATATAGTCACTGAAGGCCTATTAGAACAAGCTGCTAGTCAGGTAATTCATCACAATATAATGAGATGGAAGAAACAGGTTTCCCTTGGGGGAGACCCACTTTTCTTATGGATAAAGCCTTGAGAAACCTGTAAAGAATGAATACTTCCCTGCAGAGTATAGATTCAGATGGTTTGAAGTCTTCTGAGGAGGAAGAGAGACAAAAAGAGAAATTTATTTGCATTTGGGGTGGGGCAGAGGGAGAGAGAGAGGAAAAGGAGGACAATAGACACGAGCAAATGTCATGTTAGGTGGAATACCATGAACTAAGCAAGGTGAATCTTGTCAGTGATCTCATGCACATTCAGGAAATTTTACAAAATCACAAAAAGCTTGAGGTGGATTGGATTTCTTCTGAAAACCAATAAAGTGGTCAAGTTCTGCATCATGGTTTTTGTGGTAAATAAAATTAAGACAGTAAGCTTTGGTGCAGGGGCCTGAGTCAGAGAAGAGCTGGAGGCCTTAAGTTGGTGAGAGTCCCCAGAAATCCGGGGGACTTCCCCACCCCTTGGAAATTAGAGGCTTTGAGAAAATTTCCCCCAGAGAACAGAAATAGAGAGGCCCTTAGATAAATTCAGCGTTACAGCAAGTTTGGTGGTCACAGGCTTATAATCTAATATTCTAGAAATAATAACCCATGACTTATTTACATTACCTCCGTTTATTTATAAGAAAAGCAAATAATTCTTGAGGTAGCATAATGTAGCATTTATGAGGATAGATTGTGGAGTCACATGCCTGGGTCTGATCCTTGGCTCAACTTTTTACTAGCTATGTGATACTGAGTATATTATTTGGCCCTTTGTGCCTCAGATTCTTCATTTGAAAAATGGAGGAAATAAAAGTACTTATCTGTGAGCAAAGGGTTTAACAAAACTTATTATTCCTCTGTGAGACTTAACCATTGGTTGACTACCCTGCTCTGTTCTGCTAGCAACCTGGAAAAAGTAGAAATGATTTCTATGTTACTAGACATTGTTTATGGTAAAAATGAGCCCTGAGTGGTAAACTGCATCTGGACTGAGAGGAATTAGAAAGGAACTATAAATAACTGAAGGGGATGCCAGGCTTTGGGCTTCTGTAAGTATGGTGACTCTTAAAACTAGGTTTGTACCTTGCAGGGCCCTTGTAGCTATAACACAAAAATCCCACAGAAGATATTAACATATGACCCAGCACTTGTGCTGCTTGGTATTTACTCAGATGAATTGAAAACTTATGTCCACCCAAAAATCTATGCATGAATGTTTATAGCAGTTTTATTCAAAATTGCCAAAACTTGGAGGTAACCATGATGTCCTTCATTATGTGAATGGATAAACTTAACTGTGGCACATCCATACTATGGAGTATTACTCAGAAATAGAGTAATGAGCTAACAGACCTGGAAAGACATGGAGGGATGTTAAAGGCATATTGCTAAGTAAAAGAAGCCAGGCTAAAAGGCTGTTATATGACTACAACTATATGACATTCTAGAAAAGGCAGAACTTTGGAGACAATAAAAAGACTAATGGTTGTCAGGGGTCTGGAAGAGGGAGGGAGGGTGAGTAGGTGGAATACATGGGGTTTTTAAGACAGTGAAATTATTCTGTATGATACTATAATAGTGGATATGTGACATTACTCCTTTGTCAAAATCCACAGAATGTACAGAACCAAGAGTGAACCCTAATATAAGTTATAGACTCATTGGTTCCTCCATCAAGTGTAACACATGTGGCACACTAATACAAGATTTTAATAATAAGGGAAACTGTGTGTGTTTAGAGCGTTGAAGAGGTATATGGAAACTGTACTTTCTGCTCAATTTTTTTGAAAATTGGAGAAAGAGACTTCTAAGCCAGGTGGATCCTGAACGTACCCCATGTGTGTCTTTTTCCTGCCCTGAGCTGTAGGCCTGCTTCAAGAATTGCCACTGAAAAGAAATTTCTGAAGCTGACCTGCTGGCAAGCTTTGGTTCCTCTCCTATATCTTTCTGAATAGGCTGGTGGCTCATGGTCACTTGGTCTGAGCATTTGTTGGAGCCTAAGATCTCTTGGTGGGCTATGCACTGACTATCTCATAAAATTGTGAAAATTAAATGAGGTTAACATTGGTAAAGCACTCAGAGCAGGGTTTGGGACTTATAAATGCTACATGATTGTTAGTTATAACTTCTTATAGGAGTGGTTGTCAGTAAACATTTTAATAATTACATCTAAAAATTATGAGTGACACATGCCATCTGTGATATCAGATCAATAAACACTGTATATGTGGATATATCCATATGGATACATATGTGATAACATATGTATAGATACAACATATGTAATCATTATGTAATGCTTTGCACATAAATTGGTGTTTGTTTTGTATTTTTTTCTGAGGTGGTCAGTCAGGTGCAGCCACAAGAGGAGACACAGGAAATGCTCAGGAAAAAACAAAGTCTATTATACTCAAAGTCCTAGAGACAGAAGACACAGCACACCATGCAGAGTCACAAGGGTACCAGGGTGGTGAGGAGCCAAAAGACAGGAGCAAGGAGAAGGTTTAGGCCAGGATCTTTGTTGGGATTTTCCCAGGAAAGGTGAGGCAGAGCAGGGTAACAGTTTAGGATTGGCTAGTTCGAATATTTTCATGGACTTTGGGCTACAAGGATGGTTCTTAGTTGCCTGATACCTGGCCCTGGGATGAGTAAGGCAGAGGAATATTGGCTCTTGAGGTGCCAGGCTAGATATATGAGGTCTGACTCTAGATTGGTTAGTTTGCACGTGAAAGACATGCTTCTGGCTGGGCCCTTTGCTATCTCCAAGAATTGGCTAGGTCAGAGAAGAGCAATCTCTCCCCTGCTAGAAAGGTTTTTTAAGATGTCAAAATATCATAACAGAAAACCAAAAATATATATACAATCCAGTGATCTTCAGGCCATCCCCCAAATTCTATTATGTGGAAATGTTTCAGTGATGACAGCTTGGAACCCAAGTCAGGACTATATCTTCAAAAACTCCAGCCTGCCCTCAGCCCAGTTAAGCTCCCTCTAAAATGAACTAACTGATCCCTGACCTTCCTAATGAATTTATCTGCTTGAAATCTATGCTTTCCTTGCTGTTGTGTCCCCAAACACATAACTTAATGTCTTGCACTTATTCAGTCACTTATTTATCTACATTTATAGAGGGCCTGCAATGTGCCAAGTACAGAGCTAGCCTTGCAACTCCTGGGCCCTCTGTCACTTCTCTTCAGCTGTTTCTGTAGCAGTCAGCTCCCTCCCTGAGTTCCACTCAGTCTATACTGTTTTACTGCCTGAGGCCAACGTCCAGAATCTTTGCACCTCCCACTACCTCCCCACATGCACGTGGATGAAACACCATGCCATAGGTTAGATAAATCTGGCTTCACATACTGAATGGGCCAGGCAACATCACAGAAGTTTAGGGGAGTTAACTCTATGGGGACACACTCTGAAGGCAGATAAATTTCTTCTCTGTCCCTCCCTACAATGGACTGTTCTGAGCTACGGCATTCCAGTGCAGTATAAAGGAGATGTCCCCTTTATAGAAGAGGTCCTCTGTGTCTCTTCACAAAGAGTGACACCTCTTGTGTCGGCTCCTATAGTCACTTCCGTTCTCCCTCACTTTTGCTGCCTGGTGATTGCATCTCCCAATGAAGCATAAGCAATTAAGTGTTGCCTTAGGCTCTATTTTCTGGTGAACCTGGGCAAAGCCTTACTCACAGATCCATGCCCTTAACAATCCCAGTTACCAACCCTTCTGCTTACTGAGCTATATATGGGTCCTCTCCTTGCCCTTTTTATTTGATTCGCGTTCCAATTTCACTCAGCTCAGTACCATGACTCTCCTGACTGTATCTCTATTTTGGCCCCATGTACACCCATCTTTATCCCAGTTCCCTTGTTATCTTGTATTTCTTTTTCCAGGCTTTGTTCCTCCTTCTCACTATAGTTAACAATATTTTAATTTTTCTTTTGGGAAATTACTCTTCTCCTTTCCTTAGGCCATGGTTCAGGTGAAACAAAACTTCTTCCCTATACTGTTCAGGTCTTGGCCAACCAGTGTATTCCATACCCTTAATCATAATGATTAGTTTGCCCATAGCCATACGAGCCATAAGTCCAAACAGAGCCAGTCTTGAGAACTTTGTTGGAGCTACTGAGAAATCAAAGCTCTTTTTTCTCTTTAGAAGAGAAATGAAGTAAGCCTGGACATGGGGACAGTCTGTGAATGAAGGCAGACCCAAGGAAAAGAGGCTGGCTTTTGATGAGGAGGTTTGAGCTGTAGAACATTCATGCCTGAAGTTTTCTACTCTGAAACCTTATAGTTTTTGAGGGAATAAATTGTATTTTTGCCTTTCCATTTGTTTGAGGTCTACAAACAAATATAGTTCTTTTTCTTTATAAATGCCAGGGTCCTGGGCATTAATATAAATACCTGGGGTATCCAACATGATATAATAGCAGACCTCCCTAGAACCTTGTGATCTCTATATATCTCCACTACAGTGTTGGGGGATGAACCTAAATGAATCATTTGGTAAAGACAAGGATTGAGTTACTGGCCCTGAGGGCAGACACTCCACACCTGGTACTCATGTAGCCATTCCACAGTATACTGTCTTGCTACATCTTGCCTTTCCCCTTTCCCTCCTGACCTATGTTTCTATCTGAGTGCCTTGCCAGAAATCTGATGCAACTTCTTAAATTCTTAAAACTGCAGGGGAATTTTATGGCCATTCAGGCACACAGTTCTTAAGTAGAGCAGAGCAGGTGGAATTTCTGGCACCCTACCAGACTGGAGGTACAAAAGCAGGTATCCTGCCCTGGGATGTGGAGGCAATTCTAGGAGAAACTTCCCAGCTTGGCCACATTGCACCTTGCAAGGCTGGCCCATGTTTATCATTTCTACTTGACTCATGTTCCTGTCTCTCCTGACTCTTCATTGATTGGGCCTCTCTTCCTAAGATGATTTTACTTCAACACTTTGCATATACTCTCATACTGCTGTAGGTAATATTTCTTTAGCTTCCCTTGATGCTTTGGACCCTCCTCCTTCCTTAAGTTGCCCCTCTGAGAAGGTAGGTCTCATCAATTCTGTTCCAGTCTGATGTATGGGACTCTGACACTCTAATTACTATGGAGTAGAGCTATTCACTCTACTCTGACTCAAGCTCAGGCTGTACCAGTGTGTCCCCAGCCAGCACCAAAGGACGCTTTGGGAGCTCTGTCTACCTTACCAAGCTTCCTGCAGACCCCCAGGATTTATGTATGTCCTGCTGTGTTCTCAGAGGAGGGTCTTCATGCAGTGATCAGATATGCATTGAGCAAGGTCTAAAACATATGCAGGGGATTTCTCCTCTTACATGATGAGTAAATTGCTAATGAATGAGGTCTTGAACTACAGACTGAAAAATATTCCCACTTATGTGTGGGGCAGTTTTCTCTAACATGTTAGCCCCTTCAGTCCAGTACAATTTCTGGATATTTTCTTGGTGACTCTTGTAGAGGCCATACCCTCAGTCTACTGAACAGACACACTCTAGACAATCAGGTGACTTTTTGGCAACTATGATGTTGGAATTCAAGTGTAATACAGATGGAACAAACAATAACAATAAAACATACTGAGCGTCTTCTATATGCAAGGCACAGACTAGGTGCTAGTAGTTCAAACAAAAAAACATTGAATTAAGACATTATCATAAATTGTGAAATGTACTTTGAATGAAATAAGCAAGAGGCTGAGACAGAATAATTGGGGTGAGTCACCACTCAAGAAAGGCCTTTCTGAGGAGGTGACATAAGTAGGACCAAAAGAGGGAGAGAGAGACAGAGAGAGAGAGAGAGAGAGAGAGAGAGAGAGAGATCACGCAGTGATCGCGCAAGCAGTTGAAGGGAGAGTGTTACAGCCAGAAAGAACTGCATATGCAAATTTCCTGGAGGTCAGTATGTTAAAGAAATGGAAAGAAAATCAGGGTAGCTGATGCATAATGAGCAAGGGGGAGAATAGTACAAAATGAGAACTGAGGCACCTGTGAGCCGTGGGTCTGATCTGGAGGTAGGGATCTGGGAGTTGTCAGCATACAGGGGGCATTTCAAGCCATGGGAATGAATGAGGTCCCTAGGGCAGTGTGTAGTAGGGAAAACAGAGGACAGAAGGCCCTCCACTCAAATGTTTTCCAGGAGTCCTCGTCCTCCCTTCTTTAGGCTTCATAAGCAAGATGCAGTACACTTTTTTCTTCTCACTAAGAAGCCTAATGGCCTTTGTGCAAAGTGAGCCAACTCTATTTGTCCTCTCAGAAAGCTCAGTCCTTAAGCCTGTCCCCACACCTCTGTCTTACACTTTCAGATGAGTTTCCTACCCCTACTACCCAAGTAAGTGAATGATCTTCGTGCTAAGATAAAAGGAAGGAAGAAACCCCGAACAACACTACCATCACCACCCAGCCAAGCAATGTAATCAACAAGCAAAACTATCGTGTGAGCTCTCAGGAAGGAGATTACCCTGTTAGCCAGGTCTTGAGAGATAATTTGCTCTACTGCTGTTAGCTCTGGGCTGAATGATGCTTCCAGACTGCTCTGCTTTGCCTGGGCCAACCACAATCACTCCTGGATGAGCATGTGCTCCATTGAAAATGGGTCACGAAGCCAACATGCACCTGTAAAGACATCACATATCTTTCTGGGTGGTGCGTGAGCTTCAAAGACGTCATGTGTAATTATCTGCTCTTTTAATATGAAATGGTCAAGATATTCTCTCATCTCTCTGTGAATACTCCCTACTTCTGGCAGATTTATCCTCCTACCTTCTCTCACCAACAGCTTCCAGACTAAGCTGGGAACTAATTCCTACACCAGAAAAAAGCAAACAGGAAGTGTCCTTGTTGTGGCTGTAGATTACCCGCAACATTGAGGTTTCCTTTTAGAGATTTGCACCTCTCCTTTTGTTCATTTTGCCCTGCCCTTTTCCTTCCGGTGCAGTGTCAGGCCACTTTCCTGGCCTTTCTCTGTAGTGCTTAAGGCCACTTGTTTGTTACCTTCCTAACTGGTGTTTAGCCCACTATTTTGCCAGACTAATAATTGCTGTGCTGCTCAGACTGGTGGTCTGATTCACAACATTGCCCTGAGGCTTGATTTGTACATGCATCTGGGCCCCTGCCCCCCCGTCAGGTTGCAGGCCTGCTGTGCAGCCCAGATCCACAACTTCTGCATGTTCTTTGCTCTCCTAGCCCAGCTTCCTGCTTGTCTTTATGCTAAGTCACCACACCCACAGTTCCTCTGCCGACATATAAAGCACACATGCAGACTGCTTTTTGTTTCGTGAGTGCTTTAAATACCTGGACGCTGTGGTTGTATGTCCTTATTTATATACTTCATGACATTTTGGCTCACCGATATCTATTCCATCTCTGATTGCTCCCCACCAAGAGAGTCTGCCTCCTGCATCTTTTACCCTGTAGTCAGCATTAATGTGTACCACTGCTCCTAAGCAGGTTTGCAGTTGATTCTTAAAAGTGTTTCTTTGTCTTGTCCTAGGAACATCTGTTTCACATTAGCTCATCAGTCAGAGTTTCTGGGAAACCTGCATTCGGCCAGAGGATGTAAAGAGTAAGGCAAGAGTTGAGAATGATAAACTGATGAGGTTCCAGCCTTCACTGACATTTAATATTAAGTCTGTCGCATAGAGAGCATTAATAAAATTGTTTAAGGAAGGAATCCGTGGCTGCCATTTAGTGCTGTAGACTAAATCATTCTGGGTCTCCTGAGTGCATATGGTTCAGATATACTTCCTCTTTTCTAAAAAAGTCAGGTATGACCATGTGACTTGTTTTGGACAAAGAAATATAAGCAGAAGTTATATGTATTACTCCCAGGTACAAACTTAAGAATGAGTGTACACTTTGGCACATTTCCTTTTTTCTGGCCAAGGCCAGCACCATATGCAGAAACATATGTAATGCAAGCTATATATAGAAGTTTACATTTTTTAGTAGTCACATCAAAAAAGTGAAAAGAAAAAGGTAAAATTAATTTTAGTGATAGTTTTATTTAACCCAATATATAAAATATATCATTTCCATAGGTAATCAATATTAAAATTACTGGGGCCTGGGTGACTCAGCTGGTTAAGCTTCTGGCTCTTGATTTCGGCTCAGGTCATGATCTCACGGTTTTGTGGGTTCGAGCCACATTGGGTTCTGCGCTGACAGCACAGAGCTTGCTTGGGATTCTCTGTCTCCTTTGCTCTCTGCCCGCACCACTCATGCTGTCTCTATCTCTCTCCAAATAAATAAACTTAAAAAAAATTACTCTTGGGGTGCCTGGGTGGCTCAGCTGGTTAAGCACTGACTTCAGCTCAGGTCATGGTCTGGCAGTTCACCAGTTCCAGCCCTGCGTTGGGCTCTTTGCTGACAGCTCAGAGCCTGGACCCTGCTTTGGATTCTGTGTCTCCCTCTCTTTCTGCCCCTCCCCCACTCATGCTCTCTTTGTCTCTCAAAAATAAACATTAAAAAAAATTTTTTTAATAAAATAAAATTACTCTTAAAACATTTTTACATTCCTTTTTTTTGATATCAAGTCTTCGAATCTGGTATGTATTTTACACTGACATCTCAATTCAGACTAGCTACATTTCAAGGACTCAGTAGACAGATATGGCCAGTGACTACCATACTGGACAGCACAGACTTTAGTCATCATGAAATCACAGAGACAAGGCCTCTGTTTACCTGGCTTTCTAGAGAGGGTGACAGAGCAAAGGCCACAATGACACACAATGGATATTTAGGCAAAAGTGATAAGGAAGCCTTTGTTGTTTTTAGTCTCTGAGACTTGAGGGTTGTCTGTTACAGCATAACCTATCGTGACTGATGTAAAAATTGGGGAAAGGTGTGTAGTACTGGTAACAATATATTGAAATACACGGTGTTATCTCAGGGCCCAAGCAATAGATAGCTAAGAAATTAATATCCACTGGAAGGATAGTAATTCATTTTATGTAAGGGCAAAACATTTGGTAAATCTCTCACTTTTTTTAAAAACTTAGAGGATGTATGACATGCACTTAAAGTTTTAGGGAAAAAGGTTGGATGACAAAATGTTAGTAGCATGTGTTAATTGCTGTCGACTATATTTATTAAGGTATTGCCAAAAAAAATGAGCTCAGAAGAGATTTGAAAGTAGAAATAAAGGAAATAAAGATTGCCCAAATTTTGGAGACTTATATGGAAGAGGTTTAAATTTTTTTTTTAATTTTTTTTAACGTTTTTTATTTATTTTTGAGACAGAGAGAGACAGAGCATGAACGGGGGAGGAGCAGAGAGAGAGGGAGACACAGAATCAGAAGCAGGCTCCAGGCTCTGAGCCATCAGCCCAGAGCCCGACGCAGGGCTCGAACTCACGGACCACGAGATCGTGACCTGAGCTGAAGTCAGCCGCTTAACCGACTGAGCCACCCAGGCGCCCCTGGAAGAGGTTTATTGACTGCTTATCAATACCAAACATAGAGATAAATTTAGGAAATGCATTTGACAGGGAAGATTCATACTCAGCCTTATCATAACTAGCATATCAAGGCACAAACAAGACACAAACACAACATATCAAGGCTGAAACTAGTTTTACTAGCTTGAGATCAGACAAGGTTTCTCTTTTCTGTCTCTCAACTTGCTTATCATGAGATGAAACAAAAATATGCATGTGGGGGCACTCGAGGGGCTCAGTCCATTAAGCATCCTACTCTTGATTTCATCTCAGGTCATGATCTTGCAGTTCATGAGTTCCAACCTCCAAGTCGGGCTCTGCACTGACAGTGTGGAGCCTGCTTAGAATTCTCGTTCTCTCCCTCTCTCTCTCTCTCTGCCCCTTTACCCCTCCTGTTCTCTCACTCTCTCAAAATAAATAAATAAAAACTTAAAAAAAAAGCGGGGGGGGGCAGTGTGGGGAAGAGGGGAAAATGGGTGGTGGGCATTGAGGAGGGCACTTATTGGGGTGATGACTGGGTGTTGTATGTAAGCGATGAATCACAGGAATCTACCCCCCCAAACCAAGAGCACACTGTATATACTATAGGTTAGCCAATTTGACAATAAATTATATTAAAAAAAAAAAAAAAAAAGCACGTGAAGCCTGCTGCACACTCCTGGCCATTGGAAGGCAGCTACTGGATTCCCTTTCCTGACCTTCCCTGGTGCTCTGACTCAATAATGGTTACAGCTCTCATGTCCACTCCATCATTAATCCTACAGCTAGTTCATTTAACCGGTTCAGCGTTGTTCATGTTAGCAAGGCCATTGTTCCCTGGTTAGTGCAATGCAAAGCGTGTGAGATATAGAAACTGATTGAGAAGCTGGAAACAGCATCCACTTTTCAGAAATCTCATCACATCTTTGAATGTCCCACTTCTTGACAGAGGAGTTCTGCCAACGAGTGTCTTGGACTTCAGGCCTGGTGAATCTTCTGGATGCTTCCATCGGAGCCTTCTCGGGGGCAGGGGGGCCCAATTCTCATTCCTGTTTCCAGACTCATGCCGCACATATATCATGCACACACGTGTACACATGGATACAGTTATGGTCTCTTCAACCTCATTTAATAAATTGTCCTAAATTTGAATTTTTTTCTCCATCTGTCTGTAGCCTAATGTGTTTATTCTAGCCTGACTGGTTCGCAGTCATGTCCTGAGCCCATTTCTTTAGAACCCCCTTCTCTTAGGTCCGAAATCCAGGTACTGACAGAGATGAATAAGTACACATTAAAGACGATTTCTTACAGTCATCTGCGTTTTCTCGGGAATGTGTCCTAAACAGCCCTGTACTTGAGCAGTGTTCTAAACTTTCAAGTTCATATCACAAAACACTCATATGTAAAGGAACTTTAGAAGATTCAGCATTAGTTTTCTGGTCAGTATTAGGATTTCTTTGTTTCCATTTAACAGGAGCATCTAGTTGGACTGGTTTATAAGACTTCATAATGGTTGGTGAAGGTTTAATCTCCTTAATATGAACAATCTACTCACCACCCCTTTTTTATGTAGATCCCCCTCAAAGGATTTTCCTTATTGAAATGAAATGCTGCTTCCAATTGGTCTAAGCAAAAATATCGCTTTATACTGCTCACATAATTTTTCCAGGTCACAGTGAATTATTTTCTCGGGTCAAATGCCCTGAACAGCCCTCCTAGTACGTCTTACTATTGGAAGCATAGACTCTGAAACCTGGAAGTTCATACAGATGCCACGGCAGACCAGCCCCTAAGCCCAAAAGTGAGGAAACCAAGATTTCACAGCTAATAAATGGTGAAGCCAGAGCTGAAACAGAGCTCTCATAATTCCTGTGCGATGCTCTTTCTATCAAAGAAAGGTTATTATTATCACCAGCTTAAATCCCAGAGAATTTAGGCTTTATGGATGCATAAAAGCATAAAAGTATTTTTATACAATTGATTTTTAGTGCACTGGAGAACTCATTTGCCTAACAAATATTCATTGAGGTGTATGTGTCTGGCATTGTACTGGGCACAGGGATAGAAAGGTGTGGAAGACACCATCCTCAACCTAAGAAAACTCCAGGTCCTCCTGGATCAGCCTGTAGAACACAATGTTACCAGGCCCGTCTGCATTCAAGGCAAGGAATGCACAGATGAGGTGGGTCATCACTGCAGACCAGTGGAGATCATGGAGAGAGTAGAATGCACCATGGTTCTGGATCAGAAGACCTAAGTTGAGTCCCAGCCTCCCACTTGGTAGTAATGTGACCTTGAGCAAGTCTCTTAATTTCTCTGTGTCACACTTTCCTCATTTGTAGAACAAGGGTCAGAGTAGCCAAGTGCTTCTGAGGGCTAAATGACATAATACATGCAATGTACCTTGATCAATGCCTAGTACTCAATAATTGTTACTTACCTTCCCTGATGTTGAAAAGCAGAGGTGGAAATCACATCTACCCTCTGTACCTCAAAAGACTTCTTACAGAGATTGAATGAAACAATGCATTCTAAAACAATTTGTAAAATATTATTATGTTTCTTTTACCACAATATTATCATGACTACTATCTTACTCTTTGTTTCTTACCAGTTCAAGCATTCCAACGCACTTAAACAAAACCCATCTGTGTGGTCCCAACCACCTTCCAAAACCCACAAAGACCAGAGTAAGGAGAAGATAGTTTAAGGAATAAGTTATGTTTCTGTGTGCCCGACCCCACTGGTTCACTTATTTTTGCATTCATTAAGCTCCCAGAGAAGTTAGGTAGTAATTCCAGTCTTTAATTGTATCTAGAGGTTGTTTTTGTTATATCTATCTGTCTCTATCTTTGTGTCTCCTACTAAATTTTAACTTTTACAACTAGAGAACCACAAGCCAGAACTTTAAAAGTCTGTGACTTTCAAGACCTGGAATGACTTAAAAAGACCTTCCCCACTTTTTGATAGGCAGGAGACTATGTCCAAGGAAAGCATATTCTCCAATGCTTACTTCAAATATGGCCAAGGAAGAGGATAATGGAATCAAAATACATCCTTTGCCCCTGTGTAGGAGACCTTTACATTGATCCAGTAAGATTTCAGAATCTAAATGACTTCTGTGTATCTACCACACTTTCCCAAATTTTAGTGGAGCAATAATATTAAGGCATAAAGAGAAAATATTAAAGCAGCAGAATGATGGTAGAGATATTGAGAACAAAGGGAATGAGAAGTTATGGATAACCAATTAGATTCTACTTGGAATTAGTTAAGGAATAAAATTTGGAATTACATTTAGGTACACTGTTATTGGACTATTTCTCAGAACATAACCCTTTATGGATACTTCTCTCACCAGGGACATGACACTATGTGTTATAGTAAAACAAATCAAACCTGGTATAGGTCATTATTAGAATATGCCATATCTGTCTTCCACATATCAACCAGACTGATCAGACCTTGCTACTGAAACAGTTCTGTAGCCTCCCATTCCCTCTAAGATAAAATTTAAGCTCTCTTAACACGGTATCCCAGGCTCTTCATGATATGACTCCTGTTTTCTTTTGCAGCCCCATTTCTTGCCACTTTCTTATGATTTATGTTTCAGGAACACCAAAGTATTTTGAGTTTCTTGCTGATACCATGCTGCTTCTCTTTATTCATAGTTTCCTGCTATCTCCTCCTTCCTACTTTTTGCCTGGCTAACTTCTACTAATTATTTAAAACTTAATTCAAGTGTCATTGCAGAGAAGTCTGTGCTGACTGCATGGATGATTAAACATTCCTACTTGAGGGGCGCCTGGGTGGCTCGGTCGGTTAAGCGTCCGACTTCGGCTCAGGTCATAATCTCACGGTCTGTGAGTTCGAGCTCCGCGTCGGGCTCTGTGCTGACCGCTTGGAGCCTGGAGCCTGCTTCAGATTCTGTGTCTCCCTCTCTCTCTGCCCCTCCCCTGTTCATGCTCTGTCTCTCTCTGTCTCAAAAATAAAAATAAACGTTAAAATTAAAAAAAAAAAATTCCTACTTGACCCACCTCCAGACCTTGCACATCTATCATCCAGCTTATCACTTTTTTAAAGGTTATCACTTTGTATTAAAATGATTTATATGTAGTTTGGTCTTGAAGGCTTGGGAGATGCTCAATAAATGTTTCTTGAATAAACATTGCTTAAATAAATGTTTCTGGAAGACAGAGCCAATGATCACAGAGCAAAATGGATGAGGGAATCCTTCCCTGAATGCAGGGCTTAATAAATGTTTCTTGAATAAGTGACAGTTGAGTGGTTTGTTGCTAAAACAGCAAAATCTAACTATAGTTTACAGTCCTCACCTGCATGGCAGTGGTATTTTTGTGCCAATAATGGGTCATAATTTCCAGAATTTCTTCTCATTTTTTTTTACCTAATAGGCCATTGAAATTCTGATGTATAAGTGAGTCAGCTTTTCCTTGCCAGAACATCAGAGAAGAATCCTAAATGCCTGATCTTTTACCATAGCTTGCTGACTTCCTAGCCTTAGAGATAGAACAGTGAGACAGGGAGATTAGAAGCCCAGGCAGTAGTTCCTGTGGTGGAGGGAACTAGTTACGTGGTAACTGTGATAATGTCTTGTCTGATTGTGCAACCAGTGCTAAGGTCTTAATGGTCCTTGACACAGATATGACATTAAGAGTATATTTTTATGAGACACCTGGGTGGCTCAATTGGTTGAGTGTGTGACTCTTGATTTTGGCTCAGGTCATGATCCCAAGCCATGGGATCAAACCCCACATCGGTCACCATGCTGAGCATGGAGCCTGCTTGAGATTCTTTCTCTTTCTCTTTCTCTCTCTCTCTCTCTCTCTCTCTCTCTCTCCCCCGTCTACCCCTCTCCCCTGCTTGTGTGTTCCCTCTCTCTCTTATAAAAAAAAAAGTATATTTTTGGGCTATGATATGAAGTAGCAGACACTTGTTAAGTAACTTTTTGTCAAATACCTAGATTATTAGATATTTATAGGATTGTCTTCTTGGGAAACCACTTCCAAATCTCTTTCTCATCTTATTACTTACACTGTGTCTTCCTTGTGACTACTTTGGAAATCTACAATGCTTTTACATGACCTTCTGGCCATGTTGGATTGGTTTGTCAGTGGAAGCATGAACCCAGCTGGACCAATTAAAAAACTCCTCAACTTCAACTCATATTTGATTGCTACAGAAATTGTCAACTGACCTAAGATTGACAAATAAAATCCAAGATTTTTGGGCTTGGAAAAAGAAATATTGAAAGTTGTGAGACGCAAGACTTGGAAGATGAATGCAATCATTTCAAAGAGAAAAGAAATGAAAGATGTAGTTCTTCGTAGATATGAGCATTTCCAGCTATTCCTTTGATACAGCTGCTCTCCCCACAGTTGTATCACACTTTCATGGATACAGTGAGGCAAGAAATTCCCATTCTTGCTTATGCTTATTTGAATTGGATTTCTTTCATTTTCAATAAGAAAATTTTATACTAACATGGGCCAAGCAGTATGCTTTGTACTAGTGACACAGACAAAAATACTATGGTTCTTGTCCTGAAGAATCCACATTTTAGTGAAGCAATAGTGTTTTAAGTTAACTGATTACTTTTATATACATTTTAGCAACTCACACATTATCTCAATTTTAATTTTAGATGTATCATTTTAGTAGACCCTTTCATTCACAATAAATACATGTGGAGATCTTTGTGAATTCCAAAGCTGAAAATATAGTAGAGAAATAGACTCTTCATTATATGTTTTATCTATCTATCTATCTATCTATCTATCTATCATCTATCTATCTATTTATTGAAGAGAGAGAGCATGTGAGCACGGGAGGAGCAGAGGGAGGGGGAGAGAGAGAACCTCAGGTAGGCTCCATGCCCAGTGTAGAGCCTGACACATGGCTTGATCTCTTGACTGTGAGATCATGCCCTGAGCCAAAATCAAAAGTCAGATGCTCAACTGACTGAGCCATCTAGGCACCCCTCTTTATGTGTTTTAAATTAAAAGACAAAAATTTTCAAAAAAATTTGTATTTTATTCTATTTTTCCCTTTTTATTTAAATTTTAGTTAGCTAACGTACAGTGCAATATTGGTTTCAGGAGTAGAGTTCTGTGATTCATCACTTACATATAACACTCAGTGCTCATCACAACAAGTGCCCTCCTTACTGCCCATTACCCATCTAGCCCATCTCCTACCCACCTCCCTGTCAACCCACAGTTTATTTTCTCTCATTAAGAGTCTCTTGTGGTTTATTTCCTTCTCTTCTCTTTTTATCCCTGACTTCGCATATGTTTATCTGTTTTGTTTCTTAAATTCCACATATGAATGAAATCATTTGGTATTTGTCTTTCTCTGATTGAATTGTTTTGCTTAGAATAATACATTTTAGCTTCATCTATGTCATTGTAAAAGACAAGATTTCATTCTTCTTGATGGTTGAATAATATTCCATTGTATATATACACCACATCTTTATCCATTCATCAGTCAATGGGCATTGGGTCTCTCTCCATAGTTTGGCTATCGTTGATAATGCTGTTGTAAACTTTGGGGTGCAGGTACTCCTTCAAATCTATATTTTTGTATCTTTTGGGTAAATGCCTAGCAGTGCAATTGTTGGATTGTAGAGTAGTTCCATCTTTAACTTTTTGAGGAACCTCCATACTGTTCTCCAGAATGACTGTACCAGTTTTCATTCCCACCACCAGTGCAAGAGGGTTACCCTTTCTCTGCATCCTCACCAACACCTGTTGTTTCTTGTGTTGTTAATTTTAGCCATTCTGACAGGTGTAAGGTGCAATGTCATTGTGGTTTTGATTTATATTTCCCTGATGATAAGTGATGTTGAACATCTTTTCGTGTGTCTGTTAGCCATCTGGATGTTTTCTTTGGAAAAGTGTTCATATCTTCTGCCCATTTCTTAACTGGTTATTTGTTTTTTGGGTGTTAAGTTTTATAATTTCTTGAGAGATTTTGGATACTTACCAGATATATCATTTGCAAATATTTTCTCCCATTCTGTAGGCTGCCTTTTAGTTTTGTTGATTGTTTTCTTTGCTGTGCAGAAGCTTTTTATCTTGATGCAGTCCCAATAGTTCATGTTTGCTTTTGTTTCTCTTGCCTTTGGCGACGTGTCTAGTAAAGAAGTGTCTCCAGCTGAGGTCAAAGAGGTTACTGCCTGTGTTCTCTAGCAATTTGATGGTTTCCTGTCTCACATTCATGTCTTTCACCCATTTTGAATTCATTTTTTTGTATGGTGTAAGAAAATGGTCCAATTTCCTTCCTCTGTATGTTGCTGTCCAGTTTTCCCAACACCATTTGTTAAAAAGACTGTCTTATTCCCATTGGATACTCTTTCCTGCTTTGTCAAAGATGAGTTGACCATATAGTTGTGGGTCCTTTTCCGAGTTTTCTATTCTGTTCCATTGATCTATGTGTCAGTTTTTGTGCCAGTACCATACTGTCCTGATGACTACAGCTTTATAATGTAGTCTGAAATCCAGAATTGTGATGCCTCCAATTTGGTTTTTCTTTTTCAGGATTGTTTTGGCTATTCATAGTCTTTTGTGATTCCACACAAACTTTAGGATTATTTGTTCTAGCTCGTGAAAAATGTTGGTGGTATTTTGATAGGGATTGCATTAAATGTGTAGATTGCCTTGGGTAGTATGGACATTTTAACAATGTTTGTTCTTTTAAACCATGAGCATGGAATGCTTTTCCATTTCTTTGTGTCCTCTTCAATTTCTTTCATAAATGTTCTATAGTTTTCAAAGTATAGATCTTTTACCTCTTTAAAGGTTTATTCCTCAGTATCTTATCATTTTTGGTACAATTGCATATGGGATTGATTACTTGATTTCTTTCTCTGCTGCTTCATTATTAGTGTATAGAAATGCAACAGATTTCTTCACATTGGTTTTATATCCTAAAAGTTTGCTGAATTCATGTATTAGTTCTAGCATTTTTTTTGGTGGAGTTCTTTGTTTGTTTGTTTGTTTTTTTACATAGAGTATGTCGTCTGCAAATAGTGAAAGTTTGACTTCTTCCTTGGCAATTTTGATGCCTTTTATTTCTTTTTGTTGTCTGATTGCCAATGCTAAGACTTCCAGTACTATGTTAAATAGTAATGGTGAGAGTGGACATCCTTGTCTTAAGAGATGAAATATTGAATTTGATGGCATATTCATTCTTGTTATAGCACTAGAGACTCTATCAAATTAAACATCCTTCTGTTTCATGTATTCAAAACTGTCAAGAGCTGAATATTTTATTTGTCTTTGGTTTTTCTTCCATCACCAGTATAACTTAAAAAAATTTTTCATCCCTAAGGAACAATGTTTTAAAATTAACCATGAAAATTACTGCTTAAGTGACATCAAAGAGAAAACAAAGCTCTAACGAGTTGTATGTAGATTTTTGTAAGTTGACCAGGATCAGCAGCCTCACAATAAATATGATTTAAATGGATATTTTGAACAAATGACAAAACATTTCATGTCCTGGACACTCAGGATGATTCTAATATGAATGTAGCCATGAATATTAAATTATGGAATATTTGTGTCTTATTGTATTTACAGATGAGAAGACTGAGAATCAGAGAAGGAAAATGGAAGCAAGATAATAAACACATCAGTAAAGGAGACTAGGTTTGGGCATCAAGAATATTGGCTGGTCTGATTTCAAATCTCCTGGTTTGTTAAAGTATGGAGATCAATAGATTCATCTTTATGGTAGATTAAAGATGGTTACAAAATCTTTGACACTTCTCCCATTGAGAGGTGGAGTTTATGTCTTCTCCGTTTAAAACTAGGTGGGCTCCATGACTGCTCTATTGCATAAAATATGGTGGAAATGATACTCTGCTAGTTTGGGAGCCCTGGCCATAAGAGACTGACAGCTTCTACTTCCTGCTACTTGTAACACTCATTTGTGGAAGCCAACCTGCATGAAAAAGTATGACCATCCTAAGAATAATGTGTTGTGAGAACCCAAAGCCTGTGAAAAGGCCCTCAAGGATGAGATACCCTGTGGAGCAAGAGAGACAAAGGAGCACTGAGGTGTTAGATGTATCCATGAGACATATGTGCCATCTCTGAAATGGATTGCCAGCTCCAAGGACCCCAGCTGATCAACAAATGGATCAGACACAGGTTGCCCAGCTGAGATCATCCTGAAGGTGCCTGAATTTTCAACCTCCAAAATTTGAGCAAATGAAATAGTTGTTTGGGATACTAAATTTTGTGCTAGTTTGTTAAGCTGCAACAGATAATAGGGAAAGATATATAGGTACCTAGAAAACGTGTGTCACCATTATAAAAACCTATAATTTATGGCATGGATTTTGAGATTAAACAGTGGGCAGAGACTAAAAAGGGCACAAGGAGATTGTTAATGGATACCTGAAGGACAGGAGGTTATTATTGAGGCTTGGCATAAGGGCAACCCATTTGTGTAGTTGCAGAAGGTTTAGCAAAACTATCAGCTGAAGTATTTTGGAAACATAAAATGGACCTGACAAGCCAATGGATCCTGATAAGTAGGTTATTAAAAGTGACAACAGGTTCCTGTATCTGCATATGATAAAATATGCATAGGGAGAAATAAGCTAAGGAAGTTATTCAATTTTTTTTGCAGAACTTATAAGAAATATATAGGAACCAAGACTTGCTGGCTTCGAAAATGTAATTATTTCTTATCTGTTTCCCAGCTAAGAAAACATTTTTAAAGCACAAAATAGCCTCAGGTAAAGATCAAAACCAGGATAGTAAAGCAAAGACTCAGGGCAAAGGTAAAGTCAAAGCTGTAAGTATAAAAATCTTTGATAAGATCTTGGAAAAATTTAAGTTGATGTGTCATATACTCTATCAGCTAGACAAAAGATTTTAACAGTA